>NC_134561.1:9043251-10499030 GCF_025594145.1 Primulina tabacum
CTGCACGACGGCGTTCGGTGGCCCCGGGCCGTTTGTGTTGGTCATGTTCCCGGATGTCGTGCGCGAAAACCCCCATGGGAGCGATCGAACCTTCGATGCCGCCCCCCGCACGCTTGAGACCAAGTGTTTGCGCGCGCATTGAGCGAAAAGTCCGCTTGGAAATTCGGTAATGCTCGTCAACCCAGCGTCGGTCGGTTAAAATTGTGGGTTGCGAGTCATGCGGAAGATTGATTCTTGACATATCTTTTGCTTGGGCCGGTGCTCTGGACTCTCGATAAGTAATGAGGCCCTCGGATCTTCGGCAAGGCTTCCCCTTGGCATTCGGGTTGGTTAAGTCAAGGGTTCGGGGCCTTAGCTGAGAAAGTTACTTGCGTCGTGTCGCGGGTGGATGTGCTCGATTTCTCGCCATGATATCGTTTCGCACCTAAGCTATGCATCGAAGTCCCTCGGTGTAGGATTCGACGATGCTCGGGAGCCTAAAATGGTCTCAGCTTTCAGGGGTCGGGGAGCGACGGGGCATTGTGGGTGTCCCTAGCTTCGACAAGCGATTCAATTGCTCGACGGTTAACCACAGTCCGTGTTAGTCGGGGCATGTGCTCAGAACATTCGCCAGTCTTCCGCCTCTTTTCGTCAGATCGTAGCGGTGGAAGATCGGAGTGGGTGTATGTGCTTTGTGTACGTAACGACACGTGAGTGGTGGTGGGTGTGTACGGGTTACGTGTGGTCCCTGCTTGTGCAGCGAAAATGTATACGGCACCCTTTTCCATTGATCGGTTCACGAGATTAGGAAAAACATCGGTTGGCCGAGCTCGGTTTCCTGCGTTATGTGCCCAGAGTGTTGGAATCCGTCGGATTAGTAGGAACCTTTCGCCTCAAGAAGCGCGAGCCGCGTTACAAGGTGGACTTCGAAGCAAATGTCATGAACCAACCCCCGATGGCTCCAATGGTGATCCAGGGTTGTTGGGGTCAGTGGCACCACGTTCGTTCTCTCGTTCATGGAGTACCTCGTGTGTACGAGGCGTCATCGGTCTCTATTTTCCCCAAAAAAAGCGTCCCACGCTTCGTGCGAAGGACAGTTGCTGCTGCTTTGGCTTTGTCCATGCAGTTCCAGAAGTCGACATGGAATGCTACCTGGTTGATCCTGCCAGTAGTCATATGCTTGTCTCAAAGATTAAGCCATGCATGTGTAAGTATGAACTAATTCAGACTGTGGAACTGCGAATGGCTCATTAAATCAGTTATAGTTTGTTTGATGGTACCTGCTACTCGGATAAAAGTAGTAATTCTAGAGCTAATAGAATTATGTGAATTTTGTAGTTTATAATTATGATTTATTTTTTATTAATTTTGTAGTTTATAATGACTAGTCTTATATAAAAAAAATCTAATCATTACTGACAATTTGATCAACATCGTTCTACATTCAATTGGCTATGATATCTCTCCATGCATTAGCATTTGCTCGTTTTTATTTTTGAGTATTAAATAACTGATCAAAGTCGTCACCTTCATAAACTTGTTCTGATGAAGACAATTTGTGGGGAACCGGACGCTAATCATGCTCTTAATCATCACTAGGACAATTTAATCAATTAAAATAAATAGGGTCTAAATTTTAATTTTTTTTTTAAAATGCGGAATGTAATGGGATTCAATCTAATATACATATCAGTATTAAAGTACAAGTCTTGTACTATATATATACAATCATTCAACTAAGGTTTAACAACTAAATGTCAAGTGTCCAAACCATATCTCTAATCCAAGTCCGTAGTCTCCACTCTAATCACGATCTATCTTCATCTCCTCGACCCTGAACCTGTCCCACCTGTTGTCATGCACACATACAAACACGACAAGAGCCGGATAACTCTGTTGATAATAAAATCCCAGTATAAATCAACGAACATGCAATCATATAAACAATGTAAAAGCATGTAACAAATATCAGTAACATATATCAAAATCTGAAACATAATCAATATGAAATCGTAAATCAGACTCGTGACTCCACGGCTCAGACTAGACTCAATCCTAGACTAGGGATCCCGATTTCCAGACGTTGGCATTCCTATATCGACCAACAGTAATACAAGAAACTCCGATTCTATCCACGTCGATATAACCAAACATCCAGTGTCTTGACCTATCCATCACAGACTTTGGCACTATCGCCAATTCACTATCCTGTGATATCGTGCAATGTGCCCGTGGCGATCCCACCACTATCAGGCACTTCTGTCACAAGATCACTTGTCTAATACTCGTCTAATACATGCTTTCTATAAATCCATAGAACAAGCATATCAAATCAAATCAATACATATAAAAACAACAAGTATGTGATTTAGGGAAACTCAAGTGTATCCTACTTGAGTCGTTCTCCCGGTACCACATTGACTTATACCTTTCGTTCGTAGTTTCGGTCTGAAGAAATATCAGTTCTGAACTCAAGACTGTCTCTGTAAATGTCCAGTTGTAGCTCGTAGCGAGAGGATCATGGTATCATGTTCGGATTCAATTATGATAAACGGATATCTCAAAATCACCAATCTATTGTTTGAAGAAGCTTGTGGTATTTTCAGAGGATTTGGCTCGGTTCTTTCTGAAGGAGGGTGAAGAAATCAATATATATATATCAAAGTGCATGGGCAAAAAACGTGGCCTTATTCTTCATGCAACACGTCTCACCGCGGGTGCGCTCACCTTTGGACCGCGGGTGCGCTCAGCTTACTGATCCACATCAAAAATTTCAGAAGAACGACCGCGGGTGCGCTGAACTTTATACTGCGGGTGCGGTAACCTCACTGTGCCAACACCGCGGGTGCGGTAGAGTTCCTGGCGCGAGTGCACTACCCTTCAATGCATCACTTCATAATTTCGTTTTTCAATGCTTTTCTCGATGTCCCGACCCTTCGTAATTAAATCAATATAATCGGTCAATTAATTTTTGATGACAGTGATTTAAAATCTCAGGCATTACAATTCTCCCCATCTAAGATACGATTTCGTCCCCGAAATCTCAGGTAATCATATCAAATGCCATCAAATCAATACAATAACTCAGTCAAAGTAATAGAAACTAAAATAACAGACTCACATCATCAAAATAACTCTGGGAACTCCTGTCTCATGTCTGATTCAGTCTCCCAGGTAGCTTCCTCAGTGCCATGACGAGTCCACTGCACTTTCACGAGCGGAATTGTCTTTGTTCTGAGCTGTTTTTCTTTACGATCGATAATCCGAATCGGTTTTTCGACATAACTCAATGTCTCATCCAGCTCGGTCTCGTCTTGCTGAATATTATGAGAATCATCGGGGAGATACTTCCGCAGCATAGATACGTGGAAGACATCATGTATTCCTGATAATGATGGTGGTAAGGCAAGTCGATAGGCACGATCTCCTATCTTTTCGAGAATTTCATATGGACCAACGTATCGTGGAGACAACTTCCCTTTCCTTCCAAATCAGTCAATTCATCTGAAAGGTGAAATTTTTAGGAATACTTGATCTCCTGCCTCAAATACCAACGGTCGTCGTCGAACATTGGCATATTTGGCCTGTCGGTCCTGTGCTGCCTTCATTCTTTTCCGAATCAGCTTCACTTTCTCTGTCATATCTCCGATCATATCAGGTCCAATCTCAGGAATCTCAGAGATATCATCCTAATAAAGAGGGGATCAACATTTCTTTCCGTACAACTCTTCGAAAGGAGCCATCTCAATACTCGTCTGATAGCTGTTGTTGTACGAAAACTCGCAAAGTGGCAATGCATCTTGCCAGTTAGTGCTAAAGTCAAGCACTACAGCTCTCAGCATATCTTCCAATGTCTGAATCGTCCGTTCTGACTGTCCATCAGTCTGTGGATGATATGCGGTACTCAGATATAACTTCGTACCTAGAGCTTGCTGCAAACTCTGCCAGAAGTGCGAAGTAAACCAAGGATCACGATCTGAGACAATCGACTTCGGCACTCCGTGCAATCTGACCACTTCTCTAACATAAATATTGGCCATCTGGTCATATCTATATGTCATTTTGTAGGGAATAAAACATGCAGATTTGGTCAATCGATCAATCACAACCCAAATCGCATCACAACCTTGGGAGGACCTCGGTAACTGTATCACAAAATCCATGGAAATGTGATCCCATTTCCATTCAGGAATCGACAAACTCTGTAACAATACTCCTGGTTTCTTCCTCTCAGCTTTCACCTGTTGGCAATTCAGGCACTTGGCTACAAATTCAGTAACATCTGATTTCATTTGCTTCCACCAATATATTGTCTTCAAATCATTATACATTTTCCTGCCACCAGGATGAATACTGAAACGACTGTTGTGCGCTTCTGTCAGTATCTGTTGTTTCAAATCTGAAACATCTGGCACTACAAGACGGTTATTTACATACAAAACATGATCATGTACCTGATACTCTGAATTATGCCCTGCTCTGACCATCTCAACTGACTTCTGAATATTTTGATCAGTTCTTTGTGCTTCTTTAATTCTCAAAATCAAATCTGGCTCAACTTGAATTGTAGCAAGTCGTAGTAGTCTACTATCTGTATCAAATGCTAATCCAGACAAACAGCAATCTTCAATCATATTCGAAACACCTATCGTCGATAAGGATAAAGAACATACCTTTCGACTCAAGGCATCCGCTGCTGCATTTGACTTCTCTGGATAATATTTGATCTTGCAATCGAAGTCCTTCAACAAATCGAGCCATCTACGTTGTCTCATATTCAACTCTGACTGAGAAAACAGATACTTCAAGCTCTTGTGATCCGAGTAAATTTCAAATTTCTCGCCGTAGAGATAATGTCGCCATATCTTCAGTGCAAACACAGTGGCCTCCAATTCAAGACCATGAATTGGATAACGAGTTTCATGTGGTTTCAGGTGTCTCGAGGCATATGCCCTCGCTGCATTAGTATACACCCCAATCCTCGATGAGATGCATCACAATAAACCACAAAATCACATGTACCTAATGGACTCGTCAAGATCGGTGCACTGATCAGTCTTTTCTTTAATTCAAGAAAACTGGTCTCACATTCCTCAGACCAAACAAATGGAGCATTCTTCTGAGTCAACTGTGTAATCGGTTTTGCAATACTAGAAAAATCTTTGGTGAATCGACGATAATATCCTGCCAAACCCATAAAAGTGCGAATCTCGGGCACTGATGTCGGTCTCGGCCAAGAAATCACTGCCTCAATCTTACTGGGATCAACAGCTATACCGTCTCCGGGGATAATATGTCCCAGAAATATTACCTGTCTCAACCAAAACTCACATTTCGACAGTTTAGCATACAATTTCTCAGCCCTCAAAATTTTCAACACCGTTCTCAGATGATCAGCATGCTCAATCATATTCTTCGAATAAATTAATATGTCATCAATAAATATAATGACAAAATCATCAAGGCATCTCTGAAAGACACGGTTCATCAACCCCATGAATACAGCCGGTGCATTCGTCAAACCAAATGGCATGACAATAAACTCATAATGTCCATACCTGGTTCTGAATGCAGTCTTCGAGATATCAGAATCCCTGACTCTCAGCTGATGGTATCCAGATCTCAGATCGATCTTGGAATATACGGATGAACCCTGCAACTGATCAAACAAATCATCAATGCGAGGCAAAGGATATTTATTCTTTACCGTTGCTTTGTTCAGTTGCCGGTAATCGATATAGAGTCTCATTGAACCGTCTTTCTTTCGAACAAACAGTACTGGAGCACCCCAAGGAGACACACTCGGTCTGATATACCCCTTGGCCAGTAGATCCTCCAACTGTTCTTTCAACTCTTTCAACTCAATCGGTTCCATTCTGTACGGAGCCCTCGAAATCGGAACTGTACCTGGCATCAACTCAATGCTAAAGTCTATCTCTCGAATCGGAGGCAAACCAGGAATCTCATCTGGAAAGACATCAGCAAACTCACACACCACTGGCAAGTCCGCCAATGATGGACTCGATTTCAGTAGATCAACTGAATAGACAAGGAATCCTTCCGCTCCTTTCTGTAATAATCGAGTCATATTCATAGCAGATATCAAACGAATTCTGGCTCGAGAACCCTTACCATAAAATTTCAACTCATCAGCCATCTCAGGTCTGAATCTAACAATCTTGTGGAAACAATCGACTGTAGCCCTGTACTTGGTCAACATATCGATACCGATAATACAATCAAAGTCAGATATCCCAAGCACAATACAGTCTAACTCAATCTCATGCCCATCATACTGCAGTATACAAGATTTAACAGACTTCACTGATATCAAACCTGTCCCCAACGGAGAAGAGACAGACACTACAGCAGATAATGACTCAATAGGCAGTGCATGACTCAATGCAAATCGCTCAGATATAAATGTATGCGATGCACCTGTATCAATCAATACATATGTAGGATACCCAGAAATAAAATAGTTACCTGCAACAACATCATCAGGTGCATCCTGAGCCTGCTCCTCAGTCAAAGCGAACACTCTGGCCTACTGTCTCGGAGGCTGGCTCACTGTCTAGCTTCCTCCTGGCCTCTGCTGTGATTGAGTAGACGGTGCTGGCTGGAAAGAATGAACAGCAGATGGTCGTCTCCCTGTCTGAGCCACTGATCCAGATGACTGCACCCTGTGATCTCTGAGAATCTCTCTAAGGACAAACTCGAGCAAAATGTCCCTGCTGCCTACAAATACGGTAACTGCCGAACACTCCTCGGCACAGCTCAGTGGAATGCTTCCCTCGACAGGTGCTGCAATAGGGTCCTTTATAACTCTGGCCCTGACCAGTCTGTCTCGAGCCACTAGAACTGGAAGAACTGCTGCCAGACTTCTTGAACTGCTTTCCCCTAGCCTTCAGGAAGTCTTTCTTTCCACTACCACCGCCACTCTCGAATCGAGGAGGTGGTTGTTCTGGTCTCGGTGCTAGAGGCACAAACGAAGCTCCTCTCTGTCTCATCATACCTGCTTCGGCTCCCTTGGCTCGATTCAGGGCATCAGTAAAATTATTCGGTCGCCCTGTGTTCACCAATATAAAAATCTCAAGATTCAAACCATTGATGAACTGATCAGAAATAGCTTCTTCATTCTCGGCCACGTGTGGAGCAAATCGCAACAAAGTAGAAAACTTAGTCACATATTCCTCAATATTCAGCTGGCCCTGTCTCAAGTTTGCAAACTCCGCTCCCTTATCCTTCCTGTACGACACTGGAAAGAACCTCTAATAGAATTCAGTTCTAAAGACATTTCAAGTAATAGTCGTACCTCGATGTTCCAATGCCCGTTTTGTTGTAATCCACCAATTCTTTGCCACATCATGCAAATGGTGCCCTATTAGTTTCACTCTCCTCTCATCAGTATAGTCCAAGGACTCAAACAGCATCTCAATATAGTCTAGCCAACTCTCGCAATCCACTGAATTCTCAGTACCCTTCAGAGTTGGTGGATGGAACGACTGAACCTTTTCAATAATGTCTCCATAGGAGTGGCTGTAACGTCCATCGGAGGATTCGAGATACTACCCTGTTCTAGTATTCTTCTCGGAGGCATATCTGATAATCAAAAGGATTAGTGACCCAAACAAGAATTCTATTTCAGTCCTCTTCCGATCATCTTACTGCTGATCCAGAATCGGTGCTGATTCATTCTCAATAAAACATATTACCATATCAAATCAGATAAGCAAGTAACATGTATTAAAGCAGTGAGACATGCTAGCATTCAAAAGCAGGAAAGAACACACATTCTACCCCGCTCATTAGCTCCTATCTCAATCTAAAGGATCTATTGCTCTGATACCACCTGTTGTGGGGACCCGGACGCTAATCATGCTCTTAATCATCATTAGGACAATTTAATCAATTAAAATAAACAAAGTCTAAATTTTAAATTTTTTTTTTTAAAATGCGGAATGTAATGGGATTCAATCTAATATACATATCAGTATTAAAGTACAAGTCTTGTACTATATATATACAATCACTCAACTAAGGTTTAACAACTAAATGTCAAGTGTCCAAACCCTATCTCTAATCCAAGTCCGTAGTCTCCACTCTAATCACGATCTATCTTCATCTCCTCGACCCTGAACCTGTCCCACCTGTTGTCATGCACACAAACAAACACGACAACAGCCGGATAACTCTGGTGAGAATAAAATTCCAGTATAAATCAACGAACATGCAATCATATAAACAATGTAAAAGCATGTAACAAATATCAGTAACATATATCAAAATCTGAAACATAATCAATATGAAATCGTAAATCAGACTCGTGACTCACGGCTCAGACTAGACTCAATCCTAGTCTAGGGATCCCAGTTTCCAGACGTTGGCATTCCTATATCGACCAACAGTAATAGAAGAAACTCCGATTCTATCCACGTCGATATAACCAAACATCCAGTGTCTTGACCTATCCGTCACAGACTTTGGCACTATCGCCAATTCACTATCCTGTGACATCGTGCAATGTGCCCGTGGCGATCCCACCACTATCAGGCACTTCTGTCACAAGATCACTCGTCTAATACTCGTCTAATACATGCTTTCTATAAATCCATAGAACAAGCATATCAAATCAAATCAATGCATATAAAAACAACAAGTATGTGATTTAGGTCAACTCAAGTATATCCTACTTGAGTCGTTCTCCAGGTACCACATTGACTTATACCTTTCGTTCGTAGTTTCGGTTTGAAGAAATATCAGTTCTGAACTCAAGACTGTCTCTGTAAATGTCCAGTTGTAACTCGTAGCGAGAGGATCATGGTATCGTGTTCGGATTCAATTATGATAAACAGATATCTCAAAATCACCAATCTATTGTTCGAAGAAGCTTGAGGTATTTTCAGAGGATTTGGCTCGGTTCTTTCTGAACGAGGGTGAAGAAATCAATATATATATATCAAAGTGCATGGGCAAGAAACGTGGCCTTATTCTTCATGCAACACGTCTCACCGCGGGTGCACTCACCTTTGGACCGCGGGTGCGCTCAGCGTACTGATCCACATCCAAAATTTCAGAAGAACGACCGCGGGTGAGCTGAACTTTATACCGTGGGTGCGGTAACCTCACTGTGCCAACACCGCGGGTGCGGTAGAGTTCCTGGCGCGGGTGCACTACCCTTCAATGCATCACTTCATAATTTCGTTTTTCAATGCTTTTCTCGGTGTCCCGACCCTTCTTAATTAAATCAATATAATCGGTCAATTAATTTTTGATAACAATGATTTAAAATCTCAGGCATTACACAATTGAGCTTCATTATCTAGTTCAATTTGAAATTCATCAAATTGACTCTTCTTTCAAAGAAAATTGTGTAATATAGCACATGCCAATACAAGCCCTGTTAGGGGTGAGAAAAAATACCGAATTTTCGGTATACCGAGATTACCATGACAAAAAAATATTGAATTTACCGAATTTAAGTATACCGAAGATTTCGATACGGTACGGTAACAATACCGAAAATTTTTCGGTACGGTAACGATATCCAATTTGAAAATTTTGGTATATACCGAAATACCAGAAAAATATACAAAATTTTAAAATATATAATATTTTAAAACAATAAATTATAAATTTTTTTAAAATATAAGGTTTTTTTGGTTCGATATACCGAAATTTTGGTATAGTATCGGTATGAATTTGCTTATACAATAATTTAATATATAGATTAACTAAAATTAAAGAAAATAATTAAAAATAAAATGTTATATAATAATTAATAAAAAATTTTAATTTTAATTATGTTTTTAAAAAGTAAAAATAAAAGAAAAAATAAATAGATGAGAAAAGAATGAAAGTTTGTATTGAATTTGGAAGATTTCTCAATTAAATGTACATCCAAATCTTTAGGTTGAATCAAAGATTTTTGTTGAAATTTTATTGTTGTACCTTAGGCTATAATTCTTGTACTTAATAGAATTCCATTGAGTCATTAAAAGTCTATTGACATTTTGAATACCTATAGACTTTTGTAGAGTTTTTAAAAGTCAAGTTTGAATACCACATGACTTTTTAAAATTTTACAAAAGTTTACATTGAATACCACTAAACTTTTATGGAGTATATAAAAGTCTAGTCTGAATATCTCTAGACTTTTAAACTCCATAAAAGTCATTAAAAGTCTATAACAAATACACCCCCTTATTCTCTCAACGGGAACAAACAATCCAGTACGTGTGGCCCCCTCAATGGTTCAGGGATACAGCTAGCCGTGGGTTCACAACTCTTTGTGATTCACGACATAATCCTTTATTCGGGCTTACCCTAGTTAGCTCCATTCTTTTCATCAACACCTTGAACAAGAATGTCAGAACTCATTTCTGATTGCACCCATCGGATCATGGTAAGAGCGTCTAGTAGCATCGCCCCATGATTCCCTAGGTATCACTGATAGTGCCTGCGAGAACCAGTCGATTATGATTAACATACAGTACGGTCCCTTCATCTCATATATCCCGATCGAATCTGCAACCATTAATTCATCGAGGGTTGCATATTAATTCGATAACTATGTGATAACTATAATAGTGGCATCGCGTGTACTATTTGGAGAACTCCTTCTCCAATGTACATCTCGTACTCTGGCCAGAGATTGCATGCACTATTATTTCATCAGATCACATAGGATACCCACACCTGCAAGTGAGCGGTGAATCCCCGACTACAATGCACTAGCTTCTATATGTGTCGCAACTGTACCCAACCTCGCCACCTGATGACTCTCCTGGAGTTAGTAAACGAGTCAAAGCACAGCCCTAGCATATAGAGCCTCAATGTTGTCCCGGGTCGTAAGGACTAATGGTGTACAATCATAACCACGGACTTATCTTCTCGATGAATGATAACCACTTGGAAAGTCCGAGGGAGAGTTGTTCGGTATAATCATCATATGACTACCCATCTGCATGTTTGGACATCTCCATGCCCTTACCAAGAAACGCAGTACACAACATCACAGATGTTAGTCTCGAGCTCAAGCGACCTTTATCCCTATTTTAGGCGGCTGAATCGACTAGGAACGAATTTAGATTATGCAGTGTTTACAAATGAGTTTCAACATCGAATTACGATTCATTTGTATTAAAGCATAATCAAGGACTTTATCTTTGCTGTTTGCATGGGTATACAGATAAAGTATAACAAGACCATAAAAAGTTAAATTATATTAAAATAAAGATTGTTTATTTCACTTGAGTCAATAAATTCCCTAGCCAACCGTTGGCTTGCAGAGCATCTACTCTAACACTAACATATTAAGTTACAATTTCTTAAATAAAGTAGGTCTAGATTAATTTATCCCCATTGGTTACACATTTTAATTTAGGCTTTTAATTAATTATTGGACATAAAAGAACTTATTTACTACTTACCTCCAATTAATTAAATAAATCCTTAAACATTCTTTTACATTAAAATAAATTATTCCTTGGCTTAAATTATGTTTAGGAATATTTTCTTATTATTAAATTTTATCTCAATACTCCAACTACAGTCCGGCCTCGCGTATTTAATCGAAAAGGTAAAACTAAACTTCTACGATTTAAAATAAATGATCATGACTTAACAAATTTTAAAATGAACTAAACACTCCATAAATATAAAAGAAATCATTTTTAATTTAAATAATAGTAATTATGTATGGCTTATACGTAGTCTGATTTATCGGGTTCTACAACTCTCCCCCCTTAAAAAAAATTTCGTCCTCGAAATTAAAACTTACCGAATAACTCGGGATACCGACTCCTCATTTCTGGCTCAGATTCCCACATAGCTTCATCTTCCGAATGATTAAGCCATTTGACTTTCACTAGCTTCACCAGTTTGTTCCGAAGCTTCTTCTCCTGTCTGTCTAAGATTTGCACTGGTCTCTCTTCATAAGACAGGTTCGGAGTGAGCTGCAACGGTTCGAAATTCAAGACATGCGAAGGATTCGCCATATACTTCCTCAGCATAGAGACGTGGAACACATTGTGTACTCCGGCCAGATTCGACAGAAGAGCAACAGGACAAGCTAACGTCCCAACCTTGTCGAGGATCTCAAATGGTCCGATGAATCTTGGACTAAGCTTTCCTTTCTTCACGAACCGCATGACACCTTTCATAGGTGCTATCTTCACGAAAACATGGTCGCCAACGGCAAACTCTAGATTTCTCCTCCTCTGATCCGCATAACTCTTCTGTCGACTCTGAGCAGTCCTCAACCTGTCACGGATCTTGACTACCACATCGGTAGTCTGCGGAATAATCTCCGGACCCAATTCTGATCTCTACCCTACTTCATCCCAATGAATAGGCGATCTGCACTTACGACCATACAGTGCTTCATACGGAGCCGTACCTATAGACGACTTAAAACTGTTGTTATAGGTGAACTTTACCAATGGAAACTTCGACTCCCAACTCCCTGAGAAATCGAAGACACATGCACGGAGAAGATCCTCCAAAATCTAGATAACTCTCTCTGACTGCCCATCTGTCTGTGGGTTGAAAGTGGTGCTAAACAACAACTTTGTACCCATAGCCGAATGCAAACTCTTCCAAAATGAGGAAGTGAATATAGGATCTCGGTCAGACGTTATAGAAACGGGAATACCATGCAGTCTGACTATCTCTCGGATATACATCTCTGCGTACTGAATCATGGTGAAAGTCGTCTTAATAGGCAAGAAGTGCGCTGATTTGGTAAGACGATCAACAATCACCCAGATAGCATTTGATCCTCTGACTGACTTCGGCAAACCGACCACGAAGTCCATGGTAACATTCTCCCACTTTCACTCGGGAATAGGAAGAGGCTTGGGCATACCTGCTGGTCTCTGATGTTCCGTTTTCACTAGCTAACACGTCAGACACTCGGATACAAAACGTCTGATATCCTTCTTCATCCCGGGCCACCAATACAACAACTGCAGATCTTTGTACATCTTCGTACTCCCAGGATGGATAGAGTACGGCGACATGTGGGCCTCAGATAAAATATCTGCTCGAATAGAATCATTGCTAGGAACCCACATTCTGTCTCGATATCTCACAATGTCGTCGCTAACTGTATACAAGATACTAACCTTGGCCTCATCTCTCTGCTTCCACTTTGCCAAGTGCTCATCTGCTGACTGTCCACTACGAATACGGTCTAGAAGAGAAGACTGAATTGTCAAAGTAGATAGACGGAGAACTCTACCTCGAGGATATGTCTCTAGATCAAACCTCTTCATCTCAAACTGAAAAGGTCTCGAAATCGCCATATGAGCCATCACTGCGACTTTCCTGCTCAGTGCATCCGCAACTACATTAGCTTTGCCCGGGTGGTAGCTAGTGTCACAGTCATAGTCCTTCACTAGCTCCAACCAACGCTTCTGACGCATATTCAGCTCTTTCTGCGTAAAGAAGTACTTGAGGCTCTTATGGTCGGTAAAGATCTGGAACTTCTCTCCGTACAAATAATGCCTCCAAATCTTCAAGGCAAATACTACGTCTGCCAACTCTAGATCGTGGGTAGGATAATTCTTCTCATGTATTTTCAACTGACGAGAAGCATACGCTATCACCTTCCCATGCTGCATCAACACTGCGCCTAAACCGAGCTTTGAAGCATCGGTATACAAAACAAAGTCTTCGGGCCCTGACGACATGGCTAGTACTGGTGCTGAGATAAGAGCTTGCTTCCAAGTATCGAAGCTCCTCTGACACTCCTCGCTCCACACAAATTTTGCATTCTTCTTTGTCAATGACGTGAGTGGAACTGCGATAGAGGAGAATTTCTGAATAAACTTCCGATAATATCCTGCTAACCGAAGGAAACTACGGATCTCTGATGCATTCTGCGGCACAACCCAATCTCTGACTCCTGCAACTTTCGCTGTGTCTATCTCGATACCGGTGCTAGAAACGATGTGGCCTAAGAACGCCACCTTATCTAACCATAACTCACATATACTGAACTTTGCGAATAGCTGGTACTTCTGTAAGGTCTGCAAAACTGCGGTCAGATGTCTGCTGTGCTCCTCATGATTCTTTGAGTAGACGAGGATGTCGTCTATGAATACTATCATGAACTGATCAAGATACGGTTGAAATACGCGATTCATGAGATCCATGAAGATCGCTGGCGCATTCGTCAAACCGAACAGCATCACAAGGAACTCCAAGTGGCCATAACGAGTCCTAAAAGCAGTCTTGAGAACATCGGCATCTTTCACCCTCAACTGGTGATAACCACAACGCAGATCAATCTTTGAGAATACTGAAGCTCCCTGCAGCTGATCAAATAAATCTTCAATCCTCGAAAGTGGGTATTTGTTCTTCACTGTAACCCTGTTCAACTCTCGGTAATCAATGCAGAGCCTCATCGAACCATCCTTCTTCTTCACAAATAAGACCGGCGCGCCGCTTGGTGAAAAACTCGGGCGAATGAACTCCTAGTCAAGAAGTTCCTGAATCTGCTTCTTGATTTCTGCTATCTCTGTCGGTGCTAACCGGTATGATTTTTTTGAGATCGGTGCGATGCCTGGCATAAGCTCAATAGAAAACTCCACTTCCCGCACAGGTGGCATACCAGAGACGTCATCAGGAAAAACTTCTAGAAAGTCCCTAACAATTGGGACATCGGAGGCCGACTGACTGGTTGTCTCGGATGACATTAGTAGCTGCCAGCTCCTCTCCAGAAGGCAATACTACTGAATACGCTACATCTAGCCCAATGGTGTTGATCTGGAGAAAATTCGTGAAGGTCTCCGAAATGAACGAATGTGTAGCCCCTGAATCTATCAAGGCATTCGTAGCTGAACCAGCTATAAAAATTCTCCCTGAAAGGTTGGAACATCAAGTTGAACCCAATAGTTAGGAGAACTAACTTATAGACATGCGAAGGTCAAAGTTCTTCTAACCTAAATTCCCGAAATAACGCTGATTAGAGCATGCAATCCTATCACAAATTCTAAGTTCAAAATCTCAACCCAAACCCTCGAAGCATTAACTTTCAAATATAAACTTAAAGCTTTAAGATACCTGTCAAGAGCATAGTCTTCGGGTTCGTCTCCGCTGCATGAAGGGCAAAAACTCTGCCTTGGGTAGGCAGACTCCCCTGAGGGAAATTCTTCAGTAAGTGGTCAGGACTACCACACTTGTATCACTTCCCTGAGCCATACATACAAGCTCCAGCGTGACGGCGCGTGCACTTAGCACAGACTGGGTACTCCGTGGCCCTCGGGACTACATGTCCCTGCTGCTGCTGTCCTCTGTTCCTGGATGGTCCGTGGAAAGGCCTCTTACTCTGATGCTGCTGATGGGGAGGGTGGTGCGGTGCTTGGACTGGTCGCTTGCCCTGGCGGTCTCTCTCAATATCATTCTGATCCTGCTCTGCAGCTAGAGCTCTGAAGACAGCGACATCATAGGTAGTAGGGCCAGCCACCCTAACATCACGCGAAAGATCGGCCGCAGACCATCCATAAATTACATCAACTTGGCTCCAGCATCAATTGCAATCAGTGGTACGAAATGGCAAACCCTCTCAAACTTACGGATAAACTCCGTAACAGTCATGTCTCCCTGCCTCAGGGTCATAAATTCCCTGGTCAACCTGGAACGCACCTCGTCGGTAAAATATTTTGAGTAGAATACCTCTGTAAAGCACGTCCAGCTCAGAGTGGCCAAATTAAGGGCTACAGATGCTCCTTCCCACCACAAACGGGCGTCTCCTCCAAACAGATAGGTCGCACAACGAACCCTATCCTCATCCCCAAGCTCCATGAATTCGAAGATAACCTCCTAGGACTTAATCCAGCCCTCGGCAATCATAGGATCTGTGGGGACCCGGACGCTAATTCATTCCTTAATCGTCTTTAGGAATAATTCAAACAATTATAATAAACAGGGTCTAAATTTTTTTTAAAAAAAATACAAAGCGGAAACGTAATGTAATTCAATTCAAATTACATATTAAACATAAACATACAAATCTTGTACTATCTACAAGAATTCAACTAGGTTCAACTATATATCAGTGCTGAATCCTAAGTTGCTTCGAAGCACGGATCTCCACGCTATCTAGTCCAGCCTCGTTCTCTTCTTGACCCTGATCCTATCCCACCTGTTGCCATGCACACATACAAACAAGACAACAGCCGGATAACTCCGGTGAAAATTACATTCTCAGTATAAATCATGTATACATGCAATCATAAAAACAATGTAACCGCATATAACAGATATGTCTAACATGTATTCAAATTAGAATATAAATCCATATCAAGAATAAATTCTATTCTAAACATGTACCATCATCAGGAACATAAATCAATATGTACCATATTCAGAAACATAATCAACATGAATCAATATAACTATCAATTAGACTCATGACGTCACATTTAAGACTAGACTCAATCCTAGTCTAGGGATCCCGGTTTCCAGATATGGTATTCCTATATCGACCAACAGTAATAGAAAAGACTCCAGTTCTATCCACGTCGATATAACCAAACATCCAGTGTCCTGACCTAACCGTCATGGACTGTGGCTCTATCGCCACTATCCTAGCTTGTGACATCGTGCAATGTGCCCGTGGCGATCCCGTCACTATCAGGCTCATCTGTCCCAAGATTTCTACACCATCTAGTGACATAGTGCAATGTGCCCGTGGCGATCCCACCACTATCAGGCACTTCTGTCACAAGATTACTCGTCTAATACCTGCTATCTATAATTCAAGAGAACAAGTATATCAATCAAATCAATGCAAATATCAATGCAATAAAGTAAAGTATGTGATTTAGGGAAACTCAAGTACATCCTACTTGAGTCGATGTCCCAATACCACATTGACTTATACCTTTATCTTCGCGGTCTGACGAAGACGAAGTCCTGAATTCAACTCTGTCCATTCTCAATCTGGTAATAACAATACCGAACAGACACAATATCAATATGTAACTCAATTCAGAACCTGTTCTGATCAATACTCAAATCAACATACTATCTGATCAATGTCAATCGACATATAGTATAACAATACAATCTCAGTCAATCGTAAATCTGGTCAATATCAATCTACTGAGGTTTCGACGATATAACAATACAGTCTCGATAACCCCGTAAATCCCAACATCTCAGAAATAATACCAGAACTCATAATCAATACCGGTATAACTCATAATTTCAATGATAATACAAATCTGATATCGAATCTCAGTCAAATCGACTCCAAAATTCATAACAATTACATAATCAGTCCGTTTCTTAATCTGACTTCGATTCTATGATGTCTAACATGTCAAGAACATCATATATGAATTCCATTCAATTCTGACAACATCATAATTTCAAAACATATCAAAACGTAGTAAAACTTACGTCCAGTTGTAGCCTACGTCGATAGGAATACAGTACTGAAGTCGGATTTAAAATCGGACGGACGAATTTCTCACAAAAGGCGTAAGGATTTTCTATCACTTTCCCCTGACCCTTTTCTCGGTTTTCTTGCCAAATTCTGAAGGCGTGATACGTATATATATATATGCTGCATGTTAATGATACGTGTCATCATTCTTTATGATTTTCAGTCGGTGCTCGGGCGGTCGCAAGTTACCGCTCGGGCGCGGAGCCTTCTGCCCGATACATATCTTTGTTAAACACTGGCGCTCGGGCGGTTAAAGATTGCCGCTCGGGCGCCAGAATTTCTGCCCAAACTCCAATCTTGCGATGCATTGGCGCTCGGGCGCCGCATCCTCTGCCCAACACATGCTCCTGTTGAACATTGGCACTCTGGCGGTTATTTTCTACCGCTCGGGCGCCAATAGTTCTGTCTAAAAATTGCACCCTTTATATGTTTTGGCCAATTTGGTCTCGTAATAGCCCGTCTATAATTATATCAATTCATAATCAATAATCTCATATTAACAGAATCAAAATCTCGGGCATTACAGGATCGGTCGTCCCCGAGAACTCCTTTGGTCTCATCTTCATGAACCGCTCATAGGTAGCCTCAGGCCCCGTCTGCCTGGCTACCCCAGCATTGTTCCCCGCAAAATATGCGAAGAACTGAGTCATTCCGACTAACATCTGGGCGTTCATGTCCGATGGAGGGGGTGGTGGTAAATCTCTTTCCTGCCTATGATCCTTACCGTCCTCATGACGATGCTCATCATCTCTCATGCGCTCAGGAATGCGTCTAGGAGGCATACTGTTCCATACATATAACCCATACGTAACCAACATGCATAATTCCATTATTTCTTTAAATTTAAATAAATACTGCATAATCATAATCTTGACATAAAAAATTTCATGAAAACATGCTGTTAAAATATTTCATTCTTTAAACGAAGTGCGTAAACGTAAAACTTAAAGACCGAATACGTGACTTCATGATCTTCTCGAGATCAGTAGTTGTCGGGACCCGGACGCTAATCAAGTTCATAATCGTCATTGGGACCATTTAATTAATTATAATAAACAGGGTCTAAATTTTTTTTTAAAGTGCGGAACGTAATGGAAATCATACTAGTATACATATCAGTATAACATAAGGTACAAGTCATGTACAGCATACATTCAATACTGACGAAAGTTCAACAACTAGCTATCAAGTGTTCAAACCCTATCTACAGCAATGTCAAAGTCCGTGGTCTCCACTCTATTCATGATCTCTCGTCATCTCCTCGACCCTAATCATGTCCCACCTGTTGTCATGCACACATATAAACACGACAACAGCCGGATAATTCCGGTGAGAATATAATCCCAGTATAAATCAACGAACATGCAATCATATGATAAACATAAAAGCATGGACATATAACAGCAATATGTATCAAAATCTGAAACATGATCAATATAAAACTGTCGACAATGCTCGTGACTCCACGACTCAGACTAGACTCAATCCTAGTCTAGGGATCCCGGTTTCCAGACGTTGGTATTCCTATATCGACCAACAGTAATAGAAGAAACTCCGATTCTATCAACGTCGATATAACAAAACATCCAATGTCTTGACCTATCCGTCACAGACTGTGGCACTATCGCCAATACACTATCTTGTGACATCGTGCAATGTGCCCATGACGATCCCACCACTATCAGGCACTTATGTCACAAGATCACTCGACTAATACCTACTTTCTATACATCCCTAAACAAGCTTATCAAGTCAAAGCAATGAACATAATAATAAGAAGTATGTGATTTAGGGAAACTCAAGTATATCCTACTTGAGTCGATCTCCCAGTACCACATTGACTTATACATTTCTTTCGTTAAAGTTCTGACGACGTTCAAGTCTGGAATTCAAAGTCTGTCAATCCCTCAATCTGGCCATGACAATATCAATAATATCATATCAATATACTGCTCAAATCAATACCAATCTGATCAATCTGGATTCAACTCAAAATCAACGGCATAACGGAACGATCTCGACATCCCCGTCAATACCACATCAACATATATCAATTACAATCTATAACCCATATCCAATACAATCTGTAATTAATCCATAATACAAATCTGTCCGATTTCAAATCAATATAATCAGAAAATCATAACAATTCCATAATCAGTCTTTTTTTCAATCTGACTTCGATTCTACGATGTTTAACATATCCAGAACACCATATATGAATCATATCAAATTCCTACAACATCATATTTTCAAATGATAACAGAACTCAATAAAACTTACGTCCGGTTGTAGTTGTCGACGAGAGGAGTACAGTACTGTGTCCGGATTCAAATTCTGATAGACGGTTCTTTAAAAATCACAATTCAAAGCAAAATGAAAATTTATGAATTCTCTGTATTCTTTCTCGTTTCCCTTGGCTGAAGAATGGAGGAAAATTGAACTTTATATATCAAGTTGCATGACAAGTGTCCCACTCAAGTCCCAAAATTGCACTTTAGCCCCTGAATTCTTCACTATTTGCAATTTGGTCCTCAATACTCTTTTTAATTCCATTTCAATACTAATTAATTACAAAAATTGTGGAATTTAATTCATCATTCCAAAATTCGTAAATTAAATAATCTCGGATTAAAATGATATAATCTCGGGCCTTACAATTCTCCCCCTCTGCGACATGATTTCGTCCTCGAAATCTAAAGCAATCATATCACAGGTAATCAAATCAGAAATAACAGAAACTAAAATAGTAAACTCACATCAGTGGAATAACTCTGGAAATTCCTGTCTCATATCTGATTCAGTCTCCTAAGTAGCTTCTTCAATGCCATGACGAGTCTTCTGGACTTTCACAAGTGGGATGGTCTTCGTTCTGAGTTGCTTTTCTTTACGATCAATAATCTGAACCGGTTTCTCAATATAACTCAGAGACTCATCAAGCTCAGCCTCGTCTGGCTGGATAATATGGGAATCATCGGGGAGATATTTCCGTAACATAGACACACGAAAGACATCATGTATTCCAGATAGAGAAGGCGGTAATGCAAGTCGATAGGCACGATCTCCTATCTTCTCGAGAATCTCATACGGACCAACGTATCTTGGAGACAATTTGCCTTTCTTGCCAAATCTGACCACGCCCCTAAAAGGAGAAATCTTCAGGAATACTCGATCTCCTACCTCAAATACCAACAGTCTACGTCGAAGGTTGGCATATTTGGCTTGTCGGTCCTGAGCTGCCTTCATTTTCTTCTGAATCAGTTTCACTTTTTCAGTCATATCTCTGATCATGTCAGGTCCAGTCTCAGGAACTTCAGAGATATCATCCCAATAAAGAGGGGATCGACATATCTTTCCATACAAAGCTTCAAAAGGTGCCATCTCAATACTCGTTTGATAGCTATTGTTGTACGAAAACTCACAGAGAGGCAATGCATCTTGCCAATTAGTGCTAAAATCAAGCACTACAGCTCTCAGCATATCTTTCAATGTCTGAATCGTCCGCTCTGACTGTCCATCAGTCTGTGGATGATATGCGGTACTCAGATGTAACTTCGTACCGAGAGCCTGCTGCAAACTCTGCCAGAAGTGCGAAGTAAACCGAGGATCACGGTCTGAAACAATCGACTTCGGCACTCCGTGCAATCTAACAACTTCTCTGACATAAATCTCAGTCATCTGGTCATACCTGTATGTCAACTGGTACAGAATAAAACATGCTGATTTGGTCAATCTGTCAACCACGACCCAAATTGCATCACCACCTCGGGAGGATCTCGGTAACTGCGTCACAAAATCCATGGAAATGTGATCTCATTTCCATTCAGGAATCGATAAACTGTGCAGTAGACCTCCTGGTTTCTTTCTTTCAACCTTTACCTGTTGGCAATTCAGACATTTTGACACAAATTCTGTGACATAAAATTTCATTTGCTTCCACCAAAACTGTGTCTTCAAGTCATTATACATCTTTCTGCCACCAGGATGGATACTGAATCGACTGCTGTGCGCTTCAGTCAATATCTGCTGTTTCAACTCTGAAACATTCGGCACAACAAGACGATTATTCACATATAGTACATCCTCACGTACCTGAAACTCTGATTGATGACCTGATCTGACCATCACAATCGATTTCTGAACTTTCTGATCAACTTTCTGAGCCGCTTTAATCTTCAAAATCAGCTCTGGTTCAGCTTGTATAGCATACAATCTCAACGGTCTACAATCTGTCTCAAATACCAATCCAGACAAACAGCAGTCTTCAATCAAATTCGAAACACCTATTGTCGATAAGGATAAAGCACATACCTTTCGACTCAATGCATCAGCTGCAACATTGGACTTCCCCGGATAGTATTTGATTTCACAATCAAAGTCTTTCAATAAATCCAGCCATCTTCGCTGTCTCATATTCAGTTCTGATTGTGAAAACAGATATTTCAAACTTTTGTGATCAGAATAAATTTCAAATTTCTCACCGTAGAGGTAGTGTCGCCATATTTTCAAAGCAAATACAATGGCTGCCAATTCAAGATCATGAATTGGGTAGCGAGTCTCGTGTGGCTTCAGCTGTCTCGAGGCATACGCAATCACATGCCCTCGCTGCATCAACACACAACCCAAACCTCTGTAAGAAGCGTCACAATAAACAACAAATCCACCAATACCTGAGGAGATAGTCAGTATCGGTGCACTGGTAAATCTTTTCTTCAATTCCAGAAAACTGGACTCACGGTCTTCTGACCACGCAAACGGAGCATTCTTCTGAGTGAACTGAGTAATCGGTTTGGCAATGCTCGAGAAATCTTTAACAAACCGACGGTAATATCCTGCCAAACCCATAAAACTGCGAATCTCTGGCACTGATGTCGGTCTCGGCCAAGAAATCACAGGCTCAACCTTGCTGGGATCAACTGATATACCATCTCCGGATATGATATGACCCAGAAATACTACCTGTTTCAACCAGAACTCACATTTTGACAGTTTAGCATACAATTTCTCAGTTCTCAGAATTTTCAACACAGTTCTCAAATGTTCTGCATGCTCAATCATATTCTTCGAATAAATCAAAATATCATCGATAAAAATAATCACGAAATCATCGAGATATTTCTGAAATACACGGTTCATCAGACCCATAAACACATCTAGCGCGTTGGTCAAACCAAACGGCATGACAATAAACTCATAGTGTCCAAACCTGGTTTTGAACGTTGTCTTTGAGATATCAGAATCCCTGACTCTCAGCTGATGATATCCAGATCTCAGATCGATCTTGGAATAAATAGAAGAACCCTGCAACTTGTCAAACAAATCATCTATACGGGGCAATGGATATTTATTCTTTACCGTTGCTTTGTTCAGTTGCCGGTAATCAATGCAGAGTCTCATTGAACCATCTTTCTTCTTCACAAACAACACGGGAGCACCCCAAGGAGATACACTCGGTCAGATGTATCCCTTGGCCAATAAATCCTCCAACTGATCCTTCAACTCTTTCAGTTCAATCGGTGCCATTCTGTACGGAGCTCTAGAAATCGGAACTGTACCTGGCATCAACTCAATGCTGAAGTCTATCTATCGAATCGGAGGCAATCCAGGAATCTCGTCTGGGAAGACATCAGCAAACTCACACACCACTGGCAAGTCCGCCAATGATGGACTCGACTTCAGTAAATCAACTGAATAGACAAGGAATCCTTCCGCTCCTTTCTGCAATAATCGAGTCATAGATAATACGGATATCAAAGAAATTCTGGCTCGAGAACCCTTACAGTAAAATTTCCACTCATCAGCCATCTCAGGTCTGAATCTTACAATCTTGTGGAAACAATCGACTGTAGCCCTGTACTTGGTCAATGCTACTACTTAAATAATAATTCACCCAAGTGTAGGTTTTCTGCAAGTAATATATTTCGTAAGTACGAGATCGATCCTCAGAGAGGTTATTTTGAGTTTAAATTTATTAATTTATAGATTACCAAATGCAAGAATGAAGTTTACAAATTATAAATTTTGTCAAGGCTTGAGGATTTATTCTTCGTTTATGTAATATTGTTTAACTAAAAGTAAAACAAAAGAAACCACCATAAATAATGGTTCCAAGAAAATTAAACACACACATAATATAATATAGTTCCCACTATAAAAAATACCGAATTAACCGATATTTTATATATGGTACCTATGATTATAATTATAACTATATAAATAAATAATTACATAAAGTAAATGTTAAATTAAATCATTATATTTCATTTAGAACAACCGGCAGAGCCACGCTATTGCCTAAATGAAATATATTGATTTAATAAGTTAGTTGCGGTAAAGTAAAAGTTAGTTGCGATAAAGTAAATGTTAGTTGCGGAAAAGTAAAAGTTAGTTGCGAGAAAGTAAAAGCTAGATGCGAAAAATAAAAGTTAGTTGCGATAAAGTAAATGTTAGATTGTTAGATGTTAGTATTAAATCATAATATTTCATTTAGAACAACCGGCAGAGCCACGCTATCGTCTAAATGAAATATTATGATATTATTATATAAATATATATATATATATATATATATATCTATATATATATAATAATAAGTGATGAAATATTTATTGTATTAAAATTAAACAACAAATCAAGATAACCACTTTAATGGTATCAAGCATTTGATGTAAATTGATAACAACAAATAATTCATTTTTATGCCTACAATAAAAATAAGTTAGCTAAATGAAAAAATAAAGAAAGAATATACAAAATATAAACAATCTTACTTCACCAAGAATGCATCCTCTTCACCTTGACATAATAGATTTAGCTTGCCATAAAGCTTACTTTTGATCAACAATAAAATATCACTCATAGTTGAAAACATGAAAGAAAATATATTGGAACTTAGAACTTTGATACACACTCACACTATATTTTACAATGAGATAGAATGATTCTCAAGCTAGCACAAGGCCTCTATTTATAGGCCAAAAGAGAGAAAGGGTCAAAAATTTTATTAATGTCATGTAGTTGCAATAGTATTCTTTGTCTCCTCTAAGTTCAATTCCATGTCCCTTCTTTCAATACTTTGTTCCACAACTTTAATCACCGAATTTGACTCCACTCAAAACGGTAAACATGTGGGAAATTGTCTGTAGATGAATTTGGCCACTTGGTTCACCTCATTTGGTTAAATATTGAAATAGTTATGATTTTTTTACTATATGCTGGTCATAGTAAAAGTAAATTTGTCCTCCTTTTGATATTTTCACAATTTGATCATCTTAATGAACTTTTTAGGCAATCATGTCTTCTGCAAAGTTGTAGATAATTTCTCAAGGATTCCAAACATGTTTGAGTCACCTCCATTTGAATTTTCTAGCTTGAGTTATCATTATTTTACCAACACGTAGAAAACCTGAAAATAAAACATATTTAGTAAGACAATTAAATATAAACAAACAATACTAAAATAACATAATTTTATAATTTTAATGAAACTTAAATTTTAAAATACAGGTTTTAACATATAATAAATTATTAATTTTAAGTTTCATCACACCCCCACACTATCTTATTACTAGTCCCTTAGTAATAAACTTTATCGGAAAATCACAACCTATATTCTTTATTCCTTTTATATATTCAAATACAAACATATTTATTAAAAAAAAAATCAAATACCGATTTATATATATATATATATATATATATTCGTTTAATATAATAATGTGGGGACCCGGGCTCTAACTCGATTCTTTTTGGGATTAGTTGGATCTTTGCTAGAAAATGTGGGTCAAATTTTTGCTTTTCACATTAATTCAAATGTATATAAACAGGCACAAGGTCTTTATTTATTTTATCTTTACAAACATAATATACATGTCTTGTCAAGTACATTTTCAACAAACTAGTATTCAAATACAGCACATGACAAAAGTACAAACTACTAGTACATCTGCTATGCCCGTGATCACCACGCTATATCCATCTCTCATCTCTGTTGCGACCCAGATCCTGCCCTACCTGTTGTTATGCACACATACAGACACAACAACAGCCGGAAACTCCGGTGAGAATAATTCCCAGTATAAAACATGTATACATGCATGTCATGCAGTTTAATACAAATCATAACACATAATCAGTAATTATGACACATTAGTGATTACAGATAAAACAATCTGACTCTTACTCTTTAACTCGACTCGTATCTAAGTCTAGGGATCCCGGTGTGAATAAGATGTAACAGGTCTCCCACCTACTCTCCCAATCGTGGTGGTGTTACATCTTATTCTTAAACTTCGGTCTTGTCTGTATCGAAATCTACAATCGGAGTGAATCTGATCCGAAGCATCGATATCACCGAACGTTTAGAAAATTGGCGTATCTACCAATGACACTCCTATCTCAGTACATATATATAAATCAATATAAAGTACAAACAGAGCAAGTATGTGATTTTGTTGGGAAACTCAAATTGAATCTCATTTGTGTTGTGTCTTCCCCAAACAATACCTTCTTGTCGTTCGTAGAAGTCGAAGTCTCGTATTCTTGATATCGAATCTGTCAAACCAAATCTGAAATGACATATATATAATACACCATATCCACTTCTAACTTAAAAGGATACACATACGGATCAATATTCAATCTCGGTACATTTCGACGGCATAACGGCATAATTTCTCGATACCGGTCAATTCAAATCTCAACAAGAATCCATATCAACTCTCAACAATGAATAATCAACATCATATATACATCATACTCTCAAAATCTGCATATTCTCAATCAATATATGCTGAAATTCATAACAAATGCATACGGTACCATTTCTTCGATCCGGTTGCGAATATACGTTGCTTATAATCTCAAGAACATATTATGGAGCTCAATTTATTATTCTCCCAATACATATATATCAAAACATGCTGGAATTTAATAAAACATATACCCTTTTGAAGCCCTTGATGCAAGGAACAAGAATCTCTACTTGGATCAAAGTTTGGGTGAATAATTCTTGCACAAATCAATTTCTAAGCTATGAAGGAATCTTGAGCTTCTATGGACTTTGCTCTCTCTCGGTTCTCAGCTGCTGCAAGGAAGGGAAGAAGCCAACTCAACATATATGCATGGCCTAGGACAAATGGCTAATTCTTTGGAGTACACGTCTCGCGCATATGCGCGACATTACCCGCGCATATGCGCGAGACCTACTGGTCTCGGCAATGTCAATCTTAACTCCTCGCGCATATGCGCGCTTCATCTCGCGCATATGCGCCAAAGATTCTGGACGTGTCGCGCATATGAGCGTATCTACTCGCGCATGTGCGCCAATGTTTCTGGAAATGTCGCGCATATGTGCCGGATTGGTGGCGCATATGCGCCGAGCTCATCTCACACCCAAAATTGCATCTACTTTTCCGTCTCTTCCGGTCCGATACAATGCGTCTACAATCCCCTTAATTACCAACAAAACAAGTCTGATTATGATAATCCAATTCTCGGGCTTTACAAATAATATATAATTAAATGTGTTTTTATTATTATTCTTATTTTCACATAATATATAAAGTAACAAAATATATATATAAATTTTATTTTTAAATTTCTAAATTTTTTATAATAATATAGTCAAAAAGATAATTCACACCACCCAGCATAACATGTATAATATCAAGAATATTATTGTAAAAGCCTTAACTCCATATATTCTTTCAGGTCAAAATGTTTAAGGAATAGCTAGTTTTCACTCATGGAGTTGGAATGAATATTAACTCTCATTGAAAAAGGCTAAGTATTAAAGCAGACAATTAATTAAACTAATATTGAAAACAAAATAGGAAAATTTACAAAGAATAAAATCCTCATTTTTTTCTTTTTTTTATTGTTTTTTTTTAAATAACGTAACTGCAAAATTTTACAATAACATAAAATTTTTTATCCAAACATTCTACCATAAATATATATATATATATAAATATATGTATATGTATAAACATTTATATAACGGATACATCCGACTACCTTTGAAACTTATCTAGCACAAACAAATCTTTTTTTTTAACACAATATTGATGTTTTTAGAACACATTGATAGTACATCAATCAAATCTAAAAAAATTACAATGAATAAAGTATTTTGCAGCCCGTTATATATTTACTTTTTTTTCTTTTTTCAATAAATATTTTTTTTAGGGGAGTTATATTCTTGTAATTAACCATTTTTTAATAATCAATAAAAGTTTATTAATTGTTTTCTCATTTTTCACCACTCACTCACAAAAGATGTGTGAGTATATATTATACTTTTACAAAAGAATTCTTTCAATTATACATGTTAACAACCATACAAACCATATCTTTTACTATATTCTCATAAAAATTTTAGAAATTATTTTATTTGAAAACACATAAAATTATATATATATATGAACACATCTATTATATATTTTATATTAATTGATCAAAATATATATATAAATTGGTACATATGAAAAACTAATTTTTCTTTTAGTTTGTATTTTGAATATAATTAATATTAAAAGCTAGTGTATTGTGATTTTCCAATAATTATTAACTAATGCATCTCAGGTGCATTTTACTGATACCTTACTCGACATTAAACTAAAAATTATTATTATTATTACTATATATAAGTATATATTTTATTTTTTATATAAAAAAACTAAGAGGAGAAGAAGAAGAAATTATTCATACCTTAAAGAAAAACATTAAAACATACCATTGAATCACAAGTTTAGCATCACATGAATTTTCTTTTCTTACTTTTGGATGTTGGCCAATTAAGTTGAGATAAAGATAGATCTGGTTCATGACTAAATCCTAGCAGTAAATCAATAAGTTCTCCTTCACTTGTAGCAGAAACTAACATCCTTCGCGAAGCTAATGAAATAAACCCCTGTTCCACAACATCATCAAGAAAAGATAACAGTTTATCATAATAATTGTTAACATTTAACAAACCAATTGGCTTATTGTGGATATTTAATTGTGCCCAACAAACAGTATGAAATATTTCTTCCAAAGTACCGAAACCTCCTGGCAAAGCAATGAAAGCATCTGAATGTTCAATCATTTGAGTAATTCGTTCATACATGTTGTCCACTTTCATTTCTTCTCCTATTGTTGGTCCTGTAAGATTGGCTAAGGTAATTGGAATAATGCTTAAAACTTGACTTCCACCTGCATGCGCAGCTTTTGCAACTTTTCCCATGAGGCCAACTTGACCACCACCATATACCAAATGAATCTTTTTTTTAGCAAGTGTTATTCCAAGATTTTCTGCTACTTCTTCATAAATTGAATCTTTTCCTGCACTAGATCCACAAAATACACAAATATTTTTTATTTTACTTACCGTGGACGTTGACATGTTGAGAAATATGTTTTTTGTAATTGTTAGATCACAGCATATTAATTTATAAGCGTAACATGCCAAAAGTCAATATTTGAATAGGAAATTATTATTATTAAAAGAAAATAAAAATGACAAAATTAAAACAAATATATACAGCGTAGTTGTGATTGTGGCTCACATCTTCCTTTGATTTTACGTTCAGTAACGGCTTCAACGCCTTCTATGAGTCGAGGATATGCTTCCCATCCAATTTTCTTATAAATTGGCAAACATGGTCTTTTAACGTCAGATTCCCAAGACGAAATTGTGTATATATATTTACTTATCTAAATAGATATGCGTTACTACAGTAGGATCTTTGTAAGGCTGATTCCACCGTCCATATTGATATTCCTCCTGTTGAAATTGCCACAATAGTTTAAGAAGTTCATTTTGCACGTACCCACTAGAATGCGTATCAAGAACCTCTAGAAAATTATCCAAAGGCTCTTTACTCAGACCATTCTTAATGAATAAAACTTTATCTTCTCTATTCATTGATGTCATTCCAACATTTTTGCATTTTCCCTTACAAGTCCATCTTGCACATTTATGACATCCACCTATACATTTAGCTCTTCGCTTTTTGGCATATGTGCTTTTACCAAATCCTGGCATATGTCTTATTATTAATTCACTTGCTTCCCCAACCAATCGGACTTTTGCTTCAATTATCAAATGGACATCATTCGGTATGCCATATGACATCATCAACCTTAGCCGCTCACATCTAGCTTTATAAATTTTTTTCAACGCATTATCAGGTAAACAAGCAAAATATTTACGAAGATTCATAATACACGCATCCATATTATTATTATTATATATATTTCAATTATTTTGGGAAAACTGAAGAAACCGACTTAAACAGTCACGGAGTACCGTTATCCGTCACTTAACCGGGAAATGAACTAGAATCTGCAAAACAAAATGAAAATCTCAAACAACTATTGTGGATCATATAAAGGCATAAACTCATTATTAAGAATTTCATTTTCTATAAAAGGCTTAAGTCTTTGCCCATTAACTTTAAACACGTCATTATTTTTAGGATTTTCAATATCAACAGCACCATGAGGATAAACAAATTTGACTATAAATGGTCCTGACCACCTCGATCTTAGTTTACCTGAAAATAAATGCAAACGAGAATTATAAAGCAAAACTTTTTGTCCAATTTAAAATGACTTTCTCATAATATTTTTATCATGAAAGGCTTTAGTTTTATTTTTATAAATCTTTGAATTTTCATATGCATCATTTCATAATTCTTCAAGTTCATTTATTTGCAATTTTCTTAATTTAGATGCATCATCTAAATTAATATTAAATGCTTTAATTGCCCAATAAGCTTTATGCTCAAGTTCAACCGGTAAATGACAATGCTTACCAAAAACTAACCTATATGGTGACATCCCTAATTATGTTTTAAATGCAGTTCTATATGCCCATAATGCATTAGTTAATCTTAAAGACCAATCTTTTCGATTTGGATTAACTGTTTTTTCTAAAATTTGTTTTATTTCTCTATTTGCAAGTTCAACTTGACCATTACTTTGAGGATGATATGGGGTAGAAACTTTATGTGTAATGTCATATTTTCTTAACAAAGAAGAAAATGATTTATTTATAAAATAACTTCCGCCATCACTAATTATTGCTCTAGGTATTCCAAATCGGCTAAAAATATTTTCTTTTAAAAATTTTATAACAACTTTATGATCATTAGTTCTACATGCAATTGCTTCAATCCATTTTGAAACATAATCAACAGCGACTAAAATGTACGTATATCCAAAAGATAATGGAAATGGACCCATAAAATCTATCCCCCAACTATCAAATATTTCAATAATTATGATTGGATTTAAAGGCATCATGTTTCGTTTTGAAATTGATCCCATCTTCTGACAGTTTTCACAAGATTTGCAAAATAAATGCGTATCTTTGAATAAAGACGGCCAATAAAATCCACATTGTAAGATTTTTGTAGCTGTTTTATTGGATGAAAAATGACCTCCACATGCTTCAGAATGACAAAATTTAATAACATTACTTATTTCATTGTCGGGTATGCATCGTCTAAAAATTTGGTCAGGACAATACTTAAATAAAAAAGGATCATCCCAATAAAATTTTTTAACTTCTATCAAGAATTTATTCTTATCATGTGAATTCCAATGAGAAGGCATTTTATTTGTCACAAAAAAATTTACAATGTTAGCAAACCAGGGTATAATAGTAGCATAAAACAACTGATCATCTGGAAAATTTTCATTTATTGGTATTTCATTATGAGATGATTCAGTCATTATTCTAGATAAATGATCGGCTACAACATTTTCTTTTCTTTTTTTATCTTTAATTATAATATCAAATTCTTGTAACAATAAAATCCACCGTATTAATCTTGGCTTAGCATCTTGTTTATTTGATAAATATTTTATGGCAGAATGATCGGTGTAAACAATAGTAGTAGAACCAATTAAAAAAGATCGAAACTTATCTAATGCAAATACTACTGAAAGTAATTCTTTTCAGTAGTTGAATAATTTATTTGGGCATTATTTAAGGTTCTACTAGCATAATAGATTGCATAAGGTTTTTCTTCTTTTCTTTGTCCTAACACAGCTCCTATAAAATAATCACTTGCATCACACATTAATTCAAATGGTAAAGACCAATCCGGAGGTTGTAAAATAGGTGATGTAACTAAAAGATTAATAATTTTTTTAAAAGCATTTTCACATTTCTGAGTCCATTCAAATTGCGTATCTTTTGTTAAAAGATTTGAAATTGGTTTAGATATTATGCTGAAATTTTTTATAAACCTTCTATAAAATCCTGCATGACCCAAGAATGATCGAACTTCTTTGACCGTTTTTGGTGATGTTAAATTAGCAATAACATCAACTTTGGCTTTATCAACTTCAATTCCTTTTTCAGATATCACATGTCCTAAAACAATCCCAGATTTAACCATATAATGACATTTTTTCCAATTTAAAACAAGATTTTTTTCTTCACATCTTTTTAATACATCTTCTAGATTTTTAAGACAATTTTCAAATGAGTTTCCAAAAACAGTTATATCATCCATAAAAACTTCTACATATTCTTCAATCATATCACTGAAAATACTTAACATGCATCTTTGAAAAGTAGCCGGAGCATTACATAAACCAAATGGCATTCTTTTAAATACAAAAGTTCCGAAAGGACAAGTAAAAGTAGTTTTTTCTTGATCTTCTAATGATATAGGTATTTGATAATACCCCGAATACCCATCAAGAAAACAGTAATAAGAATTTCCTGCTACTTTTTCTAGAATTTGATCTAAAAATGGTAGTGGGAAATGATCTTTTCTAGTTACATCATTTAATTTTCTATAATCAATACACATACGCCAACTAGATGGAATCATAGCTTGTAATAACTCTCCCTTTTCATTTTTTATAACAGTGATGCCGGACTTTTTAGGTACTACTTGTGTTGGACTTACCCATTTATTATTTCTTGATTTGGCAAAAGAGTGGAATAAATTACAACAGGAAATGTTTTATTTTCACCAAGAAATACATATTTCAATTCTAATGGTAAAACTTTTAATTCAAGTTTTGTATTATCATCTTCTTTAAAATTATTTTTAGACTCAAAACTTTCTATTGAAAAAACTTCAGATTGTTGATTTAAGTTTTCTTCTTGTATATTTTCTTCCACAATTGTTTCAATTTCATTATTATATTCATTTTCATTAATACTTGGTTGTTTACATAAATTGAACACATTAAGTTCTAGAGTCATATTTCCAAAAGACAATTTCATTATTCCATTTCGACAATTAATTAAAGCATTTGAAGTTGCTAGAAATGGTCGTCCCAATATTACTGGAATTTTATTATGTACTTCTATTGGTTGTGTATCCAAAACAATAAAATCTACAGGATATAAGAATTTATCAACTTGAACCAACACATCTTCTACAATACCTCTATGTATTTTGATTGACCTATCCGCCAGTAAGAGAGTTACAGAAGTGGGTTTTAATTCTCCTAAATTAAGTTTTTCATAAACTGAATAAGGAAGTAAATTCACACTTGCTCCCAAATCCAACAAAGTTTTTTTAATTTTATTTTCTCCAATAATACATGAAATTGTTGGACAACCAAGATCTTTATATTTTAAACTAGAATTATTTTGAAGAATAGAACTTACTTGTTCAGCCAAGAATGCTTTTTTCTTCACATGCAATTTTTTTACAGTACATAAGTCTTTTAAAAATTTTGCATAAGAATGTACTTGTTTAATAGCATCTAATAATGGAATATTTATCTTCACTTGTTTAAAAACTTCATAGATAGCAGAATCACTTTTTTTGTTTTTTATGATTTGTTAATGCATGAGGAAATGGTGGAGGTTTATTTGACTTATTTACTATTTCAGATGATTTATCATTCACCATATTATTCTTAAAATTTAAGGTATCATCATTCTCAAAAGTATCGGGATTATCATCCTTACTCTTTGATTTTAAATGATCCTTATTTTCATTACTATATGGATCATTAAATATTTTACCACTTCTAAGGGTAATAACAGATTTTATTTGATCAATTTTTTTATTTTTTAATTCTTGATTTTGATTTTTAGGATTAGGTTGAGGTTGAGATGGAAATTTTCCTTTTTCATGAATATTAAGTGCAGATGCAAATTTTGCAAGATTTTCTTTCAAATCACTCATAGATTGACTGTTTTGAATATTGATAGACTCTTGCTTTTGGATAAATGCATGAATTACATCTTCAAAGTTTTTTCTTGGAGGTGTAACATAAGGAATATAACCTTGATGATTTTGGTTATTTTGAAAATATTGTTGTGACGGTTGTGCATTATTATCATTCCTCCAACTAAAATTAGGATGATTTTTCCATCCAGGATTATATGATGGTGAAAGGATCTAGTATTGGTTTTTTATAATTGTTAACATAATTTTCTTGTTCATCGAGACATTCTTTAAATATTATCCCAATTTTGAGCATTTTCTGCTAATGAATCCAAATATTCCATAGCTTCATTTGGGTTTTTATCTTCAAAAGTTCCATTACACATGAATTCTATCATTTGCCTATCTTTAGGTATTAGACCTTCATAAAAGTGAGAAACAATTCTCCATGTTTCAAAACCATGATGTGGGCATGTATTAAGTAATTCTTTATATCTATCCCAACATTGATAAAACGTTTCTCCTTGTTTTTGAGAAAAAGTTGTAATTTGTCTTTTAAAAGAGTTTGTTCTATGGGAAGGGGAAAACTTTTTGAGAAATTGTTGTTGCATTTCTTCCCAAGATCTTATTGAACTTGATCTTAAATTTTGTAGTCATGTTTTAGATTTATCTTTTAAAGAAAAAGAGAAAAGCTTTAATCGAACTATATCCATGCTACAATTTTGATCATTATAAGTGTTACAAACTTCCTCAAATTCTCTTAGATGCAAATATGGATTTTCAGAATCTAAGCCATGAAAATTTGGTAAAAGTTGAATAATTTGAGGTTTGAAGTTGAAATTAGATGCATCAGGAGGAAAAACTAAACAAGATGGGGCACTAGTTCTAATAGGGTTCATATGGTGCCTAAGTGTTCTTAATTGATCATGTTCTTGATTATTATTATTATTATTATTATTATTATCATTATCTTGATTATTTGAATTATCATCCATGTTTAAATTATTTTCAGATACTCGAATAAGTCTACCATTTTTTTTTCGACTCCAAATACTCATACAAAAAAAAAAAACAACACAATAGTTATAAATAAAACATAATTAACAAATATAAAATTAATTTATACCTCCCCGGCAACGGCGCCAAAAACTTGCTACTACTTAAATAATAATTCACCCAAGTGTAGGTTGTCTGCAAGTAATATATTTCGTAAGTACGAGATCGATCCTCAGAGAGATTATTTTGAGTTTAAATTTATTAATTTATAGATTACCAAATGCAAGAATGAAGTTTACAAATTATAAATTTTGTCAAGGCTTGAGGATTTATTCTTCGTTTATGTAATATTGTTTAACTAAAAGTAAAACAAAAGAAACAACCATAAATAATGGTTTCAAGAAAATTAAACACACACATAATATAATATAGTTCCCACTATAGAAAATACCGAATTAACCGATATTTTATATATGGTACCTATGATTATAATTATAACTATATAAATAAATAATTGCATAAAGTAAATGTTAAATTAAATCATTATATTTCATTTAGAACAACCGGCAGAGCCACGCTATTGCCTAAATGAAATATATTGATTTAATAAGTTAGTTGCGATAAAGTAAATGTTAGTTGCGAGAAAGTAAAAGTTAGATGTGAAGAATAAAAGTTTGTTGCAATAAAGTAAATGTTAGTTTGTTAGATGTTAGTATTAAATCATAATATTTCATTTAGAACAACCGGCAGAGCCACGCTATCGTCTAAATAAAATATTATGATATTATTATATAAATATATATATATATATATTTATATTTATATATAATAATAAGTGATGAAATATTTATTGTATCAAAATTAAACAACAAATCAAGATAACCACTTTAATGGTATCAAGCATTTGATTTAATTGATAACAACAAATAATTCATTTTTATACCTACAATAAAAATAAGTTAGCTAAATGAAAAGAAAGAATATACAAAATATAAACAATCTTACTTCACCAAGAATGCATCCTCTTCACCTTGACATAATAGATTTAGCTTGCCATAAGCTTACTTTTGATCAACACTAAAATATCACCCATAGTTGAGAAAATGAAAGAAAATATAATGGAACTTAGAACTTTGATACACACTCACACTATATTTTACAATGAGATAGAATGATTCTCAAGCTAGCACAAGGCCTCTATTTATAGGACAAATGAGAGAAATTGTCAAAATTTTTATTAATGTCATGTAGTTGCAATAGTATTCTTTGTCTCCTCCAAGTTCAATTCCTTGTCCCTTCTTTCGATGCTTTGTTCCACAACTTTAATCATCGAATTTGACTCTGCTCAAAATGTCAAACATGTGGGAAATTGTCTGTAGATGAATTTGGCCACTTGGTTCACCTCATTTGGTTAAATATGGAAATAGTTATGATTTTTTTACTATATGTTGGTCATAGTAAAAGTAAATTTGTCATCCTTTTGATATTTGCACAATTTGATCATCTTAATGAACTTTTTAGGCAATCATGTCTTCTGCAAAGTTGTAGATAATTTCTCAAGGATTCCAAACATGTTTGAGTCACCTCTATTTGAATTTTCTAGCTTGAGTTATCATTATTTTACCAACACGTAGAAAACCTGAAAATAAAACATATTTAGTAAGACAATTAAATATAAACAAACAATACTAAAATAACATAATTTTATAATTTTAATGAAACTTAAATTTTAAAATACAGGTTTTAACATATAATAAATTAGTCAACATATCGATACCGATAATACAATCAAAGTTAGATATCACAAGCACAATACAGTCTAACTCAATCTCATGCCCATCATACTGCAGTATACACGATCTAACAGACTTCACTGATATCAAACCTATCCCCAAAGGAGAAGAGACAGATACTACAATAAATAGGGACTCAACAGGTAATGCATGCATCAATGCAAATCTCTCAGAAATAAATGTATGTGATGCACCAGTATCAATCAATACATAAGCAGGGTAACCAAAAATAGAACAGTTACCTGCAACGACATCATCAAGTGCATCCTGTGCCTGCTCCTCAGTCAAAGCAAAAACTCTGGCCTGCTGTCTCGGAGGCTGGCTCACTGTCTGGCTTCCTCCTGGCCTCTGCTGTGACTGGGTAGACGGTGCTGGCTGGAAAGAATGGACAGCAGATGGTCGTCTCCCGGTCTGAGCCACTGATCCAGATGACTCTGTTGCCTGGGATCTCTGTGCACCTCTCTGGGCACATACTCGGGCAAAATGTCCCTGCTGTCGACATATATGACAAGAGCCAAACACTCCTCGGCACTGCTCAGTGGAATGCTTCCCTCCACAAGTGCTGCAATATGGTCCTGTATAACTTTGGCTCTGACCAGTCTGTCTCGAGCCACTGGAACTAGAAGAACTGCTGCCAGACTTCTTAAACTGTCTTCCTCTGGCTTTCAGATAGTCCTTCTTTCCACCACTGCTGCTACCACTCTCGAATCTGGGAGGGGGTTGTTGTGGTATCGGTGCTGGGGCAACATATGAAGCTCCTCTCCGTCTCATCAGATCCGCTTCTGCTCCCTTTGCTCTGTTCAAGGCGTCAGCAAAGTTGTTTGGTTGCCCAGTATTCACCAATGTAAATATCTCCGGATTCAAGCCATTGATGAACTGATCAGCCACCGCTTCTTCATTCTCGGCCACATGTGGAGCAAATCTCAGTAGTGTAGAGAATTTAGACACATATTCCTCAATGTTCAACTGCCCTTGTCTCAGATTCGCAAACTCAGCACCTTTATCCTTTTTGTATGACACAGGGAAGAATCTCTGATAGAATTCGGTTTTGAAGACATTCCAGGTAATAGGCGTCCCTCGATGCTCCAAGGCCCTCTTGGTCATAATCTACCAGTTCTTGGCAACATCATGCAACTGGTGTCCTATCAGTTTTACTCTCCGCTCATCAATGTAGTCCAAAGAGTCAAACAGCATCTCTATGTCGTCTAACCAGCTCTCACAATCCACTGAAGTCTCAGTGCCCCTCAGAGTCGGCGAATGAAAAGATTGAAATCTCTTCAATAATGTCTCCATCGGAGTGGCTGTAACATCCATCGGAGGATTTGAAGTACTGCCCTGTTCCGGAATTCTTCGGGGAGGCATGTCTGATTATGAAAATGATTAGTAACCCAAAACAACAAACATGTTTCAGTCCTACTCCGATCATCTTACTGCTGATCTAGAATCGGTGCTGATTCATTCTCACTAAAATATATTACCATATCAAATCAAATAAATCAAGTAACATGTATTAAAGCAGTAAATCATGCTAGCAATCAAAAGCAGAAAAGAAAACTCAATCTACCCCGCTCACTAGCTTCTATCTCAATCTAAAGGATCTATCGCTCTGATACCACCTGTTGTCAGGACCCGGACGCTAATTAAGTTCATAATCGTCATTGGGACCATTTAATCAATTATAATAAACAGGGTCTAAATTTTTTTTTTAAAATGCGGAACGTAATGAAAATCATACTAGTATACATATCAGTATAACATGAGGTACAAGTCCTGTACAGCATACATTCAATACTGACGAAAGTTCAACAACTAGCTATCAAGTGTTCAAACCCTATCTACAGCAACGTCAAAGTCCGTGGTCTCCACTCTATTCATGAACTCTCGTCATCTCCTCGACCCTGATCCTGTCTCACCTGTTGTCATGAACACATACAAACACGACAACAGCCGGATAATTCCGGTGAGAATATAATCTCAGTATAAATCAACGAACATGCAATCATATGATAAACATAAAAGCATGGACATATAACAGCAATATGTATCAAAATCTGAAACATAATCAATATAAAACTGTCGACAATGCTCGTGACTCCACGACTCAGACTAGACTCAATCCTAGTCTAGGGATCCCGGTTTCCAGACGTTGGTATTCCTATATCGACCAACAATAATAGAAGAAACTCCGATTCTATCCACGTCGATATAACCAAACATTCAGTGTCTTGACCTATCCGTCACAGACTGTGGCACTATCGCCAATACACTATCTTGGGACATCGTGCGATGTGTCCATGGCGATCCTACCACTATCAGGCACTTCTGTCACAAGATCTCTCGACTAATACCAGCTTTCTATACATCCATAGAACAAGCATATCAAGTCAAAGCAATGAACATAATAATAAAAAGTATGTGATTTAGGGAAACTCAAGTCCACATTGACTTATACCTTTCTTTCGTTGAAGTTTGACGACGTTCAAGTCTGTAATTCAAAGTCTGTCAATCCCTCAATCTGGCCATGACAATATCAATAATATCATATCAATATACTGCTCAAATCAATACCAATCTTATCAATCAGGATTCAACTCAAAATCAACGGCATAACGGAACGATCTCGACATCCCCGTCAATACCACATCAACATATATCAATTACAATCTATAACCCATATCCAATACAATCTGTAATCAATCCATAATAAAAATCTTTCAAGTAAATATAATCAGAAAATCATAACAATTCCATAATCAGTCTGTTTTTCAATTTGACTTCGATTCTACGATGTTTAACATATCCAGAACACCATATATGAATCATATCAAATTCCTACAACATCATATTTTCAAATGATAACAGAACTCAATAAACTTACGTCCGGTTGTAGCTGTCGACGAGAGGAGTACAGTACTGTGTCCAGATTCAAATTATGATACACGGTTCTTTAAAAATCACAATTCAAAGCAAAATAAAAATTTATGAATTCTCTATATTCTTTCTCGTTTCCCTTGGCTGAAGAATGGAGGAGAATTGAACTTTATATATCAAGTTGCATGACAAGTGTCCCACTCAAGTCCCAAAATTGCACTTTAGCCCCTGAATTCTTCACTATTTGCAATTTGGTCCTCAAAACTTTTTAATTCCATTTCAATCCTAATTAATTACAAAAATCGTGAAATTTAATTCATTATTCCAAAATTCGTAAATTAAATAATCTCGGATTAAAATGATATAATCTCGGGCCTTACAGTAGTAATACAACCCTTTACAAGAACATAGGCTCTGATACCAACTGTAGAGGCCTGTATTCGTATTTGTAAATTTGCGGAATTATTTAAAATTTTTCCCTTTAAATAAATAATCATGCAACATTCGTAAAATGATCTGATAAAATAGGTTTAATTTCTAAGATAGCAGCGGAAATAAATATTGTTTTTCAAAACCACAACTTGAAATATTTCAACATGATAAAACTGAGTTTGAACATAAAATGTGAATAAACTGAAAACATGAGGTCCTCGGGTTCCTACTACTGCTGACCCTAGCTCGCTCACCGGTCCCCGCCCTCAGTCTCAACATCATCAGTACCTACAACAATCAAGTCTAGTGAGTCTAAAGACTCAGCATGCATATACCGTGAATAACAAGTAAATATATCATAAAATACCGTGCAAAGTAAAAAATATCGTATCGTAAAGCGTAAGGTGAAAATCATGAGTAATTATAAATACGTGCATATCTGAAAATCATACGTAAAAGCTTTGCTCGATAGAGCTCTGTCATAACATATCATATCGTAATTTTTGGTAGAGATAATGTTTCTACGCAAGTGGCCCATAACATAACATAACATGCACGTCTGATCAGACTAAACCATAGTATACTGGGCGGTAGAGATTATCACAGCCCTTGGACTGGATATCCGTAACCATACAGAATCGTAAACCGGTCGTAAGTCACCGGGTGAAGCAATCCCATAAGCGTAAGGTAGCCACAAGACATATCGCATATATCTCAAAAATAAATATTTTATATTTTATGCACGTAATATAATTATAATCATGTTGTTACCGAATGAGTTGGATCGTTCCCAGGCTCGCTGCAACCTAATTCTAACATGAGAACATGCAAATAATTTCAACTTGACTAACATTTCATAACCGAACCAAAAACGAGACAATTACGCCCAACAACTTAGTATCCAACAATGGCTTCGTACCAACTCGAACCAACATTGAACCATCGTTTAGACATGATTAAAATACACCTAAAATTTTTCCCTTTAAATAAATAATCATGCAACATTCATAAAATGATCTGATAAAATAGGCTTAATTTCTAAGATAGCAGCGGAAATAAATATTGTTTTTCAAAACCACAACTTGAAAATAATTCAACATGATAAAACTGAGTTTGAACATAAAATGTGAATAAACTGAAAACATGAGGTCCTCGGGTTCCTACTACTGCTGACCCAAGCTCGCTCACTGGTCCCCGCCCTCAGTCTCGACATCAACAGTACCTACAACAATCAAGTCTAGTGAGTCTAAAGACTCAGCATGCATATACCGTGAATAACAAGTAAATATATAATAAAATTCCGTGCAAAGTAAAAAATATCGTATCGTAAAGCGTAAGTGAAAATCATGTCATGAGTAATTAAATACGTGCATATCTGAAAATTATACGTAAAAGCTTTGCTCGATAGAGCTCTGTCATAACATATCATATCGTAATTTTTGGTAGAGATAATGTTTCTACGCAAGTGGCCCATAACATAACATAACATGCACGTCTAATCAGACTAAACCACAGTATACCGGGCGGTAGAGATCATCACAGCCCTTGGACTGGATATCCGTACCCATACATAATCGTAAACTGGTCGTAAGTCACCGGGTGAAGTAATCCCATAAGCGTAAGGTGGCCACAAGACATATGAAGTTCGAATGATTTGAGATTTGGATATAACATAGAAAACTCAAAGATATAGAAGTTTCATGTTTTGAGTTTTGAAAAATTTGATCGTTTGACTAGTCCGAATGGATATACCGATGTTAAAATATTAAATAGTATATATTATATTATATTATTAATATAATATAATATAATATTAAAAAAAATAAAAAAAAATAAAAAGGATATATATCAAAACTTACGTGAATTTCATTTCATTCACGTAAGTTTTGACAGAGGTGAGAATAAAAGAGAAAATAAGGGTTTTGATCTTCTTTTCGATCTTGCGACTTAACGGTTTATCCAATCGACGAACCGACTTTAGTTCTGGGATCGTTGACACGAGGTCTTCGATTTGAGGTATAAATTTTATAGTTTTGGTGATGTTTGAAATTCGTCAATTTTTGGAATAAATCCGATAAATTGTTAAATCATACTGGAATTGAAGATTGTTGAATAATGTATGATTTTAACGAAGAATAGATGATTATAGTGATGTTATTTTGAATTATTCTCAATTTATTATAATTAGAGAATTTTAATTATTTGATTGAGATTGAAGAATTATTTTTCAGTTATTATTAATTCTGATAAATATATGTGGTAGAATAACCGACAAGAAACCATATTTTGAAGTCGGAATTGAATTATGCTATGATTTGAATTTGATATGAATTTTTGAAGTTTCAAAAGATATTTGAAACTTATATTGATGAATTTGAATGATGTTATTGATGTAGATAGCTTATTATACTGATATCTAAAGCTACATCAATTGGAAACGAGGAATTGAGGTATGTTGCGACCGGGTAACATACGACATGTATCTGTATTATATGATATATGTCGGATTGATTTGATTGATTGGAATGAGAATACGTGTCTATATGCCTTATTTGTTGATTGATGTGGCATAAGTGACATTGAGATTGATATATCGATGTATAAAATAAATGTTTTGTTAACACACATCGTTTGATGCATACATCGATACATGACATGCACGTTGAGCTATGATCCTTGGATACCCTGATATGATTTGATTGGATTCTGGGGTTTGTGAATACAATTGCTATGTTGGTATTATATGACCCGTAAAGCATAGACAATTGTGGCCCCGATGATTGGATATGAGATTTGGGATTTGATGGCGCTTTGTCGACGCTATCATACAAGTATCCCTTATTGAGGCCGGTGTGCCAGCTCGAGCATTGATTTGATAGCGATTCGTTTGATTCTGACATGTGCTCAGTGGATGGGCATTTGACCTGATACCTCCACGACATACATGCATTGCATACCATATATCATTGTTTAGATACTTGTGGTATATATGATGGTTGTTCCATACGGAGCTTTGCTCACCCCCAAGGGGGGCTGTTGTTGTCTTTGTGTGTGGACAATGGCAGGCACTCCAGGATATCAGGAGACCGGAGAGGGTACTTCTGGGGGGAGTCACAGTTTGGGATGAGGTTTATGTTTTGTTTCCCAGTATATATATATGTATTTATATACCGGGGCATGTCCCGAGGATATGAGTTGTGTGTATATGATTGGTTTTGATTATGTGTGGGCATGTTTATTATGTGAGATGAAATACTATTTTTAGTATTCAAATAAAATGATTTGGGCTCATTGTAAAGAAAATTTTAAACTCGTTTTCCGCTGTAATTAATTAACCCTAATCAGATTGCATTGTAATAACGATTAGGAGCTAAGGGCCCCACAGTATCCAACCATGGCTTCGTACCAACCCGAACCAACATTGAACCATCATTTAGCCATGATTAAAATACACCTAACATGATGAAATAATAGTCATAATAACTGAAATGCACAAAAATGGTGAATGGAGGCCAAAATCGTAAAACGCTCTATCGAGAGTCACTTTGGCACATTGCACCGTAAATTCTCGTACGACCTCTAAACTTAACCAAATCACAAAGGGCCAAAAACATGACCCTCCTAACTCAATTAGGTATTGTCCAGTCCATGGTTATAGGCTAAAAGCCATACAAGAACTCGCACAAGCCTCCTGAACCTTCACACTGCTGCTGTCCAATTTCAAAGGCAGCAGTTGTGCTTGCTTCGCTTTGTTTACGAGGCTAATGGCCATTGGGGCTTGAACCACCAACCAGAGCCTCTTCCCAGCATCCTAAGGTGTGGCTTTAACCATGGCTAAGGGCCCTAGGCCAACCACAATCCAAGGAAACACCTAAGACAACCCGAAGCTCCACCCGAGGACATCATGTACTGTACCGTGTGGGGTGTTGCTTCATCTTGCTGTCATATATCATTCTAGTGGCCATATGATCAACCATGGCTTTATCTAGACATCATGAGGTATTGTGTGATCCATGGCTAAGGGCTAAAAGCCAACCAAGATCCATCCAAACCTCAAAAAGCTGAAACCACTCACACAAAATCAGAAATGAAAAACCGAAGGGGCACTTGTGTTGTTTCTTTAAATTTCGATGGGACCATGAACCAAGCCTTGAAAGGCCATCCTGGTCACGTCCTAGACATGCTAAGGAAGGGTTATAACCATGGTTACAGGCATTAGACCAACAATGATCCGAACCTTCAACTTAGACAACCAAAACAAGGAATCGAGACTCAAACTTGCAACTAAGGGAGATTTCCTGTCAAGTCTTCATCCAGCATGTATGGGGCTTGAACTAATGGACCAACATGATCCTAACACACCCTAGTACGTGCCTAGATGCATCTTTGAGCGCCTGGAACCGAGCCAATCCCTGAAATCACAAAAACAATCAAACCCGTGAAGCACAAGGAAGAGCCGAGAAAATCTGTGCAAGTTTTCGAAAATTATGTGCTGTCAAATTCGATGGTTTCGTGCTTCATGAACATAATATGGTTTTAAAATGTATATATGACTTGATTGAAGAGAAAAGAACGGTATCTACATGCCTGAAATTCATTTAAGAAGAGAACAAACACTACGAAGAACACGGCGCGACGGAGATGGAGTTTTCTTTTCTTTTCTCTCTTGTTCCCTTGATGAAGGCTCACGATTTTTGTGCTGAATGTCTACTAATATTTTCGAATGAGAGTGAGGGAGAGTGCTAAGGAAATTAAGGGGAAGTTTACTAATTAAATGAGGAGGTTGAATGGCAATTCAAATCATTTCATCCTAGTTGCTAGTGAGATATGGAATGAGGTGTGCTATTAATGGATTGAGGGAGGTTTAGGGGGAGGTGATGGCCGAGATTTCCTATCAAAATGAAGGTAAGGATATTGCTTAATTATTAATTATAGGTGATTTAAAATGAATAAATATCATACAAAGAAAGGTTAAGGAAAGGAATCAAAAATGGAGAGTAGCCAAACATGTAAGGATTGATTCCAATGGGGCCGAAATTTGATGTTTAAATGCAAGGAAAAATATTGCTTAAATCTTGTATTTTAAATTCTTAAAGTTTTAATCAACCATTATATATTTTAGTGATTTATAAATTAAATTAGGGTATCAATTTCCTGCATGCATGGCTAAGTCTTAAAATAAATTACTAACATGTTAAGTTACAATTTCTTAAATAAAGTAGGTCTAGATTAATTTATCCCCATTGGTTACACATTTTAATTTAGGCTTTTAATTAATTATTGGACATAAAAAAACTTATTTACTACTTAACTCCAATTAATTAAATAAATATTTAAACATTCTATTACATTAAAATAAATTATTCATTGTCTTAAATTAAGTTTAAAAATATTTTCTTATTATTAAATTTTATCTCAATACTCCAAGTCGAGTCCGCCTCGCGTATTTAATCGAAAAGCTAAAACTAAACTTCTACGATTTAAAATAAATGATCATGACTTAACAAATTTTAAAATGAACTAAACACTCCATAAATATACAAGAAATCATTTTTAATTTAAATAATAGTAATTATGCATGGCTTATACGTAGTCTGATTTATCGGATTCTACAGTGCACATAACCCGAGGACCGACGCTAGTTTTCCGCACTAGTTATGTGGGAACCCGGACCCTAATTCATTCCTTAATCGTCTTTAGGAATAATTCAAACAATTATAATAAACAGGGTCTAATTTTTTTTTTAAATACAAAGCGGAAACGTAATGTAATTCAATTCAAATTACATATTAAACATAAACATACAAATCTTGTATTATCTACAAGAATTCAACTAGGTTCAACTATATGACAGTGCTGAATCCTAAGTTGCCTCAGAGCCCGGATCTCCACGCTATCTAGTCCAGCCTCGTTCTTTCCTTGACCCTGATCCTATCTCACTTGTTGCCATGCACACATACAAACAAGACAACAGCCGGATAACTCCGGTGAGAATTACATTCTCAGTATAAATCATGTATACATGCAATCATAAAAACAATATAAAAGCATATAACAGATATTTCTAACATGTATTCAAATCAGAATATAAATCCACATCAAGAATAAATCATATTCTAAACATGTACCATCATCAGGAACATAACTCATCATGTACCATATTCAGGAACCTAATCAACGTAACTCAATATAAACTGTCAATTAGATTCATGACTTTACATTTTAGACTAGGCTCAATCCTAGTCTAGGGATCCAGGTTCCAGATGTTAGCATTCCATATCGATCACCAGTAATAGAAGAAATTCCGATTTTATCCAAATCGATATGGTATCGATCATCAGTAATAGAAGAAGCTCTGATTCTATCCACATCGATATAGTATCGATCACCAGTAATAGAAGAAACTCTGATTCTATCCACATCGATATAATATCGATCATCGGTAATAGAAGAAGTTATAATTCTATCCACATCGATATAGTATTGATCACCAGTAATAGAAGAAAATCCGATTCTATCCACATCGATATGATATCGACCATCAGTAATAGAAGAAGTTATGATTCTATCCACATCGATACGGTACCGATCACAAGTAATAGAAGAAGCTACATTTCTATCCACATCGATAGCCAATCATCCGGTGACAGACTTTGGCACAATCGCCAATACACTATCTTGTGACATCGTGCAATGTGCCCGTGGCGATCCCGCCACTATCAGACACTTCTGTCCCAAGATTACTCGTCTAATACCTGCGATCTATAAATCAAGAGAACAAGTACACCAATCAAATCAATGCAATAGGATAAAGTATGTGATTTAGGGAAACTCGAGCCAAACCTCACTCGAGTTGTGCAATCCCAACTCAACATTAATTTATACCTTTTTCTTCTCGGTCTGACGAAGTCGAAGTCTCGAATTCAACTCTGTCCATACCCAATCTGATAATAACAATCGAATAGATACAATATCAGTATATAACTCAGTTCAAAACCTGTTCTGATTAATACTCAAATCAAAACATAATCTGATCAATGTCAATCGACATATGATACCACAATACCATCTCAACCAATACCGAGTCTCATCAATATCAATTTACGGATGTTTCGACGGCATAACAATACAGTCTCGATAACCCCGTCAATCTCAACATCACAGATACAATACCAGAATTCATAATCAATATCGGTGCAACTCATAATTTCAATAACAATACAAATCTGATATCGAATCTCAATTAATCAATTCCAAAAATCATAACAATTATATAACCAGTCTGTTCTTTAATCTGACTTCGATTATACGATGTCCACTGTATCAGAAATACCATATATGATTCTTATTCAATTCTGACAATATCATATTTTTAAATCATGTTCAAACGTAACAAAACTTACGTCCAGTTGAAGCTGTCGTCGCTAGGAACACGGTACTGTACTCGGATTCGAAAACAGACGGACGGATTGCTCGTAACTTAAATTTCACCCGAAGCTTCCCTCGGTTTCTTCCTCTTTCAATTCTGAGGAACAAATTGCTTCTATATACACATATATATATACACGTTGCACCTAAAAAGACAAGTGGCTTCTTCTTGTTCTGCATGTCGCGCGCATATGCGCCGGTAGTTCGAACCATCATCTTTTGTCTGCTCGCGCATATGCGCCAAACATTCTGCCCATCACGCGCATGTGCGCCATCTACGTCGCGCATATGCGCCGAACTCTCTGGTATTCTCCCTTGGCTTCTCGCATGGCTCGCGCATATGCGCGCCTTCCGTCGCGCATGTGCGCCAAACTCTCTGGACGTTCTGCGCATGTGCGCGTATTGAGGTCGCGCATGTGCGCCCAACTCTCTGGACCTGTCGCGCATATGCGCGAATCTAAGTCGCGCATGTGCGGCAATGGTTCTATCTTCTTCGCGCATGTGTGCCCATACATGTCGCGCATGTGCACGGGGACTCTTCTTGCACCTCATGTCAAATATTCTTTGGGCTCTCCCGGTCTGATCTTTTCTGTCTATAATCATATCAATTAATCAATAAATTATTTTAGATTAATCTCGGATTACAGTAATTAAAATCTCGGGCCTTACATTTCTCCCCCTCTAAGATATGATTTCTTCCTCGAAATCACAGGCAATCAATTCTGATAAGGAAGAAATGTATACTAGAGGTTACTTCAGAAAATTTATTCTATAAAATCATTCTGAAATCTCAATCTCATATCAGATTCTGTCTCTTTTAATGCCCTGCTAACTTTACCGTATTTCCAACAACAGAATAGTCTTCATTCTGAATTTTCATTCTTTCACGCATCCCTGATTTCAATTTGAAGAAGAATTCAAGAAGTATAATATCATCATACTACTTAAGATCATTCTGATAAAATCAATTGTGAATACTGGCTATACAACATTCGTATATACCAATCAATAGCTCTTAAGAACTCAATCTCGGCTTCAAATACCAACAGTCATCACCTGACGTTGGCATATTTCATATCAACTTCCGAGCTACCTTCCTTTGCTTCTGAATCAGTTTCATTTTCTTAATCATATCTTTGATCCCGTCAAATCCAATCTCAGGCATCACCGCAGTATTATCCCCATACGAAGGAAATTCGCAGTTCTCACTGTACAATACCTCGACTAGAGCTATCTCGATACTCATCTAATAGCTATTATTCTACAATAATTCATAAAGTGACAAGACATCAGGTCACTAGTGCTAAAATCCAGCACTACAGTTCCTGGATATCCTCCGGTATCTAGATAGTTCGCTCCGACTATATGTCAATCTATAAACCATAGAAAAAAAAATCATGCTATACATTCTGCCAACAGTACAAAATCAACCAAAAATCACGGTATGATATAATTAACTCTGGCATTCAATACCATCTGACCCCTTTTTTGACATACTTCTCAGTCGTCTTGTCATATCTGTACGTCATCCTGTACAATTTATATATGCAGATTTGAACAATCGTTCAATCATAACCACATCCCGGTACATTCTTGGAACGATTTCGGTAAGTCTATCACCAGATCCATAGAGTTATACTCCTGTTGCTATTCAGGAATCGATAATCCGTATATTCAATATCCTCGTTTCTATCTTCCTGTCCTCATCTGTCAGCGATTTAGACATTATAATACAAATTCCAACTGTTCGATTCAATCAATCATACACTGCGAATATATCAAAATATCATAGATAAAACGAGCATAAGGTCATCAAAACACTTCGGAACACAGGATTTATCAACCCATACACAGAACTGAAGTATTTCCCAGAAAAACACATAATCAGATGTAACTCTAACTCTCAGGCAGTAAATCTTCTCACTGACATTTCAATTCTTTCAATACAATCAATATCATTCTGTACAGAAGTCTGAAATGAAATCCATACCTGATATCAAATGAAGGCTGAAGTCGTTCACCTTGATATAAGACAAACCCAAAATTTCATCTGGAATGCCTATAGCAACTCTCCTGCTACTGACAAATCATTCCCAGATAGACTCAACTTCAGTAATCAACTGAATACATAACGAATTACTACATTCTTTTCGATAATCATCGAATCATACATAATACGGGTATCAAGGAATTCAAAATCGAGAATTCTTACCGTATATCATTTGTTCATCGGCCATTTCAGGTCCGAATCTTACCATCTCTTGGCAAGAATCTATAATAGTTCTGTACTTGTTAGCTTATTAATATCAATAATGTAGTCAGAATCAGATAACACAAGTACAATACAATCTAATTCAATCTCATTCTCTTTTTACTGCAGTACACAATATATCACAGAATTCACTGATATCAATTCCTCTCCCCAAAAGGTACCAAGATCAATACTACAGTAATACAGACCCAGCAGGTACAACAAATATCAATGCAACTCAGTCAAAGATAATCGTAGGAAATGCATTAGTATATATCAATACATATGCGACATAATCATAAAAGATTATTACCTGCCACTATATCATCACGTGTGTCCTGGGTCTGTTCCTCGATCACTACCACCAGATGATTCTGCTCCCTAAAATCTTCGGGAACCTTTCTGTGGACAGACTTTACCAAAGTGTCCTGGTTGTCGACAAACATGACAACTACCAAGTACACCTCGGCATTGTTCTGTGGGATGCCTTCCTCCATAGGTTCTACAATAAACTCCAGTGTAACTCGGGCTAGAACCACTGGAGCTAGTTGAACCTCTCCCTAACTTCTTGAACTGTTTCTTTCGAGCTTTCAACAAATCTTGCTTCCCACTCGTACTGCCACAATCCAATTGGCGAGGGAATTGTTGTGTCTAGGGTTGCGTTGCACACAACCTTTCTTGTTGTCTAATCAGACTCGCCTCAGCCCTTTTTGCTTTATTCAAAGTATCAGCAAAATGGTAAGGTCGCTGCATATTTATCAATGCAACTATCTCTGAATTCAATCCTTTGATGAACTGCTCAGTTACAGCTTCATCATTCCCAGCTATCTGAGGAACAAAACGCAGTAGAGTAGAGAATTTAGCAACATATTCTTCAATATTCAGTTGGCCTTGTCTCAAATTCTCAAACTCTGCTCTCTTGTCCTCCCGGTACGATCCTGAGAATAATCTTCGATAAAATTCAGCTTTAAAGACTTCCCACGTAATCACCGTACCCCGCTGTTCTAATACTCTTTTGGTTGTAATCCACCAACTCCTAGCGACTTCCCGTAGTTGATTGGACACCAGTTTAATTCTCCGTTCATTTGGATAATCAAGTGAATCAAACAGTATCTCTATATCATCTAGCCAATTCTCACACTCCACTGGCGTCTCATTACCCTTCAGAATCGGCGGTTGAAACGACTGAAATTTCTTCAACTGTGTTTCCATCAGAGTTTCTGTCTCATCCATCTGATCAGTCGAAGTACTACCCAATTCTCGAATTCTTCTTGGAAGTATATCTGATTACCACAAGGGTTAGTATCACATGAGATACATCAATCTCAGTCCCTTTCTGATCAGCTTACCTTCTGATCAAGAATTGGTTCTGATTTATTTTCAAATCAGACATATTACCAAATCAACTCAGGTATTCAGGTAACATGTATTTAAAAGTAGTAAACATAATAGCATGCTAGCATACACAATGTAATTCCACATTATAAGTAAATCACATGCTAGCAATCACATGCAGGAAAGAAAACTCAATCTACCCCGCTCACACTATTCTATCTCAATCTCAAGAACCTACAGTCCTAGAACCTACTGTTCTGGAACTTAATGCTCTGATACAACCTGCTATGGGAACCCGTACGCTAATTCATTCCTTAATCGTCTTTAGGAATAATTCAAAAAATTATAATAAACAGGTTCTAATTTTTTTTTTTTAATATACAAAGCGGAAACGTAATGTAATTCAATTCAAATTACATATTAAACATAAACATACAAATCTTGTATTATCTACAAGAATTCAACTAGGTTCAACTATATGACAGTGCTGAATCCTAAGTTGCCTCAGAGCCCGGATCTCCACGCTATCTAGTCCAGCCTCGTTCTTTCCTTGATCCTGATCCTATCCCACCTGTTGCCATGCACACATACAAACAAGACAACAGCCGGATAACTCCGATGAGAATTACATTCTCAGTATAAATCATATATACATGCAATCATAAAAACAATATAAAACCATATAACAGATATTTCTAACATGTATTCAAATCAGAATATAAATCCACATCAAGAATAAATCCTATTCTAAACATGTACCATCATCAGGAACATAACCCATCATGTACCATATTCAGGAACCTAATCAACGTAACTCGATATAAACTGTCAAATAGACTCATGACTCTACATTTTTTACTAGACTCAATCCTAGTCTAGGGATCCCGGTTCCAGATGTTAGCATTCCATATCGATCACCAGTAATAGAAGAAATTCCGATTCTATCCACATCGATATGGTATCGATCACCAGTAATAGAAGAAGCTCTAATTCTATCCACATCGATATAGTATCGATCATCAGTAATAGAAGAAACTCCGATTCAATCCACATCGATATAATATCGATCATCAGTAATAGAAGAAGTTATAATTCTATCCACATCGATATAGTATCGATCACCAGTAATAGAAGAAACTCCGATTCTATCCACATCGATATGATATCGACCATCAGTAATAGAAGAAGTTATGATTCTATCCACATCGATACGGTACCGATCACCAGTAATATAAGAAGCTACATTTCTATCCACATTGATAGCCAATCATCCGATTACAGACTTTGGCACAATCGCCAATACACTATCTTGTGACATCGTGCAATGTGCCCGTGGCGATCCCGCCACTATCAGGCACTTCTGTCCCAAGATTACTCGTTTAATACCTGCTATCTATAAATCAAGAGAACAAGTACATCAATTAAATCAATGCAATAGGGTAAAGTATGTGATTTAGGGAAACTCGAGCCAAACCTCACTCGAGTTGTGCAATCCCAACTCAACATTAATTTATACCTTTATCTTCTCGGTCTGACAAAGACGAAGTCCCGAATTCAACTCTGTCCATACCCAATCTGATAATAACAATCGAATAGATATAATATCAGTATAACTCAGTTCAAACATGTTCTGATTAATACTCAAATCAAAACATAATCTGATCAATGCCAATCGACATATGATACCACAATATAATCTCAATCAATACCGAGTCTCATCAATATCAATTTACGGATGTTTCGACGACATAACAATACAATATCGATAACCCCGTCAATCTCAACATCACAGATACAATACCAGAATTCATAATCAATATCGGTGCAACTCATAATTTCAATAACAATACAAATATGATATCGAATCTCAATTAATCAATTTTAAAAATCATAAAAATTATATAACCAGTCTGTTCTTTAATCTGACTTCGATTATACGATGTCCACTGTATCACAAAGACCATATATGATTCCTATTCAATTCTGACAATATCATATTTTTAAATCATGTTCAAACGTAACAAAACTTACGTCCAGTTGAATCTGTCGTCGCTAGGAACACGGTACTGTACTCGGATTCGAAAACAGACGGACGGATTGCTCGTAACTTAAATTTCACCCGAAGCTTTCCTCGGTTTCTTCCTCTTTCAATTCTGAGGAACAAATTGCTTGTATATACATATATATATACACACGTTGCACCTAAAAAGACAAGTGGCTTCTTCTTGTTCTGCATGTCACGCGCATATGCGCGCACAAGGTCGCGCATATGCGCCGGTAGTTCGAACCAGCATCTTTTGTCTGCTTGCGCATATGCGACGATCAACTCCGCGCATATGCGCCGAACATTCTGCACATCACGCGCATGTGCGCCATCTACGTCGCCCATATGCGTCGAACTCTCTAGAATTCTCCCTTGGCTTCTCGCATGGCTCGCGCATATGCGCGCCTTCCGCCGCGCATGTGCGCCGAACTCTCTGGACGTTCCGCGCATGTGCGCGTATTGAGGTCGCGCATGTGCGCCCAACTCTCTGGACCTCTCGCGGATATTCGCGAATCTAAGTCGCGCATGTGCGCGCATGGTTCTGTCTTCCTCGCGCATGTGCGCCCATACATGTCGCGCATGTGCGCGGGGACTCTTCTTGCACCTCATGTCAAATCTTCTTTCGGCTCTCCCGGTCTGATCTTTTCTGTCTATAATCATATCAATTAATCAATAAATCATTTCAGATTAATCTCGGATTACAGTAATTAAAATCTCGGGCCTTACAAGTTATGATTTATGATTTTAAGTTATGTTAAAGATATTTTTACGACTTTTATTTATGTTATGAGATATTTTTGAGAGGTTATAGTATGAGCTATACTTTTCAAATAATGTTTTTGGGTTGATAAAATAGTTGGTGTTTTACTTTTAAAATGGTTCCAAAATATTTTATGATTCGGCCGAATGCTATGTGAGGTTTGGAAAAAAAATTATAGTACGTTTTAAGAAAATGATTAAGCAGACGTTTCAGTTTGTATCAGAGCAAAGGTCCTTCAAAAGATTGTGCCACCATCAGTGCCGGGAAGCTCAATCTTCAAGCCTCAAATTTTTAAGTTTTTATGCTTTATATGATTTTTAATGATGTTACCTGCATGAATACATGAATTATATGTTTACGTCACATGTTTAATAGCTTAATGATAATATATGTTTTCTATGTCTTGGAATTTTTATACGTGATATGATATGAAATAAGAAATTATTTGATTTCAACGCATATTGGCTTTGTAGTGGAATTAGACTATGTTGATTTTTGGGTTTTAGTATTGACATTCTACTTTTTGGGCCATAAGTTAATCGTAAATATTATGAATGCTTTTTGGGACACGTAGATTTTCTAATAAAATATTTATGATTCGTGGTTACTAGTTGAATTAATTTTTGGGAATTACGCATAAGTAATAATGATTCGAGGATTTGCAACGAATTTGGGAGTATAGAAATGTATAATTTCGGATTTTAAGTTTTGATGAAAGATAAGATTGGTTATATGAATTGATTTATGGGTAAATAAGTTTAAATTATTGAAATTATGTTATGGGAAACCTTTAGAAAGAAATTACGAATGCCAAAACTTATGGGTTAATCGTAGGATTTTGAAATTAAGGACCAATTAGGCTAATTTTTGAGGAAATTAACAATTTGTTTTGCAATTATTACGGAATTTGGGGACTAGTTTATCAATAAGTGAGGATTGAATGAGTTAATTGATAAGAGTTTTTGATGATTTAGACTTTTAAGAATATTTGGAACCTTGAATATCTTGGTTATAGTGTTATAAGGAATGTTGATCATAGGTTTTTAAGGATGAATCAATACTAAGTTTGAAAAATCTAAGCGTTAGCATATGCGTTTGGGATTTTAAGGTTGAAATTTGATAAGTTGATGAACATTTTGGGTATAAAATAAGGAAAATAATATATGATAAGTATGATCATCCATCTTTTAATATTGGGAATTGTAAGAAAAATTGAAATTCGAGGTTATAATAGTAATAGCACTAAGTCATTTGGGTCTTTTTAAGTGGCGATTTGAAAATAAGGATTTAGAAGGTAAAATTAATTGGGATCAAGGAGACGTAAGGACATTCTAGAACTTAATTTTTATCAGATTAGCGCAGCGGAAGCGTGGATTTTTGGGATACTATAACTAAGTCTAAACTTTTGATTATCGAGGATAAACGAATTTCGAGGACGAAATTCAATTTAAGGGGGGAAGATTGTAACGCCCTGAAAATTTAAAGGTCCATGTAAACCACATGCATGCAATTATTAAATTCTTTGTATTTTAATTAAAATATTTTAATTGCATTAATTAATTATGTTGTGCATATTGACATGTTTAAATACACTTTTCTACATGGTTGCATTAAAATGTATTTTAAAAGAATATTCAAGTGACGATCGAGGAACGGGGACCGAGGGTTAAAAACGTAAAATGTTTTTATTAAATAATTGTTTTTAATTATTTAAAATATGAGTGTTGCTTTTTCATATTTTTGAAAATAAAAGGTTTTGAGGTGATTTTATACGTCGGGATGTAAATTTTATCGGTGTTGGTTTTTCAATAAAATACGAACTTTTTGGCAACCCGGCTATTAAATTCACAAACTTATTTAAACAAAACTATTATAATATTTTAATTAATTCCGAATCAAGTATTAGTGGGCTTAATTTGAAGGCTTAATGGGCTTAAGCTTAATTAAGAAATTAATTAGTATAAATTATGTAAATCACCCCAAACCCTTCACACAAAACACACGGCCACTTTTTCAGAATTTTGGCACACCAAAACTCCTCATACACGACACACACACATCAAAACTTTAGAGGAAAATGTTTCAAGGATTCAAGGAACTTCTAGCCAAGGTTGTCGTCCCCGTTCTTCGCAATCGTCAACGGTTTTTCGTGCGTTAAATACGCAAAGTCATGCTATATTCTTTCTTTCAATCATCTATCACACCATAATATTTATTTGAACATGTTTTCAAAGGAAATAAGGCACTAAAATTATAATTTTCGCAACTATTCATATATGTGTTTAACTCTTGGTTGTTGATTCAAAATCATGTTTATATGATGTTAAAGGGGCTGCCGTGAATTAGGATATGAATAAGAATGTATTTCCAGATGTTTAAAGGTCTAGAATTGCACACAAAAGCAACAAAACGCTGCACAAATATAGAAACACCAAAGCTGGGAACAGTTTCCTATCACGGAGTTGAGGAGCTCGGTTTTATGGGAGGGATGGCTTAGCTTGGGTTCGGTTGGGACAGGGCCTGGCTAGGGACGTGGTTGAGTCAAGGGAAGAGTCCTAGCCATGCTGGTAGGTTGCTGCGCAGATGGTTAAGAGGCTCGGCCAGAGGTCTTTGGCTGGGCTAAGTCAAGTGGTTAGGGTCCTAGGAGGGTGCTTTATGGGTTGATTCAAGGGGTGGCTCGGTGGTTGGGCCCCTAGCAGGCAGAAACGTGGAGTACACTTGTTGTGCAAACTCACGCATGCAGCTGTTGGAGGGCAGGGGGCTTGCTGTGGCTTTGGGCGCTGGTTCAGGGCTTGGGCTTACCTAGGCTGGGTCTAGGTGTGGTCCAGGAAGGGTTAGGTTCAAGAGGGGTCGAAGGTTAACCAGCTGGAGAAGGCCTAGACTAAATAGCAGTCCTAATACAACAAGGAAACTCACGCACACACAGCACATGCAATAGGATCAGTTTCCATGAGTGATTGTGCGGCTTAGGGGCTTGTTCTTGGGCTTGGGGCTAGTCAGTATGGTTCATATATGGGTTGGCTTGGGTTTGGCTCGGGCGTGGCTCGATAAAATTGGGAGATGGCTCGATAGGTTCGTTAGTGTGCCAAAAAATAAAATTAAAAGGCTAAAATTGATTTCATGGCTCACGGGTGTGGCGCATGACTTGGAAGGGTAGAATAAATATTAAAAATGCTATGTTTAAAATTTAGGATCAAAATAATGAGTTTTGGATTTATTCGGGATTTAATCGCCGCACGAAACGCTAATTAACGAGTTAATTGAAACGCCTAGGTTTAAGCTTAATAAAATTATGGAAAATTACATTTAAACTTAAATAATTATTAAAAGTCAAATTTTTTGAGTTGGGAAGTTTATAACCGAGTTTGGTTTAATTCGGGATTAAAACGCATTAATACGTCACATTAAAAGATTCTCGATTTAAGCTAAATAAAAATATGAGAAATTCATGTAAGTTTAAATAATTATTTGGGACATGTTAGAGTCAATGGAATTAAGAAAATGTCAAAAACGTGAAATTTTACGTCTAGGGGTAAAACGGTCTTTTTACACCTAGAAATTAGTAAACGTCATGGCAGTTTCCTGAATGTTGTTTTATGTGCTAATATGATTATTTTTAATGGTTATGGATGTTTATGGAATTTTTATATGTTAATATGTCAATTTTAAATGTTTATGATTTAAATATTTATTTTAAACGCTTATGATGTTAAAATGTTTATTTTGAAACGTTTATGGATTTTTATGATTTTTATACGTTAAAACGTTTATTTTAAATCTTTACGGATTTTTAATATGTTAAAAATTTTTATATTAAAAGTTTGTGGATATTTATGATTTTAATATGTTAAATTATGATTTTTAAATGTTTATGAAATTTTATGATTTAAATTGGGAATTTAAAAGATATGTTGCATGCTTTGTTTCAAAATAAAATGATATTATATGCATATTTTTGTAAAATGATGGAAATACGAAATGTTGAAGGACGTGAAGAGATTTTGACTACTATATGTTGGAGATATCGTGAGGGTTATGGTCTCAGTGGGAGCCCGACGATCGTGTTTCCGTTGATACGAATACGAATATGTTAATACGTTGGCCAAGACCCAGTTGACTGGTGAGAGTGTCGCTGGTGTCCCCGCCGCCCAGTACTGTGGTTTTCTCTAGATGGATCCATCGCCTAATGCTATCAAGAATACGAGTCACAATCACGATCTAAATTCAACAAACACGAACATGAATATGAATATGTTGATACGAATATGAATATGAATACGAATACGAATATGAATATGAATATGAATATGTTGATATGAATATATTTATGAAAATGTTTATGAAAAAGGATCACGAAAATGCTTTTAAAGTTTATGCATCATGAAAATGTTTACGAAAATGGTTAAGTTTAAAGTTTATGCATTATTATGAAAATGATATTTTAAGTACATGTATTTTTCACTATTATATGTTAACTGTATTACTTGTTATCAAGAATATGATGTGTTGAGTCTTTAAACTCACTAGGTGTGATTGTTGCAGGTGATTTTGATGTTAAGGTTTTTGGAGGTCTTGACTTGATGGTTAATCTGACTGGACCGAAGGTGCACATAACCCGAGGACCGACACTAGTTTTCCGCACTAGTTATGATTCATGATTTTAAGTTATGTTAAAAATGTTTTTACGACTTTTATTTATGTTATGAGAGATTTTTGAGAGGTTATAGTATGAGCTATACTTTTTAAATATTGTTTTTGGGTTGATAAAATTGTTGGGTGTTTTACTTTTAAAAAGGTTCCAAAATATTTTATGATTCGGCCGAATGCTATGTGAGGTTTGGAAAAAGAAATTTATAGTACATTTTAAGAAAACGATTAAGCAGACGTTTTATGTCCGGTACAAATGGGTACGATATTATTATTTTTTGATTTAATTGTCATTCTGATGGTTGCCTTTGATGTCATACTGGGTATGGATTGGTTGTCTGCCTATCGTGCAGTGATTGACTGTGTGGGAAAGATAGTGAAGTTTTTAGCCGATGACCATGAGAGTGTTGCATTTGTTGGTTTAGGTTTTTCACCGAGTATTCCCATTATTTCTTGTTTACAAGCTACTAAATTGTTGCACAATAGGTGTTTTGGTTTTCTGGCTTCGGTATCGGATGTGAGAAAAGAAAGTAATATGTAATTGCATAATATTGATGTGGTGAAGAATTAGCCTGATGTATTTTCTGAGGAGGTTCCTGGATTACCAACTGATCGAGAGGTAGAGTTTGTTATTGACTTAATTCCTGGTACAACTCTAATTTCTAAGGCTCCGTATAGAATGGCTCCGACACAGATGAAAGAATTGAAGGATCAATTATAGGAGCTATTAGATAAAGGTTTTATCCGTCCTAGTTCCTCGCCATGGAGGGCTCCATTTATTTGTGAAAAATAAATATGGCTCATTGAGATTATGTGTAGAACCCGTAAACTATACTACGTATAAGCCATGCATAATTCTAGTATTTTAAATTAAAATTATTTTATTGCATGAGTATTTAAATGCTTTTCTTTAAAATTTAGTTATTTTATGCAGTAGTTTAATTTTTATCTTTTCAGTTAATTCAGTGAGGCCGGACTAGGGTTGGAGTTTTGAGATAGAATTTAATATTAAGAAGTCATTCCCAGAGTTTATTTTAGCTAGCTAAATAGTTGATTTAAGTTAGAAGGAGGGTTAAGGCATTATTTTAGTAACTTGAGGTGAGTAGGAAATAAGTTCATTTAGGTTCCTTAATTAAGGTGTTAATTCACTAAATTATTTAAAGGATAGGTAAGGCTCTTAAGGTTTAAAAATTTACTAACTAAACAATATTTTCCCTCCATTTAATTGTAAAATTTTCGGCCACCCCCCTTAAATGAGTAAACAATAATTTGCCAACTCACCTTTGACCCATTCCTTGTCATTTCTTAACATGATAATCCCTTCATTTATTTACCACCATTTATTTATTATTAGATCATTTTCCTAACCTTGATATGGCATGTAAAAAAATCGGTCACCCTATATATTCCCTCCATCAACCATTTTGATATCAACCAATTCAAATTTCAAAAGAGAGGAGACTTGGTCATGCCATTGAACCCCTTTATTATTGGAACTCCCTTCATCACTCCTAACCATTCCCTCCCTCTCCATTATTTCGAAATTCAGAGCACTCTCATAGTAGAAATTCGTGAGCCACATATCAAGAAATAGGAGAGGAATAATTGAGTAGAAGGAAGATCAAGAAGATCGCTCCATCTCCTCCGCGCCGCGTCGTTGCGTTTCGTTCGTTTTCCTTTCAAAACGAAACCAGGCATGCATATGTTCTTCTTTTCTCTTCAATCAAGTTGTATTATGAATTTTAAGCACTACATGATCATGATCTTTCAATCAAAACCGAAATATGACAGCAGCTTGTTGGTAAACAAAATTCTGCACGGTTTCATTCCATTTCATGCTTCATGGTTTGCACGTTTTTGATGGTTTCAGGTATTGGTTCGACCCTAGGCTCCCAAGGCGGCTCCTAGACATGTACTAGAATGGTTTAGGACCATGTTGGTCCATTAGTTCAGCCCCATGCTTGCTGGAAATCGAAATGGCAGCAACCTCCCCATAAGTGCAGAATTGGGTTTCGAAAATTTTGTTTTGCTTGTCTATGGATGGATCGAACCTTGGTTAGCTCTTGGGCCTGTAACCCTGGTTTGAACACCTCCCTAGCATGTATAAGACGTGACCAAGTCGCCCTTTTGAGGCTTGGTCCATGGTTGCACCGGTTTTTAAATCAAAACACAAGAACAGCCCCTACCCCCTTTCGGCCTTCTCATTTTACAGCAAGTGTAACATTCGGTTTTGTGGAATGGTGTGGATCTTGGTTGGCCTATGGCCCTTAGCAATGCTTCATAACATACCTCTGGATGTCTAGATTGTGCCATGGTCAATCAAATGGCCACTGGAATGACACAAGATAGCAAACGAAGCACAACACCCCACGCATGCAAGGGTGCTCTCGGGTGGGACTTTCGGTTGGTTTCTGGTGTGATGCGAATTGTGGCTGTCCTAGGGGCCTTAGCCATGGTTTAAATCATTTCTTAGGATGTTGGTAAGAGGTTTTGGTCAGTGTTTCAAGCCCCAATGGCCATTAGCCTTGCAAACGACGCAAGGAAACCAAAGCACAGCTGCTGTATTTTTGTGACAGCAACTTGCTGCTTCTGTTCAGTGGCTCGTTCGAGTTCTTGGTTGGCTTCTAACCTATGGCCTTAAACTGGACAGTGCATTATCGAGTTATGAAGATCAAGTTTTTGGCCGTTTGTGATTCAGATCATTTTAGAGGTCGTACGAGAAATTACAGTGTGATGTGCCAAATTGACTCTCGAAAGAGCGTTTCATGTTTTTGCCTCCATTCACCAAGATTTCGGCCCTTATCATTTTAGGAGCATTATTTCATCATTTTAAAGTATATTTTAATCATGACTAAATGATGGTTTGGTGTTGGTTCTAGTTGGCACGGAGTCATGATTAAATACGAAGTCGTTGGGCGTAATTGTTTCGTTTTCGGATTCAATTACGAAGTTTGGTCAAGAAAATCATTAGCATATTTTTTTCATGTTAAATTTAGGTTGCAGCGAGCCTGGGAACGATCCAATCCATGTGATAAAATAATACAGGATATTTCATTACGCCATTTAATTATATTACGTGCATAAAAAGATAAAATATTCATTTTTGATAATTATGCGATATTGCTTGTGGCCATTTCACTATCATGGGAGCATTATATTATCCGGTCGCCAGTTACTGGTCAGTTCAATTATGTACCACCCAATATACTGTGGCATTAGTCTGATCAGACGTTCATTACTTCACCCGGTCGCCAGTTACCGGTCAGTTCTGTTCAGTTCAGTGCAGGGGCCACTTGCATTGACCATAATCTCAACATAAAATTTATGACATGCTATTTTTTTACAGGGCTCCAAGGAGCAAACATTTTCACTATGATTTTCAGTTCAGTTATGCACGTATTATAATTGCTCATGACAAGTTATTTTCACATTATGCCTCATGACATGATATTTTTACTCCCATGCAATTTTACTATATTATTTACTCGTTATTTACGATATTTGCATGCTGAGTCTTTAGGCTCACTAGACTTGATTGTTGTAGGTACTGATGATGTCGGGGCCGAGGGCGGGAACCAGTGGGCTAGCTTGGGTTAACAGTTGTGGAACCCGAGGACCTCATTTACAGCATTCGCCATTTTTATGCTCAAACATTTTATCAGTTGTTGGATACTTTACCTTGTTATTTTGGCAGGTAAAATTTCTTCCGTTGCTATTTTGAACATTTAAACTTGATTTATAAGTTTATTTTGTGAATGAGGCACCTTAATTATTTTAAAAACAAAATTTTTAATTTTTCCACAAATTTTCAAACACGAATTTTTGGGCCATTATAGTTGGTATCAGAGCAATGGTTCTGTAAAGGGTTGTACTACTACTGGCCACGAGAAGCTCATGAAGTCACGTCTTCGGTCTGTAAGTTTTACATTTGCGCATTTTATTTAAAGCATGAATTATTTGACAGCATGTTTTCATGAATTATTTTACGTCCAGATTTATTTTATTGTTCAGTATTTAAATTTAAATAAATTATGGAATTATGCTTGTTGGTTACGTATGGGTTATGTATGGAACAGTATGCCCCCTAGACGCATTCTCGAGCGCACTAGAAATGAGGAGCCTCGCCAAGAGGACAGGGAGGAGCAGAGGCAGGAGAGAGACTTACCACCTCCACCACTCCCTCCACCTGACATGAGTGGCTAGATGCTAGCTGGGATGATGCAGTTCTTCGCACAGTTTGCGGGGAACCAGGCTAGTGGCAGCCAGGCCGACAGGGCCCGAGGCTGTCTATGAGAGATTCATGAAGATGCGTCCTCAGGAGTTTTAAGGGACGACGGACCCCATGATTGCCGAGGGATGGATCAAGTCCCTCTAGGTTATCTTCGAGTTCATGGAGCTTGGAGATGCAGATAGAGTCCGATGTGCCACCTACTTATTCGGAGGCGATGCCCGCTTATGGTGGGAAGGAGCGTCAGTAGCCCTGAACTTGGCTACGCTGAGCTGGACACGCTTCACGGAGGTATTCTACTACAAATATTTCACTGAGGAAGTGCGCACCAGGTTGACCACTGAGTTCATAAGCCTGAGACAGGGAGATCTGACTGTTACGGAGTTCATCCGTAAGTTTGAGAGGGGTTGTCATTTTGTGCCCCTGATCGCGAATGATGCTAAAGCTAAGTTGATGCATTTCTTGGTAGCTCTACGGCCGATCTTGAGCCGTGATATTAGGGTGTCTGACCCTACTACTTATAAGGTCGCTGTCTCCAAAGCTCTAGCCGCAGAGCAGGATCAGCGTGATATCGAGAGAGACCGCCCGGGCGAGCGCCCAGTCCAGGTACCACACCGTCCTCCGCCTCAGCAGCATCAGCAGCAGAACAAGAGGCCTTTTCACGGACCGCCTAGAAACAGAGGTCAGCAGCAGCAGCAGCAGCGGGGACACCCAGCCTCGAGGACTTTTGAGCACCCAGTTTGCCCTAAATGCTCATGTCGCCATCCTGGAGCATGTATGTTTGGCTCAGGGAAGTGTTACAAGTGTGGCAGTCCAGACCACATGTTGCTGCAGTGCCCTCAGAGGAATCTGCCTACCCAAGGCAGAGTATTTGCTCTCCATGCTACGGAGACGAACCCAGATACAATGCTCATGACAGGTACATTTAAACTTTAAGTTTACATTTGGGATTTAATGTTTTGGGAATCGGGATTGAGATCTTGAACTTAGAATTGCGATAGGATTGCATGCTCTACTCAGTATTATTTTCGGGAATTAAGTTAGAAGAACTTTGACCTTTGCATGTCTATAAGTTAGTGTGATTATTGGGTTCAGCCTAGTATTCCAACCTTTCAGGGAGAATATTTACATCTGGTTCCGCTACGAAGGCCTTGATAGATTCAGGGGCCACTCACTCATTTATTTCAGAGGTATTTGCTAATTTTCTCAAAGTTAAGACCGTTGGGCTAGATGTAGCCTATTCAGTAGTATTGCCTTCTGGTGAGGAGATGGCAGCTACCAATGTGATCTGAGACATAGATCTTGAGCTCCATGGCAACCTTGTTTATGCGGATCTGATCGTGTTGTCGATGCCAGAGTTTGACATCATCCTAGGGATGGACTAGCTATTGCGGAACAGAGTTTTGATTGACTTCCAGCGGAGATCTGTTCTAGTCCAACCGCCTGGAATGACGCAGTTCTTATTCGAGCCGGACAGGTACTTTCCTTTACCGCGCATTATTCCTTATGTCAAGGCTAGGAAGCTCATGCATAGAGGGTGTCGGGCGTTTTTAGCAACTTTTATATCTGTCCTCGAGGCACCCAGTCAGTTAGCTTCAGATGTCCCAGTTGTCAGGGATTTTCTAGATATTTTTCCGGAAGACGTCTCTGGTATGCCACCCGAGAGAGAGGTGGAGTTTTCTATTGAGCTTATGCCAGGTACGGTTCCGATCTCCAAAGCACCGTACCGACTAGCACCGACAGAGATGGCAGAGCTTAAGAAGCAGATTCAGGAACTTCTAGATAAAGAGTTCATTCACCCGAGTTTTTCACCATGGGGCGCGCCAGTCTTATTTGTGAAGAAGAAGGATGGCTCTATGAGACTTTGTATTGACTACCGGGAGTTGAACAGGGTTACAGTGAAGAACAAGTACCCACTTCCGAGGATCGAGGATTTGTTTGACCAGTTGCAGGGAGCTTCCATATTCTCCAAGATAGATCTGCGTTCCGGTTATCACCAGTTGAGGGTGAGAGATGCTGATGTTTCCAAGACTGCTTTCAGGACTCGTTATGGCCACTATGAGTTCCTTGTGATGTCGTTCGGTCTGACGAATGCGCCAGCGATCTTCATGGATCTCATGAACCGCGTATTTCAGCCGTATATTGACCAGTTTGTGATAGTATTCATATACGACATTCTCGTCTACTCCAAGAATCAGGAGGTGCCGCAGTTAGAGATTGGGTTGTGCCGCAGAATGCATCAGAGATCCGCAGTTTTCTTGGGCTAGCAGGATATTATCGGAAGTTCATTAAGGGATTCTCATCTATTGCCGTTCCACTCACATCATTGACCAAGAAGAATGCTAAATTTGTGTAGAGCGAGGAGAAGAGCTTCGATACTTTGAAGCATGCTCTTGTCTCAGCACCAGTTTTGGCCATGCCATCAGGGCCCGGAGATTTTGTTTTGTATACTGATGCTTCGAAGCTCGGTTTGGGCGCAGTATTGATGCAGCATGGGAAGGTGATAGCATATGCTTCTAGACAGTTGAAAACTCATGAGAAGAACTACCCTACACATGATATAGAGTTAGCCGCCGTGGTTTTTGCCTTGAAGATTTGGAGGCATTATTTGTATGGGGAGAAGTGCCAGATCTTTACCGATCACAAGAGCCTCAAGTATTTCTTTACGCAGAAGGAGCTGAACATGCGTCAGAGGCGTTGGTTGGAGCTTGTGAAGGACTATGACTGTGACATTAGCTACCACCCGGGTAAAGCTAATGTAGTTTCGGATGCATTGAGCAGAAAAGTCGCAGTGATGGCTCATTTGACGATTCAGAGACCTCTTCAGATTGAGACGCAGAGGTTTGATCTAGATTCATATCCTCGAGTTAGAGTTCCCCGTCTATCTACCTTGACTATTCAGTCCTCTCTTCTTGACCGTATTCGCAGTGGTCAGTCAGCAGATGAGCAGTTAGTAAAGTGGAAGCAGAGAGATGAGGCCAAGGGCAGTATCTTGTATTCAGTCAGCGACGGTATTGTGAGATACCGAGACAGGATGTGGGTTCCCAGCAGTGGTTCTATTCGAGCAGATATTCGATCAGAGGCCCACATGTCGCCTTACTCTATTCATCCAGGGAGTACGAAGATGTACCGGGATCTGCAGTCATTGTATTGGTGGCCTGGGATGAAGAAAGACATCAGACGATTTGTATCCGAGTTTCTGACTTGCCAGTTTGTGAAGGCGGAGCATCAGAGACCAGCAGGTTTGCTCAAGCCTCTTCCCATTCCCGAGTGGAAGTGGGAGAATGTTACCATGGACTTCGTGATCGGATTGCCGAAGTCAGTCAGAGGATCAACTGCTATCTGGGTGATTGTAGATCGTCTTACCAAATCAGCGCACTTCTTGCCTATTAAGACGACTTTCATCATGATTCAATATGCGGAGTTGTATATCCGGGAGATAGTCTGATTTCATGGTATTCCAGTTTCTATCGTATCTGACAGAGATCCCAGATTCACTTCCTCATTTTGGAAGAGTTTGCATTTGACTATGGGTACGAAGTTGCTGTTTAGCACAGCCTTCCATCCGCAGATAGATGGGCAGTCAGAGCGAGTTATTCAGATCTTGGAGGATCTTCTCCGTGCTTGTGTGATGGATTTCTCTGGGAGTTGGGAGTCGAACTTACCATTAGTAGAGTTCACCTACAACAACAGCTTCCAGTCCTCTATTGGTATGGCTCCATATGAAGCACTATATGGCCGCAAGTGTAGATCTCATGTTCATAGGGATGAAGTAGGAGAGAGAGCAGAGTTGGGTCCGGAGATCATTCAGCAGGCTGCCGATGTAGTAGTCAAGATCCGCGATAGGATGAGGACTGATCAAAGTCGACAGAAGAGTTATGCAGATCAGAGGAGGAGAGACCTAGAGTTTGCCGTTGGCGACCATGTCTTTGTGAAGGTAGCACCTATGAAGGGTGTCATGCGGTTCGGAAAGAAAGGGAAGCTCAGTCCGAGATTCATTGGACCATTTGAGATCCTCGACAGAGTTGGGACTCTAGCTTATCGTGTGGCTCTTCCGCCGAATCTGGCCGGAGTACACAATGTGTTCCACGTCTCTATGCTGAGGAAGTATATGGCGAATCCTTCGCATGTCTTGAACTTTGAGCCGTTACAGCTTACTCCGAACCTATCTTATGAGGAGAGACCAGTGCAGATCTTAGACAGACAGGAGAAGAAGCTTCGGTACAAGCTATTTACGTGAGTCAAAGTCAAATGGGTCAACCATTCAGAGGAGGAAGCTACGTGGGAGTCCGAGCCAGAGATGAGGAGTCGGTACCCCGAGTTATTCGGTGAGTTTTAATTTCGAGGACGAAATTTCTTTTAAGGGGGGGAGAGTTGTAGAACCCGTAAACTAGACTACGTATAAGCCATGCATAATTCTAGTATTTTAAATTAAAATGATTTTATTGCATGAGTATTGAAATGCTTTTCTTTAAAATTTAGTTTTTTTATGCGAGAGTTTAATTTTTATCTTTTCAGTTAATTCAGTGAGGCCGGACAGGAGTTGGAGTTTTGAGATAGAATTTAAGATTAAGAAATCATTCCAGAGTTTATTTTAGCTAGCTAATAAGTTGATTTAAGTTAGAAGGAGGGTTAAGGCATTATATTAGTAACTTGAGGTGATTAGGAAATAAGTTCATTTAGGTTCCTTAATTAAGGTGTTAATTCACTAAATTATTTAAAGGATAGGTAAGGCTCTTAAGGTTTAAAAATTTACTAACAAAACAATATTTCCCCTCCAATTAATTGTTAAATTTTCGGCCACCCCCGTTAAATGAGTAAACAATTCTTTGCCAACTCACCTTTGACCCATTCCTTGTCATTTCATAACATGATAATCCCTTCATTTATTTACCACCATTTATTTATTATTATATCATTTTCCTAACCTTGATATGGCATGTAAAAAAATCGGTCACCCCATATATTCCCTCCATCAACCATTTTGATATCAACCAATTCAAATTTCAAAAGAGAGGAGACTTGGTCATGCCATTGAACCCCTTTATTATTGGAACTCCCTTCATCACTCCTAACCATTCTGTAATGCCCGGAAAATTTAATCCTAGTAATATGTAATTATTGATTTATAATTTGATATGATTATGAAAGGATTAACCGAGACACGATTTGAAGTAACGTGTGAAAATGTATGTGCGAGGACAGTACCATCGGCGCACATGCGCGACATGAGACGCGCACATGCGCGAATTGGACAGAAGGTCTCGCGCATATGCGTGACAAGAAGGCGCGCATATGCGCGAGCTGTGTGAAGGTTCGATCACAACTCCAGAGGGTCTCGCGCATATGCGCGAGCTGCCGAGAAGAAATGTACGAAGACCAGAAGGTCTCGCGCATATGCGCCGATTTAGGTCACGCATATGCGCGAGACGTGTTGCACGTAGAGTGAGCCATTTGCCTTGCTGCATGTACGTTCATGTATATATATATATACAATGCAATTCCCTTCGTTCCTTCAGAAGAAAACCGAGAAAGGGTCGGGGGAAAATTGTGAAAAATCCGTCCGTCTGATTTTGAATCTGACTGCAGTACTGTGTTCATATCAATGCAGGCTACAACTGGACGTAAGTTTTACTACGTTTTGATATGATTTGAAATTATGATGTTGTCAGAATTGAATGAAATTCATATATGATGTTCTTGACATGTTAGACATCATAGAATCGAAGTCAGATTAAGAAACGGACTGATTATGGAATTGTTATGATTTTCTGAAGTTAATTGACTGAGATATGATATCAGATTGTATTGGTATCGATTATTAGTGGAGGGAATTATTATCTGGTGATGTTATATTGACCGGGATATCGGGATTGTGCGGTTATACCGTTGATTTTGAATTATTGATCAGATTGGTATCGATTTAAACGGTATATTGATATGATATCATTGATATTGCCATTGCCAGATCAAAGGATTGACAGAGTTTGAATTCCAGATCGAAACTACGAACGAAAGGTATAATTCAATGTGGTATTGGGAGATCGACTTGAGTCGATTTAGACTTGAGTTTCCCTAAAGAACATACTTTATTTTATTGCATTGATATTTGCATTGATTTGATTGATATACTTGTTCTCTTGAATTATAGATAGCAAGTATTAGACGAGTAATCTTGTGACAGAAGTGCCTGATAGTGGTGGGATCGCCACGGGCACATTGCACGATGTCACAAGATAGGATATTGGCGATAGAGCCACAGTCCATGACGGTTAGGTCAGGATACTGGATGTTTGGTTATATCGACGTGGATAGAACTGGAGTCTTTTCTATTACTGTTGGTCGATATAGAAATACCACATCTGGAAACCGGGATCCCTAGACTAGGATTGAGTCTAGTCTAAATTGTGTAGCTACGAGTATTGTCGACAGTTTGACATGAGTTATGTTTCAGATTTTGATACATATTGCTATTACCTGTTACCTGCTTTATATTTGTTTATATGATTGCATGTTTCGTTGATTTATACTGGGATTATATTCTCACCGGAATTATCCGGCTGTTGTCTTGTCTGTATGTGTACATGACAACAGGTGGGACAGGTTCAGGGTCACGGAGATAAAGAGAGAGATCGTGATTAGAGTGGCGGCTCCGGACTTGGATTAGAGATAGGGTTGGACACTTGATATTAGCTGTTAAACCTTAATTAAATAAATGTATGAGGTACAGAATTGGTACTTTTATATACTGAGATGTATATATATGTTTTTACGTCACTACGTCCCGCAGTACTTTTAAAAAAAAAATTTTAGACCCTATTTATTATAATTGATTAATTAGTCCCAATGATGATTAAGAACATGATTAGCGTCCGGGTCCCCACATATTCCCTCCCTCTCCATTATTTCGAAATTCAGAGCACTCTCATAGTAGAAATTTGTGAGCCACATAGCAAGAAATAGGAGAGGAATAATTGAGTAGAAGGAAGATCAAGAAGATCGCTCCATCTCCTCCGCGCCGCGTCGTTGTGTTTCGTTCGTTTTTCTTTCAAAACGAAACATGGCATGCATATGTTCTTCTTTCTCTTCAATCAAGTTGTATTATGAATTTTAAGCACTACATGATCATGATCTTTCAATCAAAACCAAAATATGACAGCAGCTTTTTTGTAAACAAAATTCTGCACGGTTTCATTCCATTTCATGCTTCATGGTTTGCACGTTTTTGATGGTTTCAGGTATTGGTTCGACCCTAGGCTCCCAAGGCGGCTCCTAGACATGTACTAGAATGGTATAGGACCATGTTGGTCCATTAGTTCAGCCCCATGCTTGCTGGAAATCGAAATGGCAGCAACCTCCCCATAAGTGCAGAATTGGGTTTCGAAAATTTTGTTTTGCTTGTCTATGGATTGATCAAACCTTGGTTGGCTCTTGGGCCTGTAACCCTGATTTGAACACCTCCCTAGCATGTCTAAGACGTGACCAAGTCGCCCTTTTGAGGCTTGGTCCATGGTTTCACCGTTTTTTAAATCAAAACACAAGAACAGCCCCTACCCCCTTTCGGCCTTCTCATTTTACAGCAAGTGTAATGGTGTGGATCTTGGTTGGCCTATGGCCCTTAGCCACGGTTCATACCATACCTCTGGATATCTAGATTGTGCCATGGGCAATCAAATGGCCACTGAAACGACACGAGACAGCAAACAAAGCACAACACCCCACGCATGCAAGGGTGCTCTCGGGTGGGACTTTCGGTTGGTTTCTGGTGTGATGCGAATTGTGGCTGGCCTAGGGCCCTTATCCATGGTTCAAATCATTTCTTAGGATTTTGGTAAGAGATTCTGGTCGGTGGTTCAAGCCCCAATGGCCATTAGCCTCGCAAACGACGCAAGGAAACCAAAGCACAGCTGCTGTATTTTTATGACAGAAACTTGCTTCTTAGGTTCAGTGGCTCGTTAGAGTTCTTGGTTGGCTTCTAGCCTATGGCCTTGGACTGGACAGTGCCTCATCGAGTTAGGAAGGTCAAGTTTTTGGCCGTTTGTGATTCGGATCATTTTAGAGGTCGTACGAGAAATTACGGTGCGATGTGCCAAATTGACTCTCGAAAGAGCGTTTCATGTTTTGGCCTCCATTCACCAAGATTTCGGCCCTTATCATTTTAGGAGCATTATTTAATCATTTTAAAGTTTATTTTAATCATGACTAAATGATGGTTCGGTGTTGGTTCAAGTTGGCACGGAGTCATGATTTAAATACGAAGTCGTTGGGCGTAATTGTTTCGTTTTCGGATTCAATTACAAAGTTTGGTCAAGAAAATCATTTGCATATTTTTTTCATGTTAAATTTAGGTTGCAGCGAGCCTGGGAACGATCCAATCCATGTGGTAAAATAATACAAGATATTTCATTACGCCATTTAATTATATTACGTGCATAAAAAGATAAAATATTCATTTTTGAGATTTATGCGATATTGCTTGTGGCCATTTCACTATCATCGGAGCATTATATTATTCAGTCTCAAGTTACCGGTCAGTTCAGTTATGTACCACCCAGTATACTGTGGCATTAGTCTGATCAGACGTTCATTACTTCACCCGGTCGCCAGTTACCGGTCAGTTCAGTGCAGGGGCCACTTGCGTACACCATAAGTTATGCAGGGCTCCATGGAGCAAACATTTTCACTATGATTTTCAGATCAGTTATGCACGTATTATAATTGCTCATGACAAGTTATTTTCACATTATGCCTCATGACATGATATTTTTACTCCCATGCAAATTTATTATATTATTTACTCGTTATTTACGATATATGCATGCTGAGTCTTTAGGCTCATTAGACTTGATTGTTGTAGGTACTGATGATGTCGGGGCCGAGGGCGGGAACCAGTAAGCTAGCTTAGGTTGGTAGTAGTGGAACCCGAGGACCTCATTTACAGCATTCGCCATTTTTATGCTCAAACATTTTATCAGTTGTTGGATACTTTAACTTGTTATTCTGGCGAGTAATAATTTCTTCCGCTGCTATTTTGAACATTTAAACTTGATTTATAAGTTTATTTTGTGAATGAGTGTAATGCCCGAATTTTGATATAATATGGCAGTAGTTGTGATGGTTCTTGGCTTTACGATATGGTATGAATGGTAATGATGTTATAGAATGGAATAGATAATGGATGGGTAGAATCAAAGGTGGAATTTGAGCTAAATAGGTAATGGAAGTGCAGAAACGGTATGAAAAATATGGCACAAGTTGTGGTTTTTAGAATAATGTTTTGTATATTGATCCAATTGATATGAGGCCACTTCCATTAGAAAGATAAGACATAAGGCTATAACTTTCCAGTTTTGAGTTTTGTTCAAATCATTAGGAAAGATGAGCCAAAAGCGCCCCGAAGTGTGTCGTGCGTATCGTCGTTCCAACAATGACACATGTTGGGAGATTGAGCATAACTTTTTACTCAGACCTTCAAATGACATGAGGCTAATTGGAGATGCAAGCCAAGATATGGGCTACAACTTTCTAGTTTACCACTTTTCCTAATTCTGAAGGGAAGAGGCGTTTCGGAAGCGATCTTTGTAGTGGATGTGCGCAGAGTGGGCGCCCGGGCGGGAATTAATGTGCGCCCGGGCGGGTCTTGTTCGGGAAAAATGGTGTTTTGGCCGAGAGTTCCGCGCCCGAGCGGAAAAAGATGTCCGCCCGAGCACCCAGCAAGTTAAGAAAACGTGTTTTGGTGTTTGGGAAGGCATAAAATCGAATGAGATCATTTTTTACTCATTTCCTTCTCTTTCTTTTCTCTCCATTGGTCTAGAGCTAGGGTTCTTCATTCTCCTTCAATCCAATTTCTTCCAAGACATTAATCTTTGATTGAAGCCTTAATATTTGCTTGGAGATTAGAAGTTCTTCTCCTCAAGTGTTTATAAGCAAGGCAAGAAAGCTTATTTCCTTGGTTTAGTGATTGAAGGGAAACAATGGATTGTTTGGTTTGAGTGTTGAGGTAAAGTGTTAATATAATGATTGATGTATTGTATGTATTGATATTTTGAAAAAGAAATGGAATTGTAGAGGAGCTAACTCTTTAGCACGCACGTCACGTGTTTAACAAAATGATTCAATGAATGTTTTTATGTCATATTACGGTTAAGAAATGATATGGATTCTTTCTTTACACAATTGTTGGGATTTGCGTTTTCTTGAATATCCAAATTGCGGATCTTGATTCGAAGCATTATTGAATTAATTATGAATTTTTTACAGAAATTGCTCTGTTTTGATAAATGATCCGAGTTCTTGAGTTATAGTAGAATTCAGAGGTTCAAGACTTCTCACCTACACATTTCGATCTTCTTTTGGTAATATTTGAAAGGTATGTTACGGTCGGTAACATACGAGGTAAAAGTATCATTTTTATTTTAAATTGAAAACTCTATGGCTCGATGAACTATTGGTGATTTGATGATGATTGTTGTATTGAGATGAGTTGATTATGATATCGAAATGATGATATTGATTTGCATCATTACATTGCATATTGAGCCACTTTTTGATTCAGATTTGATATGGCGGAGGTCGCCTTGATTTATTGATTTGTTGGACGTATGGGGCTATAGTTGAGTTGGCATAGTGTATGCGGAGGTCGCTGCTATGGCCTGAACACTCTCTATAGGCGTACCATAGTCCTGGGATTGTAGAACACAGCACTCCACCCCGAGCGGATGAGTCGGTGGATGTTGCTGGGTGATTCTATTCCCTTGGGTACCCTATGACCAGATGATTCACTTGATCTTGATATTTATTTATAGCCCACAGCTTCTGATCATGCATTGCATTATATTGCATCTTTATGAATCTTATACGAACTATTTGTAAATTTTAATTCTCATATGTTATTGATTGTATCATACTAGGTTTATACTCATCGGCATGTCGGCTACCTCTTGTTTTCATGTGCTTGACGGTAGGTGAGGCGAGGCTTGGGATGCCAGAGTCCAGCTCCAGGAGTGGGATTCCCGGGTCTTAGGAGCTATGTGATGATGTTTGGATTTCTTTGGTTCACTACTTTTTGTTTGCATGTTGAAAATTATATTTCAAACATTTGAGACCATTAAATTATTTTGACGATGTTTATGTGAATTTGTGAACCACAAATTACGTATTTATTAAATCATTTGGTTTGTTACAATTATAATTATTAGCATTAGATATCGGACCCGGGGTCCCACATTAGGTGGTATTAGAGCGTAAGATATTTGGGAACATGGTAGATCGAGTCAGTTTGAATTGCTTGATCATGTGATATATTTGTTGGCATTTTCATTGTGCTATGATGTGAAATACATGATTTAAATTGAGATATTATATTGTTGAGTTTTATTCGAGATTTTTGAGATTGTTGAGTCTCAAGATCCAGAGATGATTGATACAAGATTGAGATGATTATGATGTTGTGATTTTATATGTGTTTGATCTATTTTATATCAGACATGGCTACTCGAGGTAGAGGTCGTGGTAGACCTAGACAGGACATACCAGTGGCACAAGATCAGGGCAGTGCTACTCATACTCAGATGGATATAACTCCGACTCCGATGGAGATACTGTTAGCCAGATTTCAGTCTTTGCACCCACCGATGTTGAAGGGTACCGAGAATGCATTAGAGTGTGAGAACTGGTTGGAGAATATGGATCAATTATTTGAATCTCTTGAGTATCCAGATGATCATAGAATCAAATTAGTTGTTCATCAGTTATTGGATGTTGCTAAGAGTTGGTGGATAATGACAAAGAAAGCTTTAGAGGGTCAAGGTACGATTGTTACCTGGGATATTTTTAAATCTGAATTTTATCAGCGTTTCTTTCCTACCTCTTACAGGAAAGATAGGGGAGCCGAGTTTGCAAATTTAAAACAGGGAAATCTGAATATTGAGGACTATGTTGCCAAGTTCTCGAATTTACTGAAATTTGCTCCTCATGTAGCATATGATGAAGAAGCTAAGGCCGATCATTTCATAAATGGTCTTAATCCTGATATATTTACCTTGGTTAATACCGGAAGGCCTAACACTTTTGCTGAGGCTCTTGATCGAGCAAAGGGAGCTGAAACTGGAATCATTAGGCAGAGAGGTTTTCAGTATTCGCAACGACCCCAACAGCCACAGTTCCGACAGCAATTCAGACAGGGTAATAGTGGCAACATAAGAGAGCAGTTTAGGGCTAGAGGGAAGCAATTTAAGAGGCATGGCAGTAATTTTTCGAGTTCTAGTGGATCGAGACAGTCTGGTTCAGTTCAGAGCACTGGTTATTCAGGCACAACTTGTGGTCAGTGTGGTGGTAGACATTATACCGATCAGTGTAGAGGAATCTCGGGAGCTTGCCACTTGTGTAACCAGGTGGGACACTATGCTTGAGTGTGTCCTAATCGTGGAAGTGAAATATCTCAGAGTGGGAGATCATCGAGACAGACACCTCACCAGAATCGTTAGACCCCTACAGTTCATTCTTATCAGCAATCAAATCGGTCAAATCAGAACCAACATAGTGGTGGCCCCAGGGTAGGACAGTCACCTAGACAGCAGGCTCGAGTTTTTTCACTCACGGAGGATGAGGCACATAATGCTCCAGATAATGTCATTGCAGGTAATTGTTTTCTCTCAGGTTATCCTTCTTATGTTTTGATGGATACTGGTGCATCACATACTTTCATAGCTGAGCACTTTGTCACATTGCATTCGATGCATGCTATGCCTTTATCATCTACATTATCTATTTCTACTCCACTGGGCAAAGTGATGAGGTCAGCTGAAATGATAAATGGTTGTGAATTTCGTTATGAGGATAATGTCATTGAGATTGAGTGCATTGTGTTGGAGATGTCTGATTTTGACTGCATACTTGGTATTGACATGTTGACAAGATACAAGCCTAGTGTAGACTGTTTTCAGAAGGTTGTTAAGTTTAGGCCTGATATGACAGATCACTGGACATTCTATGGTAAGGGTTCTCGAGCTAAGATTCCTTTGATATCTGTTTTGTCCATGACTCGTTTGTTGCAGAAAGGAGCCGAATGTTTCTTGGTTTATGCAATTGATATTTCAAGGTCAGTACCTAAATTGGCAGATATTCCAATTGTTAGTGAATTTTCAGATGTATTTCAAGATGAGATTCCAGGATTTCCTCCAGTCCGAGAGATTGAGTTCAACATTGAGTTGATGCCAGGTACACAGCCTATTTCTAGAGCTCCTTATAGGATGGCGCATATTAAACTAAAGGAACTAAAGGAACAACTTGAGGATCTATTGGCTAAAGGATATATAAGACCAAGTGTTTCACCTTGGGGTGCTCCAGTTTTATTTGTGAAGAAGAAAGACGGGTCTATGAGGCTTTGTGTCGATTATAGACAGTTGAATAAAGCCACAGTAAAGAATAAGTATCCTTTGCCAAGGATTGATGATCTCTTTGACCAATTCAAGGGTTCTTCAGTATATTCTAAGATTGATTTAAGATCTAGATATCATCAGTTAAGAGTTAGAGAGGCAGATGTGCCTAAGACTGCTTTTCGTACCAGGTATGGGCATTTTGAATTTTTGGTTATGCCTTTTGGGTTGACCAATGCATCTGCGGTATTTATGGATTTGATGAACCATGTGTTTCAAAGGTATATAGATCAATTTGTTGTGATCTTCATTGATGATATTCTTATTTATTCAAAATCTGAATTTGAGCATGCCAAGCACTTGAAAGCTGTTTTGCAAATTTTGAGAACTGAAAAGTTGTATGCTAAATTATCGAAATGCGAGTTTTGGTTGGATAGAGTGTTTTTCCTTGGACATGTGATTTCAAGTAAAGGTATATCAGTTGATCTGAGTAAAGTCGAGGCAGTCATTAATTGGTCTAGACCGACATCAGTTCCTGAGGTGCGTAGTTTTATGGGTTTGGCTGGATATTATCGTAGATTTATTGAAGGATTCTCACAGATTGCGAGGCCAATTACCCAACTGACACAAAAGAATGCACCATTTATTTGGTCGCAAGCATGTGAGACTAGTTTTGTTGAACTTAAGCAGAGATTGACTAGTGCCCCTGTTCTGACTATTCCATCAGGTGTAGGAGGATTTACAGTGCACACTAATGATTCACATCAAGGACTGGGTTGTGTATTAATGCAGCATGGACGTGTTGTTGCCTATGCTTCACGACAGTTGAAGCCACATGAGTCTAGATACCCAGTGCATGACTTGGAACTAGCAGCAGTGGTTTTTGCCTTAAAGATTTGGCGTCACTACTTGTATGTGGAGAAATTTGAGATATTCACTGATCATAAGAGTTTGAAATACCTCTTTTCACAAGCGGAGCTGAACATGAGACAAAGACGTTGGTTAGACTTGTTGAAAAACTATGATTGCGAAATAAAATATTATCCAGGAAAGTCTAATGCAGCAGCCGATGCTTTGAGCAGAAAAGTATGTAATATGTCTTTGATCACTAGCAGTGTATCTGATCTAGTAGAAGAATGTTGTCTTTCTGATTTGGATTTTGGTAGATACTCAACCTATAAGAGTTTTTATGATTCAGGCAGAGCCCGAGTTGTTTGTTAAAATTAAAGAGGCCCAAAGATTAGATCAAAGTATTCAGAAATCAGTTGAACTCGTTAGATCAGGACATCAATCAGAATTCAGGTCAATAGTGAGGGTTTTTTGTTTGTGAATGATCGTATTGTAGTTCCTAATATTTCAGAATTAAGGATACAGATTTTGCGTGATGCTCATTGCAGTAAATTCAGTATACACCCTGGAAGTAAAAAGATGTACAATGACTTGAAGAAACAATTTTGGTGGAAAAGAATGAAATCTGACATAGCAGAATTTGTATCTCGTTGTTTGAATTGTCAACAAGTGAAAGCAGAAAGGAAGCAACCAGGAGGTCTTTTGCATAGCCATAAGGTTCCAGAATGGAAGTGGGACCATATAACCATGGACTTTGTCACGAAATTGCCGAGGTCGTCGAGGGGTTGCGATGCAATTTGGATTATAGTTGACAGATTAACTAAGTCTTCGTGTTTCATTCCTTATCAGATGACATATAGGCATGATCAGATGGCCAGATTGTACATCAGAGAAGTTTTGAGATTGCATGGTGTGCCTAAGTCAATTGTATCAGATCGTGATCCTAGATTTTCTTCTCTTTTTTGGCAGAGTTTACAAGAGGCCCTTGGTAATCGTTTGCATTTGAGTACAGCATATCATCCTCAAACAGACGGACAGTCAGAACGTACTATTCAGACATTAGAGGACATGTTGAGAGCTGTAGTGATGGATTTTGGTATTGGGTGGCAGGATTCGTTACCACTTGTCGAGTTTTCTTATAACAACAGTTATCAAGTGAGTATTGGAATGTCACCATTTGAAGCACTATATGGCAGGAATTGTAGATATCCTCTGTATTGGGATGATTTATCTGAAGCACCAATTGTAGGACCTGATATGATAAGAGATATGACAGAGAAGGTGAAATTGATTCAGAGTCGTATGTGAGCTACTCAGGATAGGCAGGCTAAGTATGTGAACATCAGGAGAAGACCGTTGATTTTTGAGAAAGGTGACAGAGTTTTTCTGAAAATATCTCATTTTCGTGGTACGGTTAGATTTGGAAAGAAGGGTAAATTATCACCGAGATTCATAGGTCCGTATGAGATTTTGGAACGTGTTGGTGATTTGGCTTATAGATTAGCTCTTCCTCCTGCATTATTAGGTATTCATGATGTTTTTCATGTGTCTATGTTGAGGAAATATCATCCAGATCCTTCTCATGTACTTCCCCCCGATGAGGTTGAGTTAGATCAGAATTTGAGCTACATTGAGAGACCGATTCAAATTCTAGACAGAAAAGATAAGCAACTCAGAAATAAATTGATAATGTTGATTAAAGTACAGTTGAACAAACATGGTGTCGAGGAGGCAACTTGGGAATTAGAAGATAAAATGAGACAAATATATCCCGAGTTATTCAAATGAAGTACGCTTCTATTCTCTGTTTTAATTTCAGTATTGATTATTACATGTTAGACTTGAAAGAGATGATTGATTTCGAGGATGAAATCTATTTTTAGAGGGGAGAAATTGTAATGCCCTAATTTTGATATAATATGGCAGTAGTTGTGATGGTTCTTGGCTTTACGATATGGTATGAAGGGTAATGATGTTATAGAATGGAATAGATAATGGATGGGTAGAATCAAAGGTGGAATTTGAGCTAAATAGGTAATGGAAGTGCAGAAACGGTATGAAAAATATGGCACAAGTAGTGGTTTTTAGAATAATGTTTTGTATATTGATCCAATTGATATGAGGCCACTTCTTTTAGAAAGATAAGACATAAGACTATAACTTTCCGGTTTTGAGTTTTGTTCAAATCATAAGGGAAGATGAGCCAAAAGCGCCCCGAAGTGTGTCGTGCGTATCGTCGTTCCTACAATGACACATGTTGGGAGATTGAGCATAACTTTTTACTCAGACCTTCAAATGACATGAGGCTAATTGGAGATGCAAGCCAAGATATGGGCTACAACTTTCTAGTTTACCATTTTTCCTAATTCTGAAGGGAAGAGACGTTTTGGAAGCGATGTTTGTAGTGGATGTGCGCAGAGTGCGCGCCCGGGCGGGAATTAATGTGCGCCCGGGCGGGTCTTGTTCGGGAAAAATGGTGTTTTGGCCGAGAGTTCAGCGCCCGAGCGGAAAAAGATGTCCGCCCGAGCGCCCAACAAGTTAAGAAAACGTGTTTTGGTGTTTGGGAAGGCATAAAATTGTTAGAGTGGGTGCCCGTCGAGCCAAGTGTTGTCCGAGTGTTTACAAAGAAACTCTATGTATAAACAATCTTTATTTTAATAATATTTGAATTTATCATTTTGGCACTTCTTTATCTGTATACCCATGCTAGTTGCATAGATAAAGCCCTTGAATATACAAATAGTAGAAAGAATATGAGATGCTCATATGATGAGTATCATTAAACTCATATTTGTAATACTGTATATTCTAAACGGTTCCTAGTCGATTCAGCCTCCGTTAAGAAGGATATAGGCCGCTCGAGTTCGAGACTAGTATCTGCGATGTGAGTACCATGTTTCATTGGTAGGGGACATTGTGATGTCCGAGCATGTAGATAGGTGCTCCTGGTAGAGTGCACTGAACAACCCTCCATAAAGGACTTTTCAAGTGGTTCTCACTTATCGAGTGGAAAAGTCCTAGTTTATGGTTGTACACCATTAGTCCTTATGACCCGGGACAACATTGAGACTCTATGTGCTAGAATTACACTTTGACTTGTTTACCGACTCTCATGGGGTCATCAGGTGGCAAGGTTGGGTGTTCTGTCGAAACATATAGGAGTCGATGCATTGTTGTTACGCCCCGAAAATTTTAAGGTCCACGTAAACCACATGCATGCAATTATTAAATTCTCTTGTATTTTGATTAAATGTTTTAATTGCATTAATTAATTATGTTGCGCATTATTGCATGTTAAAAATATAATTTTCTACATTTTTGCATTAAAATATATTTTTAAAGGTTATTCGAGTTGCGATCGAGGAACGGAGACCGATGGCTGAAAAATAGAAAATGTTTTTATTAAAAAATTATTTTTAATTATTTAAAAATATGGTTGATGCTTTTTATTATTTTTGAAAATAAGGGATTTTGAGGTGATTTTATACGCCGGGACGTAAATTTTATCGGTGTTGGTTTTTCAACAAAATTACGGACTTTTTGATTACTCGGCTAATAAATTCAGAAACCTATTTTAACAAAACTACTTTTAACATTTTAATTAAACTATAATTAAGCACTATTGGGCCTAATGTGTAGGCTTAATAGGCCTAAGTTTAATTAAGAGTGTGATAACTATATATTATGTTAAAAAAAAATCACCCCAAACCTCATTAGCAAGTCACGCCCAATTCAGAATTGTGGCTGCACACTCTCAACAAAATTAAACTCTCCCCACCAGCAATACATACACACACACGTCACTTTGTGGAGGAAAGGTTCGGTTCCTTTGAAGGAAAAAATAAAATTCAGCCAAGCCTCTTGCGTCTACATCCCTCGTATCGCCGTCGAATATTCGTGCGTTTAAAACGCAAAGGCACGACATAAATCTCCTTTTCTCGTCTATCACATCATATTACATGTTTTAATTATGTTTGCATGGAAAATATGTTGATCTTTTATGTATTTTCGTTTTTAATCCATATCATGTCAAAAACTTATGCTTTCATGATCCAAACTAATGATAACTTTGCATTAAGGGGCTGCCATGTTAGGGGCTTCATAGGGGACGTTTTTCCACTAGATTTAGAGTCCTTAAGGGCATGAACAAGGGCTGGACAGGACCATGTATCATAGGAAACGAAAATTTAGAGTCCTAGTGGGTTGGGACTCTTTCGCTAGGGTTCACTAGGGCTTGCGGCGGCTTTCTGCTGTCAAGGGCACGACCAAGGGGCTTAGGAGGGTGCTTCCAGGGTCTTAGACAGGTTTCACAAAGGCTGGACCAAGTGATTAAGGGTTGGAGCCGAATAAGGAGGAGTTCAAATTCTATTAGAACTAGGATTCCTTGTGCAGAAATTCAGTAGCTGGTAGGGAAGTGTTCAAAGGACTAAATGGGCTTGATTTGGGTTGGAAAAGGTTTAGTTATGTGTTAGGAGGCTTTAGTTCAAGTTTGGTAAGTTTTGGTTAAGTTTCGAGTCCATACGAGTCAAAACCGGGATGTACGTTTAAGGTTAAAAACAAATCGAGGAATCTATCGAAAAGCTAGTTTTAAGCCTTATAAAACTATGAAAAATTAAGTTTAAGCTTAAATAATTATTAGAAGTCTATGTTTTTAATTTGGGAATTTTATATTAAGGTTTGGTTTAATTCGGGATTAAAAAGCGTTAATACGTCTTATTTAGATATTAAATTAATAGTCCTCGTTTTAAGCTAAATAAAAATATGGGAAAATTAATGTAGGCTTAAATAATTATTTGGGACATAATAGAGTCATGAAATCAAGATAAAAGTCGGAAACGTAAAATGTCGAGTCTAGGGATAAAACAGTCTTTTTACACCGGGAAATTAGTAAAGGTCGTGGCAGTGCCCTAAATGCTATTTTTATGAAAATATGATTATTTTTAAATGTTTATGAATTGTTCATGATTAAATGATGATTTTTAAATGTCTAAGGGATTTTTGTGATTTAAGAAGACATTTAAAATACATGTTGCATGCTTGGTTTCAAAAATGAAAAATGTAATGATATTCATGATTTTTCTAAAGTGATGTGAATGAAAAATGTTGAACGATGTGAAATAATTGTGACTAATTCGTTAATGTTGGCGACGTCGTGAGGGTTATGGTCCCAGTGGGAGCCCGACGATCGTGTTTCCATCATTGCGAATATGTGGTAACGGATATGTGGTAACGATTTTGTGGTAACGGAAGAATGGGAATATCGTGAGGGGAAAAGGCCCCAGAGGGAGCCCCGACGAGCGTATTTCTATTCGATCATGTTAGGCCAGGGCCCAGTTGACCGGTGAGAGTGTTGCTGGTGTCCCCCGCCGCCCAGTACTGAGGTTTCACGTAGATGGATCCATCGTCATGTCATGTCATGTCAGGAAAGTCACAATTAACGATCTGAATTCAACAAAGGAAAAGGAAAAGGAAAATGTTTATGAACATGTTAAAGGTTTTATGTCATGTTGAGGAAAAAGGAAAAAGATTAAGGTTTAATTATGCATGTCATGAAAATTTTTATGTTTAAAGTTGATGCATCATTATAAAGATATTTTTATTTAATATTTTATGCATCATGAAAATGTTTACAAAAATGTTTATGTTTATGCATCTTCATGAAAACGATATTTTAAGTACAAGTATTTTTCACCGTTATATGTTGACTGTATTACGTATTACTCGTTATCAAGATTATGGTGTGTTGAGTCTTTAGACTCACGAGGTGTGATGGATGCAGGTGGTATTGAAGGAGGACTTGATGAGTGATTTGACTGGGCTGAAGGCGCACACAACCCGAGGACCAGCGCTTCTACTTTTGACTCATGCTTTATGATTAAAGATTTTTAAGATTATTTATTTATGCATTTGAGAGATTTTCGAGAGGTTTAGTATGGGCTATTCTTTTCAAATTATTGCTTTTTAGATTTGGTAAAATGTTTGACGATTTTATGCTTTAAAATATTTTTCTTTGGATTTTTAAATAGCAGTTGGATGGTTATTTTTAAAATGATGTCAAAAATATTTTATGGTTCGGTCGATGCTAAGTGAGGTTTAAAAAAAAAATTTCTAGTACTTTTAAAACAATAAAAAGGGCAGGACGTTTCAATTGTAGTCGGGGATTCACCGCTTATCTTCGGGTATGGATATCCTATGTGTTCTCATGTATATGTAGTTTGAAATCTCTGATCAGAGTATGGTGGTAATTAAGAAAGGGGTTTCTTAGATTACACCATCGATGCAACTACGACATGACACATAGTACCGACTCATTGACAACTCTCGATATACCAATGGTTGTCGAATCGGTCGGGATATATGAGTTGAAAGGACCGTACTGTACGCTAACCATAATGGAATGGTTCTTGCAGGCACTATCATTTGATACCTAGGAAATCATGTAAGCGATGCTGCTAGGCGTTTAACATGATTGGTTGGGTACTATCAGACTTGAGTTCTGACGTTCTTGTTATCAAGGAGTTGATAAGTAAGAATGGAGCAATTGGGGTATGCTCAAATAAGGACATGTTTAGTCCAAATCACATGGAGATGTGAACCCACGGCTAGTTGTATCAGTGAATCATTGAGGGCCACACAAGTACTAGCTTTCTAGATCCCGTTGAGAAGTAAAATAGTTCAATGTGTTGAACGGCTTATAAATGAGTTTATAAGCGTAAAGAAAAATAGACGTATGACTTCTATGAGAGAAATGTAAATTTAAATTTATGAATGTGTTCCTAAATTAAAAGTAGGCCAAGTGAATAATGTATTTGAAAATTGTGATTTTCATAAACATTATTATGGACTAAATTAAATTAATTCAAGTGTTGAATTAATTAAACACTAGTGGGCCTAGTAGAGTCCAAATAATTAAATTGATTCAAGTGTTGAATTAATTAAATAACATTGGACCTTGTAGAGCCCAATTGGAAATGATTATTTAACTAGTGGGCTTGAATAAAATTAAGTAAACTATAAATGGGCTCAAATATGTTTGGGACATTTAAATAAAAGTTCATGGGCCTTGTAATTGTTACAAGCCCACTTGATATGAATGCTTGGGAGGTGAAAGGTTGTGGAATACTTTTAATTAAAATATTGCATGGCATGCAACTTTTTGGATCAACTTTTCCCACATCCAAGGCAACTCATCCTCCCTCATTTTTCAACCACCTTGGCCGAAACTTCACATCTTTCTCTCCAAGTTTTTCTCTCAATTTCTTCTTCAAGTGTTGAGGAAGAAATATTCTTCTCCTTGAAAAATCCTCTTAATTTTCTAGTGCAAATTAAGAGGAGATTTACCTAGCAACTGGTGGGCCTAATTTTTGAAGGAAGGAGAGCTTGTAGACTTGTCATCCTTGAAGAGCCAAGTTGTTTACAAATTGGTTTGTGCCATTCATCAATCTTTTGAGATTGATAGGTAAATTCTAAAACACCCTATCTATGATATTTGGTGTTTGTTGTATTTGCTACACAAAATATGAGGTGGCCGAAATTTTTTGATGAAAAATCAAAATTTTTATCTTCCGTTGCGCTTCCGGTCACCGTAACCGATCCCCTTTCAAGTGGTATCCGAGCTAAGGTCACGATTTTGTGTAGCAATTACAAGATATTATATTGAAATTGATTTCTAACCGCATGAGAACAAAATTTTGCAACAATATCAATGCCTTTTTGGGGCTTATTTCGGCAGCTTGTTGCTGCCCATTTCGGGCAGCCCAAGCTGCCCGAGGGGCTGCACGAAACGGGCAGCAAGGGCAGCCCAAGGGGCTGCCAGAAACCCCCTATGATTTTAATAAAAAAAAAAATTGTTGCCGGAATCCGGCGACGACGATGACGACTAGGGTTTCCAAAAGTGTTTTGGATTATCAAAGTGTCATGGGCCTTGAGTTGTTGGGCCATTAGATGGCTAACATATTTGAGAATTTTAAATGGGCCAAAATGTTTTTGGTGAAAAATAAGTTTTTGGGCCCTTAAGTTTAAAATTACAAAAGTTGCAAATTTTTCTCATAAAATAAATAATTGAAGTTGGACATTAATTATTTATAGTAAATTGTGATTTATAAGAAATTCGGTTATAAATAAATTAATTGGAAAGTAGACAAAGGTGTTTGTATATTTTGTTAATTTAGTTTATAATCGTGGCGGTTAGTGATTGGATCAAGATATATAATATTGGATCAATTAATTATTGTGATAATTAATTGATGGTGTATGATATGTGATATTATGCATGAAGGATGATCAAAATCCCAAGCCCAATTTGCTAGGTGTATGCTAGGATATTTTGTGTTGAATGATTGTAATAATTATCAATTTATAAAGTGGGCTTGGTTTATGGCCCGTTCCCACCCCCATGAGATGTATCCCTATTTGCCATGGATATTTATTTGTAAATATTAGTATAGTGGATGATCAAGATTGGAAGATGGTGGCCATGATGATTATGAAGATCGAAGACATGTAAATATTGAAAGCTAATGTAATAGTTGCATTTGCATCCCATGCATTTCCCTAGGATTGGACCTAGGCCCGTGTTTAGCTCACACGGGCCATTAGTTTTGGGGCGATTGATCATCCTTGTTTTGTTTACTGTTTATAATATATGCATGATATGTTATAAATAATGAGTATGTGCGTTATTATTATGATAATAACAAAGTTGCATGAATCCGGCAAACATACGATCAAACATGGCGAGCTTTTAAAATAAAATTAATGATGAGACCTTTCAAAATTAAAAACCCTCATTTTGAATAAGATTCAAAATTAATATCAAGCCCGAAAAGGGGAATTATAAAATTGTTTATAATTTCCTTGTCTTCCATCGACAATGGGTGCATGATGAACGCTACCCGTACTCGGGGCTCGGCTCATATTATTGGGGGAGCTCTGGGTGCCGGAAAGTTGTGACATCCATTGACATGGTGATGTGAACTACGTGGAACTCCCATGATTTCGGCTCATATTATTGAGGGAACTCATGGCGACCGTCCATTAAGGTTCAACATCGATGGGTAAGGCTTGACACTTAAAGATGAACGACGTCATATTATTGGGTCCTAATCAAACGTGAGACAAAAGTTTACGTAAGGGTTGCATTGAGATGCAATTGGAAACTACCTTTTAGGAATTATGATTGGCTGATATTATTCGGGATCATAATTCGCTAATTGGACCTTACGTACCTACTGAGGAAAGGAGTTTCCCGTTTTCACTAGAGGGTTTGAAAATGTCAAAACAGTGGGAGCCAAAATTTATAAAGTTAAAGTCCAAACTTTATATCTTATTAAATATTTTAAAATAGTCATTAACATTTATCTGTTTTACTTTTCAGTACAAAACTTTGACAATGTCTTCGATTCGCAACCCGCTATCCGCTATACTCGAAAAACATGTGTTAACCGGACCTAACTATCTCACTTGGCTAAGAAATCTGAAAATCGTCCTAAACTCAGAAAAGATTGCATATACACTGACTGAGTCGCCCCCTGCTGAGGCTCCGAACAGCTGCACTCCTGAGGAATTGCAGACCTACAAGGATTGGTGTAACCATGACTTGAAGGCTAGGTGTTATATGCAGGCTTCTATGAATGATGAGTTGCAGAGGCGTTTTGAGGATGCAAAGAATGCTGCTGACATTCATATGCACCTCAAGGACCTCTTTGGTGAGCAGACTCGGCCTCTTAGGCATGCTACCGTCAAGGAGCTGATCACTATGCACATGCGAGATGGGGCCTCGGTCCATGAGCATGGCTTGAAGATGATTGGGCTCGTGGACGAGCTCATTGGCATGGATCTGATCTTGCCTTCGGAGTTGACCACCGACGTGTTGCTCTTATCGCTGCCTAGCTCATTTGATCCTTTTGTGGTGAGCTTCAATATGAACAAGATGGAGCCGACCCTTGAGGAGTTGGTGAACATGCTTGTGACCTTTGAGTCCACCATCAAGAAAGAGAAGCCGGTTCTTTTTGTGGGCTCTTCATCTGGTACGAAGACCGGTCCACCTGGGAAGGGAAAGAAGCGTTCTTTCCAACGTCCCAAGAAGAACGTGCCCTTGAAGAGGCAGACTCCTGTTCCCGCTGTGGCAGCCGCACCAGTTAAGGCTGACAAGACTGTTGACATCTGTCATCACTGCAAGAAGCCTGGACATTGGAGGCATAATTGCAGGGAATATCTGGCCCAGAAGAGTTCTGGAAACGGTATGTTCTATATCAAATAAACATTTCAATTAACTCTACTTCTTGGGTATTGGATACCGGCTGTGGCTCACATCTCTGTAATGATTTGCAGGTGATGGGAAGAAGTAGGAGGCTCAGGGAAGGTGAGACCTTCTTGAGGATGGGCAATGGGGCAAGAGTTGCTGCCAAAGCTGTTGGAGATGTTTCTTTAATTTTGAACAATGATTTTAAGTTGTTGTTAAGAGACGTTTTGTTTGTACCTGAGTTGGTGAAAAATATTATTTCCATTTCTATGTTAGATGAAGATGGATTTTCTTGTTTATTTAGCAAAGGTGTTTGCAATATTTACAAGAATGAATGTTTAATTGGTACTGGAGAACTTGAAAACGATCTCTACACCTTAAAATTGAAAGATATTCCACTTAACAATGTCCAAGCTATAACAACAACAAACAAGCGCAAACAAGATACTCTAAATTCGGCACAATTATGGCATGCTCGATTAGGACATATTTCCCTAAGAAGGATGAACAAGTTAGTGGGAGTAGTCATGTTTGATATGTCTGATATTAATGCTCTCACGACTTGTGAATCCTGTCTAAAAGGAAAGATGACCAAGATTCCCTTTAAGGGCCATGTGGAGCGAGCCAAAGGGTTATTGGATTTGATCCATACCGACGTGTGCGGTCCGCCTAGCATCACCACCAAGCATGGACATGCCTACTTCATCACCTTTACCGATGACTTTTCGAGGTATGGGTATGTGTATTTGATGAAATACAAGTCTGAAGCCTTTGAAAGGTTCAAAGAATTCAGAAGTAAAGTAGAGAAGCAATTGGGACGAAGCATCAAGACACTTCGATCGGATCGAGGTTGTGAGTACTTTAGTGCCGAGTTCCAAGAGTATCTTAGGGAGAATGGGATTCTCTCGCAGTGGACTCCACCCGCTACACGACAGTTGAATGGTGTTTCGGAGCGCCGTAACCGGACTTTGATGGACATGGTTCGGTCTATGATGGGGTTCATTGAGTTGCCGTCATCCTTTTGGGGATATGCGCTTGAGACAGCGGCAATGTTGTTGAACAATTTCCATACAAAGGCAGTTGATAAGACACCATATGAGATATGGATGGGTAAGCCACCCAAATATTCTTACCTTAGAATATGGGGGTGCCCTGCTTATGTGAAGCAGGTAGTGGGAGATAAATTGGATAGTCGATCCATTTTATGTTACTTTGTGGGATATCCAAAGAATTCGGTTGGATACTACTTCTATCATCCCCAAGAAACAAAGGTGTTTGTTTTTAGGAATACAACCTTTTTGGAAAAGGAATTTCTATTAGACAGAAAAAGTCGAGATGATAGAACTCGAAGAGGTTCGAGAGACACCCACAATTGTAGAACCCACACCCGAAGAGCCAAGAGAGGAGATACAAGCTCCTAGAAGATCCGAGAGAGTCTCGAGACCACCTATGAGGTATGGTCTGCTTCTTGAAGAGGGCCACGATGAGCCTAACCATGGATGTGATCCAAGGACCTTCAAGGAAGCATTATCTGATGCCGATTCATCCAAGTGGCTTGAAGCGATGGAATCTGAGATGAATTCCATGCATTCGAACCAAGTGTGGAATCTCGTGGATCCACCTGAGGGAATTGTTCCCATAGGGTGTAAATGGATTTACAAGAGGAAACTTGGGGCGGATGGGAAGGTATTGACATTCAAGGCGCGATTGGTGGCAAAAGGATATACTCAAAGACAAGGAGTTGACTTTGAGGAAACCTTTTCTCCAGTTGCAATATTCAAGTCCATAAGGATTTTTCTAGCCATAGCTGCATGGTATGACTATGAGATATGGCAGATGGATGTTAAGACAGCCTTTCTTAATGGGGATATTAAGGAAGAGATTTACATGTCTCAACCCGAAGGGTTTACATCTATCGGAAGTGAGCATTTGGTATGCAAACTTCAAAGATCTATTTATGGTCTAAAGCAGGCATCTAGGAGTTGGAACCTCAGATTCGATAGTACAATCAAAGAGTTTGGTTTTGCTAAAAATCCTGAGGAACCCTGTGTATAAGAAGGTCAGTGGGAGTGCTGTGACATTCCTGGTGTTGTATGTTGATGACATTCTACTCATTGGGAATTATGTAGGAATGTTGCAATCAACAAAGATATGGTTAGCGAGTAAGTTCTCGATGCAGGACTTGGGTGAAGCATCTTTTGTATTGGGACTACAGATCTATAGAGATAGATCAAAAAGATTGCTTGGTCTCACCCAGTCCACATACATTGATACCATCGTGAAACGGTTCTCGATGGATGAGTCCAAGAGAGGACATCTACCAATGTGTCATGGTGTGTCCCTATCAAAGTCTATGTCTCCCAAGACTGATGCAGAGATAGCGGCGATGACAAGCATTCCTTATGCATCTGCAATTGGTAGCATCATGTATGGGATGATATCTACGCGTCCTGACGTGGCTTTCGCACTAAGTGTAGTGAGTAGATATCAATCGAACCCCGGTCTTCAACATTGGAAAGCTGTGAAAGACATCCTCAAGTATTTGAGAAGGACCAATAAATTGTTCTTGGTCTATGGGGGTGGAGAACTGAAATTGGAAGGCTATACCAACTCTAGCTTCCAAAGCGATATCGATGACTCGAAGTCAACCTCTGGATTCATATTCATGCTCAATGGTGCTGCTGTCTCTTGGAAGAGTTCCAAGCAAGACAGTACTGCGGATTCCACCACTGAGGCAGAATATATTGCTGCATCAGCTGCAGCAAAGGAGGCAGTTTGGATAAGGAATTTCGTCCAAGAGTTGGGCGTCATTCCTAATGGAGTTGCTCCTGTCCCGGTGTTTTGTGACAACACGAGAGCCATTGCTCAAGCAAAGGAGCCGAGGTCTCATCAGAAGTCCAAACACGTATTGAGAAAGTACAACATACTCAGAGAGATCGTGGAAAGAGGAGATGTCACGATTGGCAAAGTCGGCTCCGCAGATAATGTTGCTGATCCGCTAACTAAGCCTTTACCTGAACCATTGTTCGAAAAGCATCGCGAATCAATGGGTTTGAAGAATATGGGTAGTTGGCTCTAGTGCAAGTGGAAGATTGTTAGAGTAGGTGCCCATCGAGCCAATTGTTGGCCGAGTGTTCACAATGAAACTCTATGTATAAACAATCTTTATTTTAATAATATTTGAATTTATCATTTTGGCACTTCTTTATCTGTATACCCATGCTAGTTGCATAGATAAAGCCCTTGAATATACAAATAGTAGAAAGAATATGAGATGCTCATATGATGAGTATCATGAAACTCATATTTGTAATACTGTATATTCTAAACGGTTCCTAGTCGATTCAGCCGCCGCTAAGAAGGATATAGGCTGCTCGAGTTCGAGACTAGTATCTGCGATGTGAGTACCATATTTCATTGGTAGGGGACATTGCGATGTCCGAGCATGCAGATAGGTGCTCCTGGTAGAGTGCACTGAACAACCCTCCATAAAGGACTTTCCAAGTGGTTCTCACTTATCGAGTGAAAAAGTCATAGTTTATGGTTGTACACCATTAGTCCTTATGACCCGGGACAACATTGAGACTCTATGTGCTAGAATTACACTTTGACTTGTTTACCGACTCTCATGGGGTCATCAGGTGGCAAGGTTGGGTGTTCTGTCGAAACATATAGGAGTCGATGCATTGTAGTCGGGTATTCACCGCTTACCTTCGGGTATGGATATCCTATGTGTTCTCATGTATATGTAGTTTGAAATCTCTGATCAGAGTATGGTGGTAATTTCTTAGATTACACCATCGATGCAACTACGACATGACACAAAGTATCGATTCATTGACAACTCTCGATATACCAATGGTTGTCGAATCGGTCGGGATATATGAGTTGAAGGGACCGTACTGTACGCTAACCATAATGGAATGGTTCTTGCAGGCACTATCATTTGATACCTAGGGAATCATGTAAGCGATGCTGCTAGGCGTTTAACATGATTGGTTGGGTACTATCAAACTTGAGTTCTGATGTTCTTGTTATCAAGGAGTTGATAAGTAAGAATGGAGCAATTGGGGTATGCTCAAATAAGGACATGTTTAGTCCAAATCACATGGAGATGTGAATCCACGGCTAGTTGTATCAGTGAACCATTGAGGGCCACACAAGTACTAGCTTTCTAGATCCCGTTGAGAAGTAAAATAGTTCAATGTGTTGAACGGCTTATAAATGAGTTTATAAGCGTAAAGAAAAATAGAAGTATGACTTCTATGAGAGAAATGTAAATTTTAATTTATGAATGTGTTCCTAAATTAAAAGTAGGTCAAGTGAATAATGTATTTGAAAATTGTGATTTTCATAAACATTATTATGGACTAAATTAAATTAATTCAAGTGTTGAATTAATTAAACAGTAGTGGGCCTAGTAGAGTCCAAATAATTAAATTGATTCAAGTGTTGAATTAATTAAATAACATTGGACCTTGTAGAGCCCAATTGGAAATAATTATTTAACTAGTGGGCTTGAGTAAAATCAAGTAAACTATAAATGGGCTCAAATATGTTTGGGACATTTAAATAAAAGTCCATGGGCCTTGTAATTGTTACAAGCCCACTTGATATGCATGCTTGGGAGGTGAAAGGTTGTGGAATACTTTTAATTAAAATATTGCATGGCATGCAACTTTTTGGATCAACTTTTTCCACAACCAAGGCAACTCATCCTCCCTCATTTTTCAACCACCTTGGCCGAAACTTCACATCTTTCTCTCCAAGTTTTTCTCTCAATTTCTTCTTCAAGTGTTGAGGAAGAAATATTCTTCTCCTTGAAAAATCCTCTTAATTTTCTAATGAAAATTAAGAGGGGATTTACCTAGCAAGTGGTGGGCCTAATTTTTGAAGGAAGGAGAGCTTGTAGACTTGTCATCCTTGAAGAGCCAAGTTGTTTACAACTTGGTTGGTGCCATTCATCAATCTCTTGAGATTGATAGGTAAATTCTAAAACACTCTATGTATGATATTTGGTGTTTGTTGTATTTGCTACACAAAATATGAGGTGGCCGAAATTTCTTGATGAAAAATTAAAATTTTTAACTTCCGTTGCGCTTCCGGTCACCGTAACCGATCCCCTTTCAAAAATCGAATGAGATCATCTTTTATCTCATTTCCTTCTCTTTCTTTTCTCTCCATTGGTCTAGAGCTAGGGTTCTTCATTCTCCTTCAATCCAATTTCTTCCAAGACATTAATCTTTGATTGAAGCCTTAATATTTGCTTGGAGCAAGGTAAGAAAGCTTATTTCCTTGGTTTAGTGATTGAAGGGAAACAATGGATTGTTTGGTTTGAATGTTGAGGTAAAGTGTTAATATAATGATTGATGGTATTGTATGTATTGATATTTTGAAAAAGAAATGGAATTGTAGAGGAGCTAACTCTTTAGCACGCACGTCACATGTTTAACAAAATGATTCAATGAATGTTTTTATGTCATATTACGGTTAAGAAATGATATGGATTCCTTCTTTACACAATTGTTGGGATTTGCGTTTTCTTGAATATCCAAATTGCGGATCTTGATTCGAAGCATTATTGAATTAATTATGAATTTTGTACAGAAATTGCTCTGTTTTGATAAATGGTCCGAGTTCTTGAGTTATAGTAGAATTCAGAGGTTCAAGACTTCTCACCTACACATTTCGATCTTCTTTTGGTAATATTTGAAAGGTATGTTACAGTCGGTAACATACGAGGTAAAAGTATCATTTTTATTTTATATTGAAAACTCTATGGCTCGATGAACTATTGGTGATTTGATGATGATTGTTGTATTGAGATGAGTTGATTATGATATCGAAATTGTAATGCCCGAGATTTAATATCGTGTTAAATTACGATTATTGATTTTAATCGAGACGATTATGAGAGGGGCAAACCGAGACACAAAAAGGAGATTTTACGTGGGAATTGTTGGTGCGAGGACCGAAGGTCTCGCGCATCGCATATGCGCGAGCTGTGCGGAAGCCATAATGAGAGACCGAGCATTGGGCGCACATGCGCGACCTCAATACGCGCACATGCGCGAGAGGTCCAGAGAGTTGGGCGCACATGCGCGACTTAGATTCGCGCATATGCGCGAGGCGATGTACATGATACGCGCGGAGACAGAGTGTCTCGCGCATATGCGCCGAGTGATGTCGCGCATATGCGCGAGACGTGTTTTGCGAAGGAAAGGGCCACGTCGCTTAATGCATGCAAGGTATATATATATATGTATATCATTGCTTCAGAAAAGGGAAAGCGAAGGAAACGTTGTCAAAATTGTTTTTGAAATCGTGGAGTCGCGATTGTGTACAATCCGTCCGTCTGCTTTTGAATCTGACTACGGTACTGTGTTCCTATCAATGCAGGCTACAACTGGACGTAAGTTTTACTACGTTTTGACATGTTTTGAAATTATGCTATTGTCAGAATTGAATAGGATTCAAATATGATGTTCTTGTCATGTTAGACATCATAGAATCGAAGTCAGATTGAGAAACAGATCGATTATGGGATTGTAATGAATTTTCAGGGTATATTGATTTATACCAGACAGATTTGAATTGTGGATGGATTATAGATTGTATCGGATATGAGTTATGATTTGTAATTGATGTCTGTTGATATGGTATTGACGGGGATACTAAGATTGTGCCGTTATGCCGTGATTTGAATTAAATTCGGATTAATCAGATTCAATATTGAATTGAGAATGGAATATTGATATTATGATTCTCAATATGTCGTTTCAGATTTACAGAGACAGTCTTGAGTTCAGAATTGACATTGCTTCAGACCGAGACTACAAACGAAAGGTATAAGTCAATGTGGTATCGGGAGATCGACTTAAGTCGGTTTAGACTTGAGTTTCCCTAAATCACATACTTTATTTTATTGCATTGATATTTTCATTGATTTGATTGATGTACTTGTTCTCTTGATTTATAGATAGCAGGTATTAGACGAGTAATCTTGTGACAGAAGTGCCTAATAGTGGCGGGATCGCCACGGGCACATTGCACGATGTCACAAGATAGTGTATTGGCGATAGTGCCAAAGTCTGTCACCGGATGATTGGCTATCGATGTGGATAGAAATGTGGCTTCTTCTATTACTGGTGATCGGTACTGTATCGATGTGGATAGAATCGTAACTCTTCTATTACTGATGATCGATATCATGTCGATGTGGATAGAATCGGAGTTTCTTCTATTACTGGTGATTGATACTATATCGATGTGGATACAATCAGAGCTTCTTCTATTACTGGTGATCGATACCATATCGATGTGGATAGAATCGAAATTTCTTCTATTACTGGTGATCGATATGGAATGCCAACTTCTGGAAACCGGGATCCCTAGACTAGGATTGAGTCTAGTCTAAATTGTAAAGTTACGAGTATTGTCGACAGTCTGATATTGATTATGTTTCAGATTTTGATACATATTGCTGTTATCTGTTATATGCTTTATATTTGTTTATATGATTGCATGTTTCGTTGATTTATACTGGGATTATATTCTCACCGGAATTATCCGGTTCTTGTCTTGTTTGTATGTGTACATGACAACAGGTGGGACAGGATCAGGGTCCAGGAGATGAGGAGAGATCGTGATAGAGTGGAGACTTCGGACTTTGATGTATATAGGGTTTTGGCACTTGATAATTAGATGTTGAACCTTAGTTTTTATTGATTTGTAGACGGTACAGGACTTGTGCTTTATTTTATACTGAGTTGTATATTAGTTTGATTTCACTACTTTCCGCATTAAAAAGAAAAAAATTTTATGACCCTAATTACTTGATTAGTAAATTGATCCTGATGACGATTAGAACTGATTAGCGTCCGGGTCCCCACAACAGGTGGTATCAGAGCGATAAATCCTTGAGACTGAGATAGGAGCTAGTGAGCGGGGTAGATTGAGGTTTTCTTTCCTGCTTTTGATTGCTGGCATGATTTACCGCTTTATAATGCATGTTTATCTGTTTATCTGACTTGATTTGGAAACATGTGTTATTGAGAATGGATCAGCACCGATTCTGGATCAGCAGTAAGATGATCGGAGGAGGACTGAAACATAATTGTGTATTGGGATTACTAATCCTTTTGATTATCAGATATGCCTCCGAGAAGAGTACCTGAACAGGGTAGTACTTCAAATCCTCCAATGGACGTTACAGCCACTCCAATGGAGACCTTGTTAAAGAGATTTCAGTCGTTCCATCCACCAACTCTGAAGGGTACTGAGAATTCAGTGGAATGCGAGAGTTGGTTAGATGATATTGAGATGATGTTCGAATCTTTAGAGTATACTGACGAGCGAAGGGTGAAATTTATAGGGCACTAGTTACACGATGTGGCAAAGAACTGGTGGATTACCACAAAGCGGGCCTTGGAACAACGAGGTACGATTATCACCTGGAATGTCTTTAGAACTGAATTTTATCAAAGGTTTTTTCCAGTGTTGTATAGAAAGGACAAGGGAGCCAAATTTGCAAACTTGAGGCATGGCCAGCTAAACATTGAGGAATATGTGGCCAAATTCTCTACACTGCTCCGATTTGCTCCCCATGTAGCTGAACATGATGAGGTCGTTGCGGACCAGTTCATAAATGGCCTAAATCCTGAAATCTTTACCTTGGTGAATACCGGGAGGCCAAACAACTTTACTGATGCCTTGAATAGAGCCAAGGGAGCCAAAGCCGGTCTGATGAGACAGAGAGGAGCTTCGTTTATGATTCCAACACCGGGACCACAACAACCACCTCCTCGATTTGAAGGTGGCAGCAGCAGTAGTAGGAAAAAGGACTTCTTGAAGGCTAGAGGGAAGCAGTTCAAGAAGTCCGGAAGCAGTTCTTCTAGCTCTGGGAGTCCTCGACAGAGCCAGAGCTATACTGGACCTATTTGCAATACTCGTGGATGGAAGCATCCCACTGAGCAGTGCCGAGGAGTGTTCGACAACTGCCGCATTTATAAACAGCATGGACACTTTGCCCGAGTGTGTCCACAGCGAAGTTCCCAGGGATCCCAGGCCGCTGAGTCATCTAGATCAGCTGCTCAGACAGGGAGACGATCTTCTGCCGTTCATTCCTTCCAGCCAGCACCGCCTACCCAGTCACAGCCGAGGCCAGGAGGGAGCCAGACAGCGAGCCAGCCTCCTAGACAGCAGGCCCGAGTGTTCGCTTTGACTGAGGAGCAGGCACAGGATGCACCTGATGATGTTGTTGCAGGTAACTATTTTATTTCTAGTTATCCTGCTTATGTATTGATTGATACTGGTGCATCCCATACATTTATATCTGAGCGATTTGCTTTGATGCATTCTTTGCCCATTGAGTCATTTTCTGCGGTAGTGTCTGTCTCTTCTCCTTTGGGGACGGGTTTGATATCAGTGAAATCTGTTAGATCGTGTATACTGAAGTATGATGGGCATGAAATTGAGTTAGACTGTATTGTGCTTGAGATATCCAACTTTGATTGTATTATCGGTATCGATACGTTGACCAAGTACAGGGCTACAAACGATTGTTTCCACAAGATTGTTCGATTCAGACCTGAAATGGCTGAGGAGTTGAAATTTTACGGTAAAGGTTCTCGAGCTAGAATTCCTTTGATATCTGCAATAAATATGACTCGATTATTGCAGAAAGGAGCGGATGGATTCCTGGTATATTCAGTTGATTTACTGAAGTCGAGCCCATCATTGGCGGACTTGCCAGTGGTGTGTGAGTTTGCTGATGTCTTTCCAGATGAGATTCCTGGATTGCCTCCGATTCGAGAGATAGACTTCAGCATTGAGTTGATGCCAGGAACAGTTCCGATTTCGAGGACTCCGTACAGGATGGCACCGATTGAGTTGAAAGAACAGTTGGAGGATTTATTGGCCAAGGGATATATTAGACCAAGTGTTTCTCCTTGGGGCGCTTCAGTACTGTTCGTGAGAAAGAAAGACGGTTCCATGAGACTTTGTATTGACTACCGGCAACTGAAGAAGGCAACGATAAAGAATAAATATCCATTGCCTCGTATTGATGATTTATTTGATCAGTTGCAAGGTTCTTCGGTGTATTCCAAGATCGATCTGAGATCTGGATACCATCAACTGAGAGTCAGGGATTCTGATATCTCAAAGACAGCATTCAGAACCAGATATGGACACTATGAATTTATTGTCATGCCATTTGGTTTGACGAATGCACCAGCGGTATTCATGGGATTAATGAACCGTATCTTTCAGAAATATCTCGATGATTTTGTGATTATTTTCATCGATGATATCTTGATCTATTCAAAGAATGTGATTGAGCATGCTGAGCATTTGAGCACTGTGTTGAGAATTCTGAGAACTGAGAAATTGTATGCTAAACTGTCGAAATGTGAGTTCTGGTTGAGACAGGTAGTATTTCTGGGTCATATCATATCCGGAGACGGGATATCCGTTGATCCCAGTAAGGTTGAGGCGGTGATCTCTTGGCCGAGACCGACATCTGTGCCAGAGATACGCAGCTTTATGGGTTTGGCAGGATATTATCGCCGGTTCATTAAAGATTTTTCGAGTATTGCCAAACCGATTACACAGTTGACTCAGAAGAATGCTCCATTTGTTTGGTCTGAGGAATGTGAGACCAGTTTTCTCGAATTGAATAAAAGATTGACCAGTGCTCCAGTGTTGACTATCCCGTCAGGTACTGGTGATTTTGTTGTTTATTGTGATGCATCTCACCGCGGATTGGGTTGTGTTTTGATGCAACGGGGGCATGTGATTGCTTATGCCTCAAGACAGCTGAAACCCCATGAATCTCGTTATCCACTTAATGATCTTGAATTGGCAGCCATCGTCTTTGCATTGAAGATATGGCGACATTATCTGTACAGTGAGAAGTTTGAAATCTATTCTGATCACAAAAGCTTGAAATATCTGTTTTCACAGTCCGAATTGAATATGAGGCAGCGAAGATGGCTTGATTTGCTTAAAGATTTCGATTGTGAAATCAAATACTATCCAGGAAAGTTTAATGCAGCAGCTGATGCACTGAGTCGAAAGGTATGTTCTCTATCCTTATCGACTATGGGTGTTTCGAATTTGATTGAAGACTGCTGTTTGTCTGGATTAGCCTTTGAAACAGACTGTCAGCCTCTAAGATTATATGCGATTCAAGCTGAACCAGAGCTAATTTTGAGAATTAAAGCAGCTCAGAAAGTTGATTAGAATATACAAAAGTCGATTGCTATGGTCAGAGCTGGACATGGATCGGAATATCAGGTTCAAAATGGTATTTTGTATGTGAATAATCGTCTTGTTGTGCCGAATGTTTCGGATTTGAGACAACGAATACTAGCAGAAGCGCACAACAGTCGTTTTAGCATTCATCCTGGTGGCAGGAAAATGTAAAATGATTTGAAGACACAATATTGGTGGAAGCAAATGAAATCAGATGTTACTGAATTTGTAGCCAAGTGCTTGAATTGCCAACAGGTGAAAGCTGAGAGGAAGAAATCAGGAGGATTGTTACAGAGTTTGTCGATTCCTGAATGGAAATGGGATCAAATTTCCATGGATTTTGTGATATAGTTACCGAGGTCCTCCCAAGGTTGTGATGCGATTTGGGTTGTGATTGATCGATTGACCAAATCTACATGTTTTATTCCCTACAAAATGACATATAGATATGACCAGATGGCCGATATTTATGTTAGAGAAGTGGTCAGATTGCACGGAGTGCCGAAGTCGATTGTTTCAGACCGTGATCCTCGGTTTACTTCGCACTTCTGGCTGAGTTTGCAGCAAGCTCTAGGTACGAAGTTATATCTGAGTACCGCATATCATTCACAGACTGATGGACAGTCAGAACGGACGATTCAGACATTGGAAGATATGCTAAGAGCTATAGTGCTTGATTTTAGCACTAACTGGCAAGATGCATTGCCTCTTTGTGAATTTTCGTACAACAACAGCTATCAAACGAGTATTGAGATGGCACCATTCGAAGCGTTGTACGGAAAGAAATGTCGATCCCCTCTTTATTGGGATGATATCTCTGAAGTTCCTTAGACTGGACCTGACATGATCAGAGATATGACTGAAAAAGTAAAACTAATTCAGAAGAAAATGAAGGCAGCACAGGACCGACAAGCCAAATATGCCAACCTTCGACGTAGACCGTTGGTATTTGAGACTGGAGATCGAGTATTTTTGAAGATTTCTCCATTCGGAGGTGTGGTTAGATTTGGTAAGAAAGGGAAATTGTCTCCACGATATGTTGGTCCTTATGAGATTCTCGAAAAGATAAGAGATCGTGCCTATCGACTCGCCTTGCCGCCTTCATTATCAGGGATACATGATGTTTTTCATGTATCTATGCTGCGGAAGTATCTCCCTGATGATTCTCACGTTATTCAACCAGATGAGACCGAGCTGGATGAGACATTGATTTATGTCGAGTAACCGATTCGGATTATCGATCGTAAAGAAAAACAGCTCAGAACAAAGATAATTCCTCTTGTGAAAGTTCAATGGACTCGTCGTGGTATTGAAGAAGCTACTTGGGAAACGGAATCAGATATGAGACAAGAATTCTCAGCATTGTTTCACTGATGTAAATATTTATTCGGTTTTAATTACATGCCTTCTTAATGATATGATTTGACGATCTGTGATTTCGAGGACGAAATCGTATCTTAGAGGGGGAGAAATGTAATGCCCGAGATTTAATATCGTGTTAAATTACGATTATTGATTTTAATCGAGACGATTATGAGAGGGGCAAACCGAGACACAAAAAGGAGATTTTATGTGGGAATTGTTGGTGCGAGGACCGAAGGTCTCGCGCATATGCGCGAAGTGTAGGCACGCATATGCGCGAGCTGTGCGGAAGCCATAATGAGAGACCGAGCATTGGGCGCACATGCGCGACCTCAATACGCGCATATGCGCGAGAGGTCCAGAGAGTTGGGTGCGCGACTTAGATTCGCGCATATGCGCGAGGCGATGTGCATGATACGCGCGGAGACAGAGTGTCTCGCGCATATGCGCCGAGTGATGTCGCGCATATGCGCGAGACGTGTTTTGCGAAGGAAAGGGCCACGTCACTTAATGCATGCAAGGTATATTTATATATGTATATCATTGCTTCAGAAAAGGGAAATCGAAGGAAACGTTGTCAAAATTGTTTTTGAAATCGTGGAGTCGCGATTGTGTACAATCCGTCCGTCTGATTTTGAATCTGACTACGGTACTGTGTTTCTATCAACGCAGGCTACAACTGGACGTAAGTTTTACTACGTTTTGACATGTTTTGAAATTATGCTATTGTCAGAATTGAATAGGATTCAAATATGATGTTCTTGTCATGTTAGACATCATAGAATCGAAGTCAGATTGAGAAACAGATCGATTATGGGATTGTAATGAATTTTCAGGGTATATTGATTTATACCAGACAGATTTGAATTGTGGATGGATTATAGATTGTATCGGATATGAGTTATGATTTGTAATTGATGTCTGTTGATATGGTATTGACGGGGATACTGAGATTGTTCTGTTATGCCGTGATTTGAATTAAATCCGGATTAATCAGATTCAATGTTGAATTGAGAATGGAATATTGATATTATGATTCTCAATATGTCGTTTCAGATTTACAGAGACAGTCTTGAGTTCAGAATTGATATTGCTTCAGACCGAGACTACAAACGAAAGGTATAAGTCAATGTGGTATCGGGAGATCGACTTAAGTCGGTTTAGACTTGAGTTTCCCTAAATCACATACTTTATTTTATTGCATTGATATTTGCATTGATTTGATTGATGTACTTGTTCTCTTGATTTATAGATAGCAGGTATTAGACGAGTAATCTTGTGACAGAAGTGCCTAATAGTGGCGGGATCGCCACGGGCACATTGCACGATGTCACAAGATAGTGTATTGGCGATAGTGCCAAAGTCTGTCACCGGATGATTGGCTATCGATGTGGATAGAAATGTGGCTTCTTCTATTACTGGTGATCGGTACTGTATCGATGTGGATAGAATCGTAACTCTTCTATTATTGATGATCGATATCATGTCGATGTGGATAGAATCGGAGTTTCTTCTATTACTGGTGATTGATACTATATCGATGTGGATAGAATCAGAGCTTCTTCTATTAGTGGTGATCGATACCATATCGATGTGGATAGAATCGGAATTTCTTCTATTACTGGTGATCGATATGGAATGCCAACTTCTGGAAACTGGGATCCCTAGACTAGGATTGAGTCTAGTCTGATTTGTAGAGTTACGAGTATTGTCGACAGTCATATATTGATTATGTTTCAGATTTTGATACATATTGCTGTTATCTGTTACATGCTTTATATTTGTTTATATGATTGCATGTTTCGTTGATTTATACTGAGATTATATTCTCACCGGAATTATCCGGCTGTTGTCTTGTTTGTATGTGTACATGACAACAGGTGGGACAGGATCAGGGTCCAGGAGATGAGGAGAGATCGTGATAGAGTGGAGACTTCGGACTTTGATGTATGTAGGGTTTTGGCACTTGGTAATTAGATGTTGAACATTAGTTTTTACTGATTTGCAGACGGTACAGGACTTGTGCTTTATTTTATACTGAGTTGTATATTAGTTTGATTTCACTACATTCCGCATTAAAAAGAAAAAAATTTTATGACTCTAATTACTTGATTAGTAAATTGATCCTGATGACGATTAAGAACTTATTAGCATCCAGGTCCCCACAGAAATGATGATATTGATTTGCATCATTACATTGCATATTGAGCCGCTTTTTGATTCAGATTTGATATGGCGGAGATCGCCTTGATTTATTGATTTGTTGGACGTATGGGGCTATAATTGAGTTGGCATAGTGTATGCGGAGGTCCCTGCTATGGCCTCAACACTCTCTATAGGCGTACCATAGTCCTGGGATTGTAGAACACAGCACCCCACCCCGAGCGGATGAGTCGGTGGATGTTGCTGGGTGATTCTATTCCCTTGGGTACCCTATGACCAGATGATTCACTTGATCTTGAGATTTATTGATAGCCCACAGCTTCTGATCATGCATTGCATTATATTGCATCTTTATGAATCTCATATGAACTATTTGTAAATTTTAATTCTCATATGTTATTGATTGTATCATACTTGGTTTATACTCACCGGCATGTCGGCTACCTCTTGTTTTCATGTGCTTGACGGTAGGTGAGGCGAGGCTTGGGTGCCACAGTCCAGCTCCAGGCGAAGAGACACGAGTTAGAGTGGGATTCTCGGGTCTTAGGAGCTATGTGATGATGTTTGGATTTCTTTGGTTCACTACTTTTTGTTGGCATGTTGAAAATTATATTTCAAACATTTGAGACCATTAAATTATTTTGACGATGTTTATGTGAATTTGTGAACCACAAATTACGTATTTATTAAATCATTTGGTTTGTTACAATTATAATTATTAGTATTAGATATCGGACTTGGGGCCCCACAATGAGGCACCTTTATTATTTAAAAAATAAAATTTTTAATTTTTCCGCAAATTTTCAAACACGAATTTTCCGGCCATTATATTATGTATTAATTATCGAGAACTCAACAAGGTAACTGTTAAAAATAAATATCATTTGCCGCGGATTGATGATCTTTTTCATCAATTGCAAGGAGCCACAGTATTCTCAAAAATCGATCTTCGGTCTGGATATCATCAATTGAAGGTGAAGAAGAAGGATATTCCAAAGACTGCATTTAGAACGAGGTATGGCCACTATGAATTTTTGGTGATGTCATTTGGACTAACCAATGCTCCTTCAGTTTTCATGGATTTAATGAATCGTGTCTTTAAATCGTATTTGGATACTTTTGTCATTGTGTTTATTGATGACATTTTGATCTACTCAAAGACACGAGAACTTCATCGTGAGCATTTGAGAATTGTGCTGCTGCAATTGAGGGATAAACAATTATATGCTAAGTTGAAGAAATGTGAATTATGGTTGGAGCAAGTGGCGTTTTTGGGCCATATCGTTTCGAAAGAGGGAATATCGGTAGATCCATCAAAAAATTGAGTCTATTAAGCAACGGTCCATTCCAAAGACAGTTTCAGAGGTAAGAAGTTTTCTAGGTTTGGCAGGATATTACAGACGATTCATAGGGGATTTTTCAAAGATAGCATTGCCACTGACGAGGTTGACAAAGAAGTCTATCAAGTTTGAATGGACCATAGAGTGCCAACAAGAATTCCAAGCACTGAAACATAAGTTGACGCATGCACCTGTTTTAGTACTTCCTTGCGGTACTGAGGATTTTGTTGTGTATACAGATGCTTCAAAGCAGGGGTTAGGTGCCGTACTGATGCAGCGTGGGAAAGTGATAGCTTATGCTTCTCGTTAGTTGAAAGACTACGAGAAAAATTATCCCACTCACGGTTTGGAATTGGCAGCTGTGGTCGTTGCTTTAAAGATTTTGCGGCACTATTTTTATGGTGAGAAGTGTGAAATTTTTACATATCACAAAAGTTTGAGTTATTTGTTTTCACAGAAAGAGTTGAATATGCGGCAGCGAAGATGGTTAGAACTTGTGAAGGACTATGATTGCACCATTAGCTATCATCCTGGTAAAGCTAATGTGGTTGCGGATGTTTTGATGAATATTTGGAATTTTAAATATCATATATTTGGTGAATATTTGGAATTTTAAATATCATATATTTGGTTAAATGAACCAAAGAAAAATTTATGATGGCTTTTGAAAATATGTTGATGCTAGTTTTGTAAATGGTTATGGATAAAAGTTTGGTAATGTTTATTATGCAAATAGTATTTATGTTTTCACTTTAAAATGTAATGCTTCCGCGCATGTTATTTCTGTAAATTTAGTTGTCATGGGAGTTGGATGTTTCAGATATAATCCGAGCCAAATCCTCCGGGGACAAGGTAATAACAGGTGGAGGCCCTGGGGCGGAAGACCACCTTGTCCAGGTGCAAGCGCATCATCTCTTAGAACTTGGGAGGTATCTTGGTTGGTTCTTCTAGTAAGAGCCATATCAACGTCTTGAACTCAAATTTCCCACGACGATGCCAATGATGTAATCCGGGTAAATCGGGTGAGCAATGTCGGGCCGATCCACCTGATGGTGATATAGTGTTTAAGAAAAATGAGTAAGGAAATGACATATCTTGTGAAGAAAATATATCTCTGTAATCTTGGGCTTCTACCATAACCTGCAAACAAGAAGATGAACTCGTGAATGGGCGCCGGAGGAGTCCGACGTATCTACTCCGATTCTTAAGTCAGCAGGTGAAGAAGAAAGGTGAAAGGACTTGTATATGTGCGAGTATACGCATAAATGCTCAAGTATTCATAATTCCAGAAAAAGTAAATGAGATTGATACTTGCTATTTATAAGAGAAAATCTCATGATTACCTTGTTTCAGTGCCCACCTGCTAAGCATGGTAGGGCGGCTGCCCATACCCTTCTTCTGATGACTTTTTTGACACGCCAAAACCCATGTTGTTCTGACAATAATGATTTCCAAGCATGAGGTAGCCCATACTAATGCACTCGAGTGTGGCACACTTCTCGAGGTAGCCCGGGCAGAAAGTTCTCGAGAGCTTGTATGAGAGCCCGGGCTCTTAACTGCCCGGGTAGATAATATCCCGGGTAATCGCCTGCCCGGCTGATGAAGAAAGTAATCTGCATACTGACTCTGATTTGGGCTATCCATTTAGTTTCTCGGGTCATCCATATCCCGGGCTCTTATTGGGGTATCAGATGCTTAATTTTAAAATGACAGCTGATACGTGTGGTTTTTACGTATCTTATTGCATTAGGTTGTGTGTGTTTGCATTGTGCATGCGTACATTTCGTTTACATTTGGTTCATTTTAGAGTAAAGCATATGCAGTTGATCATTTCTCACTTGTGCATGACGAATTTGCAGGAAAAATGGCCGGAAAACTAAAATCGGAGCCAAGTGCCAAGTAAAGTTGATGATGTCCAGAAGGTATGGCGCTCGGGCGGTAGTTTTATACCTCCCGGGCGCGAGATTGATCTTCCAAAGAGGCAAAGTACAGAGAGTTCGGCGCTCGGACGGTAACTTTCTACCGCCCGAGCGCGAGATGCCACAAGCCACAAGCAGACTACAGTAGATGTGGCGCTCGAGCGGTAATATTCTACCGCCCGAGCGCCGTTTATTTTTTGAAAAAATTCACAGCCGATTCCTTACCTTATGTGCTGAAGGGGGATGATATAAAAAGGTAGGTTGGACGTTTTAGAGGGGGGGAGACTAGATTCCAGAGCCGCCACAAGCTTTGGAGAGACTTTTGCGCTTGGATTGAAGATTTGAAGTTTTCCGGGCGTCGTTCTTCGCGTTTTTTGTCAATTCTCGTATTTCTAATTTGGTTTTCATCTTTTAAACTTTGTTTTGTTCATTTTCAATCATGAATTTTAGTAGCTAAACCTTAATATTTGTTGGGATTTAAGGGGAGCCTAACCCAAACTTTGATTTGAATTAATTTTTATTCGATTGTTGCGTAATTCTTGATTATACTATTGTTTTTCTTCGTGTTGTTAGAGCGTAGCTAACTTTAACAACGTTGTTATATTGCGAGTGAGTTCGAGAGAATAACTTGTGATAGGAACGAGTAGTATAATCCGTGGATCTACAATTTACATAGACATATGAAATTGGATACGCGCCGATAGTAATAGTCCTTAGGGTCGAAAACTAGGGGATTTCATAAATCGACATGCGATTCACTCTTGATAAATAATTAAAGACATTTAATTACTTCATTGAGTCGAATTAGTTTGGCATATCTCGAGAGAGTGTGTTCAATTGTAAAGGAAATCCTGTCGGAAGCATATAATCACTATCGAACGAATTAATTAATTAACGAGGGGTAGGTGAACCGAAATTCCCAACAAATTCATTTCTCATTGAATTTTACTCAACATTTTAGATATTAATTCTCATTCATTACTTATTAAAGCATTTTATTTACATCTTACTTTGAACATAGTAGTGTTAATTACTCAATCAAATTTTTGTTGCTAAAGATCTAATAACTGAAAAGAATAATTGTTAAATACAGTCCTCAGTGGAACGATACTCGTACTCACTTACATTATACTATTACTTGACATCGTGCACTTGCGATTAATTTTCGAGCTTACAAAACCATATTTTTATTTGGGATTTTACTTTGCAAGTTTTGCTCGACCAAGTTTTGGCGCCGTTGTCGGGGACTGTTAATCTACAATTTTATTTTTAGTCAATTTCTTTAGCGTTATTTTATTTTTCTTTAGATAACACTCCATATTTTATTCCAGATATCTTGTCTAATGCATGCCAAAATCACTTGACGTGGAACTTGAGTTTGATCCTGAAATCGAAAGAACTTTTCGCAGGAGAAGACAGCAGCAGAGACTAAAACAACTGATGGAGAGGCAATTGAATGATCAAGAGGAGGAACGTCGTGAAGATAGACATGTGGAGATACCGCGCCGCATACCCATGCTGGAATATGCCCAACCTTCTTTGGAGGGTGCACGCCCTAGCATTGTGAGGCCTATCGTGCGGGCAAATCACTTTGAAATCAAACCAGCCATAATCCAGATGATTCAGAACACAGTCCAATTTGGAGGAACTGCAGTAGATGACCCAAACACGCACATCGCGGATTTTCTTGAAATTTGCGATACTTTTAAATTCAATGGAGTTTCTGATGATGCTGTTAGGTTGCGTTTATTTCCTTTCTCCTTATGTCATAAAGCTAAAGCGTGGTTAAATTGTTTGCCTGTAGGTTCGATCGCTACATGAGAGGACATGGCGAAAGCATTTCTCATCAAATACTTCCCTCCCTCCAAGACCATGAAGCTGCGGGCAGACATTACAACATTTGCTCAATTCGATCAGGAATCTTTATATGAGGCATGGGAACGCTTCAAGGATCTACTACGAAGATGCCCACATCACGAGTTACCACTTGGGTTAGTCGTTCAAACATTTTATTACGGTTTGCTTACTCCTAACCGTACTATGATAGATGATGCTGCTTGTGGAAACCTGTTGAGAAAAACCGCGGAGGAAGGATATGAATTGTTAGAGGAGATGGCTGCTAGCAGCTATCACCCTCAATCTGAAAGAAACAACCGGCGGAAGAGTGCAGGAGTTCACCAGGTAACTGATTTTTCTGCTATTACTGCACAATTTGATGCTTTAAACAGGAAACTAGACAGCTTGAATGTGGGTGGCACGGCGATGCGTCTTCAAGAGATATTCTGTGACAATTGTGGAGGGGAACACTATGCGAAGGACTGTCAAGATGACAATCCATTTTATGTGCAAGAAGGGGCACCAATAAATCAAGTAGGGGTCCAAAACCGCCCAAGGAATGACCCGTATTCGAACAAATACAATCCGGGATGGAGGCAACACCCAAACTTCTCCTGGGGTGGTCAAAACAAGGAGGACAATCATATGGGAAACAACCGATGTACAGGTCCGATCCTCCTAGAGAAGAGAAGTCCAATTTGGAGCAGATGATGTCTAAGTTCATCTCGTCTACCGAGACGAGACTACAGAATCAGGATGCATCGATAAAGGGGCTTGAGAATCAAATTGGGCAGTTGGCAAAAATGATCACAAACAGAGAGCCGGGCACCCTGCCAAGTAACACAGAGACAAATCCAAAAGAGCAAGTGAAGGCCATCGAGTTGAAGAGTGGAAAAGTTTTAGAGTCAAGAGAAAAAGAGAGAACTCAAAAATCGGATGAACACCCTGAAACATCCAAAGGTAAGTCCTCTAATTCTACACCATCACCCACTACACAACCTAAAATTGTTATTCCCCCACCTTTTCCTGCAGCACTGAAAAAAGCAAGACTATATGCACAATTCGGTAAGTTTCTTGAGATATTCAAAAAATTGCATATCAATATTCCTTTTGCCGATGCCTTGATGCAAATGCCTAGTTATGCTAAGTTTTTGAAAGATATATTAGCGAATAAGAGGAAGTTGGAGGATCACATGACAGTGAGTCTTATTGAAAATTGTTCTGCTTTGGTGCAAAACAAGATCCCACCGAAACTTAAGGATCCAGGGAGTTTCTCTATTCCTTGCACGATTGGAGATTTTGTTTTTCATAAAGCGTTATGTGATCTTGGTGCAAGTATTAACCTGATGCCTCTTTCTGTGTTAAGGAAACTTGGATTGGGAGAACCTAAGCCGACGCGGATGTCCTTACAACTAGCTGACAGATCCGTCAAGTACCCCCGCGGATTGATTGAGGATGTACTAGTGAAAGTGGACAAATTTATTTTCCCTGTGGATTTTGTGGTACTTGACATGGAGGAAGACATAGAGATGCCCTTGATTCTTGGGAGACCATTCCTTGCGACTGGCAAGGCCCTGATTGATGTTCAAGAAGGGAAGTTGAGATTAAGAGTGGGCGAGGAAGAGATCACTTTTGATGTTTTTAATGCATTTAAGCACACACTGCACTCTGATAATTGTTATAGAATTGATGCTGTTGATGCTCTCGTTTCTGACTATGTGCAAGATGCTCTTGGGGACCCTTTGGAAGCCACCCTCACAACTGAATTGGAGGATGACGACTTGGACGAAGAAAAAGCTGAAATAGTAGCATACTTCAATGCCAACCCTCCATGGAGAAGGCCGATGAGGATGAAACTGGAAGATCTGGGAGAGCGCTGAGATTTGACCCCTCCAAAGTCAAGCATCGAGGAACCACCGACGCTTGAACTCAAACCCTTACCTCCGCACTTGAAGTACATATTTCTAGGTAAAAATAACACTTTACCTGTCATTATTTCTGCTGCTTTCATAGATGCTATGGAGGAAAAATTGTTGCAAGTTCTCAAGGAGCACAAAAGAGCATTCGCCTAGAAGGTGGCAGACATAAAGGGAATCAGTCCATCGATATGCATGCATAAAATCTTGATGGAAGAAAAGTACTCACCTCTCGTGCAACCTCAAAGACGACTAAATCCAAAGATGCAAGAGGTAGTGAAGGCTGAAACTATTAAGCTTCTCGATTTAGGTATTATCTACCCCATTTCCGATAGTGCGTGGGTAAGTCCGGTTCAATGTGTGCCTAAGAAAGGAGGGATTACGGTGATCACCAATGAAAAGAATGAACTTATTCCCACAAGAACTGTCACGGGGTGGAGAGTGTGCATTGACTATAGGAAACTGAATGATGCCACCCGTAAGGACCATTTCTCCCTTCCCTTTATTGATCAAATGTTGGAGAGATTAGCGGGGCATGAATTTTATTGTTTTTTAGATGGGTATTCGGGGTATAATCAAATCACTATTGCACCTGAGGACCAAGAGAAAACCACTTTCACTTGCCCTTATGGCACTTTTGCTTTTCGCCGTATGCATTTTGGTCTTTGTAATGCACCTGCTACATTTCAGCGCTGTATGACTGCTATATTCCATGATATGTTTGAAACCTTTCTTGAAATATTTATGGATGATTTTTCTATCTTTGGTGCAACGTTTGATGAGTGTTTGCAGAATTTGAGATCCGTGTTGAGAAGATGCGAGGAGACGAACTTGGTGCTCAATTGGGAAAAGTGTCATTTCATGGTACAAGAGGGAATTGTTTTAGGGCACAAGGTTTCGGAAAAAGGAATTGAGGTGGACAAAGCTAAAATTGAAGTAATAAAGAACCTATCACCACCAGCCTCAGTAAAGGGAGTTAGAAGTTTTCTAGGCCACGCCGGCTTTTATCGGCGTTTTATCAAAGATTTTTCTAAAATTGCAAAACCTCTATCTTCCCTACTTATGAAAGATGTGCCTTTTGATTTTCATTCTGATTGTTTACAGGCATACGAGTATTTGAAGGAGCGCTTGGTGACAGCTCCTGTCTTGGTGGCACCAGATTGGGATCTACCTTTCGAGATCATGTGCGACGCCAATGACACTGTGGTGGGAGCTGTGCTTGGCCAGCGACAAAACAAGGTATTTCATACAATTTACTACGCAAGTAAGACCTTAGATGAGGCTCAATTGAATTATGCAACAACTGAAAAGGAATTACTTGCAGTAGTATTTGCGCTTGACAAATTTCATGCATATCTTGTTTTGTCAAAAGTCATTATTTACACAGACCACTCTGCACTAAAATATTTGCTTGCTAAAAAAGATGCAAAACCACGCTTACTTCGGTGGATCTTACTTTTACAAGAGTTTGACTTAGAAATCAAAGATAAGAAAGGTGTTGAGAATGTGGTTGCGGATCACTTGTCTAGGTTAGAATTCGTCAGTGATGATTGTGTGAATGATGCTATTAATGATTGGTTTCCTGATGAGCAACTGTTTGAGGTGAAAAATTGTCCATAGTATGCAAATTTTGCAAATTTTCTTGTTACAGGCTCACCTCCCCCAAATTTAACTTTTCACCAAAAAAAGAAATTTTTTTCGGACGTGAAATATTATTTTTGGGAGGAACCGTTTTTGTTCAAAATTTGTGCAGATGCCATGATAAGAAGGTGTGTTGCAGAGGAAGAGTTCGGTCAAATTCTCAATCACTATCATGACCGTGAGGTAGGTGGTCATTTTGGACCAACAAGGACGGCGTCTAAGGTACTTGAATGTGGTTTTTATTGGTCATCCCTTTTTAAAGATGCTCGTTCTTATGTGCTCGCATGTGATAGATGCCAACGGACAGGTAATATTTCTAACCGTCATGAAATGCCATTGAATAATATTCTTGAGTGTGAGGTTTTTGATGTATGGGGAATAGATTTCATGGGACCGTTTCCCAGTTCGTTCATGAAAAAATATATTTTGGTTGCGGTTGACTATGTGTCTAAGTGGGTAGAAGCAGAAGCATTCGCCACTAATGATGCTCAGGTGGTCTTAAAATTTTTAAAGAAAAATATTTTTAACAGATTCGGAACACCACGAGCAATCATCAGTGATGGTGGCACTCATTTTTGCAACAAACTATTTGAAAAACTCTTGAGCAAGTACGGTGTCACACATAAGATCTCTACCCTTTATCACCCCCAGAAAAGTGGTCAAGTTGAGGTGTCTAATCGAGAAATCAAGCGAATTCTGGAAAAAGTGGCGGGTGTCAGTAGGAAGGATTGGTCGATGAGGTTAGATGATGCTCTTTGGGCATATAGGACTGCTTTCAAAACACCTATAGGCACAACATCGTACAGATTATTGTTTGGTAAAGCATGTCACTTACCTGTAGAGTTAGAGCATCGGGCATATTGGGCAACAAAAGCACTAAACTTTAATTTTACTGATGCAGGTGAACGACGTTTGCTTCAACTAGATCAGTTGGAGGAATTCCGAAATCTGGCATATGATCTCGCACTGTCCTACAAAGAAAAGACAAAGAGAGCTCATGACAGGCGAATCATCGAAAGGGAATTCCAAGAAGGAGAAAATGTCCTGCTCTATAACTCCCGGTTGAGACTGTTTCCAGGAAAACTGAAGTCACGATGGTCCGGTCCATTCGTGATTTCGAAAGTATACCCATCGGGAGCTGTAGAATTGAAAGATGGAAAGGATGGGACATTTACGGTCAATGCCCAGCGCCTGAAGCACTACATGGGTGGCACCGTTGAGCCACAACTTGGAATCACCCGGTTCCAAGACAATTCGAACTGAGACCGGCCGACAGTCTAGCTCTCGACTGAAAATTGAGAACTTACTTTTCTTTCCCTTCTCTTGCATTTGACTTAATTTTTCTTTCGTGTCAATTTACTTATTTTCCTTTGCTGTTGTTTCGTTTTCATTTAAAATTAAAAAAAAATATATGATTTTGGCCAGAAAGGCTGGCGCTCGAGCTGTAATTTTATACCGCCCGAGCGCGAACGCTTGCCTCGGGATGAAAACTCGAGAGAGGCTGGCGCTCGAGCGGTAGTTTTCTACTGCTCGAGCGCGCCTGCATTTAAAGAAGCGAATTCCCCTTTCCCCTTTCATTCTGCGAAAGCAATTTTCTCCCCAAATCCCTAACTCTACCTCACCCTCTTTTCGATTTTGTGGTGCAGGAGCTTCAATCCCGACTCGAATCCTCGGCAAGGTGGAACAATCGTCTTAGGAGAACAAGAATCTTCATCACTCCAGTTCATACACCATCTCCATCTTCAACCACCATGGCTCCCAAGAAACAAAGAGGTAACCCCGGTTCTTCCTCTTCCTCTTCTTCGTTTGATAGAACACGCTTTGTAAGTGAGGCGGCTCGGAATAGATATGATCATGCAAAGATTCACAGAAACCCCATTCCTGAGAGGGGATTTCGTCGTACCTTTGAGGATAGATGCATGCCACCTCTCGTGGAGTTGGAAAGAAGAGGATGGGAAAAATTTAGCGAGCAACCTAAGGCGGCTGTGGTGTCTGTGGTTAGGGAATTCTACGCTAATGCCGTTGAACGAACTGATAGTAGGGCATTTGTTAGAGGACGGTTTGTGCCGTTTGATTCTGCCACGATTAACGCTCTCTTAGAAACGGCCGAGGTCGATGACTCTAATTTCCAGGCGTTGGTGGTTGATCCCAACTACAACTTGATTATCGAAACTCTTTGCCATCCGGGTGCGATTTGGAAACCGTTGGGCGGAGCACCAAGCTGTTTTGATGAGAAATACTTCAAAGCTGAAGTTGCCTTGTGGTATTTGTTTGTGGCCCGACGGATTATGCCAGTCTCGCACAAGAGCGAGGTGCAAAAGGAACGTGCGGTGCTACTTTTCGCCTTGACCCAAGGATACGACATCCATGTGGGCAAACTAATAACTTCTCAGATCATGTTGAGTGCTCACAACAGCCACATTGGTATGTTCTTTCCGACGATCATATCCGAACTGTGTGCACGGGCTGGGGTACATTTCCGAGACGACGAGGAGTGGCTTCAACCGATGAAGCCAATCTGTCAGGAGGATGAACAACGAAAAAGGGCGAAGCGACGGGCAGATTTCCCCACTCGGACGGAGGAAGCCGGTGGATCTAGCACTGCCGTCCCACGTCTGCCATCACAACCCCGGAGGCGACCCCAAAATGAAAAAATCGATGAAACCCTCGCCTTCATGACGCATCAAAATCAGATCAACTCGTACCTCATTGACCATGCAGCTCAAATGGACTCCATGATGCGCACTTTGCTCATACACAGGGGCATCGACCCAGGCACCTTCCCACCGACTATGCCACCCCCTCCCCTGTTCCATTTTCAGTACGACTACCAGCAGCAGGGGGACGCTTCCGGAGTGCCACCACCTGAGCACGACGACGACGAGTCTTGACCAGGGGAGTTTACTGTTTCCCCTTCTTTGCACTTGTATTTCTTTACCGCTTTATGTTTTCTTTCTTATCGTTGTTTCAGTCTAACATGTTTTTAGCTTTCATGTTTATGAGTCTGCATTTGTGTTTGCATTTCTGTGTTTTGAGTCTGTTGTGCAATAGGGACATTGCACACGTCTAGTATGAGGGGGTCGTCGTACGTCTTCTTATTTGTTTGCGTTCGTATTTGTCTTGCATGAGTGTCAGTGATGGTGAAACTAGTAAATTGGTAGCCGATGATGATTGTGGGATGAACGAACTGCATGTTATTTAGTCTGATCACTATGTGTGAATCCCCAAGTATATTGAATTTTGGTTATGCACACATAGTGGATTTTAATAGTGGTGTCGATGACAGTTAAGTTCAAAACAATCTGTGAGGGTAATCGGAGAAACATTAGATGCGAGTTGAACTTAAATGAATGTCTGTTGACATGAGGGACTAACCAGTAGCATGAATTCGAGTAGAAAATCAAGAGTACGTATCAAACATCCTCCTTCCAATCGTGCATAAGACCTGAAAATTCATCCTTAGGCCAGATAAATAAACATATACCAAAGCCTAGGGAGTACGTATGAGAAAACTATGCACCAAAAAAAAAAATTGGAATAATAAAGGGGATGTAAGGTGTGGAGGAGCCGAAAAAGGATGAAATCCTATCCCAAAGGCTAAAAAGAAGGAGATGTAAGGCGTTGAGGAATGTCAGAGAAAATCTCTGACAAGGGCATAGTGAAAATGATCTACGTACTCCCAATCTCCCTAAGTCAGTTGAACAGTTATAACTATTGACCCCATGCCTTCTGATGTTTGACCATGAAATTCTACCACTTTATGTGTTTACTGGTCGGTCCCAAATAGAAACAGAACTTAGGAGAGCGAAACTTGCGTTGACTTGTCTAGTTGGCAACCCGCATGATTTACGAATAAAACTGTCTGAAACACAAGCTAGAAAGATCCACGGCACACACGATCACACCTTTTGGAAAAATACAATTGTGTTGCGATGTTCTTAAAAGGGGTAGTAATGTATGTTGTGATTTGACTAAATGGATGTGGTTCAAACACCCGCTGAGGCAGGAGATACCAGTTCACTACTTCACCATCAGTTTAGTTATTTCAATACTCTCCCTTTTGTATTCGTTTCATGTTTCAATTGTAGTCGGTAACCTATTTTGCTTGAGGGCAAGCAAAAGGTTAGTATGAGGGGGTTGATACGTGTGGTTTTTACGTATCTTATTGCATTAGGTTGTGTGTGTTTGCATTGTGCATGCGTACATTTCGTTTACATTTGGTTCATTTTAGAGTAAAGCATATGCAGTTGATCATTTCTCACTTGTGCATGACGAATTTGCAGGAAAAATGGCCGGAAAACTAAAATTGGAGCCAAGTGCCAAGTAAAGTTGATGATGTCCAGAAGGTATGGCGCTCGGGCGGTAGTTTTATACCGCCCGGGCGCGAGATTGATCTTCCAAAGAGGCAAAGTACAGAGAGTTCGGCGCTCGGGCGGTAACTTTCTACCGTCCGAGCGCGAGATGCCACAAGCCCCAAGCAGACTACAGTAGATGTGGCGCTCGAGCGGTAATATTCTACCGCCCGAGCGCCGTTTATTTTTTGAAAAAATTCACAGCCGATTCCTTACCTTATGTGCTGAAGGGGGATGATATAAAAAGGTAGGTTGGACGTTTTAGAGGGGGGGAGACGAGATTCCAGAGCCGCCACAAGCTTTGGAGAGACTTTTGCGCTTGGATTGAAGATTTGAAATTTTCCGGGCATCGTTCTTCGCGTTTTTCGTCAATTCTCGTATTTCTAATTTGGTTTTCATCTTTTAAACTTTGTTTTGTTCATTTTCCATCATGAATTTTAGTAGCTAAACCTTAATATTTGTTGGGATTTAAGGGGAGCCTAACCCAAACTTTGATTTGAATTAATTTTTATTCGATTGTTGCGTAATTCTTGATTATACTATTGTTTTTCTTCGTGTTGTTAGAGCGTAGCTAACTTTAACAACGTTGTTATATTGCGAGTGAGTTCGAGAGAATAACTTGTGATAGGAACGAGTGGTATAATCCGTGGATCTACAATTTACATAGACATATGAAATTGGATACGCGCCGATAGTAATAGTCCTTAGGGTCGAAAACTAGGGGATTTCATAAATCGACATGCGATTCACTCTTGATAAATAATTAAAGACATTTAATTACTTCATTGAGTCGAATTAGTTTGGCATATCTCGAGAGAGTGTGTTCAATTGTAAAGGAAATCCTGTCGGAAGCATATAATCACTATCGAACGAATTAATTAATTAACGAGGGGTAGGTGAACCGAAATTCCCAACAAATTCATTTCTCATTGAATTTTACTCAACATTTTAGATATTAATTATCATTCATTACTTATTAAAGCATTTTATTTACATCTTCCTTTGAACATAGTAGTGTTAATTACTCAATCAAATTTCCGTTTCTAAAGATCTAGTAACTGAAAAGAATAATTGTTAAATACAGTCCTCAGTGGAACGATACTCGTACTCACTTACATTATACTATTACTTGACATCGTGCACTTACGATTAATTTTCGAGCTTACAAAACCATATTTTTATTGGGGATTTTACTGTGCAAGTTTTGCTCGACCAACAGCAATGCAATTTTCAATTTGTATGTCTTATTTCTCGTTTATCGATCTCCCCTCACACCGTATGCCTGAAACTTTGTGGCGGCTGTAAGTGCTCTGCATACCTTCTTTCCCACTTTTGATGGAACAAAAAGGAAGCCCTAGTTACATCCCGAATGCTTCAACAGTGCCTCTTCACCTCAAAGCTTTCTGAGATCTTAGTTTATGCATTTGTGCATGAAATAAGTAAATGTAGGTTAAGTTGCAAGCTTAACTTCACCTCTGCACTATTCACGTTACTCCTTATATCAAGAATTATGCATAAATATGTTTAAGTACGAGTGAAACTGGGAGAAAAAAAAAATAAAGTACCAAAACGAAAAACTTTCATACATCTCTACCTCATTCGTATTTCGTATTTCTTTCTTTCTCATTCTTTATTGCCTTCATTGCTTGGCTCGTGCAATAATTTTTGTAAGGTTATATATGACGTAGGAGTGCACTTAGCAAATGTCTTGTCACTCAGCTAAACCCAACAAAGATTTCGAGGGACAGGGAGGAGGCTCGACATGCGTTTTATGGATAATCACAAATTGGCCAGGTTGTCATTATAGACGCAACCCGTCTGCAAAAACTATTTTGGTGGACTTCTTCTTATTTAAATTTTTTACTTATAGTTTCAAACACAGCTATCTTATGATTTTTCCTACTTTTTCATAAATCTATAAATTTTGTCCAAGGTCGAATCGTCGAATTTTGTATTTCGACTACACTCAGATTTAATGTAATACCCGAAATTGGCAATATATACTATTTCTTTCAACAAAAACCGTAACTAATACAGAATAAACTGTCACGAATGCATCACTGATATACAACGCTTGATGAGGTCGTTAAAAATGACCTCTAGAAGACGTAGAAGGATACACCAACTTTAGTATGAATATCCGTATGAACTCTTTGAACCATCGTTTCTGGATTATGAAGTTGGGCATCAAAACACTCTTGCCTGTTTTTCGTTTCCACGACATGTGGATCTTGGGAACACGTGATTTCTCAAGTAGATTGAATCTTTGATGAGGTGCAAGATGAAGCCCGGATCTTTACACGGCTGAAGCTGAGCTCCATGCTCTTTTGAACTATGCCTTGTAATAGTCTCTTGGCAGTCTCGACGGCTTTATCTGTTCCATCAACATGCGCAGCAAAGTCGTAAACAATCCTCTCCAACTCAGAGGAGGTCAATCTACTTTCGGGAGGTGAATACCTAAGCAAATCCAAAAGAGTTCGAGCTCTCTCTTGAGCTACTGAAGTCCCCTCTGCTGTTAAACGTAGAAGACCGGGTATCGCACCTTCATTTAGAATAAGCTCCCTATATTTATCACGGCAGCTTTCGCACAAGGATAGTAAAGCTCCAACTGCGTGTTCCATGCTAATAGAGGATCCATCTTCGACAGTTTCGACTAAAGTTAAAATCCCACCATCTACGTTGGTAATTGCCATTCTTCCCTCCTCGGAACTAGAGATGATCTCAAGTAGGAAAGTAGTTTTCTCCGCGAACTTGGAGTACTTCTTGCACTCCTTTAGTAGGTGTATCAGAGGGGGAACTGCTTTAACATCAACAATCAGCTTTGGCCCCTCTTCGGAGATTGAAAGATTGTACAGGGCCGTTACTGCATCAACTTTTCCTTGCACACTTCCAGAGCAAAGGACTTGCACAAGTAAAGAAGCAGCCCCAGAAGCAGCTATTGCTGGTTTATTTGATGCAGCAGATGACAGCGCCAGAATCGCCGCACCTGCTAATTCTCTAAAATTGCCAGTTTGACATTTGAGGATCTCCACAAGAGGTGGAACAGCACCCAACGATACTATCCTGGTCTTGTTTCTGCAGAAAATAAACATATATAAATAAAGCACAAAGGGTAAAAGTCGCCGGATTGAAAAGAAAACATTAAATTGAAGAAACAGAAGAAAAATCGCCCACGAATCATGATATATGACAAAAAAATTCACATCATAAAGCAGCACAATTAATTGAAAGGAAATCTCCATTAGATGTACCCATATACCACTGAAGGACCCAATTATTATTGGGCCTAGATCCAAACAAGCCCAGAAGTCGTCTGGGAAGTCTAGAAAGAAGCAGAAAAATAAAATAGGAGGGGAAAAAGAGTCGTTATTCATTCGGTTGTTTTTGTTGCTTGGGAAAACATTTCATTCCCTTTTCAATTTAAACATCCAAAGATGCTAACACAGGACATAAATGGACGAATTACCCTTCATCACCTTCTGAATTACTTCGTTTAACAAAACATGTTTGTGAATTCAATAGAATAAAATGTAAGCTAGCATCTATGTGATCATGGTTGGACTCGATGAGACTAATTGATCCCACCACAAACAGCCATTACAACGAAAAACTCAGTTACTTTCAGCTCCTAAAGTTTTGTAATCTATCTTCAACTGACATTTAACTAACTTCTTTCAAATATTAGAGCCATGAAAAAATTTCAAGTTTGAATCCTCTTCAGTATACAACCACATGTAATCTATAATCCATCGTAATTTGTACTATAATGACCCGAATCCTTATTTTGAATGAAGTACAAATTAAGAGATAATTAAAGAGTTGTTAATTAAGTATTATTAAGGAATTGATAATTCGAGATCAAACTGTTTGGATCTACCGAATTTAAAATTGACAACCCGATCTATTTCAGATTACATTATCCCGATAAATCCAATTAGACAAATGAGATTCTGACACGTGGCAGATAAAATTGATTCGGATTTTCTGAACTAGTCCGGATTCAGCCAATAAATGGAAACTGATTTCTTTTGTTTCCTACACCGCATTCTTCAGAGAGAGTTCTAGCCTTATACCTTAGGTTTTCTAGCCAAATTCTAGGGCACTTTGGTGTCGGCAAATTTCGGAGCTAGTGTCGACTCGAGGAGGGTCGGTGAACTGAGATCGAGAGATCAGCTGAAATGGGCAGCATTTCGGGCTGCCCGAGCCTTAAATAGTGATTAAGGATCATTAGGGAGAACCTTGTAGCATGTTCTGTAATTCAGGATCTGGTTTGATAGTGATTTCATTATGTTGGTACTGTCTAGGTCCAGAGCTTTCTGTCAGATTGTTTTACTGAGGTACGTGATGTACTGACTGAGATATCCAAGAGTAGTACACACACTTATATGCTGCATATTTATTTGTTGCGTTATACATGTTTTACTGTTTTGGCATATTATGCATGACATATCATGTTGAGCCTGATATCTTTTGAGATATACCTCGTTTGTTAGGGCCGCTCAGCTCTATTCTGTATTGTGGACGATGGGGCATCGAGAGCTACAGTGTCCGACGGGACCCAGGAGATTTGATGACCTGGACATTGTAGATCCATGTCTTGATCTTGAGTGTGGGAGCTAAAACGTGCCTAGGGCAGATCAGAGACTACACACTCAAGCGCCTCTAGACTGAGCATGAGATTCTTGTCTTGATTATTGATATCCGAGCATATTGCATTTCGCATGCATCATATTAGTTTGCATACTCGTACATTCTTGTATTGGATCATTGTGGCTCACGTCCTTGTTTTCATTTCGGACACATCATTCCACGGAGCAGGTCTTAGGCTGGACGGTTCGGACGACCAGGGCAGTGGCTAGAGCAGTTGGGTTTTCGGTGGTGATCCAATGGAAGTTTTATGTGGTTTATTGTTTTCTTGTTCAAAATTATTTTTTCGATATGGTTGTGTTGACTGCTGTTATTGTTTTGTTTTCGTTTGGGTTGTAAGATGATTAAGTATTTTGTTTCCGCTGTTTAATTGTTGTTACTAAGTTTAATGTTCAATGTTTATTAGTCTGTTTAAAGTGGCTCGGGTAAGGGCGCTACATTTGCTGGTATCAGAGCATGCAAAGATTTTTGAGACATTAGTAACTCTGTTTTGAGAATTTAGAGGTTGATTTTGGTTTCCTTTCAGATGTCAGGAGATGGAAGCAGTCACGGAAGTGTGAGACATGTTATGGCCACGATGAGGCTGGCCGAGAACATCGTCGTAGAGATCGTGACGAAAGACGTCACCGAGATCATGATGAAAGAAGATGTAGAAACCGTGTCAAAATTATTGATTTCATGAAGATTGGACCTCGACCGTTGACCGGGGATGAGAATGCTGAAGCTTGGGTCGATATCATGGAGCAGTATTTTCGATTGTTGCACTTTGACGAGGATGAGAAGATGGAGGTAGCCGATTTCATGATCCAAGGAAAAGCTCGGAAATGGTGGAAACATGTTTCTCCAATTCTAGTTCAGTAGCATGGGCGGATTTGTTTGGTAACATTTCCGTCAGGCTTTCATCAATCATCACTTTCCGCCAACTCTTCGTCAAACGAAGGAGATGGAACTGTTGACCATTAAGCAAGGAGATTCGAGCATTGAGGATTAACAAAAGCGTTTCACGGATCTGTTGCCGTACGCTCCTCACATCAGTGAGAATTCTGCAGCAAAAATATTCTCACTTTTTGAATGGTTTGAACCAAGAGATTTTTTATCGGGTTTCTGTCTGTGACGATCCTACTTCGTACAAAAGATTAGTGAATCGTTGTCGTCAAGCCAAGATCAGTATTGCTAGGAGGAAGGCTGTGCAAGCTAGCAAAAGTTCTAGTTCGTTGGGACCAAGGGTCAGTCTTTCAAAATGTATGTATCTTCTTCTTCTTCCGGTTCTGGAGGGGTGCACAGCTTTGGTGGGAAAAAACTGCAATGTGGCCACTGCGGAGTCAATCACCAGACGGAGAATTGTCGAAGAGTAAAAGGTGCTTGTTTCAATTGTGGTGGTTTTGGTCACATGAAGAAGGATTGCCCTAATTTGGAGAATCGGAGTGGAGGCTGAGGTTCTACGACAGAGTCTTACAGTGGAAAACAGTATGAGGCCATTGTGCAAGAGAAAGGTTTTCCTACTCAAGGTTCTCGTCGTGGTGGAATATTCACAAGGATCTCAGCAACGCCCACGAGTTCAGGGACAAGTGTTTGCCCTAAACCAAGAACAAGCTGATGAGCAAAACGAGAGAATCATTGCAGCTAATTTTCTTTATGTGGTTTATCGTTTTCTCGTTCAGAATTAAGGTTTCGATATAGTTGTATTAATGTTTAAGACTGCTATTATTGTTCTGTTTTCGTTTGGGTGGTAAAATGATTAAGTATTTGGTTTCAGCTGTTTAATTGTTGTTATTAAGTAATGTTGCATATTTATTAGTCTGTTTAGTAGTAGCTCGGGTAAAGGTGCTACATTTGGTTAGCATAGACCATCCTTAAATGTTGGACATGTTCTTTATAAGACTACGAGGGTATACCGTATGTCATCACTAAAGACAATGACAAACTTGTCAAGATATTCCTTGAATACTCGGTTCATCAAATCCATCAATACCGCTGTAGCATTCGCCAAACCAAACGGCATCACAAAAAACTCGTAATGCCCATACCTTGTTCGAAATGCGGTCGCAGGAATATCACGTTGATGAATCGAAGTTGATGATATCCAGACCGTAAATCGATCTTCGAGTACACTGAAGTCCCTTGCAGTTGATCAAGCAAATCATCGATCCGTGGTAAAGGATATTTATACTTGACTGTTACTTGGTTCAACTGTCGATAATCTATGAAAGTCGCATAGACCCATCCTTCTTTTTAACTAACAACACTGGTGCTCCCCAAGGAGACACACTGGGTCTAATGTATCCCTTGTCAAGAATATCTTGTAACCGTTGTTTCAACTCTTTCATCTTTGTCGGTGCCAATCTATAAGGCGCTCTGGAGATAGGTGCGGTTCCGGTTACCAACTCTATCTCCGCTTCCACTTCCCTCTCCGGAAGAAAACCAGGAATTTCATCGGGGAAAACATCAGGTAATTCATCGACCACTGGAATGTTCTTCACGTCGATTACATCCTTCGATACATCAACAGCATAAATGAGGTATCCTTCTCCTCCTTTCGGTAAAGCCCGTTGTGCCTTTACAGTAGACACTACTGGCATTGGAGGTCAAGCTCCCTCACCGAAGAATAACCAATTCTCGTCTCCTTCTGGACGAAACTGAAAGATACGTTGCTAACAATCGACAGCCGCTTTTATACTTAGTCAATAGGTTGATTCCCATAATAAAATCGAAATCTTCCATATCCAGGCAAACAAGTATTTTCCCTCAAACACTAACAAACAGTCTACTACAGTTCGCATAGCTAAAACCTTTTGTCCCATCGGTGTAGACACCGACATCAAAACATCTAATGACACGTAGGGTAGTTTATGCTTCTTAACAAACATTGATGCTATGAATGAATGCGCTGGCCCAGTGACATTTAATAAATATGCAGGAATACCACATAAAAGAAAATTACTTGCAATGACTCTCTCGTTTTGCTCCTCAACTTGTTCTTGGTTTAGGGCAAACACTTGTCCCTGAACTCGTGGGCGTTGCTGAGATCCTTGTGATATTCCACCACGACAAGAACATTGAACAGGAAACCTTTCTGTTGTACAGAGGCCTCAGACTGTAAGACCCTGTCATGGAACCTCCGCCTCCACTTTGATTCTCCAAATTAGGTCAATCCCTCATCATGTGACCAAAACCACCACAATTGAAACAAGCATCTGTAACTCTTCGACAATTCTCCACCTGGAAATTGCCTCCGCGGTGACCACATTGTAGCTTTTTCCTACAAAAGTTGTGCACCCCTCCAGAACACGAAGAATAAGATACAGACTTCTTCAAAGACAGACCCCTCGGTCCCAACGAACTACAACTTTTGCTAGATTGTATAGCCTTCCTCCTAGCAATACTGATCTCGGCTCGACGACAACGATTCACTAATCCTTCGTACGAAGTAGGATGGTCACAGACAGAAACCCGATCAAAAATCTCCTGGTTCAAACTATTCAAAAGGTGAGAATATTTTGCGGCAGAATTCTCGCTGATGTGAGGAGCGTACGACAACATATCCGTAAATCGCTTTTGGTAATTCTCAATGCTTGAATCTCCTTGCTTAATGGTCAACAGTTCCATCTCCTTCGCCTGACAAAGAGCTGACGGAAAGTGACGATTGATGAAGGCCTGCCAGAAATGTTCCCAATGAATCCCCGCCCATGCTACTGAACTAGAATTGCATAAATAGGTTTCCACCATTTCCAAGCTTTTCCTTGGATCATGAAATCGGCTACCTCGTACCCTCGAGATCATCAACGTGATATTCATGCGACTGCATTTCAAACAAGGTATGGGCATTACGAGTTTTTAGTGATGTCGTTTGGTTTGACGAATGTTACAGCGGTATCGATGGATTTGACGAACCGAGTATTACAGGAGTATCTTGACAAGTTTGTCATTGTCTTTAGTGATGGCATACGGTATACCTTCGTAGCCTTGAAAAGAACATGCCCAACATTTAAGGATGGTCTATGCTAACCAAATGTAGCACCTTTACCCGAGCAACTACTAAACAAATTAATAAATATGTAACACTACTTAATAACAACAATTAAACAGCGGAAACAAAATACTTAATCATTTTACCACCCAAATGAAAACTGAACAATAAGAGCAGTGTTAAACATTAATACAACTATATCGAAAAGTAATTTTGAACGAGAAAACGATAAACCACATAAAGAAAATTAGCTGCAATGAGCCTCTCGTTTTGCTCCTCAGCTTGTTCTTGGTTTAGGTCAAACACTTGTCCCTGAACTCGTGGGCGTTGCTGAGATCCTTATGAATATTCTACCACGACGAGAACCTTGAGTAGGAAAACCATTCTCTTGCACAATGGCCTCAGACTGTTTTCCACTGTAAGACCCTGTCGTAGAACCTCCGCCTCCACTCCGATTCTCCAAATTAGGGCAATCCTTCTTCATGTGATCAAAACCACCACAATTGAAACAAGCACTTGTTACTCTTCGACAATTCTCCGTCTGGTGATTGCCTCCGCAGTGGCCACATTGCAGCTTTTTCCTACCAAAGCTGCGCACCCCTCCAGAACCGGAAGAAGAAGATACATACATTTTGAAAGACTGACATTTGGTCCCAACGAACTAGAACTTTTGCTAGCTTGCACAGCCTTCCTCCTAGCAATACTGATCTTGGCTTGACGACAACGAATCACTAATCTTTTGTACGAAGTAGGATCGTCACAGACAGAAACCCGATCAAAAATCTCCTGGTTCAAACCATTCAAAAAGCGAGAATATTTTTGCTGCAGAATTCTCACTGATGTGAGGAGCGTACGGCAACAGATCCGTAAAACGCTTTTGGTAATCCTCAATGCTCGAATCTCCTTGCTTAATGGTCAACAGTTACATCTCCTTCGCCTGACAAAGAGCTGGCGGAAAGTGATTATTGATGAAAGTCTGACGGAAATGTTCACAACGTACTAGAATTGGAGAAACATGTTTCCGCCATTTTCGAGCTTCTCCTTGGATCATGAAATCGGCTACGTCCATCTTCTCATCCTCGTCAAAGTGCAGCACGCGAAAACACTGCTCCATGATATCAACCCAAGCTTCAACAACATCAGAATTCTTATCTCCGGTCAACGATGGAGGTCCAGTCTCATGAAATCCATAATGTTAACACGGTTCCTACGTCTCCTTTCATCATGATCTCGGTGACGCCTTCCATCACGATCTCTACGACGATGTTCTGGGCCAACCTCATCGTCGCCATAACGGCATTGTCTCACACTTCCGTGACTGTTTCCATCTTCTGACATCTGAAAGGAAACCAAAATCAACCTCTAAATCCTCAAAACAGAATTACTAATGCCCCAAAAATCTTTGCATGCTCTGATACCACCAAATGTAGCGCCTTTACCCGAGCCACTACTAAAAATACTAATAAACATGCAACATTAAACTTAATAACAATAATTAAACAGCGGAAACCAAAATATTTAATCATCTTACAATCAAAATGAAAACAGAACAATAACAATAGTTAATACAACCATATCGAAAACAAAATTCTGAACGAGAAAACGATAACCACAACTTCCACTGGATCACCACCGAAAACCCAATTGCTCTAGCCACAGGCCTGGCCGTCCGAACTGTCCAACCTAATACCTGACCCGTGGAATGGGATGCCCAAAATGAAAACAAGGATGTGAGCGACAATCGGCCAATTCGAAAATGTACGAGCATACAAACTGATATGATGCATACAAAATGCAATATGCTCGGATATCAAGGATCAAATCAAGAATCTCATGCTCAGTCTAGAGGCGCCTGAGTGTGTAGTCTCTGATCTGCCCTAGGCATGTTTTGGCTCTCACACTCATCACCAAGACGTGGACCTACAATGTCCAGGTCATCAGAGCCTGCGGGTCCCATCGGACACTGTAGCTCTTGATGCCTTATCGTCCACAATACAGAATAGGGCTGAGCGGCCCCAACAAATGAGGTATATCTCAAAAGATATCAGGCTCAACATGATATATCATGCATAATATGCCGAAGCAGTAAAAACATATATCAAGCAACAGACATATGCAACATATAAGTGTGTATACTACGCTTGGATATCTCAGTCAGTACATCAGGTACCTCACCAAAACAATATGACAGAAAGCTCTGAACCTAGACAATACCAACATAATGAAATCACTGTCAAACTAGATCCTGAATTATCAAACATGCTACAAAGTTCTCCCTAATGATCATTAAATCACTATTTAAAGCTTAAGGATCATACCTGCGTCTGTCGTCATCCCGCTGATGATGTTTCGATCTCAGTTCACCGACCCTTCCTCGAGCCGACATTAGCTCCGAAACTTCCCGACACCAAAGTGCCCTAGAAAGTGGCTAAAAAACCTAAGGTATACGGCTAGAACTCTCTCTGAAGAATGCGGTGTAGGAAACAAAAGAAATCAGCTTCCATTTATAGGCTGCATCCGGACTAGTTCGGAAAATCCGAATCAATCTTATCTGTCATGTGTCAGAATCTCATTTGTCTAGTTGAATTTTCTCGGGATAATGTAATCTGAATTAGATCGGGTTATCCATTTTAAATTCGGTGGATCCCAACAGCTTGATCTCGACTTATCAATTCCTTAATAATACTTAATTAAGGACTCTTTAATTATAAAGAAACGTGTTTACCAGTTTGTAACCAAGTGTTTGGTTTGTCAGCAAGTGAAAGATGAACATCGACTACCAGGAGGATTACTTCAGAATCTTTTTATCTCTGAGTGGAAGTGGGAGCATGGGACAATGGATTTTGTCACTCACTTGTCGTTGTCTTTTAAGAACTGTGATGCCATTTGGGTTGTTGTGGTTCGAATGACTAAGTCAACACATTTCATTCCGTATAGTCGGGAATATAGTTTCGATCGCATGGCAAGACTATACATAAGAGATTCTTAAATATCATGGTGTGCCAAGTCAGTGACAGAGATCCACGCTTTACCTCAAGATTCTGGGGAAATTTTCAATAAGCGTTGGGAACGACATTGAGTCTGAGTACTACCTATCATCCAGAGACCGATGGTCAGTCTGAGAGGACTATTCAGACACTCGAGGACATGTTGCGTGCTTGTGCTCTGGATTTTGGACCAGCATGGCATGATCATCTGCCGCTTGTGGAGTTTGCATATTACAATAGCTACCACAGCAGCATTGGTATGGCTCCGTTCGAAGCATTATATGGTAGATGTTGCCGTACTCCATCGTTTTAGGACGAAGTAGGAGAACGACAAGTGCAAGGACCTGAATTAGTGCAACAAGCGATTGACCAAGTGGAATTGATCAAGAAGAGAATTAAAACTGCACAAGATCATCATTAATGAGTTACGCGAATACCAAGCGTAGGCCCTTACAGTTTCAGTCAGGGGAAAAGGTTTCCTTAAAGTTTCACCATTCCGCAAGGTAATGAGATTTGGACTCAAGGGAAAATTAGCCCCAAGATTCATCGGACCTTTCGAGATCTTGGAATGTGTTGGAAATTTGGCGTATCGATTGGCGTTCCCGCCGTATCTGTCCAGCATTCATAATGTCTTTCATGTATGGTTGCTACGGTGGTATGTAGCAGATGAATCGCACGTTCTTGGTCGGACAGATGTTCAACTTGAAGAAGACTTGACTTATGTCGAGCAGCAACTTTTAATACTGAGTAAGAAAGAGAAAAAGCTCAGAAAGAAGACCATTCCACTTGTTTAGTGCAATGGCAACGCCGAGGTACTGCTGAGGCGACTTGGGAGTTAGAGAGTCGTACGCACTCAGAGTATCCACATTTGTTTTGAGTTGTATCTTTGTAATCATTAGTTGTATTTTATTCAGTTGTATTGTACTTCAGTTCTGATTTCGATGACGAAATCTTTGTAAAGAGGGGAGGATGTAATGACCCGAATCTTTAGTTTGAATGAAGTACAAATTAAGAGATAATTAAAGAGTTGTTACTTAAGTATTATTAAGGAATTGATAATTCGAGATCAAGTTGTTGAGATCTACCGAATTTAAAATGGACAACCCGATCTACTTCTGATTACATTATCCCGAGAAATACAACTAGACAAATGAGATTCTGACACGTAGCTATTAAGATGGATTCCGATTTTCTGAACTACTCTGGAGGCAGCCTATAAATAGAAGCTGATTTCTTTTGTTTCCTACACCGCATTCTTCAGAGAGAGTTCTAGCCTTATAACTTAGGTTTTCTAGCCAGTTTTTAGGGCACTTTGGTGTCGGGAAGTTTCGGAGCTAGTGTCGACTCGAGGAGGTTTGGTGAACTGAAATCGAGACATCATCAGCGGGCTGACGACGGACTCAGGTATAATCCTCAAGCCTTAAATAGTGATTAAGGGTCATTAGGGAGAACCTTGTACCATGTTTGGTAATTCAGAATCTGGTTTGATAGTGATTTCATTATGTTGTTATTGTCTAGGTTCAGAGCTTCCTGTCAGATTGTTTTAGTGAGGTACATGATGTACTGACTGAGATATTCAAGCGTAGTATACACACTTATATGCTGTATATTTATCTGTTGCATGAAACATGTTTTACTGCTTTGGCATATTATGCATGGCATAGTATGTTGAGCCTGATATCTTTTGATATATATTTCGTTTGTTGGGGCCGCTCAGCCCTATTCTGTATTGTGGACGATGGGGCATCAAAACTACAGTGTCCGACGGGACCCGTAGGCTTCGATGACCTGGACATTGTAGGTCCACGCCTTGATCATGAGTGTGGGAACCAAAACATGCCTAGGGCAGATCAGAGACTACACACTCAGGCGCCTCTAGACTGAGCATGAGATTCTTGACTTGATTCTAGATATCCGAGCATATTGCATTTCGCATGCATCATATTAGTTTGTATACTTATACATTCTCGTATTGGGCTATTGTCGCTCACGTCTTTTTTTCATCTTGAACACCCCATTCCACGGGGCAGGTCTTAGGTTGGACGGTTCGGACGGCCAGGGCAGTGGCTAGAGCAGTTGGGTTTTCGGTGGTGACCCTTATGTTTTCGATATGGTTGTATTGACTGCTATTATTGTTCTGTTTTCGTTTGGGTTGCAAGATGATTAAGTATTTGGTTTTCGCTGTTTAATTGTTGTTATTAAGTTTAATGTTCAATGTTTATTAGTCTGTTTAATAGTGACTCGGGTAAGGGCGCTATATGTGCTAGAACCTCGCATTCATTATGTGCACTTTACTATATTAAGGTCATCTCTTTCTCAGTTATTTGTTGTATTTGTCCTGATTTACTTTCAGGAAAAGCCGAGGATGAGGAAAGCAAGATAGATGAAAAAGAAAAGGCCAAGTTTTCCTACTCAGTGATTAATAGATTTTAGAAAATAATAGTTGGAGTAGAGAGAGCTGTGGGGCGATAAATAATTACTTTACCCCACTAGCTGATTCAACTAAGTGGACAATGGCAGCTCTATTTTGTCAGTTGATGTATGCTTTTCTCAGTTGAAATACCATATGTAGTTTGTGCTTCATCAAGTCCATCCTATTAGGTTTCTGGGATCAGAGAATGATCTGCAAAGTTCACTTCACCTTACATTACTCAAGGGGCATTTTATGCCTCACAAAAGGTGTAATTAAAGTAAAAAAGCGAGAATAACTCTCTTCTCTATGAAGGGATCTAGAATAAGAAAATCAGGTTCGACATTCCAAGGGAGTTCTCCGAACAGTTCCATAATAAATCTCATCATTGCTCTGTAGCAGCTGACACTACAATATAAATCAAAATTTCCTGCAAAACAAAGGAAATTTCAAGTAGCAAGTTTAACTGCCAAACTTGTCAAGAAGAAGCCCACGACATAGTAACAGACAAAAAAATCCTGTAAACTTGGAACACCTAAACTGCAAATGAACATGGCTTGTCGCATCGGTAGGTTGACCTAATGCAATAAAACATCCAAGGCCAGTGTAGCCAGTATTTTGACAACTGAGAAGCATTGATAATTACAAAGTCCTCAATCTCCAGTGTTTGCATTCACACACTCGAAACCAACAAAGACAATCTCATCCAAAAGAAAATAAGAGGCATTCTAATCTTACTGGCTTAATTAATCACACTAAAATGACAAACTAACTCTTTCACTCGTCCATTAAAGATACCACAGAACATCACCGGAATTATCACCAATGACATCTTCGATTTTTTCTCAGCTAAAAACATTCCAAAACATCAACATCTGGAAACTGTATAGTATATGTACTCGCTCTCTAATCATGCACAATCAAATATTGAAGTCTTAGTCCGATTTATAAGAGCAAAAGGAAAATTAATTCAACAAGAAAGAACCTAAGCACATCACATCTCGCAGCAATTATTCAATTTCAGATATTTTCAATCTAAGCTGCAGAAACCCTTCTCAAGCAAGAAATATATCAAATTCAAAGCACGAAAAGGGAGGGAACAGAAACCTCAAATTACGAGCGGCGAGATTGAGAAGCGCGAGCAGAGCAGCCTCGCGAGCGGATAGAGGGAACCGATTGTTGAGCATAGAGACGAGCGGCTCAATCGCCCCGGAAGCGGCGAAGCGGCAGCGCACAGCGGACTTGGAGTTGTAATTGGAGGACTTTCTCACCATCTTCCTGACTTCTTTGGCCGCCTCAATTCTCATCATCAGATCTCCATTCTTGAGCCTCCAAGCAACCTCGTCCACCATTATCGCCCGATTTCTGAGCGGCGAATTCTGGAATTTGACAATATTGTAATCTTCTTCCTCGTCTTCTTCTTCCTCCTTGTTGAGCATTGCCTCCTCCTCCTCCTCCTCCATTTTTGCCCTCTTCTTCTCTCCGAATTTGGATACGGCCGCTTCGTATTCGGATGACTGCTTTCATATAATAACTAGCGACCGATGCACTTGCGTGTGTAAGATAATACAATCGCTCGTGGGATATAATCCAATATATCTTGATGTATATCCAAGTTTATCTTTGTCTTTGTCTGATATTAGTATATTAGATTTTTTAACATTAAATATTAAAACTCATGGTTATAATTATACTCCTGGTACAGAAGTTACATGTATCTGTTATCGTATTTATTATAAATCATTATTTACACTGAATCCTATGTGTAAAAGAATAGATAAAAAATTAAATGAAACTATTATAATTGAAAATAATTTTAATAGATCTAATATTACAACCCGTAGATCTATAAAATGGGAAGAAATTGAATTTCCAGAAAGCTGGATAATTGAACAAGCTGTTCCTAGAAATCCTATTATAAATAGGGATTTACAACAAGTTATTCAGAATAATGAAGGTTCTGTTCAAATACAGTTTAATAATGAACAAAGAAGATTATTGTCATCTTCTAGTCATTCTTTTATTTCGCCTTTAGATTATTTGGTGGATATTCCTCAAACTTCTAGAGCTTCTACTTCTCAGATAAGAGAAGATGTTGAGTCTCCTGTACAAGATACAGTAGATGAATTAATAATAAATCAAAATAATATTGTTCATAAAAGTAACTTTCAAAAAGTTAGAGAAACTGATACAGTTTCAGAAATGAATTTTAGTATTTAATGGATAGTAAACCTAAAATTAATTTTACTAAAGGATCTCTTGCTAGAGCAAGAATCAATGCAGAATTTTATTTACCCAAATGGGAATCTTTCAGAGATTGGTACTTTAAAAGTTTCTCTGAAGAATAGTTTGATTATATTGTTGCGGAATTTTATAAATATTGTGAAAACCAGAATAAATTGATACATTTTGTTCCTTGGTTTTTTAAAACATTTATTATAGATTATATTTCTATTCTTGAAAAAAATTATAAACTTTTTTCTGGACAGATTCAAAAATCTGTTTATCCTCCTCAACAATCTTTTATTATAGAAAAGAATAATAAAATTTTAAATTTTACTACTTTTTCCAAATTATTTGACAATGATATGTTACAAATAACTGTTAAACATATTAATCAGATAATAGAAAAACAGAATTATATAAATTTGTATCTTACGATAATAGGAGAAGAGATGGTTTCTCTTAAGGATCGTATTGATAAAATTATTCTGGCTATTAATCAAATTAAACCAGATGTTCATATTCAAGAACCAGAAACTAATATTGTTTCTATTGCTACTTCTTTTATCCATTCCCCTCCAGATATAAAAGATTTTAAATTCAAATCTTCTGTTTCTGATATAAAAAAATTATTAGAAGAAAAATTTAAGAATCTTAATTTGAATACTCTTAATGAAGAGTTAGATAATGATGATAATCATTCTGATGAAGAAATTAATAAAATTAAATGGGCAGATAGACCTACCCAGAATAAATACTATTATAATATACCTACTCCCATGGATGTTCTTATTGAAGAACAAGAATATATATTTGCTAATAGTTATAATGGGAAAAGTATTTATGAATGGAATATTGATGGTTTTACTGATAAGCAAATTTATAATACTGCTCACAGAATGCTTATGTATAGTACTGTGTGTAAAACTTCAGGCAATACTGATAAAAATATTGCTAAAATGATTATATCAGGATTTACTGGCCAACTTAAAGGTTGGTGGGATAATTATTTAAATCAATTCCAAAAAGAAGATATTATTAATTCAATAAAAATTGAGAATAATATTCAATCAGAAAATGTAGTCTATTCATTAATAATGACTATGATTGAACACTTTACTTGTAAATTCACTGATGATAGTGAAAAGATTCGTACTTTATTAAGTAATCTAAAATGTAAAACACTTACTGATTTTAGATGGTATAAAGATACATTTTTATCTCGTATATATGAGATACCAAATTGTAATAATAGTTTCTGGAAAGCCAAATTATAGATAGTTTACCTTTTCTATTTGTTGAAAGAATTAGAAAAGTATTAAGAAAAGATGAGATTAATATTCCATATGATAATTATACTTATGGAAATTTAATTAATAATTGCATTAAAGAGGGTTTAGCTCTCTATAATGAATTAAAATTAAATAATCAAATTAAAAGACAGAATTTACTTGAGAAAAAATAATTAGGTAAATTTTGTGATCAATTTGGTATGGACTTACCTAATAAAGGTAAAAAGAAAATTAAAGAAAAAGACGAAAAATTTTATAGAAAGAAAAGACATTTGTCTGATAGACAAAGAGATAAAAAGAAGAAAAGAAAAGAAAGCCGAGATTTACGGAAAGAAGAAAAATACAAAAATAAATTAATAATTTGTAGAAAATGTAAAAAGCCAGGACATTATGCTAATCAATGTTGGGCTAAAAACAAAATTAATAATTTAGATATTGATGAAAAACTAAAAGAAACATTATTTAAAATAATAATGGATTCGAATAATAATTCTGACAGTGAAACTGAGAATTCTTCAGAATTTTATATTTCTGATGAAATTATAGATAGTGAATCAGAAATTTCTGATAATTTAGATGAATGTAATAATTGTATACAAGGAAAATCTTGTTTAAATCATATAGAAGATAAAAATGATGAATTTTATAAACTCATGTCTCAATTTAATGATTTAAATATTAATGTGTTAACTAACAATAATATTTTAGAATTCCTTAAAATGATTAAGGATCCAGTATTAAAATCTACAATTATTGATCAAATGGAAAATACTGCTTCAACTAGCAATAATAATAAAATTCTTGTTAAACAAGAACAAGTTTATTCTATGAAAGAAGTAAAAAATCTTTTACAACAAAAATATAATAAACAAAATCCAGTTACTATATAGGATTTAGTTAAAGAAATAGAAAATCTTAAAGAACAAGTAAAAATTTTACAACACAATAATAATAGTTTAAATTATCGTGTTTCAATCATTGAAACTAATAATAATAATTCAGTTAATAATTCTGATAGTTTTGATAATCTTCAAGATATTTCTTTTCCTGATCCAGATAAAAAACATTTATCTGTTTTAAGTATGATTATATCTCAAAAATGGTACACCAATATAACTTTATTAATTGAAAATTCTTATAAAAAGAATTTCATTGCTATGATTGATAGTGGTGCAGATTTAAATGTTATACAGGAAAGATTAATTCCTACGAAGTATTTCATAAAACTACTCATTCTCTCTCTCATGCAGGAGGAGAACCTTTAGAAATAAACTATAAATTACCAAAAGTTTATATTTGCAAAGATAAAAATTGTATTCAAACCAGTTTTTTATTAGCAAAAGATATTTCTAGCCAACTAATACTTGGACTTCCTTTTATTTATCAAATTTGTCCTTTAACTTATGTTGATGAAACATGTATTATAGGAACTTTTCAAGGTAATCCTATTTCCTTTAAGTTTATAACCAAACCTGTTCATAGAATTCTTAATGAATTACAAGAAAAGATTGATATGAAAACTTTTCAAATAAACTCTTTAAAAGAAGAAGTTAATATATTAACTATAGATGATAAATTACAGAATCCTAAATTACAGGAAAAAATTAAACTTATTTATAATAAGTTCTCTTTAGATATATGTAATGATCTTCCTAATGCTTTTTGGAATAAAAAGAAGCATATTATCTCTCTTCCATATGAAGAGAATTTTGATGAAAAGAATATTTCAACTAAGGCTCGTCCTTGTCAAATGAATTCTGAATATTTAGAATTATGCAAAAATAAAATTCATTCTTTATTAGAAAAAGGTTTGATAAAGCCTTCTCAATCTCCTTGGTCATGTACTGCTTTTTATGTTAATAAACATTCTGAACAGGAAAGAGGTGTTCCAAGATTAGTCATAAATTACAAACCCCTTAATAAGGTTTTAAAATAGATTAGGCATCATATTCCTAATAAAAAAGATTTATTAGATAGACTTTTAAATGCAATTATATTTTCAAAATTTGATTTAAAATCAGGATTTTGGCAAATTCAAGTAAAAGAATCTGACAGATATAAAACTGCTTTTAATGTTCCAATAAGACATTATGAATGGACAGTAATGCCATTTGGCCTTAAAAATGCCCCTTCTGAATTTCAACAAATTATGAATGATATTTTTTATAATTACAGCAATTTTATAATTGTTTATACTGATGATATCTTAGTGTTTTCTAATGATATTGAAATACATTTTAAACATTTAGATATGTTTAAAAATATTGTTATTCAAAATGGACTTGTTATCTCAAAATCTAAAATGATTTTATTTCAAACCAATATTATATTTCTTGGTCATATGATTGAGAAAGGAAAAATAATTCCTATACAGAGAAGTATAGAATTTGATTCAAAATTTCCTGATATTATAACTGATAAAACTCAGTTACAGAGATTTTTAGGAAGTTTAAATTATATTTCTCCCTATATTAAAGATCTTACTAAAGATTCTGCTATCTTATATGATAGGTTAAAGAAAAATCATTTACCTTGGTCTGAAAGACATACAATAGCTGTTAGAAATATAAAGGAAAAGGTTAAAAATCTTCCTTGTCTTATGCTTGCTAATCCTCAATGGGATAAAATTGTAGAAACTGATGCTTCAGATATAGGTTTTGGAGGAATCTTAAAACAGAAAGATCCCCAAAATAAACAAGAATATCTTATTAGATTTTATTCTGGTAAATGGAATAATGCCCAGAAAAATTACTCCACAGTAGCAAAAAAAATCTTAGCTATTGTCAGATGTATTCTGAAATTTCAAGATGATTTATATAATCAAAAGTTTATTATAAAAACTGATTGCAAATCTGCAAAATTTATGTTTAATAAAGATTTTAAACATAATGTTTCTAAACAAATGTTTGCAAGATGGCAGGCTCATTTAGCTCCTTTTGATTTTGAAATCATTTATACGAAAGGTGAAGATAATCACTTGCCAGATTTCTTAACTCGAGAATATTTATCCTAATGTTTTCATTTACAGATATGTATTCCCGAGGAAGAGGAGAGTCCTCTTATAGAGGGCGAGGTGGTAGGGGAAAACCCCCTAATATTATTGCACAGCATGGAAAACAGAGGCTAATAGCCCAGAACTTATCTAGTTCATCCAGTAATACTGAGCAGAATGAATTATACAATGAATTTCAAGAATTCTTGAAACAAAAGCAGAGAAGTAATACAGATTGTCAATCTTCAGCATCATATGCTAACATCATAAAAGATGATGATAATGATTCAGCTCTTTATACAGAGACAAAACATCGAGAATTGATTCTTCTTATAGAAGAAAAAGATACCCAATGGGAAAAAACTCCATGGACTATCATGGAAAGATATCTAACCAATACATCATATATATATGGTTCTTACAAGCAAAGAGGATTTTATGAAAATCTTCTAATATCCACAAAAAGTGTTGATATAACTCACGTTTTCAGTAATACTCAGCAGAAAGGAAGTTATAACTTCTCAAAGTTCATCATTAAGAAGATTATATCTATTGAAGAATGGGGTATATCTCCATTAGTTGAAAAAGAATTTTATTCTGAAAATCACAAAATGAGTTTTAAATTTAATTTTTGGGATTATATTGAAAGTTTTAATAAAACCCTGTTTTATGAAAATGAAAAAAGAAAACATACTTGGTTTTTAAAGATTTGTGAAAATGTTTTTCACTATCCAGTTCCAAATTGGTTTTTAATCTGGTGGAAGATATTTGGTCCATCTGCAAAGATTTTGCCAGAGGTTTTTATAAAACCCATGAATACTTGGTTAAATGTTTCCCCAAGTATTAAAAAATCATTTTCTGAACATTGGATCGATGGAAAAACTCTATGTCTATTCTTCATGGAATTCGGAATCCTATGGATCTGGAAATGGCAGCCAGAATTCGGTTACACTGATGAAGGAATCCCTTGCATATGGAGGGTCAGTTCTACAAAATTTTGGGACAAATTATTGAGAGATGATCCAGAAACTGGAAAATCATATAGTTATGAAACTCTTCATCAAATGGAAGAAAAAATTTCTTTATACCAGAAAGAAATTAATAATCAACAAGAAAAGAAAAAAGCCTCTATGAGTCCATTCAAGATTCTCACTCAGAAATATTCTGAGATCTATTCAAAAGAAAAAATGATTGAGGTTTATATTGAAGAAATGAAAAAGGATCTTTTTCAGAATATAGGATGTTCTAATTCAAAGTCAGATAAATCTATGGCGTCTGAATCCAGCGAAAATCAATTCATACATCTAATGCAAATGCAGGATGCACATGATCCAGAGGATGATACTCCTCAATTATCTCAAATAGATGACATCTTTGAAAATCCGAAGAAATCTTTAAAGGATAATATTAAATATGATTAAATTCGTTGCAAGTGGAATCTCAATATTCAAAGCTGGTGGAATATCACATCCTATCATGGCATATCATGACAAAAAGTGGGTGACATATCACTTTTACTTTTTGAATTTTGTAACTATGTTACTATTTGCTTTAATAAAGCATTTACTGTTTTTATTTTAAGATAGAATCCGGGGTTTCATGTCCGGCTCTTCTATCTATTTATAGGTCCATTCTGTGTCTTTAGAAGGACACGGTTGAGTTTGCTCCCCTCTATTCTCTCTTGTAAAAACCCTTCTGAAGTATATCAATAAAAGTTTGCAGTTCTGATAACAACTTTGTAAGTTCTTACTGTTTTATTTTCTGTTTTTTATTTACTGTTTTAAATTTTATTTTTCATTAGATTAGCCTGAATGACAGGCTAAAGTATTCGTGCTAAATTATTACCTTACTATGACATGATCTATATTTATTTGTTCTTGGAATCAGATTGAGATAATAAAAGATCCATTTAAATTTTTAGAATTTAATGTAATATAAGAGTCTTTGGTTAGAACATAAGGCAAAAAGATGAACCAGGAAATGGTAAACACAAGGTTTGAGTTTAACCAGGAAAAATAAATTCATGTTGTAGCCCTTCAGCCTGCTTAGCCGAGAGATGGCGTTTAAGGCGTTTATGGTTGATTTTTATGAATTTATGATTCTATGGGATCTCAGTAAAATCCTCTGTTGTTTAATTTCTTTGGTATATCTTTTATAAATCCTTTTATGTTTTGTAAAAGTTCCAAATATGAATCTTATATTCATTATAATTCTGGGATTTAAATTCTTCCTTTTCTTAGCTCAATACGAGTTGAAGATGATATATAGGCTGAAAATCAATAACCTCCATGTGTGCGAAAGCCACTAAAGAAAGTTTGGTAAAACAATGCCACGTATCAGATTCCTCATTTTGATCCCAAGCCTCAGATTTTTTTATTGTTATGTCTTTCTACAAAATTATTGAAAAAAATTAATATAATAAAACTAAAATAGATATTGCAAATGATACATTTAAAAAATATCAAAAGATATATGTTGTCATGCCTTCATTAGATCACATTCTTCAATCCAACCAATTCTCTTTGCACCGTAAAAAAATTAACAAAATAAGTTTTATATTTTCAATGTTAAATAAAAAATACAATGTGTAATGACACGTATGACTCTCAAGTTTCCAAAATATTCTTAAAATCAAATATCCAAAGTCATATATGTTCATCCCGATTGTGATTTTCCCACCCAAACCAATAATTTGCGTCCTAATAGGCTACCAATAATTTGCGTCCTAATAGGCTACAAATTTAGTAAAGTTAATGTTATATATTGAAAATATGACTTTTGTATTTAGTCATCCAACATTTTAAGTTTATGTTCTTGAATTTTAATGCTATAAAATGCTAAATAATTATACAAAATCGTAGATTCAACAAAGATGTCGTACTAAATATATTGTGAAATCAAGTGACTTTAAATATATTGTGAAATCCAAATCACTTGATGAATAGATATACATCGAAGGATATAAATAATGATACGAAATCATGAATTCGGAAAGACCGCGGGGAATTGCATGTAACAAAAATAAAATGGAGTACCTAGAAGCAGAAAAAATGGTAAAGAATATATTTATTTCAAAATTTATATTATGAAAGTTAAAAAAATATTGAAATATTGCAAATCAAGAGGTAATTATAAAATATATAATAATATTTTGCAAGGAGAAATTCATTCTATCAATGTGTCAATTTCAAACCATATAAAGTGTTTAATTAATAAGTAATTGAAGAAAAATTTAAAGAAATTATTAGATCAACGCGAGCATAAGAAAACAAATTATAACAAAAAAGAAATAGATAACACAAAATCATTTAAAATGACTATAAAATTCGCCACAAAATCGTTGAGATTCATAAATCAAAATATTTATTTCCTTAATAACAGTGTATATTTATGCAAATAATTAAATACATCACATTGAAAACAAACACTTTCGAAAATGACTCTGAATCTCTGATATATGTCATACCTCATCGTTGTTACTAATACTTGTTTACATCTTCTACTAAATAATCTTCTTTCTCACATTTCATTGAGCATGTCGAGAGCAATTTTATGAGCAACTATGAAAAGCAAAATTGGAGGATTAAAACATAAATTTATACAATAATATGATAAGTATACATCTTAGAGAGGAAAGTAGAATGCAAAATTACTAATTTATATAATAAAAGGAACAATAGAAAAAAGATTAAACCTTAGATGTTGCACAGTTGAGTAGAGGGCCATTTGTACGTGGATTGAAATTTCAAAAATAGAATTGAGATAATATGCAAAGATTAGTGTTGATATTGAGAAAGTGAGAATGAGAAAATGAAATATAAATTACCGATTTGGAGAGGAAAATTGTTCTCTATTGTCCAATCTCCAGTGTGCAATATCTCAAAAAGATAGATTTTGAGATCGAAGCAGTTTTCTTTCTTTAAAAATGGGACGGGGGAGGTTTTTTAAATTTGAAGCAGTTTGCTCTCGAACGTGGAGGAAGGTGAGAGATGGAGATTTTGAAATTGAAATGCAAATGAAGCATTTTCTTCCAGTAACGTGGGTGGTGGGCCGGTGGCCCTATGGGGTTCATATTTTGAAATTGAATCAATTTCTTTAGACGTGGAATGAGAGAAAGAGGGTTAAATTTTACGGTTAACATATCTGAGGGGCAAAATTGGACATAAATAATTTGGTGTCCTCATTGACAGTTTCTATAACGTGCTCATCTTTAATAAAATAGGATAGATAATATAAAAATAATAAAAATAAAAAATAAAATTATTACCTTTTATTAAAAAAAATATATAAACAATTGTTGGTAGCCTGCTTGTTTGAGATGAGATGAGAAAATTGCAATAAAATCCAAATCAGCTCAGCAATATTGCCCGATTTTCTTAATTGCACATGACTGGCACGTGAATCTTTGTGATTGGAACCGAAACTGGTCAAAAGGAACTAGTGATTATTTGTTACACAAAAAGAAATGAAGGTGAATGATGTTTATCTGGGTAAATCGGGTGAGCAAAGTCGTGGCAATCTACCGGATGATGATATAAATGTTGTGTTAGGAAAGTGAGCAAGGAAATACAACTTGTGATGAAGTTATTTCTGGATAATACGGTTTCAACTGCAACCTGCAGACAATGAAATGAACTCGTGAATGTGCGCCGGAGGAGTGTCCGGCGTAGCCACTCTGATGCTTAAGTCAGCAGGTGAAGAAGAGTAAAATAACTGTATATATGGTGATATACATGAGTGCTTGAGAGTTCAAAATTCTAGAATCCAAAGTCTTTTAAATGAGGTGCATACCTGCTATTTATACGATGAAATATCATGATTACCTTGTTTTCAGTGCCCACCTACTAAGTATGGTAAGACGGCTGCCAATACCCTGCTTCTGATGACTTCCCTGACACGCAAAACTCATGTCGTTTTGACAGAAATGATTGTCAAGCATAAGGTAGACCATACTGATACACTCGAGTGAGGTGCGCTTATCGAGATAGCCCGTGTAAAAGTTCCCGAGAGCTTACACGAGACCCCGGGCTCCTGATTGCCCGGGGAGAAAATATCCCGGGCATCCCCATGCCCGGCTGCTGAAGAAAGTAGTCTGCATATTGACTTTGATTCGAGCTATCCCTTTAGTTTTTCGGGTCATCCATGACCCGGGCTCTTATGGGGGTATCACCATCCATTATTTAAATAGTCGGGCTAAAGTCTTATTCGCTGTCCCAATCAGTCACGCTTGGGCTCCAATAGGAAGATAACCAATTCCAAATTACAAAAGAATCCGGGGCTTCGAATATCCCAGAGATGGGATGAGGTGCCGGGAGCTTCAATCTCCCGGGCTTAAGATAAGATTCTGGGAACTGATGTCTCCCGGACTTTGAATAATATGACGGGGTCTCAAGTCTCCCGAACTTTGAATAAAATGCCGGGGCCTCATGTCTCCCGGATTTTTGAAATATTTTTGTCGTTTAGTCTTCTCGGGCGGTGGAGATGATGTAATGATGACATATAATAGCACACCCCCTTCATTTATAACTTTCCGAAATTCAAATTATCTCCAGAACTCTCTGACGCACGGCGTTTTCCTCCAATCTCCGACGAACTCCCCACCCTCAAGCCTTTATCTCCAGTTATTCACGTAATTTCTGTTTATCCTTTTTAGAAATGTCGAACTTCACCTCCTCCACCTCTGGGGTGAACGCGCAAGGTAAATTGGAGTATGAATCAGCTGCGGTTTGCTCCGATTCCTCCTCTTCCCCTCCCCCCAAAATTTATTTGACTATCCCTCCCAGGTAATAGAAGAAACCGAGGGTTAAGCCCTCTGTTGCGGGCCCATTCGAGTTTCTAAGAAAGGAAAGGGCAAAGCCCTAGCCCCCAGCCCACTCTCCTCTGAGGCCCCGAGTGCCCCGTGGTTTTCTACCATGGCAAACACTCTTCGTCCTGGGGCCGAGGGGAAACTTAGAACCATAGGGTCTATCCCTTCTTCCTTCTCCAATCTCATTCTCGGCCCTTCGGATAGGGCAAACAAGCCCCCAAAGGGTTTTTACATTTTTTTCAAGGACCAGCTTCGTAGTGGTCTTAGGTTTCACATCCCTCCTTTCTTCACTGATGTGGCTCGTTTCCTTAAGGTCCCCATAAACCAACTCCATCCCAACTCTTTTCGTATCATGGCTTCAGTCTTTATTCTTTTTAAAATGCACAACCTCCTTATCAACCCCCTCATCTTATTTTACTTTTTCATCTGTCGCTTCGGTGACAATGCTTTTTCACTCTCTGTCCGGCTGAAAAGCCGATTCCTTGATGACATCCCTTCTTCTCTGAAGGGGTGAAAATGCAGATTCTTCTTCATAACCCTTCCTTCCCATCCTCCTTGTCTAACTAGCTTCTTACCCAATCTCCCTACCCAACCCGAGCTCCCTCACGGATACAAACTTTAAGAATCCTATACCCGGAGCCACGATCTAGTTGGGGAAAGAAAATTCTCTTCCTCTGTCCTCCTGGAGGAGGAAAATTTTATTACATATGGGTTGAGTACCCGAGCTGAGGACCTTGTCGACAAGGTAATTGATGAAGTGGCTAGCACATGTGCTCAACCTGACAATCTTCTTTTACTCTTATTTTATTTTACTTCTTGTTCATCCACAATACTAATTATAACTCTATTTTGTAGGTGAGACCGTGATGCATGCCATTTTTGCACAAAAACGGGCAACTGAGAAGGCAGCAGCAGCCGAGAATAAGAAGGCTGCTAAGGAAGCAGCTGCCAAGAAATCCCTGGGTCGGGGGGCCAATGAGAATGAAGTCCCGGTCACTACCCAAGTGGCCGAGCCAAGCGGAGCGGGGCCACTTCCCAAGATTACTGCTCTGCCCCAGTCTTCTGAGGATGATGCAGACCACATCCCTCTTCGGCATCGCAAGAGAAGAGCGATGGCTGGCCCTGAAGAGGAGGCCCTTCTAGCTAACAAAGCTTCCAGGCTGCGCCCCCCAGTTACCTAGCAGGCTCCCTCCTCCTCCCACACTTCCAGACAAGCGCCCCCTCGGGCCAATATTTTTCTCGATGGGCCTACTCCTACTGGGGTTCGCCTCCTTAAGAGTATGCTCCTCCCTGACGAGGAGACTTATTTGAAAAGTTCCGGCCCCAGTCTGAAGCTTTTTGAAGGCTCCAACCGTGTTCTCTCTGTAAGTTTTCCTTTTTCAAAACTATCTTTCTTTATCCTCTGTTTTTTTAACTCTTTTTGTATGCTTTTGACCATGGCGTTCAAATGCTGATCTCGACATTTGAAGAAGTGGCCTTAGTGGCCAAGGAAGAAGCTGGTCGGGCCCGGGCCACTCATGATCTCTACGGACTAATACAAGAAAAGTTGGCCCGGGTAAAGAGAGCCCACAAAGAAGAAACCGCAGGCCTTCGATCTTCCTTAGAAGCCACTCAACAACTGTCCTCTGCTCAAAATGCTCGGGATGACAGCTTGTGCTGGGAAGAAAGCTTGCAGAAGCGGGTTTCTTTCTTGGAGTCCAGAACTCGCTATCTTGAGGTTGAAGCCAGCCAACAGCAGCACAAAGCCATTGCTGCCGAGGACAAGATGGGGGCCCTGCAGCTTACTCAGGAGGAGTGGCCAACCTCTTTCCTAAAATCCTCGGAGTTTCAAGCAGCTGTTGAAGATAAATCTTACAACTACTTCAAAGTCGGTTTCGAAAAATGCCGGGAGCAGTTTGAGGAGGAGGGTCCCCTCCCTGTAGGTAAGGAAGTTTTCCCGGATATCTATGAAGCCATCAACTCCCTTCCCAAGGATGATGCAGCTAATGTAGAGGCCGAGAAGGTTACAGAAGGGGAGGCCGGAGAGCATCCTGGTTCAATAAATTTAGGGTAGGATTGTAATTTCTCTTTTCTTCCCATTAATAAAATCCTTCCTTTTAAAATACTGTGTTTTTCCCCATACCACTTGCATCATAACTTCATAACCGGGCCTTAGAAAAATTTAATAATGAAATGTTCAGAAATGATAAAAATTAAAAAAAATTCCAAGTGTTGGACATTAACTGGTCACTTCAAATAAATAGCCAGGATGTTGAGCCCTGGGCTGAATAAAATCCCTGTACTTAGTAAAACGATCGAGGTGTAAAACCTCCAAGTCAGGGTACAGAGCCCTGGATATTTTCAATAAGTACGGAAACCTGGGCCAGGGATCATATCTCGGGATTTGTGAATGGTCGAGGTGTCGAGCCTCGAGCCACGGTGTAGAGCCCTGGGCTTATTAATAATCAAGGTACAGAGCTTTGGGCTGGAGATCATGTCCAGGGACTTGGGAATGGTCGAGGTGTGGCGCCTTGAGCCAGGGTGTAGAGCCCTGGGCTTATTAATAACCAATGTACGGAGCCTTGGACCGGGGATCATATCCCGGGACTTGAGAATGGTCGAGGTGTGGTGCCCCGAGCCAGGTTGTAGAGTTCTGGGCTTATTAATAACCAAGGTACGGAGCCTTGGGCCAGTGATCATGTCCGGGACTTGGGAATGGTCGAGGTGTGGTGCCCCGAGTAAGGTTGTAGAGCCCTGGGCTTATTAATAACCAAGGTACAGAGCCTAGGGCTGGAGATCATGTCCCGGGACTTGGGAATGGGCGAGGTGTGATGCCTCGAGCCAGGGTGTAGAGCTCTGGGCTTATTAATAACCAAGGTACGGAGCCTTGGGCCGTGGATAATGTCCCGGGACTTGTAGATTAACAAGGGCTTCGTACCTCTCGGGTTTAGATATAATATTCATGCACTTTCTGAGAAGAAAAGAACTTTCATTATGTCTTCAAACAAATAATTATATCTTTCAAGCAAAATACTTCTTTAAATGAAATATCTTCCAGGATCTTTTGAGAGAGCGTTCTTGAGCATCCTCTAGATAAAAAGCTCCCGAGCTAACTTTCCGAGTTATTTTAAAAGGTCATTCCCACTGAGATTTCAATTTTCCAACATTTCCGGCTCGATTGACTTTTTTCATCACCATATCTCCTATCTGAAAGTCTCGGATTCGGACTCGCTTGTTATATGATTTAATAACCCGGCCTCGGTAAGCTTCCATTCGAATAAGAGCCTGCTCTCTCTTCTCTTCTACTAGATCCAATTCCATTGCCCGACTTTGATCATTGTCATCTGCGGAAGATTCTACCCGTGTAGAAGATTGCACGATTTCAACCGGAAAAACTGCTTCTAAACGATATACCAGATTAAAATGAGTCTCTTGAGTAGATACTCGAGGAGTGGTATTGTATGCCCATAGAACACTAAGCAATTCCTCCACCCAGTCTTTTCATTTGCCCTGCAGTCTAGTTTTCAAGGTTTGCACAAAAATTCTGTTCACCACCTTTGTTTGGCCATTTTCTTGAGGATAGGCAACTGAATTAAAAGACTGAGTGATTTTCATTTTCTTGGCGCCAAGCCATGATCTCTTTTCCCTGAAACTGCCTCCCGTTGTCCGAGATTAGTCTCCTAGAGATTCAAAATTGGCATAAATTATTCTTCCACAGAAATTTCAAAACTTCCTGCTCAGTAATCCTTGCGAGGGGCTCGGCCTCTACCCACTTCGAAAAATAATCAACAGCCACCAACAGAAATTTCTTCTGAGACCGGGCAACTGGAAAGGGACCAACAATGTCCATGCCCCACTGATCGAAGGGGCAAGATTCCCATATAGACTTCATGAGAGTGGCCGGGCTGTGATGAAAATTAGAGTGATGTTGACAACCCTCACAAGTCCAGACCACTCGAGCAAAATCTTTGTAAGGATCATGTATCGTATTATCGTAAATCCTATGTTGATTATCTATAATTCATGAAATTGTTAAGCTATTAAGTGTATAAAGTATATAATCGATAATGAAAGTGAGAAAATAGGTGGTGATAATGAAAGATTGTATTAGAAATTGATTTGTAGTTGAATGATGTGCTGAACCGCAATAGAAAAGTGACACATTTTACGGTTTTCAGCATAATTATCTGATTATTAGTCCAATTGAAATTAGGCCAAATTCATTAGAAAGCTAATACATAATACTAAAATTTTCATGTTTTGAGTTTTATCCAAATCCATTTGAAAATAGGGGCAAAAGCATCACGAAATGTAACGTGTTCATTGTAGTTTCTACAATGACACATTTTGGGAGAATGACCATAACTTTCGTGTCCTTTATCCCAATATAGTGAGGCCAGTGGAAAATGAAAGCTAAGACATAGATCTACAATTTTCATGTTTATCACTTTTGCTAATTCAAAATTTAAAATATAGTCTCGGGCCAAAAATGTCGCGCTAAGGTGTAGAAACTTGCGCACCCCAGCGCGTGACCAAGCCTTCGGCCGTAACAGGCACGCCCGAGCGCCATTTTTGTTCCGCCCGGGAGCAAATATGTGGGGACCCGAATCTAATTCGTTTTCTTAGTCATCATTAGGATCAATTAATTAATCTGGGTCTAAATTTTTTTTAAAAAAATACATAAGTGCGGAACATATGAAATCAGACTGATATAAACTTCGAAAGTAAAGTACAAGTCTTGTACAAATACATTAATATCTCAACTAGTGTTCAACAACTACATCAAGTGCTGAAAATCAAATCTACTTCTAAGTCCGGATCTCCACGCTAATCTTTAATCTCTCATCCACTTCGTGACCCTGATCCTGTCCCACCTATTGTTATGCACACATACAAACACAACAACAGCCGGATAACTCCGTTGAGAATATAATCCCAGTATAAACAACGTATACATGCAATCATATAAACAGATATAAAAGCATGATACAGATATCAATAGAATGTATCAAAATCTGAAAGACATGAATCGATATAAAACTGTAAATCAAACTCATGACTCATCATCTCAGACTCGACTCATCTCTAATCTAGGGATCCCGGTTCCTGGACATTGGCACAATATATCGAATCTCCGCAATAGAAGCCGATCTGCTCCTACGCAACATCAATATAAACCAACATCCAGTGTCTTGGCACATCCGCCAAAGACTTGGCACCTCTACCAATGACTAGGCACATCCACCCATGACTCAATACATGTCTTGCTATAAATCAATAGACTAAGCATATCAATCTCATGAATTGCGAACATCAATGCAATAAAGTAAAGTATGTGGTTTTGGGAAACTCAAGTCTAATCAAACTCGAGTCGTATCCTCCCGGTTCAACATTGATTTATACCTTTCTTTTCTCGGTCTGACGAAGTCGAAGTCTCGAATTCGAATTTGCCAATACTCAATCTGGCAATGACAATATTGAGGAGTACAATATCAATATACAACTCAATCAATACTGGATATAATCAGAACTCAATCTAATTCTGTTTCAACGGCATAACTGCACAATCTCAATATACCCAGCAATACAGATATCAACATATACCAATCTCAACTCATAATCAATAAACAAACACAATCTGATATCAAATCTGTATAATCTTAATCAAATTCAGTCTGAAAATGATAATAATCTCATACGATATCCGTTCTTCAATCTGATTTCAATTATACAACGATAACAATCTCAGGAACAGATAATAACAGTCATATCATGATTCCTCTCATATCAGATTTTCAAATCATATCAAAACATGAGAAAACTTACGCCCAGTTAAATCTTTTGTCGATAGGAACACAGTACTGAAGTCGGATTGGAAATCGGACGGACGAATTTTGCGTAAATCAATTTCTAGATTCAAGAACTTGAAGTTTTCTCCAGGAGCTTCCTCGGTTCTTTCTTGCTGCCAACTGAAGGAATGAAGTGATTTAATATATATATCATGCATGTAAGGGGCAAGTAGCTTCATCCTTGTACTGCACATCTCGTGCATATGCGCGACCCTCTTCGGCGCATATGCGCGAGACATTCTATCTCGGCGCTTGTTTTCTCGGCAGCTCGCGCATATGCGCGTCATCCTCCGGCGCATATGCGCGAGGTTTTCAGTCCTCGCACATAATTCTGTCTTCTTTCGTCTTTCCCGGTCTGATCCGTTCCGTCTATAATCGCATCAATTATCAATAAATCATTTCAGAATACAGTAATAAAATCTCGAGCATTACAAAATACTTCTGTTGCACAATATTTAAGGCTGATAAGAACAAATTTTGAAAGAAAATATTTTGAAGCTTCGAAAATAGACGAGAGGAACTTGATTTCTATCGTACAAAATCACCTCGAAACGCTATCAGAACTTGGAAGAAATTATATATTTGGAATCCTCGCGTCGAGAGCTTTCTTTTGAGGTATGTTTCTTCTAGTTTCAATGCCTCTATTTATCGAAATTCTAGAATAGCATGTGTTTGAAGTCGAGATTCATATATGTGGTAGAATAATTGATTAAGACGAAGTAATTCAAATGCATGCAAATCAAAGAAATATGAAAAATGATTAATTAGTTGAATTTAACTGCTAAATTGATTATGTGACATGTTTACATGACGTTTAGTAGTTTTCTACTTACATGCATTAAAACGTATTTTTAAGGGTTATTCGAGTTGCAATCGAGGAACGGAGACTGATGGCTGGAATATAGAAAATGTTTTTATTAAATAATTATTTTTAATATTTTAATGGATCACTAATGGGGCATTAACCACCTTAATGGGCCTAAGCCTTATTAATTGTTTAATTAAATATTTATAAGCTAAAATCTACCCTAAACCCTTCATAACACCACGCCCCACACCCCATCAGTTTTCAAACTCTCCCCATCAGCAACCACACACGCACACACGTAAGGAAGAGGAGAAAAGCTTCGGATTTTTGAAGAAAATTTCAGCCTAGGAGTCTACATCGCCGTTCTTCCAATCGCCGCTTCGTTTTCGAGCATAAAATACGCAAAGACGCGCCATATTCTTCTTTTCAGACATCATTCACAACATAGTAATTATTTATAATCAGTTTGCATGGAAAAAAAGTGGTAACTTGAAATATTTTCGGTTTGATGCGATATGGAAATTTTTAAGGCATGTATTTGATACAAAAATCATGTTTAACATGTGTTAAGGGGCTGCCATGATTTAGGTTATGATCAAGCATTGATTTTACACGCGTTATGGTCCTAGGAACACCACCAGGATGCTGCACAACACGAAAATCAAAGATGGAACCACCCTTGCTATCAAGGTGTCAAAGGCTCGGGTTCCTTGTCATGTTGCTTGGCTTGGGCCTCGGCTTGGGACCAGGGCTAGCTAGGGTTGTGGTTGAGTCGAGGGAAGAGTCATAGTGAACACCAGGGGTTTAGAGGAGTCCTACCCGAGAGGCGCAAGGGCGACGCGCAGGGTTCAGGGCTGGTGCGGGGTTGTTGGCTCGGCTAGGGGGCTTTGGGCTGGGCTAGGTTAGGTCCTTAGCGTCCTAGGAAGGTGCACATGGATCTGGTTCAGGGGTTGGTCTAGTGGATATGACTCTAAGGGCGCAAACGTAGAGTCTATGCCAAAGTGGGAGTCTCGGCCATGCAAGAGCTGGGGTGAGGGCTTCGGTTTCTGTGGCTGGGGTCGAGTTCGTGGGTTCCAAGTGTTGGATCTGGGTTTTCTACACGCCCAAACGCAGCGGAAGTTTTAAAAATTTTATTTATTTTGACAATCAAAGTATGTTTTGCTTTGGACGCTCGTATGATTTTATCATAAACATTCATAGGGCGTTAGAATCGTTATACCTTTGGTGAATAAATCACATGGCTCCAACTAATCCGGTATTAGAGGACATAGCTCTTATTGTAAATCCTTACGAACGTTCTTCGATCTCCTAATCCGGTCCACGATTGGAATATTTGTTTCTCTTCTAAATTGCACTAGAAATTTAGAAGAACTTTTGCGTAGAGATGGAACACGAAGAAGAAATCGACTCAACACAATAAGCCGAATTTTTCTTGTTTTGAGAAGAGATTTTCGAGAGACTTTTTTTTGGTTGCTGGAGACCTTTTTCTTCTTAAGAAACCTTCGGTCATCCCATTGTCAAGTATGACATATATATCATTTATTTAATTAACTAATTGTTGTTATCTTAATTAATCACATTAATTAAACAACTAGATTTCAACAAATCTATTTGATTCTCAAAACTCTCACAATCCAAATTTGTGGAGGCTATGATTTTAGGTCAAAATTTTTTAAAAAAATTCCATGACCTAATTACCATAACTAACATTAATGAGCTTGATTAATTAATTGGGCTAGTCCAACTAATTTAATTAATTAATCAAAGTCCATTAAGAACTTTAATTATTTAGTATGTTGGACTTGTACTCCTACAAGCCCATTAAACATACTTCTCACTATATTTAATTTAATTTTTAATAAACTCAACTTTTGAGTTTAATAAATTAAATTGATTATAAATTCAACATTTGAATTTAATATTTAAATTATAAATTCAACTCCTTGAATTTATCACCTCCAAAATTTAATATTTAATAAACCCAACTTTTGAGTTTAATAATTAAATTATCAAATTTTATAAATTCAACTCCTTCAATTTATTCTCTCCAAATTTCATAAATTCAACTTCTTGAATTTACTATCTCACAAATTTTACTTCTTGAATTTATTTTCTCAAAATTTAATTATCATAAATTCAACTCCTTGAATTTACTATATCATAATATAAATTGAACTCCTTGAATTTATTCTCTCAACGGGAACAAACGATCCAGTGCTTGTGTGACCCTCAATGGTTCAGGGATACAGCTATCCGTGGGATCACAACTCTTTGTGATTCAGAATAATATTTATTCTTATTCGGGCTTACCATAGTTAGCCCCATTCTTTTCATCAATATCTTGATCAAGAATGTCAGAACTCATTTCTGTTGCACCCATCGGATCATGGTAAGAGCGTATAGTAGCATCGCCCCATGATCCCCTAGGTATCACTGATAGTGCCTGCAAGAACCAGTCGATCATGATTAACGTACAGTACGGTCCCTTCATCTCATATATCCCGATCGAATCTGCAACCATTGGTTCATCGAGGGTTGCATATTAATTCGATAACTATGTGATAACTATAATAGTGGCATCGCGTGTACTATTTGAGAACCCTTTCTCTAACGTACATCTCATACTCTGACCAGAGATTCCATGCACTATTATTTCATCAGATCACACAGGATATCCACACCCGTAGGTGAGCGGTGAATCCCCGACTACAATGCACTGGCTCCTATACGTGTCGCAACTGTACCCAACCTCGCCACCTGATGACTCTTCTGGAGCCAGTAAACGAGTCAAAGCACAGCCCTGGCATATAGAGCCTTAGTGTTGTCCCGGGTCGTAAGGACTAATGGTGTACAATCATAACCACGAACTTATCCTCTCGATGAATGATAACCACTTGGAAAGTCCGAGGGAGGATTGTTCGGTATAATCATTATATGACTACCCATCTGCATGTTTGGACATCTCTATGCCCTTACCAAGAAACGCAGTACAAAACATCACAGATGCTAGTCTCGAGCTCAAGCGGTCTTTATCCTTATTTTAGGCGGCTGAATCGACTAGGAACGAATTTAGAATATGCAGTGTTTACAAATGAGTTTCAACATCGAATTACGTTTCATTTGTATTAAAGCATAATCAAGGACTTTATCTATGCTGATTGCATGGGTATATAGATAAAGTAAAACAATACCATGAAAAGTTAAATTATATTAAAATAAAGATTGTTTATTACACTTGAGGTAATAAATTCCCTAGCCAACCGTTGGCTTGCAGGGCATCTAGTCTAACAATCTCCCACTTGCCCTAGAGCCAACTACCCTTAACTTTAATCCCATTGTTTTGCGATGCTCCTCAAACAATGGTCCTGGCAAGGGCTATGAAAGTGGATCAGCAACATTATCTGCATAGGGGACTCTTTCGACTGATATGTCTCCTCTTTCCACAATCTTCCGTATGATGTGGAACTTCCTCAGTACATGTTTGGATCGCTGATGAGACCTTGGTTCCTTTGCTTGCGCAACGGCACCAGTGTAAGGCCCGAGATTTTATTACTGTAATCTGAGATTAATCTGAAATGATTTATTTATTAATTGAGATGATTATAGACGGAACGGATCAGACCGGGAGAGCCGAAAGAAGATTTGACATTTTGTGCAAGAAAAGTCCCCGCGCACATGCGCGACATGTATGGGCGCACATGCGCGAGGAATACAGAACCATGCGCGCACATGCGCGGCTTGAATGCGCGCACATGCGCGGAACGTCCAGAGAGTTCGGCGCACATGCGCGGCTTGAATGCGCGCATATGCGCGGAACGTCCAGAGGGTTCGGCGCACATGCGCGGCGGAAGGCGCGCATATGCGCGAGTAAGTGGATGCACGAGACAGTAGGTCTCGCGCATATGCGCGAGCGGTTGAGACACAAGCGCCGAGATAATAAATCTCGCGTATATGCGCGGGGCTTAGGCGCGCATATGCGCGAGAGAACTGCCGAGACACGCGCCAAGGAATTGTGTCTTGCGCATATGCGCCGATGGTGGTCGCGCATATGCGCGAGCGCGAGACGTGTTGCACAAAGGAGTGTGCCACGTTTTCTTATCTTGCATGTAATATATATATACGTATACAACCGATTCCTTCTTCAGAATTAAGGTAAAGAATCGAGAAAGAGACTCTGAGGTAGGATTTCGATTTGGGATTGAAGAGTTTGGAGATCCGTCCGTCAGAATTTGAATCCGACTTCGGTACTGTGTTCCTATCAATGCAGGCTACAACTGGACGTAAGTTTTGTTACGTTTAGACACGATTTGAAATTATGATATTGTCAGAATTGAATATGAATCAGATATAGTGTTTCTGCTACAGTAGGCATTGTATAACTGAAGTCAGATTAAAGAATAGACTGTTTATGAAATTGTTATGATTTTCGAAAGATATTGATTGGGATTTGATATCAGAGTTGTGTTGTTACTGATCTTAAGTGTACAGATGATACTGATTATTAATTTTGATATTATATCTGTGATGTTGAGATTGACGGGGTTATCGAGACTGTATTGTTATGCCGTCGAAACATCAGTTGATTTAGAATGATCAGATTCAGTAATGATTTCGATGATATCGTTGATATGAATTAGATTGTACCTTGTTCAGATATGGATCAGATTATATACTGATTTGAGTATTGATCAGAACAGGTTTTGAATCGAATTATATACTGATATTGTATTTATGTGATTGTCATTGCCAGACTGGGTATGGACGGATTGGAATACAAGACTTCGTCTTCGTCAGACCGGGAAGACAAAGGTATAATTCATGTTTTGTTTGGGGAATACACAACTCAAATGAGATTCAATTTGAGTTTCCCAACAAAATCACATGCTTGTTCTGTTTGTACTTTATATTGATTTATATATATGTACTGAGATAGGAGTGTCATTGGTAGATACGCCAAGTTTCTAAACGTTCGGTGATATCGATGCTTCGGATCAGATTCACTCCGATTGTAGATTTCGATACAGATCAGACCGAAGTTTAGGAATAAGATGTAACGCCACCCCGATTGGGAGAGTAGGTGGGAGATCTGTTACATCTTATTCACACCGAGATCCCTAGACTTAGATACGAGTCGAGTTAAAGAGTAAGAGTCAGATTGTTTTATCTGTATTCACTAATGTGTCATAATTACTGATTATGTGTTATGATTTGTATTAAAACTACATGACATGCATGTATACATGTTTTATACTGGGATTTATTCTCACCGGAGTATCCGGCTGTTGTCTTGTTTTGTATGTGTGCATGACAACAGGTGGGACATGATCGGGGTCAAGAAGATGATGAGAGAAGATGAGTTAGAGTGGTGATTCCGGACTTATTGTAGACTTGGTTTAATACTTGAAATTTAGTAGTTGAACCTTAGACTAGTTTGAATAATTGTTGTACATTATTGTACTTTTATACTGAGATGTATATTAGTTAAATTCCATTACGTTCCGCACTTACATTTTTAAAAAGAAAATTTTTTAGACCCTGTTTATCTTAATTGATAATTAAATCCCAAAGATGATTAAGAAGATGATTAGCATCCGGGTCCCCACAACCAGTGTTGTTCCAGTACAACGGGACTGGATCAACTCCATTAGGAATAACACCCAAATCTTGGACAAAATTCCTCATCCAAACTATCTCTTTGGCTGCATCAGATGCAACAATGTATTCAGCTTCAGTAGTGGAATCCGCAACGGTGTCTTGCTTGGAACTTTTCCAAGAGACAGCCGCACCGTTTAGCATGAATACAAAGCCAGAGGTCGATTTCGAATAATCTACGTCACATTGGAAGCTAGAGTCAATGTAGCCTTCCAATTTCAATTCTCCACCCCCATAGACCATGAACAAGTTCTTAGTCCTTCTCAAGTATTTAAGAATATCTTTCACGGTCTTCCAATCCATTGGACCAGGGTTCGCCTGATATTTGCTTGTAACACTCAAAGCATAAGCAACATCAGTAAGCGTAGATATCATACCATACATGATACTACCAATGGCTGACGCATATGGAATTCGTGTCATCATCTCTATCTCTTCATCCGTTTTTGGGACACATTGCCTTAGATAGAGTAATACCATGACACATTGGTAAGTATCCTCTTTTAGACTCTTCCATAGAGAATCGTTTTATAACGGTATCGATATAGGTGGCTTGGGTGAGGCCGAGCATCCTCTTTGATCTATCTCTATAGATTTGTATTCCCAATACGTAGGATGCTTCACCCATGTCTTTCATGGAGAATTTACTTGGTAACCATATTTTAGTTGATTGTAGTAATCCTACATCATTCCCAATGAGCAGGATATCATCAACATAAAGTACTAGGAATATCACTGCACTCCCACTAACTTTCTTGTACACACATGATTCCTCAGGATTCTTAGCAAAACCAAACTCTTTGATAGTGCTATCAAATCTGAGGTTCCAACTCCTTGATGCCTGCTTGAGACCATATATTGATCTATGAAGTTTGCATACCTTATGCTCACTTTCTACTGATGTGTATCTCTCGGGTTGAGACATATAAATTTCTTATTTGATGTCTCCATTGAGAAATGCAGTCTTTACATCCATTTGCCATATCTCATAGTCATACCATGATGCTATGGCTAGTAGTATTCTAATGGACTTAAACATAGCAACTGTTGAAAAAATTTCCTCATAGTCAACTCCTTGCCTTTGAGTATAATCTTTTGCAACCAGCCTTGCTTTGAAGGTCACTACCTTCCCATTCGCCCCAAGCTTTTTTTTGTAGATCCATTTGCATCCTATGGGAACGATTCACTCAGATGGATCCACTAATGTCCAGACTTGGTTTGTATACATAGAGTCCATTTCTGACTGCATGGCTTCAAGACATTTGGTTGAATCAGTATCAGATATTGCTTCTTTGAAATTCATTGGATCACATCCAACACAAGACTCATCATTGTCTTGTTCTTGAAGAAGCGTATATGTAATGCCCGAGATGTGAATTGGTAAGCAGAACTTATTAATGCATGATTTGATGTATTTATTGAAGGGCGAGGAAGCGACGTTGCGACTAGATTTTAGTTGCAAAATATATTGTTGGGGCAGCAGAGACAGTGCAACCGCGGTCTAAAAGACAGTTCACCCGCGGTTGTTTATCATAAAATGTTGAAAGTTGACAGTAGCTTGACTGCACCCGTGGTAAGAACAGGACCGCACCTGCGGTAGATGCACCGAGACAGGAGCGCACCCACGGTCGAAAGTGCACCGCACCCGCGGTCGTGTCTTCTGAATTGTTGGATGTGATACAGTAGGCTCAGCGTACCCGCGGTGCAGAGCTAGCGCACCTGCGGTGCGACGTGTTGAGCAAAGATTAAGCCATTTGCCCTTAGACATGCAATATATACATGAAGTGTCTTCATTCCCTTCATTTTCAGCAGCTGAGAACCGAGAACAACATTCAGCAACCCTCCAAACTTCATTTCATCTTAGATATTTGATTGTGAATCATCTAACCATCCGATTTTCGATCCAAGCTTATATTTGAGCTCCTTGCATCATAGGCTTCTAAAGGATGTAAGTTTTGTTAAGTTCTTATTTGAATTGGCAATATGATGTTGGGAGAAATCAGATTTGATTGATATTATGTGTTCTTATGATTATTTCGAACTCATATTCGTCGCCGGATCGGAGAACGGATATGATATGCGATCTTTTTCATGTTTCAGCATGTTTTGACTTGAGTTTATGTAGATTTTAGTATAGTAGAGTTTGCTATGATGAGAATTATGAGTTATTGTTATTGATTATTGATATTTGAATTGACCGGTATCGCGAGATTACGCCGTTATGCCGTTGAAATGTACCGAGATTGGATATTGAGCTGTATGTGTATTGATTTGAGCTAGAGAGTGATAAGAATGCATATTGAATATGTCATTTCAGATTTGTCTTGACAAGTTTCGACATCGAGACCTCGACATCAACAAAGATTGAACAACGAAAGGTATAATTCATGTTGATTCGGGAAGATACAACTCGAATTATATTTGATTTGAGTTTCCCAAAATCACATACTAGATTGTTTATATTTTGATATGTTTGTGCTTTGTTTATAGATTTATATTCAAGCATTTAAGATAGGAGAGTCATTGGCAGAATTGCCAAATTTCTAGATGTTCGGTGGTATCGACGCATAGGAGCAGATGTACTCCGATTGTAGACATCCGATACAGACAGGACCGAAGTCTAGGAATAAGACGTACCGTCACCGCGATTGGGAGGGTAGGTGGCAGACTGTGACGTCTTATTCATACCGGGATCCCTAGAGTTAGATACGAGTCAAGTCCAAGATATGAATTGATTTAAGTTACTTGTCTTATATTGTTTATGTTTCATAGACTATGGGACATGTGGTTATTGATTTTATTCACGACAATATGCTTCATGATTTATATTGTGTATATGCATGTATACATGTTTTATACTGGGATATGTTCTCACCGGAGTTTCCGGTTGTTGTTGTGTCTGTATGTGTGCATAACAACAGGGGGGACATGATCAGGGTCCAGAAGAAATTGACGAGATGAGAGATCGAGATAGCGTGGTGATTTGGGCGTAGAAGATTACTAGTGATTTTACATATGATCTGTAGTTTGTATTGAACACTAGTTGTATGAATGTACTGAAAGAAGACATGTATTTATGTTTTTTGAAATAAAACTAGAAAAAGATCTTGTGCTTGATTTATATACACTTGATTTAATGTTAAAGGCAAAATTTTGACCTACATTTTCTAGCAAAGATCCAATTAATCCCAAAAATAATTGAGTTAGAGCCCGGGTCCCCACATTATATCTAGCTTGTGGTCTAATAATCCTATCAGACCTTCTAGGAGCTTGTACTTCGACTACTGGTTGTTGGAAATTAGGTTCAACTACAATAGTTGAAGGAGTATCTTGAATTTCTTCAAGTTCTATCATCTTGCCTTTTCCGTCTAATAGAAATTCTCTTTCCAAAAAGGTGGCATTTCTTGAAACAAACACTTTTGCTTCATTGGGATGATATAAATGATATCCAACAGAATTCTTTGGATATCTTACAAAGTAGCACAAAGTGGATCTACTATCCAATTTGTCTCCCACTGTCTGCTTCACGTAAGCAGGACATCCCCATATTCTCATGTAAGAATATTTGGGAGTTTTTCCCATCCATATCTCATATGGAGTTTTATCCACTGCTCTAGTATGGACATTATTCAACAATATTGCCGCAGTTTCAAACGCAAAGCCTCAAAACTTTGTAGGCAATTCAGTGAATCCCATCATAGATCGAACCATGTCCATCAAGGTTCGATTTCAACGTTCAGAAACACCATTCAATTGTGGTGTTGCTGGTGGAGTCCACTGTGAGAGAATCTCATTCCCTTTTAGATATCCCAAAAATCCAGCACTCGAGTATTCTCTATCTCGATCAGATCGAAGTGTCTTAATACTCCTTCCTAGCTATTTTCCTACTTCAGATCTGAATTCTTTGAACCTTCAAATGCTTCAGATTTGTGTTTTATAAACATATCCATACCTCGAATGGTCATCAGTAAAGGTAATGAAGTAGGATTGCCCATATTCTGTGCTAACACTTAGCAGGCCACAAATGTCTGTGTGGATCAAATCCAATAGACCATGCGCATGTTCCATGTTTCCATTGAATGAAGTCTTTGTCATTTTTCCTTTTAGACAGGATTTACAAGTAGGTAGAGAATTTATGTCTGACAAGTCAAACATGCCTTCTCCCACTAGTTTGTGCATCCTTCTTTGGGAAATGTGACATAGTCTAGCGTGCCATATTTGTGTGGGATTTGGATCATCTAACTTTCTTTTGTTTGTTGTTGAAATCGTGTTTACTTGGACATTCACTTATCATTTGCAGAACATTTCTGGCACATATAATTTCTTATGTCCGGAGTTCTTGTAGTGAAATAAATATGTTCTAACTTATCGGGCTTTGTAGGCCTTTTAAGTGTCCTTCAGAGTTTGCCTCTTATTGGGTTTGTTTTTCTTGTGAGGGGCAGAACATTTCTTTCCCTTACTTTGCGAGCCAATTTTTGTCTGACGAGAGGCCCATTAGAAAAACAACAATTCCATGTTTTATGGTGATCTCATAAGTTATAAGCATATTAACTAGCTCTTCAAGGCTATCATCTATCTTGTTCAAATTGAAGTTCACCACAACCCCGTCAAATGAGGAATAGAAAGACAACAAATTGATGTCATCAATTAACTTGTTAGGAATCACATATTCCAGGCCCACCACATTTACAATAAGCCCAATCATATGTACACCATGCTCATGGGCCAGAGCCCCATCCTGCATGCATGTAGTCATGAGCTTTTAAAATGGTGTGCATCACTGTACAAGTTTCATGTTCCATGCAACTCTTGCATGTTTATTCGAATGTCAGCAACATTCAACATTTCCTCAAACTATCCCTACAGTTCATTAGACATAAAAGTGAGCACATTACACTTTAGCTTGCACACTATGGTCCCACCATCTTGCATGCATTGTCAGTTCAACAAGACTGACATTAGTGTGTATGTCATTTTCTCCGAATTTAGAACAATTTTTCCAACCAGTCTTGAAAATTAGATTCAGTTAGCTTGTTAATAACAAAAATGGATTACATGACGAAATCAAAAATATACTGATATGGAAACAGAATAATGGTTTCTGATTATTTTAAAATAATTTTAAGATATAAAATATGGATTTTATTTTATAAATCTCTCTCCCACTATTTTGACATTTCCACCACCCTCTGATGAAAAAGGGAAATCGTATTTCCTTAGTGGGCACGTAGAGTCCAATTAGCCAATTATAATCCCGAATAATATCAGCCAATTATAATTTCTAAAAGGTAGAATCCAATTACATCTCTATGCAACCTCCGCGTGTTTTGCCTCACGTTTAATAAGGACCCAATAATATGACGCCGTTTATTTTCGCGTGTCAAACCGACCCATCAATATTGAATTGTAGTAGACGGTCGCCATGAGTTCTGCCAATAATATGAGCCGAAGTCATGGGAGTTCCACTCAATTCACATCATATGTCCGGTGGAAGTCACAGCTTTTCGGCGTCCAGGTCTCCCCAATAATAAGAAGAAAGACACTGTCCGCGGGTAGCGATCAACATGCAACCACGGTTGATGGAAGGCAAGGAAAAATTAAACTCTATTAATTTTTACTTTTACGTTTTGATATGAATTTTGAATCATATTCAAAATGAGGGATTTTAATTTTAAAATTGTCTCATCATTTTAATTTTTAAAATCGCGTGCCACGAGTTTGTACGTTTGCCGGATCCATGCAACTATATTATCTAATAATATACATACATGCATACTACTATATATCGCATATATCATAATATGAAATTCAACAATAAATAAGGATGATCGATCGTCAACACTATTAGATCCATGTGAGCCAGAAATGGATCCAGGTCCAAAACCTAGGTAAATGCAGAGATGCAAATGCAACTATTACAAGAGCTTCCAATATTTTACATGTCTTCATCTCGTTCATCGGGCCCACCATCTTCAAGTCTTGATCTCCCACTATTTCTAATGATTACATTTAAATAGCCATGGCACATAAGAGATACATCTCATAGGGGTGGGAACGGGCCATAAACCAGGCCCACTTTAATAATATCAAATATTAACAAAACGAATAAAACAGTAAAATATCCTAATATACACCTAACACATTAGCCAAGGATCTTGATCATCCTTCATGCATTTAATATCAAATATTAACATCAATTTAATTAAACAATTTAATTAATTGATAAATCATATATCTAATAATTTTATCACTAACCACCACAATTATTAAAGAATTTAATAAATTAAATAAACACCTTTATTTAATTTCCAATTAATTCAATAATAATTGATTTCTTGTAAAACTCATTTTTACCAATTTTCAAAAATATCAATTTTGCCCAAAAATTTGAAAAATATGAAAATTGCACACTGGGCCCAAACAATTCAAGCCGCCATTCAGCACACTTCCCGAGACGATCCCGGGCAGCCGCCCTCGCTGCCCGAACGTTTCGTGCAGCCGCAAGCGCCCTGTGCTCGCAGGGTGCGCACAAGCGCTCGGCGCGCGCGCAGTGCGGTGGCCCGCCGTGTGCGCAGCGTGCGGACATTCTGCACGCCGCACGCGGGCAGCCGCCGCACGCTGTGCGGAGGCGCCGTACTGTGCGCGCAGGCGCGCACAGTGCACTGCCCAGAACAGTTTCGGGCAGCCCAATAATTTTTTTTATTTCCGAAAAATAATTTTAGAGGTGCTATAATTTTCTGAAAAATTTTCTTGCGTGGATAGAAATAAATTATTCAATATTAAATCCATACGATTTAGAAAAACCTTGGCTCTGATACTGTAATGCCCGAATTTTGAAAAAATGTGGCAGTAGTTGTGATGGTTCTTGGCTTTACGTTATGGTATGAATGGTAATGAATATTATAGAATGAAATAGATAATGGAGGGGTAGAATCAAAGGTGGAATTTGAGCTAAATAGGTAATGGAAGTGCAGAAACGGTATGAAAATTGTGGCAGTAGTTGTGGTTTTTAACATAATATTTTGTATATTGATCCATTTGATGTGAGGCCACTTCCATTAAAAATATAAGACATAAGGCTATAACTTTCCTGTTTTGAATTTTGTTTAAATCATTAGGGAAGACGAGCCAAAAGCGCCCCGAAATGTGTCGTGCCTATCGTCGTTCCTACAATGACACATGTTGGGAGATTGAGCATAACTTTTTACTCAGACCTCCAAATGACATGAGGTTAATTGGAGATGCAAGCCAAAACATAGGGCTATAGCTTTCCTGTTTACGACTTTTCCTAATTCTGAAGGGAAGAGGCGTTTCGGAAGCAATTTTTAACGTAGCTGTGCGTAGAGCGCGTCCGAGCTGAAAAAGATCTCCGCCCGGGCGGGCCTTGTTCGAAAATTTTATATTTATGGCCGAGAGTTCCGCGACCGAGCGGAAAAAGATGTCCGCCCGAGCACCCAGCAAGTTAAGAAAACGTGTTTTAGTGTTTGGGAAGGCATAAAATCGAATGGGTTAATCTTTTTAGTGATTTTCCTTCTCCTTCTTTTCTCTCCATTGGTTTGGAAGCTAGGGTTCTTTATTCTCCTTCAATCCAATTTCTTCCAAGACATTAATCTTTGATTGAAGCCTTAATATTTTCTTGGAGCTTTGAAGTTCTTCTCCTCAAGAGTTTAGAAGCAAGGTAAGAAAGCTTATTTCCTTGAGTTAGTGATTGAAGGGAAAACAATGTGTTGTTTGGTTTGAGTGTTGAGGTAAAGTTGTTAATATAATGATTGATGGTATTATTATTGTATGTATTGATATTTTGAAAAGAAATGGAATTGAAGGTAAGGACAAAGTAAAGGAGCTAACTCTCTTTAGCACACATGTCATGTGTTAGATAAAATGATTCAATAAATGTTTTTATGACATATTACGGTTAAGAAATTTACGGATCTTGATTCGAAGCAGTATTGAATTAATTATGAATTTTGAACAGAAACTACTCTGTTTTGATAGATGATCAAAGTTCTTGAGTTATAGTAGGATTCAAAGGTTCAAGACTTCTCACCTACACATTTCGATCTTCTTTTGGTAATATTTGAAAGGTATGTTACGATCGGTAATATACGAGGTAAAAATATCATTTTTATTTTAAATTGAAAACTCTATGGCTCGATGAACTATTGGTGATTTGATAATGATTGTTGTATTGAGATGAGTTGATTATGATATCGAAATGATGATATTGATTTGCATCATTACGTTGCATATTGAGCCAATTTTTTATTCAGATTTGATATGGCGAAGGTCGCCTTGATTTATTGATTTGTTGGACGTATGGGGCTATAGTTGAGTTGGCATAGTGTATACGGAGGTCGCTGCTATGGCCTGAACACTCTCTATAGGCCCACCATAGTCCTGAGATTGTAGAACACAACACCCCATCCCGAGCGGATGAGTCGGTGGATGTTGCTGGGTGATTCTATTCCCTTGGTTACCCTATGACCAGATGATTCACTAGATCTTGAGATTTATTGATAGCGCACAGCTTCTGATCATGCATTGCATTATATTGCTTCTTTGTGAATTTTATATCAGATATTTGAAATTTTAATTCTCATATGTTATTGATTGTATCATACTGGGTTTATACTCACCGGCACGTCGGCTACCTCTTGTTTTCATGTGCTTGACGGTAGGTGAGGCGAGGCTTGGGATGCCAGAGTCCAGCTCCAGGCGAGGAGATACGAGTTAGAGTGGGATTCTCGGGTCTTTGGAGCTATGTGATGATGTTTGGATTTCTTTGGTTCCCTACTTTTTGTTGGCATGTTGAAAATTATATTTCAAACATTTGAGACCATTAAATTATTTTGACGATATTTATGTGAATTTGTGAACCACAAATTATGTATTTACTAAATCATTTGGTTTGTTACAATTATAATTAATAGTATTAGATATCGGACCCGGGGCCCCACATTAGGTGGTATCAGAGCGTAAGATATTTGGGAACAGGGTAGATCGAGCCAGTTTGAATTGCTTGATCAAGTGATATATTTGTTAGCATTTTCATTGTGCTATGATGTGAAATACATGATTTAAATTGAGATATTATATTGTTGAGTTTTATTCGAGATTTTTGAGATTGTTGAGTCTCAAGAGCCAGAGATGATTGATAAAGGATTGAGATGATTATGATATTGTGATTTTATATTTGTTTGATCTATTTTATATCAGACATGGCTACTCGAGGTAGAGGTTGTGGTAGACCTAGACAGGACATACCAGTGGCACAAGATCAGGGCAGTGCTACTCATACTCAGATGAATATAACTTCGACTCCGATGAAGATACTGTTAGCCAGATTTCAGTCTTTTCACCCACCGATGTTGAAGGGTACCAAGAATGCATTAGAGTATGAGAACTGGTTGGAGAATATGGATCAATTATTTGAATCTCTTGAGTATCCAGATGATCGTAGAATCAAATTAGTTGTTCATCAGTTATTTGAAGTTGCTAAGAGTTGGTGGATAATGACCAAGAAAGCTTTAGAGGGTCGAGGTACGATTGTTACCTGTGATATTTTTAAATCTGAATTTTATCAGCGTTTCTTTCCTACCTCTTACAGGAAAGATAGGGGAGCCGAGTTTGCAAATTTAAAACAGGGAAATCTGAATATTGAGGACTATGTTGCTAAGTTCTCGAATTTACTGAGATTTGCTCCTCATGTAGCATCCGATAAAGAAGCTAAGGCTGATCACTTCATAAATGGTCTTAATCCTGATATCTTTACCATGGTTAATACTGGAAGGCCTAACACTTTTGCTGAGGCTCTTGATAGAGCAAAGGGAGCTGAAATAGGAATCATTAGGCAGAGAGGTTTTCAGTATTCGCAACGACCCCAACAACCACAGTTCCGACAGTAGTTCAGACAGGGTAATAGTGGCAACATAAGAGAGCAGTTCAAGGCTAGAGGCAAACAATTTAAGAGGCATGGCAGTAATTTTTTGAGTTCTATTGGATCGAGACAGTCTGGTTCAGTTCAGAGCACTGGTTATTCAGGCCCGACTTGTGGTCATTGTGGTGGTAGACATTATACCGATCAATGTAGAGGAGTCTCAGGAGCTTGCCACTTGTGTAACCAAGTGGGACACTATGCTCGAGTCTGTCCTAACCGTGGCAGTGATATTTCTCAGAGTGGGGGATCATCGAGACAGACACCTCACCAGAATCGTCAGACCCCTGCAGTTCATTCCTATCAGCAGTCAAACCGGTCATATCAGAACAAACAGAGTGGTAGCCACAGGGTAGGACAACCACCTAGACAGTAGGCTCGAGTTTTTGCACTCACTAAGAAAGAGGCACATAATGCTCCAGATAATAATATTGCAGGTATTTGTTTTCTTTCAAGTTATCCTGCTTATGTTTTGATGGATACTGGTGCATCACATACTTTCATAGCTGAGCACTTTGTCTCGTTGCATTCTATGCCATTATCATCTACATTTTCTATTTCTACTCCACTGGGCAAAGTGATGAGGTCAGCAGAAATGATAATTGGTTGTGAATTTCGTTATGAGGATAATGTTATTGAGATTGATTTCATTGTGTTGGAGATGTCTGATTTTGACTGCATAGTTGGTATTGACATGTTGACAAGATACAGGGCTACTGTAGATTGTTTTCAGAAGATTGTTAAGTTTAGGCCTGATATGACAGATCACTGGACATTCTATGGTAAATGTTCTCGAGCTAAGATTCCTTTGATATCTGTTTTGTCCATGACTCGTTTGTTGCAGAAAGGAGCCGAATGTTTCTTGGTTTATGCAATTGATATTTCAAGGTCAGTACCTAAATTGGCAGATATTCCAATTGTTAGTGAATTTTCAGATGTATTTCCAGATGAGATTCCAGGATTTCCTCCAATCCGAGAGATTGATTTCAACATTGAGTTGATGCCAGGTAGACAACCTATTTCTAGAGCTCTTTATAGGATGGCGCCAATTGAACTAAAGGAACTAAAGGAACCACTTGAGGATCTATTGGCTAAAGGATATATAAGACCAAGTGTTTCACCTTGGGGTGCTCCGGTTTTATTTGTGAAGAAGAAAGACGGGTCTATGAGGCTTTGTGTCGATTATAGACAGTTCAATAAAACCACAGTAAAGAATAAATATCCTTTGCCGAGGATTGATGATCTCTTTGACCAGTTGCAGGGTTCTTCAGTATATTCTAAGATTGATTTAAGATCTGGATATCATCAGTTAAGAGTTAGAGAGACAGATGTGCCTAAGACTGCTTTTCGTACCAGGTATGGGCATTTTGAATTTTTGGTTATTCCTTTTGGGTTGACCAATGCACCTGCGGTATTTATGGATTTGATGAACCGTGTGTTTCAAAGGTATATAGATCAATTTGTTGTGATCTTCATTGATGATATTCTTATTTATTCAAAATCTGTAATTGAGCATGCCGAGCACTTGAGAGCTGTTTTGCAAATTTTGAGAACTGAAAAGTTGTATGCTAAATTATCGAAATGCGAGTTTTGGTTGGATAAAGTGGTTTTCCTTGGACAAGTGATTTCAAGTGCAGGTATATCAGTTGATCCGAGTAAAGTTGAGGCAGTCATTAATTGGTCTAGACCGACATCAGTTCCTGAGGTGCGTAGTTTTATGCGTTTGGCAGGATATTATCGCAGATTTATTGAAGGATTCTCACAGATTGCGAGGCCAATTACCCAGCTGACACAAAAGAATGTACCATTTATTTGGTCAGAAGCATGTGAGGCTAGTTTTGTTGAACTTAAGCAGAGATTGACTAGTGCTCCAGTTCTGACTATTCCATCAGGTGTAGGAGGATTTATAGTGCACATTGATGCTTCACATCAATGACTGGGTTGTGTATTAATGCAGCATGGCCGTGTGGTTGCCTATGCTTCACGACAGTTGAAGCCACATGAGTCTAGATACCCAGTGCATGACTTGGAACTAGCAGCAGTGGTTTTTGCCTTAAAGATTTGGCGTCACTACTTGTATGGGGAGAAATTTGAGATATTCACTGATCATAAGAGTTTGAAATACCTCTTTTCACAAACGGAGCTGAACATGAGACAAATACGTTGGTTAGACTTGTTGAAAAACTATGATTGCGAAATAAAATATTATCCAGGCAAGTCAAACGCAGCAGCTGATACTTTGAGCAGAAAAGTATGTAACATGTCTTTGATCACTAGCAGTGTATCTGATCTAGTGGAAGAATGTTGTCTTTCTGGGTATTATTGTTTGGTAGATACTCAACCTGTAAGAGTATTTATGATTCAAGCAGAGCCAGAGTTGTTTATAAAAATTAAAGAGGCCCAAAGGTTAGATCAAAGCATTCAAAAATAAGTTGAACTCGTCAGATCAGGACAACAATCAGAATTTCAGGTCAATAACGAGGGTATTTTGTTTGTGAATGATCGTATTGTAGTTCCTAATATTTCAGATTTGAGGATACAGATTTTGCGTGATGCTCATTGCAGTAAATTCAGTGTACACCCTGGAAGTAAAAAGATGTACAATGATTTGAAGAAACAATTTTGGTGGAAAAGAATGAAATCTTACATAGCAGAATTTGTATCCTGTTGTTTGAATTGTCAACAAGTGAAAGCAGAACGGAAGCGACCAGGAGGTCTTTTGCATAGCCTTAAAGTTCCAGAATGGAAGTGGGATCATATCACCATGGACTTTGTCACGAAATTGCAGAGGTCGTCGAGGGGTTGCGATGAAATTTGGGTTATCGTTGAAAGATTAACCAAGTCTTCGTGTTTCATTCCTTATCAGATGACATATAGGCATGATCAGATGGCCAGATTGTACATCAGAGAAGTTTTGAGATTGCATGGTGTACCTAAGTCAATTGTATCAGATATGTGATCCCATATTTTCTTCTCATTTTTGGCAGAGTTTACAAGAGGCCCTTGGTACTCGTTTGCATTTGAGTACATCATATCATCCTCAGACAGATGGACAGTCAAAACGTACTATTCAGACATTAGAGGATATGCTGAGAGCTGTAGTGATGGATTTTGGTATTGGTTGGCAGGATTCGTTACCACTTGTTGAGTTTTCTTATAACAACAGTTATCAAGTGAGCATTGGAATGTCACCATTTGAAGCATTATATGGCAGGAAGTGTCGATCTCCTCTGTATTGGGAAGATTTACCTGAAGCACCAATTGTAGGACCTGATATGATAAGAGATATGACAGAGAAGGTGAAATTGATTCAGAGTCGTATGAGAGCTGCTCAGGATAGACAGGCTAAGTATGCGAACATCAGGAGACGGCCGTTGATTTTTGAGAAAGGTGAGAGTTTTTCTGAAAATATCTCCTTTTCGTGGTACAGTTAGATTTGGAAAGAACGGTAAATTATCACCGAGATTCATAGGTCCGTATGAGATTTTGGAACGTGTTGGTGATTTGGCTTATAGATTAGCTTTTCCTCCAGCGTTATCAGGTGTTCATGATGTTTTTCATGTGTCCATGTTGAGGAAATATCATCCAGATCCTTCTCATGTACTTCCAGCCGATGAGGTTGAGTTAGACCAGAATTTGAGCTACATTGAGAGACCGATTCAGATACTAGACAGAAAAGATAAACAACTCAGAAATAAATTGATACCATTGGTTAAAGTACAGTGGAGCAGACATGGTGTCGAGGAGGCAACTTGGGAATTAGAAGATAAAATGAGACAAAAATATCCAAAGTTATTCAAATGAAGTATGCTTCTATTCTCGGTTTTATTTTTAGTATTGATTATTAAATGTTCGACTTGAAAGAGATGATTGATTTCGAGGACGAAATCTATTTTAGAGGGGAGGAATTGTAATGCCCGAATTTTGAAAAAATGTGGCAGTAGTTGTGATGGTTCTTGGCTTTACGTTATGGTATGAATTGTAGAACCCGTAACTTAGACTACGTATAAGCCATGCATAATTTTAGTATTTAAATTAAAATGATTTTATTGCATGCATATTTAAATTTAATTATTTTACGTAGTAGTTTAATTTTTATCATTTCAGTTATTTCAGTGAGGCCGGACTGAAGTTGGAGTTTAGAGATAAAATTTAAGATTCAGAAAACAATTTCAGAATTTATTTTAGCTAGCAAGTAAGTTAATTTAAGTTAATAAGGAGGTTTAGGGAATTATATATACAACTTGAGGTGAGTAGGAAATAAATTCATTTAAGTTCCATAATTAAGGGGTTAATTCACTAAATTATTTAAATGATAGGTAAGGCTTTTAAGGGTTATAGATTTACTAACTAATCAACATTTCCCCTTCATTTTTATTGTAAAATTTTCGGCCCCCTTAGATGACTAAGCAATACCTTGCCAACTCACCCTTTGACCCATTCTTTGTCACTCCTTAGCATGGTTATCTTTTCACCCTTAACTAATTAATTAATACTAGATAATTATCCTAACCTAGTCTAGCATGTAGGAATCGGTCATTAGCACTCCAAAAAACACCCCAACAAATCATTTGATATCAAACAAAAAATCAAATTTCAAATAGGAGACTTGGTCTTGCATTCCCCATTATATTTGCAACCATTTCCCTCACTCTCCTAACCAATATTTCTCCTCTCCATCACCAAAATTCAGAGCCATTTCAGAGTAGAAAACCGTGAACCTCATAGCTAGAAACAAGAGAGAAAACCGAGTAAGAATCAAGGTAGCAAGAGCGCTCCACCTCCTCCGCGCCGAATCGCCTCATCCTTTCGTTTTTCTTTCAAACGAAACCAGGCATGCATATACTCTTCCTTGACTCTTCAATCAAGTCCTATTATCAGTATTTAACATTACATGATCATCATTTCCATGCAAAAAACCGAAATCTATGAAAAATTTTCAGAAAATAAAAGATGCAGAATTTCGGCTTTCATGATGCTCTTCACGGGTTCTCTTGTTTTGATGTTTCAGGTGGATGGTTCGACTCCAGGCTCACTAGGCTACATCTAGACACATACTAGGGTGTGTCAAGACCATGATGGTCCATTCAAACAAGCCCCATGCATGATAGAAACCGAAATTGACAGCAGCTTCTCATTCTTAGCCATTTGTGTTTTCGAAAATTATTTTTTGATGTCAAGGGAAAGGATCTGATCTTGGCTGCCCTAAAGGCCTATAGCCATGGTTAAATCACTTCCCTAGCATGTCTAAGACGTGACTAAGTTTCCCTTTTGGTGGCTTGGTCCATGGTGAATCGGTTTTTACAAAATACTCAAGAACAGCCCCTGCACCCTTCGGCTTAACATTTTTGACAGTTAGTGTTGTTTCGATTTTTAGGGAATGGTGTGTATCTTGTTTGGCCTCCGGCCCTTAGCCACGGTTCATACCATACCCCTAGATGTCTAGATCGTGTCATGGTCAATCAAATGGACATTGGAACGATTCGTGACAGCAAAACAAAAGCAATGCATCCTACGTGCAGAATTTGTTCTCGGTTGGAACGTTCGGTTGTTTGCTGGTGTGATGCGAATTGTGGCTGGTCTAGGGCCCTTAGCCATGGTTCAAATCATTCCTTAGGATGTTGGTAAGAGGTTTTGGTCGGTGGTTCAAGCCCCAATGGCCATTAGCCTCGAAAACGACGCAAGAAACTAAAGCACAACTGCTGTATTTTGTGGACAGCAACTTGCTGTGACGGTTCAGTGGCTCGTTTGAGTTCTTGGTTGGCTTTTAGCCTATGGCCTTAGACTGGACAGTGCCTCATTAAGTTAGGAAGGTCATGTTTTTGGCCGTTTGTGATTCGGATCATTTTTGAGGTCGTACGAGGATTTACGGTGCGATGAGCCAAATTGACTCTCGAAAGAGCGTTTCATGTTTTGGCCTCCATTCACCTAGATTTCGACCCTCACCACTTTAGGATCATTATTTCATCATTTAAGGTGTATTTTAATCACGAATACTTGATGGTTCGGTGTTGGTTCGGGTTGGCACGGAGTCATGATTAAATACGAAATCGTAGGCGCAATTGTCTCAGTTTTCGGATTTAATTGCATAGTTTTGTCAAGTAAAAGCTATTGCATATTTTTCATGACATATGTAGGTTGCAGCGAGCCTGGGAGCGATCCAATCCATTCAGTAAAATTATTGCAGGATATTTAATTATGTTGATTAATTATATTACGTGCAAAAATATTCATTTTGAGATTTATGCGATATTGTTTGTGGTCACTTTACTATCATGATTAAACCCGGTCGCCAGTTACCGGTCCGGTCGCCAGTTACCGGTCAATTCAGTTGTTTCACCCAGTATACTGTGGCAATAGTCTGATCAGACGTACATTATTAAACGCGGTCGCCAGTTACCAGTCCGGTCGCCAGTTACCGGTCAGCTCAGTTCAGTTCAGTTCAGGGACCACTTGTGTAGACCATAATCTCACCAGAAAATTATTACATGCTATTTCAGTACAGGGCTCCAAGGATCAAACATTTTCACTATGATTTTCAGTTCAGTTATGCACGTATATTATAATTGCTCATGACAAGTTATTTTCACATTATGCCTCATGACATGATATTTTTATCCCATGCAAAATTTTACTATTTATTTACTTGTTATTTACGATATATGCATGTTGAGTCTTTAGACTCACTAGACTTGATTGTTGTAGGTACTGATGATGTCGGGACCGAGGGCGGGGACCAGTGAGCCAGCTCGAGTCGGCAGTAGTAGGACCCGAGGACCTCAGTTCAGCATTTATTATTATTTGATTGCTCAAACATTGTGATTGTCGTTGGATAAACTTTTACTGTTATTTCGAAAATGTTAATTTCTTCCGCTGCCATTTTGAACATTAAAATTTATTTATCAGTTCATTTATGAATGAGGCAATTTTAATTATTTAAAAAGAAAATTTTAATTTTTCCGCAAATTTTAAAAAACGGATTTTTAGGCCTCTACAGCTGGTATCAGAGCAATGGTTCTTTAAAGGGTTGTACTACTACTGACCACGAGAAGCTCATGAAGTCACGTCTTCGGTCTGTAAGTTTTACATTTACGTATTTTATTTAAAGCATGAATTATTTGACAGCATGTTTTCATGAATTATTTTACGTCCAGATTTTTATTGTTCAGTATTTAAATTTAATTAAATTAAGGAATTATGCATGTTAGTTACGTATGGGTTATGATTGGAACAGTATGCCCCCTAGACGCATTCTCGAGCGCACTAGAAAGGAGGAACGCCGTTATGAGGACGGCGAGGATCAGAGACAAGAGAGGCACGGACCTCCACCTCCACCACCCCCTCCGCCTGACATGAATGCCCAGATGCTAGCTGGGATGACTCAGTTCTTCGCACAGTTTGCGGGGAACAATGCCGTGGCGACCAAGCCGACAGGGCCCGAGGCTGTATATGAGAGATTTAAGAAGATGCGTCCAAAGGAGTTTTCAGGGACGTCGGACCCCTTGATTGCCGAGGGATGGATCAAGTCCCTCGAGGTTATCTTCGAGTTTATTGTGGCGCCCCAAACCTCGCCACGTAATCATACATGTGACGTCATATGCATAAAAATTTTCTTTTCGACAACGTAATAATATAATGCATATACGACAAAATAGTGCAATCACCACACTATCTACGTCAATGCAGCAGAAACAGTATAATAAATACATACACACATACAACTCAAATAAGACAATGAACCATACTGTCTCTATCTACTATCAACTACAGGACTGTTTGACTAGACACACCTAGTCTTTCACCTCTATCATGTCTCACAGCATAGTCCTGTAACCTGTCCAACAGAAACAGCCCCAAAGGGTGAGCATACACAACAATCATCATCGCAATACATAACAGTTATATTAAAACCAACATAAGATATAACTGAAATGATAACAGAAATACCCCCTTTGCCGTTTCTGGACAATCAGCCATCAACAACCTCAACAACATCACACTGTGACAACAACATCGACGATACGTCGCACCCCAACTCCGGTGACAGCAATATCGTCGAACGAACAACAACATCGACGATACGTCGCACCCCAACACCGGCGACAGCAATATCGTCGAACGAATAACATCAACGATACGTCGCACCCCAACTCCGGCGACAGCAATATCGTTGAACGAACAACATCAACGTGACGTCTCCCAACAACGACGGCCAACAACATCAACAATAATAAACAACAACAAATATAATATCAAATCACCCATATCCAGTGATTTACCATCGTTCAACACAATAGTATTCATCAATACTAAACAATAATAATATATGCTCGTACGTCAACACGTACCTGATAATCGAGTATATATACAATCTGGATATTTCTTTGATCCTGAGGCTTGTGATGTATCTAAATAATTCAACAATAATTATCAGATCATTGTCACCGTATCAACACAGTTATAACAGCCTCAATATATAACATCAAATAGCCCAACAACAATTAATTCAACAAAATATAAAACTCGATTATAAATTTGAATTGTTCAATTTAATATTCTAGTGTATTTAATTCACAATACTACCATCAAATACACCCTAATTAATTAACTTCAAATAATATGCTATTTTACAACATCCGTCAAATTACGAAAACTTTATATCAACGTGTAGCCTATACTTCGTAGACTCCGAATATATAATCAGAATTAATAACAACTGACAAACAACTCTCCAATCTCAATCCAACGATTAAAAATTTCTAATTATAATAAATTGAGAATAATTCAAAATAACACCACTATAATCTTCTCTACTTCGTTAAAATCATACACTACTCAACAATCTTCAATTTCAGTATGATTTAACAATTTATCAGATTTATTCCAGAAATCGACGAATTTCAAACATCACCAAAACTATAAAATTTATACCTCAAATCGAAGACCTCGTGCCAACGATTCCAGAACTGAAGTCGGTTCGTCGATTGGATAAACCGATAAGCCGCACGATCGAAAATAAAAATCGAAATACTGTTTTCTCTCACCTCTCACGTTCTCTCTGTTTCTAGTTAATCTCATTTAGTTTGATTGAATTCCACCGATTCCCATCTATTTTATATTATTATATATTTTATTTTATTATATTAATAATATAATATATAATATTTAACATTTTATCACCGGTATATCTTTTTGAACCAGTCAAACGATCAAATTTTCCAAAACTCAAAACATGGAACTTCTATATCTTTGAGTTTTCTACGTTATATCCAAATTTCAAATCATTTGGACTTCATATGACCAAGATATGTCATATTTCTCTAGTTAAAAATCATTAATTATTTAGTAATCTCACATTACTAAATCAACAACTTGTGATATTACTTCAGGCATTACATTTCTACCCCCCTTAAATGAATTTCGACCCCGAAATTAATCAAGAACAGTAATAACATGCATAAATAAAACATACGTCATACCATCAGAATAAGTAGGGGTAGAGCTCCCTCATATGCCGCTCTGTCTCCCATGTGGCCTCTTCGACACCTCTATGTTCCCACTGAACCTTCACCATCGGTATAAGCTTACTACGAAGCTTCCGTTCAGATCGATCCAAAATACAAACTGGTCTCTCAATATAAGACACGTCAGGATCTAACTGAACCTCAGAAATATCCAACACATGTGAAGGATCCGGCTCATACTTCCGCAACATCGATACATGAAACACATCATGAATACCAGATAAAGATGGAGGTAGAGCCAATCGGTAAGCCAAAGTGCCTATCCGCTGCAATATCTCATACGGGCCAACATACCTCGGTGCCAACTTTCCTTTAATGCCAAATCGCACTGTGCCACGAAAAGGAGAAACTTTCAAAAATACTCGATCGCCCTGCTGAAACTCTAAAGGTCTTCGTCTTTTATTGGCATAGGCGGCCTGTCTATCTTGAGCTGCTTTCAATCGTTGCTGTATCAACTTTACTTTCTGTTCCATCTCATGAATCATATCAGGACCGATAACTGCAGCTCGATCAACATCATCCCAGTATAACGGAGATCTACAACGTCTCCCGTACAATGCCTCAAATGGAGCCATCTGAATACTACTCTGATAACTATTGTTATACGCAAACTCTACCAATGGAATAGATGACTGCCAAATAGATTTAAAATCCATAACATAAGCACGCAACATATCCTCCAGCGTCTGAATAGTACGCTCAGTCTGACCATCTGTCTGGGGATGATAAGCCGTACTTAATCTCAACTCTGTCCCCATCGCAGTCTGCAATCCTTCCCAAAAATGAGAAGTAAATCAAGGATCTCTATCAGAAATAATAGACACTGGAATCCCATGCAACCGTACAATCTCTCGTATATACAACTGTGCCATCGTCAAGTACGTACTACTCATGCTATAGGGTATAAAATGTGCAACTTTCGTCAATCGATCAACAATCACCCAAATAGCATCAATAGTTCCAGTGCTTATTGGCAAATGAGTCACAAAATCCATCGATATGTGCTCCCATTTCCGAGTCGGCACTTCTAAACTCCTCAATTCACCTCACGGCCTTCTCCTCTCAGCTTTGATCTGTTGACAATTAAGATATCGACGTACAAAATCAAACACATCACGTTTCATTCCCTTCCACCAAAACTGAGAGCGTAGATCCTTATACATCTTCTTGCCACCAGGGTGGATAGAATATCGACTACAATGTGCACGCCGCAACAGGCCGGGCGCAACTCAGATATATCAGGAACTACCCATCTATCATTCATCCTCAAACTGCCATCATCAGCCGTTCTAAAACGAGTATCTTGTTTCTGAGAAACTAACTCCCTCCATCGCTGAACTCTCTCGTCTGTCATCTGTGCATCACGAATACAACCATATATATCAGGTTCAGCTAATAAGGTAGATACCTGGATAGGAGTTATCGAGATATCAAAATCATATCCTAAGGAACAACAAGACATCATCATAGCTGATAAACGACTCACATCCTCTGCAGTACAACTCACTTTACGGCTCAATGCATCAGCTGTAAGATTGGCTCGACCAGGATGATATTCAATCTCACAATCATAATCCTTCAGCAAATCTAACCATCGTCTCTCTCATATTCAACTCTGTCTGGGTAAACAAAAATCTCAAGCTCTTATGATCAGTATAAATCGTAAACGAGGTACCATATAAATAATGTCGTCATATCTTCAAGGCAAAGATAATGGCTGCCAACTCCAAGTCATGCACAGGGTACCTTGTTTCGTGTGGTTTCAGCTGTCTCGAGGCATATGCCACAACATGTCGATCCTGCATCAAAACACATCCCAAACCATGTAATGATGCATCAGTATAAACAACAAACCTCTCATTTTCTGTAGGAATTGATAACACCGGTTCAGTCGTCAGTCGGTGCTTCAACTCCTGAAAACTCCTCTCACATGCTTCAGACCATTGAAATCGCACACCTTTCTGAGTCAACTGTGTCAAAGGCCTAGCAATCTTTGAAAATCCCTCGATAAATCGACGATAATAACCTGCTAAACCCAAGAAACTACGAATCTCAGGTACAGATGTAGGTGCAGACCACTGTACCACGGCTTCGACCTTCGTTGGATCAACAGAAATCCCATCTCTCGATATAACTTGACCCAAGAAGACCACTCGATCCAACCAAAACTCACACTTACTGAGTTTGGTATACAACTGTCTATCTCGCAACACCTGTAACACTGAACGCAAGTGCCCTGTATGCTCAGCCTCACTCCTAGAATATATCAATATATCATCAATAAACACAATAACAAATCGATCGAGATAAGGCTGAAATACCCTATTCATCAAACTCATGAACACAGCTGGAGCATTCGTCAACCCAAACGGCATAACTAAAAACTCGTAATGCCCATATCTGGTCCTGAGTGCTGTCTTCTGAATATCCTCCTCTCTAACTCGTATCTGATGATATCCTGACCTCAAATCAATCTTCGAATATACTGAGGTTCCCTGTAACTGATCAAACAAATCATCAATACGAGGGAAGGGATATTTATTCTTAATCGTTACCTTATTCAGCTGTCGATAGTCGATACAAAGCCGCATAGTTCCATCTTTCTTTCTCACAAATAAGACTGGTGCACCCCAAGGCGATACACTAGGGCGAATGTATCCCTTGTCCAGCAAGTCCTGCAACTGGGCTTTCAACTCTCTCAACTCTGCTGGTGCCATTCTGTAAAGAGTACGAGAAATAGGGGAAGTATCTGGCATCAATTCAATCCCAAACTCCACCTCACGGGCTGGTGGGAAGCCTGGAATCTCATCAGGAAATACATCGGAAAACTCAGCAACTATAGGTATCTCCTCTATTCCCACCTCCTTCTTCTTTTCTGTCACATCTACAACATAAATAAGATAACCCTCATGCCCATGTTCCAATAACCGAGACATCCGGATGGCAGATACCAACGGAATACAGGGACGAGAACCCTTCCCATAAAATGTCCAACGCTCTTTCTCATCTGTATAAAAATATACCACCCGCTGATAACAATCAACTGTCGCACAATATCTCCTCAGCACATTAATTCCCACAATACAATCAAATCAGTCATCTCTAGAATAATCATATCAGATCTCAGCTCATAGCCCGCATAAGAAATAATACCATCTGATATCATAGATACAACTGATATATCAACTCCAGAAGGTGTCGAAACAGAAAGAGGCATAGACAATGGAGACGAGCGCATATGATGCTCAACCACAAACCTCTTCGATATAAAAGTATGCTAGGCACCAGTATCAACAAGAATATAAGCAGGATAAGAACATAAATAACACTTACCCGCTATCATCTCCTCTCGTGCCTCCTCTGCCTGCTCTCGTGTCAAAGCATACACCTGTGCCTGAGGCGGACCAGCTCCCTGCATACGTGGCTGTCCTCCAGAAGGTCGTGGTGTAAACTGCTGAGGCTGTCGTCCTCCTCTCTCTGAGGATCTACCTCTAGCACTCCTAGGCTCTCGCTGTCCCTCACGACTAGGACACTGTCTCGCCAGATGACCAACGCCACCACACTCAAAACAGGTGATCTCGGTCTGTGTACACTCTCTGATCAGATGAGGTCCCCCACAACGATAACATCTCACTGCTCTGGACTCTCCTCTCTGCCCGTGAACAGACTGAGAACTGCCCCCACGACTCTCAACACGTCGTGAATCAAATCGACGCTTCCCAGATGATGCTGAAGAAGAAGATGAACCCTTCTGATATTTAAAAGACTGTCCCTGAGGTCGCAATGACTCCCTAGTCGGCTCTGATAATCGTCCCTGAGCCCCATACTCCTGCATAACTAACTCAGCCATCTCAGCTTTCGTCACTGCATCCTCAAATGATACTGGGTTGTTCGATTGCACACGATCAAAAAACTCTAACTTCAACCCTTTCAAGAAATGCCTCATCTTAGCATGAACATTCGTAGCAATATGTAGCACATATTTCAACAATGCAGAATATCGAGTCTCATACTCAGCAACAGACATACTACCCTGTCTCAAATCCTCAAATTCTTTCTCTTTCTTTTGTCTGGCTGCTATAGAAAAATATTTATCAAGAAAACGAGATCGAAACACATCCCAATCAACAGTACGGCCCTTAGCTCTCAATCCGGCCTCAGTCGTCTGCCACCACAATAGTACATTCCGCGAAAGCTGAAATGTAGCCAATCGTAACCAAGCAGACCTAGCACACGGTGCAGTCACAAATATCTGCTCTATCCTCTCAATCCACTCCTCTACTCGCTCACCGGTCTCAGAACTATCAAATCTCAGCGGAAGATAACTGCTGAACTGTGCCAAAGTCAACTCACCAGGCAATAAAGGCTGATCGGCTGGTGCCTGTCCCATAGGAGGAGGTGGCAAAGGATTTATCTGTCCAAATCCACTGTCAACCTCGTCTGTTTCCTCGTGTGGATGTACCTGTTCTCTAGCTGCCATCACTGGAAATCAAATTGTTAATCATAACATTTAACAATTACAATCCAGTAATCATCATCACACCTTTCGCACGAAAGTACACGCAACTATAGAACAATCAATCATATCGAGAAATCATAAATAACAAGTCAAATGCATAGACACACGCAGATAATATCGTCATCCAACTCCCTCATCACAAACCCAACTCTTAACCATCCCAGACATCTAACATATGCTCTGATACCAACAAATGTTGCGCCCCAAACCTCGCCACGTAATCATACATGTGACGTCATATGCATAAAAATTTTCTTTTCGACAACGTAATAATATAATGCATATACGATAAAATAGTGCAATCACCACACTATCTACGTCAGTGCAGCAGAAACAGTATAATAAATACATACACACATACAACTCAAATAAGACAATGAACCATACTGTCTCTATCTACTATCAACTATAGGACTGTTTGACTAGACACACCTAGTCCTTAACCTCTATCATGTCTCACAGCATAGTCCTGTAACCTGTCCAACAGAAACAGCCCCAAAGGGTGAGCATAAACAACAATCATCATCGCAATACATAACAGTTATATTAACAACAACATAAGATATAACTGAAATGATAACAGAAATACCCCTTTTGCCGTTTCTGGACAATCAGCCATCAACAACCTCAACAACATCACACTGCAACAACAACATAGACGATACGTCGCACCCCAACTCCGGCGACAGCAATATCGTCGAACGAACAACAACATCGACGATACGTCGCACCCCAACACCGGCGACAGCAATATCGTCGAACGAATAACATCAACGATACGTCGCACCCCAACTTCGGCGACAGCAATATCGTTGAACGAACAACATCAACGTGACGTCTCCCAACAACGACGGCCAACAACATCAAGAATAATAAACAACAACAAATATAATATCAAATCACCCATATCCAGTGAGTTATCATCGTTCAACACAATAGTATTCATCAATATTAAACAATAATAATATATGCTCGTACGTCAACACGTACCTGATAATCGAGTATATATACAATATGGCTATTTCTTTGATCCTGAGGATTGTGATGTATCTAAATAATTCAAAAATAATTATCAGATCATTGTCACCGTATCAACACAGTTATAACAGCCTCAATATATAACATCAAATAGCCCAACAACAATTAATTCAACAAAATATAAAACTCGATTATAAATTTGTATTGTTCAATTTAATATTCTGGTGTATTTAATTCACAATACTACCATCAAATACACCCTAATTAATTAACTTCAAATAATAGGCTATTTTACAACATCCGTCAAATTACGAAAACTTTATATCAACGTGTAGACTATACTTCGTAGACTCCGAATATATAATCAGAATTAATAACAACTGACAAACAACTCTCCAATCTCAATCCAACGATTAAAATTTTCTAATTGTAATAAATTGAGAATAATTCAAAATAACACCACTATAATCTTCTCTACTTCGTTAAAATCATACACTACTCAACAATCTTCAATTTCAGTATGATTTAACAATTTATCAGATTTATTCCAGAAATCGACGAATTTCAAACATCACCAAAACTATAAAATTTATACCTCAAATCGAAGACCTCGTGCCAACGATTCTAGAATTGAAGTCGGTTCGTCGATTGGATAAACCGATAAGTCGCACGATCGAAAATAAAAATCGAAATACTGTTTTCTCTCACCTCTCACGTTCTCTCTGTTTCTTGTTAATCTCATTTAGTTTGATTGAATTCCACTGATTCCCATCTATTTTATAATATTATATATTTTATTTTATTTTTATAATATTATATTATATTATATTATATAAGCTGGAAACCAATAACCTCCATGTGTGCGAAAGCCACTAAGGAAAAGTTTGGTAAAACAAAGCCACGTATCAGATTCCTCATTCTGATCCCAAGTCTCAGATGGTATCAGAGCCATGGAAATAGTCTGGATAATAATTTAGCACTTTTTATTCAAATGAATATTTTCGATTTTAAAGAAACTGTTCAAAACAGTTTAAATGAAGAATATGATTTACCTGAAAATTTAGATTTATTGAATAAATGGACTATTCCTAAGATAGATTCTAAAATGATATATAAGTTAGGAACCTTTGAAAAAATTGGTTTTAAACAAGTAGTTAAAACTACAGAATCTTCAGTACCTCTTCATGATAATGAAATGGTTATTAGATTGTTAAACAATAAAGATATTTTACCTTATAGGAAAAATTACAGATTCATGCATATAGGTTTAATTCAAATAGCTTTTAGACCTTTAACATTAGAAGGACTACCAGAAAGCTTCATAGCAACTTTAAGAGATGGTAGAAATTTGAATTGGAAACAATCCCTTATGGGAATAATTCAATCTAGTCTGGCTCATGGTCCAGTATATTTTGATGTTTATCCAAATTTATCTTTATCTTTGTCTGATATTAATATATTAGATTATTTAACATTAAATGTTAAAACTCATGGTTATAATTATACTCCTGGTACAGAAGTAATATGTATCTGTTATCGTATTTATTATAAACCATTATTTACACTGAATCCTATGTGTAAAAGAATAGATAAAAAATTAAATGAAACTATTCTTATAGAAACTAATTTTAATAGATCTAATATTACAACCCGTAGATCTATAAAATGGGAAGAAATTGAATTTCCAGAAAGCTGGATAATTGAACAAGCTGTTCCTAGAAATCCTATAATAAATAGATATTTACAACAGGTTATACAAAATAATGAAGGATCTGTTCAAATACAGTTTAATAATGAACAAAGAAGATTATTGCCATCTTTTATCTATACTAGATCAAGATCTAGTCATTCTTTTATTTCGCCTTTAGATTATTTGGTGGATATTCCTCAAACTTCTAAAGCTTCTACTTCTCAGATAAGAGAAGATGTTGAGTCTCTTGTACAAGATACAGTAGATGAATTAATTATTAATCAGAATAATATTGTGCATAAAAGCAACTTTCAAAAAGTTAGAGAAACTGATACCGTTTCAAAAATGAATTTTAGTATTTAATGGATAGTAAATCTAAAATTGATTTTACTAAAGGATCTCTTGCTAGAGCAAGGATCAATGCAGAATATTATCTACCCAAATGGGAATCTTTCAGAAATTGGTATTTTAAAAGTTTTTCTGAAGAAGAATTTGAGTATATTGTTTCGGAATTTTATAAATATTATGAAAACAAGAATAAATTAATTCATTTTGTTCCTTGGTTTTTTAAAACATTTATTATAGATTATATTTCTATTCTTGAAAGAAATTATAAACTTTCTTCAGGACAGATTCAAAAATTTGTATATCCTCCTCAACAATCTTTTATAGAAAAGAATAATAAAATTTTAAATTTTACTGCTTTTTCTAAATTATTTGAAAATGATATGTTACAAATAACTATTAAACATATTAATCAGATAATTGAAAAACAGAATTATACAAATTTGTATCTTACGATAATAGAAGAAGAAATAGTTTCTCTTAAGGATCGTATTGATAAAATTATTCTGGCCATTAATCAAATTAAACCAGATGTTCATATTCAAACAAAAGAAGAAGAAACTAATATTGTTTCTATTGCTACTTCTTCTATTCAATCCCCTCCAGATATAAAGAATTTTAAATTTAAATCTTCTGTTTCTGATATAGAAAAATTATTAGAAGAAAAATTTAAAAATCTTAATTTAAATACTCTTAATAAAGAGTTAGATAATAATGAGAATCATTCTGATGAAGAAATTAATAAAATTAAATGGGCAGACAGACCTAACCAAAATAAATATTATTATAATAGACCTACTCCCATGGACGTTCTTATTGAAGAACAAGAATATATATTTGCTAATAGTTATAATGGGAAAAGTATTTATGAATGGAATATTGATGGTTTTAGTGATAAACAAATTTATAATACTGCTCACAGAATGCTTATGTATAGGATTTCTAGGAACAGCTTGTTAAAATATCCAGCTTTCTGGAAATTCAATTTCTTCCCATTTTATAGATCTACGGGTTGTAATATTAGATCTATTAAAATTAGTTTCTATAAGAATAGTTTCATTTAATTTTTTATCTATTCTTTTACACATAGGATTCTGTTTAAATAATGGTTTATAATAAATACGATAACAGATACATATTACTTCTGTACCAGGAGTATAATTATAACCATGAGTTTTAACATTTATTGTTAAAGAATCTAATATATTAATATCAGACAAAGATAAAGATAAATTTGGATAAACATCAAAATATACTGGACCATGAGCCAGACTAGATTGAATTATTCCCATAAGGGATTGTTTCCAATTCAAATTTCTACCATCTCTTAAAGCTGCTATGAAGCTTTCTGGTAGTCCTTCTAATGTTAAAGGTCTAAAAGCTATTTGAATTAAACTTATATGCATGAATATGTAATTTTTTTCCTATAAGGTAAAATATCTTTATTGTTTAACAATCTAATAACCATTTCATTATCATGAAGAGGTACTGAAGATTCTGTAATTTTAACTACTTGTTTAAAACCAATTTTTTCAAAGGTTTCTAACTTATATATCATTTTAGAATCTATCTTAGGAATAGTCCATGTATTCAATAAATCTATATTCTCGGGTAAATCATATTCTTCATTTAAACTGTTTTGAACAGTTTCTTTAAAATCGAAAATATTCATTTGAATAAAATGTGCTAAATTATTATCCAGACTATTTCCATGGCTCTGATACCATCACTAAGGAAAAGTTTGGTAAAACAAAGCCACGTATCAGATTCCTCATTCTGATCCCAAGTCTCAGATGTATTATATTATATTATTAATATTATATTATATTAATAATATAATATATAATATTTAACATTTTAACACCGGTATATCTCTTTGAACCAGTCAAACGATCAAATTTTCCAAAACTCAAAACATGGAACTTCTATATCTTTGAGTTTTCTACGTTATATCCAAATTTCAAATCATTTGGACTTCATATGACCAAGATATGTCATATTTTTCTTGTTAAAAATCATTAATTATTTAGTAATCTCACATTACTAAATCAAAAACTTGTGATATTACTTCAGGCATTACATTTATGGAGCTTGTGGATTTAGATCGAGTTCGTTGTGCCTCTTATCTGTTCGGAGGAAATGCCTGCTTATGGTGGGAAGGAGCTTCAGTAGCCCTTAACTTGGCTACACTGTCTTGGGTGCGCTTCACGGAGGTGTTTTACTCCAAGTACTTTACGGATGAGGTGCGTTCGCGTTTGACCAGGGAGTTAATGACCCTGAGACAGGGAGACCTGACTGTTACGGAGTTCATCCGTAAGTTTGAGAGGGGCTGTCACTTTGTGCCCTTGATTGCGAACGATGCCAGTGCCAAGCTGAGGCACTTTCTGGATGGTCTGCGGCCGATCTTACGCCGCGATGTTAGGGTTGCTGGCCCTGCTACCTTTGAGGTTGCTGTTTCTAGGGTTCTGGCTGCAGAGCAAGATCTGATTGATATAGAGAGGGATCGCTTGGGAAAGCGACCAGTACAGGTACCACACCGTCCTCCTCCTCTTCAGCAGCATCACCATCAGCATAAGAGGCCGCATCACGGCCCACCCAGAAACAGAGGAAGACCTCAGCAGCAGCAGGGACGTGACGTCCCGAGGACTTTTGAGCACCCAGTTTGCCCTAGGTGCTCACGCCGTCATCCTGGAGCATGCATGTATGGCTCAGGGAAATGTTACAAGTGTGGCAGCACAGACCACGTGCTGCGGCAGTGCCCCCGGAAGAATTTGCCTACCCAAGGCAGAGTTTTTGCTCTCCATGCTGCGGAGACGAACCCCGATACCATGCTGATGAAAGGTACCTTATAGCTTTAAGTTTATATTTGCATTCCAATGTTTTGGGAATCGGGATTAAGATTTTGAACTTAGTATTGCGATAGGATTGCATGCTCTACTCAGTATTATTTTCTGGATTAAGATAGAAGAACTCTGACCTTTGCATGCAGCTATAAGCTTATCTCTTGTGATTATTGGTTTCAACTCAGTGTTCCGAACTTTCAAGGAGAATTTTCATAGCTGGCTCAGCTACCAAAGTCCTGATAGATTCAGGGGCTACCCACTAATTTATTTCAGAGGTCTTTGCGAACTTTCTCAAAGTTAAGACCATCGGGCTAGATGTAGCCTATTCAGTATCATTGCCTTTTGGAGAGGAAATCACAGCCACCAATGTGATCCGAGACATAGACCTTGAGCTGCATGGAAATCTTGTTTATGCGGATCTTATCTTATTGCCGATGCCAGAGTTTGACATCATATTAGGCATGGACTGGCTATTACGGAACAGAGTTTTGATTGACTTCCAGCGGAGATCTGTTCTAGTCCGACCGCCTGGAATGACCCAGTTCTTATTTGAGCCGGACATGTACTTTTCTTTACCACACATTATTCCATATGTTCAGGCTAGGAAGCTCATGCATAGAGGGTGTCGGGCGTTTCTAGAGACCTTTATATTTGTCCCCGAGGCGCCCAGTCAGTCAGCCGCAGATGTTCCGATTGTTAAAGACTTCTTAGACGTTTTCCCTGAGGATGTTTCTGGTATGCCACCCGAGAGAGAGGTGGAGTTTTCTATTGAGCTTATGCCAGGTACAGTTCCGATTTCCAAAGCACCGTACCGACTAGCACCGACAGATATGGTAGAGCTTAAGAAGCAGATTCAGGAACTTCTCGACAAGGAGTTCATTCGCCCGAGTTTTTCACCATGGGGCGCGCCAGTCTTATTTGTGAAGAAGAAGGATAGCTCTATGAGACTTTGTATTGACTACCGGGAGTTGAACAGGGTTACAGTGAAGAACAAGTACCCACTTCCGCGGATTGAGGATCTGTTTGACCAGTTGCAGGGAGCTTTGATTTTCTCTAATATTGATCTACGTTCAGGTTATCACCAGTTGAGGGTGAGAGACGCTGATGTTTCGAAGACAGCTTTCAGGACTCGTTATGGTCACTACGAGTTCCTTGTGATGTCGTTCGGTTTGACGAATGCGCCATCGATCTTCATGGATCTAATGAATCGCGTATTTCAGCCGTACCTCGACCAGTTTGTGATAGTGTTCATAGACGACATTCTCGTCTACTCCAAGAATCGGGAGGATCACAGCCGGCATCTGACCACCGTGTTGCAGACATTGCAGAAGCACAAATTATTCGCAAAGTTCAGTAAATGCGAATTCTGGTTAGAGAAGGTGGCGTTCTTAGGCCACATTGTTTCCAGCAGTGGCATTGAGGTAGACCCAGCAAAAGTTGCAGCAGTCCGAGATTGGGTTGTGCCGCAGAATGTATCAGAGATCTGCAGTTTTCTTGGGCTATATTATCGGAAATTCATTAAGGGATTCTCCTCGATTGCAGTTCCACTCACAGCACTGACAAAGAAGAATGTGAAATTTGTTTGGAGCGAGGAGTGTCAGAAGAGCTTCGATACTTTGAAGCAAGCTCTTATCTCAGCACCAGTTTTGGCCATGCCGTCAGGGCCCGGTGAGTTTGTTCTGTATACCGATGCTTCAAAGCTCGGTCTTGGCGCAGTATTGATGCAGCATGGGAGAGTGATAGCTTATGCTTCTAGACGTTGAAAACTCATGAGAAGAACTACCCTACCCATGATTTAGTGTTGGCCGCCGTAGTTTTTGCCTTGAAGATTTGGAGGCACTATTTGTATGGAGAGAAGTGCCAGATCTTTACCGACCACAAGAGCCTCAAGTATTTCTTTACGCAGAAGGAGCTGAATATGCGTCAGAGGCGTTGGTTGGAGCTTGTGAAGGACTATGATTGTGACATTAGCTACCACCCGGGTAAAGCTAATGTAGTTGCAGATGCATTGAGCAGGAAAGTTGCAGCGGTGGTCCATTTGACAGTTTCGAAACCTCTTCAGTTTGAGATGCAGAGGTTTGATCTTGAGACTTATCCTCAAGGTAGAGTTCCCCATCTATCTACCTTGACCATTCAGTCTTCCTTTCTGGACCATATTTGCAATGGTCAGTCAGCAGATGAGCAATTGGCCAAGTGGAAGCAGAGGGATGAGGCCAAGGGCAGTGTCTTGTATTCAGCCAGTGACGGTATAGTGAGATACCGAGACAGGATATGGGTTCCTAGCAGTGATTCTATCCGAGCAGATATCTTATCAGAAGCCCATACGTCGCCGTACTCTATTCATCCAGGGAGTACGAAGATGTACAAAGATCTGCAGCTGTTGTATTGGTGGCCTGGTATGAAGATGGACATCAGACAGTTTGTATCCGAGTGTCTGACTTGTCAGTTAGTGAAGGCCGAGCATCAGAGACAAGCAGGTTTGCTCAATCCTCTTCCTATTCCCGAGTGGAAGTGGGAAAACGTTACCATGGATTTTGTGACCGGATTGCCGAAGTCAGCCAGAGGATCGAATGCTATCTGGGTGATTGTAGATCGTCTTACCAAATCAGTGCGAGGATCTTCTCCGTGCTTGCATCATTGATTTCTCAGGGAGTTGGGAGTCGAACTTGCCATTGGTGTAGTTCACCTATAACAACAGCTTTCAGTCGTCTATAGGAATGGCTCCGTATGAAGCTTTGTATGGTCGCAAGTGCAGATCTCCTGTTCATTGGGATGAAGTAGGAGAGAGAGCAGAGTTGGGTCCAGAGATTATTCAGCAGACTGCCGATGTAGTAGTCAAGATCCATGATAGGATGAGGACTGCTCAGAGTCGACAAAAGAGTTATGCAGATCAGAAGAGGAGAGATTTAGAGTTTGCTGTCGGCGACCATGTCTTTGTGAAGGTGGCACCTATGAAGGGTGTCATGAGATTTGGGAAGAAAGGGAAGCTCAGTCCGAGATTCATTGGGCCATTTGAGATCCTCGACAGAGTTGGGACGCTAGCTTATCATGTGGCTCTTCCGCTGAATCTGGCCGGAGTACACAATGTCTTCCACGTCTCTATGCTGAGGTAGTACATGGCGAATCCTTCGTACGTTCTGAACTTTGAGCCGTTGCAGCTTACTCCGAACCTATCTTATGAGGAGAGACCAGTGCAGATCTTAGACAGGCATGAGAAGAAGCTTCGGAACAAGCTGGTTAAGCGAGTCAAATTCAAATAGCTCAACCATTAAGAGGAGGAAGCTCCATGGGAGTCTGAGCCGGAAATAAGGAGTCGTTACCCTGAGTTATTCGGTAAGTTTTAATTTCGAGGACGAAATTTCTTTTAAGGGGGGAAGGATTGTAGAACCCGTAACTTTGACTACGTATAAGCCATGTATAATTCTAGTATTTAAATTAAAATGATTTTATTGCATGAGTATTTAAATTTAATTATTTTACGTAGTAGTTTAATTTTTATCATTTCAGTTATTTCAGTGAGGCCAGACTGAAGTTGGAGTTTAGAGATAAAATTTAAGATTCAGAAAACATTTCCAGAATTTATTTTGGCTAGAAAGTAAGTTAATTTAAGTTAATAAGGAGGTTTAGAGAATTATATATACAACTTGAGGTGAGTAGGAAATAAATTAATTTAAGTTCCATAATTAAGGGGTTAATTCACTAAATTATTTAAAGGATAGGTAAGGCTTTTAAGGGTTATAGATTTACTAACTAATAAACATTTTCCCTTCATTTTTATTGTAAAATTTTCGGCCCCCTTAGATGACTAAGCAATACCTTGCCAACTCACCCTTTGACCCATTATTTGTCACTCCTTAGCATGGTTATCTTTTCACCCTTAATTAATTAATTAATACTAGATCATTATCCAAACCTAGTCTAGCATGTAGGAATCGGTCATTAGCACTCCAACAAACACCCCAACAAATCATTTGATATCAAACAAAAATTCAAATTTCAAATAGGAGACTTGGTCTTGCATTCCCCATTATATTTGCAACCATTTCCCTCACTCTCCTAACCAATATTTCTCCTATCCATCACCAAAATTCAGAGCCATTTCAGAGTAGAAAAACGTGAACCTCATAGCTAGAAACAAGAGAGAAAACCGAGTAAGAATCAAGGTAGCAAGAGCGCTCCACCTCCTCCGCGCCGAATCGCCTCATCCTTTCGTTTTTCTTTCAAACGAAACCAGGCATGCATATATTCTTCCTTGACTCTTCAATCAAGTCCTATTATCAGTATTTAACATTACATGATCATCATTTCCATGAAAAAACCGAAATCTATAAAAACTTTTCAGAAAATAAAAGATGCAGAATTTCGGCTTTCATGATGCTCTTCACGGGTTCTCTTGTTTTGATGTTTCAGGTAGATGGTTCGACTCCAGGCTCACTAGGCTATATCTAGACACATACTAGGGTGTGTAAAGACCATGATGGTCCATTCAAACAAGCCCCATGCATGAAAGAAACCGAAATTGACAGCAGCTTCTCATTCTTAGCCATTTGTGTTTTCGAAAATTCTGTTTTGATGTCAAGGGAAAGTATCTGAACTTGGCTGCCCTAAAGGCCTATAGCCATGGTTAGATCACTTCCCTAGCATGTCTAAGACGTGACTAAGTTTCCCTTTTGGTGGCTTGGTCCATGGTGAATCGGTTTTTACAAAATACTCAAGAACAGCCCATGCACCCTTCGGCTTAACATTTTTGACAGCTAGTGTTGTTTCGATTTTAGGGAATGGTGTGGATCTTGTTTGGCCTCCGGCCCTTAGCCACGGTTCATACATACCCCTAGATGTCTTGATCGTGTCATGGTCAATCAAATGGCCATTGGAACGATTCGTGACAGCAAAACAAAAGCAATGCATCCTACGTGCATAATTTGTTCTCGGTTGGAACGTTTGGTTGTTTGCTGGTGTGATGCGAATTGTGGCTGGTCTAGGGCCCTTAGCCATGGTTCAAATCATTCCCTAAGATGTTGGTAAGAGGTTTTGGTCGGTGGTTCAAGCCCCAATGGCCATTAGCCTCGAAAACGACGCAAGAAACCAAAGCACAACTGCTGTATTTTGTGGACAGCAACTTGCTGTGATGGTTAAGTGGCTTGTTCGAGTTCTTGGTTGGCTTTTAGCCTATGGCCTTGGACTTGACAGTGCCTCATTAAATTAGGAAGGTCATGTTTTTGGCCGTTCATTATTCGGATCATTTTTGAGGTCGTACGAGGATTTACGGTGCGATGTGTCAAATTGACTCTCGAAAGAGCGTTTCATGTTTTGGCCTCCATTCACCTAGATTTCGACCCTCACCACTTTAGGATCATTATTTCATCATTTAAGGCGTATTTTAATCATGACTACTTGATGGTTCGGTGTTGGTTCGGGTTGGCACAGAGTCATGATTAAATACGAAGTCGTAGGCGCAATTGTCTCAGTTTTCGAATTTAATTGCATAGTTTGGTCAAGTAAAAGCTATTGCATATTTTTCATGGCATATGTAGGTTGCAGCGAGCTTGGGAGCGATCCAATCCATTCAGTAAAATTATTGCAGGATATTTAATTACGTTGATTAATTATATTACGTGCAAAAATATTCATTTTGAGATTTATGCGATATTGCTTGTGGTCACTTTACTATCATGATTAAACCCGGTCGCCAGTTATCGGTCAGTTCAGTTGTTTCACCCAGTATACTGTGGCAGTAGTCTGATCAGACGTACATTATTAAACCCGGTCGCCAGTTACCAGTCCGGTCGCCAGTTACCGGTAAGCTCAGTTCAGTTCAGTTCAGGGACCACTTGCGTAGACCATAATCTCACCAGAAAATTATTACATGCTATTTCAGTACAGGGCTCCAAGGATCAAACATTTTCACTATGATTTTCAGTTCAGTTATGCACGTATATTATAATTGCTCATGACAAGTTATTTTCACATTATGCCTCATGACATGATATTTTTATCCCATGCAAAATTTTACTATTTATTTACTTGTTATTTACGATATATGCATGTTGAGTTTTTAGACTCACTAGAATTGATTGTTGTAGGTACTGATGATGTCGGGACCGAGGGCGGGGACAAGTGAACCAGCTCGAGTCGGCAGTTGTAGGACCCGAGGACCTCAGTTCAGCATTTATTATTATTTGATTGCTCAAACATTGTGATTGTCGTTGGATAAACTTTTACTGTTATTTCGAAAATGTTAATTTCTTCCGCTGCCATTTTGAACATAAAAATTTATTTATCAGTTCATTTATGAATGAGGCAATTTTAATTATTTAAAAAGAAAATTTTAATTTTTCCGCAAATTTTCAAACACGGATTTTTAGGCCTCTACATGAATGGTAATGACTGTTATAGAATGGAATAGATAATGGAGGGGTAGAATCAAAGGTGGAATTTGAGCTAAATAGGTAATGGAAGTGCAGAAACGGTATGAAAAATGTGGCAGTTGTTGTGGTTTTTAGCATAATCTTTTGTATATTGATCCATTTGATGTGAGACCACTTCCATTAGAAAGATAAGACATAAGGCTATAACTTTTCTGTTTTGAATTTTGTTCAAATCATTAGGGAAGACGAGCCAAAAGCGCCCCGAAGTGTGTCGTGCGTATCGTCGTTCCTACAATGAGACATGTTGGGAGATTGACCATAACGTTTTACTCAGACCTTCAAATGACATGAGGCTAATTGGAGATGCAAGCCAAGACATAGGGCTACAACTTTCCTGTTTACCACTTTTCCTAATTCTAAAGGGAAGAGACGTTTCAGAAGCAATCTTTGACGTAGCTGTGCGCATAGCGCGCCCGAGCGGAAAAAGATGTCCGCCTGAGCGGGCCTTGTTCGAAAATTTTATATTTATGGCCGAGAGTTCCGCGCTCGAGCGGAAAAAAATATGAGCCTGACCACATAGCAAGTTAAGAAAACGTGTTTTGGTGTTTGGGAAGGCATAAAATCGAATGGGATCATCTTTTTACTCATTTTCCTTCTCATTCTTTTCTCTCCATTGGTTTGGAAGCTAGGGTTCTTCATTCTCCTTCAATCCAATTTCTTCCAAGACATTAATCTTTGATTGTAGCCTTAATATTTGCTTGGAGCTTTGAAGTTCTTCTCCTCAAGAGTTTAGAAGCAAGGTAAGAAAGCTTATTTCCTTGAGTTTGTGATTGAAGGTAAAACAATGTGTTGTTTGGTTTGAGTGTTGAGGTAAAGTTGTTAATATAATGATTGATGGTATTATTATTGTATGTATTGATATTTTGAAAAGAAATGGAATTAAAGGTAAGGGCAAAGTAAAGGAGCTAACTCTTTAGCACGCATGTCATGTGTTTATTAAAATGATTCAATAAATGTTTTTATGGCATATTACGGTTAAGAAATTTACGGATCTTGATTTGAAGCATTATTGAATTAATTATGAATTTTGAACAGAAACTACTCTGTTTTGATAGATGATCGAAGTTCTTGAGTTATAGTAGGATTCAAAGGTTCAAGACTTCTCACCTACACATTTCGATCTTCCTTTTGTAATATTTGAAAGGTATGTTACAATCGGTAATATACGAGGTAAAAATATCGTTTTTATTTTAAATTGAAAACTCTATGGCTCGATGAACTATTGATGTTTTGATGATGATTGTTGTATTGAGATGAGTTTATTATGATATCGAAATGATGACATTGATTTGCATCATTACATTGCATATTGAGCCAATTTTTTATTCAGATTCGATATGGCGAAGGTCGCCTTGATTTATTGATTTGTTGGACGTATGGGGCTATAGTTGAGTTGGCATAGTGTATGCGGAGGTCGCTGCTATGGCATGAATACTCTCTATAGGCGCACCATAGTCCTGAGATTGTAGAATACAACACCCCACCCCGAGCGGATGAGTCGGTGGATGTTGCTGGGTGATTCTATTCCCTTGGTTACCCTATGACCAGATGATTCACTTGATCTTGAGATTTATTGATAGCCCACAGCTTCTGATCATGCATTGCAATATATTGCATCTTTGTGAATTTTATATAAGAAATTTGAAATTTTAATTCTCATATGTTATTGATTGTATCATACTGGGTTTATACTCACCGGCACGTCGGCTACCTCTTGTTTTCATGTGCTTGACGGTAGGTGAGGCGAGGCTTGGGATGCCAGAGTCCAGCTCCAGGCAAGGAGATACGAGTTAGAGTGGGATTCTCGGTTCTTTGGAGCTATGTGATGATGTTTGGATTTCTTTGGTTCACTACTTTTTGTTGGCATGTTGAAAATTATATTTCAAACATTTGAGACCATTAAATTATTTTGACGATATTTATGTGAATTTGTGAACCACAAATTATGTATTTACTAAATCATTTGGTTTGTTACAATTATAATTATTAGTATTAGATATCGGACCCGGGGCCCCACATTAGGTGGTATCAGAGCGTAAGATATTTGGGAACAGGGTAGATCGAGCCAGTTTGAATTGCTTGATCATGTGATATATTTGTTAGCATTTTCATTGTGCTATGATGTGAAATACATGATTTAAATTGAGATATTATATTTTTGAGTTTTATTCGAGATTTTTGAGATTGTTGAGTCTCAAGAGCCAGAGATGATTGATACAAGATTGAGATGATTATGATATTGTGATTTTATATGTGTTTTATCTATTTTATATCAGACATGGCTACTCGAGGTAGAGGTCGTGGTAGACTTAGACAGGACATACCAGTGGCACAAGATCAGGGCAGTGCTACTCATACTCAGATGAATATAACTTCGACTCCGATGGAGATACTGTTAGCCAGATTTCAGTCTTTTCACCCACCGATGTTGAAGGGTACCGAGAATGCATTAGAGTGTGAGAACTGGTTGGAGAATATGGATCAATTATTTGAATCTCTTGAGTATCCAGATGATCGTAGAATCAAATTAGTTGTTCATCAGTTATTGGATGTTGCTAAGTGTTGGTGGATAATGACCAAGAAAGCTTTAGAGGGTCGAGGTACGATTGTTACCTGGGATATTTTTAAATCTGAATTTTATCAGCGTTTCTTTCCTACCTCTTACAGGAAAGATAGGGGAGCCGAGTTTGCAAATTTAAAACAGGGAAATCTGAATATTGAGGACTATGTTGCTAAGTTCTCGATTTTACTGAGATTTGCTCCTCATGTAGCATCCGATGAAGAAGCTAAGGCTGATCACTTCATAAATGGTCTTAATCCTGATATCTTTACCATGGTTAATACTGGAAGGCCTAACACTTCTGCTGGGGCTCTTGATAGAGCAAAGGGAGCTGAAACAAGAATCATTAGGCAGAGAGGTTTTCAGTATTTGCAACGACCCCAACAGCCACAGTTCCGACAGCAGTTCAGACAGGGTAATAGTGGCAACATAAGAGAGCAGTTCAAGGCTAGAGGCAAACAATTTAAGAGGCATGGCAGTAATTTTTTGAGTTCTATTGGATCGATACAGTCTGGTTCAGTTCAGAGCACTGGTAATTCAGGCCCGACTTGTGGTCATTATGGTGGTAGACATTATACCGATCAATGTAGAGGAGTCTCGGGAGCTTGCCACTTGTGTAACCAAGTGGGACACTATGCTCGACTGTGTCCTAACCGTGGCAGTGATATTTCTCAGAGTGGGGGATCATCGAGACAGACACCTCCCCAGAATCGTCAGACCCCTGCAGTTCATTCCTATCAGCAGTCAAACCGGTCATATCAGAAAAAACAGAGTGGTAGCCACAGGGTAGGACAACCACCTAGACAGCAGGCTCGAGTTTTTGCACTCTCTAAGGAAGAGGCACATAATGCTCCTGATAATGTTATTGATGGTATTTGTTTTCTTTCAAGTTATTCTGCTTATGTTTTGATGGATACTGGTGCATCACATACTTTCATAGCTGAGCACTTTGTCTCGTTGCATTCATTGCATTCTATGCCATTATCATCTACATTATCTATTTCTACTCCACTGGGCAAAGTGATGAGGTCAGCAGAAATGGTAATTGGTTGTGAATTTCGTTATGAGGATAATGTCATTGAGATTGATTTCATTGTGTTGGAGATGTCTGATTTTGACTGCATAGTTGGTATTGACATGTTGACAAGATACAGGGCTACTGTAGATTGTTTTCAGAAGATTGTTAAGTTTAGGCCTGATATGACAGATCACTGGACATTCTATGGTAAATGTTCTCGAGCTAAGATTCTTTTGATATCTGTTTTGTCCATGACTCGTTTGTTGCAGAAAGGAGCCGAATGTTTCTTGGTTTATGCAATTGATATTTCAAGGTCAGTACCTAAATTGGCAGATATTCCAATTGTTAGTGAATTTTCAGATGTATTTCAAGATGAGATTCCAGGATTTCCTCCAATCCGAGAGATTGATTTCAACATTGAGTTGATGCCAGGTACACAACCTATTTCTAGAGCTTCTTATAGGATGGCGCCAATTGAACTAAAGGAACTAAAGGAACCACTTGAGGATCTATTGGCTAAAGGATATATAAGACCAAGTGTTTCACCTTGGGGTGCTCCGGTTTTATTTGTGAAGAAGAAAGACGGGTCTATGAGGCTTTGTGTCGATTATAGACAGTTGAATAAAACCACAGTAAAGAATAAATATCTTTTGCCAAGGATTGATGATCTCTTTGACCAGTTGCAGGGTTCTTCAGTATATTCTAAGATTGATTTAAGATCTGGATATCATCAGTTAAGAGTTAGAGAGACAGATGTGCCTAAGACTGCTTTTCGTACCAGGTATGGGCATTTTGAATTTTTGGTTATTCCTTTTGAACAGAAACTACTCTTTTTTGATAGATGATTAAAGTTCTTGAGTTATAGTAGGATTCAAAGGTTCAAAACTTCTCACCTATGCATTTTGATCTTCTTTTGGTAATATTTGAAAGGTATGTTACGATCGGTAATATACGAGGTAAAAATATCATTTTTATTTTAAATTGAAAACTCTATGTCTCGATGAACTATTGGTGATTTGATGATGATTGTTGTATTGAGATGAGTTGAGATATCGAAATGATGATATTGATTTGCATCATTACATTGCATATTGAGCCAATTTTTGATTCACATTTGATATAGCGGAGGTCGCCTTGATTTATTGATTTGTTGGACGTATGGGGCTATAGTTGAGTTGGCATAGCGTATGCGGAAGTCGCTGCTATGGCCTGAACAATCTCTATAGGCGCACCATAGTCCTGGGATTGTAGAACACATCACCCCACCCCGAGCGGATGAGTCGAAGGATGTTGCTGGGTGATTCTATTCTCTTGGGTACCCTATGACCAGATGATTCACTTGATATTGAGATTTATTGTTAGCCCACAGCTTCTGATCATGCATTGCATTATATTGCATCTTTGTGAATTTTATATCAGATATTTGAAATTTTAAATCTCATATGTTATTGATTGTATCATACTGGGTTTATACTCACCGGCACGTCGGCTACCTCTTGTTTTCATGTGCTTGACGGTAGGTGAGGCGAGGCTTGGGATGCCAGAGTCCAGCTCCAGGCGAGGAGATACGAGTTAGAGTGGGATTCTCGGGTCTTTGGAGCTATGTGATGATGTTTGGATTTCTTTGGTTCACTACTTTTTGTTGGCATGTTGAAAATTATATTTCAAACATTTGAGACCATTAAATTATTTTGACGATATTTATGTGAATTTGTGAACCACAAATTATGTATTTACTAAATCATTTGGTTTGTTACAATTATAATTATTAGTATTAGATATCGGACCCGGGGCCCCACATTAGGTGCAGCTCAAGTGGTTACCAGGATTGTAGCCAATATACCTATATGCCAGGAGGTTGAGGGGTCGAATCCTGGGAAGGCACAAACTCCACTTTCCTGGCGTGGAGAAGTCCGATGAGTAAGTGCAAGCTAGTCTGAGTCCAGGAAATGTGATTGCAGGTTCTGAGGACAGGGCTAGGGCCATACAGATACCACTGTTGGATTTGGGTTTTCTACACGCCCAAACGCAGCGGAAGTTTTAAAAATTTTATTTATTTTGACAATCAAAATATGTTTTGCTTTGGGCGCTCGTATGATTTTATCATAAACATTCATAGGGCATTAGAATCGTTTTACCTTTGGTGAATAAATCACATGGCTCCAACTACTCCGGTATTAGCGGACGTAGCTCTTGTTGTAAACGTAGCTCTTGTTGTAAATCCTTACGAACGTTCTTCGATCTCCTAATCCGGTCCACGACTGGAATATTTGTTCCTCTTCTAAATTGCACTAGAAATTTAAAAAAACTTTTGCGTAGAGATGGAACACGAAGAAGAAATCGACTCAACACAATAAGCCGAATTTTTCTTGTTTTGAAAAGAGATTTTCGAGAGACTTTTTTTTTGGTTGCTGGAGACCTTTTTCTTCTTCAGAATGTTCCGCGCCCGGCCGGTAAAATGTTACCGTCCGAGCACCGCTGTGTATTTAAGGGGATAAGCTTCGACTTTTCTGCACATCTTCACAAATTTATCAATTCCTTCACAGCTAATCTCGAGAGAAAAACCTAGAAAACACTTTCCATCAGCTTTTTCATCATTTCCTTCCTCAAATTGAAGTAAGAATTTAGTTCTCCATCACAAGAACTTCATAAGGGTGTAATTTTTCATCTCTTTTGGTTATTATAAATGTAGAGGTGCAAACTTCACCTAGAATAGACACAGTAATTGAATTATTGATATGTTTGACAGCATAGGAGCGAGAAACATCGTCTCAAACCAGTGTTCTTACGCTTGGACTGTAAGTTGGCATGTTCTTGAAGTAATACATGATTAATATTATGACTCAAATGCATTCCATTGATTATTGTTATATGTACATTGTTAGTATGCTTATTGATGAAAACATAGCACCATATTCCATTGTTATGTATTAAATTTGAAAGGAACTCATGAATATTGAAGATGGGTGCTATGTCATGAACATGAACATGAATATGAGAGAAAAATGACTAATTTTACATGATATAGAGTTTGCTGACATCATGGGTGGTTTTAAGTCCACCAAACCTATTGACCAATATATGTTCATGGGGCGTGGGGTTGCCAAAGGTTGCTCCCTGACGTCCAACACAGTAGTAGCTATATAATAAAGCAAACACGGTAGTACAGGTCAACTAATAAGGCTCAAGAACAAAAATGAACATAAATATATTCTATGATATGACATGGTTTAAAGATTCATTGTTGTCACAACTTGATATGTATGTTCCTTCGATGCATATTGATACGTACAAGTTCCGACTTATTGAGTTTTATAAACTCACGTAGCTCATGTATTACAGGATCAGGTAGCGAAGATGCATAGGATGCCGGTTCGTCAATGGATGCTTGTGACGTGCCTCACCTCTACAAGAACCGGGACTTATTATTGTATAGTTTCCGCATATGTGTTATAATGGATTAAATGTCAGGGTTTGAAACAAGTTTTGCAATGTTTATGTCTATGTCTATAAGGATACAGAGTATGTTTTTTTATAAGACTACGTTTATATGTACGTATTGTTATTGCTGATTGAGTTGTTGGTATAGACAAAATATAGGGACATCATGCCAAAATTTTTATAAACCGTTAAATTAATGCCCCTTGTTTGGAATTTCTTCATAATATAGATATATCATTCAAATCCTATTTTGATTATGGTTATCAAGCAAAGTATAGAGTAAGAGTGTAAAATTTTAATTGGTATCAGAGCCCACGATTATTCGAGAGGGAAGACACTGCACTTCATCCATATATGGGAAACTCGGCAAGTAAGTATCTTTGTATTCCATAGTTTATGCTAAGTTATGTGTCTATGTATCTTACATGTAGGTTAAGATAAGCTACGATGCCACTTAAACGTAAGGTACATGAAGAAGAGTCATCTAAAGGCAAGGCCCCAGCAGTATATGGCGAGGGCAGTGCGCCATGACCGGTAGATGATTTTGCTCAACTGCTCCAACAACAAGCGAAAATTCATGGGGAGCAGATACAACAATTACTTGAGATGCAACAAACTACACATGAGCAGGCACAAGAACAAGCCATTCTACCCAGACAAGGGCCTATTGAAACTGATGTGTATAATCGTTTTCGACGTCTGAATCCTCCTGAATTCATGGGAAGCACCGATCCGGCAGTAGCAGAAGAATGGATTAAATCATTGGAGTCCAACTTCTCCTACCTTCATATAGAAGATGTAGACAAAGTAACGTGTGCAATATTTTTATTGACAAAGCATGCAAGAATATGGTGGGAGAGTGCAAGGGTGACATTACCTATGATACCATTGACTTGGGAAACTTTCAAAACCGTGTTTTACAACAAGTATTCAGTAAAGATGTACGAGCCAAGAAAGCAGTGATTTCCTTAATCTGAAGCAAGGAACCATGTCAATGACTGAGTATATACAACAATTCGAGGCTGGAGTCTAATATGTACCATATATTGCACAAGATGACACCAGTAAGGGCGAACACTTCATGCGGGGACTTCGCTCTGAAATTAAAAGAGATGTACTGTCACGCCCCGAGTCCGAAGCGTCGGTGACATCCGGCATTGTTTAACAATTACATTGAAAAACAATAAAGCCTCGTATCAAATCAAACCAGTCTTTTTCATAAATAGAGTATTGTCTTACAATGACAAAAGAATAAACTTTTACATCAGAGTTGCAGAAGCTAAACAAAACAAAAAGAGTACAATTCTTGATTTCCTGATCTCGAAATCTGTTCACCATCCCCAGAACGCTTCTTGCTCCTCCTCGTTAACTTGCTCTTCATTTTTATCTGAAATTGTAAGGGGTGAGTGTTTTGGGAAAACACTCAGCAAGTGGGGGTCGATCGATTCCAAAGATACATATAGAACTTAGTTTCCTTAAAACGTTCTTTTAACAGACTTTCAAAACTTAATATTCTTAACTTAACAAAACGGAAACGAATCGAATAAGAGACAAAACTTATCAAATGATTCAGAACAAAACAGAAGCAATTCAGATCATTTCAATTCAGAACAGAGCATATCAGAACAGACAGAACACTGTTACTCATCTCATTTCCATGGTCAAATTGTCCCCAATATGTTAGTCCTCTAAGAATGAGGCCAGAACACGGTTTTATACCCACCGATGGGGGCCAGACAGAACATGGTTTTATACCCACCAATGGGGGCCAGACAGAATTACAATTCTCGTCCCATTTCAAATCAATTCGTAACAGTGCAACACAGAATTCAGATATTACCAGACAGAACGTATCAGAGTTTTCAGATATCAGAGTTTCAGACGGATTCAGCGGAACCAAAGAATTTCGAATAACAGACTGAGCATATAATCGATCGAAATTTTAAACGGACAGATAGCAATTTTTGAAAATGAAGACACACAATCATGCATGTCATAATATATATTCAAGTTTAAAAATACAAACGAATATATAACAAAAGCCCACTTACTGTAATTTTGTTCAAATCTTTCTTCCAAAAATCGGGCAGCACCACGGCACGACTTTAGCAATTGCAGTCTTCAATCAGACAGCACTTCGACGTAAGATTTCCGCACTGGACTGCACGAAATCTTATCTTCCTTTTCCTTGAGTTCGGCCGATTTATTTAGGGAGAGGGAGAGAGGGCCGAAACTTGGAGAGTGAAGGGGGAACTTTTGGTGTAGTTTTGAAGTCTAGCATGTAGTATTTATAGGCAAGAAAAACCCTTTCACCTAGCCCCATCATGGCCGGAATCTTGGTCAACAAGAAAGGCTTGATTGCTCATTATTTTGGTTCAAAGATTCAGGTATTCCTCAAGTTCAAGGATGATTACCCAAACTCCCATGCATTCTTCAAGTTCTAGGGTGATTATCCAAACTCCCATGCAAATTAAGTTTGTCTTAACCCTTAGCTCTTTCATTGATTATTTCTTGCATATTTAATTTGTCCAAACCTTAGCTCAACTTATAGCTCCCTTTTTGGCCTTTTTAGGACAAACTTGGTTGAGCTGCTTTGAGCTGAAAGATCGAGTCCTTGAGCTGGGTTTTACTCCTCCCGTGACAATACTTCGATGGATGTGGTTAATTGTAGCTTGACTTCCGGTTGAGCTAATCCCCGAGCTTTGAAGTTGCTTCCTCGAGGTAAGTTTAGTAAAAATCTAAGTAATCATTCAAGTTATTTAGTTAGAACAAACATTTTTGAGCTTAGTTTGAGTTAAATTCCATGTATATATTACTTACTTGATTTGATTCGGATCGTAAAATCTCGGGTTCTCACATGTACGGATGTCGAAAATTGCTACGTATGGGGAGATAGTTGAAAGAGAACTTATGGCTGAACAGGATGAACAAGACATTGACCGAGACAGGCAACAGCGAAAACATCAGTACTTTCAAAATAGCCAAGGAACAGGACAAGGCAAAAAGACTGATAGGATAGGTACTCGACCAGAGGAACCTCGTGGGAAGGGTCCCCCTCCACGTAAAGAACAAGACAGACCACCTTGTCCTAAATGTGACAAACTTCATGGCGGAAAATGTATGCAAAGTTCCAATGTTTGTTATCGTAGCAAAATGGGCATCTCGCCTGGAATTGTCCAGGGAGTTCTGAGAAAGTACATGGACGCCTTTTATCCTTGACTAAAGAGGAAGTGGATGCGGATACATCGATGATCACTGGTATGTTCTTGATTTCTGGTATCACTGCTATTGTTTTACTAGATTCAGGAGCCACGCATTCCTTTATCTCGGAATCGTTTGTAAGGAGACTGGGCATTACATCAAGTACAACAGAGACACAACTCGCCATAGTCTTACCTTCTGGGCAAGAATTATAGACAACTGCTATTGTTTTACTAGATTCAGGAGCCACGCATTCCTTTATCTCGGAATCGTTTGTAAGGAGACTGGGCATTACATCAAGTACAACAGAGACACAACTCGCCATAGTCTTACCTTCTGGGCAAGAATTATAGACAAATCAGATTGTGCGTGGGTGTCCAATATATGTCCAAGGCCATCAGATGTATGCCAATTTGATAGTTCTGAACATTACCAATTTTGATGTGATATTGGGAATGGATTGGCTATCAAAGTAAAGAGTTACTATAGACTGTGGCATGAAGATGATCAAGTTTGCACCAGTAGGAGCTGAACCATTCACAGTAACAAGTGCAGGTATATCCTTACCTCTTCGGATAATCTCTTGTATGAAGGCTTGTAAATTACTATAGAAGGGGTTTCAAGGATATTTAGCATCTTTGTTAACTATTGATCCACCTGTTCGTTAATTAAAAGATACAGATGTTGTTTGTGAATTTCCAGAGCTATTTCTTGATGATGTAACAGGCTTACCCCCAGATAGAGAGATCGAATTTGTGATTGATGTTATGACGGGAACTCATCCGATCTCGAAAGCTCCTTATCGATTAGCTCCTACAGAAATGAAAGAATTGAAAGAACTATTACAGGAGTTACTTGATAAAGGGTTTATTAGACCGAGTTTTTCACCGTGGGGTGCACCTGTTTTATTTGTGAAGAAGAAAGACGGTACCCTTCGTCTCTGTATTGATTATCGGGAGTTGAACAAAGTGACAATCAAAAATAAATATTCACTCCCCAGAATTGATGATTTGTTTGATCAATTACAAGGAGCTGCCATCTTTTCAAAAATTGATTTACGATCAGGCTATCATCAACTAAAAGTGAAATCAGATGATATTCCAATGATTGCCTTCCGAACCAGGTACGGGCATTATGAATTTCTTGTAAATGCCATTTGGACTAACGAACGCACCAGCTGCTTTCATGGATTTAATGAATAGAATTTTCAAGCCATTTCTAGACAAGTTTGTGATTGTGTTTATATATGATATTCTCATCTACTCACGAACTATAGAGGAGCATCGAGAACATCTGAAATTAGTTTTGCAGACTTTGAAGGATAAACATTTATATGCCAAATGGAAGAAGTGTGAACTTTGGCTTGAACAAGTAGCATTCTTAGGCCATATTATCTCAAAAAAAGGCATATCAATGAATCCAAGCAAGATTGAAGCTGTTAATAACTGGCTACGACCTACCACTGTTACCGAGGTACGTAGTTTTCTTGGGTTAGCTTGTTATTACCGGCGGCTTATAGCGGGATTTTCTAAGATAGCATTGCCTTTGATTGCTTTAACACGAAAGAATGTGAAATTTGTATGGAACGAAGAATGTGATCACAGTTTCCAAGAGTTAAAGGCAAAATTGACATCATCAACAGTCTTTTCTATACCAGAAGGACCAGAAGATTTTGTGGTATAAAGTGATGCTTCGAAACAAGGTCTAGGAGCAGTTTTAATGCAGCACGGGAAGGTGATCACATATGCCTCAAGACAATTGAAGGAATATGAAAAGAATCATCCCTCACATGATTTAGAACTGGCAGCAGTGGTATTTCATTAAAAATATGGCGCCATTATCTGTATGGCAAACGCTGTGAAATATATACGGACCACAAGAGTTTGAAATATTTATTCACACAAAAAGAAATGAATATGCGTCGACGACGTTTGTTGGAATTAGTTAAAGGTTATGATTGTGTTATTAACTATCATTCAGATAAAGCCAATGTTGTTGCAGATGCATTAAGTCGAAAGTCAAGTTCTATTGCTGCAATGCAAGTACAAGAAAAATTTTTATGGGATTTACTGAATTTGAATATTGATGTTATGCCAAAGGGCACTGCAATCCAATTATCACCTCTCATGGTTCGACCAACGCTTGCAGACAGAAACAAGGCCGAACAAAATACAGATACTGAATTACAACAACTGAGACAACGAGATGAGGATAAAGGACATTTGAACTTTGAATTGAATGGGGAAGGAATATGGACATATCGAGGTAGATTGTGCTTGCCGAAACAAGGAACACTCAGGACCGACACTCTTATTGATGCACATGCTACTCCCTACTCAATACATCCAGGAGGCACCAAAATGTTCAAATATTTGAAATCATTATTTTGGTGGCCAGGTATAAAAAAGGACATTGCTCAATTTGTTGCACAATGTCTGACTTGTCAACAGGTCAAGACTGAACATCAAAGACCAGCAGAACTTCTGAAACCACTACCCATTCCTGAGTGGAAATTAGAACATATCACAATGGATTTCATTCTTGGTTTGCCAAGAACACAAAGAGGACTCAATGCAATATGGGTTATTGTGGAGCGACTTACGAAATCAGCTCATTTTCTTCCAGTGAAGAACACATACACGATGAATCAATATGCTGAAGAATACATCAAATATGTAGTGAGACTTCATGGCATCCCAGTGTCCATTGTATCTGATAGAGATCCCAAATTTACGTCTGCATTTTTGAAGAGTTTACATCATACTATGGTAACTCGATTGGCATTTAGTACAGCATTCCACCCTCAAACTGATGGACAACTAGAACGAGTGAATCAGATCTTAGAAGATATGTTGAGGGGCTGCACTATTGACTTTCCAGGTAGTTGGGATAGTAAACTACAATTGGCTGAGTTTACATATAACAATAGCTATCAGTCAAGCATTGGAATGGCACCATATACTGCATTATATGGTAGAAAATGTCACTCTCCGGTACATTGGGATGAAATAGGAGAAAGAAAGTTATTAGGTCTTGAATTGTTGCAACAGACAGCAGAATTGGTATCCAAGATCAGAGAAAGAATGCACACTGCCCAGAGCCGACAGAAAAGCTATTCTGATGTGCGACGTCGTCGATTGGAATTTCAGGTTGGTGACCATGTATTTGTAAAGATATCACCATTGAAGGCATTTTACGTTTTGGTAAGAAAGGAAAATTGAGTCCAAGATATATCGGTCCATTTGAAATCTTGTAAAGAATAGGAGATAGAGCTTACCGAGTTGCTTTACCACCGAACTTGTCAAACGTTCATAACGTTTTTCATATTTCCTTGCTACGGAAATATTTGGCCAATCCTTCTTACGTTCTTCATTACGAATCATTGGAGCTTGCATCGAATCTCTCGTATGAAGAACGGTCGGTTCAAATCCTCGACAGGAAATAAAAAGTGTTAGGAGGCAATGAAATACCCTTGGTGAAACTATTATGGCGCAATCATGCAATTGAAGAGGCAACTTGGGAGCGAGAAGACGAGATTCAACAAAGATATCCTGAACTATATGGTACGTAAAATTTTGAGGACGAAATTCTTTGAAGGAGGGGAGAATTGTAATGCCCGGTTACTCGTACAAATGATATTAATGCATTTATGTCGTTTATTATGTAGTTATTTAGCTCATTAGATTTCACGTGATGGTTGAAGTATCAATATTGAGATTGAACAAGATATTTATATTTTCCATGGTGTATTGAGAATGAATATGTATTTAAATAGTTATGGTAAGATATGTAAATAGATGTAGTGTAACGAAGTTGGTAGGAAATGAGATGAAAATATGGTAGTTTTTACGGGTTTTAGCATAATGATTTGAATATTGATCCAAATTGTGGGAGGCCACCACCATTAGAAAGCTAAGATATAATGCTACAACTTTCATGTTTTGGGTTTTGTCCAAATCATTGTGGAAGACAAGCCAAAAGCGCCCCGAAGTGTGTCGTGTGTATCGTTACTCCTACAATGACACATCTTAGTAGATTGAGCATAACATTTTCCTCAGACCTCCAAATAACATGCAACAAGTTGGAGATTCAAGCCAAGACATAGGGAAACAACTTTCATGTTTACCATTATTTCAAATTATGAAGGGAAGAGCCGTTTCTGAAGCGATCTTTGATGAAGCAGTGTGCAGGGCAGAACATGTGGCGCCCGAGCGGTAGAAACTGACCGCCCAAGCCCCGGTGCATTGCAAGTTCAGTATTTTTCCAGAAAGTTTGGCGCCCGAGCGGTAGTTAATGACCGCCCGAGCGCCGGTGCACTAAAACTTTATTTTTCGAGCAGAATGTTCCTCGCCCGGGCGGTAAAATGTTACCGCCCGAGAGCCGCTGTGTATTTAATGGGATAAGCTTCGACTTTTATGCACATCTTCACAGATTTATCAATTCCTTCACAGCAAATCTCGAGAGAAAAACCTAGAAAACACTTCCCATCAGCTTTTTCATCCTTTCCTTCCTCAAATTGAAGTATGAATTTAGTTCTCCATCACAAGAACTTCATAAGGGTATAAATTTTCATCTCATTTGGTTATTATAAATGTAGAGGAGCAAACTTCACCTAAAATAGACATAGTAATTGAATTATTGATATGTTTGACATCATAGGGGCGAGAAACATCGTCTCAAACCAGTGTTCTTACGCTTGGACTGTAAGTTGGCATGTTCTTGAAGTAATACATGAGTAATATTATGATTCAAATGCATTCCATTGGTTATTGCTATATGTACATTGTTAGTATGATTATTGATGAAAACATAGCACCATATTCCAATGTTATGTATTAAATATGAAAGGAACTCATGAATATTGAAGATGGGTGCTATGTCATGAACATGAACAAGAACATGAAAGGAAAGGACTGATTTTACACGATATGGAGCTTGTTGACATCATGGGTAGTTTTAAGTCCACCAAACCTATTGGCTAATATATGCTCATGGGGCGTGGGGTTGCCAAAGATTGCTCCCTGACGTCAACACAGTAGTAGCTATATAATAAAGCAAGCATGGTAGTACAGGTCAACTAATGAGGCTCAAGTACCAAAATGAACATGAATATATGTTATGATATGACATGGTTTAAAGATTCATTGTTGTCACGACTTGATATGTATGTTCCTTCGATGCATATTGATACGTACAAGTTCCAACTTATTGAGTTTTATAAACTCACGTAGCTCATGTATTATAGGATCAGGTATCGAAGATGCATAGGATGCCAGTTCGTCAATGGATTCTTGTGACGTGCCTCACCTCTACAAGAACCGAGACTTATTATTGTATAGCTTCCGCATATATATTATAATGGATTAAATGTCAGGGTTTGAAACAAGTTTTGCAATGTTTATGTCTATGTGTATAAGGATACAGTGTATGTTTGTTTATAAGACAACGTTTATATGTACGTATTGTTATTGTTGATTGAGTTGTTGGTATAGACAAAATATAGGGACATCATGCAAAATTTTTTATAAACCGTTAAATTAATGCCCCTTGTTTGGAATTGCTTCATAATATAGATATATCATTCAAATCCTATTTTGATTATGGTAATCATGCTAAGTATAGAGTAAGGGTTTGACATATATCATATAATACAGATATCTGTCGTATGTTACCCGATCGCAACATACCTCAATTCTTCGTTTCCAATATGTAGCTTGTAGATTTCAGTATAAAAACTCTATCTACATCGATAACACATTCATTTCAATCAATAAATTTGTCACACTCTTACTCTATACTTAGCATAATTACCATAATCAAAATATGATTTGAATATAGTATGAAGAAAATCAAACAAGGGGCATCACTTTGATGGTTTATAAAAATTTTGACATGATGTCCCTACATTTTGTTTAAACCAAAATCTCAAGCCATGCCATATATACAACAACATCAAATATATTTTCATACACAACCATGCACAATATCGTTATACAAATACATATTCTCATATACAAACATACTGTGTATCATCATAAACATCGTAAAACTTTTTCAAACCTTGACATATTTTAGTACAATACATATGCGGAAGCTATACAATAATAAGTCCAGGTTCTTGTCGAGGTGAGGAACGTCACAAACATCCATTGGCGAACCGGCATCTTATGCATCTTCACTACCTGATCCTGTAATACATGAGCTACGTGAGTTTCTAAAACTCAATAAGTTGGCACTTGTATGTATCAATATGCATCGAAGGAACATACATATTGTAATGCCCGAGATTTTGCTATGGTAATCTGAAATGATTTGTTGATAAATTGATGTGATTATAGACGGAATGGATCGGACCAGAAAAGACGAAAAGAAGACTGAATTATGTGGGAGGACTGGACCCCTCGCACATATGCGCGACCAGATAGGGCGCATATGCGCGAGGTAGGCAGAGAACCTCGCGCATATGCGCGACAGGACCCGCGCATATGCGCGAGTATGGCAGAGAACCTCGCGCATATGCGCCGGGTGAGGGCGCACATATGCGCGAGCTGTCGTGAGGTTACGCGCCGAGACATAGTGTCTCGCGCATATGATCCGAGGTAGGTCGCGCATATGTGCGAGACGTGCAGCCTAAAGGATGAGCCATTTGTCCTTAGACATGCAAGATATAAGTTGATTTCCTTCATTTCCTCAGCAAGAAAACGACAGGATCTTCAGGGAAGATTCAAAGTTTTAAAAGCTTAGGTTGTGAATTGGGAAAAATCCGTCCGTCCGAATTTTAATCCGACTTCGATACTGTGTTCCTATCGACGAGGGCTTCAACTGGACGTAAGTTTTACTACGTTTTGTTATGATTCAAAAATATGATATTGAAGAAATCAGATATAATTGATATATGGTGTTCTTGTGATATTAGACATCGTATAATCGAAACTGGATCGAAGAACGGATACCGTATGGAATTGTTATGATTTTTCAGAATTGATTTGATTGAGATCATAAAGATTTGATATCAGAATTGTATTGTTATTGATTATGAGTTGTGAGAATTGATATATGATTGATATTGTATTGCTGGGTAGATTGATATTGTACCTATTGGGAATGCCCTTTTAGATTGATATATCGAAGGCTTCGAAGACAGATCAGAGCCGAACCCCAATGAAAGAAAGGTATAAATCAATGTTAACCGAGAGATCGACTCGAGTCAGATTGGACTTGAGTTTCCAAAAAAGCACATACTTTATTTATTGCATTGATATTTTACATTTATGAGATTGATATGCTTAGTCTATTGAGTTATAGCAAAGCGTGTATTGAGTCATGGACGGAGATGCCTAGTTATTGGCGGAAATGCCAAGTCTTTGGCGGATATGCAAAGACACTGGATGTTTGATTTATATCGATGTTGCGTAGGAGCAGATCGGCTTCTATTGCGGAGATTCGGTATATTGTAATATCCAGGAACCGGGATCCCTAGATTAGAGATGAGTCGAGTCTGAAATGACGAGTCCAGAGTTTATTTACAGCTTTATATCGATTCATGTCTTTCAGATTTGATACATGCTATTGATATCTGTTTCATGCTTTTATATCTATTTATACGATTGCATGTATACATTGTTTATACTGGGAATGTAATTCTCACCGGAGTTATCCGGCTGTTGTTGTGTTTGTATGTGTGCATGACAACAGGTGGGACAGGATCAGGTCAAGAGGAGGATGAGAGATTACAGTTAGCGTTGAGATCCGGCCCAGAAGTAGATTAGGATTCAGCACTTGATATATAGTAATTGAACCCTAGTTTGACAGGAATGTATTTAGTACAAGACATGTACTTTTACTTTTGATATGTATATTAGATTGATTACATTATGTTTCCGAACTTGTATTTAAAAAAAAAAAAATTTAGACCCTGTTTATCTTAATTGATTCAATTATTCCCAAAGATAATTAAGAAATGAATTAGTGTCCGGGTCCCCACACATATAAAGTCGTGACAACAATGAATCTTTAAATCATGTCATATCATAGCATATATTCATGTTCATTTTTGTACTTGAGCCTTATTATTTGACCTGTACTACCGTGCTTGCTTTATTATATAGCTACTACTGTGTTGGACGTCAGGGAGCCACCTTTGGCAACCCCACGCCCCATGATCATATATTGGCCAATAGCTTTTGTGGACTTAAAACAACCCATGATGTCAACAAGCTCTATATCATGTAAAATCAGTCCTTTTCTTTTCATGTTCATGTTCGTGTTCATGACATAGCACCAGTCTTCAATATTCATGAGTTCTTTTTATATTTAATACATAACAATGGAATATGGTGCTATGTTTCATCAATAAACCTACTAACAATGTACATATACCAATAATAAATGGTAAGCATTTGAAATCATAATATTACTCATGTATTACTTCAAGAACATGCTAACTTACAGTCCACGTGTACGAATATTGGTTTGAGACGATGTTTCTCGCTCCTATACTGTCAAATACATCAATAACTCTGTCACTATTGTTTATACTAGGGGAAAGTTACCTCAATACATGTAGAACAACTAAAAGAGAAGGAAACTTACACCCTTATAAAGTTCTTGTGATGGAGAACTAAGTTCTTACCTCAAAGAGATGAAAGGAATGAAGAAGAGAGCTTTTGGAGGAAGGGTTTCTTGGTTTACTTCGAGTTTTTGTTGAAAAAGGAAGGAAGGTACTGAAGAAATGACTTTAAACTCGAAAATTATCCGTTATTATACTCAGTGGCGCTCGGGCGATCATTTTCTACCACTTGGGCGCCAAACTTTCTGTAAAATTGGTGGGCTTGAAGTGCACCGGCGCTCGGGCGGTCATTTTCTACTGCTCGAACGCCACCTGTTCTGCCTCTGCGCACTGCTCCATCAAAAATCGCTCCAGAAACGTATTTTCCCTTCATAATCTGAAAAGTGGTAAACATGAAAGTTGTAGCCCAATGTCTTGGCTTGAATTTCCAATTAGTTTTATGTAATTTGGAGGTCTGAGTAAAATTTTATGCTTATTCTCCTAACATGTGTCAGTGAAGGAATGACGGTATACACGACACACTTCGATGCACTTTTGTCTTGTCTTCCACAATGATTTGGACAAAACCCAAAACATGAAAGTTGTAGCTTTATAATGGTTATGGCCTCACATAATTTGGATCAATATTCAAATTATTATGCTAAAACCCGTAAGAACTACCATATTTTCATCTCATTTCCTACCAACATCATTACACTACTTCTACCTACCCATCTTACTATCACTATTTAAACTCATATTCATTCTCAATACCCTATGGGCAATCTAGAAATCATATTCAATCTCAATATCGATAGCTCAATCATCACGTGAAATCGAATGAGCTAAATAACTACATAATAAATGACATAAGCACATTATTATCATTTGTACGAGTAACCGTGCATTACAATTCTCCCCTCCTTCAAAGAATTTCGTCCTCGAAATTTGACATACCATATAGTTCAGGATATCTCTGTTGAATCTCGTCTTCTCTCTCCCAAGTTGCTTTTCAATTGCCTGATTGCGCCATAACAATTTTACCAAGGGTATTCCTTGCCTCGTAACACTTTTGATTTCCTATCAAGGATTTGGACTGGCCGTTCTTCGTACGAGAGATTCGATGCAAGCTCTAATGGTTCATAATGAAGAACGTGAGAAGGATTGGCCAAATATTTCCGTAGCAAGGAAACATGAAAAACGTTATGAACGTTTGAGAAGTTCTGTGGTAAAGTAACTCGGTAGGCCCTGTCTCCTATTCTTTCCTAGATTTCAAATGGACCGATATATCTTGGACTCAATTTTCCCTTCTTACCAAAACGCAAAATTCCCCTCAATGGTGATATCTTTACGAACACATGGTCACCAACCTGAAATTCCAATCGACGACGTCGCACATCACCATAGCTTATCTGTCGGCTCTGGGCAGTATGCATTCTTTCTCTGATATTGGTTACTAATTCGGATGTCTGTTGTACCAATTCAGGGCCTAATAATTTTCTTTCTCCTACTTCATCCCAATGTACCGGAGAGCGACATTTTCTACCATATAATGCAGTATATGGTGCCATTCCAATATTTGACTGATAGCTATTGTTATATGTAAACTCAGCCAATGGTAGTTTAGTGTCCCAACTACCTGGGAAGTCAATAATACAGGCCCTCAACATATCTTCTAAGATCTGATTCACTCGTTCTGATTGTCCATCAGTTTGAGGGTGGAATGCTGTACTAAATGCCAATCGAGTTCCCATAGCATGATGTAAACTCTTTTAAAATGCCGACGTAAATTTTGGATCTCTATTAGATACAATAGACACTGCGTTGCCATGAAGCTTCACTATCTCTTTGATGTATTCTTCAGCATATTGATTCATCGTATATGTGGTTTCACTGGAAGAAAATGAGCTGATTTCGTAAGTCGATCCACAATAACCCATATAGCATTGAATCCCCTTTGTGTTCTTGGCAAACCAAGGATGAAATCCATTGTGATATGTTCCCATTTCCACTCAGGAACGGGTAGAGGTTTCAGAAGTCCTGCTGGTCTTTGATGTTCAGTCTTGACATGTTGACAAGTTAGACAGTGTGTAACAAATTGAGCAATGTCCTTTTTCATATCTGGGCACCAAAATAATGTTTTCAAATCCTTGTACATTTTTGTGCCTCCTGGATGGATCGAATAGGGAGTAGCATGAGCATCAATAAGAATGTCGTTTCTGATCGTTCCTTGTTTTGGCACACACAATCTACCCCGATATGTCCATATTCCTTCCCCATTCAATTCAAAGTTCGAATGTCCTTTATCCTCATCTCGCTGTCTCAGTTTTTGTAATTCAGTATCTGTATTTTGTTCGGCCTTGATTCTGTCTGCAAGTGTTGGTCGAACCATAAGGGATGATAACTGAATTGCAGCTCCCTTTGGAATAACATCAAGCTTCAAGTTCTGCAAATCCCATAAAATTTGTTCTTGTACTTGCATTGCAGCAATAGAACTGGACTTTCGACTTAATGCATCTGCAACAACATTGGCTTTGCCTGGATGATAATTAATAACACAATCGTAATCATTCACCAATTCCAACCAACGTTGTTGTCTCATATTCAGTTCTTTTTGCGTGAATAAATATTTCAAACTCTTGTGGTCCGTGTAAATTTCACACCGTTTACCATACAGATAATGTCGCCATATTTTTAATGCAAATACCATTGCTGCCAGTTCTAAATCATGTGTGGGATAATTCTTTTGATATTCCTTCAACTGTCTTGAGGGATAAGCAATCACCTTCCCGTGCTGCATTAAAACCGTTCCTAAACCTTGTTTCGAAGCATCACTGTATACTACAAAACCTCCTGATCCTTTTGGAATAGCAAGGACCGTTGCTGAGGTCAATTTTGTCTTTAACTCTTGGAAACTACGATCACATGCTTCATTCCATACAAATTTCACATTCTTTCGTGTTAACGCAGTCAAAGGCAATGCTATCTTAGAAAATATTGCTATAAACCAACTGTAATAACCAGTTAACCCAAGAAATATACGTACCTCGGTAACAGTGGTAGGTCTTAGCCAGTTATTAACAGCTTCAATCTTACTTGGATCCACTGATATGCCTTCTTTTGAAATGATATGGCCCAAGAAGGCTACTTGTTCAAGCAAAAATTCACATTTCTCCCATTTGGCATATAAATTTTTATATTTAAAAGTTAGCAAAACTAATTCCAGATGTTCTCGATGCTCCTCTACAGTTCGTGAGTAGATGAGAATATCATCTATAAACACAATCACAAACTTGTCTAGAAATGGCTTTAAAATTCTGTTCATTAAATCCATAAAAGCTGCTGGTGCATTTGTTAGTCCAAATGGTATTACAAGAAATTCATAATGCCCGTACCTGGTTCGGAAGGCAGTATTTGAGATATCATCTGATTTCACTTTTAGTTGATGATAGCCTGATCGTAAATCAATCTTCGAAAAGATGGCAGCTCCTTGTAATTGATCAAACAAATCATCAATTCTGGGGAGTGGATATTTATTTTTGATTGTCACCTTGTTCAACTCCCGATAATCAATACATAGACGAAGGATACCGTCTTTCTTCTTCACAAATAAAACAGATGCACCCCATGGTGAAAAACTCGGTCTAATAAACCCTTTGTCGAGTAAATCTTGCAATTGTTTTTTCAATTCTTTCATTTCTGTAGGAGCTAACCGATAATAGTTTTTGAGATCGGATGAGTTCCTATCACAATATCAATCACAAATTCGATCTCCCTATCCGGGGGTAAGCCTGTTACATCATCAGAAAATACTTTTGGGAATTCACAAACAACATCTGTATCATTTAATTCACGAACAGGTGGATCAATAGTTAACACAGATGCTAAATATCCTTGACACCCCTTCCGTAGTAATTTACAAGCCTTCATATAAGAGATTATCCGAATAGGTAAGGATATACTTGCACTTGTTACTGTGAATGGTTCAGCTCCTACTGCTGCAAATTTGATAATCTTAATGCCACAATCAATAATAACTCTGTACGTCGAGAGCCAATCCATTCCCAATATGACATCGAAATCGGTCATTTTCAAAACTATCAATTCATCATACATCTGATGGCCTTGGACATATATTGGACACCCTAGCACAATCTGATCTGTCTGTAATTCTTGCCCAGAAGGTAAGGCTATGGCGAGTTGTGTCTCTGTTGTACTTGTTGTAATGCCCAGACTCCTTACAAATGATTCCGAAATAAAAGAATGCGTGGCTCCCGAATCTAGTAAAACAATAGCAGTGATACCAGAAATCAAGAACATACCAGTGATCATCGATGTATCCGCATCTACTTCCTCTTTGGTCATGGCGAACAGGCGTCCTTGTACTTTCTCAGAACTCCCTGGACAATTCCTGGCAAGATGCCCTGGCTTTTTACAACGATAACAAACATTGGAACCTTGCATACATTCCCCGCCGTGAAGTTTGCCACATTTAGGACAAGGTGGTTTATCTTGTTCCTTACGTGGAGGAGGACCCTTGCCACGGGGTTCCTCTAGTCGAGTACCTTTGCTATCGGTCTTTTTGCTTTGTCCTGTTGTTTGGCTCCTTTGAAAGTACTGCTGCCTTCGCTGTTGTCTGTCTCTGTCAATGTCTTGTTCGTCCTGTTCTGCCATAAGTGCTCTTTCCACTATCTCCCCATAGGTAACAAATTTCGACATCCGTACATCTCGTTTAACTTCAGAGTGAAGTCCCCACATGAAATGTTCGCCCTTACTGGTGTCATCTTGTGCAATATATGGTACATATTGGACTCCAGCCTCGAATTGTTGTATGTATTCCGCCATTGACATGGTTCCTTGCTTCAGATTAAGGAAATCACCGGCTTTCTTGGCTCGTACATCTTTACTGAAATACTTGTTGTAAAATACGGTTTTGAAAGTTTCCCATGTCAATGGTATCGTAGGTAATGCCACCCTTGCACTCTCCCACCATATCCTTGCATGCTTTGTTAACAAAAAGATGGCACAAGTCACTTTGTTAGCATCTTCCATGTGTAGGTAGGAGAAGATGGACTCCAACGATTTAATCCATTCTTCTGCTACTGCCGGCTCGGTGCTTCCCATGAATTCAGGAGGATTCAGCCGTCGAAAACGATCATACACATCAGTTTGAACTGGCCTTTGTCTAGGTAGAATGGCTTGTGCCTGCTCATGTGTAGTTCGTTGCATCTCAAGTAATTGTTGTATCTGCTCCCCATGAAATTTCGCTTGTTGTTGGAGCAGTTGAGCAAAATCATCTACCGGTCGTGGCGTACTGCCTTAATCGGTTGCTGGGGCCTTGCCCTTAGATGACTCTCCTTCATGTACCTTATGTTTCAGTGGTATCGTCGCTTATCTTAACCTACATGTAGAATACATAGACACATAAATTAGCATAAACAATGGAATACAAATATACTTACTTGCCGAGTTCCCCATGTATGGATGAAGTGCAGTGTCTTCCCTCTCGAAGATCTGTGGGCTCTGATACCACTCTAAAGTGTCACACCTTTACTCTATACTTAGCATAATTACCATAATCAAAATAGGGTTTGAATGATATAACTATAGTATGAAGCAAATCAAACAAGGGGCATCACTTTGACGGTTCATAAAAATTTTGACATGATGTCCCTACATTTTGTTTAAACCAAAATCTCAAGCAATGCCATATATACAACAACATCGACTATATTTTCATACACAACCATGCACCATATCGTTATACAAATACATATTCTCATATACAAACATACTGTGTATCATCATAAACATCGTAAAACTTGTTCAAACCCTGACATATTTTAGTACAATACATATGCGGAAGCTATACAATAATAAGTCCCGGTTCTTGTCGAGGTGAGGCACGTCACAAACATCCATTGGCGAACCGGTATCCTATGCATCTTCACTACCTGATCCTGTAATACATGAGCTACATGAGTTTATAAAACTCAATAAGTTGGCACTTGTATGTATCAACATGCATCGAAAGAACATACATATCAAGTCGTGACAACAATAAATCTTTAAACCATGTCATATCATAGCATATATTCATATTCATTTTTGTACTTGAGCCTCTTTAGTTGACCTGTACTACCGTGCTTGCTTTATTATATAGCTACTACTGTGTTGGACGTCAGGGAGCAACCTTTGGCAACCCCACGCCCCATGATCATATATTGGGTAAGGACCGTGTATCATATTATCATAAATCCTATGTGATTATCGTTAATTCATGAATTTTATATGTGATTATGCATTTGATGTATATTATGACAATGAAATTAAGAAAATGAATATTGAATATGAGTTGACATTGTAAGAGCTCGAGTGGAGAAGTCGGACGCCAATATAGTACAAAAGTCAATATTTGTACCGAACGTGTAGCGCCCGGGCGGTAGAAAATGACCGCCCGAGCGCCAGGATATATGAAATGTATGTTTGGGCAGAACATGCCGCGCCCGAGCGGTAATTTGTGACCGCCCAAGCGCGGTGTAATTGTTAGCCGGGGGCAGAATGTCTCGTGCTCGGGCGCGAGAACGGTGGTGATAAGAACGAGACTTCTGCTTTATTCTTTCTTCATTTCTTCACCGTAGTTTCGAGAGGAAAGTTCGAGATTTTTATTTTCTTTCGTCCGAATCGACTTCGAAACGCTGTCTAAACGCGAAACAAATTATATATTTGTGATCTTCGCGTCGAGGGCTTCTGACTGAGGTAATTTTCTTCTTGTTCCACCAGCTTTAAATATCAAAGTGCTTGAATAGCATGCATTTGAAGTTGAATTTCCTATATGTAGTAGAATAACCGACAATAAACACATATTCGAAGTCGGAATTGAATTATGATATGATTTGGATTTGATATGAATTTTTTGAAGTTTCAAATGATATTTGAAACTCATATTAATGATTTGGAGTATGTTATTGATTTGAATGAGTATGTTTTTGATGTTGATAAAGTGTTATATCAATATCTTCAGGCTACATCAACTGGAAACGAAGAATTGAGGTATGTTGCGACCGGGTAACATACGACAGGTATCTGTATTATATGATATATGTTGGATTGATTTGACTGATTGGATTGAGAATACGTGTCTATATGCCTTATTTGTTGAGTTTATGTGGCATACATGACATTGAGATTTGAATATCGATGTATAAAATAAATGTTTTGTTAACACACATCGTTTGATGCATACATCGATACATGACATGCACGTTGAGCTATGATCCTTGGAAACCCTAATATGATTTGATTCGATTCTGGGGTTTGTGAACACAATGCTATGTTTGGTATTACATGACCCTTAAAACATAGACATTTGTGGCCCCGACGATTGATATGAGATTTGGGATTTGATGGCGCTTCGTCGACGCTATCATACGAGTATCCCTTATTGAGGCCGGTGTGCCAGCTCAAGCATTGATTTGATAGCGATTCATTTGATTCTGACATGTGCTCAGTGGATGGACATTTGACCTGATACCTCCACGACATACATGCATTGCATACCATATATCATTGTTTAGATATCTGTGGTATATATGATGGTTGTTCCATACGGAGCTTTGCTCACCCCCAAGGGGGGCTGTTGTTGTCTTTGTGTGTTGACAATGGCAGGTACTCCAGGATATCTGAGGAGGGTACTTCTGTAGGGAGTCACAGTTTGAGTTGAGGTTTATATTTTGTTCCCAGTATATATGTATATGTATCTATATACCGGGGCATGTCCCGAGGATATGAGTTGTTTGTATATGATTGGTTTTGATTACGTGTGGGCATGTTTATGATGTGAGATTAAATACTATTTTTAGTATTTAAATTATAGAAGAAATAATACAACTCTGTGTGGGGCCCTTAGCTCCTAATCGTTATTACAATGCACTTTGATTAGGGTTAACTAATTACAGCGGAAAACGAGTTTAAAATTTCTTTACAATGAGCCCAAAATATTTCTTCTGTAATTTAAATACTAAAAATAGTATTTAATCTCACATCATAAACAAGCCCACACGTAATCAAAACCAATCATATACAAACAACTCATATCCTCGGGACATGCCCCGGTATATAGATACATATACATATATACTGGGAACAAAATATAAACCTCAACTCAAACTGTAACTCCCTCCAGAAGTACCCTCTCCGGTCTCCTGATATCCTGGAGTACCTACCATTGTCCACACACAAAGACAACAACAGCCCCCCTTGGGGGTGAGCAAAGCTCCGTATGGAACAACCATCATATATACCACAGATATCTAAACAATGATATATGGTATGCAATGCATGTATGTCGTGGAGGTATCAGGTCAAATGCCCATCCACTGAGCACATGTCAGAATCAAATGAATCGCTATCAAATCAATGCTCGAGCTGGCACACCGGCCTAAATAAGGGATACTCGTATGATAGCGTCGACGAAGCGCCATCAAATCCCAAATCTCATAGCAATCGTCGGTGCCACAAATGTCTATGTTTTAAGGGTCATGAAATATCAAACATAGCATTGTGTTCACAAACCCCAGAATCCAATCAAATCATATCAGGGTTTCAAAGGATCATAGCTCAACGTGCATGTCATGTATCGATGTATGCATCAAACGATGTGTGTTAACAAAACATTTATTTTATACATCGACATTCAAATCTCAATGTCATGTATGCCACATAAACTCAACAAATAAGGCATATAGACACATATTCTCAATCCAATCAGTCAAATCAATCCAACATATATCATATAATACAGATACCTGTCGTATGTTACCCGGTCGCAACATACCTCAATTCTTTGTTTCCAGTTGATGTAGCCTGAAGATATTGATATAACACTTTATCTACATAAATAACATACTCATTCAAATCAATAACATACTCCAAATCATTAATATGAGTTTCAAATATCATTTGAAACTTCAAAAAATTCATATAAAATCCAAATCATATCATAATTCAATTCCGACTTCGAATATGAGTTTATTGTCGGTTATTCTACTACATATAGGAAATTCAACTTCAAATACATGCTATTCCAGCACTTTGATATTTAAAGCTGCTGGAACCAGAAGAAAATTACCTCAGTCAGAAGCCCTCGACGCGAAGATCACAAATATATAATTTGTTTCGCGTTTAGACAGCGTTTCGAAGTCGATTCGGACGAAAGAAAATCGAAATCTCGAACTTTCCTCTCGAAACTACGGCGAAGAAATGAAAAAATAATAAAGCAGAAGTCTCGTTCTTATCACCACCGTTCTCGCGCTCGGGCGGTAGAATTCTCGCGCCCGAGCGCGAGACATTCTGCCCCCGGCTAACAATTGCACCGCGCTGGGGCGGTCACAAATTACCGCTCGGGCGCGGTATGTTCTGCCCGAACATATATTTCATATATCCTGGCACTTGGGCGGTCATTTTCTACCGTCCGGGCGCCACACGTTCTGTACAAATATTGAATTTTGTACTATATTGGTGTCCGGCTTCTCCACTCGAGTTCTTACAACATCAACTCATATTCAATATTCATTTTCTCAATTTCATTATCATAATATACATCAAATACATAATCACATATCAAATTCATGAATTAACGATAATCACATAGGATTTACGATAATATGATACACGGTCCTTACATATTGGCTAATAGCTTTGGTGGATTTAAAACCACTCATGAAGTTAACAAGCTCTATATCATGAAAAATCAGTCTTTTTCTTTTCATGTTCATGTTCGTGTTCATAACATAGCACCCATCTTCAATATTCATGAGTTCCTTTCATATTTAATACATAACAATGGAATATGGTGCTATGTTTCATCAATAAACCTACTAACAATGTGCATATAGCAATAATCAATAGTAAGCATTTGAAATCATAATATTACTCATATATTACTTCAAGAACATGCCAACTTACAGTCCACGTGTACGAATATTGGTTTGAGATGATGTTTCTCGCTCCTATACTGTCAAATACATCAATAATTCAGTCACTATTGTTTATACTAGGTGAAAGTTACCTCTCTACATATAGAACAACTAAAAGAGAAGGAAACTTACACCCTTATGAAGTTCTTGTGATGGAGAACTAAGTTCTTACCTCAAAGTGATGAAAGGAATGAAGAAAAGAGCTTTTGGAGGAAGAGTTTCTTGGTTTACTTCGAGTTTTTCTGATAAAGGAAGGAAGGCACTGAAGAAATGACTTAGAAACTCGAAACTTATCCGTTCTTATACTCAGCGGCGCTCGGGCGGTCATTTTCTACCGCTCGGGCACCAAACATTCTGTAAAATTGGTGGGCTTGAAGTGCACCGGCGCTCGGGCGGTCATTTTCTACCGCTCGAGCGCCACCTGTTCTGCCTCTGCGCACTGCTTCATCAAAGATTTCTCCAGAAACGTATTTTTCCTTCATAATCTGAAAAAGTGGTAACATGAAAGTTGCAGCCCTATATCTTGGCTTGAATCTCCAATTGGTTTCATGTCATTTGGAGGTCTGAGTAAAATTTTATGCTTATTCTCCTAACATGTGTCAGTGAAGGAATGACGGTATACACGACACATTTCGGGCACTTTTGGCTTGTCTTCCACAATGATTTGGACAAAACCCAAAACATGAAAGTTGTAGCATTATATCTTAGCTTTATAATGGGTATGGCCTTACACAATTTAGATCAATATTCAAATGATTATGCTAAAACCCGTAAGAACTACCATATTTTCATCCCATTCCCTACCAACTTCATTACATTACTTCTACCTACCCATCTTACTATCACTATTTAAACTCATATTCATTCTCAATACCCTATGGACAATTTAGAAATCATATTCAATCTCAATATCGATACCTCAATCATCACGTGAAATCTAATGAGCTAAATAACTACATAATAAATGACATAAGGGCATTATTATCATTTGTACGAGTAACCGGGCATTACAAAATTCAATCAAATTCAATAATAGTTTCAAATCTCTTTTGAAATTTCAAAAATTCATATCAAATCAAATCATAACATAATTCAATTGCAACTTCAAAACTTAATTTCTTGTCGGTTATTCTACCGCATATATAATTAGAATTAATAACAACTGAAAATAATTCATCAATGTCAATCCAACGATTAAAATTCCCTAATTATAATAAATTGGGAACAATTCAAAATAACATCACTATGATCATCTCTTCTTCGTTAAAATCATACACTATTCAACAATCTTCAATTTCTGTATGATTTAACAATTTATCGGATTTATTCCAAAAATCGACCAATTTCGAACATCACCAAAAAAATTATACCTCAAATAGAAGACCTCGTGTCAACGATCTCAGAACTGAAGTCGATTCATCGATTGGATAAACCGATAAATCGCAAGATCCAAAAGAAAATAAAAAACCCTTATGTTCTTCTCTCTCTCTTCGTTGTTGTTCCTTTATTTCTAACAGGTTTGTGGAATTCATATATTGAATTCTACCGACTCAATATTTTTTTTAATATTATATTATATTTGTAAAATAATATTACCACCGGTATATCCCTTTGGACCAGTTAAACGATCAAATTTTCCAAAATTCAAAACATGAAAGTTTTAGCACTATGTATTAGCATTCCAATGAAATTGGTATCATTTCATTTGGAATAATACTCGGACAATTATGCTAAAAATCATAACATGTGTCACTAATTACCATTTTGCCCTTAAAATTAATTCATCAATTTTCAAATTATTTACAAAAAAACCATCAAAATAAATCGAATATTTTTCAACTTATTTACAAAAATACCATCAAAACTATTTTAAAAGTTGTTTGACTATTGTTTATTCTCGGGGTATAACATTTCTCCTCAACTTAATAGATTTCGTCCACGAAATCTCAAACATCTCTATATACATAACATTGGCAAACATATCATATGTCATCAGTTATAGTACATATCAAAACTAAAATCAGTAAATGGATCACTATATTGAATACAATGGAACAGGTAGAATACAATCAAACAAGTGTGGATATGATTGTCGCCTCTTGCTTTCCAATTCCCACGTTGACTCCTCCACTCCATGTTGTGCCCATTGCATTCGAACTAGTGGAATCGATTTATTACGCAATACTTTCTCCTTCCGATCCATAATGAAAACAAGTTGTTAAACATAGGAAAGAGAAGGAACAAATTCAACCTCATCAGGGGTAAGTACATGTGATGGATCTGGTTCATACTTTCTAAACATAGAAACATGAAATACATCATGAAAGAAAGATTAAGCTGGTGGCAATGCTAACCGATAAGCAAGATCCCCAACTCGATCAAGGATCTCGTATGGACCAACATATCGAGATGGTAACTTCCCTCGCATGCCAAATCGAACAGTGGCTCTGAAGGGAGATATTTTGAAAAACACTTTATCACCTTTCTAGATTTCTAAGGGTCGTCTTCGTTTATTTGCATAACTTGTTTGACGATCCTGAGCAGCTTTCATTCGTTGTCGAAAAAATTGAATTTTATCATTCATTTCCTGTATCATTTCAGGTCCAGTCAATGGTCTTTCACCAATTTCATCCCAGAATAACGGTGATCCACATCGTCTCCCATATAAGACTTCAAACAGTGCCATACCAATACCCATTTGAAAGCTATTATTATACGAAAATTGTACCAATGGTAAGGCATCTTGCCATCCAATTTTAAAATCCATCACAATCGCAGGTAACATATCTTCTAACGTTTGAATCGTACGCTCAGTCTGGCCATCAATTTGAGGATGGTAAGCAGTACTCATAGTCAAATGCGTACCCATCGCTTCTTGAAAAATACCCCCGAATTCAGAAGCAAATCTGGGATCACGATCAGATACAATTGAAACTGGAACACCGTGCATTCTCACAATATTCTCGATGTATAAACGGGCCATACTCTTATAAGGATAAGTCCGCTCATAAGGAATGAAATGTGCAGATTTTGAAAGCAGATAAAAAATAACCCAAATAGCATCACAGCCCTTGGGCGAACGAGGTAAATGAGTCACAAAATCCATAGCAATATGTTCCCAATTCCATTTCGGGATTTCAAGATTATGGAGTAATCTTCCAGGTTTCATTCTCTCTGCCTTCACTTGCTGACAGACAAGACATTTCGAAATAAATTCAGCAATGTCCTTCTTCATACGTCTCCACCAGAATTGAGGTCTCAATGTCAAATACATCTTCCGGCCTCCAGGGTGAATACTGTATTTGTTACAATGTGCTTCACGAAGAAGGGCATATTTCAAATCCGAATTATCAGGAACTACTAGTCCACCATTAAGTCATAAAGAACCATCAGACGCAATCTGAAATCCAGATTGATGTCCTGTATATACAAGTTCTTTCGACTTTTGGACCTGAGCATCGCTTCAGTGAGCCTTTCGTATTTTAGATATCAAGTTCGACTCAATTTGGAATGCTGAGACAGTGACAGAATTCCAATTCGAGTGAAAACTCCAGCCAGAAGTACATATATCCTCATGTATCTTGACGACACAAACAGAAGCTAAGACAGAATCATGAACTTTACGACTTGGGGCATCCGCAATAACATTCACCGATCCAGGATGATATTGAATCTCACAATCAAAATCCTTCAGGAGATCCATCCATCTGCGTTGCCTCATATACAGATCAGATTGAGAAAAGAGATGTTTCAGACTCTTATGGTCCGAATAAATAACAAACTTTTCTCCGTACACACAATGGCGCCAAAATTTCAAAGCAAACACAATGGCGCCAAAATTTCAAAGCAAACACAATGGCGGCCAATTCGAGATCATGAACATGATAACGAGTTTCATGAGATTTCAATTGATGAGACGCATAAGCAACCACTTTGGCATGTTGCATCAGAACACAGCCCAAACCTTTACCAGATGCATATGTACACACTACAAATCCTCCCGTACCTGAGGGAATAGTAAGCACGGGTGTTGTGGTCAATCTCATCTTCAATTCAAGAAAAACTTGCTTCATATTCATCTAACCAAATGAATCGCTGATTCTTCTATGTCAGTTGAGTAATAGGTTTAGCTATTTTTGAAAATCCTTCAATAAAACGACGATATAACCCGTTAAACCCATCAAGCTACAGATCTCAAGAACATTCATAGGTCTCGGCCAATTCAATACAGCTTCAACCTTAGCAGGATCAACAGATATTCAATGTTTTGAAATGATATGGCCTAAAAATACAACTCTATCCATCCAGAATTCGCATTTATACAATTTAGCATATAAATGGCTATCGCAAAGAGTTTGAAGTACCAGTTTCAGATGTTCAGTATGCTTCTTTTTTTATTTCGAATATACAAGAATATCATCAATAAATACGATAACGAATCGGTCAAGATAATCTCGAAAGACACGATTCATTTGATCCAAAAATACAGCAGGAGCATTCGTGAGACCAAACTGCATAACCAAGCATTCATAGTTGCCATACCTGGTACGAAAAGCAGTTTTAGGCACATCTTCTTCTCGAACACGTACTTGATGATAACCAGAACGAAGATCAATCTTAGAGTATACAGAAGTACCCTGAAGCTGATCAAATAAGTCATCAATACGAGAAAGTGGATACTTGTTTTTCACAGTAGTCCGATTCAATTGCCTATAATCAATACACATTCGCATAATACCATCTTTTTTCGAACAAATAAAACTGGAGCTCCCCAAGGCAATACACTCGGTCGAATATATCCCTTATCGAGAAGATCCTGTAATTGTTCTTTCAATTCCATAGGTGACATGCGATAAGGAGCTTTCGATATAGACGCAGTTCTCGGCATAAGATCAATACTAAATTCAACTTCTCGATGAGGTGGAAAATCAGGAATCTCATCGGGAAATGTGGGTACCCGAACCTAGTTCGTCTTCTTAATCATAATTAGGATCAATTAATTAATCTGGGTCTGAAATTATTTTTTAAAATGCATAAATGCGGAACATAGGAAATCAATCTGATATAAACATCAAATGTAAAGTACAAGTCTTGTGTCAAATACATTTATCTCACTAAAGTTCAACAACTACATCAAGTGCTGAAAATAAAATCTACTTCTAAGTCCGGATCTCCACGCTAATCTTTAGTCTCTCATCCTCTTCATGACGCTGATCCTGTCCCACCTGTTGTTATGCACACATACAAACACAACAACAGCCGGATAACTACGGTGAGAATATAATCCCAGTATAAACAACGTATACATGCAATCATATAAACATATATAAAAGCATGAAAAAGATATAAATAACAAGTATCATAATCTGAAAGACATGAATCGATATAAAACTGTAAATCAAACTCGTGACTCATCATCTCATACTCGAGTCATCTCTAATCTAGGGATCTCGGTTCCTGGACATTGGCACACTATACCGAATCTCCTCAATAGAAGCCGATCTGCTCCTACGCAACATCGATATAAACCAAACATCCAGTGTCTTGGCACATCCGCCAAAGACTTGGCATCTCCACCAATGACTAGGCACATCCGCCCATGACTCAATACATGCTTTGCTATAAATCAATAGACTAAGCATATCAATCTCCTAAATTGCAAATATCAATGCAATAAAGTAAAGTACGTGATTTTGTGAAAACTCAAGTCGAATCAAACTCGAGTCGTATCTTCCCGGTTCAACATTGATTTATACCTTTCTTTTCTCGGTCTGACGAAGTCGAAGTCTCGAATTCAAAGCCTGTCAATACTCAATCTGGCAATGACAATATCGAGAAGTACAATATCAATAAACCACTCAAATCAATACTAGATATAATCAGAATTCAGTCTAATTCTGTTTCAACGCCATAACTCCACATCTCAATATACCTAGCAATACAAATATCAACAGATACAAATCTCAACTCATAATCAATAACAAACTCAATCTGATATCAAATCTATATAATCTCAATTAAATCAATTCTGAAAATCATAACAATTTCATACGTTGTCTGTTCTTCGATCCAGTTTCGATTATTGTCTACTATCTCAAGAACACCATATATAAATCATATTTGATTCCTTCAATATCATATTTTCAAAGCATAACAAAACATAAGAAAACTTAAGTCCAGTCGAAGCTCTTGTCGATATAAACACGGTACTGAAGTCGGATTGAAAATCAGACGGTTGTATCTAACACAAATCAAATTCTGGAATCAAAGACTTGAAGCTTTTCCCGGAAGAATTCTTGTTCCTTTTTGCTGCAAATCCGAAGGGAAGAAGGAATATACATATATATATTGCATGTCCCAGCAAAACATGGCTTCATCTTTGAACTGCACGTCTTGCGCATATGCGCGATCTTCCTCGGCACATATGCGCCGGCACATATGCGCGAGACCTACTAGTCTCGGCCTTATTTCCTTCCACAGCTCGCGCATATGCGCGTCATCCTCCGGCCCATATGCGCGAGGTCCTCTGCCATACTCGTGCATATGCGCGGTCCTGGTCGGGCATACCCTGCTCGGTCGCGCATATGCGCGAGGGGTTCAGCCCTCGCACATAACATGTCTTCTTTTGGTCCTCCCCAGTCTGATCTTTTCCGTCTATAATCACATCAATTATCAATAAATGATTTCAGATTACAATAATCAAAATCTCGGGCATTACATTTCTCCACCTCTAAGATCTGATTTCGTCCCCAAAATCACAGGCAATCAAATCAGATATCAAATCAGATACAATAAGAAATGGAGAATAGAAGCTAAATAAGAAGACTCTCATATGTCCCAATATATCGTGGAGACAACTTCCCTTTCTTTCCAAATCTGACAACGCCTCTGAAAGGAGAAATATTCAGAAATACTCTATCTCCCGCCTCAAATACTAGAGGTCGACATCAAAAATTCGCATATTTGGCCTGTCTATCTTGAGCTGTTCTCATTTTTTGACAAATCAGCTTCACTTTCTCTGTTATATCTTGAATCATATCAGGCCCAGTCTCACGTACCTCAGAAATATCATCCTAATACAGAGGGGATCTGCACTTCTTGCCGTACAACGCTTCAAATGGAGCCATCTCTATACTCGTATGATAGCTGCTGTTGTACGAAAACTCACAAAGTGGCAAAGAATCTTGCCAACTAGTGCCAAAATCTAGCACTACAGCTCTTAGCATATCCTCCAATGTCTGGATAGTCCACTCTGATTGTCCGTCAGTCTGTGGATGATATGCGGTACTCAGATGTAACTTCGTACCTAGAGCTTGCTGCAAACTGTGCCAAAAGTGCGAAGTAAACCGAGGATCACGATCTGAAACAATCGACTTCGGCACTCCATGCAATCTGACCACTTCTCTGACATAAATCTCTGCCATCTGGTCATGTCTGTACGTCATCTTGTACAAAATAAAACATGCTGATTTGGTCAATCTGTCAATCACGGATCAAATCGCATCACAACCTCGGGAGGATCGCGGTAGCTTCGTCACAAAATCCAAAGAAATGTGATCCCATTTCCATTCAGGAATAGACAAGCTGTGTAACAAACATCCTGGTTTCTTTCTTTCGGCTTTCACCTGTTGGCAATTCAGACATTTTGATACAAACTCTGCAATATCTACTATAATGCCCGAGATTTGATGTGTTGTTAATCTGAAATGATTCGTTGATTAATTGATGTGATTATAGACAGAACGGATCAGACCGGGGGAGCCGGAAAGAAGTTGAAATTTTGTGCAAGGAATGAGCCTCGCGCAGATGCGCGACCAGACCGGGCGCATGTGCGCGGAATGGGCAAAACACCTCGCGCATATGCGCGACAGGGATCGGCGCACATGCGCGAGGGTACCCCAGAGTTGTGAACAATTTTGAAGGACCTCGCGCATATGCGCCGATTGAGGGCGCGCATATGCGTGAGGCGTTGTGCATGCTACGCGCCGAGACATAGTGTCTCGTGCATATGCGCCGAGTGATGTCGCGCATATGCGCGAGACGTGCTGCGCAAAGAGATGAGCCACCAAGCTTAAAACATGCAGGATATATATACATATCAAAATTCATTTCCCTCATTTTAGCAAAAGGAAAGGAATGAGAAGTATTAGGAGAAAAGTTGAGTTCTCGATTTAGTATTTAGTTGCGAGAAATCCGTCCATCCGATTTTGAATCCGACTTCAGTACTGTGTTCCTATCGATGCAGGCTATCACTGGACTTAAGTTTTGTTACGTTTTGATATATCTTGAAATTATGATACTGCCAGAATCGGATATGATTCATATATGATGTTCTTGACATGTTAGACATCGTAGAATAGAAGTCAGATTGAGAAACAGATTGATTATGGAATTGTTATGATTTTTCAGAATGTATCGATTGATATCAGACAGATTTGGATTATTGATTAATTATAGATTGTGTTGGATATTGGTTATGGATTGTAATTAATATCTGTTGAGATTGTATTGACTGGGATATCGGGATTATGCAGTTATGCCGTTGATTTTGAATTAAATCCAGATTAATCAGATTGGTATTGATTTGAGCAGCATATTGATATGGCACTATTGATATTGTCATTGCCAGATTGAGGGTTGACAGACTTTGAATTCCAGACAGGAACGACATCAGAATTGCAATATAAAGAAATGTATAAATAAATGTTGATTCGGTATTGCACAACTCGAGTTAGATTTGACTTGAGTTTCGCAAAATCACATACTGAATGATTATTGCATTTGATATTTGCAATGCTTGATATTGATATGCTTACTCTATTGATTTATAGCAAAGCATGAGTTAGAGTTGGGCAGATCCGCCTAGTCTTTGGCAGAACCGCCAATTCATTGGACTTTTGGATATATATCGATAGACAGAGGAGAAGACCGACTCCTATTACAGATCTTCAATATAGACAGCCAAAGTCTGGGACTAAGAACGTACCACCATCTAGCTGTGGTAAAGTAGATGGGAGAACGTTGCGTTCTTATTCAGATTGGAATCCCTAGATTAGGATGAGTCGAGTCAGAGTCTAGGAGTCACAGAGTGTGATTCACAGATTGTATTGATACATGTTTTGCAGATTTGATACATGTTATTGATATGTGTTTCATGCTTTTATATATGCTTTTATATGACTGCATGTTTACATTGTTTATACTGGGATATATATCTCACCGGAGTTATCCGGCTGATGTCGTGTTTGTATGTGTACATGACAACAGGTGGGACAGGTTCAGGGTCGAGGAGATGAAGAGAGATTGTGATTAGAGTGGAGACTACGGACTTTGATTAGAGATAGGGTTTAAATACTTGATTTGTAGTCGTTAAACCTTAGTTTTAATGATTGTATATAGTACAAGACTTGTACTTTAATACTGACATGTATATTAGAATGTATTCCATTACATTCCGCATTTCATACTGTATAAAAAAAAATTTAGACCCTGTTTATTATAATTGATTAAATTGTCCCAAATGATGATTAAGAGCATGATTAGCGTCCGGATCCCCACATCTTCTTTCATTTGTTTCCACCAAAACTGTCTTTTTAAATCATTATACATTTTTCTGCGACCAGGATGAATACTGAATCGACTACTGTGGGCTTCTGACAATATCTGTCGTTTTAAATCTGAAACATCTGGCACAACAAGATGATTATTCACATACAGTACATCATCACGTACCTGATACTCTGAGCGATGCCCTGCTCTGACCATCGATATCGAATTCTGAACATTCTGATCAACTCTCTGAGCTGCTTTAATTCTCAAAATCAGCTGTGGTTCGACTTGAATAGCATAAAATCTCAGCGGTCTACAATCTGTTTCAAATGCTAATCCAGACAAACAGCAGTCTTCAATCAAATTCGAAACAACAATCGTCGATAAGGATAGAGAACATACCTTTCGACTCAGTGCATCAGCTGCTGTATTTGAATTTCCAGGATAGTACTTGAATTCACAATCAAAATCTTTCAATAAATCAAGCCATCTTCGTTGCCACAAATTAAATTCAGACTGTGAAAACAGATATTTCAGACTCTTGTGATCAGAATAAATCTCAAACTTCTCACCATATAGGTAATGTCGCAGAATCTTCAGTGCAAATACAATGGCCGCCAATTCAAGATCATGAATTGGGTAACGAGACTCATGTGGCTTCAATTGTCTCGAGGCATAGGCAATAACATGTCCTTGCTGCATCAAAACACATCCCAATCCTCTGTGAGAAGCATCACAATATACAATAAAATCACCAGTACCTGATGGAATAGTCAACACTGGAGCACTGGTCAATCTCTTCTTCAATTCGAGGAAGCTGGACTCACATTCCTCTGACCAAACAAATGGTGCATTTTTCTGAGTCAATTGCATAATCGGCTTAGCAATACTGGAAAAATCTTGAATGAATCTACGATAGTACCCTGCTAAACCCATAAAACTGTGTATCTCTGGCACAGATGTCGGCCTAGGCCAACTGATCACTGCCTCAACTTTACTAGAATCTACAGAAATACCATCTCCAGATATAATATAACTCAGAAATACAACATGTCTCAGCCAAAATTCACATTTCGACAGCTTTGCATACAATTTCTCAGCCCTCAGAATTCTCAACAGAGTTCTCAAATGCTCAGCATGATCAATCATATTCTTGGAATATATCAGAATATCATCAATAAATATAATCACGAAATCATCCAGATACTTCTGAAATACACGGTTCATCAATCCCATAAATACAGCTGGAGCATTCGTTAAACCAAACGGCATGACAATAGAATCTGAAAGCTGTGTTCGATATATCAGAATCTCTGACTCTCAACTGATGATATCCAGATCTCAGATCGATCTTGGAATAAACAGAAGAACCCTGCAACTGATCAAATAAATCATCAATACGAGGCAAAGGGTATTTGTTCTTTACCGTAGCCTTGTTCAGTTGCCGGTAGTCAATGCAAAGTCCCATAGAACCGTCCTTCTTTCTGACAAACAATACTAGAGCACCCCAAGGTGAAACACTCGGTCTGATGTAACCCTTGGCCAGTAAATCTTCCAACTGCTTTTTCAATTCTTTTAATTCAATCGGTGCCATTCTGTACGGAGCTCTAAAAATCGGAACTGTACCTGGTATCAATTCAATGCTGAAGTCTATCTCTCTGACTGGAGACAAACCCGGTATCTCATCTGGGAAGACATCAGCAAACTCACATACCACTGGCAGGTCTGCCAATGATGGACTCGACTTCAGTACATTTATTGAATAGACAAGGAATCCCTCTGCTCCTTTCTGTAATAATCGAGTCATATATAACGCAAATATCAAAGGAATTCTAAATCTAGAACCCTTACCGTAGAATTTCTATTCATCCGTCATCTCAGGTCTGAATCTCACAATCTTATGGAAACAATCAACGGTAGCTCTGTACTTGGTCAGTATATTGATACCAATAATGCAATAAAAATCAGACAACCCAAGTACAATACAATCTAACTCAATCTCATGACCGTCATACTGTAGTACACAATGTTTAACAGAATTCAATGAAATCAAACATGTCCCCAATAGAGAAGAGACAGATACTACAGCAGATAATGACTCAACAGGCAATGCATGAATCAATGCAAATTGCTCAGAAATAAATATATAGGATGCACCCATATCAATCAATACATACGAAGGATAACCACATAAGGAACAGTTACCTGCAACAACATCATCTGGTGCTTCCTGGGCCTGTTCTTCAGTCAAAGCAAATACTCTGGCCTGCTCTCTCGGAGGCTGGCTAACAGTCTGGCTTCCTCCTGGCCTGGGCTGTGACTGAGTAGTCGGTGGTGGCTGGAATGAATGAACAGCTGATGGTCGTGTATCAGTCTGAGCCACTGATCCAGATGATTCTGCTCCCTGGGATCCCTGGGAACCTCTTTGTGAACAAAATCTTGCAAAATGTCCCTGCTGTCTGCAAATACGGCAACTACCAAGTACTCCATGGCATTGCTCTCTGGGGTGTCTCCCTCCGCAAGTTCTGCAAAAGATCCCTGTACTATTCTGACTCTGTCGGGAACCACCGAAGCTAGATGAACTGCTCCCTGACATCTTGAACTGTTTTCCTCGGGCTTTCAAGAAATCTTTCTTCCCACCACTGCTACTGCCACTCTCAAATCTGGGATGGGGTTGCTGAAATTGAGTAGAAGGTGGTTGCTGTCTCGGTGCTGGAGGAACATACAAAGCTCCTCTCTGCCTAATCAGGCCAGCTTCTGCTCCTTTTGCTCTATTCAGAGCGTCGGCAAAATTATTCGGTCTCCCAGTATTCACCAGTGTAAAGATTTCAGGATTCAGTCCATTAATGAAATGATCAGCAACAGCTTCGTCATTCTCAGCAACATGCGGAGCAAATCGTAGCAATGTAGAGAACTTGGACACATATGCTTCAATGTTCAACCGACCCTGTCTAAGATTGGCAAACTCTGCCCCCTTGTCTTTCCTGTACGATACTGGGAAAAATCTTTGGTAAAATTCAGTCTTAAACATGTTCCAGGTAATAGTCGTACCTCGATGCTCCAATGCTCTCTTGGTCGTGAGCCACCAATTCTTCTGTAACGACCATGGGCTATCCCGATCTTGGGCTCCCTCGGGGGCCTTGTCCCATCTTGGGTTCCCTCTGGGGCCTTTTTCCTCACGGGCTTTTCACATGCGCCATTACTCATAGGACTCTCCACACCAGGTTGGTGGACTGTTACCTCCCCAAGTCTCGAACCCATGACCTCCTGGCATAAGTACATAGTTCAAAGAGACTTGGTACCAGTTGAGCTACTAGCCCAACTGGTACCAAGTCTCTTTGAACTATGTACTTATGCCAGGAGGTCATGGGTTCGAGACTTGGGGAGGTAACACTCCACCATCCTGGTGTGGAGACGACCATGGGCTATCCCGATCTTGGGCTCCCTCGGGGGCCTTGTCCCATCTTGGGTTCTCTCTGGGGCCTTTTCCCTCACGGGCTTTCCCATGCATCATTACTCATAGGACTCTCCACACCAGGATGGTGGAGTGGTACCTCCCCAGGTCTCGAACCCATGACCTTCTGGCATAAGTACATAGTTCAAAGAGACTTGGTACCAGTTGGATGTGAGGCCTGGGGCCGAAGAGAGCGGGAGGTGATCGCCGGTGCCATCAGTTGCACGGACAATGAGCGGCTCCTGGCAGGCTTCTAGGTGGAGGGAACATGAATGAACCGATCTCACACGGGAATGAGAGGGATTACGAGACTGTTCAATGTAATGGAATGTACAGTTGAAGATGGCTTAAAATTTTGATTTGTACTACTCATATCACGAAAGTGCATCTTCTTTTCGGTAGCTCATCACATAAGAATTCCAAAGTTAAGCTTGCTTGACTTGGGGCAATTTTGGGATGGGTGACCTCCTAGGAAGTTTCCCAGGGTGCGTGTGAGTGAGGACATAAGCACACTGGAAAGACTCGTCTTGATACAGTGAGGACAGTCGTCGAATCAGGGAGGTTACATCTTCGCAACATCATGCAACTGGTGCCCAATCAATCAGACTCTACGCTCATATGTGTAATCCAAGGAATCAAACAGCATTTCTATATCATCGAGCCAACTCTCACACTCAACAGAATTCTCTGTGCCCTTCAAAGTTGGCGGTTCGAAAGACTGAAACCTCTTCAGTAATGTTTCCATCGGTGTTGCTGTCACATCCATCGGATTAGCCCTGTTCTAGAATTCGTCGAGGAGGCATATCTGATTATCAAAAGGATTAGTAACCAAATGCAACAAACCTGTTTCAGTCCTCCTCTGATCATCTTACTGCTGATCAAAAATCGGTTCTGATTCATTCTCAATAACACATGTTTTCAATCAAATCAAATATTCAGGTAAACATGCATTTCAAAGCAGTAACACATGCAATCATGCTAGCACGCAAGAGCAGGAAAGAAAACTCAATCTACCCGGTCACTATCTTCTATCTCAGTCTAAGGAACCTACTGCTGTTATACCACCTGCTGTGGGGAACCAAACCTAATTCGTCTTCTTAATCATAATTAAGATCAATTAATTAATCTGGGTCTGAAATTTTTTTTTAAAAAAATGCATAAATGCGGAACATAGGAAATCAATTTGATATAAACATCAAATGTAAAGTACAAGTCTTGTATCAAATACATTTATCTCACTAAAGTTCAACAACTACATCAAGTGCTGAAAATCAAATCTACTTCTAAGTCTGGATCTCCACGCTAATCTTTAATCTCTCATCCTCATCGTGACCCTGATCCTGTCCCACCTGTTGTTATGCACACATACAAACACAACAACAACCGAATAACTCCGGTGAGAATATAATCCCAGTATAAACAACATATACATGCAATCATATAAACATATATAAAAGCATGAAAAGATATCAATAACATATATCATAATCTGAAAGACATGAATCGATATAAAACTGTAAATCAAAATCGTGACTCATCTGTTAGAGTAGGTGCCCGTCGAGCCAAGTGTTGCCCGAGTGTTCACAATGAAACTCTATGTATAAGCAATCTTTATTTTAATAGTATTTGAAATTATTGTTTTGGCAAATCTTTATCTGTATACCCATGCTAGTTGCATAGAAAAAGACCTTGAATATACAAATAGTAGAAATAATATGAGATGCTCATATGATGAGTATCATGAAACTCATATTTGAAATACTGTATATTCTAAACAGTTCCTAGTCGATTCAGCCGCCGCTAAGAAGGATATAGGCCACTAGAGTTCGAGACTAGTATCTGCGATGTGAGTACCATGTTTCATTGGTAGGGGACATTGTGATGTCCGAGCATGCAGATAGGTGCTCCTGGTAGAGTGCAATGAACAACCCTCCATAAAAGACTTTCCAAGTGGTTCTCACTTATCGAGTGGAAAAGTCCTTGTTTATGGTTGTACACCATTAGTCCTTATGACCCAGGACAACGTTGAGACTCTATGTGCTAGAATTACACTTTGACTTGTTTACCGACTCTCATGGGGTCATCAGGTGGCAAGGTTGGGTGTTCTGTCGAAACATATAGGAGTCGATGCATTGTAGTCGGGGATTCACCGCTTACCTTCGGGTATGGATATCCTATGTGTTATCATGTGTACGTAGGTTGAAATCTCTGATCAGAGTATGGTGGTAATTATGAAAGGGGTTTCATAGATTACACCATCGATGCAACTACGACATGACACATAGTATCGATTCATTGACAACTCTCGATAAACCAATGGTTGTCGAATCGGTCGGGATATATGAGTTGAAGGGACCGTACTGTATGCTAACCATAATTGAATGGTTCTTTCAGGCACTATAATTTGATACCTAGGGAATCATGTAAGCGATGCTGCTAGGCGTTTAACATGATTGGTTGGGTACTATCAGACTTGAGTTCTGACGTTCTTGTTATCAAAGTGTTGATAAATAAGAATGGAGCAATTGGGGTATGCTCAAATAAGGACATGTTTAGTCCGAATCACATGGAGATGTGAACCCACGGCTAGTTGTATCAATGAACCATTGAGGGCCACACAAGTACTAGCTTTCTAGATCCCGTTGAGAAGAGAAATAGTTCAATGTGTTGGACGGCTTATAAAGAAGTTTATAAGCGTAAGGAAAAATTAGAAGTATGACTTCTATAAAGGAGAAATTAGTTCAATGTGTTGAACGACCTATAAATGAGTTTATAAGCGTAAAGAAAAATAGAAGTATGACTTCTATGAGAGAAATGTGAATTTTAATTTATGAAAGTGTTCCTAAATTAAAAGTTGGACAAGTGAATAATGTATTTGAAAATTGTGATTTTCATAAACATTATTATGGACTAAATTAAATTAATTCAAGTGTTGAATTAATTAAACACTAGTGGACCTAGTAGAGTCCAAATAATTAAATTAATTCAAGTGTTGAATTAATTAAATCATATTGAGTCTTGTAGAGCTCAATTTAAATTAATTATTTAACTAGTGGACTTGAGTAAATTCAATTAATTTTTAATTAATCTCAAAAATGTTTGAGATAATTAAATTAGGTCCATGGGTTTTTAATTTGTTAAAAACCATATAATATATGCATGATGGGAGGTGAAGAGTTGGAGACTACTTTTTGGGTTATCAAGGCTTGGCATGCAAAAGTTGGTCTCTACTTTTTCACAAACCAAGACAACTCATTTACTCTTCCCTCCCCACAAGCATGGCCGAAATTTCCCTCAAAAAAAAATTCTCTCCAAGTTTTTCTCTTCTTTTCTTCTTCAAGTGTTGAGTAAGAAATATTCTTCTCCTTGAAAAATCCTCTTAATTTTCTAGTGCAAATTAAGAAGGGATCTACCTAGTTGGTGGTGGGCTTAATAGTTAAGCAAGGAGTGCTCAAAGGAAGCTTGAAGATAGTTTCTACCATTGAAGAGCTAAGGTGTTTACACCTTAGTTGGAGCCATACATCAATCCTTGTGATTGATAGGTAAAATTCTAAACACACTATGAATGTCATTTTTGTGTTTTATTGTATTTGCTACACAATTTCAAGGGGTGGCCGAAAATTTCTTGTAAAAATTCGATTTTTAAACTTCCGTTGCGCTTCCGGTCACCGTAACCGATCCTCTTTCAAGTGGTATCCGAGCTATGGTTACGATTTTGTGTAGCATTTACAAGATATTTTGTTGAGATCGATTTCTAACCGCATGAGAACAAAATTTTGCATCGAATCAAGGCCGGTTTCGGGAGAATTTTGGGCAGCAAGTTGCTGCCCATTTCGGGCAGCTTGGGCTGCCCGAGGGGCTGCCCAAAACGGGCAGCTAGGGCAGCCCAAGGGGCTGCCCGAACAGCCCCATGTTTTTAATAAAAAAAATTTTTTTTTTGGTAAGTTGGCCGGAATCCGGCGACGTTGCTCTGACGACGGCGATGACGACTAGGGTTTCCAAAAGTGTTTTGGATAATCAAAGTGTCATGGGCCTTGATGTTGCTGGGCCATTAGATGGTTAACATATTTGTGAATTTTAAATGGGCCAAAATGTTTTTGGTGAAAAATGAGTTTTTGGACCCTTAAGTTTAAAATTACAAAAGTTGCAAATATTTTCTCATGAAATAAATATTTTAAGTTGGACTTTAAATATTTATAGTGAATGGTGATTTACAAGAAATTCGGTTATAAATAAATAAATTTGAAAGTAGACAAAGGTGTTTGTATACTTTGTTAATTTAGTTTATAATCGTGGCGGTTAGTGATTGGATCAAGATATATAATATTGGATCAATTAATTATTGTGATAATTAATTGATGGTGTATGATATGTGATATTGTGCATGAAGGATGATCAAAAGCCCAAGCCCAATTTGCTAGGTGTATGCTAGGATATTTTGTGTTGAATGATTGTAATAATTATCAAATTTAAAGTGGGCTTGGTTTATGGCCCGTTCCCACCCCATGAGATGTATCCCCATTTGCCATGGATATTTATTTGTAAATATTAGTATAGTGGATGATCAAGATTCGAAGATGGTGGCAATGATGATTATGAAGATCGAAGACATGTAAATATTGGAAGCTTATGTAATAGTTGCATTTGCATCCCGTGCATTTCCCTAGGATTGGACCTAGGCCCGTGTTTAGCTTACACGATCCGTTAGTATTGGGGCGATTGATCATCCTTGTTTTGTTTACTGTTTATAATATATGCATGATATGTTATAAATAATGAGTATGTGCGTTATTATTATGATAATAACAAAGTTGCATGAATCCGGCAAACATACGATCAAACATGGCGAGCTTTTAAATAAAATTAATGATGAGACCTTTCAAAATTAAAAACCCTCATTTTGAATAAGATTCAAAATTAATATCAAGCCCGAAAAGGGGAATTATAAATTTGTTTATAATTTCCTTGTCTTCCATCGACAATGGGTGCATGATGAACGCTACCCGTACTCGGGTCTCGGCTCATATTATTGGGGGTGCTTTGGGTGCCGGAAAGCTGTGACATCCATTGACATGGTGATGTGAACTACGTGGAACTCCCATGATTTCGGCTCATATTATTGGGGGAACTCATGGCGACCGTCCATTAAGGTTCAACATCGATGGGTAAGGCTTGACACGTGAAGATGAACGACGTCATATTATTGGGTTCTAATCAAACGTGAGACAAAAGTTTACGTAGAGGGTTGCATTGTGATGCAATTGGAAACTACCTTTTAGGAATTGTGATTGGCTGATATTATTCGGGATCATAATTCGCTAATTGGAACTTACGTACCTACTGAGGAAAGGAGTTTCCCGTTTTCACAAGAGGGTAGTGAAAGATGTCAAAACAGTGGGAGCAAATATTTATGAAGTAAAAGTCCAAACTTCATATCTTACTAAATATTTTAAAATAGTCATCAACATTTATCTGTTTTTACTTTTCAGTACAAATTGACAATGTCTTTGATTCGCAATCCGATATCCGTAATACTCGACAAACACATATTAACTGGACCTAATTACCTCACTTGGCTAAGAAACCTGAAAATCGTCTTGAATTCGGAAAGGGTAGCATATACACTGACTGAGTCGCCCCCTGTTGAGGCTCCGACTGACTGCACTCCTGAGGAATCGCAGGCTTACAAGGAATGGTGTGACCATGACTTGATAGCCAGGTGTTATATGCTGACTTCTATGAATGATGAGCTGCAGAGGCGTTTTGAGGATGCAAAGAGTGCTGCTGACATTCATTTGCATCTCAAGGAGCTCTTTGGTGAGCAAACACGGCCTCTTAGGCATGCTACCGTCAAGGAGCTGATCACTTTGCGCATGCGAGATGGGGCCTCGGTCCATGAGCATGGCCTGAAGTTAATTGGGCTCGTGAACAAGCTCGTTGGCATGGATCTGATCTTGCCTTCGGAGTTGACCACCGACGTGTTGCTGTTATCATTGCCTAGCTCATTTGATCCTTTTTGTGGTGAACTTCAACATGAACAAGATGGAGCCGACCCTTGAGGAGTTGGTGAATATGCTTGTTACGTTTGAATCAACCATCAAGAAAGAGAAGTTGGTTCTTTATGTGGGTTCTTCATTTGGTACGAAGATTGATCCACATGGGAATGGAAAGAAGCGTTCTTTCCAACGTCCCAAGAAGAACGTGCCCTTGATGAGGCAATCTTCGAATCCCATTGAGGCAGCCATACCAGTTAAGGCTGACAAGACTGATGATGTATGTCATCAATGCAAGAAGCCTGGACATTGGAGGCGTAACTGCAGGGAATATCTTGCCCAGAAGAGTTCTGGAAACGGTATGTTCTAAATTGAAGTAAACATTTCAATTAACTCTACTTCTTGGGTATTAGATACCGGTGATGGTTCACATCTCTGTAATGATTTATAGGTGATGGGAAGAAGTAGAAAGCTTAAGAAGGTGTGACCTTCTAGAGGATGAGCAATGGAGCAAGAGTTGCTGCCAAAGCTATTGGAGATGTTTACTTGCTTATGAACAATGATTTTAAGTTAATTTTAAGAGATGTTTTGTTTGAACCGGATTTGGTGAAAAACATTGTTTCCATATCTATGCTGATAAAAATGGATATTCTTGTTTATTTAGCAAAGGTGTTTGCAAGATTTACATGAGTGAATGTTTGATTGGTACTGGTGAACTTGAAAACGATCTCTATAAGTTAAAATTTAAAGATATTACATTAAATGTCCATTCAAAGGCAGACACCATATGAGATATGGATGGGTAAGCCTCCCAAATATTCTTATCTTAGAATTTGGGGAGCTCTGCTTATGTGAAGCAGGTAATGGGAGATAAATTGGATAGTCGATCCATTTTATGTTACTTTGTGGGATTTTCAAGGAATTCAGTTGGATATCATTTCTATCATCCCCAAGAAACAAAGGTGTTTGTTTCTAGGAATACAACCTTTTTGGAAAGGGAATTTCTATTAGATAGAAAAGGCGAGATGATAGAACTCGAAGAGGTTCGAGAGACACCCACAATTATAGAACCCACACCCGAAGAGCCAAGAGAGGAGATACAAGCTCCTATAAGATCCGAGAATGTCTCGAGACCACCTATGAGGTGTGGTCTTCTTCTTGAAGAGGGCCATGATGAGCCTAACTATGGATGTGATCCAAGGACCTTCAAGAAAGCATTATCTGATGCCGATTCATCCAAGTGGCTTGAAGCGATGGAATCTGAGATGAATTCCATGCATTCGAACCAAGTGTGGAATCTCATGGATCCACCTGAGGGAATTGTTCCCATAGGGTGTAAATGGATTTACAAGAGGAAACTTGGGGCGGATGGGAAGGTATTGACCTTCAAGGCGCGATATATTCAAAGACAATGAGTTGACTTTGAGGAAACCTTTTCTCCAGTTGCAATGTTCAAGTCCATAAGGATTTTGCTAGCCATAGCTGCATGGTATGACTATGAGATATGGCAGATGGATGTGAAGACAACCTTTCTTAATGGGGATATTAAGGAAGAGATTTACATGTCTCAAACCTGGAGGGTTTACATCTATCGGAAGTGAGCATATGGTATGCAAACTTCAAAGATCTATTTATGGTCTAAAGCAGGCATCTAGGAGTTGGAACCTCAGATTCGACAGTACAATCAAAGAGTTTGGTTTTGCTAAGAATCCTGAGGAACCCTGTGTGTATAAGAAGGTCAGTGGGAGTGCTGTGACATTCCTGGTGTTGTATGTTGATGACATTATACTCATTGGGAATGATGTAGGAATGTTGCAATCAACGAAGATATGGTTAGCGAGTAAGTTCTCGATGCAGGACTTGGGTGAAGCATCTTTTGTATTGGGAATACAGATCTATAGAGATAGATCAAAAGGATTGCTTGGTCTCACCCAGTCCACATACATTGATACCATCGTGAAGCGGTTCTCGATGGATGAGTCCAAGAGAGGACATCTACCAATGTGTCATGGCGTGTCCCTATCCAAGTCTATGTCTCCCAAGACTGATGCAGAGATAGCGGCGATGACCAGCATTCCTTATGCATCTGCGATTGGTAGCATCATGTATGGGATGATATCTACACGTCCTGACGTGGCTTTCGCACTAAGTGTAGTGAGTAGATATCAATCAAACCCTGGTCTTCCACACTGGAAAGTTGTGAAAGACATCCTCAAGTAGTTGAGAAGGACCAATAAATTGTTCTTGGTCTATGGGGTGGAGAACTGAAATTGGAAGGCTATACCGACTCTAGCTTCAAAAGCGATATCGATGACTCGAAGTCAACCTCTGGGTTTGTATTCATGCTCAATGGTGCTGCTGTCTCTTGAAAGAGTTCCAAGCAAGACAATACTGCGGATTCCAGCACAGAGGCCGAATACATTGCTGCATCAGATGCAGCAAGGGAGGCTGTTTGGATAAGAAATTTCGTCTAAGAGTTGGACGTCATTCCTAATGGAGTTGCTCCTCACCCGGTGTTGTGTGACAACACGGGAGCTTTAGCTCAAGCAAAGGAGCCAAGGTCTCATCAGAAGTCCAAACATGTATTGAGAAAGTACCACATCCTCGGAGAGATTGTGGAAAGAGGAATCTTTTGACATAGTCGGCTCCGCAGATAATGTTGCTGATCCACTAGCTAAACCTTTACCTGGACCATTATTCGAGATGCATCGCGAATCAATGGGTTTGAAGCATATGGGTAGTTGGCTCTAGTGCAAGTGGGAGATTGTTAGAGTAGGTGCCCTTCGAGCCAAGTGTTGGCCGAGTGTTCACAATGAAACTCTATGTATAAGCAATCTTTATTTTAATAATATTTGAAATTATTGTTTTGGCAAATCATTATCTGTATACCCATGCTAGTTGCATAGATAAAGCCCTTGAATATACAAATAGTAGAAAGAATATGAGATGCTCATATGATGAGTATCATCAAACTCATATTTGAAATACTGTATATTCTAAACAGTTCCTAGTCGATTCAGCCGCCGCTAAGAAGGATATAGGCCACTATATTTCGAGACTAGTATCTGCGATGTGAGTACCATGTTTCATTGGTAGGGGACATTGTGATGTCCGAGCATGCAGATAGGTGCTCCTGGTAGAGTGCACTGAACAACCCTCCATAAAGGACTTTCCAAGTGGTTCTCACTTATCGAGTGGAAAAGTCCTGGTTTATGGTTGTACACCATTAGTCCTTATGACCCTGGACAACATTGAGACTCTATGTGCTAGAATTACACTTTGACTTGTTTACCGACTCTCATGGGATCATCAGGTGGCAAGGTTGGGTGTTCTGTCGAAACATATAGGAGTCGATGCATTGTAGTCGGGGATTCACCGCTTACCTTCGGGTAAGGATATCCTATGTGTTATCATGTGTATGTAGGTTGAAATCTCTGATCAGAGTATGGTGGTAATTATGAAAGAGGTTTCATAGATTACACCATCGATGCAACTACGACATGACACATAGTATCGATTCATTGACAACTCTCGATAAACCAATGGTTGTCGAATCGGTCGGGATATATGAGTTGAAGGGACCGTACTGTACGCTAACAATAATTGAATGGTTCTTGCAGGCACTATCATTTGATACCTAGGGAATCATGTAAGCGATGCTGCTAGGCATTTAACATGATTGGTTGGGTACTATCAGACTTGAGTTCTGACGTTCTTGTTATCAAGGAGTTGATAAGTAATAATGGAGCAATTGGGGTATGCTCATATAAGGACATGTTTAGTCCGAATCACATGGAGATGTGAACCCTTGGCTAGTTGTATCAATGAACCATTGAGGGCCATATTCTGAACCCACGGCTAGTTGTATCAATGAACCATTGTGTGGCCCTCAATTTACCTGGACCATTATTCGAGATGTATCAATGAACCATTGAGGGCCACACAAGTACTAGCTTTCTAGATCCCGTTGAGAAGTAAAAATAGTTCAATGTGTTGAACGGCTTATAAAGGAGTTTATAAGCGTAAGGAAAAATTAGAAGTATGACTTCTATAAAGGAGAAATTAGTTCAATGTGTTGAACGGCTTATAAATGAGTTTATAAGCGTAAAGAAAAATAGAAGTATGACTTCTATGAGAGAAATGTAACTTTTAATTTATGGAAGTGTTCCTAAATTAAAAGTTGGCCAAGTGAATAATGTATTTGAAAATTGTGATTTTCATAAACATTATTATGGACTAAATTAAATTAATTCAGGTGTTGAATTAATTAAACACTACAGGACCTAGTAGAGTCCAAATAATTAAATTAATTCAAGTGTTGAATTAATTAAATCATATTGAGTCTTGTAGAGCTCAATTTAAATAAATTATTTAACTAGTGGACTTGAGTAAATTCAATTAATTTTTAATTAATCTCAAAAATGTTTGAGATAATTAAATTAAGTCCTTGGGTTTTTAATTTGTTAAAAACCATATAATATATGCATGCATGGGAGGTGAAAGGTTGGAGACTACTTTTTGGGTTATCAAGGCATGGCATGCAAAAAGGTGTTTTTGCTTTTTGTTTTTTGGCAAGACCAAGACAAGTCTCCCTTCCCCCTTATTCCATCTACTATGGCCGAAATATTGAAGGGATTTCTCTCAAGTTTTCTCTCATTTTTGTGTTCTTCAATTGTTGGAGAAAAAACTCACTTCGCAAAGAAAAATCCTCTTAGTTTTCTAGTGCAAATTAAGAGAGGATCTACCTAGTTGGTGGTGGGCTTAATAGTTGATCAAGGAGTGCTCAAAGAAAGCTTGAAGATAGTTTCTACCATTGAAAAGCTAAGGTTTTTACACCTTAGTTGGCCGAAAATTCCATGCAAAATTTCGATTTTAAACTTCCGTTGCGCTTCCGGTCACCGTAACCGATCCCCTTTCAAGTGGTATCCGAGCTATGGTTACGATTTTAGTAGCAATTACAAGATATTATATTGAGATTGATTTCTAACCGCATGAGACTAATATTTTGCATCGAATCAAGGCCGGTTTCGGGGGAATTTTGGGCAGCAAGTTGCTGCCCATTTCGGGCTGCCCGAAACGGGCAGCTGGGGCAGCCCAAGGGGTTTCCAAAAGTGTTTTGGATAATGTTGACATAGTCGGCTCAGCAGATAATGTTGCTGATCCACTAGCTAAGCCTTTACCTGGACCATTATTCGAGATGCATCGCGAATCAATGGGTTTGAAGCATATGGGTAGTTGGCTCTAGTGCAAGTGGGAGATTGTTAGAGTAGGTGCCCGTCTTGCCAAGTGTTGGCCGAGTGTTCACAATGAAACTCTATGTATAAGCAATCTTTATTTTAATAATATTTGAAATTATTGTTTTGACAAATCTTTATCTGTATACCAATGCTAGTTGCATAGATAAAGCCCTTGAATATACATATAGTAGAAAGAATATGAGATGCTCATATGATGAGTATCATGAAACTCATATTTGGAATACTGTATATTCTAAACAGTCCCTAGTCGATTCAGCCACCGCTAAGAAGGATATAGGCCGCTAGAGTTCGAGACTAGTAACTGCGATGTAATACCAAGTTTCATTGGTAGGGGACATTGTGATGTCCGAGCATGCAGATAGGTGCTCCTGGTAGAGTGCACTGAACAACTCTCCATAAAGGACTTTCCAAGTGGTTCTCACTTATCGAGTGGAAAAGTCCTTGTTTATGGTTGTACACCATTAGTCCTTATGACCCGGGACAACATTGAGACTCTATGTGCTAGAATTACACTTTGACTTGTTTACCGACTCTCATGGGATCATCAGGTGGCAAGGTTGGGTGTTCTGTCGAAACATATAGGAGTCGATGCATTGTAGTCGGGGATTCACCGCTTACCTTCGGGTATGGATATCCTATGTGTTATCATGTGTACGTAGGTTGAAATCTCTGATCAGAATATGGTGGTAATTATGAAAGGGGTTTCATAGATTACACCATCGATGCAACTACGACATGACACATAGTATCGATTCATTGACAACTCTCGATAAACCAATGGTTGTCGAATCGGTCGAGATATATGAGTTGAAGGGACCGTATTGTACGCTAACCATAATTGAATGGTTCTTGCAGGCACTATCATTTGATATCTAGGGAATCATGTAAGCGATGCTGCTAGGCGTTTAACATGATTGGTTGGGTACTATCAGACTTGAGTTCTGACGTTCTTGTTATCAAGGAGTTGATAAGTAAGAATGGAGCAATTGGGGTATGCTCATATAAGGACATGTTTAGTCCGAATCACATGGAGATGTGATTCGGACTTAATAGTTGTGGAAGGAGTGCTCAAAGGAAGCTTGAAGATAGTTTCTACCATTGAAGAGCTAAGGTGTTTACACCTTAGTTGGAGCCATACATCAATCCTTGTGATTGATAGGTAAAAATTCTAAACGCACTATGAATGTCATTTTTGTGTTTTATTGTATTTGCTACACATTATAAGGGTGTCCGAAAATTTCTTGAAAAAATTCGTTTTTTTAAACTTCAGTTGCGCTTCTAGTCACCGTAACCAATCCTTTTTCATAGATAAGATAACCCTCATCCCCGCTAATCAAAAGTCGAGACATTTCCAAAGAAGATACCAATGGAATTTTGGCTTGTGAACCCTTACCATAAAAATTCCACTTGGGTCCATCAATAGGTCGAAATCGAACCACTCCATGAAAACAATCAACAGTAGCTCGATTTGGTGTCAAGATATCCATGCCAACAATACAATCAAAGTCGTGCATTGGGAGGACAATAAAATTAAAGAATATCACATTATCCTTGTATATCAATATACAATTATGCACAACCTGCTCAGACAGAATAATCTTTCCTGCTTGCGTGGCTATCGACAAAGTATCATACAACGGAGTACACATAATATCATGAGATGCAACAAATGAATGATATATGAATGAATGAGATTCTCCTATATCAAATAAAACACGTGCAGGATAATCACAAAGCACGCAAATACCTGCAATCACACCACCAGGAGCTTCTTTCGCCTGATCCTCCGTAATAGCATACACTCTCACTTGAGTAGGGACTTGAGCAGTCTGACCACCCGATCCTCGATAGTATGTTTGTCTCCACAATGACTACAATAAGGAGCAATCACAGGACTCCTTCTCTGGGATCCACTAGAACTCGAAGAAGAGGAAGAAGCAGAGCCGGTCTTGTTAAACTTCCTACCTCTCGGACGCAAGGTAGGCCGCGGAGCTGTCACTGGAGGTGGAGGATTATACTGAGGACCTCCTCGCTTTAGTCCAGCTTCGGCTGCCTTTGCTCGTTTAACCGCCTCTGCGTAGCTGGTAGGCAAACCAGAAATGACAAAAGTATAAATAGCAGGATGCAAACCATTCACAAACATGTTATATTTTGCTTTTGTATTTGCCGCTGCGTGAGGTGCATACTTCAACAGAGTAGAAAACTTCGACGCATATTCTGCAACACTCATCGTGTGAGACCACGAAAATAAAATAGTATTGATGGTATTTTTGTAAATAAGTTGAAAAATATTCAATTTATTTTGATGGCATTTTCGTAAATAAGTTGAAAAATAATAAATTAATTTTAAGGGAAAAATGGTAATTAGTGACATATCTTGGTCATATGAAGTCCAAATCATTTGAGATTTGGATATTACGTAGAAAAATCAAAGATATAGAAGTTTCATGTTTTGAGTTTTTGAAAATTTGATCATTTGACTGATTCAAATGGATATATCGATGTTAAAATGTTAAATATTATATATTATATTATTAACAATACAATATAATATAATATTAAAAAAAACGAAAATGTGAGGCGGTGGAATTGAACAATTCACAATTCCACCAACAGAGCCACAAAACAGAGACGTGAAGTGAGAGAGGGAAATAGAGTTTCGATTTTTTTTTCGGTCGTGCGACTTATCTGTTTATCCAATCGACGAACCAACTTCAGTTCTAGGATCGTTGACACGAGATTTTCGATTTGAGGTATAAATTTTATATTTTAGTGATGTTTGAAATTCGTCGATTTCTGGAATTAATCCGATAAATTGTTAAATCATACAGAAATTGAATATTGTTGAATAGTGTATGATTTTAACGAAGAAGAGATAATTATAATGATTTTATTTTGAATTATTCCTAATTTATTATACTTAGGGAATTTTAATCGTTGGATTGAGATTGAAGAATTATTTATCAGTTGTTATTACTTATGATTATATATGCGGTAAAATAACCGACAAGAAACTAAGTTTTGAAGTCGAAATTGAATTATTTTATGATTTTGATTTGATATGAATTTTTTAAGTTTCAAAATATATTTGAAATTTATATATTTGATTTTGAATGATGTTATTGATTGAAATGAATATGTTATTGATGTAGATTGATTATTATACTGATATCTTCAAGCTACATTGACTGGAACGAAGAATCGAGGTATGTTACGACCAAGTAACATACGACAGGTATCTGTATCATATGACATATGTCTTATTGATTTGATTGAGAATAAATGTCTATATGCCTTATTTATTGATTTGATGTGGCATACATGACATACACGTTGAGCAATGATCCTTGGATACCTTGATATGATTGGATTTGATTATGGGGTTTGTGAACATGATGCTATGTTTGACATTATGTGGCCCTTAAAGCATAATCATTTGTGGCCCCGATGATTGATTGAGATATTGGATTTGATGACGCTTTGTCGACGTTATCATATGAGTATCCCTGATTGAGGCCGGTGTGCCAGCTCGAGCATTGATTTGATAACGATTTGTTTGATTCTTACACGTGTTCAGTGGATGGGAATTTGACCTGATACCTCCACGAAATACATGCATTGCATATCATATATCATTGTTTAAATATCTGTGGTATATATTGTTGTTGCTACAGACTGAGCTTTGCTCACCCTAAAGGGGCTATTGTTGTCTTTGTATGTTGACAATGACAGGTACTCCAGGATATCAGGAGACCGGAGAGGGTGCTTCTGGAGGGAGTCACAGTTTGGTTTGATGTTTAGTGTCTATCCCAGTATATAAGTATATGGATCTATATAGAGGGGCATGTCCCGAGAATATGATCATTTGTCTGTATTTGGGTTTGATTATGTGTGGGTATATTTTATGATGTGAGATGAAATACTATTTTTAGTATTTAAATAAGATATTTTGGGCTCATTGTAAAGAAAATTTAAACTCGTTTTCCGCTGTAATTAATTACCCTAATCAAATTACATTGTAATAACGATTAGAAGTTAAGGGCTCCACATAGAGTGGTAATAGTGAAAGGGATCGGTTACGGTGACCGGAAGCGCAACGAAAGTTAAAAATTTTGATTTTTCATGAAGAAATTTTCGGCCACCTCATGATATTGTGTAGCAAATACAATAAAACACCAAAAATCATACATAGGGTGTTTTAGAATTTACCTATCAATCTCAAGAGATTGATGAATGGCACCAACCAAGTTGTAAACAGCTTGGCTCTTCAAGGATGACAAATCTACAAGCTCTCCTTCCTTCAAAAATTAGGCCCACCACTTGCTAGGTAAATCCCCTCTTAATTTGCACTAGAAAATTAAGAGAATTTTTCAAAGAGAAGTGAGTGTTTTCAACAATTGAAGAACACAAAAAAAATGAGAGAAAAAGTTGCAAAATTTCGGCCAAGTAGTATGTTGAATGAGGGAGGATGAGTTGTCTTGGTAGTGCAAAAAGTTGATCCAAAAAGTTGCATGCCATGCAATATTTTAATCTAAATTATTCACACTCCTTCACCTCCCAAGCATGCAAAACCTAGTGGGCTTGTAACATTTACAAAGCCCATGGACTATTTAAATTTGTCTCAAACAATTTGAGCCCATTTATAGTTTACTTGATTTTACTCAAGCCTACTAGTTAAATAATTATTTCCAATTGAGCTCTACAAGGCCCAATGGTGTTTAATTAATTCAACACTTGAATTAATTTAATTATTTGGACTCTACTAGGCCCACTAGTGTTAAATTAATTCAAGTGTTGAATTAATTTAATTTAGTCCATAATAATGTTTATGAAAATTACAATTTTCAAGTATATTATTCACTTGACCTATTTTTAATTTAGGAACACTTCCATAAATTAAAAATTACATTTCTCTCATAGAAGTCATACTTCTATTTTTCTCTACGCTTATAAACTCATTTATAAGCCGTTCAACACATTGAACTATTTTTACTTCTCAACGGGATCTAGAAAGCTAGTTTCTTGTGTGGCCCTCAATGGTTCATTGATACAACTAGCCGTAGGTTCACATCTCCATGTGATTCGGACTAAACATGCCCTTATATGAGCATACCCCAATTGCTCCATTCTTACTTATCAACTCCTTAATAACAAGAACGTCAGAACTTAAGTCTGATAGTACCCAACCAATCATGTTAAACGCCTAGCAGCATCGCTTACATGATTCCCTAGGTATCAAATGATAGTGCCTGCAAGAACCAATCAATTATGGTTAGCGTACAGTACGGTCCCTTCAACTCATATATCCCAACCTATTCGACAACCATTGGTTTATCGAGAGTTGTCAATGAATCGATACTATGTGTCATGTCGTAGTTGCATCGATTGTGTAATATAAGAAACCCTTTTCATAATTACCACCATACTCTGATCAGAGATTTCAAACTACATATACATGAAAAACACATAGGATATCCATACCCGTAGGTAAGCGGTGAATCCCCGACTACAATGCATCGACTCCTATATGTTTCGACAGAACACCCAATTTTGCCACCTGATGACCCCATGAGCGTCGGTAAACAAATCAAAGTGTAATTCTAGCACATAAAGTCTCAATGTTTTCCCGGGTCATAAGGACTAATGGTGTACTACCATAAACTAGGACTTTTCCACTCGATAAGTGAGAACCACTTGGAAAGTCCTTTATGGAGGGTTGTTCAGTGCACTCTACCAGGAGCACCTATCTGCATGCTCGGACATCACAATGTCCCCTACCAATGAAACATGGTACTCACATCGCAGATACTAGTCTCGAACTCGAGCGGCCTATATCCTTCTTAGTGGCGGCTGAATCGACTAGGAACTGTTTAGAATATACAGTATTACAAATATGAGTTTCATGATACTCATCATATGAGCATCTCATATTCTTTCTACTATTTGTATATTCATGGGCTTTATCTATGCAACTAGCATGGGTATACAGATAAAGAATTGCCCAAATAATAAATTTAAATATTATTAAAATAAAGACTGTTTATACATAGAGTTTAATCATGAACCCTCGGCCAACACTTGGCTCGACGGGCACCTACTCTAACAATCTCCCACTTGCACTAGAGCCAACTACCCATATGCTTCAAACCCATCGATTCGCGATGCTTCTCGAACAATGGTCCAGGTAGAGGCTTATTTAGTGGATCAGCAACATTATCTGCGGAGCCGACTTTGTCAATCCTGACATCTCCTCTCTCCACGATCTCTCTGAGAATGTGGTACTTTCTCAATACGTATTTGGACTTCTGATGAGACCTCGGCTCCTTGCTTGAGCAATGGCTCCCGTGTTGTCACAAAACACCGGGACAGGAGCAACTCCATTAGGAATGACGCCCAACTCTTGGACGAAATTCCTTATCCAAACTGCCTCCTTTGATGCAGCAATATATTCTGCATCAGTGGTGGAATCCGCAGTACTGTCTTGCTTGGAACTCTTCCAAGAGACAGCAGCACCATTGAGCATGAATATGAATCCAGAGGTTGACTTCGAGTCATCGATATCGCTTTGGAAGCTAGAGTCGGTATAGCCTTCCAATTTCAGTTCTCCACCCCCATAGACCAAGAACAATTTATTGGTCCTTCTCAAATACTTGAGGATATCTTTCACAGCTTTCCAATGTGGAAGACCGGGGTTCGATTGATATCTACTCACTACACTTAGTGCGAAAGCCACGTCAGGACGTGTAGATATCATCCCATACATGATGCTACCAATCGCAGATGCATAAGGAATGCTTGTCATCGCCGCTATCTCTACATTAGTCTTGGGAGACATAGACTTGGATAGGGACACACCATGACACATTGGTAGATGTCCTCTCTTGGACTCATCCATCGAGAACCGCTTCACGATGGTATCAATGTATGTGGACTGGGTGAGACCAAGCAATCTTTTTGATCTATCTCTATAGATCTGTATTCCCAATACAAAAGATGCTTCATCCAAGTCCTGCATCGAGAACTTACTCGCTAACCATATCTTAGTTGATTGCAACATTCCTACATCATTCCCAATGAGTAGAATGTCATCAACATACAACACCAGGAATGTCACAGCACTCCCACTGACCTTCTTATACACACAGGGTTCCTCGGGATTCTTAGTAAAACCAAACTCTTTGATTGTACTATCGAATCTGAGGTTCCAACTCCTAGATGCCTGCTTTAGACCATAAATAGATCTTTGAAGTTTGCATACCATATGCTCACTTCCGATAGATGTAAACCCTTCGGGTTGAGACATGTAAATCTCTTTCTTAATATCCCCATTAAGAAAGGTTGTCTTCACATCCATCTGCCATATCTCATAGTCATACCATGCAGCTATAGCTAACAATATCCTTATAGACTTGAACATTGCAACTGGAGAAAAGGTTTCCTCAAAGTCAACTCCTTGTCTTTGAATATATCCTTTTGCCACCAATCGCACCTTGAAGGTCAATACCTTTCCATCCGCCCCAAGTTTCCTCTTGTAAATCCATTTACACCCTATGGGAACAATTCCCTCAGGTGGATCCACGAGATTCTACACTTGGTTCGAACACATGGAATTCATCTCAGATTCCATCGCTTCAAGCCACTTGGATGAATCGGCATCAGATATTGCTTCCTTGAAGGTCCTTGGATCACATCCATGGTTAGGCTCATCATGGCCCTCTTCAAGAAGCAGACCTTACCTCATTGGTGGGCTCGAGACTCTCTCGGATCTTCTAGGAGCTTGTATCTCCTCTCTTGGCTCCTCGGGTGTGGGTTCTACAACTGTGGGTGTCTCTCGAACCTCTTCGAGTCTATCATCTCGCCTTTTCTATCTAATAGAAAATTTTTTTCTAAAAAGATTGCATTCCTAGAAACAAACACCTTTGTTTCTTGGGGATGATAGAAGTAGTATCCAACAGAATTCTTTGGATATCATACAAAGTAACATAAAATGGATCGACTATCAGATTTATCTCCCACTACCTGCTTCACATAAGCAGGGCACCCCCATATTCTAATATAAGAATATTTGGGTGGTTTACCCATCCATATCTCATATGGTGTCTTATCAACTGCCTTTGTATGGACATTGTTCAACAACATTGCCGCTGTTTCAAGCGCATATCCCCAAAAGGATGGCGGCAACTCCGTGAACCCCATCATAGACCGAACCATGTCCATCAAAGTCCGGTTACGACGCTCCGAAACATCATTCAATTGTGGTGTAGCGGGCGGAGTCCACTACGAGAGAATCCCATTCTCCCTAAGATACTCTTGGAACTCGGCACTCAAGTACTCACCACCTCGATCCGATCGAAGTGTCTCGATGCTTCGTCTCAATTGCTTCTCTACTTCACTTCTGAATTCTTTGAACCTTTCAAAGGCTTCAGACTTGTATTTTATCAAATACACATACACATACCCATACCTAGAAAAGTCATCGGTAAAGGTGATGAAGTAGGCATGTCCATGCTTAGTGGTGATGCTAAGCGGACCGCACACATCGGTATGGATCAAATCCAATAACCCTTTGGCTCGCTCCACATGGACCTTAAAGGGAATTTTGGTCATCTTTCCTTTCAGACAGGATTCACAAGTCGTGAGAGCATTAATATCAGACATATCAAACATGCCTACTCCCACTAACTTGTTCATCCTTCTTAGGGAAATATGTCCTAATCGAGCATGCCATAATTTTTCCGAATTTAGAGTATCTTGTTTGCGCTTGTTTGTTGTTGTTATAGTTTGGACATTGTTAAGTGGAATATCTTTCAATTTTAAGGTGTAGAGATCGTTTTCAAGTTCTCCAGTACCAATTAAACATTCATTCTTGTAAATATTGCAAACACCTTTGCTAAATAAAAAAGAAAATCCATCTTTATCTAACATAGAAATGGAAATAATGTTTTCACCAACTCAGGTACAAATAAAACGTCTCTTAACATTAACTTAAAATCATTCTTCAAAAGTAAAGTAACATCTCCAACAGTTTTGGCAGCAACCCTTGCCCCATTGCCCATCCTCAAGATGGTCTCACCTTCCCTGAGCCTCCTACTTCTTCCCATCACCTGCAAATCATTACAGAGATGTGAGCCACAGCCGGTATCCAATACCCAAGAAGTAGAGTTAATTGAAATGTTTACTTCGTTATAGAACATACCGTTTCCAGAACTCTTCTGGGCAAGATATTCCCTGCAATTGCGCCTCCAATGTCCAGGTTTCTTGCAGTGATGACAGATGTCAACAGTCTTGTTAGCCTTCACTGGTGTGGCTGCCACTACGGGACCCGGAGTCTGCCTCTTCAAGGGCACGCTCTTCTTGGAAAGTTGGAAAGAACGCTTCTTTCCCTTCCTAGGTGGACCGGTCTTTGTACCAGATGAAGAGCCCACAAAAAGAACCGGCTTCTCTTTCTTGATAGTGGACTCAAAGGTCACAAGCATATTCACCAACTCCTTAAGGGTTGGCTCCATCTTGTTCATGTTGAAGTTCACCACAAAAGGATCAAATGAGCTAGGCAGCGATAAGAGCAACACGTCGGTGGTCAACTCCGAAGGCAAGATCAGATCCATGCCAACGAGCTTGTCCACCAGCCCAATCATCTTCAAGCCATGCTCATGGACCGAGGCCCCATCTCGCATGTGCATAGTGATCAGCTCCTTGACGGTAGCATGCCTAAGAGGCCGAGTCTGCTCACCAAAGAGTTCCTTGAGGTGCATATGAATGTCAGCAGCATTCTTTGCATCCTCAAAACGCCTCTGCAGCTCATCGTTCATAGAAGCCTGCATATAACACCTAGCCTTCAAGTCATGGTCACACCAATCCTTGTAGGTCTGCAATTCCTCAGGAGTGCAGCTAGTCGAAGCCTCAGCAGGGGGCGACTTATTCAGTGTATATGCAATCTTTTCCGAGTTTAGGACGATTTTCAGAATTCTTAGCCAAGTGAGATAGTTAGGTTTGGTTAACACATGTTATTCGAGTATGGCAGAAAGCGGATTGCGAATTGAAGACATTGTCAAATTTTGGTACTGAAAAGTAAAACAGATAAATGTTAATGACTATTTTAAAATATTTAATAAGATATAAAGTTTGGACTTTAACTTTATAAATTTTCGCTCCCACTGTTTTGACATTTCCACAACCCTCTAGTGAAAACGGGAAACTCTTTTCCTCAGTAGGTACGTAAGGTCCAATTAGGGAATTATGATCCCGAATAATATCAGCCAATCACAATTCCTAAAAGGTAGTTTCTAATTGCTTCACAATGCAACCCTTACGCAATCTTTTGTCTCAAGTTTGATTAGGACCCAATAATATGACGTCGTTTATCTTTACGTGTCAAGCCTTACCCATCGATGTTGAACATTAATGGACGGTCGCCATGAGTTGACTCGTTAATATGAGCCGAAATCATGGGAGTTCCACGTAGTTCACATCACCATGTCAATGGATGTCACAGCTTTCCGGCACCCAGGGCCGCCCCAATAATATGAGCCGAGCCCCGAGTACGGGTAGCGTTCATCATGCACCCATTGTCGATGGAAGACATGGAAATTATAAACAAATTTATAATTCCCCTTTTCGGGCTTGATATTAATTTTGAATCCTATTCAAAATGAGGGTTTTTAATTCTGAAATGTCTCATCATTAATTTTATTTAAAAACTCGCCATGTTTGATCGTATGTTTGCCGGATTCATGCAACTTTGTTATTATCATAATAATAACGCACATACTCATTATTTATAACATATCATGCATATATTATAAACAGTAAACAAACAAGGATGATCAATCGCCCCAATACTAATGGCCCGTGTGAGTATATTATAAACAGTAAACAAACAAGGATGATCAATAGCCCCAATACTAATGGCCCGTGTGAGCTAAACACGGGCCTAGGTCCAATCCTAGGGTAATGCAAGGGATGCAAATGCAACTATTACATTAGCTTCCAATATTTACATATCTTCGATCTTCATAATCATCATGGCCACCATCTTCCAATCTTGATCATCCACTATACTAATATTTACAAATAAATATCCATGGCAAATAGGGATACATCTCATGGGGGGTGGGAACGGGCCATTAACCAAGCCCACTTTATAAATTGATAATTATTACAATCATTCAACACAAAATATCCTAGCATACACCTAGCAAATTGGGCTTGGGCTTTTGATCATCCTTCATGCATAATATCACATATCATACACCATCAATTAATTATCACAATAATTAATTGATCCAATATTATATATCTTGATCCAATCACTAACCGCCACGATTATAAACTAAATTAACAAAGTATACAAACACGTTTGTCTACTTTCAAATTAATTTATTTATAACCGAATTTCTTGTAAATCACCATTTACTATAAATATTTAAAGTCCAACTTAAAATATTTATTTCATGAGAAAATATTTGCAACTTTTGTAATTTTAAACTTAAGGGCCCAAAAACTTATTTTTCACCAAAAACATTTTGGCCCATTCAAAATTCACAAATATGTTAGCCATCCAATGGCCCAACAACTCAAGGCCCATGACACTTTGATAATCCAAAACACTTTTGGAAACCCTAGTCGTCATCGCCGTCGCCAGAGCTCCGTCGCCGGATTCCGGCAACAAAATTTTTTTTTTTTAGTTTTTAATGTGGCTGTTCGGGCAGCCTGAGGGGCTGCCCTAGCTACCCGAAATATGCAGCCCCTCGGGCATCAACATGCTGCCCAAAGTTCCCCACTATAAGCCTCGGTTTTTGGTTGCAAAAATACACTCATGCGGTTAGAAATCGATCTCAACATAATATCTTGTAATTGCTACACAAAATCGTAACCATAGCTCTGATACCACTTGAAAGGGGATCGGTTACGGTGACCGGAAGCGCAACGGAAGTTAAAAATTTTGATTTTTCATGAAGAAATTTTCGGCCACCTCATGATATTGTGTAGCAAATACAATAAAACACCAAAAATCATACATAGGGTGTTTTAGAATTTACCTATCAATCTCAAGAGATTGATGAATGGCACCAACCAAGTTGTAAACAACTTGGCTCTTCAAGGATGACAAGTCTACAAGCTCTCCTTCCTTCAAAAATTAGGCCCACCACTTGCTAGGTAAATCCCCTCTTAATTTGCACTAGAAAATTAAGAGGATTTTTCAAAGAGAGGTGAGTGTTTTCAACAATTGAAGAACACAAAAAAAATGAGAGAAAAAGTTGCAAAATTTCGGCCAAGTAGTATGTTGAATGAGGGAGGATGAGTTGTCTTGGTAGTGCAAAAAGTTGATCCAAAAAGTTGCATGCCATGCAATATTTTAATCTTAAGTATTCACACCCCTTCACCTCCCAAGCATGCAAAACCTAGTGGGCTTGTAACATTTACAAAGCCCATGGACTATTTAAATTTGTCTCAAACATATTTGAGCCCATTTATAGTTTACTTGATTTTACTCAAGCCTACTAGTTAAATAATTATTTCCAATTGGGCTCTACAAGGCCCAATGGTGTTTAATTAATTCAACACTTGAATTAATTTAATTATTTGGACTCTACTAGGCCCACTAGTGTTAAATTAATTCAACACTTGAATTAATTTAATTTAGTCCATAATAATGTTTATGAAAATCACAATTTTCAAGTATATTATTCACTTGGCCTATTTTTAATTTAGGAACACATTCATAAATTAAAAATTACATTTCTCTCATAGAAGTCATACTTCTATTTTTCTCTACGCTTATAAACTCATTTATAAGCTGTTCAACACATTGAAATATTTTTACTTCTCAACGGGATCTAGAAAGCTAGTACTTGTGTGGCCCTCAATGGTTCATTGATACAACTAGCCGTGGGTTCACATCTCCATGTGATTCGGACTAAACATGCCGTTATATGAGCATACCCCAATTGCTCCATTTTTACTTATCAACTCCTTGATAACAAGAACGTCAGAACATAAGTCTGATAGTACCGAACCAATCATGTTAAACGCCTAGATGCATCGCTTACATGATTCCCTAGGTATCAAATGATAGTGCCTGCAAGAACCATTCAATTATGATTAGCGTACAGTACGGTCCCTTCAACTCATATATCCCGACCGATTCGACAACCATTGGTTTATCTAGAGTTGTCAATGAATCGATACTATGTGTCATGTCGTAGTTGCATCGATGGTGTAATCTATGAAACCCTTTTCATAATTACCACCATACTCTGATCAGAGATTTCAAACTACATATACATGAAAAACACATAGGATATCCATACCCGTAGGTAAGCGGTGAATCCCCGACTACAATGCATCGACTCCTATATGTTTCGACAGAACACCCAACCTTGCCACCTGATGACCCCATGAGAGTCGGTAAACAAGTCAAAGTGTAATTCTAGCACATATAGTCTCAATGTTGTCCCGGGTCATAAGGACTAATGGTGTATAACCATAAACTAGGACTTTTCCACTCGATAAGTGAGAACCACTTGGAAAGTCCTTTATGGAGGGTTGTTCAGTGCACTCTATCAGGAGCACCTATCTGCATGCTCGGACATCACAATGTCCCCTACCAATGAAACATGGTACTCACATCGCAGATACTAGTCTCGAACTCGAGCGGCCTATATCCTTCTTAGTGTCGGCTGAATCGACTAGGAACTGTTTAAAATATACAGTATTACAAATATGAGTTTCATGATACTCATCATATGAGCATCTCATATTCTTTCTACTATTTGTATATTCAAGAGCTTTATCTATGCAACTAGCATGGGTATACAGATAAAGAAGTGCCAAAATAATAAATTCAAATATTATTAAAATAAAGACTGTTTATACATAGAGTTTAATCATGAACTCTCGGCCAACACTTGGCTCGGCGGGCTAGCTGGGAATTCTCGATTGAGTTTGTGTACACTTGAATAGGCACAAATTAATTGTGCGTACGTGTTTGATTTATTTGTATTACTTTCTCCTACTTGGTTTAGTTTGAGTAAGTTATTGATGAGATTGATGATGATGTGAAATTGATATTGATTTGTGATATTCATCCTCTGATTTATAGATGGATCCCACGAATGAAACTGCGAGTAGCAGTACTGAGAGGATAGTTGGACAATTTGAAGGATTGCCCATGGATTTAGTAATGGCTCGATTCCAGGATTTGAAACCACCGAGATTCTTTGGCACCGAAAGTACAGAAAGAGCAGAGGCCTGGTTGAAGGATATCGAGCATTTGTTTAATATTGTTGAATATTCTAGCGCTCGGCGAATGAAGATTGCCCTTTATCAATTGAAAGACCGAGCAAAATCTTGGTGAAAAGCAGCTGAGATTGGATTGAAAGAAGCCGGGATTGAAGTCACCTAGGGTGTCTTCAATGCCCAGTTTTTGGAGCAGTATTCTCCTCTTTCTTATTATAATGCCCAAGAGAAATTATTTAATAGTCTGCAGCAGGGAATGATGACTATTGCAGAGTATGCTTCGAAATTCTCTACGTTGTTGAAATAAGCACCTCACGTAGCTGCGAATGCAAAAGCAAAATATAACATGTTTGCAAATGGTTTACATCATGCTATATATAATTTTGCTATTTCTGGTTTGCCTACCAGCTACGCAGAGGCAGTTGAACGAGCAAAGGCAGCCGAAGCTGGATTAAGGCGAGGAGGTCCACAATATAATCCTCCACCTCCAGTGACAGCTCAGCAGCCTACCTTGCGTCCAAGAGGAAGAAGTTTAAGAAGACTGGTTCTGCTTCTTCATCTTCTTCGAGTTCCAGTGGATCCCAGAGAGGGAGTCAAATAATTTCTCCTTATTGTAGTCATTTTCGAGGCAAACATACTATCGAATAGTGTCGAGGTAAGTTTGGTACTTGTTATCAGTGTGGAAAGGAAGGTCATTTTTCTCGAGTATGTCCGAATAGGGGTACGAGTTCTTCTCAACCCCAGCCAGGATTTAGAGGTGGCCCCAGTATGATGAGACCTGCTATTCCTGTTCCTTTTTTCCAGCAGTCGAGTGTTCCACGATATCGAGGACCTAGTAGTCAGAGTGCCCAAGGCCTTCCTCAAGTTAGAGTGTATGCCATGACCGAGGATCGGGCGAAAAAAGCTCTTGGTGGTGTGATTGCATGTATTTGCATGCTTTGCGATTATCCTGCACGTGTTTTATTTGATACAGGAGCATCTCATTCATTCATATGAGTAATGGCTAGGAGGTCATGGGTTCGAGACTTTGAACTATGTGATGGCTAGAAGCTCATGAGTAATGGCTAGGAGGTCATGAATAATGCTTCGCGATTCATCTCATTCATTCATCCATGGCACCAAGTCTCTTTGAACTATGTACTTATGCTAGGAGGTCATGGGTTCGGGATTTGGGGAGGTACCACTCCACCATCCTGGTGTGGAGAGTCCTATGAGTAATGGCGCATGGGAAAGCCCGTGAGGGAAAAGGCCCTAGAGGGAACCTGAGATGGGACAAGGCCCCCGAGGGAGCCCAAAATCGGGATAGCACATGGTTGATCGAGCAAAACTTGCACTGTGAAATCCATAATAAAAATATAGTTTTGTGTGCTCAATAATTAATCGCAAGTGCACGATGTCAAGTAATAATATAATGTACGTGAGTACGAGTATCGTTCCACTGGAGACTGTATTTGACAATTATTATTTTCAGTTATTAAATCTTTAGCAACGAAAATTGATTGAATGATTATTACTACTATGCTCAAATAAATACGTAAATAAAATGATTCAAGAATTGGATAGTAAAATGTAATATCTAAAATGGTTGATTAAAATTCAATGAGAAATGGATTTGTTGGGAATATCGGTTCACCTACCCCTCGTGAATTAATTAATTCGTTCGATAATGATTATATGCTTCCGACAAGATTTCTTATTCAATTGAACACACTCTCTCGAGCTATGCCAAACTAATTCTACTCAATGAAGTAATTAAATGTCTTTAATTATTTATCAAGAGTGAATTGCATGTCGATCTATGAAATCCCTTAGTTTTCGACCCTCAGGACTATAACTATCGGCGCGTATCCAATTTCATATGTCTATGTAAATTGTAGATCCACGGATTATACTACTCGTTCCTATTACAAGTTATTCTCTCGAACTCACTCGCAATATAAAAACGTTGTTCAAGTTAGCTACGCTTTAACAACACGATAAAACAATAGTATAATCAAGAATAAATCAAAAATCGATATGTGAATTAATTTAAATCAAGGTTCGGGGTAGGATCCCGTTAAATCCCAACAAATATTAAAGTTTAGCTACTAGAATTCATAATGAAAATAAAAGCAACAATGTTTCAAAGATAAAAACTAAGTTAGAAATACTAGATTTGACGAAAATTGCGAGGAACAACGCCCGGAAATCTTCGAATCTTCGATCCAAGCGCGAAAATCTCTCCAAAGCTTCTGGCGGCTGCTCAATGAAGTCTGAATCCCGCTAAAAATGTCCAACTCTCCTTTCCATATCATCCCATCCACAACATAAGGTAAGGAATCGGCCAAGGATTATTTCCAAAAAGAATCGGCGCTCGGGCGGTGGAATAATACCGCTCGAGCGCCACATCTTCTGTAATTTCTCTTGGGGAATGCGGCATTCGCGCTCGGGTGGTGGGAAATTACCGTCCGAGCGCCGAGTCTTCTGTAAAATACTTCTTGGAAAGCATCTCTCGCGCTCGAGCGGTGGAATATTATCGCCCGAGCGCCGAGTCTTCTGTTAATCTGCAGCTCGGATCACCTCTCGCGCCCGAGCGGTATAATTTCACCGCTCGGGCGCCGGCCTTCTTTTTTCATTTTCTTCTTGACTTGTGCCCTTTGCTCCAGGTTCGATCTTCCGGTCATTTTTCCTGCAAATTTGTCACACACAAGTGAGACGTGATCAAATGCAAATGTTTACTTTAAAGTGAACAAAATATAAATGAAATGAACGCATGCACCATACAAACACACACAAACAAATGCAATAAAACATGTAAAAACCACGTCTATCAACCCCCTCATACTAACCTTTTGCTTGACCTCAAGCAAAATAGGTTACAGACTACAACTAAACATGCAACAAACACAAAGTGAACGTATTAAAATAACTAGATTGATGGTGAAGTAGCAAACAGACATCGCCTGCCTCAGCGGGTTTGTGAACCACATCCAATTAGTCAAAACACACATCCATTAATATCCCCTTAAAAAAAATCGCACAACATTTGTTCTTTTCCAACAAATTCTGGTCGTGTGTGCTGTGGATTTTCCTAGCTTGTGTTTCAGACAGTTTTATTCGCAAATCATGTGGGTCACCAAATAGACAAGTCAACGCAAGTTTCTCTCTACTGAGTTCTGTTTCTATTCGGGACTAACCGATAAACACATACAGCGGTAGAGTTTCATGGTAGAACAACAAAATGTAGGGAGTCAATAGCTATAAATGCTCAAGTGGTTCAGAAAGATTGGGAGTACGTAGATCATTTTCACTCTGCCCTTGTCAGAAATTTTTTCTGACATTCCTCAACGCCTTACATCTCCATCTTTTTAGCCTTGGGATAGGATTTCATCCCTTTTTGGCTCCCCCACACCTTACATCCCCCTTTTTTTAATCATTATTTATTATTTTTTTTTCTTTTTATTTTTCAGGTGCATTGTTTTCTCATGCGTACTCCCTAGGCTTGGAATATAGGGTATGTTTATTTATCTGGCCTAGAGACGAATTTTTAGGTCCTATGCATGATTGGGATGAAGGATATTTGAGGTATACTTTTGATTTTCTACTCGAGTTCATGTTACTGGTAGTCACTCATTTCAACAGATATTCATTCAAGTTCTACTCGCATCTTATGTTTCTCCAGTTCCCCACACAGATTATTTTGAACTTAACTGTCATCGACACCACTATTAAAATCCACTATGTGTGCATAAAACGATTTCAATTCACCTAGGGGTTCATAACGAGTGATAAGACTAAGCAACATGCAGTTCATTTATCCCACAATCATCATTGGCTACCAATTTACTAGTTTAACCATCATCTGACACTCATGCAAGACAAATACGAAAAACGACCCCCTTATACTAAAGGAGTGCAATGTCCCCATTGCACAAAACCAAAACACAAAAATGCAAACACGAATGGAGACACAAAAATAAATGCAAAAATAAATGCACGAATGAAACAATCAATAAGAAATACACATAACGCAATAGACAATAAAAATGCAAAGAAGGGGAAATAGTGAACTCCCCTGATCAATGCTGCTCCTCATCGTGCTCCGGTGGTGGCACTCCGGCGGCATCCCCTTGCGGAAGATAGTCATACTGAAACTAGTAGGGGGGGATGAACGACGGGCGTGGTGGTATGGTCCCTGGATCGACGCCCCCATGGATGAGCATAGTGCGCATCATGGAGTCGAGACGAGCAAGATGTGTCGTGACATTTGTGTTGAACTGCTCCTGGTGAGCCATGAAGGCAAGACTCTCGTCTATTTTAGTACGGTGTGGTTCGGGGACGAACCAAGCGGAAGCAGGTGGGCATGTGAGGCCCGGGGCCGAAGAGGGCGGGAGGTGATCGCCGGTGCCATCAGTTGCACGGACAATGAGCGGCTCCTGGCAGGCTTCTAGGTGGAGGGAACATGAATTAACCGACCCACACGGAAATGAGAGTGATTCCGAGACTGTTCAATGTAATGGACTGTATAGTTGAAGAAGGCTTAAAAGATTTGATTGGTACTACTCATATCACGAAGGTGCATCTTCTTTTCGGTAGCTCATCACATAAAAACTCCAAAGTTAAGCGTTCTTGACTTGGGGCAATTTTGGGATGGGTGACCTCCTGGGAAGTTTCCCACGGTTCGTGTGAGTGAGGACATAAGCACGCTGGAAAGACTCGTCTTGATACAGTGAGGACAGTCGTCGAATCTGGGACGTTACAGTTGGTATCAGAGCCGACCTCTCTTAGTACGGTGTGGTTCGGGGACGAACCAAACGGAAGCTGGTGGGCATGTGAGGCCCGGGGCCGAAGAGGGTGGGGGGTGATCGCCGGTGCCATCAGTTGCACGGACAATGAGCGGCTCCTGACAGGCTTCTAGGTGGAGGGAACATGAATGAACCGATCCCACACCGGAATAAGAGGGATTCCGAGACTGTTCAATGTAATGGACTGTACAGTTGAAGAGGATTTAAAAGACTTGGGGCAATTTTGGGATGGGTGACCTCCTGGGAAGTTTCCCAGGGTGCGTGTGAGTGAGGACATAAGCACGCTGGAAAGACTCATCTTGATACAGTGAGGACAGTCGTCAAATCTGGGACGTTACATCTACAGCCCCCCATGAGTAAACTTTGGAAAACACGAATGAACCAGACCATCGCGATTTCAACTTTTCGGGGAATCGTCGCAATCGGGAGTTGTAGAGCAGGACGTTTTCACCTTCCTTGAATTCCCTTTCAATGATTCACTTGTCATGCGCCCTCTTTGTCTTTTCCTTGTACGATAGTGCGAGATCATATGCCAGATTCCGAAATTCCTCCAACTGGTCCAATTGAAGTAGACGTCGTTCACCTGCATCAGTAAAGTTAAAGCTCAGTGCTTTTGTTGCCCAGTATGGTCGATGCTCTAACTCTACAGATAAATGACATGCTTTACCAAACAGTAGTCTATATGGTTTAGTGCCTATAGGTGTTTTGAATGCAGTCCTATATGCCAAAGAGCATCATCTGACCTTACAGACCAATCTTTACGACTGACACCTACCACTTTTTCTAAAATCCTCTTGATTTCTCGGTTAGACACTTCCAATTGACCACTCATTTGGGGGTGATAGGGGGTAGATATCTTATGTGTGACACCATATTTGCTTTAAAGTTTTTCAAAGAGTTTGTTGCAAAAATGGGTGCCACCATCACTAATGATTTCTCGTGGTGTCCCAAACCTGTTAAAAATATTTTTCTTTAAAAATTTCAGGACCACTTGAGCATCATTAGTGGCATATGCTTCTGCCTCTACCCACTTAGACATATAGTCGACTGCCACCAAAATATATTTTTTTGTGAAAGAGCTGGGAAACGGTCCCATGAAGTCTATTCCCCACACATCAAAAACCTCACAATCTATGATGTTACTCAATGGCATTTCATGAAGGTCAGAGATGTTACCTGTCCGTTGGAATCTATCACATGCTAGCACATAAGAACGAGCATCTTTAAAAAGGGTTGGCCAATAAAAGCCACATTCAAGTACTTTTGATGCCGTCCTTGTTGGTCCAAAATGACCACCTACCTCACGGTTATGGCAATGGTTAAGAATTTGACCAAATTCCTCCTCTGCAACACACCTTCTGATCATAGAATCTGCACAGATCTTAAACAAAAATGGTTCCTTTCAAAAATAATGTTTCACGTCAGAAAAGAATTTCTTACATTGATGAAACGATAGATTGGGTGGTGGAGTGCCTGTGACAAGAAAATTAGCAAAATTTGCATACCAAGGACAGTGTCTCACCTCAAATAGCTGCTCATCAGGAAACCAATCATTTATAGAATGATCTACATAGTCATTACTAATCAGCTCAAACCTAGACAAGTGATCCGCTACTACATTCTCGACACCCTTCTTATATTTTATTTCTAAATCAAATTCTTGCAACAATAGAATCCACCGAAGTAAGCGTGGCTTTGCATCTTTTTTAACAAGTAAATATTTTAATGCAGAGTGATCTGTGTAAACAATTACTTTGGACAAAACAAGGTGCGAGTGAAATTTATCAAGCGCAAATACTACTGCAAGTAATTCCTTTTCAGTTGTTGCATAATTCAATTGAACCTCGTCAAGGGTCTTAGTTAGGTAGTAAATTGTATGAAATACCTTGTTTTGACGCTGGCCAAGCACAGCCCCCACCACAGTATCACTGGCATCGCACATGATCTCGAAGGGCAGATCCCAATTTGGTGCCACCAAGACAGGAGCCGTCACCAAGCGCTCCTTCAAATCCTCGTACGCCTGTAAACAGTCAGAATTGAAATCAAAGGGCACATCTTTCATAAGTAAAGAAGATAAAGGTTTAGCAATTTTTGAGAAATCTTTAATAAAACGCCGATAAAAACCGGCGTGGCCTGGAAAACTTCTAACTCCCTTTATGGAAACCGGAGGTGGCAAGTTCTTGATAATTTCAACTTTTGCCTTATCCACCTCCATTCCAAGCCCTGATATCTTGTGCCCCAATACTATTCCTTCTTGTACCATAAAATGGCACTTTTCCCAATTCAGTACCAAATTCGTCTCCTCACATCTCCTCAATACCACCTTCAGATTCTGCAAACACTCATCAAAAGAAGATCCAAAAATCGAAAAGTCATCCATAAAAATTTCAAGAAAAGTTTCTATCATGTCATGAAATATAGCGGTCGTGCATCGTTGAAAAGTGGCAGGGGCATTACACAAACAAAAAGGCATCCGTCGAAAACAAAAGTGCCATAAGGACAAGTGAAAGTGGTTTTCTCTTGGTCCTCAGGCGCAATCATAATTTGGTTATACCCTGAATACCCATCCAAAAAAATAATAAAACTCATGACCCGCTAACCTCTCAAGCATTTGATCAATGAAGGGCAGTGGAAAGTGATCTTTACGGGTAGCATCATTTAATTTCCTATAATCAATGCACACATGCCATCTCGTAATTGTCCTGAGCGCCGATTATTTTTGGAAATAATCCTTGGCCGATTTCTTACCTTATGTTATGGATGGGATGATATGGAAAGGAGAGTTTGAAATTTTTAGGGGGATTCAGACTTCATTGAGCAGCCGTCAGAAGCTTTGAAGAGATTTTCGCGCTTGGATCGAATATTCGAAGATTTCCAGGCGTCGTTCCTCACAATTTTCGTCAAATCTAGTATTTCTAACTTACTTTTTTATCTTTGAAACATTGTTGCTTTTATTTTCATTATGAATTCTAGTAGCTAAACTTTAATATTTGTTGGGATTTAAGGGGATCCTACCCCGAACCTTGATTTAAATTAATTCACATATCGATTTCTGATTTATTCTTGATTATACTATTGTTTTATATTGTTGTTAAAGCGTAGCTAACTTTAACAACGTTTTTATATTGCGAGTGAGTTCGAGAGAATAACTTGTGATAGGAACGAGTAGTGTGGGGCCCTTAGCTCCTAATCGTTATTACAATGCAATCTGATTAGGGTTAACTAATTACAGCGGAAAACGATTTTAAATTTCTTTACAATGAGCCCAAATCATTTTATTTGAATACTAAAAATAGTATTTCATCTCACGTCATAAACATGCCCACTCGAAATCAAAATCAATTATATACAAACAACTCATATTCTCGGGACATGCCCCGGTATATAGATACATATACATATATACTGGGAACAAGACAAAAACATAAAACCTTAGCCCAAGCTGTGGCTCCCTCCAGAAGTACCCTCTCCGGTCTCCTGATATCCTGGAGTACCTGCCATTGTCCACACACAAAGACAACAACAGCCCCCCTTGGGGGTGAGCAAAGCTCCGTATGGAACAACCAATCATATATACCACAGATATCTAAACGATGATATATGGTATGCAATGCATGTATGTCGTGGAGGTATCAGGTCAAATGCCCATCCACTGAGCACATGTCAGAATCAATCGAATCGCTATCAAATCAATGCTCGAGCTGGCACACCGGCCAATATGGGATACTCGTATGATAGCTTCGGCAAAGCTCCATCAAATCCCAAATCTCATATCCAATCATATGGGGCCACAATTGTCTATGCTTTACGGGTCATATAATACCGGCATAGCGATTGTGTTCACAAAGCCCGGAATCCAATCCAATCATATCAGGGTATCCAAGGATCATAGCTCAACGTGCATGTCATATATCGATGTATGCATCAAACGATGTGTGTTAATAAAATATTTATTTTATACATCGATATCTCAATCTCAAATGTCATATATGCCACATAAATCAACAAATAAGGCATATAAACATGTATTCTCATTCCAATCAATCAAATCAATCCGACATATATCATATAATACTGATATCTGTCGTATGTTACCCGGTCGCAACATACCTCAATTCTTCGTTTCCAGTTGATGTAGACTGAAGATATTGATATTACACTTTATCTACATCAATAACATACTCATTCCAATCAATAACATACTCCAAAATCATTAATATGAGTTTAAAATATCATTTGAAACTTCAAAAATTCATATCAAATCAAAATCATATCATAATTCAATTCCGACTTCGAATATAAGTTTCTTGTCGGTTATTCTACTACATACAAGAAATTCAACTTCAAATATATGCTATTCCAGCACTTTAATATTTAAAGCTGCTGGAACTAGAAGAAAATTACCTCAGTCAGAAGCCCTCGACGCGACGATCACAAGTATATAATTTGTTTCGCGTTTAGACAGCATTTTGAAGTCGATTTGGACGGAAGAAATCGAAATCCTCTCAATTCTCTCGCGATTACCGAATAAGAAATGACAAAAAGGAAGAAAAGAACTTAATCTTATCCTCCACCGTTTCGGCGCTCGGGCGGTAGAATTCTCGCGCCCGAGCGCAAGAGGTTCTGCCCCCGAGTTTCAAATGCACCGCGCTCGGGCGGTCAAAAATTACCGCTCGGGCGCGGCATGTTCTGTCCGAGAACACCCCTTATTCCACACTGGCGCTCGGGCGGTCATTTTCTACCGCCCGGGCGCCACATGTACTGTACCAAATGTTGGTTTTGGTATTATATTGGCGTCCGGCCTCTCCAATCGAGCTCTTACCACATCAATTCATTTTCACAATTTCATTGTCATAATATACATCAAATGTATAATCACGTATCAAATTCCTGAATTATCGATAATCATACAAGATTTACGATAATACGATACACGGTCCTTACATTTCTCCCCCTCTTAAAAGATTTCGTCCTCGAAATCTCAAACATCTCTATATACATAACATTGGCAAACATACATATGTCACCAGTTATAGTACATATCAAAACTAAAATCAGTAAAAGGATCAGAATACATGGAATACAATGGAACAGATGGACTAGCATCAAATAAATGTGGATATGATTCTCGCATTTTGCTTTCCAATTCCCACGTCGACTCATCAACACCATGCCGTGTCCATTGCACTCGAACTAGAGGAATAGATTTATTTCGCAATATCTTTTCCTTTCGATCCATAATGCGAACAGGTTGTTCAACATAGGAAAGAGAAGGATCAAGTTCAACCTCATCAGGTGCAAGTACATGTGATGGATCCGGTTCATATTTCCTCAGCATAGAAACATGAAACACATCATGAATGGCAGATAGAGCTGGTGGCAATGCCAATCGATACGCAAGATCACCAACTAGCTCCAGAATCTCGTATGGACCAACATAACGAGGAGATAATTTCCCTCACAATCGCACGCAACATATCCTCTAAAGTTTGGATCGTACGCTCAGTTTGGCCATCAGTTTGAGGATGATAAGCAGTACTCATAGCCAAAAGCGTACCCATCGCCTCCTGAAAACTACCCCAGAATTTAGAAGCAAATCTGGGATCACGATCAGATACAATCGAGACTGGCACACCATGCAGTCTCACAACATTCTCAATGTATAAACGGACCATTCTCTTATAAGGATAAGTCCGTTCATACGGAATAAAATGCGCAGATTTGGAAAGCCGATCAATAATCACCCAAATAGCATCACAGCCCTTGGGCGAACGGGGTAAATGAGTCACAAAATCCATAGCGATATGTTCCCAATTCCATTTCGGGATTTCAAGACTATGGATTAATCCTCCCGGTTTCATTCTCTCAGCTTTTACTTGCTGGCAGACAAGACATTTAGAAATAAACTCAGCAATGTCCTTCTTCATACGTTTCCACCAGAATTGAGTTCTCAATGTCAAATACATCTTTCGACCTCCAGGGTGAATACAATATTTACTACAATGTTCTTCTCGAAGAAGGGCAGATTTCAAATCAGAATCATCAGGGACTACTAGCCGACCATTAAGTCGTAAAGAACCATCAGAAAAAATCTGGAATCCAGACTGATGTCCTGTCGATACCAGTTCTTTCGAATTTTGGATCTGAGCATCGCTTTGTTGGGCCTTTCGTTTCTTCGATATCAAATTCGGCTCAATTTGCAATGCTGAGACAGTGACAGAATTCCAATTCGAGTGAAAGGTCCAGCCAGAAGTACATATATCCTCATGTACCTTGGCGACACAAACAAAAGCTAGAACAGAATCGTAAACTTTCCGGCTCAGGGCATCCGCAGTAACATTCACCGATTCAGGGTGATATTGAATCTCACAATCAAAATCCTTCAAGAGATCCATCCACCTGCGTTGCCTCATATTCAAATCAGATTGAGAAAAGAGATATTTCAGACTCTTATGGTCCGAATAAATAACAAACTTTTCTCCGTTCAAGTAATGGCGCCAAATCTTCAAAGCAAACACAATGGCGGCCAATTCGAGATCATGAATAAGATAACATGTTTCATGAGATTTCAATTGACGAGACGCATAAACAACCACTTTGCCATGTTGCATCAGAACATAGCCCAAACCTTTACCAGACGCATCTGTACATACCACAAATCCTCCGGTACCTGAGGGAATAGTAAGCACAGGTGCTGTGGTCAATCTCGTCTTTAATTCAAGAAAACTAGTTTCACATTCATCTGACCAAATGAATCGCTGATTCTTCTGTGTCAGTTGAGTAATAGGTTTAGCTATTTTCGAAAATCCCTCAATAAAGCGACGATAATATCCCGCTAAACCCATGAAGCTACGGATCTCAGGAACATTCGTAGGTCTCGGCCAATTCAACACAGCTTCGACCTTCGAAGGATCAACAGATATACCATGTCTCGAAATGACGTGGCCCAAAAATACCACTTTGTCCATCCAGAATTCACATTTGGACAATTTAGCATACAAATGACTAGTACGAAGAGTTTGAAGTACCAGTCTCACATGTTCAGCATGCTCCTTTTTCGATTTCGAATAGACAAGAATATCATCAATAAAGACGATAACGAATTGGTCAAGATAATCTCGGAAGACACGATTCATTAAGTCCATAAAAATAGCAGGAGCATTCGTAAGACCAAAAGGCATAACCAAGAATTCATAGTGGCCATACCTCATACGAAAAGCAATTTTGGGCACATCTTCGTCTCGAACTCGTACTTGATGATACCCAAACGAAGATAAATCTTTGAGTATACAGAAGTACCTTGAAGCTGATCAAACAAATCATCAATACGAGGAAGTGGGTACTTGTTTTTCACAGTAGCCCGATTCAATTGCCTATAATCAATACACATTCGCATCGTACCATCTTTCTTTCGAACTAATAAAACTGGAGCTCCCAAGGTGATACACTCGGTCGAATATATCCCTTATCGAGAAGATCCTGTAATTGTTCCTTCAATTCTTTCAATTCCAGAGGTGCCATGCGATAGGGAGCTTTCAAAATAGGCGCAGTCCCCGGCACAAGATCAATACTAAACTCGACTTCTCGATGAGGAGGAAAATCAGGAATCTCATCGGGAAATACATCCGGGAATTCTTTCGCAACAGGAATCTCAGATAAAGGAGACTCCTTCTTCGAAATATCAATAGCGTAGATAAGATAACCTTCATCTCCGCTAGTCAACAATCGGGACATTTCCAAGGAAGATACCAATGGAATTTTGGCTTGAGAACCCTTGCCATAAAAATTTCACTTGGGTCCATCAATCGGTCGAAATCGAACCACTCCATGACAACAATCAACAGTAGCTCGATTCGTCATCCAGATATCCATGCCAACAATACAATCAAAGTCGTGCATTGGGGGGACAATCAAATTCAGAAATACCACGTTATCCTCATATATCAATACACAATTATGCACAACTTTTTCAGACAAAATAATCTTCCCTGCTGGCGTGGCTATCGACAAAGTGTCATACAACGGGGTACACTCAATATCGTGAGATGCAACAAATGCATGAGATATGAATGAATGAGATGCTCCTGTATCAAATAAAACACGTGCAGGATAATCGCAAAGCGTTCAAATACCTGCAATCACGCCTCCAGGAGCTTCTCTCGCCTGATCCTCAGTCATGGCGTACACTCTCACTTGGGGAGGAACTTGGGCACTCTGACCACCCGGTCCTCGATATCGTGGGACACTCGACTGCTGAAAAGATGGAACAGGAACGGCAGGTCTCGTCATACCAGGGCCACCTCTAAATCCTAGCTGGGGTTGAGCAGAAGTCGTTCCCCTGTTTGGACAAACTCGAGAGAAATGGCCTTCCTGCCCACATTGATAACAAGTACCAAACATACCTCGACACTGCTCGATAGTATGTTTGCCTCCACAATGGCTACAATAGGGAGCAATCACAGGACTCCCTCGCTGTGATCCACTAGAGCTCGAAGAAGACGAAGAAACAGAACCAGTCTTCTTGAACTTCTTACCTCTCGGCCGCAAAGTAGGCTGCTGAGCTGACACCGGAGGTGGAGGAGTATACTGTGGACCTCCTCTCCTAAGTCCAGCCTCGGCTGCCTTAGCTCGTTCAACTGCCTCTGCGTAGCTGGTAGGCAATCCAGAAACAACATAAGTATATAAAGCAGGATGTAAACCATTTACAAACCTGTTATATTTTGCCCTCGCATTCCCAGCTACGTGAGGTGCATACTTCAGTAAAGTAGAAAACTTCGAAGTATACTCTGCAACAGACATCGTTCCCTGCTGCAGATTATTGAATTCATTCTCCTGAGCAGTATAATAGGATGGGGGGGAATACTGCTCCAAAAACTGGGCCTTGAAGACATCCCAAGTGACTTCAATCCCGGCCTCTTTCAATCCAATCTCAGCGGCTTCCCACCAAGATTTAGCTCGGTCTTTCAGCTGATACAAAGCAAGTTTCAGTCTCCGAGCCTTGGAATACTCAACAATATTAAACAGGTGCTCGATATCCTTCATCCAGGCCTCAGCTCTTTCAGCACTCTCAGTGCCAAAGAACCTCGGTGGTTTTAGATCCTGAAATCGAGCCATCACTACATCCATGGACAATCCATCAAATTGCCCAACAATCATCTCAGAACTGCTACTCGCAGTTTCATTTGTGGGATCCATCTACAAATCAAAAGATGAATATCACAATTTCATAATCTCATCATCTCATATCATCAATCTCATCAGATACTTACTCGAATCAAATCAAGTAGGAGCAAGTAATACAAATAATTCAAACACAAGCGCACAATTCATTTGTGCCTATTCAAGTGTACACAAAACTCAATCGAGCATTCCCAGCTATGCTCTGATACCATACTGTGTGGGGCACTTAGCTCCTAATCATTATTAAAATGTAATCTGATTAGGGTTAACTAATTACAGCGAAAAACGAGTTTAAATTTTCTTTACAATGAGCCCAAATCATTTTATTTGAATACTAAAAATAGTATTTCATCTCACGTCATAAACATGCCCACACGAAATCAAAATCAATTATATACAAACAACTCATATTCTCGAGACATGACCTGGTATATAGATACATATACATATATACTGGGAACAAGACAAAAACATAAAACCTCAGCCCAAGCAGTGGCTCCCTCCAGAAGTACCCTCTCCGGTCTCCTGATATTCTGGAGTACCTGCCATTGTCCACACACAAAGACAACAACAGCCCCCCTTGGGGGTGAGCAAAGCTCCGTATGGAACAACCAATCATATATACCACAGATATCTAAACGATGATATATGGTATGCAATGCATGTATGTCGTGGAGGTATCAGGTCAAATGCACATCCACTGAGCACATGTCAGAATCAATCGAATCGCTATCAAATCAATGCTTGAGCTTGCACACCGGCCAATATGGGATACTCGTATGATAGCATCGGCAAAGCGCCATCAAATCCCAAATTTCATATCCAATCATATGGGGCCACAATTTTCTATGCTTTACGGGTCATATAATACCGGCATAGCGATTGTGTTCACAAACCCCGGAATCAAATCCAATCATATCAGGGTATCCAAGTATCATAGCTCAACGTGCATGTCATGTATCGATGTATGCATCAAACGATGTGTGTTAATAAAACATTTAATTTATACATCGATATCTCAATCTCAAATGTCATGTATGCCACATCGATCAACAAATAAGGCATATAGACATGTATTCTCATTCCAATCAATCAAATTAATCCGACATATATCATATAGTACAGATACCTGTCGTATGTTACCCGGTCGCAACATACCTCAATTCTTCGTTTCCAGTTGATGTAGCCTGAAGATATCGGTATAATACTTTATCGGTATAAAATCATTAATATGAGTTTAAAATATAATTTGAAACTTCAAAAATTCATATCAAATCAAAATCATATCATAATTCAATTCCGACTTCGAATATAAGTTTCTTGTCGGTTATTCTACTACATATCAGAAATTCAACTTCAAATACATGCTATTCCAGAACTTTAATATTTAAAGCTGCTGGAACTAGAAGAAAATTACCTCAGTCAGAAGCCCTCGACGCGACAATCAAAAATATATAATTTGTTTCGCGTTTAGACAGAGTTTTGAAGTCGATTTGGACGGAAGAAATCGAAATCCTCTCAATTCTCTCGCGATTACCGAATAAGAAATGACAAAAAAGAAGAAAAGAACTTAATCTTATCCTCCACCGCTTCGGCGCTCGGGCGGTAGAATTCTCGCGCCCGAGCGCGAGAGGTTCTGCCCCCGAGTTTCAAATGCACCGCGCTCGGATGGTCAAAAATTACCGCTCGGGCGCGGCATGTTCTGTCCGAGAACACCCCTTATTCCACACTGGCGCTCGGGCGGTCATTTTCTACCGCCCGGGCGCCACATGTACTGTACCAAATGTTGGTTTTTGTATTATATTGGCGTTCGGCCTCTCCAATCGAGCTCTTACCACATCAATTCATTTTCAATATTCATTTTCTCAATTTCATTGTCATAATATACATCAAATGTATAATCTCACATATCAAATTCCTGAATTATCGATAATCATATAAGATTTACGATAATACGATACACGATCCTTACAAGTAGTATAATCCGAAAACTAGGGGATTTCATAGATCGACATGCAATTCACTCTTGATAAATAATTAAAGACATTTAATTACTTCATTGAGTAGAATTAATTTGGCATAGCTCGAGAGAGTGTGTTCAATTGAATAGAAAATCATGTCGGAAGCATATAATCATTATCGAACGAATTAATTAATTCACGAGGGGTAGGTGAACCGAAATTCCCAACAAATCCATTTCTCATTGAATTTTAATCAACCATTTTAGATATTACATTTCACTATCCAATTCTTGAATCATTTTATTTGCGTATTTATTTGAGCATAGTAGTAATAATCATTCAATCAATTTTCGTTGCTAAAGATTTAATAACTGAAAATAATAATTGTCAAATACAGTCTCTAGTAGAACGATACTCGTACTCACGTACATTATATACTATTACTTGACATCGTGCACTTGCGATTAATTATTGAGCATACAAAACTATATTTTTATTAGGGATTTCACAGTGCAAGTTTTGCTCGATCAAGTTTTTGGCACCGTTGCCGGGGAATGCGGCATTCGCTCTCGGGCGGTGGGAAATTACCGCCCGAGCGCCGAGTCTTCTGTAAAATACTTCTTGGAAAGCATCTCTCGCGCTCGAGCGGTGAAATATTACCGCCCGAGCGCCGAGTCTTCTCTTAATCTGCAGCTCGGATCACCTCTCTAGCCCGAGCGGTATAATTTCACTGCTCGGGCGCCGGCCTTCTTTTTTCATTTTCTTCTTGACTTGTGCACTTTGCTCCAGGTTCGATCTTCCGGTCATTTTTTCTGCAAATTTGTCACACACAAGTGAGACGTGATAAAATGCAAATGTTTACTCTAAAGTAAACAAAATGTAAATGAAATGAACGCATGCACCATGCAAACACACAAACAAATGCAATAAAACATGTAAAAACCACTTCCATCATTCGTCGTTACAAAACTTGGGGCAGATGGTAAGGAATTGACCTTCAAGGTGCGATTGGTGGCAAAAAGATATACTCAAAGACAAGGAGTTGACTTTGAGGAAACGTTTAAGTCTATAAGAATATTGCTAGCAATAGCTGCATGGTATTACTATGAGATATGACAGATGGATGTAAAGACAGCCTTTCTTAATGGAGATATTAAGGAAGAGATTTACATGTCTCAACCGGAAGGGTTTGCATTTATCGGAAGTGAGCATATGGTATGCAAACTTCAGAGATCCATTTATGGTCTAAAGCAGGCATCTAAGAGTTAGAACCTCAGATTCGATGGTACAATCAAAGAGTTTGGTAAAACTAAGAATCCTGAGGAATCCTATGTGTATAAGAAGGTCAGTGGGAGTGCTTTGACATTCCTGATACTTTATGTTGATGACATTCTACTCATTGGGAATGATGTAGAAATGTTGCAATCAACTAAAATATGGTTAGCAATAAAGTTCTCGATGCAGGACTTGCGTGAATCATCTTTTGTATTGAGAATACATATCTATAGAGATAGATCAAGAAGATTGCTTGGTCTCACCCAGTCCACATACATTGATACCATCGTTAAGTGGTTCTCGATTGATGAGCACAAGAGAGGACATCTACCAATGTGTCATGGCGTGTCCCTATCCAAGTCTATGTCTCCCAAGACTGATGTAGAGATAGCGGTGATGACAAGCATTCCTTATGTATCTACAATTGGTATGATCATGTATGAAATGACATCTACACGTGTGGTTTTTGCACTAAGTGTAGTGAGTAGATATCAATCGAACTCTAGTCTTCCACACTAGAAAGCTGTGAAAGACATCCTCAAATATTTGAGAAGGACCAATAAATTGTTCTTGGTCTATGGGGGTGGAGAACTGAAATTGGAAGGTTATACCGAATCTAGCTTCCAAAGCGATATCTATGACTCAAATTCAACCTCTGGGTTCATATTCATGCTCAATGGTGCTGCTGTCTTTTGGAAGAGTTCCAATAAAGATAGTACTGTGGATTCCAACTACTGAGGCCAAATACATTGATGCATCAGCTGCAGCAAAGGAGACTGTTTGGTTAAGGAATTTCGTCTAAGAGTTGGGCGTCATTCCTAATGGAGTTGCTCCCGTTCCGGTGTTTTGTGACAACATGGGAGCCGTAGCTCTGGCAAAGGAGCCAAGGTATCATCAAAAATTCAAACATGTATTGAGCAAGTACCACATCCTCCGAGAGATAGTGGAAAGAGGAGAAGTGTCTATTGACAAAGTCGGCTCCGCAGATAATGTTACTGATCCACTAACTAAGCCTTTGCCTAGACCATTATTCGAGAAGCTTCGCGAATCAATGGTTTGAAGGATATTGGTAGTTGGCTCTAGTGCAAGTGGGAGATTTTTAGAGTAGGTGTCCGTCGAGCCAAGTGTTGGCCGAGGGTTCACATTGAAACTCTATGTATAAACAATATTTATTTTAATTATATTTGAAATTATTGTTTTGACACATCTTTATCTGTATATTCATGATTGTTGCATAGATATAGTCCTTGAATATACAAATAGTAGATGCTCATATGATGAGTATCATGAAAATCATATTTGGAATACTATATACTCTAAATAGTTCCTAGTCGATTCAGCCGCAACTAAGAAGGATAAAGGTCGCTCGAGTTTGAGACTAGTATCTGCGATGAGAGTACCATGTTGCATTGGTAGGGGACATTGTGATGTCCTAGCATGTAGATAGGTGCTCCTTGTAGAGTGCACTGAACAACCCTCTATAAAGGACTTTCCTATTGGTTCTCACTTATCGAGTGGAAACGTCCTACTTTATGGTTGTACACCATTAGTCCTTATGACCCGATACAACATTGTGACTCTATACGCTAGCATTTCTCTTTGACACTCTATTCGCTAGCATTGCTCTTTGACTTGTTTGCCGACTTATATGGGGTCATCAGGTGGCAAGGTTGGGTGTTTTGTCGAAACACATAGGAGTCTATGCAATGTAGTCGGGGATTCACCACTTAGCTTTGGGTATTGATATCCTATGTGATCTCATGTGTTTGTAGTTTGAAATCTCTGATCAGTGTGTTGGTGGTAATTATGAAAGGTGTTTCTTAGATTACACCATCGATGCAACTATGACATGACACATAGTATCTATTCTTTGTCAGCTCTCGATGTACCAATGGTTGTCGATCGGTCGGGATATATGAGATGATGGGACCGTACTGTACGCTAACCATAATGGAATGGTTCTTGCAGACACTATAATTTGATACCTAAGGAATCATGTAAGCGATGCTGCTAGGCGTTAAACATGATTGGTTGTGTATTATAACATTTGAGTTCTGACGTTCTTATTATCAAGGAGTCGATAAATTAGAATGGAAAAATTGGGGTGTACTCATATAATGACATGTTTAGTCCTGAATCACATTGAGATGTGAACCCACTGCTACTTGTATCAATGACCTTGAGGGCCGCACAAGTACTAGCTTTCTAGATCACGTTGAAAAGAAAACTAGTTCAATGTGTTGAACGGCTTATAAAGGAGTTTATAAGCACGAGGAAAAAATTAGAAGTATGACTTCTATATTGGGAATTTAACTTTAAATTTGTGGAAGTGTTCCTAAATTACCAGTTGGCCAAATAAATAATGTATTTGAAAATTGTGATTTTCATAAACGTTATTATGAACTAAATTAAAATTCAATGTTGAATTAATTAACAATAGTGGACCTAGTAGAGTCCAAATAATTAAATCAATTCAAATGTTGAATTAATTAAATAACATTGGTTCTTATAAAGCCTAATTAGAACATTTGAATTAATTAAATAACATTGAGTCTTATAAAGCCTAATTAGAAATAATTATTCAACTATTGTCCTAGAGTAAATTCAAGCAAAATTTAAGTGGTCTCAAATGTGTTTGAGATATTTAAATAAAAGTCAATTGGCTTTGTAATTGTTGCAAGCTCAAATAAATTGCCTGTTTGAGAGATGAAAGGTTGTGAGTTAACCTTTTCAAATTAAAGGCTAGCATGTCTTTGGAATACACAACACTTTTACACAACCAAGAAAAGGTTCCCCCTTTACTTCTATCCTCTTCGCCGAATTTTTCTCTCCATTTTTCTTAAAAATTTGCTTCTTCATTTGATGAATTGATAGCAAACTTCTCAAAGAAAAATGCCTTACATTTTCTAGTACAAGTGTAAGGTGGTTCTAGCTTGTTGGTGGTGGGCTTGATCTTTAAGCAAGAAGTGTTCAACAGAAGCTTGTAGACTATTTTACCATTGAAGAGCTAAGTTGTTTATCATCTTAGTTGGAGACGTCATCAATCTTTGAGATTGATAGGTAAAACACTTAAACACCCTATGTATGTTTGTGTTTTTGTATTTGCTACATAATAAGTGAGGGGTGCTTGGGTTTTTCTATTGTAAATTATTTTTAAAACTTCCGTTGTGCATTTTGGGAACCCGTAAACGATTCCCTTACAGACCGAGAATCAGGAAAAAGAAGCTCCTGGTGGTGTGATTGCAGGTATTTGCATGCTCTGTGATTATCCTGCACGTGTTTTATATGATACAAGAGCATCTCTCTCATTCATATCTCATACATTTGTTGCATCCCATGATATTATGTGTACCACATTGTAATATACTTTGTCGATAACTGTGACACCTCTGACCCATTTTATAAAATAACAGCGGAATTTAAATTTTTCTTTAAAGGGAGGAAGGATTCAAAATACATTTCCAATATATATACCATCAAAAGAATATACATGATCCAAAAAGTGTTGCGTCAAAATACAAAATATCATTTTGATCATGTATAACAAAATAATCTTCCACTTCCTTCCATCTCTATATGCATATGACCCCGGCTTCAATCAACGTCCTGGTTCGTCGCTCTTATCTGCATCACATGAATAACTGAAATGAGTGTAAAACTCAGCAAGTGGAACTCTTACATATCAATGTACATAGCATACTCTATAAAACATGGCTTTAAAAAAAAACATTAAATACCATCAACTCTGAATCATGAATAACATAGCAATAATATAACAATAAGATGGTATTTCTCTTTTCTCTGTTGGATTGATATCTATATAGTATCGCTGTCTCTGTACCTATATCCCATCGATATAAATCGATAACTCTGAGGGATATAAGCCTATGGTCATTGATCAACTAATTGCATGCAATCTATGACTATGTATCTATCAATCCATAAATCATTTTAAACTCTCTTTGGGGCATTTAATCAAACACTTTATAAACTCTTTTCTCTTGTATTCCCTTTTTCACAATTGAGACATTCAATTGTCTCAAATATACAATCAAGTAATTCAATACCTAATATGGATCAAATGGAAGGGAATAACATGTTAAAACCATTGAAACACAATACATATACTATCATGTGAGCACAAGAATGAGATTCCACTTACAACCAACAAGAACACCTTCAACATAAACCCTTGGAACACAACCTACACAATAAATCATATATAACACCATCAACATCTAAATAATCCAACAACAATACCAATAAACCCATAAAATTAACAGCATCACCAAACCCATATCATCTCCAACACCATAATCAAAAACAAACTAAACCAGAAGCTTACCTTAGCTCTTTGAACCCTCAAGAACCTTGCTCTCACCACAAACAACCAACAAGAAGCTAAAATCAAAGAGAACAAAAGAAAGAAATTAAGAACCCTAGGTCTCCCTTAGATGAAGAACCAAGAAGAAGAGAAAAAAAATGAGAGAAATGAAGCCAACACTTCTATTTAAGCACTAAAAATCGACAAAACATGTTTAAATTGTGCTGGGCGCTCGGGCGCCGACGATTCTGCCCAAAACCCAAAGTTCCAGAAGTAGTGGCGCTCAGGCGGTCATAAATTACCGCTCGGGCGCCGCTCTGCGCACCGCCACGCTAAAGATCGCTTCAGAAATGCCTCTTCCTATCCGAATTAGAAAAAGTTGTAAACTACAAAGTTGTAGCCCTATGTCTTTCCTTAAATCTCTCCAATTTTCAGATCATTTGAAGGTCTGAGTAAAAAGTTATGCTAAATCTCCCAACATATGCCACTGGAAGAACGACGAAACGCATGACACACTTCGGGGCTCTTTTGGCTTACCTTCCCCAATGATTTGAAAAAAACTCAAAATAAGAAAGTTACACCTCTATGTCTTATCTAATCACTCCAATTGGCCCCATACCAATTGGCTCAACATACGAATTATCATGAATTTAATCGTAACGCCGCTACAATAGCACTACACATCATCTATAACCAACCATACTATAAATTCTAAATCGAAACTCTGAACATCCAAAATATTCTTAAACTTGACCAAGTAGTCAATAAACATACGAAAACTTAAACCGTACCATACACCAAGTTTGGCTATTACAATCTCCCCTCCTTAAAGGAATTTCGTCCCCGAAATTAACGTCACTGCGCAAACAACTCGAGATACTTCTCTTTCATCTCATCCTCTGGTTCCCACGTGGCTTCTTCGATCAAATGATTCCTCCAAAGGACTTTAACAATGCCGATCTCTTTGTTTCTCAACACTTTAACTTTGCGATCCAGAATCTGGACCGGAATCTCTTGGTATGTCAAATTCGGCGTCAAATCATAAAATAGTGCTCCTAAAAATGATAGGGTCGAAATCTAGGTGGAATGGAGGCCAAAACACGAAACGCTCTTTCGAGAGTCAATTTGGCACATCGCACCGTAAATTCTAGTAGTACCTCAAAAATGATCCGAATCACAAACGGTCAAAAACATGACCTTCCCAACTCAATGAGGCACTGTCCAGTCCAAGGCCATGGGCTAAAAGCCAACCAAGAACTCGAACGAGCCTCTGAACCGACACAGCAACTTGCTGTAATTTCCAGCAGCTGCGCAACTACAAGACTTGCGTTGGTTTCGAGGCTATCGGCCATTAGGGAAGTGAACCACTGACCAGAGACTCTTACCAACATCCCAAGGAATGATTTGAACCATGGCTAAGGGCCCTAGGCCAGCCACAATCCGCATCACACCATAACTCAACCGAAGGGTCCAACCGAGAGCATCTTGAATGCGTGTGTAGTGTTTATGCTATGATCGATGTCTTGCGTCATTCCAGTGGGCATTTGATTGACCATGGCACGATCTAGACATCTAGTAGCATGATATGAACCATGGCTAAGGGCTATAGGCCAACCAAGATCCATACCAAGCAACAAAAGAAACGAAACCATATGCTGAAAAATGGAAGGGGCCGAATGGGGAAAGGGGCTGTTTTGATCTTTTGATTAAAAACCGAGGGGCCATGGACCAAGCCACCAAAAGGGCAACTTAGTCACGTCTTAGACATGCTAGGGAAGTGATCCAACCATGGCTATAGGCCCTTGGGGCAGCCAAGATCAGATCCTTCCTCCATGACAACAAACTGAATTTTTCGAACAACATTTCTGCACCTATGGGGACTTGCTGTCATTCTGAATTTCCAGCAAGTATGGGGCTGGTTTGAATGGACCAACATGGTCCTAATGCATCCTACTACATGTATACAAGCCGCCTTGGGAGCCTGGAGTCGATCCAATACCTGAAACTCACAAACCAAAAGAAATCGTGAAGCTTGCCAAGGAAATCGAAAATTCTGCATGTGTGGTTTCAAAATATTTTGACTTGGATCTCGATTTTTACTTGAATAAACATGATCATGTACTGAAAAATAAATGATAATATGACTTGATTGAGGTTTGAAAGAAATCTAGACATGCCTGGTTTCGTTTCGAAAGAAAACGAACGAAACGACGACGACGCGGCACGGAGGAGGTGGAGCGCTTCTCTTTTCTACCTTACCTTGCTCTCGATTTTTCTCTCTTCTTTTTGGCTAGGTACCTCACGATTTTTCTACTGAAAATGAGTGTGAATTCACTCTGAATTTTCGAAAAGGAGAGGGGGGGGGGGGGGGGGGGGAAATGGTTATGAGGGGTGAGGAGAAGGGTGCACAATATAAGGAAGAATCAAGACCAAGTTCACTCCCCTTTGAATTTTAAATTTTGAATTGATATCAAATGAGTTGGTGGATGCTTCTAGGAGGTAGTGGCCGAAATTTCTCTTGTTCTAGACTAGGATATGTCCATTTATTTAATTAAATTGTGCTCCCAAAAATCCTAGAATTATCCTACTAATTACATGCAAAGAATTGGTCAAAGTTGATGAGTTGGAAAATGAATCTTCTAGCACTAAGGGTGGCCGAAAAATGCATAATAAAATAAAGGGGAATGTTGATTATCTAATCAACTAATAATCCTTGAAAGCCTTACTAATCCTTTAAATAATTTAGTGAGCTAACCCCTTAATTTAATAACTTAAATGAGTTCATTTCTTAATCACCTCAAATAATTAAATTAAATCCTCAAACCTCCCTTTCTAACTTAAATGAACTTGGTTGCTGGCTAAATTAACTTCTGGAAATATTTCTCGAAATCTTAAATTCTATCTCAAAACTCCAACTCCGGTCCGGCCTCACTGAAAATACTGAAATGCTAAAAATCAATCTACTGAACTGAAATAATAAATAATTAACTTCAAATAAATGCATCATGCAATGAAGTCAATTAAATTTAAGAAATCCTAGAATTATGCATGGCTTATACGTCTACTGATTTACGGGTTCTACAAGGTCTCTGATGCTCGATCTTCACCTGCTGACAAGTTAGGCACTGAGAAATAAACATGGCAATATCTTTCTTAATACCTGGCCACCAATATAGTCTACGAAGATCCTGATACATCTTGGTACCACCTGGATGTATCGAATATGGCGCGGTATGAGCCTCTGTCAAGACGTCTCTACGAATATCATCACCAGTAGGAACACAAATACGGCCTCTAAAAGTTACTAAACCATCTCCATTCAACCCAAACTCTGAATTACCTCTCTCCTCTGCTCTGGCTCTCAACTCTGTCAACTGTAAATCATTGACCTGCTCTCTACGGATCCTGTCCATCAATGTAGCCCGAATAACCAACGCTGACAAACGAGCAATGGTCCCTGGAATCACCAAAGCTATCTCCTCTCTCTGTAATTCTAACAACAACGGTTGCTGAATCATCGAACTCAAAGAAGAACTCGACTTACGGCTCAAAGCATCCGCTACAACATTCGCTTTTCCTGGGTGGTAACTGATCGTCACATCATAGTCTTTGACAAGCTCTAACCACCGTCTCTGTCGCATATTGAGTTCTTTCTGAGAAAACAAATACTTCAAACTCTTGTGGTCCCTTAAGATTTCACACTTTTCGCCATATAATAATGTCTCCAAATCTTCAGGGCGAAAACCACAGCTGCCAGCTCCAAATCATGAGTAGGATAATTCTTCTCGTAGTCTTTCAACTGGCGAGAAGCATAGGCTATAACCTTTCCACGTTGCATCAGCACTGCACCAAGACCCTTCTTCGACGCGTCAATATAAACAACAAAATCCTCTGAACCACTGGGCAATGCAAGAACAGGAGCTGTCGTCAACTTATCTTTCAGCTCTTGGAATCCACTCTGGCATTCATTGGACCACTCAAACTTCACAGTCTTCCGCATCAGATTGGTTAACGGCAGGGCAATCTTGGAGAAGTCTGAAATGAAACGACGATAATAACCCGCCAAACCGAGAAAACTGCGTACCTCTGATACAGTGGTAGGAATAGGACATTTCTGAACTGCCTCTATCTTCACTGGATCAACAGCTATACCATCCTTCGAAACAACATGGCCTAAGAAAAAAATCTGCTCCAACCAGAATTCACATTTCTTCAGCTTAGCATACAACCTCTTCTCTCTCAACAACTAAAGAACAACTTTGAGGTGCTCTGCATGAAGCTCTCTGGTCTTGGAATAGATCAATATGTCATCGATGAAAACAATGACAAAGCTATCAAAATAAGGCTTGAACACTCGGTTCATAAGATCCATGAAGACTGAAGGAGCATTAGTCAGACCAAAAGACATCACAAGGAACTCATAATGACCGTACCTGGTCCGAAACGCCGTCTTATGGATATCAGACTCCCTAACCTTCAACTGATAATAGCCAGATCGCAGATCAATCTTCGAAAACATGGTAGCTCCTTCCAGCTGATCAAACAAATCATCTATCCGTGGTAACGGATATTTATTCTTTATAGTCACCTTGTTGATCTCTATATAATCAATACACAGCCGCAAAATCCCATCTTTCTTCTTGACAAATAGAACCGGAGCTCCCCAAGGCGAAGAACTCGGCCGAATGAAACCTTTATCCAAAAGATCCTGCAACTGTGTCTTCAACTCCTTCATCTCTGTAGGGGCCATTCTGTACGGAGCCTTGGAAATAGGAACCGTACCTGGAACTAGGTCAATCACAAACTCCACATCTTTGTCCGGCGGTAAACCCGGCACATCATCCTCAAAAACATCAGAGAACTCTCTCACAACATTAATATCATCAATATTCAACTTCACAATTTTATCCACATCAACAATCGAAGCCAAAAACCCATCACAACCTCTAAACAACAACTTCTTAGCCTCAAGACACGAAATAAAAGGAAGGACCAGCGAAGTACCTGCACTGGCGAGCATACCTTCCTTATTGCCATCATCTGCAAATTTCACCATCTTAGCAACGCAATCAATCACTGCACGATAGGTTGATAGCCAATCCATGCCAAGTATAATATCAAACGCAACCATCGGGATAACAATCAAGTCGGCATAAACCACTCGCTCATCAATTTGAACGGAGCACGCATACACAATAGATGTCGGGCACAACACATCCCCCGAAGGCAATACAACATTAAACTGAAGGGGAATAACATAAGGAACTATATCCAAAGATCTCAAAAATAGTTCAGACATAAAAGAATGAGTAGCACCTGTATCAATCAATGTCGTAGCTACTCTGCCTGAAATTAAAATAGTGCTAGAGATCACAGAAGAATTATGGTTTATACCTTCCTTCGTCATGGTAAAGATGCGATCCTGAACCTTCTCTTTACTTGTTCCTCTAGGACAATCTTTGGCAATGTGGCCTGCAGTGCCACATCGATAACAAGTGTGAGTACCAAATCTTCACTCTCCCCGATGATGTCTACTGCACCTGGGACACAATGGCTTCTCAGGATCAGATGGAACTGTCGGTGGTTTAGGACTCGGCTCTAACTTGCCTTTCCCCTTGAAACGATCCCTTCCTCTTTGATTCAAACCCTGGCCTCTCTGAGCAATGGCCTGCTGCCTCGCCTGTCTTTCCCTGGCAATGTCTTTCTCATCTTGTTCGGCCAACAAGGCCTTAGCTACAATCTCCTTGAATGTCACAGCTTTGGACATATTGATGTCCCTTCTGATCTCTGCTCGAAGGCTTCTAATGAAATGAGCACCCTTGTCTTTGTCATTGGAAGCAATATACGGGGCAAACAGACAGCCCTCCTCGAATTTCAGAATGTACTCATCAACATTCATACCTCCCTGTCGAAGCTCCAAGAACTCAGTCACCTTCCTAGCTCGAAGTGCGTCTGGGAAATACTTGTCATAAAAGAGATCAGTGAACTCTGGCCACTTCAATGTCGAAACATCCACACTAACTTTGGTAGCATTCCACCAAATGCGTGCAGCCTTGACCAACATGAACACTGCACAACTGATTCTGTCTTTGTCTTCGTAGTTGAGATGATCGAAAATCGCCTCAAGTGCCTTGATCCACTCTACTGCCACTAACAGATCAGTGCTTCCTGCGAATTCAGGCGGATCCATCCTCTTGAAAGCAGTAAAGATCCCATCGGTTCCCACTGCCTGAGCCACTTGGCCTCTACCCTGTCCTCTACCTTGACCTGTACTTTGCATACGTAGCAACTGTTGGATCTGCTCACTATGGACCTTGGCTTGCTCTTTCAACAACTTGCCGAACTCATTGACAACTCTAGAGGAAGAACTATCCTCACCCTCTGCAGCCTTTCTCTTAGGAGGCATCTATTCCTACAATGTGCTCACACAATACATATCAATAGATAGCAATGAATAGATGTAGAAGAAGACATACCTGGACCGTTGAAAGTAGACGAAGTCATATGCATTGGTCCGAAGAACGGTGCTCTGATACCACTAAATGTGACACCTCTGACCCATTTTATAAAAATAACAGCGGAATTTAAAATTTTTCTTTAAAGGGAGGAAGGATTCAAAATACATTTCCAATATATATACCATCAAAAGAATATACATGATCCAAAAAGTGTTGCGTCAAAATACAAAATATCATTTTGATCATGTATAACAAAATAATCTTCCACTTCCTTCCATCTCTATATGCATATGACCCCGGCTTCAATCAACGTCCTGGTTCGTCGCTCTTATCTACATCACATGAATAACTGAAATGAGTGCAAAACTCAGCAAGTGGAACTCTTACATAGCAATGTACATAGCATACTCTGTAAAACATGGCTTTAAAAACAACATTAAATACCATCAACTCTGAATCATGAATAACATAGCAATAATATAACAATAAGATGGTATTTCTCTTTTCTCTGTTGGATTGATATCTATATAGTATCGCTGTCTCTGTACCTATATCCCATCGATATAAATCGATAACTCTGAGGGATATAAGCCTATGGTCGTTGATCAACTAATTGCATGCAATCTATGACTATGTATCTATCAATCCATAAATCATTTTAAACTCTCTTTGGGGCATTTAATCAAACACTTTGTAAACTCTTTTCTCTTGTATTCCCTTTTTCACAATTGAGACATTCAATTGTCTCAAATATACAATCAAGTAATTCAATACCTAATATGGATCAAATGGAAGGGAATAACATGTTAAAACCATTGAAACACAATACATATACTATCATGTGAGCACAAGAATGAGATTCCACTTACAACCAACAAGAACACCTTCAACATAAACCCTTGGTACACAACCTACACAATAAATCATATATAACACCATCAACATCTCAATAATCCAACAACAATACCAATAAACCCATAAAATTAACACCATCACCAAACCCATATCATCTCCAACACCATAATCAAAAACAAACTAAACCAGAAACTTACCTTAGCTCTTTGAACCCTAAAGAACCTTGCTCTCACCACAAACAACCAACAAGAAGCTAAAATCAAAGAGAACAAAAGAAAGAAATTAAGAACCCTAGGTCTTCCTTAGATTAAGAACCGAGAAGAAGAGAAAAAAATGAGAGAAATGAAGCCAACACTTCTATTTAAGCACTAAAAATCGACAAAACACGTTTATACTGTGCTGGGCGCTCATGCGGTCATAAATTACCGCTCGGGCGCCGACGATTTTGCCCAAAACCCAAAGTTCCAGAAGTAGTGGCGCTCGGGCGCCGCTCTGCGCACCCCCACGCTAAAGATAAAGATCACTTCAGAAACGCCTCTTCCCTTCCGAATTAGAAAAAGTTGTAAACTACAAAGTTGTAGCCCTATGTCTTTCCTTTAATCTCTCCAAATTGCAGATCCTTTGGAGGTTTGAATAAAAAGTTATGCTAAATCTCCCAACATGTGCCACTGGAAGAACGACGAAACGCACGACACACTTCGGGGCTCTTTTGGCTTACCTTTCACAATGATTTGAACAAAACTCAAAATAAGAAAGTTACACCTCTATGTCTTATCTAATCACTCCAGTTGGCCTCATACCAATTGGCTCAACATACGAATTATCATGAATTTAATCGTAACTCCGCTACAATAGCACTACACATCATCTATAACCAACCATACTATAAATCCTAAATCGAAACTCTGAACATCCAAACTATACTTAAACTTGACCAAGTAGTCAATAAACATACGAAAACTTAAACCGTACCATACACCAAGTTTGGCTATTACAATAACCACACTAGCAGGAAAGATTATTCTGTCTGATCAAGTCGTGCATAATAGTGTATTGATATACTAGGATAGTGTGATATTTCTGAATTTGATTGTCCTCCCAATGCACGACTTTGATTGTATTGTTGGCATTGATATATTGACAACCAATCGAGCTACTATCGATTGTTTTCATGGGGTGCTTCGATTTTGACCTATTGATGGACTCAAGTGGAATTTTTATGGCAATGGTTCCCAAGATAAAATTCCATTGGTATCCTCTTTGGAAATGTCCCGGCTTTTGTTTAGTGAGGATGAGGGTTATCTTGTCTATGGTGTTGATGTATCTAAGAAAGAACCCTCTTTATATATTCCTGTTGCGAAATAGTTCCCGAATGTATTTCTAAAGCTCCTTATCGCATGACACCATTGGAATTGAAAGAACAATTATAGGATCTTCTCGATAAAGGATATATTCGACCAAATGTATCACCTTGGGGAGCTTCAGTTTTATTTGATCGAAAGAAAGATGGTACTATGCGAATGTGTATCGATTATAGGAAACTGAATCGCGCTACTGTGAAAAACAAGTATCCACTTCCTCTTATTGATGATTTATTTGATCAGCTTCAGCGTACTTCTGTATACTCTAAGATTGATCTTCGTTCTAGTTATCATCAAGTACGAGTTTGAGAAGATGTGCCTAAGACTGCTTTTCTTACATGGTATGGCCACTATGAATTCTTGGTTATGCGTTTCGGTCTAACGAAAGTTCCTGCTGTATTTATGGATCTAATGAATCGTGTCTTTCGATATTTTCTTGACCGATTCGTTATCGTCTTTAATGATGATATTCTTGTATATTCGAAATCGAAAAAGGAGCATGCGGAACATTTGAGACAGGTACTTCAAACTCTTTGCAATGTCCATTTATATTCTAAATTGTCCAAATGTGAATTCTGGATGGACAAAGTAGTATTTTTGGGCCACGTCATTTCGAGACATGGCATATCTATTGATCCTGCGATGGTTGAAGTTGTATTGAATTGGCCGAGACCGACGAATGTTCCTGAGATCCGTAGCTTCATGAGTTTAGCGAGTTATTATCGTCGTTTTATTGAAGGAATTTCGAAAATAGCTAAACCTATTACTAAACTAACACAGAAGAATCAGCGATTCATTTGGTCAGATGAGTGTGCAACAAGTTTTTCTTGAATTGAAAACGAGATTGACCACAACACCCGTGCTTACTATTCCCTCAGGTACGGGAGGATTTGTAGTGTGTACAGATGCATCTGGTAAAGGTTTGGGCTGTGTTATGATGCAACGTGGCAAGGTGGTTGCTTATGCATATCGTCAATTAAAATATCATGAAACTCGTTTTCCTGTTCATGATCTGGAATGGGCCGCCATTGTGTTTGCTCTGAAGATTTGGCACCATTATTTTGTACGGAGAAAAGTTTGTTATCTATTCGAACCATAAGAGTCTGAAATATTTCTTTTCTCAATATGATTTGAATATGAGGCAACGCAGGTGGATGGATCTCCTGAAGAATTTTGATTGTGGGATTCAATATCACCCTGGATCGGTGAACGCTACTGCGGATGCCCTTAGTTTTAAAGTTCATGTGTCTGTTTAAGCTTCTATTAATGTCGCCAAAGTACATGAGGATATTTGTACTTCTGTCTTGACTTTTCACTCGAATTGGAATTCTGTGACTGTCTCCGCATTGCAAATTGAGCCTAATTTCATATCTAAAATACAAAAGACACAACGAAGCGATGCTCAGATTCAAAAGACTAAAGAACTTGTATCTGCAGTACATCGTTCTGCATTTCAGATTTCTTCTGATGGTTCTTTACAACTTAATGGTTGGCTGGTAGTTCCTGATGATTCTGATTTGAAGTCTTCCCTTATTCGTGAAGCACATTGTACCAAATACAGTATTCACCCTGGAGGACGAAAAATATATTTGACATTGAGACCTCAATTCTGGTGGAGACATATGAAGAAGGACATTGCAGAATTTGTTTCAAAATGTCTTGTTTTCCATCAAGTGAAAGTCGAGAGAATGAAACCTGGAGGATTACTATAGTCTTGAAATTCTAAATGGATTTGGGAACATATTGCTATGGATTTTGTGACTCATTTACCCCGTTCACCCAAGGGCTGCGATGCTATTTGTGTTGTTATTGATCGGCTTTCAAAATCTGCACATTTCATTCCGTATGAGCGGACTTTTCCTTATAAGAAAATGACCCATTTATACATTGAGAATATTGTGAGACTGCACAGTGTGCCAGTCTTGATTGTATCTGATTGTGATCCTAGATTTGCTTCTAAATTCTGGGGTAGCTTCCAAGAAGCTATGGGTACACGTTTGCCTATGAGTACTGCTTATCATCCTCAAACTGATGGCCAGACTGAGTGTACGATTCAAACATTAGAAGATATGTTACGTGCTGTTGTCATGGATTTTAGAATAGTATGGCAAGATGCCTCACCATGTGTGAAATTTTCTTATAATAATAGCTTCCAAACGAGTATTGGTATGGCACCATTTGAAGCTTTATATGGGAGACGATGTAGGTCACCGTTATTCTGAGATGAAATTGGTGAAAGACAAATGATTGGACTTGAAATGATACAAGAAATGAATGATAAGGTTCAGTTTATTCGACAGCGAATGAAAGCTGCTCAGGATCGTCAAACGAATTATGCGAATAAACGAAGACGACCCTTAGAATTCCAGAAAGGTGATAATGTGTTTTAGAAATTATCTCCCTACAGAGGCACTGTTCGATTTGGCATGCGAGGGAAATTATCTCCTCGATAGGTCGGTCCATACAAGATTTTTGATCGAGTTGGGGATGGTTGGCATTGCCACCAGCTTTATCTGCCATTCATGATGTGTTTCATGTTTCTATGTTGAGAAAGTATGAATCAGATCCATCACATGTGTTTCAACCTGATGATGTTGAATTTGATCCTTCTATTTCCTATGTTGAACAACCTGTTTGTATTATGGATCGGAAGGAGAAGATATTGTGTAACAAATCGATTCCTTTAGTTCGAGTACAACGGGAACGACATGGTGTGGAAGAGTCAACGTGGGAATTGGAAAGTAAGATGCGAGAATAATATCCACACTTATTTGATTATATTCCTCATGTTCTATTGTATTCAATGTATACTGATCCCTTTACTGATTTTAGTTTTCATATGTACTATAACTGGTGACGTATTATATGTTTTCCAATGTTGTGTATATAGAGACGTTTAAGATTTCAGGGAAGAAATCTTTTAAGTGGGGGAGAAATGTAAGGACCGTGTATCGTATTATCGTAAATCCTATATTGATTATCGATAATTCATGAAATTGTTACGCTATTAAGTGTATGAGGTATGTAACTGATAATTAAATTGAGAAAATAGATGGTGATAATGAAAGATTGTATTAGAAATTGATTTGTAGTTGAATGATGTGCTGAACAGCAATAGAAAAATGACACATTTTACGGTATTCAGCATAATTATCTGAATATTTGTACAAATGAAATGAGGCCAATTTCATTAGAAAGCTAATATATAATACTAAATGTTGGAAACTTAATTTCGATTGTTTGACAAACTAAGTGATTAACTTATTGGACTAACTGATCAAGTAGTTTGAAGTAACTGAACTACATAAATCAACTGACAATTGCCTAACTGAAGATTAATGCGCAGTTTATCGAAGGCAATTGAAACCAGCTGAACTGAACTTATGAAGACAACTGACTAATCAGTTGGAAACTGATCAGTTAACATATTCAGTTGTGAGCTTATCAGCTGATCATTCAGCTGTACACGTCATCAGTTGAAAAGAAAATTCAACCGACAACAGTACAAAGCAGACTGCAACTCGTAGTGTAACGCCGCATTTCAGAGCTTACTTTGTACGAATGTCAGAAGAATATTGACGTGACAATCAACGGATATAATGATTCAAATTTTGTTTAATGTTACCGTTGAAGAGAAGCCTATAAATAGGTGAGAAGAGCAGTTGAGCAAAAAACAAATCGATCTGTCTATTCTCTCAAGCTTTCTGTTACATTGCTGAATTTTTCGCTCTTATTCGAGAATAAAAAATCTCACACTTATCTGATTTATTTGTAGCATTTGAGGCTACCTTTCGAGCTTACAAGCACAAATCGTTTTATTGTTTATTTGATCTTATCTAGATCAGTTGTGCTAAGTTCAGTCGAAAAACTGTGAGATATTTAGTAAACTAAGAGTTTCAGTTTTGGCAGTGTTAAGTTCAAACTGAAGTGGTTCTGTACAATCTTTGTATCGATCAAAGTATTTTAGTACATATCATATCCTTGTGATAGAAGGGGTGACGTAGGAGTTATTTCAATCTCCGAACATCCTTTAAATCTTCGTGTGTTACTACTTCAGTTATTATTTCTGTCAGTTTATTTCCGCAATTGTTATCAGTTAAACTGATTGTCATTGACTGACAAGATTCCTAGTTTCAGTTTGTCACAAAGCTGACACTTCATTCGAAAAGATTCTAAAATCGTGAGTGTTTATTCAACCTCCCATTCTAAACACTTCTCAACCAATCAACCGATCCTATCAAGTGGTATCAGAGATGTTGAATCTTGTCCAAAATACTCTTATTCACAAAATGATCAACATGTCTTCATTCAATAAAATACCGATGTTTTCCAGAGAAGATTTTTACAAATGGAAAATCAGAATGCAGGCTCATTTAGCTGCGCAAGATGACATGTGGTATGTCATCACTGATGCTCACATGAAGATCCTAAAATCAAATACACCAGTTGCCATTACCGGTGGGGCACCTCATCGCATAGAAAAATCCAGAGAAGAATGGACAACTGAGGATAAAAGGAAGCCCAACCTGGACAATGTGGCTAAGGATATCTTATATAAAACTCTGGATAAAGTCACTTTCAGCAAAATCAAGATGTGCAAAACTGGTAAAGAGATATGGGAGAAACTGATCCAACTATGTAAAGGAAACGAGCAAAAAAAAGAGAACAAGCTATCAATTGCTGTTCAGAAATTTGATAACATCAAGATGAAATCTGGAGAATCCTTGCACGAATATGATGAGAGGATCAATGGTATTATCAATGAGCTGAATGCACTTCGAAAAGTGAATTCGAACAAAGAAGTGGCACTGAAAGTGGTCAGAGGTCTTCCCAAAAAATGGGATGTCAAGACCATGACAATGAGAGAGTCAAAGGACCTTAACAAGGTCGAACTTCATGACTTGTTTGCTGATCTAAAGGCTTACGAGTTTGAACTACAAACTAGAGGAGGAGAACCTTCTACACCTGCTGCCACAACTGCTTTAACGGCTGTCAGACTGGAACCAACTAGTTCAGTTGACAAATATGCTGATCAACTGAGCAATGATTGTAATGTACCTTACTTTTTACTACTTAAAATTTGCGGAAAAATTTAAAATTTTCTTAAAAGAGAAATCAAACTATAATTTCGATGACGTAAACCGTACGTCCCCAAAAGTAGTTGCAACAAAATATCTAAAAATAAAATTTGACAAAAGTATTTGTTTGAAATCTCATAACCAGTAACGTGAAATCAGAGTATTTGACAATTCATAAAAAAAACATAAAAACTTTTGCGGTCCTCGGGTCTAGCCTCCTGCTCAGTCCAAGCCAGCTCCTTGTTCCCCACCCCTAGTCTCCTCGAAATCATCCTCACCTGCATAGATCAAGTCTAGTTAGTCTAAAGACTAAACACGTATAAACTGGAAGTAACGAGTATTACGTAATAAAATCACATGCAGCTTTAAAATAGAACATACATATTGGAACTTGAACTTGCATAAATAAACTTGAACATACGTACATACATACATCGACGTGCCATAACATGAAATTTTTCTTAAACGTGCTTGCATACTAAACATACTTGAACATACATAACTTCATCATTTTGCGTAGAGGCATGTTTCAAAGCAAGTGACCCATAACATAAATCGTCTGATCAGACTAAAACACAGTACTGGGCCGACAGGGACGAATCTACTCCCACATACATGAGATCCCCGTTCATGCTTTAACGAGTGGATTGGTTCCCGTTCATGCTTTAATGCTTCCCAATCCTGATCTAAGCCCGTTCATGATTTAACAGGGTGGAGAGGTCCTCTGCCACGTTCACCGACTTCCAAACCCATTCATAAATATGGTCACAAGACATTTAGCATACCTCAAAAACATGAAATATTTTCTTTTGCACGTCGAACATACTTACTTGGCGTTGAGGGATTCGTTGGATCTCGCTCGGGGCCACTGCTGCAATATACTAACATGAATTCGAATACTTAACTGGTGTAACTTAAACATAATAACCATGCTTACACAAAAGCTCATTCATTTCCTTAGGACGTTCTAAAATTCCCGTAACTCGACCTTGTTAAACATTGCATTAGACAAAGATATAGAACCTCAAAGCATTGAGCCTAAGCTTTCCCAAGAATGAAGTACACGGACCCCGTGCCCAGGTCCGGCTCCGGGTCCGTGTAGGTACTGTAAAAACAAACCGAAAAGAAGTGAGGACACGGACCCCATGTCAGGGTCCGTCGAAGGGTCCGTGTAGACTCTGCAAGTTGACATTTTGAAGAAAAACAAAGGCACAGACCCCTTGTCTGGGTCCGTGTCCGGGTCCGTGTACCCTCGGTGAAGGAAAACCAACGAAAATTCAATACATGTGATGCTCAACATTCTAAACATGATTGTACGGACTATGACCCGATGCCTCAAGACCCATCCTAGGATGCTACTACGTTGATACAACCCGTAAAAACACCTCGAATCAACGACATCCAATCTACGACACGATGCTAATTCAAAAACACGGGACTTGACACCAAATCGCTTCTTACGATTTCTAATGAATTCAAGTGCCTATCGACGCTAACCGGTACACCAATTACCAACCCAACATCATACTAAACATATCCAAATACAGCAACGAGGCTTGCAACAATAAAACTTCAAGAACGCATCAATATCAAAATTTTCCAGAAACGCAGTTTGAGCAGTCCCACGAAAAACACCATAACTCACTCAATTTTTATCCAAATATTTCGAATTTTATATCAAATCGAAGGTATCAAAAAGTTCTACGATTTTCATGTTGAAAGTTTTCTTAAAAGTCATGACCGAAAATCGTAGTTTTTAAAAGAACATCAAAACGAGATTTTCAGATCCAAAAACGTTCAAAATGCGATCTAAACGATTTCCACTCAAACTTTACGCATCACACATGTATTTTTACGCATAAAAACAATACAAAACATACTATGACATGATCGACGCAGGAAAAATAGATTATACGTGACTTATGATCTTAACGTTTACCGAACCAACGATACCGAAGCAGAGATGGGGCGAGGATTGATCCGGGACGAACGTGGCGCTAAAATCCTTGAAGAAAACACACGAAAATTTGCTGGAAGATGGAGAGAAGAGGGGGCGGCTCGAGAGAAAACTAGAACCCTAGGTTTCTTTTCAAAAATAAGAATGAATGGATGTGAATGTGTGTGTGTGTGAAAATGTGAGTGAGTGTGTGTAAAAGCGTATGTGTGCGTGTGTTTAAAAATAATTAGGGGATGATTTTGCTTAATTATACCATTACCAAGCTAATCAAGATACAATTAAAAATGTTAACTCAATTAAAAAATTATTTAAAATACTATCCCTACTACTGTAACACTCCGAAAATTTAAAGGTCCACGCAAACCATATGCATGCAATTATTAAATTATCTTGTATTTTAATTAAATGTTTTAATTGCATAAATTAATTATGTTGTGCATATTTGCATGTTTAAAATATATTCTCCTACGTGATTGCATTAAAATATATTTTTAAATGATATTCAAGTTGCGATCGAGGAACGGAGACCGAGCGCTGAAAAATAAAAAAATGTTTTTATTGGTTAATTGTTTTCAATTATTTAAATTAAGAGTGTTGCTTTTTCTTATTTTTGAAAATATGGGGTTTTGAGGTGATTTTATACGCCGGGACGTAAATTTTATCGGTGTTTGTTTTTCAATAAAAATGCGAGCTTTTTGGCAACCCGGATAATAAATTCACAAATTTTTTTTGATATTTTATTAAATCCTAATTAAGACTAATGGGCTTAATTTATTGGCTTAATAGGCCTAAGCCTAATTAATAGTTTAATTAGTATTTAAGGGTCCAGTAGGGTACTCTAGGATGTTGGTCAGGGTTTGGATCAAATTGGCTCGGGGGTGACTCGTGAAAATCAAAAGTTAGCTCGGGGGCGAGTCGTGGTTCATAAGGGCTACGATAATATAAAAATACTAAATTAGGAATTTAGTAATTTTATATTAAAGTTTGGGATTCTTTCGGGATTAAAACATCGTCAAAATAGTTAATTAAAGATAAATGGAAAAGTCTAATATTTAAGATAAATAAAATTATGGGAAAATTAATTTAAGCTTAAATAATTATTTAGGGCATGTTAGAGTCAATGAATCCAAGAAAAAGTCAGAGTCGAAGAATTTTACGTTTAGAGGTAAAACGGTCTTTTTACACCTAAAATTAGTAAAGGTTATGGCAGTGATCTAAATGCTATTTTTATGATATTATGATTGTTTTTAAATGTTTATAAAATGTTCATGATTAAATTATGATTTTTAAATATCTATGGGATTATTATGATTTGAGGAAGATATTTAAAAGACATATTGCATGCTTGGTTTCAAAACAAAATTATATGTTATGCATGATTTTTATAAAGTAATGAGAATGTAAACGTTGAAGGAAGTGAAGTAATTGTGACTTATTCGATAATGTTGGAGATATCGTGAGGGTGACGGTCCCAGTGGGAGCCCGACGATCGTATTTCCATTATTACGAATATGAGATAACGGTATGTGGTAACGGTAAGAATGGAATATCGTGAGTGGAAAAGGCCTCAGAGGGAGTCTATTTATGGGAAAAGGCACCAGTGGGAGCCCCGACGATCGTATTCTATTCGAAAGAGGATAGGCCAGGGCCCAGTTGACCGGTGAGAGTGTTGCTGGTGTCCCCCGCCGCCCAGTACTGCGGTTTCATGTAGATGGATCCATCGACTTTTGAGGTTTAAGGAAAGTCACAATTAACGATCTGAATTTAACAAAGGAAAATGAAAAGGAAAATGAAAAATGTTTATGATCATGAAAAATGTTTTATGTTAAGTCATGTTGAGGAAAAAGAAAGGAAAAGGTTAAGGTTTATGTGACGCATGTCATGAAAATGTTTATGCTTAAGGTTGATGCATCATTATGAAAATGTTCTATTTAAAGTTCATGCATCATAAAAAGGATTACGAAAATGTTAATGTTTGAAGTTTATGCATCTTCATGAAAACGATATTTTAAGTACAAGTATTTTTCACTGTTATATGTTGACTGTATTACGTATTACTTGTTATCAAGCTTATGGTGTGTTGAGCCTTTAGACTCACTAGGTGTGGTGGATGCAGGTGAGTTTGAGGGAGGACTTTATGGGTGATTTTGACTGGACTGAAGGTGCACACAACCCGAGTACCAGCGCTTCTACTTTTCCGCATTTACGATTTATGAATCATGATTTATGCTAAAGATTTTAATACTTTTTATTTATCACTACAAGAATAAATGCTTATGATGACATTCATAAATGTCATCATATTCAATATTTAGTGACATTTAAGTTTTAGTGACACCTCCAACAAATGTCGTCTATTCCAATGTCGTCTTAAATTTCCTGACATTTTTTAATGTCATTATAAGATGTTAATAATAACTTCATACGTGTTACTAATTATTCATATAATGACAATTTTAAATGTCAGGAAAACTCATGTTTTAAAGACATTTATACATGCCTTGTTATTATAGCAATAATGACAAATTTATATGTCAATTAACATAATTTATAATGACAACTAAAAGTGTCGTGTATATTATTTATAGTGACAATAAAAAATGTCACCAATGATATGTTATAAGGTTAATTTAAAATGTCTCATTATGTAATCTGTAATGACACTTACAAATATCTTTTATACTAGTATATAAGGATATTGAAAATTGTCATTAATAGTTGTTTATAATGACTTTTTGAAATGTCTCCATATGAGTTTTAAAATGACATTTTTTAAGTACATGATTTAATGTTCTATTGTGACATGAAAAATGTTATATTTTATGAAATGTCATCGATTTTCAATATTTTCATGATATAATATTCAAGATATAACAAATTAACATAAATACAAATACAAAATTTTAAAATAAAAATTAAATTGCTTATAAATAATTGTCATTAAGTTTGTAACCATTAATGTATAAGACTGACAAATTTGTTATCTCGAAAAACATCTATATCCCAACCAATGTACCAAATGTATATAGTTTAAGAACTAACAAACAATTAAGTCTTGTATGTCTTGTAAAGCAAAACATAAGCAAACTTGTGACGCATCTTCATTATTCAACCATCTCATCTTTATCAAAATCCAATATTCTTGTCACCTACAATAAAAATTCATATATTTGTATGAATGAAATAAAATTAAAGAAGCACAAAAATTTAATTCAAACTAGTGAATATCAGACCAAATGATAAACTGGAAAATTATTTTTTATCCAAATGCACCTAGTAGAAATCTTCCTCATTAACTGTCAACTGCAAATATAATTGATATTGGTTTAAAAAGATAATAATATGACGAACATAACAATAAATACTAGTTAATTGAAAAGTTGAATATCATACTAAATGACAAGGCCATGCTATCATTCCTCCAAGTGTATCTCCAACCTTTTGTAAAAGATCATATGGCCTAATCAAACTCTCTTCCCGTTCTAGGACAACTAGAACTTGTATTTCACACCAATTTGGTCCCAACTTCTGTCTTCCTACTTCGGTATTTGGATCCATGCTAAGAACCACTCCTTTTGCCACAATTTTCGTCGAATCAAATAGACTTTTTATTGAGACAGAACATCCAATCTACGAGAAAGTGCAAAAGAGAAGCTTTTGATAAAAACAATTATAAAGTACAATCATCAACAACCATTATGCTAATGAGTATGTCCAGCTAGCCAGAAAACAAAAAAGCATAAAGAAACATCATTCGAATTAGTTAATTCATGACACCAAATATACATGTAATATATATTCTCAACCAAAATATACTATCTAAATCAATAAATGGCTAACTTGAGATAATTATAAGCTCACACAAAAGCAAACTCCAACTCATTATGTCAAATCAAATAATAAATAATATCAATATAAACAAAAGAAAAACCATTTACGCATCTAACGTATATTCTTAAACCAAAAATCCAATGCTGAATCAATAAAGTACTAACTCAATATAATAATAAAGTATTAAAACTAGAAAAAAGACTTTACCATTGGAGATAATGGACTACTAGAGGATGATGTGTGTTGTATATTGTTGTAATTTGAACCAATTTTTTATTCTAACATTGCAATGTGTTGGCCTTGTTTTCTAATTTGCTCATCCATTTTTTCTAACTTTTTCTTTTGCTCCATCACTATTCGATTGCATGTACTACGGCTTGGAACTTCTCCCCATAAATCAGATGGATAAACACCATCACCAAGCATACTCACTCGGCCTGGTCTATCTGGTCCAATGATTTGAGCAAATACATCATTTTGACCAATTTGATCATCCTCATCTTCAGAAAGTTGATTTTCTAGTTCTTTCATTGCAGCTTTTACCAAAAAATCAAAATCCATAATTTATTCATAATGATTATGGAAACAAATATCTTTGAAAGTAATCTAGCTGAAGTTTATAAAACAACTTACCAATTTTTCTGCCACAATGTTGCCTGAGGAACTTCCATTAGCATGAGTGAAACAGGCATGAAATAATTCAACTCTTGATGGAGGTCGCCCTTTTTCTTTTTTCTAATATGTAATTGGTTAAAAGTTTGTAGATTCTAATGCATGTAGAATTATAAGATTAATAAGATAAATTACCAATTTTTGTTGCACTTGAGCGAAAGATCTTCTTCCAGTTGTCTGATTCATTATCTTTTGGTTCCGAGCAATCTTATTTTTTTCACTTCTCTCCTGATACATTAAATTCAACTTGGTACACAAGACTAATGTCTACATGAACATTTTTCTAAACATATTTCATATTGTATACCTTTGATTTTTCTGAATTCCACTGAGCAACTAGTTTCACATATTGTTCTACAAAAGCTCTTTTATCTCTTTTTTCAAGAAGAACTTGCATTGGCAACTCAGGATCATAATACTTCTTTTTTAGTTCTGACTTCCAGTTTCTCCATTTTGTTGCTATTGAACGTAGCGTCCAACTTTCTGTTCCAGGAGGAAGGTCGTACTTTTCCTACGAAGGCATTTAGACAATTTACCATCATAGTAAAAGATTATTTAATAATAAAATTATTCAATAACATTTCAATTACCTTTATAACATCTAGCATTTTTTCTTACTATCCAGGGGCATTTTATGCCAATCTTCCACGTCAATCAGACAAAATTTACCATTTCTTGCCAAAGTACCCAAAAAATCAGTAAATTTATTTCTTCTTGATCCAATAGGACGTCCCATATCATCACATCAAATCTTAAGACGTGGCAGCGTGCTAGGTCTACCCTAAATTTTTTTCATAAATGTAGGGCCTCTAGTTTTCTTCTCAGCGTCAAGAGATTCACTTTCGCTATCTACATCTAGATGCAAAAAGGAGAAATAAATTATTGAATAAATAAAATGAAATGAGTTATTACATTTTTCGTATAGGTTACCTTGATCAGATTCTTCGTCCATAAAATCATTTTCAACATGTGGGTTATTGTTGAATGCGATCCTAGAAGTCAAACCTGTATGTTTTTTATATGGATAAATAAAGGATGAAGTAAATATTATAACAAGTTATATCTAAATGTAATCATCGGAACTAAAAAACTATAACTTCATTTCCTTCTATATCTTAAATTTTAGGATGTTACCTTGTAATTCAATGTCATTTTGATTTGAAGCTTCATCTATTTGGTTTCTTGATGCACCTTGTATCCTTTGACAATCTGCACAAGCATTATTTCAACAAAATATATGCAAATTGAATTTATAATTATAAATTAGATGCTACCTCTTTCTTTTGAATTTCGAGTTGTGTGATTGTAAATAAAAATCAGTGGTTGAGTATTTGTCTCATCTTGAAGTTGAAAATGAGTTTTTCCAACATTTTTATTTTTAAGAGCCATTCCTATCAAAAGCAAGTTATATAAGATAAATAGAGCATTAATAAGCATTATACTGAATTATATCATTATATCAAAATTTAATCTTTTGAAATAAAAAATTCTTAAGTTTCATATATTTTTATATATCATACCTTGTACATCATTGTGTTGCTACTTTGAAACTTTATCCATTTGGTTAGTTTGCATACCTTGTATGTTTTCACATTCTGCACAAGTATTGACTCCACCAAAATATAAGCAAGTTAAGTTTTAATTATAAGCAACAAAGTTCTAACATTTTTCGCTAACTACCATGTTATTTCCAAGTTCTCTTGCAAGACTGACTTTAACAAAGTATACAACATTCATACAAATGCAAAAGGTCAAATAAGAGTTATACACAAGCAACAAACATATTGTTTTTGTGTAAAATGCGATGATACTCTTTCTTTTGAATTTCGAGTTACATGATTGGCAAATATAATACGTGGTTGTGTATCTTCCTCATCTCGAAGTTGAAAATGAGATTTTTTAAAAAATTTACTCCTACGAGTCATTCCTATCAAAAGAAAAGGTTAAAAATTACAAATGCTTTTATATAGAATACATAAAACATGAAGTAAGCATTATACATATCCAAACTTAATCGTTTCAAATAAAATACTATAAGTTTCATATCTTTTTACATTTAATACCTTGTAAATCATTGTGTTGGTGCTTTGAAACTCCATCCATTTGGTTATTCAACATACCTTGTATGTTTTGAAATTCTGCACAAGTTTTGATACCATCAAAATATAAGTAAGTTGAGTTTTTAATTATAAACAAGAAAATGCTAACCTTTTCCGCTAGCTTTCATGCTATTGTCTTCTCTTGCAAGACCAACTTGAACAAAGTACATAAAATTCAGACAAAATCAAAAGGTCCAATAAGAGTGATACAAAATCAGCAAACATATCCTTGATGTATGAAGTTACATGCTACCTTTTTTTGGACTTCGAGCTGCGTGATTGGCAATCATAATTCGAGATTGTGTATTTGCCTTATCTTGATGATGAAAATGAGGTTTTCCAACAGTTTTACCCTCATTAGCCATTCCTATCAAGAGCAAGAGCCACAACTTGAAGATAAAAAAAAGTTAGTTATATCCTTTGATATGATAAATAAAAGATCCATGGTAAAAAATGAAATTAAAATATATAATCTTATTATTATTCTAGTATCCAGCAAATCCACTCTACTAGTTTCACTTTATATCATATTAGCTAAACATAAAAAATTATATATGCAAGAAAAACTCTCATAATTAACTAAATCTCATCATGCATCAACATCAATTTCAACTCCTGCAACATCATCCCGAACCCAAACGACTTTTTCATGTTCATTCTCGTCTTTAGGATTACAAATACAACTTTGAAGATATGTTTCAACATCTGCCATAGGTTGCATTTTATACTTTGCTCGTGCATCGTTGGTGATAATTACATGCCAATTACAATCAACTACATCTTCCACATAAAAACTTGCATGGCTTGGGATGCTAATATATAAGGCTCGTTGTGACGCTTCACATTGGTAAAATTGGCCAACATAAAACCATCATCATCCAGTTTTAGTCGTTTGCCTTTGGAGACCAATCACATTCAAATAAAACAACTCTTCGACCTCCCTCATAATCTAACTCAATCACATTTTGCAAAATCCCATAATAATCAAGTTCACTTGATACTGGATTCTGATATCTTATACTCGAATAACTTGAAGTGGCAGCCCGAACAATTACACCACAATTCTGAGTTTTTCTCTTGCGTTCCACTTCTTTTGTATGAAACCTAAATCTATTGGAAATGAATTTTTCATATCGTATCCCTATGAAATTTGGGCCTCTGGCAAGTGATTTCAAATCATTTGATACTGGATCTTCTTGTGAAGGATTTGTATTTTCAATCTATCACACATGAAAAAATTGAAAAATTATGTATAAAAATCATAATATTTAACCTTAATGACAATTACAAAAGAAACTTACATGTTTGGCAAACCAAAAGGCAAAAGACTCACTATGCATACGTTCAATTTGGTGTGGTGGAAGACCGGAATGAGTAAGATTCAAAATCTGACGGTGTTCACTACAAATTAAGAAAGATGATTTGATAAACATCGATGATTATATATTTAAACACAATGAAATATATAATCACATACTCTATATAAGATTGTACGTGATGACAGTTGAATAACACATACTGATGTGCCTTCTTTAATATCTCATCATCAAACTTAGTTGCAATGGCCTTTCCAAGTGCATAACCAGAGGCCGTAAACACGTCCAATGCGAATGTTGAGCCGATAGTTGTCTCATCATTTCTTGTTGATTGATTGAATTTTGTCTCTACATAATCAGCTAAATAAAAAAAACAGAATGTCAAACATTCTTCAGCCAAATACCCCTCAGCAATGGATACTTCTGGCCTACTTCTATTTCAAACATATGACTTCAATGTCCCCAAGTACCTATACCAAAAACATAAATTTTGTATTATTTACTGAAAATAATAATTTAAATAAAACAATATCAATAATATTTGTTTTTACCTTTCAATTGGATACATCCAACGATAGTAAACTGGTCCAGCAAATTGTACTTTAGTAGCCAAATGTACAATCAAATGAATCATTATGTCAAAAAATGAGGGAGGAAGAATCTTCTCCAATTGACAGAGGATGACAGCAATATATTTCCTTAGACGAATCACATCAGTAGGAGAAATTACTTTACAACATAGCTCTCTGAAATACCTACTCAATCTAATCAAAGGAGTCCGAACTGATTTAGACAAAGTTCTACGTAGTGCCACCGGCAACAACTGCTGCATCAAAATATGGTTGTCATGGCTTTTTAGAACAATTAATTTTGCCGGTTTCATTTGAACACACCGTGAAATGTTAGAAGCATACCCATCTGGAACTTTAACTTTTTTCAAAACCTTGCAAAATGTGCCCTTCTCATTTTTGCCCATTGAATAACATGCTGGAGGCATATAAACTCTACTTGGTCCTTTCTCAATAGGATGAAGTGCTGATCTTATTTCAATTTCTTGCAAATCAAGACGTGATTTAATATTATCTTTTGTTTTCCCTTCCATATTCAGCAATGTCCCACAAATTGATTCGCACACATTCTTCTCAATATGCATAAAATCAAGATTGGGGCGTACCACATTATCTTTCCAATATGGTAAATCGAAGAAAATACTCAAATTTTTCCAATTGAATGGTAGTTCTGGATTATCGTCAACTGTTTTTCCAAATTTCAAATTAAAATTTTTCAACTCATTGATCATTATGTCTCCCGAAAGTATGGGTGATGGTCTTCCATACTCTTTTGTGCCATCAAAATGTTGAGCATCTTTGTGAAACTCACGATCACCGTTCAAAAATTTGCGGTGACCCATATAACAATATTTTTTGCCATTTTTTAACCATCGTGAATGTGTAAATTTGTGTCACAATGGGCATGCAAATTTACCTTTGGTGCTCCATCCAGATAGGGTTGCATATCCAGGAAAATCACTTATAGTCCATAATAATGTGTCATTCAATTAAAAATTCTGCTTGGTTGATGCATCATATGTTTGCACACCTACCTCCCACAAATCCTTCAAATTTGCAACAAGGGGCTGCAAGTAGATGTCGATGTTATTTCCAGGAGAAGATGGACCAGGTATTAGGAATGATAATATAAAGTATGGTTGTTTCATACACATCCATGGTGGAAGATTATAAGGCACTAAAATGACTGGCCACGTACTATGCGCCACACTCATATTTTTGAATGGATTAAATCCATCTGAAGCTAATCCTTGCCTTATGTTTCGGGGATCCTTTGCGAATTCAGGGTGGTTATGGTCAAACGTTTGCCAAGCTGGGGAATCAGCTGGGTGTCGCATGTAATCGTCTTTCGTGCGAGATTCAGAATGCCATCTCATATTGTAAGGCCCTGGCCCTGTCCTCAGACCCTGCAATCACAGTTCCTGGACTCAGACCAGCTTGCACTTACTCATAGACTTCTCCACACCAGGAAAGTGGAGTGTGTGCCTTCCCAGGATTCGACCCCTCAACCTCCTGGCATATAGGTATATTGGCTACAATCCAGCTCAAGTGGTTACCAGGATTGTAGCCAATATACCTATATGCCAGGAGGTTGAGGGTTCGAATCCTGGGAAGGCACAAACTCCACTTTCCTGGTGTGGAGAAGTCCGATGAGTAAGTGCAAGCTGGTCTGAGTCCAGGAACTGTGATTGCAGGGTCTGAGGACAAGGCCAGGGCATTACACATATGGACTGCTATTTTGCAGGACATGAACAAACGTTGTAACCTAGGCTTTATTGGAAAATACCATAAAACCTTGCGTGTAAGTTTCCTCTTGTCACCAATAGGATCATTTTCAGATGTTTCCCATCTAGGCTCGTTGCATGTTTTGCATCGAACTCTTTCTTCGTCCAACCGCCAGTATAAAGTGCAATAATTAGGACAAGCATCGATCTTTTCATAACCAAGTCCTAATTGCTTCATCAATTTCTCTGCTTCATAGTATGACTTTGGTAAATCTTTCATGGCATTTGGAAATGCTTCTCTCAACAAATCCAAAAGCATATTGAAGATTTTATTGGTAATTTTTCCAAGACATTTTAAGTGAAGCAAGCGAATGATGAATGAAAGTTTTGAGAATTTCTTGCATCCGGGATATAACTCTTTTTGTGAATCATCAATTAGTTTATAGAATTTCTCGGCCTCTCCGATTGGAATCTCTTCATTATCCTTTTCAAATCCTGCTGTATTGATTGTATCACCATCGTTTTGTGGGACCCCAAAAGCATCGTGAACTAATCCCTCCATATTATCTACATCATCACGAGATGGAATAGAACTAGATATTGAAGATGCACTACATGCTATCTCTCCATGAGCCACCCAGTGAGTATAACCTTTGATAAATCCTTCAACCGTCAAATGATCACAAATATCCTCTCTTGAAACACATATGACAATCTTACATTTTGCACAAGGACACACAATCATTCCATTTATGTTTGCATTAGAAAATGCAAAATCTAAGAGACTCTCAAGTCCTTTCCCTGTATTCCTTGGTTTGTCTCGGCAAAAACATCCAACTTTTATCCATCACAATTCTGGTAAAAAGATATACTTAAACTAGTTCAGCAAACAAATATATAATTTGTGTACGTGGGGAGTAAAATATCGAACAAGATATATACAATTAGTGTCTCAAAACACAACAATAATTTAATAACAAAAAAAATACCCGAACATAAGAAAATGTTTCATAATTTCTCACACTCTGCAAATAACGTCAAACACACAGCGATTTTTTCTTTTAAAAAAATTCAATTCAACCCACATATAAATTATAGTAAATTACTGAGCAAATGTTTCATAATTTGTTTACTACATATCACAAAACACAATGTCAAGTATTAAAAAGGTGCTATCAAACAAAGGGCATGAGTCTGCGTGCTGCACTTATAGTTGTTTAAGGTAGGTACAAAAACAAAATCTTATACATTTTGTGTTCTGTATAATATTTTAAACGTCAAAGGGAGGGAAGAGCTAAATTCTATATGTATACAATAAGATATATATATATATATATAGATACATGTTATATACATTGTGAACACTTGAATACAGAAATGACCCCATAAATGGAAAACAAGGCTCGAAGATGAGGATTGGTAAGCACATAATTTACAGTAGGTAAATTAAAAGTGGATCCCTAGCATAAACTAAAGATTCTGATGGAATAAAATTGGAAATGAATGCAAGTAAAACAATGGAGAAACGGATTTGAGAATACTCAATCAAACTTCAATTCAGCGACCAAAAATGATCTACAACAATCTACAAGATTATCAGGTATCACTTCACACCTACAGCAACGATCTCATGCTGTGAGAATAAAACTAATATCATATTAGAGCTGTGTCATTTCTCAGCAAATAGCAACGAACAAAATCCAAATAGAACACCAGCAATGGAGGGAAATCAGTTAATATCTTACCACCATCCTCGAGTATCTTTGACAAAAATGAATGTCAGGGATCCTTTTAGAGAGGTTCTCAAACAGGGTATTGAAATTGCAAACTTAAAAAGGAGGATATGAGACCAGTAAACCTTCTAGTAATCGTTGTTACAAGGAACGGGATATCAAGCGAACCACGCAAACAAATCGTTGTTACAAGAAACATGATATCATAAACAAAATGTCCAGAAACTTAGGGAAAAAGAATAACACAGAACAATAAATCGTGAACCAATTCACAACAAACCGTGACCCAATCTAATTTCTATTCGGCTATGACCGTGTTTTCGACCGTTCAATCGATAAACCATGACCCAAATTTCCTACAAGATAAATGAAATCAAGTACCACGAATTTGAAACTTACCGGAGATGAGAAGCGCCGTGTAAATCTGAACCGTGACTCCAATCTTTCACAATTCTGAATGGAAAAAAGAAATTAAGAAGGAAGGATTGTAGATGGAAAGAAATTTATCGCCGGTTGAAGGAAAGAAAAGGAGGATGAGTGCCGCATCTGTTATTGAAGATGAAGCCCAATCCACATATAAGTTTATTTTCTTGATGGAAATACGTTTCTTAATTCGGCTTATTTGATTATTAACATATATTAGAAAAAAAGTCTCGAATGTTTAAAATTCTCCTAACTAATTTGGGTTTGATAAATTTTGGAGGGGGGAAAATATTTTTTCCCTCCGTATAAAATAATGACATAAATTAAAAATGTCATGATAACCAATCTAATATATTTTTTTATTTTACACGTTATTAATTTTTTACAAGTGTCATTATTAAGTATTTGTAAAAACACTTAATTAAAAGTGTCTACAAAAAAGTGTGACTATAGTCATTTATTGTTGTAGTGTATGTTTTGAGAGGTTTTTGAGAGATTATGGTATGGGCTGTATTTCTCAATTATAAAGTTGGTTGTTTTATTTTAAAATGATGTCTAAAATATTTTATGTAATTTTTGGTGGTTCGGCCGATGCTAGGGAGGTTTTAAAAAAATAAAAAATTTCTAGTACTTTTAAAGTAATTAAAAGGATAGACGTTTCAATTACTCTTTAAATAAAATCCCCTAATTGAAATAAAAAGCACAAGCACTAAATCTTTAAAGGTTATAAAATCTTAAAATCATCAAATGAGTTAATTAGGCTTTAAAAGACTAACACTTTATAAATTAATTAATATGTCTCATCCTTGACTTAAAATAGAATACCGCATTCAAATTTTCGCCAAAAGTCGTCGCATGTCTTTTTCCTTGATCGCGCCTCGAATAATCGCCTGAAACATGAAACTCAAGAAAACATGTAACGTGCATCACATAAACGTAATTAATTTAAAATAATGCATTTAACTAAATCATGCACCACTAAAACTCATTTTAAAATTAAATAAATGCTTTAATAATTAAATAAATGCATTGGTTATACGTGTACTAAATTTGGGCTCTACAGTTTGTAAGGCCCGAGATATTACCATTTTAATCCGAGATTATTTAATTTATGAATTTTGGAATGTTGAATTAGATTCCATGGTTTTTGTAATTAATTAGGATTGAAATGAAATTAAAAAGAGTTATTGAGGACCAAATTGCAAATAGTTAAGACTTCAGGGGCTAAAGTGCAATTATGGGAATTGAATATGACACTTGTCTTTGCCATGTTTGCTGGAGATATATAAGTTTCATTTCTTTCATTGTATATCAGCAAGAACCGAAGAAAAGCTACAGAGATTTGTCAAAATCCTTCGTACAATAGATTTGTGATTTTACGAGATCTGTTTATCCGATTTTCGATCCGGACACAGTACCGTACTCCTCTCATCGACAGCTACAACTGGGCGTAAGTTTTATTGAGTTCGATTATCATTTGAAATTAAGATATTGGAGAAATTATTATTTGATCATTATTATGTGTTCTGGGAATACTACACATCATAGAATCGAAATCGGATTGAAGAACAGACTGATTATGGAATTGTTATGATTTTCTGATTATATTGATTGAAAACCGGATAGATTTGGATTATTGATTGATTATGGATTGTATCGGATATGAGGTATGATTTGTAATTGATATCTGATGATATTGTATTGACGGGGATCTCGGGATTGTGTCGTTATGCCATTGACTTGAATTAAATATATATTAATCAGATTCAGTATTGAATTGAGAATGGAATATTGATATTATGATTCTCGCTATGTCGTTTCAGATTTACAGAGACAGTCTTGAGTTCAGAACTGATATTGCTTCAGACCGAGACTACGAACGAAAGGTATAAGTCAATGTGGTATTGGGAGATCGACTCAAGTAGGATATACTTGGGTTTCCCTAAATCACATACTTATTGTTGTTATATGCATTGATTTGATTTTATATGCTGTTCTATTGATTTATAGGAAGCATGTATTAGATGAGTATTAGACGAGTGATCTTGTGACAGAAGTGCCTGATAGTGGTGGGATCGCCACGGGCACATTGCACGATATCACAAGATAGGGTATTGGCGATAGTGCCACAGTCTGTGACGGATAGGTCAAGACACCGGATGTTTGGTTATATCGACATGGATAAAATCGGAGTTTCTTCTATTACTGTTGGTCGATATAGGAATACCAACGTCTGGAAACCGGGATCCCTAGACTAGGATTGAGTCTAGTCTGAGTCGTGGAGTCACGAGTATGATTGATAGTTTGACGTTATTTAAGTTTCAGACTTTGATATATATCTGATAATTGCTGCATGCTTTATATTGACTATATGATTGCATGTTCGTTGATTTATACTGAGATTATATTCTCACCGGAATTATCCGGCTGTTGTCGTGTTTGTATGTGTGCATGACAACAGGTGGAACAGGATCAGGGTCGAGGAGATGACGAGAGATCATGATTAGAGTGGAGTCCATGGACTTTGATGTTGCTGTAGATAGGGTTTGAACACTTTATAGCTAGTTGTTGAATCTTAGTTGTATTGAATATATGTTGTACAGGACTTGTACCTCATGTTATACTGATATGTATACTAGTATGATTTCCATTACGTTCCGTATTTAAAAAAAAAAAATTAGACCTTGTTTATTATAATTGATTAAATGGTCCCAACGACGATTATGAACTTGATTAGCGTCCGGGTCCCCACAACATGTGGTATCAGAGCTGATAGATCCTTCAGATTGAGATAGAAGCTAGTGGGCGGGGTAGATTGAGTTTTCCTTTCTGCTTTTGATTGCTAGCATGATTTACTGCTTTAATACATGTTACTTGATTTATCTGATTTGATATGGTAATATGTTTTATTTAGAATGAATCAGCACCGATTCTAGATCAGCAGTAAGATGATCGGAGGAGGACTGAAACAGGTTTGTTGTTTTGGGTTACTAATCATTTTGATAATCAGATATGCCTCCCCGAAGAATTCCGGAACAGGGCAGTACTTCAAATCCTCCTATGGATGTTACAGCCACTCCGATGGAGACATTATTGAAGAGATTTCAGTCTTTTCATCCGCCGACTCTGAGGGGCACTGAGACTTCAGTGGATTGTGAGAGCTGGTTAGACGACATAGAGATGTTGTTTGACTCTTTGGACTACATTGATGAGCGGAGAGTGAAACTGATAGGACACCAGTTGCATGATGTTGCCAAGAACTGGTGGATTACGACCAAGAGGGACTTGGAGCATCGAGGTACGCCTATTACCTGGAATGTCTTCAAAACCAAATTCTATCAGAGATTCTTCCCTGTGCCATACAGAAAGGATAAAGGTGCTGAGTTTGCGAATCTGAGACAAGGGCAGTTGAACATTGAGGAATATGTGTCTAAATTCTCTAGACTACTGAGATTTGCTCCACATGTGGCCAAGAATAAACAAGTGGTGGCTGATCAGTTCATCAATGGCTTGAATCCAGAGATATTTACATTGGTGAACACTGGGCGACCAAACAACTTTGCTGACGCCCTGAACAGAGCAAAGGGAGCAGAAGCTGGTCTGATGAGATAGAGAGGAGCTTCATATGTTGCCCCAGCACCGATACCACAGCAACCCCCTCCTAGATTCGAGAGTGGTAGCAGCAGTGGTGGAAAGAAGGACTATTTGAAAGACAGAGGAGACATTTTAAGAAGTCTGGCAGCAGTTCTTCCAGTTCCAGTGGCTCGAGACAGACTGGTCAGAGCCAAAGTTATACAGGACCATATTACAGCACTTGTGGAGGGAAGCATTCCACAGAGCAGTGCCGAGGTGTGTTTGGCTCTTGTCGTATATGTCGACAGTAGGGACATTTTGCCCGAGTATGTCCCCAGAGAGGTGCACAGGGATCCCAGGCAGCAGAGTCATCTGGATCAGTGGCTCAGACCGGGAGACGACCATCTGCTGTCCATTCTTTCCAGCCAGCACCGTCTACCCAGTCACAGCAGAGGCCAGGAGGAAGCCAGATAGTAAGCCAGCCTCCGAGACAGCATGACAGAGTTTTTGCTTTGACTGAGGAGCAGGCAACGGATGCACCTAATGATGTCGTTGCAGGTAACTGTTCTATTTTTGGTTACCCTCCTTATGTATTGATTGATACTGGTGCATCACATACATTTATTTCTGAGAGATTTGCATTGATGCATGCATTACCTGTTGAGTCCCTATCTACTGTAGTATCTGTTTCTTCTCCTTTGGGAAAAGGTCTTGTATCAGTGACTTCTGTTAGATCTTGTATACTACGATATGACGAGCATGAGATTGAGTTAGACTGTATTGTGTTTGGGTTGTCTGATTTTGATTGTATTATTCGGAATTGATATGTTGACCAAGTACAGAGCTACAGTTGATTTTTCCACAAGATTGTGAGATTCAGACCTGAGATGACTGAGGAGTGGAAATTTTACGGTAAGGGTTCTCGAGCCAGAATTTCTTTGATATCCGTATCATCTATGACTCGATTATTGCAGAAAGGAGCGAAATGATTCCTTGTATATTCAGTTGATTTACTGAAGTCGAGTCCATCATTGGCGGACTTTCCAGTGGTGTGTGAGTTTGCTGATGTCTTCCCAGACGAGATTCCTGGATTGCCTCCGACTCGAGAGAGAGACTTCAGCATTGAGTTGATGCCAGGTACAGTTCCGATTTCTAAAGCTCCGTACAGAATGGCACCGATTGAACTGAAAGAGTTGAAGGATCAGTTGGAGGATTTATTGGCCAAGGGATACATCCGACCGAGTGTATCTCCTTGGGGGTGATCCCTGTTGTTTGTGAGGAAGAAAGACGGTACAATGAGACTCTGCATTGATTACCGGCAACTGAACAAAGCAACGGTAAAGAATAAATATCCATTGCCCCTTATAGATGATTTGTTTGACTAGTTGCAGGGTTCTTCTATTTATTCCAAGATCTATCTTAGATCTGGATATCATCAGCTGAGAGTCAGGGATTCTGATATCTCGAAGACAGCGTTCAGAACCAGGTATGGACACTATGAGTTTATTGTCATGCCGTTTGGTTTGACCAACGCTCCAACTGTGTTTATGGGTCTGATGAACCGTGTATTTCAGAAATATCTCGATGATTTCGTGATCATTTTTATTGATGATATTTTGATTTACTCGAAGAATATGATTGAGCATGCAGAACATTTGAGAACTGTGTTGAAAATTCTGAGAACTGAGAAATTGTATGCTAAACTGTCAAAATGTGAGTTCTGGTTGAGACAGGTAGTATTTCTGGGTCATATCATATCCGGAGATGGTATATCAGTTGAGCCCAGCAAGGTTGAGGCTGTGATTTCTTGGCCGAGACCGACATCAGTGCCAGAGATTCCCTGTTTTATGGGTTTGGCAGGATATTACCGTCGGTTTATTAAAGATTTATCGAGCATTGCCAAACCGATTACTCAGTTAACTCAGAAGAATGCTCCGTTTGTGTGGTCAAAACACTATGAGTCCAGTTTTCTGGAATTGAAGAAAAGATTGACCAGTGTACCGATACTGACTATCCCCTCAGATACTGGTGGATCTGTTGTTTATTGTGACGCTTCTCACAGAGGTTTGGGTTGTGTGTTGATGCAGCGAGGGCATGTGATTGCTTATGCCTCGAGACAGCTGAAGCCACATGAGACTCACTACCCAATTCATGATCTTGAATTGGCAGCCACTGTATTTGCATTGAAGATATGGCGACATTACCTCTACGGTGAGAAATTTGAAACTTATTCTGATCACAAAAGCTTGAAGTATCTATTTTCACAATCAGAACTGAATATGAGACAGCGAAGATGGCTGGATTTACTGAAAGACTTTGATTGTGAAATCAAATACTATCCGGGGAAGTCCAATGCAGCAGCTGATGCATTGAGTCGAAAGATATGTGCTTTATCCTTATCGACAATAGGTGTTGCAAATTTGATTGAAGACTGCTGTTTGTCTGGATTGGTATTTGAGACAGATTGTAGACCGTTGAGATTATATGCTATTCAAGCTGAACCAGAGCTGATTTTGAAGATTAAAGCGGCTCAGAAAGTTGATCAGAAAGTTCAGAAATCGATTGAGATGGTCAGATCAGGTCATCAATCAGAGTTTCAGGTACGTGAGGATGTACTGTATGTGAATAATCGTCTTGTTGTGCCGAATGGTTCAGATTTGAGACAGCGAATATTAACAGAAGCGCACAACAGTCGTTTCAGTATCTATCCTTGTGGCAGAAAGATGTATAATTGTAAGGCCCAAGAATTTTATCCTATTAATCTGAAATGATTTGGGGATAATTGATATGATTATAGACGGAAAGGATCGGACCGGGAAAGACGAGATAATGCATGAAAATGTGCGAGGAACAGTAGCCCTCGCGCATAGGCGCGGCACAGATGCGCGCATATGTGCGACGTGGGCAGAGGACCTCGCGCATATGCGCGAATTGAGTCGCGCATATGTGCGAGCCTGTACAAGCGAAAGATCCTTCGCGAGGACAGAACACCTCGCGCATATCCGCGAGGCAAGTATTTGGGGTGATTGCCGAGACAGTAAGTCTCGCGCATATGCGCGAGCAGGTGTATTCAGGAATGCCGAGTGCAGAGAGTTGGGTGCATATGCGGGGAAATGTGTCGCGCATATGCGCCAGCAGTTGGGAGGACACGCGCCGAGACTTAAGGTCTCGCGCATATGCGCCGGTTGATGTCGCGCATATGCGCGAGACGTGTTGCGTAAAGGATGTGCCATTTGCCTTCTTGCATGTTAGTGTATGTATATATATATATATATATATATATGCACGAATTCTTCAGAAATTTAGGAATGAAGAATCGAGAAAGGGCCGAGGAAAAAGGGTTGAAAATCCTTACGCCTTTTGTGAGAAATCCTTCTATCTGATTTTGAATCCGACTTCGGTATTGAGTTCCTATCGACGTAGGCTACAAATGGACGTAAGTTTTGCTACGTTTTGATATGATTTGAAATTGTGGTATTGTCAGAATCTGATATGATTCTTATATGATGTTCTGGTCATGTTAGACATCGTAAATCAAAACCGGACTGAAGAATAAATACCATATGAAATTGTTATGATTTTCGGAGTAGTTTTGGAAATCGATTTGAGATCAGAATTGAATTGTTACCGATTATGAAATATTAGAATTGATATCTGACTGAGATGATATAACTGGGTATATTGAGACTATGACGTTGTGCTATTGAAACAGAATTTGATTGAATTCTGATTATATCCAATGTTGTTTGAGTGGTGTATTGATACCGTACCCTCGATATTGTTATTGTCAGATTGAGTATTGACAGGCTTTGAGTTCGAGATTTCGACAGAGTCAGAGTATCAGAAAGAAAGGTATAAATTAATGTTGAGTTGGGATTGCACAACTCGAGTGAGATTTGACTCGAGTCTCCCTAAATCACATACTTAGTTTATTGCATTGATAATTGTAATTGATGAGATTGATGTTTGTAGTCTATTGATTTATAGCCACTACATGTATTGACTACTGATTGTTTAGTCATTGGCTGATTCGCCTAGTCACCGGCTGATTCGTCTGGTTATTGGCTGATTCGTCTAGTTATCGACTGATTCGTCTAAACTTTGGCTGATTCGCCTAATTACTGGCTGATTCGTCTAGTTATTGGCTGATTCGCTTAATTCTTGACTGATTCGTTAATTCTGCGGCTGTTTCGCCCAGATACTGGATATATGAATTATATCGATGCCGTTTAGGGTTGATTCATTCCTATCGACTGAGATTCGATATAATTATCAATATCCAGACATTGGGATCCCTAGGTCAGAGTTGAGTCGAGTCTGAGACGACGCGTTGTTTGAGTAGAGTCTGTGATGACTAGTTGATTTACAGTTTTATATCATTCATGTTTGTTGATTTGCTACATGTTAATGATAACTGTTATATGCTTTTGTATATGTTTTTATATGATTGCATGTTTACATTATTTATACTGAGATTTATTCTCACCGGAGTTATCCGGCTGTTGTCTTGTTTTTTATGTGTGCATGACAATAGGTGGGGCTGGATCAGGGTCAAGAAGAGGATGAGAGAAGACAATTAGCGTGGAGATCCGGACTTAGGAGTATATCTGTTATATCACCTGAGATGTAGTGAAGAAACAATAGTTATTATGATTTACGATTGTACAGGACTTGTGCTTAGATCTGAATAGTGATCTTGTAAATGATATAGGAGATCGTGCCTATCGACTCGCATTACCGCCTTCATTGTCAGGGATACATAACGTATTTCATGTATCTATGCTACGGAAATATCTCCCCGATAATTCTCATATTATTCAGCCAGACGAGGCCGAGCTTGATGAATCTCTGAGTTACGTTGAAAAGCCGATACAAATTATTGATCGTAAAGAAAAGCAACTCAGAACGAAGACTATTCCTCTTGTGAAAGTGCAATGGACTCGTCATGGCACTGAAGAAGCTACTTGGGAGACTGAATCAGATATGAGACAGGAATTCCCAGAGTTATTTCACTGATGTGAGTCTTGTATTTTAACTTCCGTTATATCTTCTTATCTGATATGATTTGACTGCCTACGATTTCGAGGACGAAATCATATCTTAGAGGGAGAGAATTGTAAGGCCCGAGATATTACCATTTTAATCCGAGATTATTTAATTTATGAATTTTGGAATGTTGAATTAGATTCCATGGTTTTTGTAATTAATTAGGATTGAAATGGAATTAAAAAGAGTTATTGAGGACCAAATTGCAAATAGTTAAGACTTCAGGGGCTAAAGTGCAATTATGGGAATTGAATATGACACTTGTCTTTGCCATGTTTGCTGGAGATATATAAGATTCATTTCCTTCATTGTATATCAGCAAGAACCGAAGAAAAGCTACAGAGATTTGTCAAAATCCTTCGTACAATAGATTTGTGATTTTACGAGATCCGTTTATCCGATTTTCGATCCGGACACAGTACCGTACTCCTCTCATCGACAGCTACAACTGGACGTAAGTTTTATTGAGTTCTATTATCATTTGAAATTATGATATTGGAGAAATTATTATTTGATCATTATTATGTGTTCGGGGAATACTACACATCATAGAATCGAAACCGGATTGAAGAACAGACTGATTATGGAATTGTTATGATTTTCTGATTATATTGATTGAAAACCGAACAGATTTGGATTATTGATTGATTATGGATTGTATCGGATATGAGGTATGATTTGTAATTGATATCTGATGATATTGTATTGACGGGGATCTCGGGATTGTGTCGTTATGCCGTTGACTTGAATTAAATATATATTAATCAGATTCAGTATTGAATTGAGAATGGAATATTGATATTATGATTCTCGCTATGTCGTTTCAGATTTACAGAGACAGTCTTGAGTTCAGAATTGATATTGCTTCAGATCGAGACTACGAACGAAAGGTATAAGTCAATGTGGTATTGGGAGATCGACTCAAGTAGGATATACTTGGGTTTCCCTAAATCACATAATTATTGTTGTTATATGCATTGATTTGATTTTATATGCTGTTCTATTGATTAATAGGAAGCATGTATTAGATGAGTATTAGACGAGTGATCTTGTGACAGAAGTGCCTGATAGTGGTGGGATCGCCACGGGCACATTGCACGATGTCACAAGATAGGGTATTGGCGATAGTGCCACAGTCTGTGACGGATCGGTCAAGACACCGGATGTTTGGTTATATCGACGTGGATAGAATCGGAGTTTCTTCTATTACTGTTGGTCGATATAGGAATACCAACATCTGGAAACCGGGATCCCTAGACTAGGATTGAGTCTAGTCTGAGTCGTGGAGTCACGAGTATGATTGATAGTTTGACGTTATTTATGTTTCAGACTTTGATATATATCTGATAATTGCTGCATGCTTTATATTGATTATATGATTGCAGGTTCGTTGATTTATACTGGGATTATATTCTCACCGGAATTATCCGGTTGTTGTCGTGTTTGTATGTGTGCATGACAACAGGTGGGACAGGATCAGGGTCGAGGAGATGACGAGAGATCATGATTAGAGTGAAGACCACGGACTTTGATGTTGCTGTAGATAGGGTTTGAACACTTTATAGCTAGTTGTTGAACCTTAGTTGTATTGAATATATGCTGTACAGGACTTGTACCTCATGTTATACTGATATGTATACTAGTATGATTTCCATTACGTTCCGCATTTAAAAAAAAAAATTAGACTCTGTTTATTATAATTGATTAAATGGTCCCAACGACGATTATGAACTTGATTAGCGTCTGGGTCCCCACACAGTTCCTCCCCCACTTTTATAAATTTCGTCCTCAAAATTAAACCTTACCGAACAACTCCGGGTAGCGAATCCTCATGTCCGCCTCGACTCCCAAGTGGCTTCCTCCACTGCTTGGTTCAGCCATTGGACTTTGACCAAATTGGTCACCTTGTTCCGAAGTCTGCGCTCCTGTCTCTCTAGGATTTTGACAGGTCTCTCCTCATATGACAGATCTGGATCCAACTGCAACGGCTCGTAACTCAACAGGTGCGAAGGATTAGCTAGGTACTTCCTCAGCATTGAGACGTGGAACACATTGTGTACCCCGACCAGATTCGGCGGAAGGGCAACACGATAAGCTAGTGTCCCAACTTTGTCAAGAATCTCAAATGGCCCAATAAACCTCAGGCTCAGCTTGCCTCTTTTCCCAAATCTCACAACACCCTTCATAGGTGCTATCTTCACGAAAACGTGATCACCTACGGCAAACTCGAGATCTCTCCTCCTCTTATCAGCATAACTCTTTTGACGACTCTGGACGGTCTTCATTCTTTCTCGTATCTTGACCACCATATCTGCAGTCTGCTAGACTATCTCAGGACCAAGTTCTGCCCTCTCTCCGACTTCATCTCAATGAATCGGCGATTTGCACTTTCTCCCATACAATGCCTCATAGGGAGCCATACCAATGGATGATTGAAAACTGTTGTTGTAGGTAAACTCCACTAGAGGTAGCTTAGATTCCAAAGTCCCCTGGAAATCGATCATAGAGGCTCGCAATAGATCTTCCAAATCTTAATCACTCGTTCAGACTGGCCATCTGTCTGCGGGTGAAAAGCTGTACTAAATAGCAACTTCATCCCCATGGTTGCATGCAAACTCTTCCAAAAGGATGATGTAAACCTTGGGTCCCTGTTGGACACAATAGAAACTAGGATCCCATGCAATCAGACTATCTCCTTGATATATAGTTCCGCATACTGCGTCATGGAGAAAGTCGTCTTCACTGGCAAGAAATGCGCTGACTTAGTGAGTCGATCCACTATGACCCAAATGGCATTGGATCCTCTAACTGATCTCGGCAAGCCAAAAAAAAGTCCATGGTGATATTCTCCTATTTTCACTCGAGGATAGGGAGTGACTTAAGAATCCCTGCTGGCCTCTGATGCTCTGCCTTCACTTGCTGACAAGTGAGGCATTCAGACGCAACCCGACAGATGTCTCTCTTCATACCTGACCATCAATACAAACTCTGCAAGTCTTTGTACATCTTGGTGCCTCCTGGGTGAATAGAATACGGTGATGCATGTACCTCCGTCAGAATATCCTCTCTAATCGAATCAACACTAGGCAGCCATATTCTACCTCTGCATCTCACAATATCATCAGACACTATGTAGAGTACACTGCCCTTGGCTTTGTCTTTCAGCCTCCATTTCTGTAACTTATCATCTGAAGGTTGTCCTCTATGGATTCGGTCTAGCAGATCAGACTTGACTGTCAGACTAGATAGTCTTGGAGCTCTGCCCTTGAAATAAACCTCTAGCCCAAACCTCTGAATCTCAGACTGAAGAGGTCTCAGCACTGACAACTGTGCTACAACTGTCACTTTTCTGCTCAAGGCGTCTGCAACAACATTATCTTTTCTCGGATGGTATCTAATTTCACAATCGTAGTCTTTTACTAACTCCAACCACCGTCTCTGTCTCATATTCAGTTCTTTCTACGTGAAGAAATACTTGAAATTCTTGTGATCAGTAAATATCTGGCATTTCTCGCCGTACAAGTAGTGTCTCCAAATCTTCAACCCAAAGACAACGGCGGCTAACTCAAGATCGTGAGTCGGGTAGTTCTTCTTATGCACTTTCAACTGTCCGGAGGCATAAGCTATAACTCGGCCATGCTGTGTAAGGACCGTGTATCATATTATCGTAAATCCTATGTGATTATCGATAATTCATGAATTTGATATGTGATTATGCATTTGATGTATATTATGACAATGAAATTGAGAAAATGAATATTGAATGTGAGTTGACGTTGTAAGAGCTCGAGTGGAGAAGCCGGACGCCAATATAGTACGAAAGTCAATATTTGTACAGAACATGTGGCGCCCGAGTGGTAGAAAATGACCGCCCGAGCGCCAGGGTATGTAAAATGTGTTCGGGCAGAACATGCCGCGCGCGAGCGGTAATTTGTGACCGCCCGAGCGCGGTGCAATTGTACTCGGGGGCAGAATGTCTCGCGCTCGGGCGCGAGAATTCTACCACCCGAGCGCCGAAGCGGTGGGGATAAGAATCCCTTCTTTCTTTCTTTCTCTTCCTTCGTCAGTTCATTTTAGCAACTTCGAGGGAAAGTTAGATATTCGATTTTCTTTCGTCCGAATCGACTTCGAAACGCTGTCTAAACGCGAAACAAATTATATATTTGGGATCTTCGCGTCGAGGGCTTCTGACTGAGGTAATTTTCTTCTTGTTCCAGCAGCTTGAAATATCAAAGTGCTGGAATAGCATGTATTTGAAGTTGAATTTCCTATATGTAGTAGAATAACCGACAATAAACTCATATTCGAAGTCAGAATTGAATTATGATATGATTATGATTTGATATGAATTTTTGAAGTTTCAAAAGATATTTGAAACTCATATTAATGATTTGGAGTATGTTATTGATTTGAATGAGTATGTTATTGATGTAGATAAAGTGTAATATCAATATCTTAAGGCTACATTAACTGGAAGCGAAGAATGGAGGTATGTTGCGCTTGGGTAACATACGACATATATCTGTATTATATGATATATGTTGGATTGATTTGACTGATTGGATTGAGAATATGTGTCTATATGCCTTAATTGTTGAGTTTATGTGGCATACATGGCATTGAGATTTGAATATCGAGGTATAAAATAAATGTTTTGTTAACACACATCGTTTGATGCATACATCGATACATGACATGCATGTTGAGCTATGATCCTTGGATACCCTGATATGATTTGATTGGATTCTGGGTTTGTGAACACAATGCTATGTTTGGTATTATACGACCCTTAAAAACATAGACATTTGTGGCCCCGATGATTGGATATGAGATTTGGGATTTGATGGCACTTTGTCGATGCTATCATACGAGTATCCCTTATTGAGGCCGGTGTGCCAGCTCGAGCATTGATTTGATAGCGATTCGTTTGATTCTGACATGTGCTCAGTGGATGGGCATTTGACATGATACCTCCACGACATACATGCATTGCATACCATATATCATTTTTTAGATACCTATGGTATATATGATGGTTGTTCCATACGGAGCTTTGCTCACCCCCAAGGGGGGCTGTTGTTGTCTTTGTGTGTGGACAATGGCAGGTACTCCAGGTTATCAGGAGACCGGAGAGGGTACTTCTGGAGGGAGTCACAGTTTGAGTTGAGGTTTATTTTTTGTTCCCAATATATATGTATATGTATTTATATACTGGGGCATGTCCCGAGGATATGAGTTTGTATATGATTGGTTTTGAGTTCGTGTGGGCATGTTTATGATGTGAGATGAAATACTATTTTTAGTATTTAAATTATAGAAAAAATATTTCTGGCTCATTGTAATGGAAATTTTAAACTCGTTTTCCACTGTAATTAGTTAACCCTAATCAAAGTGCATTGTAATAATGATTAGGAGCTAAGGGCCCCACACTAGATGGTATCAGAGCATAGCTGAGAATGCTCGATTGAGTTTTGTGTACATGTGAATAGGTACAAATGAGTTGTGCGTATGTGTTTGATTTATTTGTATTACTTGCTCCTATTTGATTTGATTTGAATAAGTATCTGATGAGATTGATGATATGAGATGATGGTATTATGAAATTGATATTCATTTGTGATATTCATTGTTTGATTTGTAGATGGATCCCACAAATGAAACTGCGAGTAGCAGTACTGAGAGAATAGTTGGGCAATTTGAAGGATTGTCCATGGATGTAGTGATGGCTCGATTCCAGGATCTGAAACCACCGAGGTTCTTTGGCACTGAGAGTGCTGAAAGAGCAGAGGCTTGGTTGAAGGATATCGAGCATTTGTTTAATATTGTAGAATATTCCAAGGCTCAGAGACTGAAACTTGCTCTCTATCAGTTGAAAGATCGAGCTAAATCTTTGTGGGAAGCTGCTGAGATTGGATTGAAAGAGGCCGGGATTGAAGTCATATGGGATGTCTCCAAGGCCCAGTTTTTGGAGCAGTATTCCCCTCCATCCTATTATACTGCTCAGGAGAATGAATTTAATAATCTGCAGCAGGGAACGATGACTGTTGCAGAATATGCTTTGAAATTTTCTACTTTGTTGAAGTATGCACCTCACGTAGCTGGGAATGCGAAGGCAAAATATAACAGGTTTGTGAATGGATTATATCCTGCTATATATACTTATGTTGTTTCTGGATTGCCTACCAGCTACGCAGAGGCAGTTGAACGAGCTAAGGCAGCCGAGGCTGGACTTAGGTAGGGAGGTCCACAGTATACTCCTCCACCTCCAGTGTCAGCTCAGCAGCCCACTTTGCGGTCGAGAGGTAAAAAGTTCAAGAAGACTGGTTCTGTTTCTTCGTCTTCTTCGCGTTCTAGTGGATTCCAGAGAGGGAGTCCTGTGATTTCTCCCTACTGTAGCCATTGTGGGGGTAAACATACTATCGGGCAGTGTCGAGGTATGTTTGGCACTTGTTATCAGTGTGGGCAGGAAGGCCATTTCTCTCGAGTATGTCCGAAAAGGGGTACGACTTCTTCCCAACCCCAGCCAGGATTTAGAGATGGCCCCAGTATGATGAGACCTGCTGTTCTTGTTCCCTCTTTTCAGCAGTCGAGTGCCGCACGATATCGAGGATCGGGTGGTCAAAGTGCCCAAGTTCCTCCTCAAGTGAGAGTGTACGTCATGACCGAGGATCAGGCGAGAGAAGCTTCTGGTGGCGTGATTGCAGGTATTTGCACGCTTTGCGATTATCCTGCACATGTTTTATTTGTTACAGGAGAATCTCATTCATTCATATCTCATGCATTTGTTGCATCTCACGATATTGAGTGTACCCCGTTTTATGATACTTTGTCGATAGCCACGCCAGCAGGGAAGATTATTTTGTCTGAGAAAGTTGTGCATAATTGTGTATTGATATATGAGGATAATGTAGTATTTCTGAATTTGATTGTCCTTCCAATGCACGACTTTGATTGTATTTTTGGCATGGATATCTTGATGGAAAATCGAGCTACTGTTGATTGTTGTCATGGAGTGGTTCAATTTCGACCGATTGATGGACCCAAGTGAAATTTTTATGGCAAGGGTTCCCAAGCCAAAATTCCATTGGTATCTTCCTTGGAAATTGTAATGCCCGAGATTTTGATTCTATTAATCTGAGATTATTGATTATTAACTAATGTGATTATAGCCGGGCCATTACGAGACCAAATTAGGCCAAGCATATGAATTACACAACTTGTGGACAAAGAGTCTGGCGCCCGAGCGATAGTTTTTGACCGCCCGAGCGCCAGTGTTCAATAGAAGTATGCTGCGGACGGAAGATGTGGCTCCCGGGCGGTAGTTTTTGACCGCCCAAGCGCCAGTGATGATTGTGGAGGACAGAACCTCCCGCGCCCGGGCGGTAAGTTTTAACCGCCCGAGCGCCGAGCAAGCGCCCGAGCGGTAATTCTCGACCGCCCGAGCACCAGTGCATAATAAACAAGCGCATGGACAGAGAATGCCGCGCCCGAGCGGTAGTTTAGCACCGCCCGAGCGCCAACCGAGATTCAAGGAAAAAATGACACGTTGCTGAAACATGCAACTTAGGATATATATACATATACACGTTGCTGAAACATGCAACTTAGGATATATATATACATATATATGTGTTGAAAATTCGAATTGTAATCTGACTTCAGTACTGTGTTTCTATCAACGCAGGCTTCAACTGGACGTAAGTTTTATTAAGTTTTGACATGTCTTGAAATTATGATATTGTCAGAATTAAATGGGATTCATATATAGTGCTCTTGACATAGCAGACATCATAGAATCGAAGTCAGATTAAGAAACGGACTGATGATGGAATTGTTATGATTTTCTGATTATATTAATTTGAAATCGGACAGATTTGGATTATGAATGAATTACAGATTATATCGGATATGAGTTATGATTTGTAATTAATGTCTGGTGATTTGGTATTGACGGGGATACTGAGATTGTGTCGTTCTGTCGTGAATTGGATTAAATCCAGATTAATCAGATTCAGTGTTGAATTGAGAATAGAATATTAATATTATGATTCTCGACATGTCGTTTCAGATTTACAGAGATAATCTTGAGTTCAAAACTGAGATTGCGTCAGACCGAGACCACAAATGAAAGGTATAATTCAATGTGGTATTGGGAGATCGATTTGAGTCGGTTTAGACTCGAGTTTCCCTAAAGCACATACTTTATTTTATTGCATTGATATTTGCATTGATTTGATTGATATACTTGTTCTCTTGAATTATAGATAGCAGGTATTAGACGAGTAATCTTGTGACAGAAGTGCCTGATAGTGGTGGGATCGCCACGGGCACATTGCACGATGTCACTAGATGGTGTAGAAATCTTGGAACAGATGTGCCTGATAGCGTCGGGATCGCCACGGGCACATTGCACGATGTCACAAGATAGGATATTGGTGATAGGACCACAGTCCATGACGGTTAGGTCATGACACTGGATGTTTGGTTATATCGACGTGGATAGAACTAGAGTCTTTTCTATTACTATTCGTCGATATAGGAATACCACATCTGGAAACCGGGATCCCTAGACTAGGATTGAGTCTAGTCTGAGTCGTGGAGTCACGAGCATTGTCGACGGTTTGATATTTATTACGTTTCTGATTTTGATACATATTACTGATATTTTTACATGTTTTTATACTTTTATATGATTGCATGTTCGTTGATTTATACTGGGATTTTATTCTCACCGGAGTTATCCGACTGTTGTCTTGTTTGTATGTGTACATGACAACAGGTGGGACAGGATCAGGGTCCAGAAGATGAGGAGAGATCGTGATAGAGTGGAGACTTCGGACTTTGATGTATATAGGGTTGTGACACTTGATATTTAGATGTTGAACCTTAGTTTTTACTGCTTTGTAGATGGTACAGGACTTGTACTTTATTTTATACTGAGTTGTATATTAGTTTGATTTCACTACATTCCGCATTAAAAAAAAATTTTATGACCCTAATTACTTGATTAGTAAATTGATCCTGATGACGATTAAGAATTGATTAGCGTCCGGGCCCCCACAACAGGTGGTATCAGAGCGATAGATCCTTTAGAATGAGATAGAAGCTAGTGAGCGGGGTAGATTGAGTTTTCTTTCCTTGCTTTTGATTGCTAGCATGATTTATTGCTTTATAATACATGTTTACCGGAAATATCTGATTTTGATATGGTATTGTGTATTATCTGGAATGGATCAGCTGTAAGATGATCCGAAGAGGATTGAAACTGATATGTTGTACTTGGGTTATTAATCCATTTAATTATCAGATATGCCTCCGAGAAGAGTACCTGAACAGGATAGTACTTCAAATCCTCCAATGGACGTTACAGCCACTCCAATGGAGACATTGTTAAAAAGGTTTCAGTCTTTCCATCCACCGACTTTGAAGGGTACGGAGAATTCCGTGGAGTGTGAGAGTTGGCTGGATGATATCGAGATGATGTTTGAATCTTTGGAATATACGGATGAGAGAAGAGTGAAATTGATAGGACATCAGTTACACGATGTTGCTAAGAACTGGTGGATCACAACGAAGAGGGCATTGGAACATCGAGGTACGACCATTACCTGGAATGTGTTTAGAACTGAATTTTATCAGAGGTTCTTTCCAGTGTCTTATAGGAAGGACAAGGGAGCCGAGTTCTCAAACTTGAGACAGGGCCAGCTAAACATTGAGGAATATGTGGCCAAGTTCTCTTCACTATTGCGGTTTGCTCCACACGTGGCTGAACATGATGAGGCCATTGCTGATCAATTTATTAACGGTCTGAATCCGGAAATATTTACGTTGGTAAACACTGGGAGACCGAACAATTTTACCGACGCCTTGAACAGAGCCAAAGGAGCTGAAGCCGGTCTGATGAGACAGAGAGGAGCTTCGTTTGTGCTTCCAGCACCGGGATCACAACAACCACCTCCTCGATTTGAAGGTGGCATCAGCAGTAGCAAGAAGAAGGATTTCTTGAAGGCTAGAGGGAAGCAGTTCAAGAAGTCTGGAAGCAGTTCTTCTAGCTCTGGGAGTCCTCGACAGAGCCAGAGCTATACTGGACCTATTTGCAATACTTGTGGTGGGAAGCATCCCACTGAGCAGTGCCGATGAGTGTTTAGCAGCTGCCGTATTTGCAAACAATAGGGACACTTTGCTCGAGTGTGTCCACAGAGAAGTGCCCAGGGATCCCAGGCAGCAGAGTCATCTGGATCAGTGGCTTAGACAGGGAGACGACCATCTTCTGTTCATTCTTTTCAACCAGCACAGCCTACTCAGTCACAGCAGAGGTCGGGAGGAAGCCAGACAGTGAGCGAGCCTCCGAGACAGCAGGCCCGAGTGTTTGCATTGACTGAGGAGCAGGCACAGGATGCACCTGACGATGTAGTTGCAGGTAACTGTTTTATTTCTGGTTATCCTGCATATATATTGATAGATACTGGTGCATCACATACATTTATATCTGAGAGGTTTGCATTGAGTCATGCATTACCTATTGAGTCATTGTCTGCGGTAGTGTCTGTCTCTTCCCCGTTAGGGATAGGTTTGATATCGGTGAAGACTGTGAAATCTTGTATACTGTAGTACGATGGGCATACGATTGAGTTAGACTGTATTGTGCTTGGTTTATCTTATTTTGATTGTATTATCGGTATCTATATGTTGACCAAGTACCGAGCTACAGTTGATTGTTTCCACAAGATAGTGAGATTCAGACCTGAGATGGCTGAGGAGTGGAAATTTTACGGTAAGGGTTCTCGAGCTAGAATTCCTTTGATATCTGCGATAAATATGACTCGATTATTGCAGAAAGGAGCGGATGGATTCCTGGTATATTCAGTTGATTTACTGAAGTCGAGCCCATCATTGGCGGACTTGCCAGTGGTGTGTGAGTTTGCTGATGTCTTTCCAGATGAGATTCCTGGATTGCCTCCGATTCGAGAGATAGACTTCAGCATTGAGTTGATGCCAGAAACAGTTCCGATTTCGAGCTCCGTACAAGATGGCACCGATCGAATTGAGAGAATTGAAAGAACAGCTGGAGGATTTACTGACCAAGGGATATATCAGACCGAGTGTTTCTCCTTGGGGCGCTCCAGTATTGTTCGTGAGAAAGAAAGACGGTTCAATGAGGCTCTGTATCGACTACCGGCAATTGAACAAGGCAACGGTAAAGAATAAACACCCATTGCCTCGCATTGATGATCTGTTTGATCAGTTGCAGGGTTCTTCGGTGTATTCCAAGATCGATCTGAGATCTGGATTTCATCAACTCAGAGTTAAGGATTCTGATATCTCAAAGACACCATTCAGAACCAGGTATGTACACTATGAATTTATTGTCATGCCATTTGGTTTGACGAATGCACCAGCGGTATTTATGGGATTAATGAACCGTGTCTTTCAGAAATATCTCGATGATTTTGTGATTATTTTCATCGATGATATTTTGATCTATTCAAAGAATGTGATGGAACATGCTGAGCATTTAAGAACTGTGTTAAGAACTTTGAGGGCGGAGAAACTGTATGCTAAAATGTCGAAATGCGAGTTCTGGTTGAAACAAGTAGTATTTCTGGGACATATTATATCCGGAGACGGGATATCCGTTGATCTCAGTAAGGTTGAGGGATTTCTTGGCCGAGACCAACATCTGTACCCGAGATTCGTAGTTTTATGGGTTTGGCAGGATATTATCGTCGATTTATCAAAGATTTTTCGAGTATTGCCAAACCGATTACACAGTTGACTCAGAAGAATGCTCCATTTGTTTGGTCTGAGGGGTGTGAGTCCAGCTTTGTAGAGCTGAAGAAGAGGTTGACCAGTGCTCCGGTGTTGAGACGTCCTGCTCTTTTTATTGCTTTAAAAGTACTAGAAAATTTTTTTTTTCCCTCACTTAGCATCGGCCGAACCATAAAATATTTTTGACATCATTTTAAAAATAAACATCCAACTGCTATTTAAAAATCCAAAGAAAAATATTTTAAAGCATAAAATCGTCAAACATTTTACTAAACCTAAAAAGCAATAATTTGAAAAGTAAAGCCCATACTAAACCTCTCAAAAATCTCTCAAAAGCATACATAAGTAATCTTAAAAATCTTTAATCATAAAGCATGGGTCAAAAGTCATAATGCGGAAAAAGTAGAAGCGCTGGTCCTCGGGTTGTGTGCGTCTTCAGTCCAGTCAAATCACTCATCAAGTCCTCCGTCAATACCACCTGCATCCATCACACCTAGTGAGTCTAAAGGCTCAACACACCATAATCTTGATAACGAGTAATACGTAATACAGTCAACATATAACGGTGAAAAATATGTGTACTTAAAATATCGTTTTCATGAAGATGCATAAACATAAACATTTTCATAAATATTTTCATGATGCATAAACTTTAAACATAAACATTTTCATAAAATACTTTTTCATGACATGCAACCATAAACCTTAACCTTTTCCCTTTTTCCTCAACATGACATGACATAAAACATTTTTCATGATCATAAACATTTTTCCTTTTCCTTTTCCTTTTCCTTTTCCTTTTTGTTGAATTCATATCGTTAATTGTGACTTTCCTGATCATGCTCATGAGGGTCGATGGATCCATCTACATAAAACCACAGTACTGGGCGGCGGGGGACACCAGCAACACTCTCACCGGTCAACTGGGCCCTGGCCTATCATGATTCGAATAGAAATACGCTCGTCGGGGCTCCCTCTGGGGCCTTTTCCCATAAATGGGCTCCCTCTGGGGCCTTTTCCCCTCACGATATTCCCATTCTTCCGTTACCACAAAACCGTTACCACATATCCGTTACCACATATTCGCAATGATGGAAACACGATCGTCGGGCTCCCACTGGGACCATAACCCTCACGACATCGCCAACATTAACGAATTAGTCACAATTATTTCACATCCTTCAACATTTTTCATTCACATCACTTTAGAAAAATCATGAATATCATTACGTTTTTCATTTTTGAAACCAAGCATGCAACATCTATTTTAAATGTCTTCCCTCAATCATAAAAATCAAATAGACATTTAAAAATCATCATTCAATCATGAACAATTCATAAACATTTAAAAATAATCATATTTTCATAAAATAGCATTTAGGGCACTGCCATGACCTTAACTAATTTCTAGGTGTAAAAAGACCGTTTTACCCCTGGACTCGACATTTTACGTTTTCGACTTTTTCCTTGATTTCACGACTCTAACATGTCCCAAATAATTATTTAAGCTTACGTGAATTTTTTTTCATAATTTTATTTGGCTTAAATGTTAGACTTTTTCAATTATCTTTTCTTAATTGTTTTAACAGTGTTTTAATCCCGAAAAATACCAAACTTTAATATAAAATTCTTAAATTCTAAATTTAGTCTTTTTATATTATTTTAGCCCTTATGGACCCCGACTCGACCCCCGTGAGCCGTTTTCCAATTTTTTCTTTACTTAAAACCCTATTTTGACACCTAAACTTCGACCCCGAGCCAACTTCTGATTTTCACGAGTTACCCCCGAACCATGTCGAGCCAAAACTTGCCCAACACAATAATTTAGCCTACTGGACTCTAACTTTAACAAGAAACCCTCCCCAAAACCAAAAACAAAGGTCCCCTCTACTGCCCATAAGCTGGCCGAGAGTTATATCCTGCATGGACTCTATGTTTGATGCAATAAGGACCCTAGCCGACACTCTAGCCACGAACCAGCGTACCTAGCACTTACCCAGGATCCTAAGGACTCGCCTTAACCCTGCCCAGCAAGCTTGGAACGAGCCCTTCCCTTCCCTGCAGCCGCGCACCTCCTGCACGCGAACTGCCATGCTTCTCGGGTAGAGTCCTTCCTACGATGGACTCTTCGCCGCCTCTCCTCTCGAGTCCTAGCATGGCTAGGGCTCTTCCTTGGTCTCCCCCACGCCCCTGGCTAGCCCCTGGACAAGAGTCGCACCAAGCCCGGCCGTGAGGACCCCTAATCGAACCCATGTTCTTCCCATGACAGCAACTTACGTTTTATTTGGTGCTCTTCAAATTCCAGCGTGTATGGTGCGCTTACAGGACCCTAACTCACGTGTAAACCCTTGTAAATCATGGCCTAGATCATGGCAGTCCTTAAACAACATACAATCATGTTTTAAGAATCAAAAACCTTGCTTAACTTATCATGCTATGATCCAAAACGAAAATTTAGAAAAGTGGCACTTGTTTTTCTTTCATGTTATTCATGCATCCAATAATTTAAGCATTAATATGATATGATGGATGAGTAAAGGGAGATTAGGGTGTGCCTTTGCGTTTTATACGCACGAAAAACCGTTGACGACGAAGAACGGGACGCGACGATGGCTTGCTCTTGGCTTGATGCCTTCGAAAACCTCTTCTAGCTTGGTGTGGTGAGTGCCGTGTGTGTATGGGAGTGTTTTCAGATTTTAAAAAGTGTGTGGCCGATCCCTTGATGCAAAAAGTGTAGGGTTTTGGGGAGACTAAATCATGTATTATATACTAATTATTTGCTAACATGGCTTTAGGCCCATTAAGCCAACAATTAAGCCCATTAGCCTTTAATTAGAATTAAATAAAATATTAACAAGGTTTTTGTTTAAATAAATTTGTGAATTTATTAGCCGGGTTGCCAAAAAGCTCGTATTTTAGTTGAAAAACCAACACCGATAAAATTTACGCCCCGGCGTATAAAATCACCTCAAAACCCTTAATTTCATAAAAATACTAAAAAGCATCGACCATCTTTTAAATAATTAAAAATAATTATTTAATATAAATATTTTACGTTTTCTTCAGCCCTCGGTCCCCGTTCCTCGATCGTCACTTGAATATTCCTAAAAATACATTTTTTTATGCATGATGACAAATAAATCTCATTTAGCATATAAACAAGTACGTCACATAATTAATTAGCAGCTAAAATCAATTAATTACTCAATTTTTCATAATTTCCTAGATTCGCATGCAGTTGGATTACGTCGTCTTAATTTTGGACCTTACAATTCTTCCCCCCTTAAATAAAATTTCGTCCTCGAAATTAGAACTTACCGAATAGATCCGGATAGCGACTCTTCAAGTCCCTCTCAGTTTCCCAAGTAGCTTCCTCTTCCGAGTGATTCAGCCACTTGACCTTGACCATTGGAATTACTTTGTTATGCAATCGTCTTTCTTGTCTAGCCAGAATCTGGACAGGTCTTTCTTCATACGACAAATTTGGAGTTAGTTGAAGAGGTTCATAATTAAGCACATGCGACGGATTAGACATGTACTTCCGCAGCATCGAAATATGGAACACATTGTGAACTCCAGAAAGTGCGGGTGGCAATGCCACTCTATAAGCTAGTGTCCCAATCCTCTCCAAAATCTCGAATGGGCCAATAAATCTAGGACCAAGCTTGCCCTTCTTGCCAAAACGCATAACACCCTTCATGGGTGCTATCTTCACAAACACGTGGTCGCCTACTGCAAACTCCAAGTCCCTTCGTCTTTTGTCCGCATAACTCTTTTGTCGGCTTTGTGCAGTCTTCATTCTATCACGAATCTTGACTACAAGCTCAGCTGTTTCTTCAATCACATCTGGACCAATGTCTCTTCTTTCCCCAACCTCGTCCCAATGAATAGGAGATCTACATTTTCTTCCATAGAGTGCCTCAAAAGGAGCCATTCCTATTGATGATTGATAGCTGTTATTGTAAGTGAACTCCACTAGAGGTAATTTTTGTTCCCAACTGCCTTGGAAATCAATGATGCATGCTCGCAGTAGATCTTCCAAAATCTGAATAACCCTTTCTGACTGACCATCGGTTTGAGGGTGGAACGCTGTACTGAACAATAACTTGGTCCCCATCGCTGCATGCAGACTTTTCCAAAAAGACGACGTGAACCTCGGATCCCGGTCAGAAACGATGGATACAGGAATCCCATGCAGCCGAACTATCTCCCGAATATACAAGTCGGCATACTGAATCATGGTGAATGTCGTCTTAATAGGTAGAAAATGCGCTGATTTCGTAAGACGATCCACTATCACCCAAATGGCATTAAATCCTTTAACTGTCTTTGGCAATCCCACAACAAAGTCCATGGTGATATTTTCCCATTTCCACTCGGGAATAGGGAGTGGCTTCAATTTTCCCGCTGGTCTCTGATGCTCTGCTTTGACTTGCTGACAAGTCAAACACTCGGATACATATCTCAAGATGTCTCTCTTCATGCCTGGCCACCAATATAACAACTGCAAATCTCTATACATCTTTGTACTGCCCGGATGAATGGAATATGGTGTGTCGTGGGCTTCCTTCATAATAAGATCTCTCAAAGAATCGTCACTAGGAACCCATAGACGGTCTCGATAACGGACTAAGCCATCCACTACTGAATATAAATTCCGGCCCTTGGCTTCATCTCTTGCTCTCCACTTTTGCAACTGCTCATCAGTAGGCTGTCCATCCCGAATTCTGTCTCTCAAAGTCGACTGCACTGATAATGTGGCAAGATTAGGGGCCTCGCCCCTAGCATACACGGCAAGTTCAAACCGCTGTATCTCGGACTGCAACGGTCTTTGGAGTGATAATTGAGTGATAACCGCTGCTTTTCTACTCAATGCGTCTGCCACTACATTAGCTTTCCCCGGATGGTAGCTAATGTCACAATCATAGTCCTTTACCAATTCAAGCCATCTGCGTTGTCTCATATTCAACTCCTTTTGGGTGAAGAAGTATTTCAAGCTTTTATGATCAGTGAATATTTTGCACTTCTCCCCATAAAGGTAGTGTCTCCAAATCTTTAATGCAAAGACTACTGCTGCAAGCTCAAGATCATGAGTAGGGTAGTTCTTTTCATGAATTTTCAACTGTCTTGATGCATAGGCGATAACTCGGTCGTTTTGCATCAGAACTGCACCTAAACCTAGCTTAGAAGCGTCGGTATAAAGAACATACTCCCCTTGCCCTGATGGCATGGATAACACTGGTGCTGATATCAAGGCTTGCTTCAACTTGTCAAAACTGTCTTGACACTCGGATCCCCAAATAAACTTAGCATTTTTCTTCGTCAAAGATGTCAAAGGCACTGCAATAGATGAGAACCCCTTGATGAATTTGCGATAATAGCCAGCTAGTCCCAAGAAACTGCGAATCTCGGTGACACTCTTCGGTACTGGCCACTCTTTTACTACCTCAACTTTACTCGGATCAACTTCCACGCCATCCCTAGAAATGATGTGGCCTAAGAACGCCACTCTATCAAGCCAAAACTCGCACTTGCTGAATTTTGCATAAAGCTTTCTGTCTTGTAAAACTTGCAGTGCTGTCCTCAAATGGCGACTATGCTCCTCTCTGCTCTTGGAATAGATCAATATGTCATCAATGAAGACAATAATAAACTGATCCAGATACGGCTGAAATACGCGATTCATGAGATCCATGAAGATTGCTGGCGCATTGGTCAACCCGAATGGCACGACCATAAACTCATAGTGCCCATATCTTGTGCGAAATGCTGTCTTGTGCACGTCAGACTCCTTGACTTTCAACTGATGGTATCCAGATCGCAGATCAATTTTAGAAAATATCGAAGCTCCTTGCAACTGGTCAAATAAATCCTCAATTCTTGGCAGTGGATACTTATTTTTTATAGTGACCCTATTGAGCTCTCGATAATCGATGCAAAGACGCATACTACCATCTTTCTTTTTCACAAACAAAACCGGTGCGCCCCATGGAGAGTAACTAGGGCGAGTAAAACCTTTGTCTAGCAATTCTTGAATTTGATCTTTCAATTCTAATAACCAATTTAACATTTCATGCAGAAATAAGGAATATAAAAATGTTAAATGACTAGGTTACCCGTGATGAGTGTAGTGTCTGCCTCTTCCTCGGCTTCCTCGGCATTCATCACATAAGCTCGGGCCGTAGTAGCTGCTTTCCTCTTTGGGCAATCAATAGCTTTGTGACCGGCCTCCTTGCAGTAGAAACATTTATATGATCCCAACTCGCATTTGCCAAGATGTAGACGGTTGCACTCCTTGCATGGTTGCCTCTCAGCAGGCTTTGGTGCTCCCGGATTCTGTGGCTTTGGTGGCGCTGGCTTCTTGACTTGACCTTGAGGCTTTTGAGGCCCTTGAGGTCTAGGAGGACCCGTATTTGGCTTCTTGTTGGGTTGATTGTTATTCTGATAGTGCTGCCTCTTGCGCTGAATCTCAAAGTCAATGTCCTTTAAGGACTGCTCAGCTTGATATGCATAAGTAACTGCCATAGCATAATTCTCCGGACGCATCATCATGACTTTATCCCGAATGGTAGGTCTTAGGCCATCCTTGAAATGCCTAAGTTTTTCTTCCGCGTCTCCAGCAATAAGGGGTACAAAGTGGCAACCCCTATCAAACTTCTTCACAAAATCGGCAACAGGTACGTCTCCCTGGCGGAGAGTCATAAATTCCCTCTTTATCCGGCTTCTGACGTCAGCAGTAAAGTATTTCTCATAGAATTTCGTCTTGAACTGTGCCCAAGTGAGTGTAGCAAGGTCAACACCATGCTCGGCTCCTTCCCACCATAAAGAAGCGTCATCCCTAAGCAGATAAGTAGTGCACCTCACACGGTCGGCGTCTCCCATGTTCAGATAGCGAAAATGTACCTCGAGTGATCGGATCCAACTCTCTGCAGCAAATGGATCGGTGGTGCCAGAAAATTCCTTCGGCCCTAGCCTCCGGAACTGCTCATAAATATCATGCTGTGGCCTAGGTGGCTGCTGTGGCTGCTGCTGCTGCATCTGCTGTAACTGCAGCTGTAGCTGTTGCTGCTGTATCTGCTGCTGCTGTAACTGTTGCTCGAAGAGACGAGCCATACCCTCTAATGCACGAGTAGCAGGATCCCCTGGAGGAGGTGGTGGTGGTGGTGCATTTCTTTGACTATTCCCTCTACGATTAACACTGTTCTCTGCCTGATTCTCGATAACGGGTACGCGTCTAGGAGGCATTTTATCTGAATGTTTTCCAAATTCTAACGTAACCAACATGCATTTAAATCTAAGTTCTCTAATCATGTAACACATCCTGACTTAATTAGCATTTTAAGCATGCAAGGCAATACTACTCAAAAAGCTATTAAACATGTATCATAAACATAATATCCATAACGTCATGCAGGTTAAATCATATAAAATCACATAAAGCAAGTAAATCTTACAACTTGAGGCTTGACGACTGATATTCCCGGCGCTGATGGTGGCACAACCCTTTGCAGGACCTTTGCTTTGATACCAACTGAGACGTCCTGCTCTTTTTATTGCTTTAAAAGTACTAGAAATTTTTTTTTTTTCCTCACTTAGCATCGGCCGAACCATAAAATATTTTTGACATCATTTTAAAAATAAACATCCAACTGCTATTTAAAAATCCAAAGAAAAATATTTTAAAGCATAAAATCGTCAAACATTTTACTAAACCTAAAAAGCAATAATTTGAAAAGTAAAGCCCATACTAAACCTCTCAAAAATCTCTCAAAAGCATACATAAGTAATCTTAAAAATCTTTAATCATAAAGCATGAGTCAAAAGTCATAATGCGGAAAAAGTAGAAGCGCTGGTCCTCGGGTTGTGTGCGCCTTCAGTCCAGTCAAATCACTCATCAAGTCCTCCCTCAATACCACCTGCATCCATCACACCTAGTGAGTCTAAAGGCTCAACACACCATAATCTTGATAACGAGTAATACGTAATACAGTCAACATATAACGGTGAAAAATATGTGTACTTAAAATATCGTTTTCATGAAGATGCATAAACATAAACATTTTCATAAATATTTTCATGATGCATAAACTTTAAACATAAACATTTTCATAAAATACTCTTTCATGACATGCAACCATAAATCTTAACCTTTTCCCTTTTTCCTCAACATGACATGACATAAAACATTTTTCATGATCATAAACATTTTTCCTTTTCCTTTTCCTTTTCCTTTTCCTTTTTGTTGAATTCAGATAGTTAATTGTGACTTTCCTGATCATGCTCATGAGGGTCGATGGATCCATCTACATAAAACCACAGTAATGGGCGGCGGGGGACACCAGCAACACTCTCACCGGTCAACTGGGCCCTGGCCTATCATGATTCGAATAGAAATACGCTCGTCGGGGCTCCTTCTGGGGCCTTTTCCCATAAATGGGCTCCCTCTGGGGCCTTTTCCCCTCACGATATTCCCATTCTTCCGTTACCACAAAACCGTTACCACATATCCGTTACCACATATCCGTTACCACATATTCGCAATGATGGAAACACGATCGTCGGGCTCCCACTGGGACCATAACCCTCACGACGTCGCCAACATTAACGAATTAGTCACAATTATTTCACATCCTTCAACATTTTTCATTCACATCACTTTAGAAAAATCATGAATATCATTACGTTTTTCATTTTTGAAACCAAGCATGCAACATCTATTTTAAATGTCTTCCCTCAATCATAAAAATCAAATAGACATTTAAAAATCATCATTCAATCATGAACAATTCATAAACATTTAAAAATAATCATATTTTCATAAAATAGCATTTAGGGCACTGCCATGACCTTAACTAATTTCTAGGTGTAAAAAGACCGTTTTACCCCTGGACTCGACATTTTACGTTTTCGACTTTTTCCTTGATTTCACGACTCTAACATGTCCCAAATAATTATTTAAGCTTACGTGAATTTTTTTTCATAATTTTATTTGGCTTAAATGTTAGACTTTTTCAATTATCTTTTTTTAATTGTTTTAATAGTGTTTTAATCCCGAAAAATACCAAACTTTAATATAAAATTCTTAAATTCTAAATTTAGTCTTTTTATATTATTTTAGCCCTTATGGACCCCGACTTGACCCCCGTGAGCCGTTTTCCAATTTTTTCTTTACTTAAAACCCTATTTTGACACCTAAACTTCGACCCCGAGCCAACTTCTGATTTTCACGAGTTACCCCCGAACCATGTCGAGCCAAAACTTGCCCAACACAATAATTTAGCCTACTGGACTCTAACTTTAACAAGAAACCCTCCCCAAAACCAAAAACGAAGGTCCCCTCTACTGCCCATAAGCTGGCCGAGAGTTATATCCTGCATGGACTCTATGTTTGATGCAATAAGGACCCTAGCCGACACTCTAGCCACGAACCAGCGTACCTAGCACTTACCCAGGATCCTAAGGACTCGCCTTAACCCTGCCCAGCAAGCTTGGAACGAGCCCTTCCCTTCCCTGCAGCCGCGCACCTCCTGCACGCGAACTGCCATGCTTCTCGGGTAGAGTCCTTCCTACAATGGACTCTTCGCCACCTCTCCTCTCGAGTCCTAGCATGGCTAGGGCTCTTCCTTGGTCTCCCCCACGCCCCTGGCTAGCCCCTGGACAAGAGTCGCACCAAGCCCGGCCGTGAGGACCCCTAATCGAACCCATGTTCTTCCCATGACAGCAACTTACGTTTTATTTGGTGCTCTTCAAATTCCAGCGTGTATGGTGCGCTTACAGGACCCTAACTCACGTGTAAACCCTTGTAAATCATGGCCTAGATCATGGCAGTCCTTAAACAACATACAATCATGTTTTAAGAATCAAAAACCTTGCTTAACATATCATGCTATGATCCAAAACGAAAATTTAGAAAAGTGGCACTTGTTTTTCTTTCATGTTATTCATGCATCCAATAATTTAAGCATTAATATGATATGATGGATGAGTAAAGGGAGATTAGGGTGTGCCTTTGCGTTTTATACGCACGAAAAACCGTTGACGACGAAGAACGGGACGCGACGATGGCTTGCTCTTGGCTTGATGCCTTCGAAAACCTCTTCTAGCTTGGTGTGGTGAGTGCCGTGTGTGTATGGGAGTGTTTTCAGATTTTAAAAAGTGTGTGGCCGATCCCTTGATGCAAAAAGTGTAGGGTTTTGGGGAGACTAAATCATGTATTATATACTAATTATTTGCTAACATGGCTTTAGGCCCATTAAGCCAACAATTAAGCCCATTAGCCTTTAATTAGAATTAAATAAAATATTAACAAGGTTTTTGTTTAAATAAATTTGTGAATTTATTAGCCGGGTTGCCAAAAAGCTCGTATTTTAGTTGAAAAACCAACACCGATAAAATTTACGCCCCGGCGTATAAAATCACCTCAAAACCCTTAATTTCATAAAAATACTAAAAAGCATCGACCATCTTTTAAATAATTAAAAATAATTATTTAATATAAATATTTTACGTTTTCTTCAGCCCTCGGTCCCCGTTCCTCGATCGTCACTTGAATATTCCTAAAAATACATTTTTTTATGCATGATGACAAATAAATCTCATTTAGCATATATACAAGTACGTCACATAATTAATTAGCAGCTAAAATCAATTAATTACTCAATTTTTCATAATATCCTAGATTCGCATGCAGTTGGATTACGTCGTCTTAATTTTGGACCTTACAGGTGTTGACTATCCCGTCAGGTACTGGTGATTTTATTGTTTATTGTGATGCATCTCACCGTGGATTGGGTTGTGTTTTGATGCAGTGGGGGCATGTGATTGCTTATGCCTCGAGACAGCTAAAACCCCATGAATCTCGTTATCCAATTCATGATCTTGAATTGGCAGTCATCGACTTTGCATTAAAGATATGGCGACATTATCTGTACGGTGAGAAATTTGAGATATATTCTGATCACAAGAGCTTGAAGTATTTGTTTTCACAATCAGAGTTGAATATGAGACAGCGAAAATGGCTGGATTTATTTAAGGACTTTGATTGTGAGATTAAATACTATCCAAGAAAGTCCAATGCAGCAGCTGATGCACTAAGTCGAAAGGTATGTTCTCTATCCTTATCGACTATGGGTGTTTCGAATTTGATTGAAGACTGCTGTTTGTCTGGATTAGCTTTTGAAACAGATCGTCAGCCTCTGAGATTATGTGCGATTCGAGCTGAACCGACATTGATATTGAAAATCAAAGAGGCACAGAAAGGTGATCAGAACGTACAAAATTCGATTGCTATGGTCAGAGCTGGACATCGATCAGAATATCAGGTTCAAAATTGTATTTTGTATGTGAATAATCGTCTTGTTGTGCCGAATGTTTCGGAGTTAAGACAGCAAATACTGACAGAAGCGCACAACAGTCGTTTTAGCATTCATCCTGGTGGCAGGAAAATGTATAATGATTTGAGGACACAGTATTGGTGGAAACAAATGAAATCTGATGTTACTGAATTTGTAGCCAAGTGTCTGAATTGCCAACAGGTGAAGGCTGAAAGAAAGAAACCAGGAGGACTGTTACAGAGTTTGTCGATTCCTGAATGGAAATGGGATCACATTTCCATGGATTTTGTGACACAGTTGCCAAGATCCTCCCGAGGTTATGATGCGATTTGGGTCGTGATTGATCGACTGACCAAATCTGCATGTTTTATTCCATACAAAATGACCTACCGATATGACCAGATGGTCGATATTTATGTGCGTGAGGTGGTCAGATTGCACGGAGTGCCGAAGTCGATTGTCTCAGACCGTGATCCTCGGTTTACTTCGCACTTCTGGCAGAGTTTGCAGCAGGCTCTAGGTACGAAGTTACATCTGAGTACCGCATATCATCCACATGCCGACGGACAGTCAGAGCGGACTATCCAGACACTGGAAGATATGCTGAGAGCGGTAGTGCTTGACTTTAGCACTAATTGGCAGAATGCCTTGCCTCTTTGTGAGTTTTCGTACAAAAATAGCTATCAGACGAGTATTGAGATGGCTCCTTTTGAAGCGTTGTACGGAAAGAAATGCAGATCCCCTCTTTATTGGGATGATATCTCTGAAGTTCCTGAGATTGGACATGACATGATCAGAGATATGACTGAAAAAGTAAAACTAATTCAGAAGAGAATGAAGGCAGCTCAGGACCGATAGGACAAATATGCCAACATTAGACAACAGCCGTTGGTATTTGAGACAGGAGACAGAGTATTTTTGAAGATTTCTCCTTTCAGGGGTATTGTCAGATTTGGCAAGAAAGGAAAATTGTCTCCACGATACGTTGGTCCATATGAGATTCTCGAGAAGGTAGGAGATCATGCCTATCGACTCGCCTTGCCGCCTTCATTATCAGGGATACATGATGTTTTTCATATATCTATGCTACGGAAGTATCTCCCCGATGATTCTCATATTATGCAGCCAGACGAGACCGAGCTGGATGAGACATTGAGTTATGTCGAAAAACCAATTCGAATTATCGATCGTAAAGAAAAATAGCTCAGAACAAAGACGATTCCTCTTGTGAAAGTTCAATGGACTCGTCATGGCATTGAAGAAGCCACTTGGGAGACTGAATCAGATATGAGACAAGAATTCCCAGCATTATTTCACTGATGTAAATTTTTATTCGACTTTAATTACATTCCTTCTTAATGATATGATTTGACAATCTGTGATTTCGAGGACGAAATCATATCTTAGGAGGGGAGAAATGTAATGCCTGAGATTTTAATTCTATTAATCTGAGGTTATTGATTATGAACTAATGTGATTATAGCCGGGCCATTACGAAACCAAATTGGGCCAAGAATATGAATTACACAACTTGTGGACAGAGAGTCTGGCGCCCGAGCGGTAGTTTTTGACCGCCCGAGCGCCAATGTTCAATAGAAGTATGCTGCGGACAGAAGATGTGGCGCCCGGGCGGTAGTTTTTGACCGCCTGAGCGCCAGTGATGATTGTGGAGGACAGAACCTCCCGCGCCCGGGCGGTAAGTTTTAACCGCCCGAGCGCCGAGCAAGCGCCCGAGCGGTAATTCTCGACCGCCCGAGCGCCAGTGCATAATAAACAAGCGCATGGATAGAGAATGCCGCGCCCGAGCGGTAGTTTAGCACCGCCCGAGCGCCAATCGAGATTCAAGAAAAAAATGACACGTTTCTGAAACATGCAACTTAGGATATATATATACATATATACGTTTGTTTCCTTCAGTAGAAAGAAAAGAGAAGAATCGAGAAAAGGTTCCTGTATATGTGTTGAAAATCCTTACGCCTTTTGTGAGAAATCCGTCCGTCTGAATTGTAATCTGACTTCAGCACTGTGTTCCTATCAACACAGGCTTCAACTGGACGTAAGTTTTATTAAGTTTTGACATGTCTTGAAATTATGATATTGTCAGAATTAAATGGGATTCATATATAGTGCTCTTGACATAGCAGACATCATAGAATCGAAGTCAGATTAAGAAACGGACTGATGATGGAATTATTATGATTTTCTGATTATATTAATTTGAAATCGGACAGATTTGGATTATGAATGAATTACAGATTATATCGGATATGAGTTATGATTTTTAATTAATGTCTGGTGATTTGGTATTGACGGGGATACTGAGATTGTGTCGTTCTGTCGTGAATTGGATTAAATCCAGATTAATCAGATTCAATGTTGAATTGAGAATAGAATATTAATATTATGATTCTTGACATGTCGTTTCAGATTTACAGAGATAGTCTTGAGTTCAAAACTGAGATTGCGTCAGACGGAGACCACAAACGAAAGGTATAATTCAATGTGGTATTGGAAGATCGACTTGAGTCGGTTTAGACTCGAGTTTCCCTAAAGCACATACTTAATTTTATTGCATTGATATTTGCATTGATTTGATTGATATACTCGTTCTCTTGAATTATAGATAGCAGGTATTAAACGAGTAATGTTGTGACAGAAGTGCCTGATAGTGGTGGGATCGCCATGGGCACATTGCACGATGTCACTAGATGGTGTAGAAATCTTGGGACAGATGTGCCTGATAGTGGCGGGATCGCCACGGGCACATTGCACGATGTCACAAGATAGGATATTGGTGATAGGACCACAGTCCATGACGGTTAGGTCAGGACACTGGATGTTTGGTTATAACGACGTGGATAGAACTAGAGTCTTTTCTATTACTGTTGGTCGATATAGGAATAGCACATCTGGAAACGGGAATCCCTAGACTAGAATTGAGTCTAGTCTGAGTCGTGGAGTCACGAGCATTGTCGACAGTTTGATATTGATTATGTTTCTGATTTTGATACATATTACTGATATTTTTACATGTTTTTATACTTTTTATATGATTGCATGTTCGTTGATTTATACTGGGATTTTATTCTCACCGGAGTTATCCGGCTGTTGTCTTGTTTGTATGTGTACATGACAACAGGTGGGACAGGATCAGGGTCCAGAAGATGAGGAGAGATCGTGATAGAGTGGAGACTTCGGACTTTGATGTATATAGGGTTGTGACACTTGATATTTAGATGTTGAACCTTAGTTTTTACTGCTGTGTAGATAGTACATGACTTGTACTTTATTTTATACTGAGTTGTATATTAGTTTGATTTCACTACATTCCGCATTAAAAAAAAATTTATGACCCTAATTAATTGATTAGTAAATTGATCCTGATGACGATTAAGAATTGATTAGCGTCCGGGTCCCCACAGAAATGTCTCGACCTTTGTCTAGCGGAGATGAATGTTATCTTATCTATGCTATTGATATCTCTAAAAAGGAACTTTCTTTATCTGAGATTCCTGTTGCGAAAATAATCCCGAATGTATTTCCCGATGAGATTCCTGATTTTTTTCCTCATCGAGAAGTTGAGTTTAGTATTGATCTTATGCCGGGAACTGCTCCCATATCTTAAGCTCCCTATCGCATGGCACCTCTGGAATTGAAAGAATTGAAAGAACAATTACATGATCTTCTCGATAAGGGATATATTCGACCGAGTGTATCACCTTGAGGAGCTCTGGTCTTATTTGTTCGGAAGAAAGATGGTACTATGCGAATGTGTATCGATTATAGGCAATTGAATCGGGCTACTGTGAAAAATAAGTACCCACTTCCTCGTATTGATGATTTGTTTGATCAGCTTCAGGGTACTTCTGTATACTCGAAGATTGATCTTCGTTCTGGGTATCATCAAGTACGAGTTCGAGACGAAGATGTGCCCAAAACTGCATTTTGTACGAGGTATGGCCATTATGAATTCTTGGTTATGCCTTTTGGTCTTACGAATGCTCCTGCTATTTTTATGGACTTAATGAATCGTGTCTTCCGAGATTATCTTGACCAATTCGTTATCGTCTTTATTGATGATATTCTTGTCTATTCGAAATCGAAAAAGGAGCATGCTGAACATTTGAGACTGGTACTTCAAACTCTTCGTACTAGTCATTTGTATGCTAAATTGTCCAAATATGAATTCTGGATGGACAAAGTGGTATTTTTGGGCCACGTCATTTCGAGACATGGTATATCTGTTGATCCTTCGAAGGTCGAAGCTGTGTTGAATTGGCCGAGACCTACGAATGTTCCTGAGATCCGTAGCTTCATGGGTTTAGCGGGATATTATCGTCGCTTTATTGAGGGATTTTCGAAAATAGCTAAACCTATTACTCAACTGACACAGAAGAATCAGCGATTCATTTGGTCAGATGAATGTGAAACTACTTTTCTTGAATTAAAGACGAGATTGACCACAGCACCTGTGCTTACTATTCCCTCAGGTACCGGAGGATTTGTGGTATGTACAGATGCGTCTGGTAAAGGTTTGGGCTGTGTTCTGATGCAACATGGCAAAGTGGTTGCTTATGCGTCTCGTCAATTGAAATCTCATGAAGCATGTTATCTTATTCATGATCTCGAATTGGCCGCCATTGTGTTTGCTTTGAAGATTTGGCGCCATTACTTGAACGGAGAAAATTTTGTTATCTATTCGGACCATAAGAGTCTGAAATATCTCTTTTCTCAATCTGATTTGAATATGAGGCAACGCAAGTGGATGGATCTCCTAAAGGATTTTGATTGTGAGATTCAATATCACCCTGGATCGGTGAATGTTACTGCGGATGCCCTTAGTCGTAAAGTACATGATTCTGTGTTAGCTTCTGTTTGTGTCGCCAAAGTACACGAGGATATATGTACTTCTGGTTGGACTTTTCACTCGAATTGGAATTCTGTCACTGTCTCAGCATTGCAAATTGAGCCGAACTTGATATCGAAAATACGAAAGGCCCAACGAAGCGATGCTCAGATCCAAAAGTCGAAAGAACTTGTATCTGCAGGACATCAGTCTGGATTTCAGATTTCTTCTGATGGTTCTTTACGACTTAATGGTCGGCTGGTAGTTCCTGATGATTCTGATTTGAAATCTGCCCTTCTTCGAGAAGCACATTGTAGCAAATACAGTATTCACCCTGGAGGCCGAAAGATGTATTTGACATTGAGACCTCAATTCTGGTGGAAACGTATGAAGAAGGACATTGCTGAGTTTATTTCGAAATGTCTGGTCTGCTAGCAAGTGAAAGCCGAGAGAATGAAACCGGGAGGATTGCTCCATAGTCTTGAAATCCCGAAATAGAATTGGGAACATATTGCTATGGATTTTGTGACTCATTTACCTCGTTCGCCCAAGGGCTGTGATGCTATTTGGGTCATTAATGATCGGCTTTTGAAATCTGCGCATTTCATTCCGTATGAACGGACTTATCCTTATAAGAGAATGACCCATTTATACATTGAGAATGTTGTGAGGCTGCATGGTTTGCCAGTCTCGATTTTATCTGATCGTGATCCCAGATTTGCTTCTAAATTCTGGGGTAGTTTTCAGGAATCGATGGGTACACGTTTGGCTATGAGTACTGCTTATCATCCTCAAACTGATGGCCAGACTGAGCGTACGATTCAAACGTTGGAGGATATGCTGCGTGCTGTTGTGATGGACTTCAGAATGGGATGGCAATATGTCTTACCATTGGTTGAATTTTCTTATAATAATAGCTTTCAGACGAGTATCGGTATGGCACCGTTTGAAGCTCTATATGGGAGGGGATGTAGATCACCGTTATTCTGGGATGAGATTGGTGAGAGACAATTGACTGGACCTGAAATGATACAGGAAATGAACGATAAGGTTCAGTTGATTCGGCAGCGAATGAAAGCTGCACAGGATCGTCAAACGAGTTATGCGAACAAACGAAGACGACCCTTGGAATTCCAGAAAGGTGACAGTGTTTTTGAAAATATCTCCCTTTAGAGGCACTGTTCGATTCGGCATGTGAGGGAAGTTATCTCCTCGATATGTTGGTCCATACGAGATTCTGGATCGAGTTGGTGATCTTGCGTATCGATTAGCATTACCACAAGATTTATCTGCCATTCATGATGTATTTCATGTTTCTATGTTGAGGAAATATGATTCGGATCCATCACATGTGCTTGCACCTGACGAGGTTGAACTTGATCCTTCTCTTTCCTATGTTGAACAACCTGTTCGCATTATGGATCGAAAGGAAAAGATATTGCGTAATAAATCGATCCCTTTGGTTCGAGTACAATAGACACGGCATGTGGGGACCCGGACGCTAATCATCTTCTTAATCATTTTTTGGATTTAATTATCAATTAAGATGAATAGGGTCTAAAATTTTTTCTTTCACAAAGCAAGGGCGGAACGTAATGGAATTTAATTAATATACATATCAGTATAAAAATACAATTCTGTACAATACACATTCAGACTAGACTAAGGTTCAACTACTAGATTTCAAGTGTTAGAACCATATCTACAACAAGTTCGGAATCACCACGCTAAACTTGTCCTCTCTCATCATCTTCTTGACCCCGATCATGTCCCACCTGTTATCATGCACACATACAAACAAGACAACAGCCGAATAACTCCGGTGAGAATAAATCCCAGTATAAACAATGTGTACATGCCATGGTATAATAAAGCATGAAACAGATATCACTACATGTATTATAATCTGACAATGCGAATCGATATCAAACTTTAAATAAAACATGAATTGAAATCTACGAAACATAAATTATACAATCTGTAATTCAACTCATGACTTGGCATCTCAGACTCGACTCAACTCTCATCTAATCTAGGGATCCCGGTGAATAAGAACGTAACAGGTCTCCCACCTACTACTACCGGTCGCGGTGGTGGTACGTTCTTATTTCTGAACTTTGGTCTAGTCTATATCGAATAATCTGTAATAAGGATGCTATTTGTATCTGAAGCATCTCGATATACCAAACGTCCAGTGTCTTGGCATGTCTGTCCAAGACTAACCCTATTCTGACAATGTGCAATGGGCCAGTGACTCCTCTGTCATAGTCTAGCCCCTCTGTCAGTGACTCTTACTCAATAGCTCTCTGCTATCTACTTTCTAATTCAATAAAATAAACATAATTATTAAAACACAAAGGTATAAAAACATTACCATACAAGTATGTGGTTTAGGGAAACTCGAGTTAAATCTAACTCAAGTCGATCTCCAAGTTAACATCGATTTATACATTTCTCTTCTCGATCTGACGAAGTCGAAGTTTCGGGTTCAAATCTGTCCATTCCCAATCTAGCAATGACAATCGAATATGTATAATATCAGTGAACAACTCAATTCAGAACCTGTTCTGATCAATACTCAAATCAAAATACAATCTGATCAATATCAATCGACATACAGTACAACAATACAATCTCCATCAATCGTAAATCTGGTCAATATCAATCTATTGATGTTTCGAAGTCATAAAAATACAGTCTCGATAACCCCGTCAATCTCAACATCACATATATAATACCAGAACTCATAATCAATATCGGTACAACTAATAATCTCAATAACAATACAAATCTGATATCGAATCTCAATCAAATCAACTCCGAAAATCATAACAATTACATAAATAGTCTGTTCTTTAATCTAACTTCAAATATACGATGTCTAGTGTATCAGAAACATCATATCTGATTCATATTCGATTCTGACAATAACATAATTTTAAATCATGTCTAAACATAACAAAACTTACGTCCAGTTATAGCCTGCGTCAATAGGAACTTAGTATTGAAGTCGGATTAAAAATCGGACGGACGGATTTCCAAAATCTTCAATCACAAATTGAAATCCTTCCTCGGAGCCTTTTCTCGATTCCTCTCTGAATTGTGAAGAATGAATCGATTGTGTATATATATATATATATACACGTTGCATGGTGAGGGACAAGTGGCGCATCTTTTCACAACACACGTTTCGCCGCGGGTGCGCTATACTTTTGTACCGCGGGTGCGCTCAGTGTACTGATATACATCAAATTTTCCAGAAGCTTGGACCGCGGGTGAGCTCCCTTTGGTACCGCGGGTGCGGTGCATGTTCTGCCCCAAAAATGTATCCTACTGCCCTCCAAGCGTGGGTGCGGTATAAGCTTAAGCGCGGGTGCGGTGGCTATTGAAATCAAAAATCCAACTTTCTGCCCTTACACCGCCGGTGCGGTCTACTTTTTGGCGCGGGTGCGGTCTCTCTCTTTGTCAACAAACTCAATTTGCAACGTCGCTTCTCCACGTCTGTTCTTCCATCGCCTTATTCATAATATATAAAAATTCAAAAGTATCAAACTAAAATCTCGGGCATTACATTTCTCCCCCCCTTAGATATGAGTTCGTCCTCGAACTCACAGGTAATCCTATCAGATACATCAGAAGAAATGTATAACAGAGTTTAATCCAAAAACTCATCTCAATGAATCATTTCTGAAATCTCAATCTCATAGCGGATTTTGTCTTTTAAATAGTCTCTTTGATATTCTGACAATCTTACTGTGTTTTCAACCACAGAATAATCTTCATTTTGAAATATCTGTCTTTTACGGATCTTTGATTCCAAACTGGAATAATAATTCAAAAAGTATAATATCATAATATCCTTCGGAATAACCATGTTCTAATCAATCTTGCAATACTGGCTATACAACATCCGTATATACCAATCCACAGCTCATAACAAATCAACACCATCAGCTGTTATCAAATTTGTTTAACCTAGTCAAGGATATATTCTATTTTCAGTCGCAAATACTAACAGTCATCGTCCGACGTTGGCATATTCAATCTGTTTACTCTGAGCTGTTTTCACATTCTTCTAAATAAGTTACATTTTCTTTGCCATATCTTTGACCGTATCCGATTCTATCTTAGGTATCTCCAAGGTATTATCCTTATATAAAGGAAAGTTGGAATCCGTATTGTACAATGCCTCGAGAGAACCTATCTCATTATTCATCTGATAGCTATTGTCATACAATCATTCACAAAGTGACAACACATCGTATCAACTAGTGCTAAAATCCAGCCCTACAGTTCCTGGATATCCTCCAGTATCAGGATAGTTGCTCTAACTATCTGTCGATCTATAGACGATAAGTGAAAGAGTTCATTGTATACTCTGCCAAAATTACAAAATCAAACGAAAATTACAGTCTGCTATAAATCAACCTTGGCGTTCAGTACCATCTATCCTCTTTTCTGACATAAATCTTTATCGACTGGTCATATCCGTAAGTCTTCATATACAAATAATATATGCAAATTCACGCAATCTATTAACAACAATCACATCACATCACAATTTTGAAAAGATTTCGGTGGTTTCATTACGAAATCTATAGAAAGGTACTTCCATTTCTATTCAAAAATCGATAATCGATATAACCAATCTCCTGTTTTCCCCTCTTCTGCTACTAGAAAGGATACTGAATCAATCATTGTGCGCTTCTGACCATATCGGTAATTTCAGATTTGAAATATATCTGGCACAACTAAATCAATTATTATCATACCATACAGTATTACTTACCTGATATTCTGATCGACACCCTGTTCTGACTATCGATATCGAATTCTGTAATATCAATCTGAAATATTCGGTACAAAGAGACGATTCTGTCACACATCTGTTACTCTGATCGATGCTCTGCTCTGATCCTCATAAACGGTAATTTCTGATAATACTGTCAATTTGGCTACTCGATCATATCTTCGATGTTGTTTAAATTAACTGCTATATCATCTTCGAATGTAATGTCCCCCAAAAAATATAATCTGTCTTCAATACTGTTTTAGAACAATAACAATTCTCAAGCAATTTCACAACAACAGTCACATATCATAATTTGCTAACCGCAGACAAATATGAATTTCTGACTTTTCTGCCATCAGTGTCGTTCTCAATCACTGATCACGGCCTTAGCTGTGCTAATATCAATCGGTATACCATATTCGGATATCACATACTTGGAATACAATCTGTTTCAATTAAGATTCATATCTGAACAACTTCTGTATACAACAATTTCAGTTCTCAGATCCTATGAATAAAGGATTCATCAACCCATAATCAGAACTGAAGTATTTTACAGAGAACATACAATCAGATGTAACTTTCGGTCAGTAAATCTTCTAACTGATATTTCAATTCTTTCAAATCAATCAGTATCATTCTGTACGGACTTCTAAAATAAAACCAGTACCTGGTATCAAATCAAGGCGGAAATCATCTCTCTGATATAAGGCAAATCCGGAATTTCATCTAGAAAGATTTTAGCAATTCTCCTGCTATTGACCAATCAGCTCATGGTATATTCATTTCTAGTAATCAACTGAATGCATAAGGAATAATTCCATTCCTTTCGATAATCATCGAATCATAATTAATACAAAAATCAAAGGAATTCAAAATCAAAAATCCTTACCGTACATTATTCATTCTTCGGCCATTTCAGGTCCGAATCTTACAATCTCCTGGTAAGAATCTACAATAGCTCTGTACTTGTTCAATATATCCATATCAATAATGCTGCCACTATATCATCAAGTTCCTCCTGGGTCTGTTCCTCGGTCACTACCACCAGATGATTCTGCTCCCTCAAATCTTCGAGAACCTCTCTGTGGACAGACTCTAGCAAAGTGTCCCTGCTGTTTACAGATATTGCACCTACCAGTCACTCCCTGGCATTGCTCTGTGGGATGTCTCCCTCCGGAAGTTCTGCAATAAACTCCAGTATAACTCGGGCTAGAACAACTGGAGCTAGATAAACCGCTCGGTCCGCTCCATAATTTCTTAAACTGTTTCTTTCGAGCTTTCAACAGATCTGGCTTCCCACTCGTACTGCCACTATCAAATCTGAGAGGGGATTTCTGTGTCTGGGGTCGGATCACATCCAACTTCCCTCGTTGTCGACTTAAACTTGCCTCAGCTCTCTTTGCTTTATTCAAAGCATCACCAAAATGCTGGGGTCGCTCTACCTTTACCAAGGAAGATATCTCAGCATTCAATCCGTTGATGAACTGATCCGCTACAGCTTCATCATTCCCAGCTATAAGAGGAGCAAAACGTAATAAAGTAGAGAATTTAGCAACATATTCTTCAATATTCAGTTGGCCCTGTTTCAAATTCTCAAACTCTACTTTCTTGTCATCTCGGTACGAAACTGAGAAAAATCTTCGATAGAATTCAGCTCTAAAGATTTCCCACGTAATTACCGTACCACGCTGTTCTAATACTCTTTTGGTTGTAATGCACCAACTCCTTGAGACGTCGTGTAAGTGGTTGGGCACTAGTTTAATTCTCCGTTTGTCTGGATACTCAAGTGAATCAAACAATATCTCTATATCATCTAACCAATTCTCACAATCATCAGATGTCTCAGTATCTCTCAGAATCGGCGGTTGAAATGACTGAAACTGTTTCAACTGTATTTCCATCGGAGTTTCTGACACATCTATCTGATCAGTCGAAGTACTACCTCTTTCTGGAATTCTTCGAGGAGGTATATCTGATTATCACAAGAGTTAGTATCACATGAGATAAATCAATCTCAGTCCCTTTCTGATCAGCTTACCTCCTGATCAAGAATTGGTTCTGATTCATTTTCAAATCAGACATATTACCAAATCAACTCAGATATTCAGGTAACATGTATTTAAAAACAATAACACATAATATCATGCTAGCACACACAATGTAATTCAACATTATAATAAATCACATGCTAGCAATCAAAAGCAGGAAATAAAACTCAATCTACCCCGCTCATTCTCCTCTATCTCAGTAAAAAAAAACTTCCAGTTCTAGAACCTACTGTTCTGGAACCTAATGCTCTGATACCACCTGTTGTGGGGACCCGAACGCTAATCATCTTCTTAATCATTTTTGGGATTTAATTATCAATTAAGATAAATAGGGTCTAAAATTTTTTCTTTCACAATGCAAGGGCGGAATGTAATGGAATTTAATTAATATTCATATCAGTATAAAAATACAATTCTGTACAATACACATTCAGACTAGACTAAGGTTCAACTACTAGATTTCAAGTGTTAGAACCATATCTACAACAAGTCCGGAATCACCACGCTAAACTTGTCCTCTCTCATCATCTTCTTGACCCCGATCATGTCCCACCTGTTGTCATGCACACATACAAACAAGACAACAGCCGGATAACTCCGGTGAGAATAAATCCCAGTATAAACAATGTGTACATGCCATGGTATAATAAAGCATGAAACAGATATCACTACATGTATTATAATCTGACAATGCGAATCGATATCTAACTTTAAATAAAACATGAATTGAAATCTACGAAACATAAATTATACAATCTGTAGTTCAACTCATGACTCGGCATCTCAGACTCGACTCATCTCTAATCTAATCTAGGGATCCCGGTGAATAAGAATGTAACAGGTCTCCCACCTACTACTACCGGTCGCGGTGGTGGTACGTTCTTATTTTTGGACTTTGGTCTAGTCTATATCGAATAATCTGTAATAAGGATGCTATCTGTATCTGAAGCATCTTGATATACCTAACGTCCAGTGTCTTGGCATGTCTGTCCAAGACTAACCCTATTCTGACAATGTGCAATGGGCCAGTGACTCCTCTGTCATAGTCTAGCCCCTCTGTCAGTGACTCTCACTCAATAGCTCTCTGCTATCTACTTTCTAATTCAATAAAATAAACATAATTATTAAAACACAAAGGTATAAAAACATTACCATACAAGTATGTGGTTTAGGGAAACTCGAGTTAAATCTAACTCAAGTCGATCTCCAAGTTAACATCGATTTATACCTTTCTCTTCTCGATCTGACGAAGTCAAAGTTTCGGGTTCAAATCTGTCCATTTTCAATCTAGCATTGACAATCGAATATGTATAATATCAGTGAACAACTCAATTCAGAACCTGTTCTGATCAATACTCAAATCAAAATACAATCTGATCAATATCAATCGACATACAGTACAACAATACAAACTCCATCAATCGTAAATCTGGTCAATATAAATTTTTTGATGTTTCGAAGTCATAACAATACAGTCTCGATAACCCCGTCAATCTCAACATCACATATATAATACCAGAACTCATAATCAATATCGGTACAACTCATAATCTCAATAACAATACAAATTTGATATCGAATCTCAATCAAATCAACTCCGAAAATCATAACAATTACATAAACAATCTGTTCTTTAATCTGACTTCAAATATACGATGTCTACTGTATCAGAAACATCATATCTGATTCATATTCGATTCTTACAATAACATAATTTCAAATCATGTCTAAACGTAACAAAACTTATGTCCAGTTATAGCCTGCGTCGATAGGAACTTAGTATTGAAGTCGGATTCAAAATCGGATGGACGGATTTCCAAAATCTTCAATCACAAATTGAAATCCTTCCTCGGAGCCTTTTCTCGATTTCTCTCTGAATTGTAAAGAATGAATCGATTGTATATATATATATATATACACGTTGCATGGTGAGGGATAAGTGGCGCATCACTTCACAACACACGTCTCGCCGCGGGTACGCTATACTTTTGCACCGCGGGTGCGCTCAGTGTACTGATATACATCAAATTTTCCAGAAGCATGGACCGCGGGTGCGCTCCTTTTGGTACCGCGGGTGCGGTGCACGTTCTGCCCCAAAAACGTACCCTACTGCCCTCCAAGCGCGGGTGCGGTAGAAGCTTAAGCGCGGGTGCGGTGGCTATTGAAATCAAAAATCCAACTTTCTGCCCTTACACCGCGGGTGCGGTCTACTTCTTGGCGCGGGTGCGGTCTCTCTCTTTGTCAACAAACTCAATTTGCAACGTCGCTTCTCCACGTCTGTTCTTCCATCGCCTTATTCATAATATATAACAATTCAAAAGTATCAAACTAAAATCTCGGGCATTACACGGCATGGTGTGGAAGAGTCGACGTGGGAGTTGGAAAGCAAAATGCGAGATTCATATCCGCATTTATTTGATGCTAGTCCATCTGTTCCATTGTATTCGATGTATTCTGATCCGTTTAATGATTTTAGTTTTGATATGTACTATAACTGGTGACATATATATGTTTGCCAATGTTATGTATATAGTGATATTTGAGATTTCGAGGACGAAATCTTTTAAGTGAGGGAGAAATGTAAGGACCGTGTATTATATTATCGTAAATCCTATGTGATTATCGATAATTCATGAATTTGATATGTGATTATGCATTTGATGTATATTATGACAATGAAATTGAGAAAATGAATATTGAATATGAGTTGACGTTGTAAGAGCTCGAGTGGAGAAGTCGGACGCCAATATAGTACGAAAGTCAATATTTGTACAAAACATGTGGCGCCCGAGCGGTAGAAAATGACCGCCCGAGCGCCAGGGTATGTAAAATGTGTTCGGGCAGAACATGCCGCGCCCGAACGGTAATTTGTGACCGCCCGAGCGCGGTGCAATTGTACTCGGGGGCAGAATGTCTCGCGCTCGGGCGCGAGAATTCTACTGCCCGAGCGCCGAAGCGGTGGGGATAAGAATCCCTTCTTTCTTTCTTTTCCTTCGTCAGTTCATTTCAGCAACTTCGAGGGAAAGTTAGAGATTTGATTTTCTTTTGTCCGAATCGACTTCGAAACGCTGTCTTAACGCGAAACAAATTATATATTTGTGATCTTCGCGTCGAGGGCTTCTGACTGAGGTAATTTTCTTCTGGTTCCAGCAGCTTGAAATATCAAAGTGCTGAAATAGCATGTATTTGAAGTTGAATTTCCTATATGTAGTAGAATAACCGACAATAAACTCATATTCGAAGTCGGAATTGAATTATGATATGATTATGATTTGATAAGAATTGTTGAAGTTTGAAAAGATATTTGAAACTCATATTAATGATTTGGAGTATGTTATTGATTGGAATGAGTATGGTATTGATGTAGATAAAGTGTAATATCAATATCTTCAGGCTACATCAACTGGAAACGAAGAATTGAGGTATGTTGCGACCGGGTAACATACGACAGGTATCTGTATTATATGATATATGTTGGATTGATTTGACTGATTGGATTGAGAATATGTGTCTATATGCCTTAATTGTTGAGTTTATTTGGCATACATGACATTAAGATTTGAATATCGATGTATAAAATAAATGTTTTGTTAACACACATCGTTTGATGCATACATCGATACATGACATGCACGTCGAGCTATGATCCTTGGATACCCTGATATGATTTGATTGGATTCTGGGGTTTGTGAACACAATGTTATGTTTCGTATTATATGACCCTTAAAAACATAGAAATTTGTGGCCCCGATGAATGGATATGAGATTTGGGATTTGATGGCGCTTTGTCGACGCTATCATACGAGTATCCCTTATTGAGGCCGGTGTGCCAGCTCGAGCATTGATTTGATAGCGATTCGTTTGATTCTGACATGTGCTCAGTGGATGGGCATTTGACCTGATACCTCCACGACATATATGCATTGCATACCATATATCATTGTTTGAATGCTTGTGGTATATATGATGGTTGTTTCATACGGAGCTTTGCTCCCCCCCAAGGGGGGCTGTTGTTGTCTTTGTGTGTGGACAATGGCAGGTACTCTAGGTTATCAGGAGACCGGAGAGGGTACTTCTGGAGGGAGTCACAGTTTGAGTTGAGGTTTATGTTTTGTTCCCAGTATATATGAATATGTATTTATATACCGGGGTCGCGCACCATACTAAGAACATCCATGGCGTTTTTTGTATACTAGGTATATATGTAACTCAAGAACTCGGATCATTTATCAACAGGAAAATGACAATGTTTTCCATAAACCAACCTATAGGGAGACATATTCAATGATGTTTTAAAAGCTGTTCGATATGCCCAAAGTGCATCATTAAGTCGCAGAGACCAATCTTTTCTATTTGAGTTAACAGTTTTTTCCAAAATTTGCTTTATCTCCCTATTAGCTAATTCAACTTGTCCATTTGTTTGAGGATGATAAGGAGTAGTTACTTTATGAGTAATACCATATTTTTTCATTAATGAAGCAAACGGTTTATTAACAAAGTGAGTTCCCCCATCACTTATCATGGCTCGAGGAATTCCAAATCTACTAAAAATATTTTCTTTTAAAAATTTGATGACGATTTTATGATCATTTTTTCGACATGGAATTGCCTCTATCCATTTGGAAACATAATCAACTGCAACTAAAATATACAAGTATCCAAACGACGATGGAAAAGGTCCCATAAAATCAATTTCCCAACAGTCAAAGATTTCAATTTCAATGATAGGATTCAAAGGCATCATGTTTCTTTTTGAAATCGCACCCAATTTTTGACAATTTTCACAGATCTTGCAGATTTCATGGGTGTCTTTAAACAAAGTGGGCCAATAAAATCCACACTGCAAGATTTTTGCAGCCGTTTTCTTTGAAGAAAAATGTCTTCCGCATGCTTCTGAATGACAAAATTTAATGACACTACTTACCTCATTGTCGGGTATGCAACGTCGAAAAATTTGATCTGGACAATACTTGAACAGATACGGATCATCCCAATAAAAGTTTTTTACCTCATTCAAAAATTTTCTTTTATCTTGGGAACTCCATTGCGGTGGCATTTTTTCTGTCACAAGAAAATTTACTATGTTAGCAAACCAAGGTGTAGTAGTAACTGAAAATAGATGTTCATCAGGAAAATTATCGTTAATTGGTGTCATTTCACAAGATGATCCTATTACTAGTCTCGAAAAATGATCGGCTACGACATTCTCGGTTCCTTTTTTATCTTTGATCACAATGTCAAATTCTTGGAGTAACAAAATCCATCGTATCAGTCGTGGCTTTGCATCCTGTTTGGTCAACAAATATCTAATAGCAAAATGATCAGTAAACACAATAGTCGTTGATCCAATCAAATAAGAACGAAATTTATCTAATGCAAATATTACAGCAAGTAGTTCTTTTTCAGTTGTGGAGTAATTCATTTGAGCATTGTTTAAAGTTCTACTTGCATAATATATCACATAAGGCTTACCGTTTCTTCTTTGACCCAGTACTGCACCGACTGCATAATCACTCGCATCGCACATGATTTCAAATGGTAAAGATCAATCAGGAGGTTGCATGATAGGATCTGATGTTAAATGTCGAATAATTTTATCAAAAGCATTTTGACATTCTTGAGTCCACTCAAATGCAGTGTCTTTTGTTAAGAGGTTACAAATGGGTTTAGAGATTAAACTAAAGTCCTTTATAAACCTCCTATAAAATCCAGTATGTCCAAAAAATGAGCGAATTTCTTTAATGATTTTTGGAGGGGGTAAATTGGCAATGACATCAACTTTTGCTTTATCAACTTCAATTCCATTTGATGACACGACATGTCCCAAAACAATTCCAGAAGTAATCATGTAATGACATTTTTCCCAATTTAAAATAAGACATTTTTCCTCGCATCTTTTTAAAACTTTTTCCAAATTTTCAGGACAATTATCAAATGTATTCCCAAAGACAGTTAAATCATCCATGAAAATTTCCAAACAATTTTCAACCATGTCGCAAAAAATGCTTAGCATACATCTTTGAAATGTTGCTGGGGCATTGCATAAACCAAATGGCATCCTTCTGAATGCAAATGTTCCAAAAGGACATGTGAATGTAGTTTTTTCTTGATCTTCGAGTGCAATGGGAATTTGATAATAACCTGAATATCCATCAAGAAAACAGTAGTATGGATGACCTGCTACTCTTTCTAAAATTTGATCCAAAAATGGTAATGGAAAATGATCTTTTCTAGTGGCGTCATTTAATTTTCTATAATCAATACACATCCGCCAACTAGATGGGACTCGACTTGTTAAAAATTCACCTTTTTCATTTTTTATCACTGTGATGCCAGATTTTTTTGGAACTGCTTGTGTTGGGCTTACCCACTTAGTATCAGAAATAGGGTAGATAATCCCAACATCAAGTAGTTTGAGAACTTCAGTTTTCACAACATCTTTCATGTGCGGATTTAATCTCCTTTGTGGTTGTTGAGATGTTTTAGCACTTTCTTCTAAATGAATTTTGTGTGTGCAAATTAGTGGATTAATGCCCTTGAGATCTTTGAGTGTCCAACCAATTGCATTTTTATGTCTTTTAAGCATATCAACTAATTTACCTTCTTGATCACTTTCTAGTTTGGAAGAAATTACCACCGGATATGTTTCATCTTCTCCAAGAAATGCATACTTCAATTCTTCTGGCAAGGGTTTTAACTCCAATATGGGTGGTTCGTCTTTGTTCTCATATTTTGCATCAAATTCTTTCTCTGATCCTGGTAACGAGTGATACCTGATAAAATCATCAAGATCAATTTCAATATTTTCTTTAACAGTTTCAATTGAACAAATATCTAATTGATCACGAGTACTCCCTTCTTGAATGTTTTCTTCCACAAGAGTTTCAATAAGATTTTCATCTTCACTTTCATCTCCTTTGTCATGTGGTTGCTTACAAAGATTAAAAACATTGATCTCCAAGGTCATGTTACCAAATGACAACTTCATTATTCCATTCCTGCAATTTATAAGGGCATTAGAAGTTGCTAAAAATGGACGACCCAGAATTATAGGAATTGCATTACAAGCTTCGATAGGTTGTGTATCTAAAACTATGAAATCGACAGGATATACAAAGTCATCAACTTGGACCAATACGTCTTCTATCATACCTCTTGGCACTTTAACAGATCTATCGGCAAGGCTTTTTTAATCTTTCGTTCTCCAATAATACATGAAATAGTAGGACAACCAGGGTCTTTGTATTTCAAAGTATTATTATTTTGAATGATTGCACTTACTTGTTCGGCTAAAAATGCTTTCTTTTTCACATTCAATTTTCTTTTCACAGTGCACAAGTCTTTCAAAAATTTGACATATGATGGTACCTGTTTTATTGCATCTAATAAAGGAATATTAACTTTTACTTGTTTAAAAATATCATATATATCAGAATTCAAATTTGATTTTTTTGTATTTTTCAATGCATGAGGGAATGGTGGTGACACTGTCTGTTGAACCTCCTCTTCGCAAGTTATGGGTTCCACTTCCTTACCCTTTGGAGTTGATTTATCATCATCTTCACAAGGTTCAAGAATGGATTTTTCCACAACCTTACCACTTCGAAGGGTAATAACAGATTTTACCTGATCCATCGATTGAGTTCCAGAAGTTCCAGTTTGTGAATGATGATCCTTGGGATTAGGAAGAGGTTGTGAAGGAAATTTACCTTTTTCATGAACATTAAGTGCAGATGCAAATTTAGCAAGAGTATCTTTCAAATCTGTCATGGTTTTAGCAGTTTGAGTATTGATAGACTCTTGCTTTGCAATGAAAGAATTCAATGTATCTTCCAAATTTCTTTTAGGTGGAGGAATATAAGGTGCATAATTTTGAAAATTTTGTTGATTTTGGAAATGTGGTTGTGAAAATTTTGCAGCATTATCATTCCTCCAACTAAAATTTGGATGATTTCGCCAACCTGGATTGTAATTTTGAGAAAATGGTTCAAAATTTGGCCTTTTGAAATTGTTCAAAACATTGGCTTGTTCATGGAGACATTCTTTAAAAGAGGGCAAAGTGGGACAATCTTTTGTAAAATGATCACTTGTATCACAGATGTGACACACAATTTCTTGAACAGATTTTAATTGACCATTCTTTTTCAATTCAAGTGCCTCAACTTTTCTTGCCAAAGAGGTAAATCTAGCTTGAAGATCATGTTCATCTTTGAGAGTGTACATACCTCCACCAGATGTAGGAGATTGAATCTTGTTTGATGGTTCGATTGTACCTATAGTGTCCCAATTTTGAGCATTTTCAGCTAATGAATCGAGATACTCAATTGCCTCATTTGGATCTTTATCTTCAAATGTTCCATTACACATAAATTCAACCATTTGCCTATCTTTAGGTGTTAAGACTTCATAAAATTGAGAAAAAACTCTCCAAATTTCAAAGCCATGATGTTGACAAAGATTAAGCAATTCTTTGTATCTATCCCAACACTGATAAAAAGTTTCTCCTTGTTTTTGAGTGAAAGTGATGATTTGCCTTTTGAAAGAATTTGTTCTATGAGATGGAAAAAACTTTTTCAAAAATTGTTGTTGCAATTCATCCCAAGTTCGAATGGATCCCGATCTAAGATTTTGTAGCCAAGTTTTAGCTTTATCTTTTAAAGAAAAAGGAAAAAGCTTAAGTCGAATGGTGTTCATGCTACAATTTAGATCATTATATGTGTTGCACACTTCTTCAAACTCTCGTAAATGCATGTATGAATTTTCAGAATCTAAGCCATGAAAATTGGGTAAAAGTTGGATAATACCAGGATTAAAATTGAAATGAGATGCATCAGGGGGAAAAACTAGACATGAAGGTGCACTAGTACGTGTAGGATTCATGTGATCTCTAAGTATTCTTCGTCTATCATGATCATGTTGAGATTGAATTTCATCTTCATTTTCTTGGATGGGTTCTTCCGCCATGTTTTGTAAAAATAAAGGGTTATTTCGAATGAGTCGACCACTAAGTGTACGTGACCAAATGCTCATGCAAATGCAAATGCAAAAGAATAAAAACACACAAAAGCAATAAAAATTTAAATAAAGAAAAATAAACTATAAATAAAATTAAATAGACTTGAAATTAAATTATACTTCCCCGGCAACGGCGCCAAAAACTTGTTGCGACTTTGATTGTTGCACTCCCAAGAGCAGGTTGTCCACAAGTAGTATAATTCGGTGAGTCCGAATATTGTATCCACGAGGAAGCTAAGGAAATTACAAGTCCACTACAATTTCTTTTTATTTATTTTTTCTTTTAGTTGTTTAAATCTTTAATTGGTAATTTTTAATTGTTCAAATTTTAATTTCAGTAGTTGAGATTAAAGGATCCACTCTTGGTATTTTAATAAAGTTAACATTAACGAACAATATTGAAATCCACTTAATAAAATGGTTCCAATATATTAAATAATCATATTTATATTATGTTATATATTATTTTCTTATAAGTATATAATATATACCAAAACTTATAAATGTTGTAGCACCCGTAAATCAGTAGACGTTTAAGCCATGCATAATTCTAGATTTCTAAATTTAATTGAATTCATTGCATAATTATTTTAAATCCATTTATTTGAAGTTAATTATTCATTATTTCAGTTCAGTAGTTTGATTTTTAGCATTTCAGTTATTTCAGTGAGGCCGGACCGGAGTCGGAGTTTTGAGGTAGAATTTAAGATTTGAGAAATATTTCCAGAAGTTAATTTAGCTAGCAAGTAAGTTCATTTAAGTTAGTAAGGGAGGTTTGAGGATTTAATTTAATTATTTGAGGTGATTAAGAAATGAGCTCATTTAAGTTATTTAATTAAGGGGTTAGCTCACTAAATTATTTAAAGGATTAGTAAGGCTTTCAAGGATTATTAGTTGACTAGATAACCATCACTTCCCACTCATTTTATTAGCATAATTTCGGCCCCTTAGTTGCTAGGCAACTCAATTGCCAACTCATCAACCTTTTGACCATTTCTTTGCATGTAAGTTGAAGGATAATTCTAGGATTTTTGGGAGCACAATTTAATTAATTAATGGACATATTCTAGTCTAGAATCAAGAGAGAATTCGGCCACTACCTCCTAGAAGCATCCACCAACTCATTTGATATCAAACCATAATTCAAAATCCAAATTTGGGAAGACTTGGTCTTGATTCTTTCCTTATATCTTGCACCCACTTCCCTCACCCTCCTAACCATTTTTCCCCCCCTCTCCTTTTCGAAAATTCAGAGTGAAATCTGACCCCTTTTCAGTGTAGAAAAATCGTGAGTCTTAGCTAGAGGGAAGGCAAGAAAAATCGAGAGCAAGAAAGGTAGACAAGAAGCGCTCCATCTCCTCCGTGCCGCGTCGTCGTCGTTTCGTTCGTTTTCTTTCGAAACGAAACCAGGCATGTCTAGATTTCTTTCAAACCTCAATCAAGTCATATTATCATTTATTTTTCAGTACATGATCATGTTTATTCAAGCAAAAACCGAGATACATGTCAAAACATTTTGGAACAACACATGCAGAATTTTCGATTTTCCTTGGCAAGCTTCACGGTTTCTTTTAGTTTGTGAGTTTCAGGTATTGGATCGACTCCAGGCTCCCAAGGAGACTTATATACATGTAATAGGATGCATTAGGACCACATTTTTCCATCGGTTTCAGCCCATGCTCGCTGGAAAGCAAGAAATGACAGCATCACCATTTGTGTCCCTTTTTGAGTTCGAAAATTTCAGTTTTGTGTCAAGGGGTTTGGATCTGATCTTGGCTGCCCTAAGGGCTCTTAGCCATGGTTGGATCACTTCCCTAACATGTCTAAGACGTGACTAAGTCGCCCTTTTGGTGGCTTGGTCCATGGCTCATCGGTTTTTAAATAATCAACAAGAACAGCCCCTTTCCCCATTCGGCTTCTTCCTTTGTTCAGCATATGGTTTCGGTTTGTGTTTGCTTGGTGTGGATCTTGATTGGCCTATGGCCCTTAGCCATGGTTCATATCATGCTCCTAGATGTCTAGATCATGCCATGGTCAATCAAATGGCCATTGGAATGACATGAGACATCGATCTTAGAAAAACACTACACACGCATGCACGTTGCTCTCGGTTGGACCCTTCGGTTGAGTTTTGGTGTGATGCGGATTGTGGCTGGCCTAGGGCCCTTAGCCATGGTTCAAATAATTCCTTGGGATGGGTAAGAGTCTCTGGTCGGTGGTTCATGCCCCTAATGGCCGATAGTCTCGAAACCAACGCAAGTCTTGTAGTTGCACAGCTGCTGGAAATTACAGCAAGTTGCTGTGTCGTTTAGAAGGCTCGTTTGAGTTCTTAGTTGGCTTTTAGCCCATGGACTTGGACTGGACAGTGCCTCATTGAGTTGGGAAGGTCTTGACCGTTCGTCATTCGGATCATTTTCGAGGTCGTACGAGAATTTACGGTGCAATGTGCCAAATTGACTCTCGAAAGAGCGTTTCGTGTTTTGGCCTCCATTCCACCTAGATTTCGACCCTATCGAAAATTCAGACTGAAATCAGACCCCTTTTCAGTAGAAAAAACGTGAATAATAGCTAGGGAGAAAGGGAGAAAAATCGAGAGCAAGAAAGGTAGACAAGAAGCGCTCCATCTCCTCCGTGCCGCGTCGTCGTCGTTTCGTTCGTTTTCTTTCGAAACGAAACCAGGCATGTCTAGATTTCTTTCAAACCTCAATCAAGTCATATTATCATTTATTTTTCAGTACATGATCATGTTTATTCAAGCAAAAATCGAGATCCATGTCCAAACATTTTGAAACAACACATGCAGAATTTTCGATTTTCCTTGGCAAGCTTCACGGTTTCTTTTAGTTTGTGAGTTTCAGGTATTGGATCGACTCCAGGCTCCCAAGGCGACTTATATACATGTAATAGGATGCATTAGGACCACATTTGTCCATCGGTTTCAGCCCATGCTCGCTGGAAAGCAAGAAATGACAGCAACACCATTTGTGTCCCTTTTTGAGTTCGAAAATTTCAGTTTTGTGTCAAGGGGTTTGGATCTGATCTTGGCTGCCCTAAGGGCTCTTAGCCATGGTTGGATCACTTCCCTAACATGTCTAAGACGTGAATAAGTTGCCCTTTTGGTGGCTTGGTCCATGGCTCATCGGTTTTTAAATAATCAACAAGAACAGCCCCTTTCCCCATTCGGCTTCTTCCTTTGTTCAGCATATGGTTTCGGTTTGTGTTTGCTTGGTGTGGATCTTGTTTGGCCTATGGCCCTTAGCCACGGTTCATATCATGCTCCTAGATGTCTAGATCGTGCCATGGTCAATCAAATGGCCATTGGAATGACACGAGACATCGATCATAGCATAAACACTACACACGCACGCACGTTGCTCTCGGTTGGACCCTTCGGTTGAGTTTTGGTGTGATGCGGATTGTGGCTGGCCTAGGGCCCTTAGCCATGGTTCAAATCATTCCTTGGGATGTTGGTAAGAGTCTCTGGTTGGTGGTTCACGCCCCTAATGGCCGATAGTCTCGAAACCAACGCAAGTCTTGTAGTTGCACAGCTGCTGGAAATTACAGCAAGTTGCTGTGTCGTTTAGAAGGCTCGTTTGAGTTCTTGGTTGGCTTTTAGCCCATAGCCTTGGACTGGACAGTGCCTCATTGAGTTGGGAAGGTCATGTTTTTGACCGTTTGTGATTCGGATCATTTTTGAGGTACTACTATAATTTACGGTGCGATGTGCCAAATTGACTCTCGAAAGAGCGTTTCGTGTTTTGGCCTCCATTCCACCTAGATTTCGACCCTATCATTTTTAGGAGCACTATTTTATGATTTTTCAGCGTATTTTAATCATGACTATACGTCGGTTCGGTGTCGGTTCAGGTTGGCTCGGAGTCATGATTAAATGCGAAGTCATTAGGCATCATAAGCGCATCTTTTGAACGTAAATTGCATAGTTGGTCAAGTTTAAGCTATTGCATATTTTTCATGGCACAGTTAGGTTGCAGCGAGCCTGGGGACGATCCAATCCAATCCAGTTGGTAAAATTAGAGGAATTTTCATTACGCCAGTTAATTATTTTACGTGCATTAAATAGAAAATGATTATTTTTGAGATTTATGCGATATGGCTTGTGGTTCATTCACTATGTGGGAGTGTTATTTTATACGGTCGCCAGTGACCGATCAGTTCAGTATGGTACCACCCGGTCGCCAGTGACCGTCCAGCTCAGTTCAGTTTCAGCCTCCCAGGTAGCCAGTTACCGATCAGTTCAGCTTAGTGCAGTGGCCACAGGCGTAAAACATAATCGCAACAGAAAATTTTATCAGTTATTTCAGTACAGGCTCCAAGGAGCAAACATTTTTACTGTGATTATCAGTTCAGTAATGCACGTATTATAATTGCTCAGTACAGATTATTTTCAGTATGCCTCAGGACATGATATTTTATCCCATGCATATTTTAAATTAAGATTTTTACTCGTTACCTGCGATATATGCATGCTGAGTCTTTAGGCTCACTAGACTTGATTGTTGCAGGTACTGATGAGGCCAGGGCCAAGGGCGGGGACCAGTGAGCCAGCTTGGGTCGGCAGTAGTGGCACCCGAGGACCTCAGTGCAGCAGTTGTTATTTTATTCTGCAAACAATTTTTATCAGTCGTTGGATAATTTTTAAGTTGTTATTGTTGGCAAAACTTTATTTTCTTCCGCTGCTATTATTTTAAACATTGAACTTGACTAGTGATTTTATGAATGAGGCCATTTAAGTTCTTTTAAAAAGAAAATTTTTAATTTTCCGCAGATTTCAAGAAAGGAGTTTTAGGCCCTATAAATGTGGTCAAGTATTTATTGTGCTATATATATATTTGTAAACACTAAATCAAGGTTCCCACTTGAAATGGTTGGTAAAACCAAATTAACATTTAAATGGTATCAAGAAACTAATATTATGATATATTTATATAAAGTAAATCAAGGCATCCACTTTAAATAGTTGGTAAAACCAAACAAAAATTTAAATGATTCCAAGAATTTAATATTATAATATATTCATATATAATAAATCAAGGCATCCACTTTAAATAGTTGGTAATACCAAACTAACATTTAAATGGTTCCAAGAATTTAGTGTAACATATAGCAACAATAAATCAAAACTCCCACTTATAAGTAGGGTATAAAAATGCTTAAAGAAATAAATATAACATAATAAAATATGATTAAATAATATAAAACATAGATTCTTACCTTTTAGTAACTTTATTATCATGCCAAGAGTTTCACCTTTTCATCTCAACTTTAGGTTCAAAGTGTAAAACTTTGAATATGAAATTAACATGCTAATTATATTTAAATGAAGAAATAAAGAAAATATAGAGAGAAATATTATGAACTCAAAGGTTTTTTCATAGAATGAGGGATATCTCAATACATTACAATGCACCCCTATTTATAGCCAAATTTGGGGAGACAACCACAAATAAAATATTATTTTTTACACAAAAGTCTTCATTTGTGTTCCAAGATATTATATTATATTACACATCACTTTTGAAAATCTTCTTCTCCGAATTTGCTTCTTCACATAAAAAGAAATATGTGGATAATTGAGTTGTCTAGTTGTGGTATTTTTTTCAAACCATTTGACCAAGTAATTTGAGAGATATGGTCAAAATACTAGAGCATGGAAAAACTGTCACTCCTTTGGTAACTTTATTTGTTGCTTAATTTGATCCCAATTGTGAGAGGATTTTTATCTCATGCTTGCCACCAATATTGTAGATATTAACATCAACTTTCTACAGGTCCAAGAATCATCTTAATCCCATTCGCAACGCCAAGTTTATTCTTGTTTTATCGAACCTGTAAAAAATAGTAAAAACTTGTAATTACACAACAACTTATATTTTATACAATTTATTATAAAACATATAATATTTAAACATTTAATAAAACAAAAACTATATATTTATATTATAAAACATTTAATTAATGTACAATTTTGATGTTTATCAGGTTTGAATCCACACACTCACAAATAAAGGAATGACAGCAACTTTTTTCAAAACTACAGATTTGAGCTTCGTTTTTGGTTCTTGGGTGGTTAAGGGGAGTATTCGAATCTTGGCTGTCCTAGGGACTGTAGCCACGGTTAGAACCCTCCCTTAACATGTCTAGGACGTGACCATGGTGTCCTTTCCAAGCTTGGTTCACGGATCCATCAGAATTTCACAACAACAACACAAGTGCAATTCGGTTTTTTTCATTTTCGGTGTGAGTGGGTTTTGGTTTTTGGGTGTGTTGCTTGGATTATGGTTGGCTCCTAGCCTGTAGCCATGGTTCATACAACACTCCATCATGTCTAGATCGAGCCATGGTCGATAAAATGGCCCTTGGAACGAGACAAGACAGTAAAATGGTTCAATACAACACACTATGCAGCAAGTGGTGCTCTCGGTTGGTATGCTGTAATTGTCCTAGGTGTTTCCTTGGATTGTGTTTGGCTTCTAGCCCTTAGCCATGGTCCAAGCCATGCCTTAGGATGTTGGTAAGAGTCCTTGGGCAGTGGTTCAAGCCCTTGGCCATTATTTTCAGAGTTTGCTCCACAAACAAGCAAGCTGCCACTGCTGTATTTTCTGCTTTTTGACATCAGCTTTGGGTCACGGTTTTGGTGGTGGCTTAAGTTCTTGATTGGCTTTTAGCCCTTGGCCTTGGATTGTACACTACCCTAATGAGTTAGGAAAGTCATGTTTTTGGCCGTTCGTGATTTGGTCGAGTTTAGAGGTCGTACGATAATTTACTGTGAAAGGTGCCAAAATGACTCTCGAAAGAGTGTTTTATGTTTTTGGATTTCTTTCACCTATTTTCGTGTTTTACAGTTATTATGCATATTTTTCAGTATTTTTGGGGTATTTTTAATCATGGTTAAACGTCGGTTTAATGTTGGTTCGGGTTGGTACGAAGCCATGGTTAAAAATCAAGTTGTTGGTCCGAATCGTCTCGTTTTTAGTTCTATTGTTAAGTTTTTGTCAAGTTAAGATTTATTGCATGTGTCACATATTAGAATTAAGTCGCAGCAAGACAGGGAACGATTCAACTCATCCGGTAAAAATAAGGTTATAATGATATTACGTGCATAAAAATATAAAATGTTTATTTTTGAGATATATGCTATATGTCTTGTGACCACCTTACGTTTATGGGTTTGGAAGTCGGTAGGCGCAACCGAGGACCTCTCTGCCCGGTGAATTACGACCGGTTTATGATTATGTATGGGTACGGACATCCAGTCCAAGGGCTGTGATTGATCTCTACCGCCCAGTATACTGTGGTTTAGTCTGATCAGGCGCTCACGCTATGTTATGGGTCACTTGCTTAGAAACATTATCTCTACCAGAAAATTATGATATGACATGATAGAGCGCTATTGAGCAAAGCTTTTACGTATGATTTTCAAATATGCACGTAGTTATTCATGATACTATTTTCACCGTACGCTTTACGATACTTTATTTTTACGTTGCATGCGATTTTATGATATATTTATTTGTTATTCACGATATATACATGTTGAGTCTTTAGACTCACTAGACTTGATTATTGTAGGTACTAATGAGGTCGAGACGGAGGGCGTGGACCAGTGAGCGATCTTGGGACAGCAGTAGTAAACCCGAGGACCTCATGATTTAATTTATGTACCTTTTATTATTCAAACTTAGTTTTAATACGTTGGATTATTTTTTAAGTTGATGTTTACGTTGAATTATTTTAAATTGTTGGTCGAAAACAATATTTGCTCCCGCTGTTAATTTAAAGTTAAAAAATTATTTACATGTTTATTTTATAAATGAGACAAGATAATTATTTATTTAAAAAAATTTTAATAATTCCGCTAAAATACGAATACGAAATATGGGTCTTTACAATAATATTAAAAAAAAAAGATAAATGTAAAGTTGCGTGAAAGTTCATTCTTTCATTTTCAACTGGGAGGTGAGAGCAGAAGGTTTTCGATTTTCTTTTCGATCGTACGACTTATCGATTTATCCAATCGACGAACCGACTTCAGTTCTGTGATCGTTGACACGAGGTCTTCGATTTTAGGTATAAATTTTATATTTTTGATGATGTTTGAAACGTGTGGGGCCCTTAGCTCCTAATCGTTATTACAACGCAATATGATTAGGGTTAACTAATTACAGCGGAAAGCGAGTTTAAAATTTCTTTACAATGAGCCCAAATCAGTTCTTCTATAATTTGAATACTAAAAATAGTATTTCATCTTACGTCATAAACATGCCCACACGTTATCAAAACCAATCATATACAAACAACTCATATCATCGGGACATGCCCCCGGTATATAGATACGTATACATATATACTGGGAACAAGACATAAACATAAAACCTCAGCCCAAGCTGTGGCTCCCTCCAGAAGTACCCTCTCCGGTCTCCTGATATCCTGGAGTACCTGCCATTGTCCACACACAAAGACAACAACAGCCCCCCTTGGGGGTGAGCAAAGCTCCGTATGGAACAACCAATCATATATACCACATATATCTAAACGATGATATATGGTATGCAATGCATGTATGTCGTGGAGGTATCAGGTTAAATGCCCATCAACTGAGCACATGTCAGAATCAATCGAATCGCTATCAAATCAATGCTCGAGCTGGCACACCGGCCAATATGGGATACTCGTATGATAGCGTCGGCAAAGCGCCATCAAATCCCAAATCTCATATCCAATCATATGGGGCCACAATTGTCTATGCTTTACGGGTCATATAATACCGGCATAGCGATTGTGTTCACAAACCCCGGAATCCAATCAAATCATATCAGGGTATCAAAGGATCATAGCTCAACGTGCATGTCATGTATCGATGTATGCATAAAATGATGTGTGTTACAAAACATTTATTTTATACATCGATATCTCAATTTCAATGTCATGTATGCCACATCAATCAACAAATAAAGCATATAGACACATAATCTCATTCCAATCAATCAAATCAATCCGACATATATCATATAATACAGATACCTGTCGTATGTTACCCGGTCGCAACATACCTCAATTCTTCGTTTCCAGTTGATGTAGCCTGAAGATATTGATATTACACTTTATCTACATCAATAACATACTCATTTCAATCAATAACATACTCCAAAATCATTAATATGAGTTTCAAATATCATTTGAAACTTCAAAAATTCATATCAAATCAAATTCATATCATAATTCAATTTCGACTTTGAATATGAGTTCCTTGTCGGTTATTCTACTACATACAGGAAATTCAACTTCAAATACGTGCTATTCCAGCACTTTGATATTTAGAGCTGCTGGAACTAGAAGAAAATTACCTCAGTCAGAAGCCCTCGACGCGAAGATCACAAATATATAATTTGTTTCGCGTTTAGACAGCGTTTCGAAGTGATTTCATACGAAAGAAATCAATTTCCTCTCATTTCTCTCGAAGCTTCAGCAAGGAAATGAAGAAATATGTTCAAAAATTCATCCTTAGCACCTCTTAAATCGTGCACAACAGGACACAGCGCGCGGTGGCGCCGAAACACGCGCAGCCGCGCGGCCTGTTCTGCCCGCGCGTGCAGTTCTGCGCGGGTTCGCGCCTTGCTCTGTCCGAAACGCTATTTTAGGTTTCGAATTAGCAAAAGTGGTAAACAGGAAAGCTGTAGATCTATGTCTTGGCTTTCATTTGCAACTAACCTCACTCAATTTGGATATCGGATGCGAGAGTTATGCTCATTCTCCCAAACTGTGTCATTGTAGTAACTACAACGCACACGATACACTTCGGGATGATTTTGCCCATATTTTCAAATGGATTTGGACAAAACTCAAAACATGAAAGTTTTAGTATTATGTATTATATTTCCAATGAAATTGGCCTCATGTCATTTGGACCAATACTCTGTTAATTATGCTAAAAACCGTAACATGTGTCATTTTTCTGTTGCGGTTCATCACATGTTTCAAATACAAATCAATTTCTAATACAATCTTTAATCCTCACCGCCTATTTTCTCACTTTCATTGTCATGATATACATCATATACATAATCACATGACAATTTAATGAATTATCGATAATCAACATAGGATTTACGATAATACGATACACGGTCCTTACATTTCCCCCCCACTTAAAAGATTTCGTCCTCGAAATTTCAAGTGTCCATATATACATAACATTGGCAAACATATAGTACGTCACCAATTATAGTATATATCAAAACAAAAATCAGTAAATGGCTCACTATACATTGAATACAATGGAACAGATGGAAGAGAATCAAACAAATGCGGATATGAATCTCGCATCTTACTCTCCAATTCCCACGTCGACTTTTCCACCCCATGCCGTGTCCATTGCACTCGAACTAGCGGAATTGATTTATTACGCAAAACTTTCTCCTTCCGATCCATAATACGAACAGGTTGTTCGACATAGGAAAGAGAAGGATCAAGTTCAACCTCATCAGGTGCAAGTACATGTGATGGATCTGGTTCATATTTCCTCAGCATAGAAACATGAAATACATCATGAATAGCAGATAGAGCTGGTGGCAATGCCAATCGATACGCAAGATCACCAACTCAATCCAGAATCTCATATGGACCAACATAACGAGGAGTTAAATTCCCTCGCATGCCAAATCGAACAGTGCCTCTAAAGGGAGATATTTTCAAAAATACTCTGTCACCTTTCTGGAATTCCAAGGCTCGTCTTCGTTTATTCGCATAACTCGTTTGACGATCCTGAGCAGCTTTCATTCGCTGCCGAATTAACCGAACCTTATCATTCATTTCCTGTATCATTTCAGGTCCAGTCAATTTTCTCTCACCAATCTCATCCCAGAATAATGGTGATCTACATCGTCTTCCATATTGAGCTTCAAATGGTGCCATACCGATACTTGTCTGAAAGCTATTATTATAAGAAAATTCGACCAATGGTAAGGCATCTTGCCATCCCATTCTGAAGTCCATCACAACAGCACGCAACATATCCTCTAACGTTTGAATCGTACGCTCGGTCTGGCCATCAGTTTGAGGATGATAAGCAGTACTCATAGCCAAACGCGTACCCATCGATTCCTGAAAACTACCCCCGAATTTAGAAGCAAATCTGGGATCACGATCAGATAAAATCGAGACTGGCACACCATGCAGTCGCACAACATTCTCAATGTATAAATGGGCCATTCTCTTATAAGGATAAGTCCGTTCATACGGAATAAAATGCGCAGATTTGGAAAGCCGATCAATAATCACCCAAATAGCATCACAGCCCTTGGGCGAACGAGGTAAATGAGTCACAAAATCCATAGCAATATGTTCCCAATTCCATTTCGGGATTTCGAGACTATGGAGCAATCCCCCCGTTTTCATTCTCTCGGCTTTCACTTGCTGGCAGACCAGACATTTTGAAATAAACTCAGCAATGTCCTTCTTCATACGTTTCCACCAGAATTGAGGTCTCAATGTCAAATACATCTTCCGACCTCCAGGGTGAATACTGTATTTGCTACAATGTGCTTCTCGAAGAAGGGCAGATCTCAAATCAGTATCATCAGGGACTACTAGTCGACCATTAAGTCGTAAAGAACCATCAGAAGAAATCTGGAATCCAGATTGATGTAATGTCGATACCAGTTCTTTCGACTTTTGGATCTGAGCATCGCTTCGTTGGGCCTTTCGTATCTTCGATATCAAATTCGGCTCAATTTGCAATGCTGAGACAGTGATAGAATTCCAATTCGAGTGAAAAGTCCAACCAGAAGTACATATATCTTCATGTACTTTGGCGACACAAACAGATGCTAAAACAGAATCATGAACTTTCCGACTAAGGGCATCCGCAGTAACATTCACCGATCCAGGGTGATATTGAATCCAAGACATACATGCATTGCATATCATATATCATTGTTTAGATATTTGTGGTATATATTGTGGTTGCTTCAGACTTTGCTTTGCTCACCACAGAGGGGGCTGTTGTTGTCTTTTTATGTTGACAATGACAGGTACTCCAGGATATCAGGAGACCAGAGATAATACTTCTGGAGGGAGTTATGGTTTATTTGAGGTTTTGATGTTTTTATGAAAGTAAAAAAAATATGGTTAAATAGTTGAATTATTAGTGATGAATTCTTAATTTCGTAACGATAGATAACTAATCTCGTCATTATTTGAATTAAAATTAATAATTCCCCTCGTAGTATAGTTGGGTATATATTTTTGTGTAGGAAAAGAAGAAAAGAAGAAAAAGACCAAAAAAATAAAAGCCAAACCCTTTCCCCTGCATCCCGTCGGCCACCTTCCTCCTCATCCAACCCTCACCGTGTCGCCTAAACCAGAGCTCTGGCCACCGCAGCAGGTAAGCCTTGGCCCCAGGAACTCGATTATGGCTTGAATCGAGTGAAAGTTGAGCTGCAACGAGTCATGTAGCGAGCTGCTCGGCGCGTGTTCTTCCTCCAATTTTTGGTGAGATTTTGGTTCGATTTCTTGGTTCATTTGTTGTCTTTTGGTAGGATTTGAAGCTTAGTATGTCGGTTGGTTTTTCCCCTGTAATTCCAGCCTTTTCCAGCCCATTTTTCAGCTCGTGAACAGTAATTCCGATGTGTTCCCAGTGGATTACCGCCTCGAGACGGCTAGTGACTAGAGTAAGCTTTGATCTTGCGATTTTTTGGTCCAAAATTTCAGCTTTTGTTCGGTTTAGTAGGTTGCTAAATTTTGGATTTTTACCCGCTTCGATTTAATTCGTGTTCGTCGATTTTAATGCGTTATATTGACGTATATATTGGGTTTATATTGTAGGTTCGATTGTTGGAAAGCTTTGAGGTATAATTTGACGAGTTTATAAATTAGTATCGAATTAATTGTGCGATTATTTTGAGAATTGTGATTATTTAGTTGATGTTTGGAATTTTTGGATTTGATTTGGGAAATATTTAGTAAATAAAATCGTATTGCTGAAAAGTTGGAAATTTGAATTGAAATTGTTGATTAATTCGATATTTTAATCGAAGTTGGGATTTAAATTGTGTAATGAATAATTATTGGAACTATTATGCGTTTTGGGGAATTATGATAATATGTTGTTTATTAAAGCTGTTGGAATTTATTTGGAGCGGGATTAGCCGATAAATTGGTTGATTTGAAAAGTTGGAACTTTAAATCACTTGTTGGATATTTTTGAATGTTATAGTCGAATATCGAGTTTAGTTTGGGAAATAGATTATTGTTGGATTTATTGTGCAATTTGCGACCCTGCGCGCGCTACTTCTTCTTCATTTTAGGTGAGCTTTTGGGCTTCGTTTTTCTTGGTTCTTTGGAGTGTATTGAGTAAGGATTTGAAGCCTTAAGTTTTCCCTGTATCGTTGGTGATTTTTCGACCTCTTGTCTTTGTGAGATTTTTTGTGTTCAAAGGTAGCTTGAATCGTTGGTGATTTTGCGACCTGAACCGCGCACTGAGGATGGAAGAGAAGCTCGTGCTGCTGGTGAGAACCTGTATTAGGTGATTGGGGCAGGTAAAATCGACATTAATTAGTAACTGAAATTAGAAACAAAGTTTTTGGAGAAACATTGTCGTAGGTAATGAACGAAGTACATACCATTGTTATATTATGCGTCTATTAGATTAATAATATGTTTTAATATAATTCTCTTCTTCTAGATTCGGAAAAGTTGAATTCATATGAATATGATATTTCTGCATAATAAGGATATGATTTTTAAGTAAGTTCTTCGTTGCTCACAGCCTTCCTGGTCAGTTACTAATTATTAAATGTGCCTTTAAGAACTCATTTGGGATTAAAAAGACGAGCAATATTTATATCCATGTTGTAGGGACCAAAGCATTAAAATTTATTTTAGAGTAAGATTTTTATGATGTCCATGCACATTCATGTTGCAATCGATGTTTTGATTGGCTTTTTTTGTCTTCAATGATTATGGAATTGCTGTTAAAGGAATAACCGCGGTGGTGAAGGCTCGTGATGGTCGTGGTCCAGCGACCATGCTTACAAATTATATTCTACAGTCACTTAGTCTTTCTTCTCCAGATGAACTAATTGGATATCTCTCTGAATGAACTTGTGACTCATAAAAATTTATTCATTCAGTGCTGCTAGATGAACTAATTGGGTATCTCTCGGAATTAACTTGTGACTCATAAAAATTGATTTATTCAATGCAGCTAAGCAATGAATAAGTGGGTTAAGCTTGTTTTTATGGCAGTTAGTTTTGGCCCATCTTTGCTTGGCAAGTAAATTGTTCCAATGTTTTATATCCATCAAATTTCTGTTGTCAAGACCATGATGCTGATGTTAAGTAACCATTTGAGTCTTATGAAAGTTGAAATTGTTGGAAGCATAGGATAGTCGAGGAAGGAATATTTCTTATTGTTTCTTTAAAATATTTAACTCTATTTTCAATATATTTTGATATAAACTGTTGCATGAAGTGGATCTGGGTATTTGATCATTTGAGTACATTTTTATTTTAATAATTGACTTTTCCTATTTATATTTTACAGATGTCACACCGAGGGACTTAATAGGTTGTCTTAATCGGGTGGTGCTTCAAAGAAGAATTCAAGCATTGATATAATAGAAAATTATTACTTGATAGTTTGTATATTTTAAATATATGAATAGATGTTGATACAGTTGTTTTTATAAAATATTTTGTTCAACAAAATTATTTGTTCTAGAATTCATATTTTATTAGTAATGTATCTTGTGGAGCCCCGGGTCCGATATCTAATACTAATAATTATAATTGTAACAAACCAAATGATTGAGTAAAATACATAATTTGTGGTTCACAAATCCACATAAACATCAATAAAATAATTTAAATGTCTCAACTGTTTGAAATATAATTTTCAACATGTCAAACCAAAGTAATCCCAACAACATAAAATAGCTCCTAAGACCCGAGAATCCCACTCTAACTCGTATCTCCTCGCCTGGAGCTGGACTCTGGCATCCCAAGCCTCGCCTCACCTACCGTCAAGCACATGAAAACAAGAGGTAGCCGACGTGCCAGTGAGTATTAACCCAGTATGATACAATCAATAACATATGAGAATTTAATTTTCAAAATAGTTCATATAAATCCATAAAGATGCAATATAATGCAATGCATAATCAAAAGCTGTGGGCTATCAATAAATTTCAAGATCAAGTGAATCATCTGGTCATAGGGTACCCAAGGAAAGAGAATCCCCCAGCAACATCCACCGACTCATCCGCTCGAGGTGGGGTGCTGCGTTCTACAATCCCAGGACTATGGTGCGCCTATAGAGAGTGTTCAGGCCATAGCAGCGACCTCCGCATACACTATGCCAACTCAACTATAGCCCCATACGTGCAACAAATCAATATATCAAGGCGACCTCCGCCATATAAAATCTGAATCGAAAAGTGGCTCAATATGCAATGCAATGATGCATTTCAATCTCATCAAGTCAATATCATAATAAGCTCATCTCAAAAGATCAATCATCAAAAATCACAAGTATTTCATCAAGCCATAGAATTTGAAATTTAAAATAAAAATGATACTTTTACCTCGTATGTTACCGACCATAGCATACCTTTCAAATATTACAAAATAAAGATCGAAATGTGTAGGTGAGAAGTCTTGAACCTCTGAATTCTACTATAACTCAAGAACTCGGATCATTTATCAAAACAAAGCAATTTCTGTACAAAATTCATAATTAATTCAATAATGCTTCGAATCAAGATCCGCAATTTGGATATTCAAGAAAACGCAAATCCCAACAATTATGTAAAGAAGGAATCCATATCATTTCTTAACCGTAATATGACATAAAAACATTCATTGAATCATTTTGTCAAACACGTGACGTGCGTGCTAAAGAGTTAGCTCCTCTACAATTCCATTTCTTTTTTAAAATATCAATACATACAATACCATCAATCATTATATTAACAACTTTACCTCAACACTCAAACCAAACAACCCATTGTTTTCCCTTCAATCACTAACCCAAGGAAATAAGCTTTCTTACCTTGCTTCTAAACTCTTGAGGAGAAGAACTTTTAATCTCCAAGCAAAGATTAAGGCTTCAATCAAGATTAATGTCTTGGAAGAAATTGGATTGAAGGAGAAATGAGGAACCCTAGCTCTAAACCGATGGAGAGAAATGAGGATGAGAAGAAATGATACAAAAATCATTCCCCAATCTAATATATACCATCCAAACCTCAAAACACGTTTTTTGTACAAGTGCTGGGCGCCATGACGCGTGTTTTGGCGCAGGGTCGCGCGTCATACTGCCCAAACACCAAAATTTCAGCAATGGGCGCGCCATCGCGCGGGATCTGGCGCAGGGGTGCGCCGTATTCTGTCTAAAACACATTTGTAACTTCAGAATTTGCGAAAGTGGTAAACCAAAAAGTTGTAGCCCTATGTCTTGGCTTGCATCTCCATTTAGCCTCATGTCATTTGGAGGTCTGAGTAAAAAGTTATGCTCAATCTCCCAACATGTGTCGTTGTAGGAACAACGATACGCACGACACACTTCGGGGCGCTTTTGGCTCGTCTTCCCTAATGATTTGACCAAAACTCAAAATAAGAAAGTTATAACCTTATGTCTTATATTTCTAATGAAAGTAGCCTCACATCAATTGGATCAATATACAAAATATTATGCTAAAACCACAACTACTGCCACATTTTTCATACCGTTTCTGCACTTCAATTACCTATTTAGCTCAAATTCAACCTTTGATTCTACCCATCCATTATCTATTCAATTCTATAACATTCATTACCATTCATACCATAATGTAAAGCCATAAACCATCACAACTACTGCCACAATTTTATTTGTTTCATAATTCGGGCATTACAATTCCTCCCCTCTAAAAATAGATTTTGTCCTCGAAATCAATCATCTCTTTCAAGTCTAAGATGTAATGATCAATACTGAAAATAAAACCGAGAATAGAAGCGTACTTCATTTGAATAACTCTTGATATTTATGTCTCATTTTATCTTCTAATTCCCAAGTTGCCTCTTCGACACCATGTCTATTCCACTGTACTTTAATCAACGGTATCAATTTATTTCTGAGTTGCATATCTTTTCTATCTAGAATTTTAATCGGTCTCTCAATGTAGCTCAAATTCTGCTCTAACTCAACTTCATCGGGTGGAAGTACATGAGAAGGATCTGGATGATATTTCCTCAACATGGACACATGAAAAACATCATGAACACCTTATAACGCAGGAGGAAGAGCTAATCTATAAGACAAATCACCAACACGTTCCAAAATCTCATACGGACCTATGAATCTCGGTGATAATTTACCTTTCTTTCCAAATCTAACTGTACCACGAAAAGGAGATATTTTCATAAAAACTCTGTCACCTTTCTCAAAAATCAACGGCCGTCTCCTGATGTTCGCATACTTAGTCTGTCTCTCCTGAGCAGCTCTCATACGACTCTGAATCAGTTTCACCTTCTCTGTCATATCTCTTATCATATCAGGTCCTAAAATTGGTGCTTCAGATAAATCGTCCCAATACAGAGGAGATCGACACTTCCTGCCATATATGCTTCAAATGGTGACATTCCAATGCTCACTTGATAACTATTGTTATAAGAAAACTCGACAAGTGGTAACGAATCCTGCCAACCAATACAAAAATCCATCACTACAGCTCTTAGCGATCCTCTAATGTCTGAATAGTACGTTCTGACTGTCCGTCTGTCTGAGGATGACTTACTGCAATGAGCATCACGCAAAATCTGTATCCTCAATTCTGAAATATTAGGAACTACAATACGATCATTCACAAACAAAATACCCTCATTATTGACCTGAATTCTGATCGATGTCCTGATTTGACAAGTTCAACTGATTTCTGAATGCTTTGATCTAACTTTTGGGCCTCTCTAATTTTGACAAACAACTCGGGTTCTGCCTGAATCATAAATACTCTTACAGGTTGAGTATCTACCACAAAATCCAAACCAGAAAGACAACATTCTTCTACTAAATCAGATACACTGCTAGTGATCAAGGACATATTACATACTTTTCTGCTCAAAGCATCGGCTGCTAAATTACACTTTCCTGGATAATATTTTATCTCGCAATCATAGTCTTTCAACAAGTCTAACCAACGCCTCTTCTCATGTGATAAACATCAAAATTGTACATTAATTAAATGTTTTATAATATAAATAAATAGTTTTTGTTTTATTAAATGTTTAAATATTATATGTTTTATAATAAATTGTATAAAATATAAGTTGTGTAATTACAAGTTTTTACTATTTTTTACAGGTTCGATAAAACAAGAATAAACTTGGCGTTGCGAATGAGATTAAGATGATTTTGGACCTGTAGAAAGTTGATGTTAATATCTACAATATTGGTGGCAAGCATGACATAAAAATCCTCTCACAATTGGGATCAAATTAAGCAACAAATAAAGTTACCAAAGGAGTGGCAGTTTTACCATGCTCTAGTATTTTGACCATATCTCTCAAATTACTTGGTCAAATGGTTTGAAAAAAATACCACAACTAGACAACTCAATTATCCACATGTTTTTTTTTATGTGAAGAAGCAAATTCGGAGAAGAAGATTTTCAAAAGTGATGTGTAATATAATATAATATCTTGGAACACCAATGAAGACTTTTGTGTAAAAAAATAATATTTTATTTGTGGTTGTCTCCCCAAATTTGGCTATAAATAGGGGTGCATTGTAATGTATTGAGATATCCCTCATTCTATGAAAAACCTTTGAGTTCATAATATTTCTCTCTATATTTTCTTTATTTCTTTATTTAAATATAATTAGCATGTTAATTTCATATTCAAAGTTTTACACTTTGAATAATGAATAGCTAACTTCCTAAAGTTGAGATGAAAAGGTGAAACTCTTGGCATAACAATAAAATGTAAGAATCTATGTTTTATATTATTTAATCATTATTTATTATGTTATATTTATTTCTTTAAGCATTTTTATACCCTACTTATAAGTGGGAGTTTTGATTTATTGTTGCTATATGTTACACTAAATTCTTGGAACCATTTAAATGTTAGTTTGGTATTACCAACCATTTAAAGTGGATGCCTTGATTTATTATATATGAATATATTATAATATTAAATTCTTGGAACCATTTAAATGTTTGTTTGGTTTTACCAACCATTTAAAGTGGATGCCTTAATTTACTATATATAAATATATCATAATATTAGTTTCTTGGTACCATTTAAATGTTAGTTTGGTTTTACCAACCATTTCAAGTGGGAACCTTGATTTAGTGTTTACAAATATATATACTTGACCACATTTATAAGTTTTGGTATATATTATATACTTATAAGAAAATAATATATAACATAATATAAATATGATTATTTAATATATTGGAACCATTTTATTAAGTGGATTTCAATATTGTTCGTTAATGTTAACTTTATTAAAATACCAAGAGTGGATCCTTTAATCTCAACTACTTAAATTAAAATTTGAACAATTAAAAATTACCAATTAAAGATTTAAACAACTAAAAGAAAAAATAAATAAAAAGAAATTGTAGTGGACTTGTAATTTCCTTAGCTTCCTCGTGGATACGATATTCGGACTCACCGAATTATACTACTTGTGGACAACCTGCTCTTGGGAGTGCAACAATCAAAGTCGCAACATCATGTTCAACTCCGCTTGTGAAAAGAGGTATTTCAAACTCTTATGATCAGTGAATATCTCAAATGTCTCCCCATACAAGTAGTGACGCCAAATATTTAGCGCAAAAACAACTGCTGCTAGTTCCAAGTCATGAACTGGGTATTTAGACTCATGTGGCTTCATGAAGCATAGGCAACAACACGGCCATGCTGCATTAATACACAACCCAGTCCTTGATGTGAAGCATCAGTTTGCATTGTAAATCCTCCAACACCTGATGGGATAGTCAGAATTGGAGCGCTAGTAAATTTCTGCTTAGTTCAACAAAACTAGCCTCACATGCCGACCAAATAAATGGTACATTCTTTTGTGTCAGCTGGGTAATTGGCCTCGCAATCTGTGAGAATCCTTCAATAAATCTGCGATAATAGCCTGCCAAACCCATAAAACTACGTACCTCAGGAACTGATGTCGGTCTAGACCAATTGATGACTGCCTCAACTTTACTCGGATCAACTGATATACCAGCACTCGAAATCACATGTCCAAGGAATACCACTCTATCCAACCAAAACTCGCATTTGGATAATTTAGCATACAACTTTTCAGTTCTCAAAATCTGCAGTAAAACTCTCAAGTGTTCGACATGCTCAATTTCAGATTTTGAATAAATAAGAATATCATCAATGAAGATCACAACAAATTGATCTATATACCGTTGAAACACACGGTTCATCAAATCCATAAATACCGCAAGTGCATTGGTCAACCCAAAAGGCATAACCAAAAATTCAAAATGCCCATACCTGGTACGAAAAGCATTCTTAGGCAGATCTGTCTCTCTAACTCTTAACTGATGATATTCGGATCTTAAATCAATCTTAGAATATACTGAAGAACCCTGCAACTGGTCAAAGAGATCATCAATCCTTGGCAAAGGATACTTATTCTTTATTGTGGCTTTATTCAACTGTCTATAATCGACACAAAGTCTCATAGGCCCATCTTTCTTCTTCACGAATAAAACCGGAGCAACCCAAGGTGAAACACTTGGTCTTATATATCCTTTAGCCAATAGATCCTCAAGTTGTTCCTTTAGTTCCTTCAATTCAATTGGCGCCATCCTATAAAGAGCTCTAGAAATAGGCTGTGTACCTGGCATCAACTCAATGTTGAACTCAACCTCTCGGACTGGAGGAAATCCTTGAATTTCATCTGGAAATACATCTGAAAATTCACTAACAATTGGAATATCTGCCAATTTAGGTACTGACCTTGAAATATCAATTGCATAAACCAAGAAACATACTGCTCCTTTCTGCAACAACCGAGTCATGGACAAAACAGATATCAAAGGAATCTTAGCTCGAGAACCTTTACCATAGAATGTCCAGTGATCTGTCATATCAGGCCTAAACTTAACAATTTTCTGAAAACAATCTACAGTAGCCCTGTATCTTGTCAACATGTTAATACCAACTATGCAGTCAAAATCAGACATCTCCAATATAATACAATCAAGCTCAATGACATTATCCTCATAACAAAATTCACAACCACTTATCATTTCAGTTGACCTCATCACTTTGTCCAGCGGAGTAGAAATAGATAAGGTAGATGATAATGGTATAGAATGCAACGAATGCAATGTGACAAAGTGCTCAGATATGAAAGTATGTGATGCACCCGTATCCATCAAAACATAAGCAGGATAACCTGAGAGAAAACAATTACCTGCAATGACATTATCTGGAGCATTATGTGCCTCATCCTCAGTGAGTGCAAAAACTCGAGCCTGCTGTCTAGGTGGATGTCCTGCCCTGTGGCCACCACTCTGTTTGTTCTGATCTGACCGGTTTGATTGCTGATAAGAATGAACTGTAGGGGTCTGACGATTCTGGTGAGGTGTCTGTCTCGATGATCCCCCACTCTGAGATATTTCACTGCCACAATTAGGACACACTCGAGCATAGTGTCCCACCTGGTTACACAAGTTGCAAGCTCCCGAGATTCCTCTACACTGATCTGTATAATGTCTACCACCACACTGACCACAAGTTGTGCCTGAATAACAAGTGCTCTGAACTGAACCAGACTGTTTCGATCCACTAGAATTCAAAAAATTACTGCCATGCTTCTTAAATTGCTTCCCTCTAACCCTAAACTGCTCTCTTATGTTGCCACTATTACCTTGTCTGAACTGCTGTCGGAACTGTGGATGTTGGGGTCGTTGCGAATATTGAGAACCTCTCTGCCTATTGATTCCGGTTTCAGCTCCCTTTGCTCTATCAAGAGCCTCAGCAAAAGTGTTAGGCCTTCCAGTATTAACCAGGGTAAAGATATCAGGATAAAGACCATTTATGAAGTGATCAGCCTTAGCTTCTTCATCGGATGCTACATGAGGAGCAAATCTCAGTAAATTCGAGAACTTAGCAACATAGTCCTCAATATTCAGATTTCCCTGCTTTAAATTTGCAAATTCGGCTCCCCTATCTTTCCTGTAAGAGGTAGGAAAGAAACGCTGATAAAATTCAGATTTAAAAATATCCCAGGTAACAATCGTACCTCGACCCTCTAAAGCTTTCTTTGTCATGATCCACCAACTCTTAACAACATCCAATAACTGATGAACAACTAATTTGATTCTACGATCATCTGGATACTCAAGAGATTCAAATAACTGATCCATATTCTCCAACCAGTTCTCACACTCTAATGCATTCTCGGTACCCTTCAACATCGGTGGGTGCAAACACTGAAATCTGGCTAACAGTATCTCCATCGGAGTCGGAGTTATATCCATCTGAGTATGAGTAGCACTACCCTGATCTTGTGCCACTGGTATGTTCTGTCTAGGTCTACCACGACCTCTACCACGAGTAGCCATGTCTGATATACAATAGATCAAACATAGATAAATCACAATATCATAATCATCTTAATCTTGTATCAATCATCTCTAGCTCTCGAGACTCAATAATCTCAAAAATCTTGAATATAGCTCAACAATAGAGTATCTCAATTATGATCATGTATTTCACATTACGGCACAGTGAAAATGCTAGAAAATATATCACATAATCAAGCAATTCGAACTGACTCGATCTATCATGTTCCCAAATATCATACGCTCTGATACCACCTAATGTGGAGCCCCAGGTCCGATATCTAATACTAATAATTATAATTGTAACAAACCAAATGATTGAGTAAAATACATAATTTGTGGTTCACAAATCCACATAAACATCGTTAAAATAATTTAAATGTCTCAAATGTTTGAAATATAATTTTCAACATGTCAAACCAAAGTAATCCCAACAACATAAAATAGCTCCTAAGACCCGAGAATCCCACTCTAACTCGTATCTCCTCGCCTGGAGCTGGACTCTGGCATCCCAAGCCTCGCCTCACCTACCGTCAAGCACATGAAAATAAGAGGTAGCCGACGTGCCGGTGAGTATAAACCCAGTATGATACAATCAATAACATATGAGAATTTAATTTTCAAAATAGTTCATATAAATCCATAAAGATGCAATATAATGCAATGCATGATCAGAAGCTGTGGGCTATCAATAAATTTCAAGATCAAGTGAATCATCTGGTCATAGGGTAACCAAGGAAAGAGAATACCCCAGCAACATCCACCGACTCATCCGGTCGAGGTGGGGTGCTGTGTTCTACAATCCCAGGACTATGGTGCGCCTATAGAGAGTGTTCAGGCCATAGCAGTGACCTCCGCATACACTATGCCAACTCAACTATAGCCCATACGTCCAACAAATCAATATATCAAGGCGACCTCCGCCATATCAAATCTGAATCGAAAAGTGGCTCAATATGCAATGCAATGATGCATTTCAATCTCATCAAGTCAATATCATAATAAGCTCATCTCAAAAGATCAATCATCAAAAATCACAAGTATTTCATCAAGCCATAGAATTTTCAATTTAAAATAAAAATGATACTTTTACCTCGTATATTACCGACCGTAACATACATTTCAAATATTACACCAAAAGAAGATCGAAATGTGTAGGTGAGAAGTCTTGAACCTCTGAATTCTACTATAACTCAAGAACTCGGATCATTTATCAAAACAAAGCAATTTCTGTACAACATTCATAATTAATTCAATAATGCTTCGAATCAAGATCCGTAATTTGGATATTCAAGAAAACTCAAATCACAACAATTGTGTAAAGAAGGAATCCATATCATTTCTTAAATGTAATATGATATAAAAACATTCATTGAATCATTTTGTCAAACACGTGACGTGCGTGCTAAAGAGTTAGCTCCTCTACAATTCCATTTCTTTTCCAAAATATCAATACATACAATACCATCAATCATTATATTAACAACTTTACCTCAACACTCAAACCAAACAACCCATTGTTTTCCCTTCAATCACTAACCCAAGGAAATAAACTTTCTTACCTTGCTTCTAAACTCTTGAGGAGAAGAACTTCTAATCTCCAAGCAAAGATTAAGGCTTCAATCAAAGATTAATGTCTTGGAAGAAATTGGATTGAAGGAGAAATGAGGAACCCTAGCTCTAAACCGATGGAGAGAAATGAGGATGAGAAGAAATGATACAAAAATCATTCCCCAATCTAATATATACCATCCAAACCTCAAAACACGTTTTTTGTAAAAGTGCTGGGCACCATGGCGCCTGTTTTGGCGCAGGGTCGCGCGTCATACTGCCCAAACACCAAAATTTCAGCAATGGGCGCGCCATCGCGCCGGATCTGGCGCAGGGGAGCGCCGTATTCTGTCCAAAACGCATTTTTAACTTCAGAATTTGCGAAAGTGGTAAACTAGAAAGTTGTAGCCCTATGTCATGGCTTGCATCTCCAATTGGCTTCATGTCATTTGGAGGTTTGAGTAAAAAGTTATGCTTAATCTCCCAACATGTGTCATTGTAGGGACGATGATACGCACGACACACTTCGGGGCGCTTTTGACTCGTCTTCCCTAATGATTTGACCAAAACTCAAAATACAAAAGTTATAGCCTTATGTCTTATCTTTCTAATGAAAGTAGCCTCACATCAATTAGATAAATATACAAAACATTATGCTAAAAACCACAACTACTGCCACATTTTTCATACCGTTTCTGCACTTCCATTACCTATGTAGCTCAAATTCAACCTTTGATTCCACCCATCCATTATCTATTCAATTCTATTACATTCATTACCATTCATACCATAATGTAAAGCCATAAACCATCACAACTACTGCCACAATTTTATTTTTTTCAAAATTCGGGCATTACATATCTTTTAATATAATGACAAATTAATATAAATTTTTTTAAAAATATTTCATCATAATTAAAAATATTTTTTAATGATGGTAATTAATAATTTAATGAGGGATAATTTTATTGTTAAATCGATTTTTAGCGAGGGGTAAATGAAGATATAATGAAGAGGTATATTGTATTAAAAAATTATTTAATGAGAGCCAATGGTATTATAATGACGAAATTTTTCGTCATTTAAATTAGTTTTAATGACGGTAAAATCCCGTCACTAAATATGCTAAAACAATAATGACGGGACGTCATTCTCATCATTAATTACCTTTACCTAGGAGGGCAATAACGACGGTCCACGACGGGAAATTTCCCGTCATTAAAAGTATTTAACTACGGGTTTTGAATATTTAATGATGATATTTCCCGTCACTATAGGTCTATTTTCTTGTAGTGAATTAGAAGATAAAGAAAGAAGTTTCTGAAGAACGTTTGTAAGAAATTTATCAAGAGCTATCTCCGCTAACCCCGGAATAGTTGGAGCCGTGTGAATATTTCACCAAAAGTATAAAATTCTAACGCTCTATGAATGTTTGATTAATTAAACCATACGAGTGCCTAAAACAAATATATTTTGAAAGTCAAAATAAAATAAAAAAATTTAAAACTTCCGTTGCGTTTGGGCATGAGAAAACCAAGATCCAAAAGTAATATCAGAGCCAAGATTTTTCTAAATCGCATGGTTTTGATATTAAATAATTTGTTTCAAACCACACAAGAAATTGTTTCAGAAAATTGTAGCACAATAAAAATTATTTTTTTCAAGAAATTTAAAAAAAAATTCGGATCTGCCCGGAACTTGTGAAACCCCGAAAATAAACAATAGTAACTTTTAAAATAGTTTTGATGACATTTTTGTAAATAAGTTTAAAAATATTCAATTTATTTTGATGGCATTTTAGTAAATAATTTGAAAATTAATGAATTAATTTTAAGGGCAAAATGGTAATTACTGACACATGTTATGATTTTTAGCATAATTGTCTGAGTATTAGTCCAAATGAAATGAGACCAATTTCATATTTATTCTGAGATTTAAATTTTTCATTTTCTTAGCTCAATCAGAGTTGAATATGGTATATAGGCTGGAAACCAATAACCTCCATGTGTGCAAAAGCCACTAAGGAAAAGTTTGGTAAAACAAAGCCACGTATCAGATTCCTCATTTTGATCCCAAGTCTCAGATGGTATCAGAGCCATGGAAATAGTCTGGATAGTAATTTAGCACTTTTTATTCAAATGAATATTTTCGATTTTAAAGAAACTGTTCAAAACAGTTTAAATGAAGAATATGATTTACCTGAGAATTTAGATTTATTGAATAAATGGACTATTTCTAAGATAGATTCTAAAATGATATATAAGTTAGGAACCTTTGAAAAAATTGGTTTTAAACAAGTAGTTAAAACTACAGAATCTTCAGTACCTCTTCATGATAATGAAATGGTTATTAGATTGTTAAACAATAAAGATATTTTACCTTATAGGAAAAATTACAGATTCATGCATATAGGTTTAATTCAAATAGATTTTAGACCTTTAACATTAGAAGGACTACCAGAAAGCTTCATAGCAGCTTTAAGAGATGGTAGAAATTTGAATTGGAAACAATCCCTTATGAGAATAATTCAATCTAGTCTGGCTCATGGTCCAATATATTTTGATGTTTATCCAAATTTATCTTTATCTTTGTCTGATATTAATATATTAGATTCTTTAACATTAAATGTTAAAACTCATGGTTATAATTATACTCCTGGTACAGAAGTAATATGTATCTGTTATCGTATTTATTATAAACCATTATTTACACTGAATCCTATGTGTAAAAAAATAGATAAAAAATTAAATGAAACTATTCTTATAGAAACTAATTTTAATAGATCTAATATTACAACCCGTAGATCTATAAAATGGGAAGAAATTGAATTTCCAGAAAGCTGGATAATTGAACAAGCTGTTCCTAGAAATCCTATAATAAATAGAGATTTACAACAGGTTATACAAAATAATGAAGGATCTGTTCAAATACAGTTTAATAATGAACAAAGAAGATTATTGCCATCTTCTATCTATACTAGATCAAGATCTAGTCATTCTTTTATTTCGCCCCTTTAGATTATTTGGTGGATATTCCTCAAACTTCTAAAGCTTCTACTTCTCAGATAAGAGAAGATGTTGAGTCTTCTGTACAAGATACAGTAGATGAATTAATTATTAATCAGAATAATTGTAGAACCCGTAAATCAGTCTACGTATAAGCCATGCATAATTCTAGATTTTTAAAATTTAATTGACTTCATTGCATGATTATTTTAAAGGCATTTCTTTGAAGTTAATTATTTTATTATTTCATGCAGTAGTTTGATTTTTCAGTTATTTCAGTGAGGCCGGACTGGAGTTGGAGCTTTGAGATAGAATTTAAGATTCGAGAAATATTTCCAGAAGTTAATTTAGCTAGCAAGTAAGTTTATTTAAGTTAAAAAGGATGTTTTGAGGATTTAATTTAATTACTTGAGGTGATTAAGAAATAAGCTCATTTAAGTTACTTAATTAAGGGATTAATTCACTAAATTAATTAAGGATTAGTGAGGCTTTTGAGGGTTATAAATTTACTAGCCAGAAAACATTTTTCCTTCCATTTATTAGATGAATTTTCGGCCCCTTAGATGATTAAGCATTGATATGCCAACTCAACACCTTTGACCCTTTCTTTGTATTTAATTAGTAGGATAATTCTTTTATTTTTGGGAGCACCATTTAATTAATGATCAACCTTATCCTCACCTAGTCTAGATGGTAATTGATCGGTCACCTCACCCCAACATGCACCAACAAATCATTTGATATCAAACTAGAATTCAAAATTCAAAAGGTGAAGACTTGGTCTTGAGTTATCCCCTATATCTTGCACCCACTTCCCTCACTCTCCTAACCATCATTCTCCCTCCCCCATGACCGAAATTCAGAGCTTATAGAGTAGAAAAATCGTTACCCTCATAGCCTAGAACAAGAGTGAAAGTCGAGAGCAAGAAAAGAAAAGGAGAGAAGCGCTCCACCTCCTCCGCGCCGAGTCGTCGTATTCTTTTCGTTTTTATTTCAAACGAAAACCAAGGCATGTCTAGATTCTTTCAAACCTCAATCAAGTCCTATTATCAATTATTTTCATTGCATGATCATGATTTCTTTGGCCATAAACCGAAACACACCAAGAAATTTCAGAAAAATATAACATGCAGATTTTCGGTTTCCATGACAAGCTTCACGGGTTCTCTTGTTTTGACGTTTCATGTGGATGGCTCGACTCCAGGCTCCCAAGGCGGCTCCTAGACATGTAATAGGATGCATTAGGACCATGTTGGTCCATTCATTCAGTCCCCATGCTTGCTGGAAAAACCGAAATCACAGCAAGCTCCCCATAGGTGCAGAGTTGTGTTCGAAAATTAAGTTTTGTTGTCCAAGGGTAAGGATCTGATCATGGCTGCCCTAGGGGCCTATAGCCCTGGTTGGATCACTCTCATAGCATGTCTAAGACGTGACTAAGTCGCCCTTTTGGTGGCTTGGTCCATGGCTCATCGGTTTTTACATAAAACATCAAGAACAGCCCTCTCCCCTCTCGGCCCCTTCGGTTTTGACAGCACATGTAATTCGAGTTGGTTGGTTTGGTGTGGATCTTGGTTGGCCTATGGTCCTTAGCCACGGTTCATACCATGCCCCTAGATGTCTAGATAGTGCCATGGTCAATCAAATGGCCACTGGAACGACACGAGACAGCAATCAAAACAAAACACTACACACGCACGCATGAGGGCCCTCGGTAAGAACTTTCGGGTGGTTGCTGGAATGAGGCGAATTGTGGCTGGCCTAGGGCCCTTAGCCATGGTTCAAATCATTCCTTGGGACGTTGTGGAGAGGCTTTGGTCTATGGTTCAAGCCCCAATGGCCAAAAGTCTCGCAAACGACGCGATGCAAGCAAGGTTGCAGCTGCTGGAAATTTACAGCAAGTTGCTGTGTCGGTTCGGAGGCTTGTTTGAGTTCTTGGTTGGCTTTTAGCCTGTGGCCTTGGACTGGACAGTGCCTCATTGAGTTAGGAAGGTCGTGTTTTTGACCGTTTGTGATTCGGATCATTTTTGAGGTCGTACGAGAATTTACGGTGCGATGTGCCAAATTGACTCTCGAAAGAGTGTTTCTTGTTTTGGCCTCCATTTCACCTAGATTTCGACCCTCATCATTTTAGGAGCATTAGTTCATAATTTTAAGCGTATTTTAATCATGACTATACGTCGGTTCAGTGTTGGTTCGGAGTCATGATTAAATACGAAGTCGGTAGACGTAATTGTCGCATTTTCAAACGTAAATTGCATGGTTGGTCAAGTTTAAGCTATTGCATATTTTTCATGACAGTTAGGTTGCAGCGAGCCTGGGGACGATCCAATCCAATCCAGTTGGTAAAATTACAGAATTTTTCATTATGCCAGTTAATTATATTACGTGCATGAAAAATAGAAAATACTTATTTTTGAGATTTATGCGATATGGCTTGTGGTCAATTCACTATTATGGGAGCATTATTTTATACGGTCGCCAGTGACCGATCAGTTCAGTTTGATACCACCCGGTCGCCAGTGACCGGCCAGCTCAGTTCAGTTTTATACTCCCCGGTAGCCAGTTACCGATCAGCTCAGTTCAGTGCAGAGGCCACAGGCGTAGACCATAATCTCAACAGAAAATTTTTACCAGTTATTTCAGTACAGGGCTCCAAGGAGCAAACATTTTTACTATGATTTCATTTCAGTTATGCACGTATTATAATTGCTCAGTACAAGTTATTTTCAGTATGCCTCATGACATGATATTTTATCTCATGCACATTTTACTTCAGTATTTACTCGTTACCTACGATATTTGCATGCTAAGTCTTTAGGCTCACTAGACTTGATTGTTGTAGGTACTGATGAGGCCAGGGCCGAGGGCGGGGACCAGTGAGCCAGCTTGGGTCGGCAGTAGTGGCACCCGAGGACCTCAGTTTCAGCACTTGCCATTTTTTTATGCTCAGACATTTTATCAGCTGTTGAATATTTTTAAATTGTTATTTTCGGCAAACTTTATTTTCTTCCGCTGCTATATTTTTTTTAAAACATTGAACTTGATTCATCAGTTGATTTTATGGTCGAGGCACTCCATTTATTATAAAAGAAAAATTTTTAATTTTTCGCAAATTTTCAAGCAAGGATTTTCGGGCCTCGACAATAATATTGTGCATAAAAGTAACTTTCAAAAAGTTAGAGAAACTGATACAGTTTCAGATATGAATTTTAGTATTTAATGGATAGTAAATCTAAAATTGATTTTACTAAAGGATCTCTTGCTAGAGCAAGGATCAATGCAGAATTTTATTTACCCAAATGGGAATCTTTCAGAAATTGGTACTTTAAAAGTTTTTCTGAAGAAGAATTTGAGTATATTGTTTCGGAATTTTATACATATTGTGAAAATCAGAATAATTAATTCATTTTGTTCCTTGGTTTTTTAAAACATTTATTATAGATTATATTTCTATTCTTGAAAGAAATTATAAACTTTCTTCTGGACAGATTCAAAAATCTGTTTATCCTCCTCAACAATCTTTTATTATAGAAAAGACTAATAAAATTTTAAATTTTACTGCTTTTTCTAAATTATTTGAAAATGATATGTTACAAATAACTGTTAAACATATTAATCAGATAATTGAAAAACAGAATTATACAAATTTGTATCTTACGATAATAGGAGAAGAGATAGTTTTTCTTAAGGATCGTATTGATAAAATAATTCTGGCCATTAATCAAATTAAACTAGATGTTCATATTCAAACAAAAGAAGAAGAAACTAATATTGTTTCTATTGCTACTTCTTCTATTCAATCCCCTCCAGATATAAAGAATTTTAAATTTAAATCTTCTGTTTCTGATATAGAAAAATTATTAGAAGAAAAATTTAGAAATCTTAATTTAAATACTTTTAATAAAGAGTTAGATAATAATGAGAATCATTCTGATGAAGAAATTAATAAAATTAAATGGGCAGATAGCCCTAACCAAAATAAATATTATTATAATAGACCTACTCCCATGGACGTTCTTATTGAAGAACAATAATATATATTTGCTAATAGTTATAATGGGAAAAGTATTTATGAATGGAATATTGATGATTTTAGTGATAAACAAATTTATAATACTGCTCACAGAATGCTTATGTATAGTACTGTGTGTAAATCTTCAGGCAATACTGATAAAAATATTGCTAAGATGATTATATCAGGTTTTACTGGCCAACTTAAAGGTTGGTGGGATAATTATTTAAATCAATTCCAAAAAGAAGATGTTATTAATTCTATTAAGATAGAGAATAATATTCAATCAGAAAATGTTGTTTATTCATTAATAATGACTATGATTGAACATTTTACTAGTAAATTCACTGATGATAGTGAAAAGATTCGTACTTTATTAAGTAATCTAAAATGTAAAACACTTACTGATTTTAGATGGTATAAATATACCTTTTTATCTCGTATATATGAGATACCAGATTGTAATAATAGTTTCTGGAAAGCTAAATTTATAGATGGTTTACCTTTTCTATTTGCTGAAAGAATTAGAAAAATATTAAGAAAAGATGAGATTAATATTCCATATGATAATTATAGTTATGGAAATTTAATTAATACTTGCATTAAAGAGGGTTTAGCTCTCTGTAATGAATTAAAATTAAATAATCAAATTAAAAGACAGAATTTACTTGAGAAAAAACAATTAGGTAAATTTTGTGATCAATTTGGTATGAACTTACCTAATAAAGGTAAGAAGAAAATTAAAGAAAAAGATGAAAAACTTTATAGAAAGAAAAAATATTTGTCTGATAGACAAAGAGATAAAAAGAAGAAAAGAAAAGAAAGCCGTGATTTACGGAAAGAAAAAAAATACAAAAATAAATTAATAATTTGTAGAAAATGTAAAAAGCCAGTACATTATGCTAATCAATGTTGGGCTAAAAATAAAATTAATAATTTAGATATAAATGATAATCTAAAAGAAACATTATTTAAAATAATAATGGATTCAAATAATAATTCTGACAGTGAAACTGAGAATTCTTCAGAATCTTATATTTCAGAAGAAATAATAGATAGTGAATCAGATATTTCTGATGATTTAAATGAATGTAATAATTGTACACAAGGAAAATCTTGTTTAAATCATATAGAAGATAAAAATGATGAATTTTATAAACTAATGTCTCAATTCAATGATTTAAATATTAATGTGTTAACTAACAATAATATTTTAGAATTTCTTAAAATGATTAAGGATCCAGTATTAAAATCCACAATTATTGATCAAATGAAGAATACTGCTTCAACTAGCAATAATAATAATAATATTCTTGTTAAACATGAACAAGCTTACTCTATGAAAGAAGTTAAAAATCTTCTACAACAGAAATATAGTAAACAGAATCCAGTTACTATACAGGATTTAATTAAAGAAATAGAAAATCTTAAAGAACAAGTAAAAATTTTACAACACAATAATAATAGTTTAAATTATCGTGTTTCAATCATTGAAACTAATAATAATAATTCAGTTAATAATTCTGATAGTTTTGATAATCTTCAAGATATTTCTTTTCCTGATCCAGATAAAAAACATTTATCTGTTTTAAGCATGATTATATCTAAAAAATGGTACACCAATATAACTTTATTAATTGAAAATTCTTATAAAAAGAATTTCATTGCTATGATTGATAGTGGTGCAGATTTAAATGTTATACAGGAAGGATTAATTCCTACGAAATATTTTCATAAAACTACTCATTCTCTCTCTCATGCAGGAGGAGAACCATTAGAAATAAATTATAAATTACCAAAAGTTTATATTTGCAAAGATAAAAATTGTATTCAAACCAGTTTTTTATTAGCAAAAGATATTTCTAGCCAACTTATACTTGGTCTTCCTTTTATTTATCAAATTTATCCTTTAACTTATGTTGATGAAACAGGTATTATAGGAACTTTTCAAGTTAATCCTATTTCCTTTAAGTTCATAACTAAACATGTTCATAGAATTCTTAATGAATTACAAGAAAAGATTGACAGGAAAACTTTTCAGATTAATTCTTTAAAAGAAGAAGTTAATATATTAACTATAGATGATAAATTAAAAAATCCTAAATTACAGGAAAAAATTAAACTTATTTATAATAAGTTTTCATTAGAAATATGTAATGATCTTCCTAATGCTTTTTGGAATAGAAAGAAGCATATTATATCTCTTCCATATGAAGAGAATTTTGATGAAAAAAATATTCCTACCAAGGCTCGTCCTTGTCAAATGAATTCTGAATATTTAGAATTATGTAAGAATGAAATTCATTCTTTATTAGAAAAAGGTTTGATAAAGCCTTCTCAATCTCCGTGGTCATATACTGCTTTTTATGTTAATAAACATTCTGAACAGGAAAGAGGTGTTCCAAGATTAGTAATAAATTATAAACCTCTTAATAAGATTTTAAAATGGATTAGACATCCTATTCCTAATAAAAAAGATTTATTAGATAGACTTGTAAATGCTATCATATTTTCAAAATTTGATTTAAAATCAGGATTTTGGCAGATTCAGGTAAAAGAATCTGATAGATATAAAACTGCTTTTAATGTTCCAATAGGACATTATGAATGGACAGTAATGCCATTTGGCCTTAAAAATGCCGCTTCTGAATTTCAACAAATTATGAATGATATTTTTTATAATTACAGCAATTTTATAATTGTTTATATTGATGATATCTTAGTATTTTCTAATGATATTGAAATACATTTTAAACATTTAGATATGTTTAAAAATATTGTTATTCAAAATGGACTTGTTATCTCAAAATCTAAAATTATTTTATTTCAAACCAATATTAGATTTCTTGGTCATATGATTGAGAAAGGAAAAATAATTCCTATACAGAGAAGTATAGAATTTGGTTCAAATTTCCTGATATTATAACTGATAAAACTCAGTTACAGAGATTTTTAGGAAGTTTAAATTATATTTCTCCCTATATTAAAAATCTTACTAAAGATTCTGCTATCTTATATGATATGTTAAAGAAAAATCCTTTACCTTGGTCTGAAAGACATACAATAGCTGTTAAAAATATTAAGGAAAAGAATAAAAATCTTCCTTGTCTTATGCCTGCTAATCCCAATGGGATAAAATAGTTGAAACTGATGCCTCAGATATAGGTTTTGGAGGAATCTTAAAACAGAAAGATCCCCAAAATAAACAAGAATATCTTATTAGATTTTATACTGAGAAATGGAATAATGCCCAGAAAAATTACTCCACAGTAGCAAAAGAAATTTTAGCTATTGTCAGATGTATTATGAAATTTCAAGATGATTTATATAATCAAAAGTTTATTATAAAAACTGACTGTAAATCTGCAAAATTTATGTTTAATAAAGATTTTAAACATGATGTTTCTAAACAAATGTTTGCAAGATGGCAGGCTCATTTAGCTCCTTTTGATTTTGAAATCATTTATAAAAAAGGTGAAGATAATCACTTACCAGATTTCTTAACTCGAGAATATTTATCCTAATGTTTTTATCTACAGATATGTATTCCCGAGGAGGAAGAGGAGAGTCCTCTTATAGAGGGCGAGGTGGTAGGGGAAAACCCCCTAATATCATTGCACAGCATGGTAAACAGAGGCTTATAGCTCAGAACTTATCCAGTTCATCAGCCAGTAATACTGAGCAAAATAATGAGTTATACAATGAATTTCAAGAATTCTTGAAACAAAAGCAGAGAAGTTGTGAAGGCCCGAAAAATCCTTGCTTGAAAATTTGAGGAAAATTAAAAATTTTCTTGTTAAATAATTAAAATGCCTCATTCATAATTAAACCAATAAACAAAGTTTGATATTCAAAATGGCAGCGGAAGAAAATGTTTGTTTGCGAAATAACAATTTAAGAATATCCAAAAACTGATAAAAATTGTTTGAGGAATAAAATAATAAATGCCGAACTGAGGTCCTCGGGTGCCACTACTGCCGACCCAAGCTGGCTCACTGGCCCCGCCCTCGGCCCTGACCTCATCGATACCTACAACAATCAAGTCTAGTGAGCCTAAAGACTCAGCATGCAAATATCGTAGGTAACGAGTAAATACTAAAGTAAAATTTGCATGGGATAAAATATCATGTCATGAGGCATACTGAAAATGACTTGTACTGAGCAATTATAATACGTGCATGACTGAATTAAATATCATAGTAAAAATGTTTGCTCCTTGGAGCCCTGTACTGAAATGACTGATAATAATTTTCTGTTGAGATTATGGTCTACGCCTGTGGCCCCTGCACTTAACTGAACTGATCGGTAACTGGCTACCGTGTGGTACCAAATTGAACTGAACTGACCGGACACTGGCGACCGGGTGGTACCAAACTGAACTGATCAGTCACTGGCGACCGTGTAAAATAATGCTTCCATAATAGTGAATTGACCACAAGCAATATCGCATAAATCTCAAAAATAAGTATTTTCTATTTTCATGCACGTAATATAATTAAATGACATAATGAAAATATCTTGTATATTTTACCAACTGGATTGGATCGCTCCCAGGCTCGCTGCAACCTAAATATGCCATGAAAAATATGCAATAGCTTATACTTGACCAAACTATGCAATTAAGTTTGAAAATGCGACAATTACATCTAACGACTTCGTATTTAATCATGACTCCGAACCAACCCGAACCAACACTAAACCGACGTATAGTCATGATTAAAATACGCTTAAAATTATGAACTAATGCTCCTAAAATGATGAGGGTTGAAATTTAGGTGAAATGGAGACCAAAACAAGAAACGCTCTTTCGAGAGTCAATTTGGCACATCGCATCGTAAATTCTCGTACGACCTCAAAAATGATCCGAATCACAAACGGTCAAAAATACGACCTTTCTAACTCGATGAGGCACTGTCCAGTCCAAGGCCATAGGCTAAAATCCAAACAAGAACTCAAACGAGCCTCCGAACCATCACAGCAAGTTGCTGTCAAATTCCAGCAGCTGTGCAATCGCGTGTCTTGTGTTGTTTCGAGACTACCGGCCATTGGGGCGTGAACCACCAACCAGAGACTCTTAACAACATCCCAAGGAATGATTTGAACCATGTCTAAGGGCCCTTGGCCAGCCACAATCCTCACCATTCCAGCAACCAACCAAAAGCTCTTACCGAGGGCCCTCATGCGTGCGTGTGTGGTGTTGTGCTTTGCTTGCTGTCTCGACTCGTTCCAGTGGCCATTGATTGACCATGGCACGATTTAGACATCTAGGGGCATGGTATGAACCGTGGCTAAGGGCCATAGGCCAACCAAGATCCATACCATTCCACAAAACTCGAACACACACATGCTGTCAAAAACCGAAGGGGCCGAGAGGGGAGGGGCTGTTCTTGCATTTGATTTAAAAACCGGCGCACCATGGACCAAGCCACCAAAAGGGCAACTTATTCGCGTCTTAGACATGCTAGGGAAGTGATCCAACCATGGCTATGGGCCTTGTGGCAGCCATGATCAGATCTATTTCCATTATGACAGCAAACTGAATTTTCGAACACAATTCTGCACCTATGGGGAGCTTGCTGTGATTTCGGTTCCAGCAAGAATGGGGACTGAATGAATAGACCAACATGGTCCTAATGCATCCTATTACATGTCTAGGAGCCGCCTTGGGAGCCTGGAGTCGAACCATAACCTGTAGCAACTGAAACAAGAGAAAACCGTGAAGAGCATCATGAAAGTCGAAAAATTCTGCACATGCATTTCGAAAATGCTTGATGTAAATTTCGGTTTTCTTGCATAAAAATCATGTAAAAGTGATGTTTAAAATAATAGTAGGACTTGATTGAGGTTTGAAAGAAATCTAGACATGCCTTGGTTTTCGTTTGAATGAAAAACGAAAGAATACGACGACTCGACGCAGAGGAGGTGGAGTGATTTTCTTTCCTTTTCTTTTCTCTCTTCTTTCTCACTAATTCTCTCGATTTCTTTCTTGGTTAACCCTACTGAAATGCTACTGATTTCGGTGGTGTGGGAGAGGGATTAAGTGGTTAGGGGAGTGAGGGGAGATCCAATAATAAAGGGATACAAAGGGGTGACCAAGTCTACCTTTATTTGAATTTTGAATAATTGTTGCTATCAAATGATTTGTTGGAGGGATTGGATGGGGTGGCCGATTATCCTTCATGATACTAGACTAGGATAATACTAATTAGTTAATTAAATGGTGCTCCAAAAAATAAAAGAATTATCCTACTAATTAAATATAAAGAAAGGATTAAAGGTGTGAGTTGGCAAACGAATTGTTTAACAATTCCAAGGGGCCGAAATTTAGCAATTAAAGGAAGGGTAAAAATGTTATCTAGATGATAAATTTTAAACCTTTAAAGCCTTATGTATTCTTTAAATAATTTAGTGAACTAAACCCTTAATTAATTGAACTCAAATGAATTTATTTCCTACTCACCTCCAGTAATTAAAATAAATCCTCAATCTCCTTTTTAACTTAAATCAACTTACTTGCTAGCTAAAAAAATAAATCCTGGAAATATTTTCTAAATCTTAAATTTATCTCTAAACTCCAACTCCAGTCCGGCCTCAATGAAATAACTGAAAGAATAAAATTAAACTCCTGGCTAAAATAATTAACTTCAAAGAAAAACATTTAAATAATCATGCAATGAAGTCAATTAAATTCAAAATACTAGAATTATACATGGCTCGTACGTAGTCTAATTACGGGTTCTACAATCCTCCCCCCCTTAAAAGAAATTTCGTCCTCGAAATTAAAACTCATCGAATAACTCTGGGTACCGACTCCTCATTTCTGGCTCAGACTCCCATGTAGCTTCCTTCTCTGAATGATTGAGCCATTTGACTTTGACTCGCTTAACCAGCTTGTTCCGAAGTTTCTTCTCCTGTCGGTCTAGGATCTGCACTGGTCTCTCCTCATAAGACAAGTTCGGAGTAAGCTGCAATAGCTCAAAGTTCAGCACATGCGAAGGATTCGCCATATACTTCCTCAGCATGGAGACGTGGAACACATTGTGTACTCCGGCCAGATTCGGCGGAAGAGCAACACGATAAGCTAGCGTCCCAACTCTGTCAAGGATCTCAAAGGGTCCAATGAATCTCGGACTGAGCTTCCCTTTCTTCCCAAATCTCATGACACCCTTCATAGATGCCACATTCACAAAAACATGATCGCCCACTGCAAACTCTAACTCTCTCCTCCGCTGATCGGCATAACTCTTCTGTCGACTCTGAGCAGTCCTCATCCTATCACGGATCTTGAATACTACATCTGCCGCCTGTTGAACAATCTCTGGACCCAACTCTGCTCTCTCTCCTACTTCATCCCAATGAACAGGAGATCTGCACTTGCGGCCATACAGTGCTTCATACGGAGCCATACCAATGGAAGACTGGAAGCTGTTGTTGTAGGTGAACTCAACCAATGGCAAGTTCGACTCCCAACTCCCTGAGAAATCAATGACACAAGCACGGAGAAGATCCTCTAAGATCTGAATAACTCGCTCTGACTGCCCATCTGTCTGCGGATGGAAAGCTGTGCTAAACAGGAACTTCGTACCCATAGTCGAATGCAAACTCTTCCAAAATGAGGAAGTGAATCTGGGATCTCTGTCAGATACGATAGAAACTGGAATACCATAGAGTCGGACTATCTCTCGGATATACATCTCTGCATACTGAACCATGGTGAAAGTCGTCTTAATAGGCAAGAAGTGCGCTGACTTGGTAAGACGATCTACAATCACCCAGATAGCATTCGATCTTATGGCTGACCTCGGCAATCCGGTCACAAAGTCCATGGTAACATTCTCCCACTTCCACTCGGGAATAGGGAGAGGCTTGAGCAAACATGCTGGTCTCTGATGCTCGGCCTTCACTAATTGACAAGTCAGGCACTCGGATACAAATCGTCTGATGTCCTTCTTCATACCAGGCCACCAATACAATAGCTCCAGATCTTTGTACATCTTCGTACTCCCTGGATGAATAGAGTACGGCGACATATGGGCTTCTGATAAGATATCTGCTCGGATAGAATCACTGCTAGGAACCCATATCCTGTCTCGGTATTTCACAATTCCATCACTGACTGAATACAAGACACTGCCCTTGGCCTCATCCCTCTGCTTCCACTTTGCTAACTGCTCATCTGATGACTGACCACTGCGAATACGGTCCAGAAGAGAAGACTGAATGGTCAAGGTAGATAGACGGGGAACTCTACCTTTAGGATAAGTCTCAAGATCAAACCTCTACATCTCAATCTGAAGGGGTCTCGAAACTGTCAAATGGGCCATCGCTGCAACTTTCCTGCTCAGTGCATCCGCAACTACATTAGCTTTACCCGGGTGGTAGCTAATGTCACAATCATAATCCTTCACCAGCTCCAACCAACTCCTCTGACGCATGTTCAGTTCCTTCTGCGTAAAGAAATACTTGAGGCTCTTGTGGTCGGTAAAGATCTGGCATTTCTCTCCATACAGATAGTGCCTCCAAATCTTCAGTGCAAAAAATACGGCGGCCAACTCTAGATCATGGGTAGGGTAGTTCTTCTCATGAGTCTTCAACTGTCTAGAAGCATAAGCTAATACCTTCCCATGCTGCATCAATACGGCGCCAAGACCGAGCTTCGAAGCATCGGTATACAATACAAACTCACCGGACCCTGACGGCACGGCCAAAACTGGTGCTGAGGTAAGAGCTTGCTTCAAAGTATCGAAGCTCCTCTAACACTCCTCGCTCCAAACAAATTTCACATTCTTCTTGGTCAGTGTTGTGAGTGGAACTGCAATCGAGGAGAATCCCTTGATGAACTTCCGATAATATCCTGCTAAGCCAAGAAAACTGCGGATCTCTGATGCATTCTGCGGTACAACCCAATCTCTGACTGCTGCAACTTTCGCTGGGTCTACCTCGATACCACTGCTGGATACAACGTGGCCTAAGAATACCACCTTCTCTAACCAGAATTCGCATTTACTGAACTTTGCGAATAATTTGTGCTTCTGCAATGTCTGCAACACTGTGGTCATATGTCTGCTGTGCTCCTCCCGACTCTTGGAGTAGACGAGAATTTCATCTATGAACACTATCACAAACTGGTCAAGATACGGCTGAAATACGCGATTCATGAGATCCATGAAGATCGCTGGCGCATTCGTCAATCCGAACAGAATCACAAGGAACTCGTAGTGGCCATAACGAGTCCTAAAAGCGGTCTTGGAAACATCAGCATCTCTCACCCTCAACTGGTGATAACCAGAGCGTAGATCAATCTTGGAGAAAATCGAAGCTCCCTGCAATTGGTCAAACAGATCCTCAATCCTCGGAAGTGGGTATGTATTCTTCACTGTAACCCTGTTCAACTCCCGATAGTCAATACAAAGTCTCATAGAGCCATCCTTCTTCTTAACAAACAAGACTGGCGCGCCCCAAGGTGAGAAGCTAGGGCGAATGAACTCCTTGTCCAGAAATTCCTGTATCTGCTTCTTAAGCTCTGCCATCTCTGTCGGTGCTAGTCGGTAAGGCGCTTTGGATATCAGAGCCATACCTGGCATAAGCTCAATGGAAAACTCCACCTCTCTCTCGGGTGGCATACCAGAGACGTCTTCGGGAAAAACGTCTAAGAAATCTCTGACAATCGGAACATCTGAGGCTGACTGGCTGGGTTCCTCGAGGACAGATAAAAAGGTCGCTAGAAATGCCCGACAACCTCTATGCATGAGCTTCCTGGCCTGAACATAAGGAATAATGCGCGGTAAAGGAAAGTACCTGTCCGGCTCAAATAAGAACTGCTCCATTCCAGGCGGTCGGACAAGAACAGATCTCCGCTGGAAGTCTATCAACACTCTGTTCCTCAATAGCCAGTCCATCCCTAGGATGATGTCAAATTCTGGCATCGGTAGCACAATCAGATCCGCATAAACAAGATTACCGTGCAGCTCAAGGTCTATATCTCGGATAACATTGGTAGCTGCCATCTCCTCGCCTGACGGCAACACTACTGAAAAGGCTATATCTAGCCCAATGGTCTTGATCTTGAGAAAGTTTGCAAAGACCTCCGAAATAAACGAGTGAGTGGCCCCTGAATCTATCAAGGCCTTGGTAGCGGAACCAGATATAAAAATTCTCCCTGAAAGATCGGAACTCTAAGTTGTATCCAATAGCTACAAGAACTAAACTTATAGACATGCAAAGGTCAAAGTTCTTCTAACATAAATCCCCAAAATAATACTAAGTAGAGCATGCAATACTATCGCAGTTCTAAGTTCAAATCTTAATCCCGATTCCCAAAACACGGAAATATAATAATAACTTAAAGCTTAAAAGTACCTGTCAACAACATAGTCTCCGGGTTTGTTTCCGTGGCATGGAGAGCAAAAACTCTGCCTTGGGTAGGCAGATTCCTCTGGGGGCACTGCAGCAACATGTGGTCTGGACTGCCACACTTAAAACACTTTCCTGAGCCAGACATACATGCTCCAGGATGGCGGCGTGAGCACTTGGGACAGACTGGGTGCTCATAAGTCCTCGGGGCTGGGCGTCCCCGCTGCTGCTGCTGCTGCTGGCCTCTGTTTCTAGGCGGTCCGTGAAAAAGGCCTCTTGTTCTGCTGCTGATGATGATGAGGAGGAGGGCGGTGTGGTACCTGGACTGGGCGCTTGCCCTGGCGATCCCTCTCGATATCCCGCAGATCCTGCTCTGCGACTAGGGCTTGGAGATGCCCGCTTATGGTGGGAAGGAGCAGCAGTAGCCCTGAACTTGGCTACACTAACTTGGATGCGCTTTACGGAGGTTTTCTACTCCAAATATTTTGCCGAGGAAGTGCGCACCAGGTTGACCACTGAGTTCATGAGCCTGAGACAGGGAGATATGACGGTTACGGAGTTCATCCGTAAGTTCGAGAGGGGCTGTCATTTTGTGCCCCTGATAGCGAATGATGCCAGAGCCAAGTTGATGTATTTCCTGGTGGGTCTACAACCGATCTTGCGCCGGGATGTTAGGGTGTCTGACCCTGCTACTTATGAGATAAGTGGCACATCGGACTCTGTCTGCATCTCTCAGCTCCATGAACTCGAAGATAACCTCGAGGGATTTGATCCATCCCTCGGCAATCATGGGGTCAGACGTCCCAGAAAACTCCTTCGGGCGCATCTTCATAAACCTCTCATAAACAGCCTCGGGCCCTATCGACCTGGCTGCGGCTGCGGCATTGTTCCCGCAAACTGTGCGAAGAACTGCGTCATCCCAGCTAGCATCTGGGCATTCATATCCGGCAGAGGAGGAGGAGGAGGAGGAGGAGGAGGAGGAGGAGGTCCCTGCCTCTCTTGTCTCTGATCATCACCGTCCTCGCGACGGTGCTCGCCACCACCTCTCGGGCGTCCGACTTGACGTCTAGGGGGCATACTGTTCCAAACATAACCCATACGTAACTAACATGCATAATTCCATAATTTATTTTAAATGAACAGTGAAATACTGAAAATCTGATCGAAACTATTACATGGAAGCATGCTGTAAAAATAATTCATGCTTTAAATAAAATGCTGAAATGTAAAACTTACAGATCGAAGACGTGGCTTCGTGAGCTTCTCATGGTCAGTAGTAGTGTAACCCTTTACAAGAACATAGGCTCTGATACCAACTGTGAAGGCCCGAAAAATTCTTGCTTGAAAATTTGAGGAAAATTAAAAATTTTCTTTTTAAATAATTAAAATGCCTCATTCATAATTAAACCAATAAACAAAGTTTGATATTCAAAATGGCAGCGGAAGAAAATGTTTGTTTGCGAAATAACAATTTAAGAATATCAAAAAACTGATAAAAATTGTTTGAGGAATAAAATAATAAATGCTGAACTGAGGTCCTCGAGTGCCACTACTGTCGACCCAAGCTGGCTCAATGGTCCTCGCCCTCGGCCCTGACATCATCGATACCTACAACAATCAAGTCTAGTGAGCCTAAAGACTCAGCATGCAAATATCGTAGGTAACGAGTAAATACTAAAGTAAAATTTGCATGGGATAAAATATCATGTCATGAGGCACACTGAAAATGACTTGTACTGAGCAATTATAATACGTGCATGAATGAATTAAATATCATAGTAAAAATGTTTGCTCCTTGGAGCCCTGTACTGAAATGAGTGATAATAATTTTCTGTTGAGATTATGGTCTACGTCTGTGGCCCCTGCACTGAACTGAACTGATCGGTAACTGGCTACCGGGGAGTATCAAACTGAACTGAACTGACCGGTCACTGGCGACCGGGTGGTACCAAACTGAACTGATCGGTCACTGGCGACCGTGTAAAATAATGCTCCCATAATAGTGAATTGACCACAAGCAATATCGCATAAATCTCAAAAATAAGTATTTTCTATTTTCATGCACGTAATATAATTAAATGACATAATGAAAATATCCTGTATATTTTACCAACTGGATTGGATCGCTCCCAGGCTCGCTGCAACCTAAATATGCCATGAAAAATATGCAATAGCTTATACTTGACCAAACTATGAAATTACGTTTGAAAACGCGACAATTACATCTAACGACTTCGTATTTAATCATGACTCCGAACCAACCCGAACCAACACTGAACTGACGTATAGTCATGATTAAAATACGCTTAAAATTATGAAATAATGCTCTTAAAATGATGAGGGTCGAAATCTAGGTGAAATGGAGGCCAAAACAAGAAACGCTCTTTCGAGAGTCAATTTGGCACATCGCACCGTAAATTCTCGTACGACCTCAAAAATGATCCGAATCACAAACGGTCAAAAATATGACCTTCCTAACTCGATGAGGCACTGTCCAGTTCAAGGCCATAGGCTAAAAGCCAACCAAGAACTCAAACGAGCCTCCGAACCATCACAGCAAGTTGCTGTCAAATTCCAGCAGCTGTGCAATCGCGTGTCTTGTGTTGTTTTCGAGACTACCGGCCATTGGGGCGTGAACCACCGACCAGAGACTCTTACCAACATCCCAAGGAATGATTTGAACCATGTCTAAGGGCCCTTGGCCAGCCACAATCCTCACCATTCCAGCAACCAACCAAAAGCTCTTACCGAGGGCCCTCATGCGTGCGTGTGTGGTGTTGTGCTTTGCTTGCTGTCTCGACTCGTTCCAGTGGCCATTGATTGACCATGGCATGATCTAGACATCTAGGGGCATGGTATGAACCGTGGCTAAGGGCCATAGGCCAACCAAGATCCATACCATTCCACAAAACTCGAACACACACATGCTGTCAAAAACCGAAGGGGCCGAGAGGGGAGGGGCTGTTCTTGCATTTGATTTAAAAACCGGCGCACCATGGACCAAGCCACCAAAAGGGAAACTTAGTCACGTCTTAGACATGCTAGGGAAGTGATCCAACCATGGCTATGGGCCTTGTGGCAGCCATGATCAGATCCATTTCCATTATGACAGCAAACTGAATTTTCGAACACAATTCTGCACCTATGGGGAGCTTGCTGTGATTTCGGTTCCAACAAGCATGGGAACTGAATGAATGGACCAACATGGTCCTAATGCATCCTATTACATGTCTAGGAGCCGCCTTGGAAGCCTGGAGTCGAACCATAACCTGTAGCAACTGAAACAAGAGAAAACCGTGAAGAGCATCATGAAAGTCAAAAAATTCTGCACATGCATTTCGAAAATGCTTGATGTAAATTTTGGTTTTCTTGTATAAAAATCATGTAAAAGTGATGTTTAAAATAATAGTGGGACTTGATTGAGGTTTGAAAGAAATCTAGACATGCCTTGGTTTTCGTTTGAATGAAAAACGAAAGAATACGACGACTTGGCGCTGAGGAGGTGGAGTGATTTTCTTTCCTTTTCTTTTCTCTCTTCTTTCTCACTAATTCTCTCGATTTCTTTCTTGGTTAACCCTACTGAAATGCTACTGATTTCGGTGGTGTGGGAGAGGGATTAAGTGGTTAGGGGAGTGAGGGGAGATCCAATAATAAAGGGATACAAAGGGGTGACCAAGTCTACCTTTATTTGAATTTTGAATAATTGTTGCTATCAAATGATTTGTTAGAGGGATTGGATGGGGTGGCCGATTATTCTTCATGATACTAGACTAGGATAATACTAATTAGTTAATTAAATGGTGCTCCCAAAAATAAAAGAATTATCCTACTAATTAAATATAAAGAAAGGATTAAAGGTGTGAGTTGGCAAATGAATTGTTTAACAATTCCAAGGGGCCGAAATTTAGCATTTAAAGGAAGGGTAAAAATGTTATCTAGATGATAAATTTTAAACCTTTAAAGCCTTATGTATTCTTTAAATAATTTAGTGAACTAAACCCTTAATTAATTGAACTCAAATGAATTTATTTCCTACTCACCTCCAGTAATTAAAATAAATCCTCAATCTCCTTTTTAACTTAAATCAACTTACTTGCTAGCTAAAAAAATAAATCCTGAAAATATTTTCTAAATCTTAAATTTATCTCTAAACTCCAACTCCAGTCCGGCCTCACTGAAATAACTGAAAGAATAAAATTAAACTGCTGGCTAAAATAATTAACTTCAAAGAAAAACATTTAAGTAATCATGCAATGAAGTCAATTAAATTCAAAATACTAGAATTATGCATGGCTCGTACGTAGTCTAATTACGGGTTCTACAATCCTCCCCCCTTAAAAGAAATTTCGTCCTCGAAATTAAAACTCACCGAGAATTGATTCTTCTTATATAAGAAAGAGATACCCAATGGGAAAAAACTCCATGGACTATAATGGAAAGATATTTAAACAATACATCATATGTATATGGTTCTTATAAGCAAAGAGGATTTTATGAAAATCTTCTGATATCTACAAAAAGTGTTGACATAACTCACTTTTTCAGTAATAATCAGCAGAAAGGAAGTTATAACTTTTCAAACTTTATCATCAAGAAGATCATATCTATTGAAGAATGGGGTATATCTCCATTAGTTGAAAAAGAATTTTATTCTGAAAATCATAAAATGAGTTTTAAATTCAATTTTTGGGATTATATTGAAAGTTCTAATAAAACCTTGTTTTATGAAAATGAAAAAAGAAAACATACTTGGTTTTTAAAAATTTGTGAAAATGTTTTTCACTATCCAGTTTCCTCATTTTACTGGCTTTTTACATTTTCTACAAATTATTAATTTATTTTTGTATTTTTTTCTCCGTAAATCACGGCTTTCTTTTCTTTTCTTCTTTTTATCTCTGTCTATCAGACAAATGTCTTTTCTTTCTATAAAGTTTTTCATCTTTTTCTTTAATTTTCTTCTTACCTTTATTAGGTAAGTCAACTGTGTCCTCCTAAATACACAGAATGAACCTATAAATAGATAGAAGAGCCGGACATGAAACCCCGGATTCCATCTAAAAATAAAAACAGTACAATACTTTATTAAAGTAAATAATACAATGCATTATTAATGCAAATAGTAGTCAAAAAGTCTACAGTGATGTGATATTCCACCCGATATGCCATGATGTGATATTCCACCAACTGCACCAACTGCAGATTTTTTTTTCTGACGATTTTAATCATCTTTAATATTATCTTTTAAAGAATTTTTCAAATTCTCAAAAATGTCATCTATCTGAGAAAATTGAGGAATATCATCCTCAGGGTCTTGAGCATCCTACATCTTCATAAGATGAATAAATTGATTTTCACTAGATTCGGACGCCATAGATTTATCTGATTTTGAATCAGCACCTCCAATATTCTGGTAAAGATCTTTTTTCATTTCTTCAATATATATCTCGATCATTTTTTCTTTTGAATATATATTAGAATATTTATGAGTAAGAATCTTGAAAGGACTCATAGAGGCTTTTTCCTTTTCTTGTTGATTATTAATTTCTTTCTGATATAAAGAAATTTTTTCTTCCATTTGATGAAGAGTTTCATAACCATATGGTTTTCTAGTTTCTGGATCATCTCTTAATAATTTGTCTCAAAATTTTGTGGAACTAACCCTCCATATGCAAGGGATGCCTTCATCAGTGTAACCGAATTCTGGCTGCCATCTCCAGATCCATGGGATTCAAAATTCCATGAAAAATAGACATAGAGTCTTTCCATCAATCCAATGTTCAGAAAATGATTTTTTAATACTTGGAGAAACATTTAACCAAGTATTCATGGGTTTTATAAAAATCTCTTGCAAAATCTTTGCGGATGGACCAAATATCTTCCACCATATTAAAATCCAATTTGGAACTGGATAGTGAAAAACATTTTCACAAATTTTTAAAAACCAAGTATGTTTTCTTTTTCCATTTTCATAAAACAAGGTTTTATTAAAACTTTCAATATAATCCCAAAAATTGAATTTAAAACTCATTTTATGATTTTCAGAATAAAATTCTTTTTCAACTAATGGAGATAAACCCCATTCTTCAATAGATATGATCTTCTTGATGATAAACTTTGAAAAGTTATAACTTCCTTTCTGCTGATTATTACTGAAAAAGTGAGTTATGTCAACACTTTTTGTAGATATCAGAAGATTTTCATAAAATCCTCTTTGCTTATAAGAACCATATACATATGATGTATTGTTTAAATATCTTTCCATTATAGTCCATGAAATTTTTTCCCATTGGGTATCTCTTTCTTCTATAAGAAGAATCAATTCCCGATGTTTTGTTTTTGTATATAGAGCTGAATCATTATCATCCTCTTTGATAATATTAGCATATGATGCTGAAGATTGAGAATCTGTATTACTTCTCTGCTTTTGTTTCAAGAATTCTTGAAATTCATTGTATAACTCATTATTTTGCTCAGTATTACTGGCTGATGAACTGGATAAGTTCTGAGCTATAAGCCTCTGTTTACCATGCTGTGCAATAATATTAGGGGGTTTTCCCCTACCGCCTCGCCCACTATAAGAGGACTCTCCTCTTCCTCCTCGGGAATACATATCTGTAGATAAAAACATTAGGATAAATATTCTCGAGTTAAGAAATCTGGTAAGTGATTATCTTCACCTTTTTTATAAATGATTTCAAAATCAAAAGGAGCTAAATGAGCCTGCCATCTTGCAAACATTTGTTTATAAACATCATGTTTAAAATCTTTATTAAACATAAATTTTGCAGATTTACAGTCAGTTTTTATAATAAACTTTTGATTATATAAATCATCTTGAAATTTCAAAATACATCTGACAATAGCTAAAATTTCTTTTGCTACTGTGGAGTAATTTTTCTGGGCATTATTCCATTTCCCAGAATAAAATCTAATAAGATATTCTTGTTTATTTTGGGGATCTTTCTGTTTTAAGATTCCTCCAAAACCTATATCTGAGGCATCAGTTTCAACTATTTTATCCCATTGGGGATTAGCAAGCATAAGACAAGGAAGATTTTTAACCTTTTCCTTAATATTTTTAACAGATATTGTATGTCTTTCAGACTAAGGTAAAGAATTTTTCTTTAACCTATTATATAAGATAGCAGAATCATTAGTAAGATTTTTAATATAGGGAGAAATATAATTTAAACTTCCTAAAAATCTCTGTAACTGAGTTTTATCAGTTATAATATCAGGAAATTTTGAACCAAATTCTATACTTCTCTGTATATGAATTATTTTTCCTTTCTCAATCATATGACCAAGAAATCTAATATTGATTTGAAATAAAATCATTTTAGATTTTGAGATAACAAGTCCATTTTGAATAACAATATTTTTAAACATATCTAAATGTTTAAAATGTATTTCAATATCATTAGAAAATACTAAGATATCATCAATATAAACAATTATAAAATTGCTGTAATTATAAAAAATATCATTCATAATTTGTTGAAATTCAGAAGGGGCATTTTTAAGGTCAAATGGCATTACTGTCCATTCATAATGTGCTATTGTAACATTAAAAGCAGTTTTATATCTATCAGATTCTTTTACCTGAATCTGCCAAAATCCTGATTTTAAATCAAATTTTGAAAATATGATAGCATTTACAAGTCTATCTAATAAATCTTTTTTATTAGGAATATGATGTCTAATCCATTTGAAAACTTTATTAAGAGGTTTATAATTTATGACTAATCTTGGAACACCTCTTTCCTGTTCAGAATGTTTATTAACATAAAAAGCAGTACATGACCAAGGAGATTAAGAAGGCTTTATCAAACCTTTTTCTAATAAAGAATGAATTTCATTCTTACATAATTCTAAATATTCAGAATTCATTTGACAAGGACGAGCCTTGGTAGGAATATTTTTTTCATCAAAATTCTCTTCATATGGAAGAGATATAATATGCTTCTTTCTATTCCAAAAAGCATTAGGAAGATCATTACATATTTCTAATGAAAACTTATTATAAATAAGTTTAATTTTTTCATGTAATTTAGGATTTTGTAATTTATCATCTATAGTTAATATATTAACTTCTTCTTTTAAAGAATTAATCTGAAAATTTTTCCTATCAATCTTTTCTTGTAATTCATTAAGAATTCTATGAACATGTTTAGTTATGAACTTAAAGGAAATATGATTACCTTGAAAAGTTTCTATAATACATGTTTCATCAACATAAGTTAAAGGATAAATTTGATAAAGAAAAGGAAGACCAAGTATAAGTTGGCTAGAAATATCTTTTGCTAATAAAAAACTGGTTTGAATACAATTTTTATCTTTGCAAATATAAACTTTTGGTAATTTATAATTTATTTCTAATGGTTCTCCTCCTGCATGAGAGAGAGAATGAGTAGTTTTATGAAAATATTTCGTAGGAATTAATCCTTCCTGTATAACATTTAAATCTGCACCACTATCAATCATAGCAATGAAATTCTTTTTATAAGAATTTTCAATTAATAAAGTTATATTGGTATACCATTTTTGTGATATAATCATGCTTAAAACAGATAAATGTTTTTTATCTGGATCAGGAAAAGAAATATCTTGAAGATTATCAAAACTATCAGAATTATTAACTGAATTATTATTATTAGTTTCAATGATTGAAACACGATAATTTAAACTATTATTATTGTGTTGTAAAATTTTTACTTGTTCTTTAAAATTTTCTATTTCTTTAACTAAATCCTGTATAGTAACTGGATTCTGTTTACTATATTTCTGTTGTAAAAGATTTTTAACTTTTTTCATAGAGTAAGCTTGTTCTTGTTTAACAAGAATATTATTATTATTATTGCTAGTTGAAGCAGTATTCTCCATTTGATCAATAATTGTGGATTTTAATACTGGATCCTTAATCATTTTAAGAAATTCTAAAATATTATTGTTTGTTAACACATTAATATTTAAATCATTGAATTGAGACATTAGTTTATAAAATTCATCATTTTTATCTTCTATATGATTTAAACAAGATTTTCCTTATATACAATTATTACATTCATTTAAATCATCAGAAATATCTGATTCACTATCTATTATTTCTTCTGAAATATAAGATTCTGAAGAATTCTCAGTTTCACTGTCAGAATTATTATTTGAATCCATTATTATTTTAAATAATATTTCTTTTAGATTATCATCCATATCTAAATTATTAATTTTATTTTTAGCCCAACATTGATTAGCATAATGTACTGGCTTTTTACATTTTCTACAAATTATTAATTTATTTTTGTATTTTTTTCTTTCCGTAAATCACGGCTTTCTTTTCTTTTCTTCTTTTTATCTCTTTGTCTATCAGACAAATGTCTTTTCTTTCTATAAAGTTTTTCATCTTTTTCTTTAATTTTCTTCTTACCTTTATTAGGTAAGTCCATACCAAATTAATCACAAAATTTACCTAATTGTTTTTTCTCAAGTAAATTCTGTCTTTTAATTTGATTATTTAATTTTAATTCATTACAGAGAGCTAAACCCTCTTTAATGCTAGTATTAATTAAATTTCCATAAGTATAATTATCATATGGAATATTAATCTCATCTTTTCTTAATACTTTTCTAATTCTTTCAGCAGATAGAAAAGGTAAACCATCTATAAATTTAGCTTTCCAGAAACTATTATTACAATCTGGTATCTCATATATATGAGATAAAAAGGTATCTTTATACCATCTAAAATCAGTAAGTGTTTTATATTTTAGATTAATTAATAAAGTACGAATCTTTTCACTATCATCAGTGAATTTACCAGTAAAATGTTCAATCATAGTCATTATTAATGAATAAACAACATTTTCTGATTGAATATTATTCTCTATCTTAATAGAATTAATAATATCTTCTTTTTGGAATTGATTTAAATAATTATCCCACCAACCTTTAAGTTGGCCAATAAAACCTGATATAATCATCTTAGCAATATTTTTATCAGTATTGCCTAAAGTTTTACACACAGTACTATACATAAGCATTCTGTGAGCAGTATTATAAATTTGTTTATCACTAAAACCATCAATATTTCATTCATAAATACTTTTACCATTATAACTATTAGCAAATATATATTCTTGTTCTTCAATAAGAACGTCCATGGGAGTAGGTCTATTATAATAATATTTATTTTGGTTAGGTCTATCTGCCCATTTAATTTTATTAATTTCTTCATCAGAATGATTCTCATTATTATCTAACTCTTTATTAAGAGTATTTAAATTAAGATTTCTAAATTTTTCTTCTAATAATTTTTCTATATCAGAAACAGAAGATTTAAATTTAAAATTCTTTATATCTAGAGGGGATTGAATAGAAGAAGTAGCAATAGAAACAATATTAGTTTCTTCTTCTTTTGTTTGACTATGAACATCTGGCTTAATTTGATTAATGGCCAGAATTATTTTATCAATACGATCCTTAAGAAAAACTATCTTTTCTCCTATTATCGTAAGATACAAATTTGAATAATTCTGTTTTTCAATTATCTGATTAATATGTTTAACAGTTATTTGTAACATATCATTTTCAAATAATTTAGAAAATGCAGTAAAATTTAAAATTTTATTATTCTTTTCTATAATAAAAGATTGTTGAGTAGGATAAACAGATTTTTGAATCTGTCCAGGAGAAAGTTTATAATTTCTTTCAAGAATAGAAATATAATCTATAATAAATGTTTTAAAAAACCAAGGAACAAAATGAATTAATTTATTTTGGTTTTCACAATATGTATAAAATTCCGAAACAATATACTCAAATTCTTCTTTAGAAAAACTTTTAAAGTACCAAATTCTGAAAGATTCCCATTTGGGTAAATAAAATTCTGCATTGATCCTTGCTCTAGCAAGAGATCCTTTAGTAAAATCAATTTTAGATTTACTATCCATTAAATACTAAAATTCATATCTGAAACTGTATCAGTTTCTCTAATTTTTTGAAAGTTACTTTTATGCACAATATTATTCTGATTAATAATTAATTCATCTACTGTATCTTGTACAGGAGACTCAACATCTTCTCTTATCTGAGAAGTAGAAGCTTTAGAAGTTTGAGGAATATCCACCAAATAATCTAAAGGCGAAATAAAAGAATGACTAGATCTTGATCTAGTATAGATAGAAGATGGCAATAATCTTCTTTGTTCATTATTAAATTGTATCTGAACAGATCCTTCATTATTTTGTATAACCTGTTGTAAATCTCTATTTATTATAGGATTTCTAGGAACAGCTTGTTCAATTATCAAGCTTTCTGGAAATTCAATTTCTTCCCATTTTATAGATCTACGGTTTGTAATATTAGATCTATTAAAATTAGTTTCTATAAGAATAGTTTCATTTAATTTTTTATCTATTTTTTTACACATAGGATTCAGTGTAAATAATGGTTTATAATAAATACGATAACAGATACATATTACTTCTGTACCAGGAGTATAATCATAACCATGAGTTTTAACATTTAATGTTAAATAATCTAATATATTAATATCAGACAAAGATAAAGATAAATTTTGATAAACATCAAAATATACTGGACCATGAGCCAGACTAGATTGAATTATTCCCATAAGGGATTGTTTCCAATTCAAATTTCTATCATCTCTTAAAGCTGCTATGAAGCTTTCTGGTAGTCCTTCTAATGTTAAAGGTCTAAAAGCTATTTGAATTAAACCTATATGCATGAATCTGTAATTTTTCCTATAAGGTAAAATATCTTTATTGTTTAACAATCTAATAACCATTTCATTATCATGAAGAGGTACTGAAGATTCTGTAGTTTTAACTACTTGTTTAAAACCAATTTTTTCAAAGGTTCCTAACTTATATATCATTTTAGAATCTATCTTAGGAATAGTCCATTTATTCAATAAATCTAAATTCTCAGGTAAATCATATTCTTCATTTAAACTGTTTTGAACAGTTTCTTTAAAATCGAAAATATTCATTTGAATAAAAAGTGCTAAATTATTATCCAGACTATTTCCATGGCTCTGATACCATCTGAGACTTGGGATCAATATGAGGAATCTGATACGTGGCTTTGTAATATAATATAATATAATATAATATTAAAAAAAATTAAAGATAAATGTAAAATTGGTGAAAGTTCATTCTTTCATTTTCAACAGAGAGGTGAGAGAAGAAGGTTTTCGATTTTCTTTTCGATCGTACGACTTATCGGTTTATCCAATCGACGAACTGACTTCAGTTTTGGGATCGTTGACACGAGATCTTCGATCTGAGGTATAAATTTTATATTTTTGGTGATGTTTGAAATTCGTCGATTTTTGGAATAAATCCGATAAATTGTTAGATCATACAAAAATTGAAAATTGTTGAATAGTGTATGATTTTCACGAAGAAGAGATGATTATAATGATGTTATTTGGAATTATTCATAATTTATTATAATTAGGAAGTTTTAATCGTTGGTTTGAGATGGAAGAATTGTTTGTCATTTGTTATTAATTCTGATTATATATGTGGTAGAATAACCGACAAGAAACTAAGTTTAGAAGTTGGAATTGAATTATGTTATGATTTCGATTTGATATGAATTTTTGAAGTTTCAAAAGATATTTGAAACTTATATTGTTGATTTTGAATGATGTTATTGATTGAAATGAATATGTTATTGATGTAGATAGATTATTATAGTGATATATTCAAGCTACATCGACTGGAACGAAGAATTGAGGAATGTTGCGAACGAATAACATACGACAGGTATTTGTATTATATGATATAAGTTTGAATGATTGGATTGAGAATACATGTCTATATGCCTTAATTGTTGAGTTTATGTGACATACATGACATACACGTTGAGCTATTGTAAATACCGTGTATCGTATTATCGTAAATCATGTGTGATTATCGATAATTCATGAAATTGATATGTGATTATGCATTTGATGTATATTATGAAAATGAAACTGAGAAAATGAATAATGAATATGAATTGACGTTGTAAGAGCTCGAGTGGAGAAGCCGGACGCCAACATAATACCAAAACCAACATTTGGTACAGAACATGTGGCGCCAGGGCGGTAGAAAATAACCGCCCGAGCGCCAGTGTGGAATAAGGTATGTTCTCGGACAGAACATGCCGCGCCCGAGCGGTAATTTGTTACCGCCCGAACGCGGTGCAATTGTACTCGGGGACAGAATGTCTTGCGCTCGGGCGCGAGAATTCTACCGCCCGAGCGCGAGAGCGGTGGGGATAAGAATCACTTTTTCTTCTTTTCCTTCATCATTTCTTATTCAAAAAACTTCGAGGGAAAGTTGGAAAATCAATTTTCTTTCGTCCGAATCGACTTTGAAACGCTGTCTAAACGCGAAACAAATTATATATTTGTGATCTTCGCGTCGAGGGCTTCAGACTGAGGTAATTTTCTTCTGGTTCCAGCAGCTCTAAATATCAAAGTGCTGGAATAGCATGTATTTGAAATTGAATTTCCTATATGTAGTAGAATAAACGACAATAAACTCATATTCGAAGTCGGAATTGAATTATGATCTGATTTTGATTTAATATGAATTTTTGAAGTTTCAAATGATATTTGAAACTCATATTAATGATTTTGGATAATGTTATTGATTGGAATGAGTATGTTATTGATGTAGATAAAGTATTATACCGATATCTTCAGGCTACATCAAAACAAAGAATTGAGGTATGTTGCGACCGGATAACATACGACAGGTATCTGTATTATATGATATATGTTGGATTGATTGGAATGAGATTATGTGTCTATATGCCTTATTTGTTGAGTTTATGTGGCATACATGACATTGTGATTGGATTATCGATGTATAAAATAAATGTTTTGTTAACACACATCGTTTAATGCATACATCGATACATGACATGCACGTTGAGCTATGATCCTTGGATACCCTGATATCATTTGATTGGATTCTGGGGGTTTGTGAACACAATGCTATGTTTGGTATTATATGACCCTTAAAGCATAGACATTTGTGGCCCCGACGATTGATATGAGATTTGGGATTTGATGGCGCTTAGTCGACGCTATCAAATGAGTATCCCTTATTGAGGCCGGTGTGCCAGCTCGAGCATTAATATGATAGCGATTCGTTTGATTTTGACATGTGCTCAGTGGATGGGCATTTGACCTGATACCTCCACGACATACATGCATTGCATACCATATATCATTGTTTAGATACTTGTGGTATATATGATGGTTGTTCCATACGGAGCTTTGCTCACCCCCAAGGGGGGCTGTTGTTGTCTTTGTGTGTGGACAATGGTAGGTACTCTAGGATATCAGGAGACCGAGAGGGTACTTCTGGAGGGAGTCACAGTTTGAACTGAGGTTTATATTTTGTTCCCAGTATATAGGTATATGTGTTTATATACCGGGGCATGTCCCGAGGATATGAGTTGTTTGTATATGATTGGTTTTGATTACGTGCGGGCATGTTTATGATATGAGATTAAATATTATTTTTAGTATTTAAATTATAGAAGAAATATTTTGGGCTCATTGTAAAGAAAATTTAAACTCGTTTTCCGCTGTAATTAGTTAACCCTAATCAAAGTGCACTGTAATAACGATTAGGAGCTAAGGGCCCCACACAGAGTGGTATCAGAGCATAGCTGGGAATGCTCGATTGAGTCTTGTGTACACGTGAATAGGCACAAATGAATTGTGCTTATGTGTTTGATTTATTTGTATTACTTGCTCTTACTTGATTTGATTTGAGTAACTATCTGATGAGATTGATGATATGAGATGATGGTATTGTGAAATTGATATTGATTTGTGATATTCATCATTGATTTGTAGATGGATCCCACAAATGAAACTGCGAGTAGCAGTACTGAGAGAATAGTTGGGCAATTTGAAGGATTGTCCATGGATGTAGTGATGGCTCGAATCCAGAATCTGAAACCACCGAGGTTCTTTGGCACTGAGAGTGCTGAAAGAGCCGAGGCCTGGTTGAAGGATATTGAGCATTTGTTTAATATTGTGGAGTATTCCAAGGCTCAAAGACTAAAACTTCCTCTCTATCAGCTGAAAGTCCGAGCTAAATCTTGGTGGGAAGCCGCTGAGATTGGATTGAAAGAGGCCGGGATTGAAGTCACATGGGATGCCTTCAAGGCCCAGTTTTTGGAACAGTATTCCCCTCCATCTTATTATACTGCTCAGGAGAATGAATTTAATAATTTGCCGCAAGGAACGATGACTGTTGCAGAATATGCTTCGAAATTTTCTACTTTGTTGAAGTATGCACCTCACGTAGCTGGGAATGCGAAGGCAAAATATAATAGGTTTGTGAATGGATTGCATCCTGCTATATATACTTACGTTGTTTCTGGATTGCCTACCAGCTACGCAGAGGCAGTTGAATGAGCCAAGGCAGCCGAGGCAGGACTTAGGCGTGGAGGTCCACAGTATACTCCTCCATCTCCAATGTCAGCTCAGCAGCCTACTTTGCGGCCAAGAGGTAATAAGTTTAAGAAGACTGGTTCTGTTTCTTCGTCTTCTTCGAGTTCGAGTGGATCACAGCGAGGGAGTCCTGTGATTGTTCCCTATTGTAGCCATTGTGGGGGTAAACTTACTATCGAGCAGTGTCGAGGTATGTTTGGTACTTGTTATCAGTGTGGGCAGGAAGGCCATTTCTCTCGAGTATGTCCGAACAGTGGTACGACTTCTTCCCAACCCCAGCAAGGATTTAGAGGTGGCCCTAGTATGATGAGACCTGCTGTTCCTGTTCCATCTTTTCAGCAGTCGAGTGTCCAACGATATCGAAGACCGGGTGGTCAGAGTGCCCAAGTTCCTCCTCAAGTGAGAGTATACGCCATGACCGAGGATCAGGCGAGAGAATCTCCTGGTGACGTGATTGCAGGTATTTGCACGCTTTGCGATTATCCTGCACGTGTTTTATTTGATACAGGAGCATCTCATTCATTCATGTCTCATGCATTTTTTGCATCTCACGATATTGAGTATACCCCATTGTATGATACTTTGTCGATAGCCACGCCCGCAGGGAAGATTATTTTGTCTGAGAAAGCTGTGCATAATTGTGTATTGATATATGAGGATAATGTGGTATTTTTGAATTTGATTGTCCTCCCAATGCACGACTTTGATTGTATTGTTGGCATGGATATCTTGACGACAAATCGAGCTACTGTTGATTGTTGTCATGGAGTGGTTCGATTTCGACCGATTGATGGACTCAAGTGGAATTTTTATGGCAAGGGTTCCCAAGCCAAAATTCCATTGGTATCGTTCTTGGAAATGACTCGACTTTTAATTAGCGGAGATGAGGGTTATCTTATCTACGCAAGAACCTTCTTTATCTGAGATTCCTATTGCGAAGGAATTCCCGGATGTATTTCCCGATGAGATTCTTGATTTTCCTCCTCATCGAGAAGTTGAGTTTAGTATTGATCTTGTGCCGGGGACTGCTCCCATATCAAAAGCTCCCTATCGCATGGCACCTCTGGAATTGAAAAAATTGAAAGACAAATTACAGGATCTTCTCGATAAGGGATATATTCGACCGAGTGTATCACCTTGGGGAGCTCCAGTTTTATTTGTTCGAAAGAAAGATGGTACTATGCGAATGTGTATCGATTATAGACAACTGAATCGGGCTACTGTGAAAAACAAGTACCCACATCCTCGTATTGATGATTTATTTGATCAGCTTCAGGGTACTTCTGTATACTCTAAGATTGATCTTCGTTTTGGGTATCATCAAGTACGAGTTCGAGACGAAGATGTGCCCAAAACTGCTTTTCGTACGAGGTATGGCCACTATGAATTCTTTGTTATGCCTTTTGGTCTCACGAATGCTCCTGGTGTTTTTATGGACTTAATGAATCGTGTCTTCCGAGATTATCTTGACCGATTCGTTATTGTGTTTATTGATGATATTATTGTATATTCGAAATCGAAAAAGGAGCTCTGAGACTGGTACTTCAAACTCTTCATAATGGACATTTATATGCTAAATTGTCCAAATGAGAGTTCTGGATGGACAAAGTAGTATTTTTAGGCCACGTCATTTCGAGACATGGCATATCTGTTGATCCTGCTAAGGTTGAAGCCGTATTGAATTGCCCGAGACCTACGAATGTTCCTGAGATCCGTAGCTTCATGGGTTTGGCTGGATATTGTCGTCGTTTTATTGAAGGATTTTCGAAGATAGCTAAACCTATTACACAACTGACGCAGAAGAATCAGCGATTCATTTGGTCAGATGAATGTGAAGCTAGTTTTCTTGAATTAAAGACGAGATTGACCACAGCACCTGTGCTTACTATTCGCTCAGGTACCGAAGGATTTGTAGTGTGTACAGATGCGTTTGGTAAAGGTTTGGGCTGTGTTCTGATGCAACATGGCAAAGTGGTTGCTTTTGCGTCTCGTCAATTGAAATCTCATGAAACACGTTATCCTGTTCATGATCTTGAATTGGCCGCCATTGTGTTTGCTTTGAAGATTTGGCGCCATTACTTGTACGGAGAAAGGTTTGTTATCTATTCAGACCATAAGAGTCTGAAATATCTCTTTTCTCAATTCGATTTGAATATGAGGCAACGCAGGTGGATGGATCTCCTGAAGGATTTTGATTGTGAGATTCAATATCACCCTGGATCGGTGAATGTTACTGCGGATGCCCTTAGTCGGAAAGTTCATGATTCTGTTCTAGCTTCTGTTTGTGTCGCCAAAGTACAGGAGGATATATGTACTTCTGGCTGGACTTTTCACTCGAATTGAAATTCGGTCACTGTTTCAGCATTGCAAATTGAGCCAAACTTGATATCGAAAATACGAAAGGCCCAACGAAGCGATGCTCAAATCCAAAAGTCGAAAGAACTTGTATCTGCAGGACATCAGTCTGGATTCCAGATTTCTTCTGATGGTTCTTTACGACTTAATGGTCGGGTGGTAGTTCCTGATAATTCTGATTTGAGATCTGCCCTTCTTCGAGAAGCACATTGTAGCAAATACAGTATTCACCCTGGAAGCCGAAAGATGTATTTGATATTGAGACCTCAATTCTGGTGGAAACGTATGACGAAGGACATTGCTGAGTTTATTTCGAAATGTCTTGTCTGCCAGCAAGTGAAAGCCGAGAGAATGAAACATGGTGGATTGCTCCATAGTCTTGAAATCCCGAAATGAAATTGGGAACATATTGCTATGGATTTTGTGACTCATTTACCTCGTTCGCCCAAGGGATGTGATGCAATTTGGGTTATTATTGATCGGCTTTCGAAATCTGCGCATTTTATTCCGTATGAACGGACTTATCCTTATAAGAGAATGGCCCGTCTATACATTGAGAATGTTGTGAGGCTGCATGGTATGCCAGTCTCAATTGTATCTGATCGTGATCCCAGATTTGCTTCTAAATTCTGGGGTAGTTTTCAGGAAGCGATGGGTACGAGTTTGGCTATGAGTACTGCTTATCATCCTCAAACTGATTGCCAGATCGAGCGTACGATTCAAACGTTGGAAGATATGTTGCGTGCTGTTGTGATGGACTTCAGAATGGGATGGCAAGATGCCTTACCATTGGTTGAATTTTCTTATAATAATAGCTTTCAGATGAGTATCGGTATGGCACAATTTGAAGCTCTATATGGAAGACGATGTAGATCACCGTTATTCTGGGATGAGATTTGTGAAAGACAATTGACTGGACCCGAAATGATACAGAAAATAAACGATAAGGTTCAGTTGATTCGGCAGCGAATGAAAGCTGGTCAGGATCGTCAAACGAGTTATGCGAACAAACGAAGACGACCCTTGGAATTCCAGAAAGGTGACAGAGTGTTTTTGAAAATATCTCCCTTTAGAGGCACTGTTCGATTAGGCATGCGAGGGAAATTATCTCCTCGTTATGTTGGTCCATATGAGATTCTGGATCGAGTTGGTGATCTTGCGTATCGATTGGCATTGCCACCAGCTCTATCTGCTATTCACGATGTGTTCCATGTTTCTATGTTGTGGAAATATGAACCGGATCCATCACATGTGCTTGCACCTGACGAGGTTGAACTTGATCCATCTCTTTCCTATGTCGAACAACCTGTTCGTACTATGGAACGAAAGGAAAATATATTGCGTAACAAATCGATCCCTTTGGTTCGAGTACAATGGACACGGCATGGTGTGGAAGAATCGACGTGGGAGTTGGAAAGCAAAATGCGAGATTCATATCTGTATTTATTTGATGCTAGTCCATCTGTTCAATTGTATTCGATGTATTTTGATCCGTTTACTGATTTTAGTTTTGATATGTACTATAACTGGTGACATATATATGTTTGCCAATGTTATGTATATAGAGATGTTTGAGATTTCGAGGACGAAATCTTTTAAGAGGGGGAGAAATGTAAGGACCGTGTATCGTATTATCGTAAATCATGTGTGATTTTCGATAATTCATGAAATTGATATGTGATTAGACATTTGATGTATATTATGACAATGAAATTGAGAAAATGAATAATGAATATAGATTGACGTTGTAAGAGCTCCAGTGGAGAAGTCGGACGCCAACATAATACAAAACCAACATTTGGTACAGAACATGTGGCGCCCGGGCGGTAGAAAATGACCGCCCGAGCGCCAGTGTGGAATAAGGTATGTTCTCGGACAGAACATGCCGCGCCCGAGCGGTAATTTGTTACCGCCCGAACGCGGTGCAATTGTACTCGGGGACAGAATGTCTCGCGCTCGGGCGCGAGAATTCTACCGCCCGAGCGCGAGAGCGGTGGGGATAAGAATCACTTTTCTTTCTTTTCCTTCGTCATTTCTTATTCAACAAACTTCGAGGGAAAGTTGGAAAATCAATTTTCTTTCGTCCGAATCGACTTTGAAACGCTGTCTAAATGCGAAACAAATTATATATTTGTGATCTTCGCGTCGAGGGCTTCTGACTGAGGTAATTTTCTTCTGGTTGCAGCAGCTATAAATATCAAAGTGCTGGAATAGCATGTATTTGAAGTTGAATTTCCTATATGTAGTAGAATAACCGACAATAAACTCATATTCGAAGTCAAAATTGAATTATGATCTGATTATGATTTAATATAAATTTTTGAAGTTTCAAATGATATTTGAAACTCATATTAATGATTTTGGATAATGTTATTGATTGGAATGAGTATGTTATTGATGTAGATAAAGTATTATACCGATATCTTCAGGCTACATCAACTTGAAATGGAGAATTGAGATATGTTGCGACCGGATAACATACGACAGGTATCTGTATTATATGATATATGTTGGATTGATTTGATTGATTGGGATGAGATTATGTGTCTACATGCCTTATTTGTTGATTTGATGTGGCATACATGAAATTATGATTAAAATATCGATGTATGAAATAAATGCTTTGTTAACACACATCGTTTGATGCTTACATCGATACATGACATACACGTTGAGCTATGATCCTTGGATACCCTGATATGATTTGATTGGATTCAGGGGTTTGTGAACACAATGCTATGTTTGGTATTAAATGACCCTTAAAGCATAGACATTTGTGGTCCCAACGATTGATATGAGATTTGGGATTTGATGGTGCTTAGTCGACGCTATCAAATGAGTATCCCTTATTGAGGCCGGTGTGCCAGCTCGAGCATTGATTTGATAGCGATTCGTTTGATTCTGACATGTGCTCAGTTGATGGGCTTTTGACCTGATACCTCCACGACATACATGCATTGCATACCATAATCATTGTTTAGATACTTGTGGTATATATGATGGTTGTTTCATACGGAGCTTTGCTCACCCCCAAGGGGGGCTGTTGTTATCTTTGTGTGTGGGCAATGGCAGGTACTCCAGGATATCAGGAGACCGGAGAGGGTACTTCTGGAGAGAGTCACAGTTTGAGCTGAGGTTTATATTTTCTTCCCAGTATATATGTGAGACCCCGAGAATAAAATAGTTTTGATGGCATTTTTGTAAATAAGTTGAAAAATAATGAATTAATTTTAAGGACAAAATTGTAATTTGTGACCTATCTAAGTCATATGAAGTCCAAATGATTTGAGATTTGGATATATCGTAGAAAACTCAAAGATATAGAAGTTTCATGTTTTGAGTTTTAAAAAATTTGATCGTTTGACTAGTCTAAAGGGATATAACGGCGTTAAAATTTTAAATATTATATTATATTATATTATTTTGAGGCGGTGGAATTGAAATTCAATTCCACCAACCTCAGTAGTTTACGACAGAGAGAGAGAAAGGTGAGGAGAGTGATTTCGATTTTTTCTTTTCGGTCGTGCGACTTATAGGTTTATCCAATCGACGAACCGACTTCAGTTCTGGGATCGTTGACACGAGATCCTCAATTTGAGGTATAAATTTTATATTTTTGGTGATGTTTGAAATTCGTCGATTTTTGGAATAAATCCGATAAATTGTTAAATCATACAGAAATTGAAGATTGTTGAATAGTGTATGATTTTAACAAATAAGAGATGATTATAATGATGTTATTTTGAATTATTCCTAATTTATTATAATTAGGGAATTTTAATCGTTGGATTGAGATTGAAGAATTATTTGTTAGTTATTATTAATTCTGATAAATATATGTAGTAGAATAAACGACAAGAAACTCGTATTCGAAGTCGGAATTGAATTATATAATGATTTGGATTTGATATGAATTTTTGAAGTTTCAAATGATATTTGAAACGCATATTAATGATTTTGGATTATGTTATTGATTAGAATGAGTATGTTATTGATGTATATAAAATATTATACCGATATCTTCAGGCTACATCAACTGGAAACGAAGAATTGAGGTATGTTGCGACCGGATAACATACGACAGGTATCTGTATTATATGATATATGTTGGATTGATTTGATTGATTGGGATGAGATTATGTGTCTACATGCATTATTTGTTGATTTGATGTGGCATACATGAGATTATGATTGGAATATCGATGTATGAAATAAATGCTTTGTTAACACACATCGTTTGATGCTTACATCGATACATGACATACACGTTGAGCTATGATCCTTGGATATCCTGATATGATTTGATTGGATTCAGGGGTTTGTGAACACAATGCTATGTTTGGTATTATATGACCCTTAAAGCATAGACATTTTTGGTCCCGACGATTGATATGAGATTTGGGATTTGATGGCGCTTAGTCGACGCTATCATATGGGTATCCCTTATTGAGGCCGGTGTGCCAGCTCGAGCATTGATTTGATAGCGATTCGTTTGATTCTGACATGTGCTCAGTGGATGGGCATTTGACCTGATACCTCCACGACATACATGCATTGCATACCATATATCATTGTTTAGATACTTGTGGTATATATGATGGTTGTTCCATACGGAGCTTTGCTCACCCCCAAGGGGGGCTGTTGTTGTCTTTGTGTGTGGACAATGGCAGGTACTCCAGGATATCAGGAGACCAGAGAGGGTACTTCTGGAGGGAGTCATAGTTTGAGTTGAGGTTTATATTTTGTTCCCAGTATATATGTATATGTATCTATATACCGGGACATGTCCCGAGGATATAAATTGTTTGTATATGATTGGTTTTGATTTCGTGTGGGCATGTTTATGATGTGAGATGAAATACTATTTTTAGTATTCAAATGAAATATTTTGGGCTCATTGTAAAGAAATTTTAAACTTTTTTTCCGCTGTAATTAATTAACCCTAATCAGATTGTGTTGTAATAACGATTAGGAGCTAAGGGCCCCACACAGAGTGGTATCAGAGCATAGCTGGGAATGCTCGATTGCGTCTTGTGTACACGTGAATAGGCACAAATGAATTGTGCGTATGTGTTTGATTTATTTGTATTACTTGCTTTTACTTGATTTGATTTGAGTAACTATCTGATGAGATTGATGATATGAGATGATGGTATTGTGAAATTGATATTGATTTGTGATATTCATCATTGATTTGTAGATGGATCCCACAAATGAAACTGCGAGTAGCAGTACTGAGAGAATAGTTGGGCAATTTGAAGGATTGTCCATGGATGTAGTGATGGCTCGAATCCAGAATCTGAAACCACCGAGGTTCTTTGGCACTGAGAGTGCTGAAAGAGCAGAGGCCTGGTTGAAGGATATTGAGCATTTGTTTAATATTGTGGAGTATTCCAAGGCTCAAAGACTAAAACTTCCTCTCTATCAGCTGAAAGTCCGAGCTAAATCTTGGTGGGAAGCCGCTGAGATTGGATTGAAAGAGGCCGGGATTGAAGTCACATGGGATGCCTTCAAGGCCCAGTTTTTGGAACAGTATTCCCCTCCATCTTATTATACTGCTCAGGAGAATGAATTTAATAATTTGCCGCAAGGAACGATGACTGTTGCAGAATATGCTTCGAAATTTTCTACTTTGTTGAAGTATGCACCTCACGTAGCTGGGAATGCGAAGGCAAAATATAATAGGTTTGTGAATGGATTGCATCCTGCTATATATACTTACGTTGTTTCTGGATTGCCTACGTGCTACGCAGAGGCAGTTGAATGAGCCAAGGCAGCCGAGGCTGGACTTAGGCGTGGAGGTCCACAGTATACTCCTCCATCTCCAATGTCAGCTCAGCAGCCTACTTTGCGGCCGAGAGGTAAGAAGTTTAAGAAGACTGGTTCTGTTTCCTCGTCTTCATCGAGTTCGAGTAGATCACAGCGAGGGAGTCCTGTGATTGCTCCCTACTGTAGCCATTGTGGGGGTAAACTTACTATCGAGCAGTGTCGAGGTATGTTTGGTACTTGTTATCAGTGTGGGCAGGAATGCCATTTCTCTCGAGTATGTCCGAACAGTGGTACGACTTCTTCCCAACCCCAGCAAGGATTTAGAGGTGGCCCTAGTATGATGAGACCTGCTGTTCCTGTTCCATCTTTTCAGCAGTCGAGTGTCCCACGATATCGAGGACCGGGTGGTCAAAGTGCCCAAGTTCCTCCTCAAGTGAAAGTATACGCCATGACCGAGGATCAGGCGAGAGAATCTCCTGGTGACGTGATTGCATGTATTTGCACGCTTTGCGATTATCCTGCACGTGTTTTATTTGATACAGGAGCATCTCATTCATTCATGTCTCATGCATTTTTTGCATCTCACGATATTGAGTATACCCCATTGTATGATACTTTGTCGATAGCCACGCCCGCAGGGAAGATTATTTTGTCTGAGAAAGCTGTGCATAATTGTGTATTGATATATGAGGATAATGTGGTATTTTTGAATTTGATTGTCCTCCCAATGCACGACTTTGATTGTATTGTTGGCATGGATATCTTGACGACAAATCGAGCTAGTGTTGATTGTTGTCATGGAGTGGTTCGATTTCGACCGTTTGATGGACCCAAGTGGAATTTTGGTGGGAAGCTGCTGAGATTGGATTGAAAGAGGCCGGGGTTGAAGTCACATGGGATGTCTTCAAGGCCCAATTTTTGGAGCAGTATTCCCCTCCATCCTATTATACTGCTCAGGAGAATGAATTTAATAATCTGCAGCAGGGAACGATGACTGTTGCAGAATATGCTTCGAAATTTTCTACTCTGTTGAAGTATGCACCTCACGTAGCTGGGAATGCAAAAGCAAAATATAACAGGTTTATGAATGGATTACATCCTGCTTTATATAATTTTGTTGTTTCTGGTTTGCCTACCAGCTACGCAGAGGCATTTGAACGAGCTAGGGCAGCCGAGGCTGGACTCAGGCGAGGAGGTCCACAGCATACTCCTCCACCACCAGTGTCAGCTCAGCAGCCTACATTGCGCCCAAGAGGTAAAAAGTTCAAGAAGACTGGTTCTGTTTCTTCGAGTTCGAGTGGATCCCAGAGAGGGAGTCCTATTATTGCTCCTTATTGTAGTCATTGTGGAGGCAAACATACTATCGAACAGTGTCGAGGTATGTTTGGTACTTGTTATCAGTGTGGGCAGGAAGGTCATTTCTCTCGAGTATGTCCGAACAGGGGTACGACTTCTTCTCAATCCCAGCCAGGATTTAGAGGTGGCCCCAGTATGATGAGACCTGTTTTCCTGTTCCCTCTTTCCAGCAGTCGAGTGTTCCACGATATCGAGGACCAGGTGGTAAGACTGCTCAAGTTCCTCCTCAAGTTAGAGTGTATGCTATGACGGAGGATCAGGCAAAGGAAACTCCTGGTGGTGTGATTGCAGGTATTTGCATGCTTTGCGATTATCTTGCACGTATTTTATTTGATACAGGAGCATCTCATTCATTCATATCTCATGCATTTGTTGCATCTCACGGTATTGAGTGTACCCTATTGTATGATACATTATCGATAGCCACGCCAGCAGGAAAGATTATTTTGTCTGAGCAAGTTGTGCATAATTGTGTATTGATATATGAGGACAATGTGATATTCTTGAATTTGATTGTCCTCCCAATGCACGACTTTGATTGTATTGTTGGCATGGATATCTTGACGACAAATCGAGCTACTGTTGATTGTTTTCATGGAGTGGTTCGATTTCGACCGATTGATGGACCCAAGTGGAATTTTTATGGCTTGGGAAGGGTTCCCAAGCAAAAATTCCATTGGTATCTTCCTTGGAAATGTCTCGACTTTTGACTAGCGGAGATGAGGGTTATCTTATCTACGCTATTGATGTCTTTAAGAAAGAGCCTTCTTTATCTGAGATTCCTGTTGCGAAAGAATTCCCGGATGTATTTCCCTATTAGATTCTTGATTTTCCTCCTCATCGAGAAGTTGAGTTTAGTATTGATCTTGTGCCGGGGACTGCTCCCATATCAAAAGCTCCCTATCGCATGGCACCTCTGGAATTGAAAAAATTGAAAGACAAATTACAGGATCTTCTCGATAAGGGATATATTCGACCGAGTGTATCACCTTGGGGAGCTCCAGTTTTATTTGTTCGAAAGAAAGATGGTACTATGCGAATGTGTATCGATTATAGACAACTGAATCGGGCTACTGTGAAAAACAAGTACCCACATCCTCGTATTGATGATTTATTTGATCAGCTTCAGGGTACTTCTGTATACTCTAAGATTGATCTTCGTTCTAGGTATCATCAAGTACGAGTTCGAGACGAAGATGTGCCCAAAACTGCTTTTCGTACGAGGTATGACCATTATGAATTCTTGGTTATGCCTTTCTTTCTCACGAATGCTCCTGCTGTTTTTATGGACTTAATGAATCGTGTCTTTCGAGATTATCTTGACCGATTCGTGATCGTCTTTATTGATGATATTCTTGTTTATTCGAAATCGAAAAAGAAGCATGCTGAACATCTGAGACTGGTACTTCAAACTCTTCGCAATAGCCATTTATATGCTAAATTGTCCAAATGCGAATTCTGGATGGACAAAGTGATATTTTTAGGCCACGTCATTTCGAGACATGGCATATCTGTTGATCCTGCTAAGGTCAAAGCTGTATTGAATTGGCCGAGACCTACAAATGTTCCTGAGATCCGTAGCTTCATGGGTTTAGCTGGATATTATCGTCGCTTTATTGAAGGGTTTTCGAAGATAGCTAAACCTATTACTCAACTGACACAGAAGAATCAGCGATTCATTTGGTCAGATGAATGTGAAGCTAGTTTTCTTGAATTGAAGACGAGATTGACCACGGCACCTGTGCTTACTATTCCCTCAGGTACGGGAGGATTTGTGGTGTGTATAGATGCGTCTGGTATAGGTTTGGGCTGTGTTCTGATGCAACACGACAAAGTGGTTGCTTATGCGTCTCGTCAATTGAAATCTCATGAAACTCGTTATCCTATTCATGATCTTGAATTGGCTGCCATTGTATTTGCTTTGAAGATCCGGCGCCATTATTTGTACGGAGAAAAGTTTGTTATCTATTCGGACCATAAGAGTCTGAAATATCTCTTTTCTCAATCTGATTTGAATATGAGGTAACGCAAGTGGATGGATCTCTTGAAGGATTTTGATTGTGAGATTGAATATCACCCTGGATCGGTGAATGTTACATCGGATGCCTTTAGTCGTAAAGTGCATGATTCTGTTTAAGCTTCTGTTTGTGTCGCCAAGGTACATGAACATATATGTACTTCTGGTTTGACTTTTCACTCGAATTGGAATTCTGTCACTTTCTCAGCATTGCAAATTGAGCCGAACTTGATATCGAAAATACGAAAGGCCCAACGAAGCGATGCTCAGATTCAAAAGTCGAAAGAACTTATATCGACAGGACATCAGTCTGGATTTCAGATTTCTTCTGATGGTTCTTTACGACTTAATGGTCGGCTGGTAGTTTCTGATGATTCTGATTTATAATATGCCCTTCTTCGAGAAGCGCATTGTAGCAAATAAAGTATTCACCCTAGAGGTCGAAAGATGTATTTAACATTGAGACCTTAATTCTGATGGAAACGTATGAAGAAGGACATTGTTGAGTTTATTTCGAAATGTCTTGTTTGCCAGCAAGTGAAAGCCGAGAGAATGAAACCTGGAGGATTGCTCCATAGTCTCGAAATCCCGAAATGAAATTGAGAACATATTGCTATGGATTTTGTGACTCATTTACCTCGTTCGCCCAAGGGCTGTGATGCTATTTGGGTTATTATTGATCGGCTTTCGAAATCTGCACATTTCATTCCGTATGAGCGGACTTATCCTTATAAGAGAATGGCCCGTTTATACATCGAGAATATTGTGAGACTGCACGGTGTGCCAGTCTCGATTGTATCTGATCGTGATCCCATATTTTCTTCTAAATTCTGGGGTAGTTTCCAAGAATCGATGGGTACGCGTTTGCCTATGAGTACGGCATATCATCCTCAAACCAATGGCTAGACTGAGCGTACAATTCAAACGTTGGAAGATATGTTACGTGCGATGGTAATGGATTTCAGAATGGGATGGCAAGATGCCTTACCATTGGTTGAATTTTCTTATAATAATAGCTTTCAAACGAGTATTGGTATGGCATCGTTTGAAGCTCTATATGAAAGACGATGTAGATCACCGTTATTCTGGGATGAAATTGGTGAAAGACAATTGACTGGACCTGAAATGATACAAGAAATGAATGACAAGGTTCAGTTGATTCGACAGCGAATGAAAGCTGCTCAGGATCGTCAAACGAGTTATGCGAATAAACGAAGACGACCCTTGGAATTCCTGACAAACATAAAAATTGTACATTAATTAAATGTTTTATAATATAAATATATAGTTTTTATTTTATTAAATGTTTAAATATTATATGTTTTATAATAAATTGTATAAAATATAGGTTGTTGTGTAATTACAAGTTTTTACTATTTTTTACAGGTTCGATAAAACAAGAATAAACTTGGCGTTGCAAATGGGATTAAGATGATTCTTGGACCTGTAGAAAGTTGATGTTAATATCTACAATATTGGTGGCAAGCATGAGATAAAAATCCTCTCACAATTGGGATTAAATTAAGCAACAAATAAAGTTACCAAAGGAGTGGCAGTTTTACCATGCTCTAGTATTTTGACCATATCTCTCAAATTACTTGGTCAAATGGTTTGAAAAAAATACCACAACTAGACAACTCAATTATCCACATGTTTCCTTTTATGTGAAGAAGCAAATTTGGAGAAGAAGATTTTCGAAAGTGATGTGTAATATAATATAATATCTTGGAACACCAATGAAGACTTATGTGTAAAAAAATTATATTTTATTTGTGGTTTTCTCCCCAAATTTGGCTATAAATAGGGGTGTATTATAATGTATTGAGATATCCCTCATTCTATGAACAAACCTTTGAGTTCATAATATTTCTCTCTATATTTTTTCTTTATTTCTTCATTTAAATATAATTAGCATGTTAATTTCATATTCAAAGTTTTACACTTTGAATAATGAATAGCTAACTTCCTAAAGTTGAGATGAAAAGGTGAAACTCTTGGCATGATAATAAGGTTACTAAAAGGTAAGAATCTATGTTTTATATTATTTAATCATTATTTATTGTTTATGTTATATTTATTTCTTTAAGCATTTTTATATCCTACTTATAAGTGGGAGTTTTGATTTATTGTTGCTATATGTTACACTAAATTCTTGGAACCATTTAAATGTTAGTTTGGTATTACCAACCATTTAAAGTGGATGCCTTGATTTATTATATATGAATATATTATAATATTAAATTACTTGGAACCATTTAAATGTTTGTTTGGTTTTACCAACCATTTAAAGTTGGAACCTTGATTTACTATATATAAATATATCATAATATTAATTTCTTGGTACCATTTAAATGTTAGTTTGGTTTTACCAACCATTTCAAGTGGGAACCTTGATTTAGTGTTTACAAATATATATAGTACAATAAATACTTGACAACATTTATAAGTTTTGGTATATATTATATACTTATAAGATAATAATATATAACATAATGTAAATATGATTATTTAATATATTGGAACCATTTTATTAAGTGGATTTCAATAATGTTCGTTAATGTTAACTTTATTAAAATACCAAGAGTGGATCCTTTAATCTCAACTACTTAAATTAAAATTTGAACAATTAAAAATTACCAATTAAAGATTCAAACAACTAAAAGAAAAAATAAATAAAAAGACATTGTAGTGGACTTGTAATTATCTTAGCTTCCTCGTGGATACGATATTCGAACTCATCGAATTATACTACTTGTGGACAACCTGCTCTTGGGAGTGCAACAATCAAAGTCGCAACAAATTTTTGGCGCCGTTGCCGGGGAAGTATAATTTAATTTCAAGTCTATTTAATTTTGTTTATATTTTATTTTTCTTTATTTGAATTTTTATTGATTTTGTGTGTTTTTATTCTTTTGCATTTGCATGAGCATTTGGTCACGTACACTTAGTGGTCAACTCATTCGAAATAACCCTTTATTTTTACAAATCATGGCGGAAGAACCCATCCAAGAAAATGAAGATGAAATTCAATCTCAACATGATCATGATAGACGAAGAACACTTAGAGATCACATGAATCCTACACGTACTAGTGCACCTTCATGTCTAGTTTTTCCCCCTGATGCATCTCATTTCAATTTTAAGCCTGGTATTATCCAACTTTTACCCAATTTTCATGGCTTAGATTCTGAAAATCCATATATGCATTTACGAGAATTTGAAGAAGTGTGCAACACATATAATGATCTAAATTGTAGCATGAACACCATTCCACTTAAGATTTTTCCTTTTTCTTTAAAAGATAAAGCTAAAACTTGGCTACAAAATCTTAGATCGGGATCCATTCGAACTTGGGATGAATTGCAACAACAATTTTTGAAAAAGTTTTTTCCATCTCATAGAACAAATTCTTTCAAAAGGCAAATCATCACTTTCACTCAAAAATAAGGAGAAACTTTTTATCAGTGTTGGGATAGATACAAAGAATTGCTTAATCTTTGTCCACATCATGGTTTTGAAATTTGGAGAGTTGTTTCTCAATTTTATGAAGGCTTAACACCTAAAGATAGGCAAATGGTTGAATTTATGTGTAATGGAACATTTGAAGATAAAGATCCAAACGAGGCAATTGAGTATCTCGATTCATTAGCTGAAAATGCTCAAAATTGGGACACTATAGGTACAATCAAACCATCAAACAAGATTCAATCTCCTACATCTGGTGGAGGTATGTACACTCTCAAAGATGAACATGATCTTCAAGCTAGATTTACCTCTTTGGCAAGAAAAGTTGAGGCACTTGAATTGAAAAAGAAGGGTCAATTAAAATCTGTTCAAGAAATTGCGTGTCACATCTGTGATACAAGTGATCATTTTACAAAAGATTGTCCCACTTTGCCCTCTTTTAAAGAATGTCTCCATGAACAAGCCAATGTTTTGAACAATTTCAAAAGGCCAAATTTTGAACCGTTTTCTCAAAATTACAATCCGGGTTGGCGAAATCATCCAAATTTTAGTTGGAGGAATGATAATGCTGCACAATTTTCACAACCACATTTCCAAAATCAACAAAATTTTCAAAATTATGCACCTTATGTTCCTCCACCTAAAAGAAATTTGGAAGATACATTGAATTCTTTCATTGCAAAGCAAGAGTCTATCAATACTCAAACTGCTCAAACAATGACAGATTTGAAAGATACTCTTGCTAAATTTGCATCTGCACTTAATGTTCATGAAAAAGGTAAATTTCCTTCACAACCTCTGCCTAATCCCAAGGATCATCATTCACAAACTGGAACTTCTGGAACTCAACCGATGGATCAGGTAAAATCTGTTATTACCCTTCGAAGTGGTAAGGTTGTGGAAAAATTCATTCTTGAACCTTGTGAAGATGATGATAAATCAACTCCAAAGGGCAAGAAAGTGGAACTTGCGAAGAGGAGGCTCAACAGACAGTGTCACCACCATTCCCTCATGCATTGAAAAATACAAAAAAATCAAATTTGAATTCTGATATATATGATATTTTTGAACAAGTAAAAGTTAATATTCCTTTATTAGATGCAATAAAATAGGTACCATCATATGCCAAATTTTTGAAAGACTTGTGCACTGTGAAAAGAAAATTGAATGTGAAAAAGAAAGCATTTTTAGCCGAACAAGTAAGTGCAATCATTCAAAATAATAATACTTTGAAATACAAAGACTCTGGTTGTCCTACTATTTCATGTATTATTGGAGAACGAAAGATTAAAAAAGCCTTGCTTGATCTTGGAGCTAGTGTGAATTTACTTCCATATTCAATTTATCAAGACCTCAATCTAGGCGAGTTAAAATCTATTTCGGTAACACTTTTACTTGACGATAGATCTGTTAAAGTGCCAAGAGGTATGGTAGAAGACGTATTGGTCCAAGTTGATAACTTTGTATATCCTGTCGATTTCATAGTTTTAGATACACAACCTATCGAAGCTTGTAATGCAATTCCTGTAATTCTGGGTCGTCCATTTTTAGCAACTTCTAATGCTCTTATAAATTGCAGGAATGGAACAATGAAGTTGTCATTTGATAACATGACCTTAGAGCTCAATGTTTTTAATCTTTGTAAGCAACCACATGACAAAGGAGATGAAAGTGAAGATGAAAATCTTATTGAAACTCTTGTGAAAGAAAACATTCAAGAAGGGAGTACTCGTGATCAATTAGATATTTGTTCAATTGAAACTGTTAAAGAAAATATTGAAATTGATCTTGATGATTTTATCAGGTATCACTTGTTACCAGGATCAGAGAAAGAATTTGATGCAAAATATGAGAACAAAGACGAACCACCCATATTGGAGTTAAAACTCTTGCTAGAAGAATTGAAGTGTGCATTTCTTGGAGAAGATGAAACATATCCGGTGGTAATTTATTCCAAAATAGAAAGTGATCAAGACGGTAAATTAGTTGATATGCTTAAAAGACATAAAAATGCAATTGATTGGACACTAAAAGATATCAAGGGCATTAATCCACTAATTTGCACACACAAAATTCATTTAGAAGAAAATGCTAAAACATCTCAACAACCACAAAGGAGATTAAATCCACACATGAAAGATGTTTTGAAAACTGAAGTTCTCAAACTACTTGATGTTGGGATTATCTACCCTATTTCTGATAGTAAGTGGGTAAGCCCAACACAAGTAGTTCCGAAAAAATCTGGCATCACAGTGATAAAAAATGAAAAAGGTGAATTGTTAACAAGTCGAGTCCCATCTAGTTGGCGGATGTGTATTGATTATACAAAATTAAATGACGCCACTAGAAAAGATCATTTTTCATTATCATTTTTGGATCAAATTTTAGAAAGAGTAGCAGGTCATCCATACTACTGTTTTCTTGATGGATATTCAGGTTATTATCAAATTCCCATTGCACTCGAAGATCGAGATAAAACTACATTCACATGTCCTTTTGGAACATTTGCATTTAGAAGGATGCCATTTGGATTATGCAATGCCCCAACAACATTTCAAAGATGTATGCTATGCATTTTTTGCGACATGGTTGAAAAGTGTTTGGAAATTTTCATGGATGATTTAACTGTCTTTGGGAATACATTTGATAATTGTCTTGAAAATTTGGAAAAAGTTTTAAAAAGATGCGAGGAAAAAGGTCTTATTTTAAATTGGGAAAAATGTCATTACATGATTACTTCTGGAATTGTTTTGGGACATGTCGTGTCATCTCATGGAATTGAAGTTGATAAAGCAAAAGTTGATGTCATTGCCAATTTACCCTCTCCAAAAACCATTAAAGAAATTCGCTCATTTTTGGGACATGCTGGATTTTATAGGAGGTTTATAAAGGACTTTAGTTTAATCTTTAAACTCATTTGTAACCTCTTAACAAAAGACACTACATTTGAGTGGACTCAAGAATGTCAAAATGCTTTTGATAAAATCATTCGACATTTAACATCAACTCCTATCATACAACCTCCTTATTGGTCTTTACCATTTGAAATCATGTGCGATGCGAGTGATTATGCAGTCGGTGCAGTATTGGGTCAAAGAAGAAACGGTAAGCCTTATGTGATATATTATGCAAGTAGAACTTTAAACAATGGTCAAATGAATTACTCCACAACTGAAAAAGAACTACTTGCTGTAATATTTGCATTAGATAAATTTTGTTCTTATTTGATTGGATCAACGACTATTGTGTTTACCGATCATTCTGCTATAAGATATTTGTTGACCAAACAGGATGCAAAGCCACGACTGATACGATGGATTTTGTTGCTCCAAGAATTTGACATTGTGATCAAAGATAAAAAAGGAACCGAGAATGTCGTAGCCGATCATTTATCGAGACTAGTAACAGGATCATCTTGTGAAATGACACCAATTAACGATAATTTTCCTTATTAACATCTATTTTCAGTTACTACTACACCTTGGTTTGCTAACATAGTAAATTTTCTTGTGACAGGAAAAATGCCACCGCAATGGAGTTCTCAAGATAAAAGAAAATTTTTGAATGAGGTAAAAAACTTTTATTGGGATGATCCGTATTTGTTCAAGTTTTGTCCGGATCAAATTTTTCGACGTTGCATACCCGACAATGAGGTAAGTAGTGTCATTAAATTTTGTCATTCAGAAGCATGTGGAGGACATTTTTCTTCAAAGAAAACGGCTGCAAAAATCTTGCAGTGTGGATTTTATTGGCCCATTATGTTTAAAGACACCCACAAAATCTGTAAGATCTGTGAAAATTGTCAAAAATTGGATGCGATTTCAAAAAGAAACATGACGCCTTTGAATCCTATCATTGAAATTGAAATCTTTGACTGTTGGGGAATTGATTTTATGGGACCTTTTTCACCGTCGTTTGGATACATATATATTTTAGCTGCAGTTGGTTATGTTTCCAAATGGATAGAGGCAATTCCATGTCGAACAAATGATCATAAAATCGTCATCAAATTTTTGAAAGAAAATATTTTTAGTAGATTTGGAATTCTTCGAGCCATGATAAGTGATGGGGGAACTCACTTTGTTAATAAATCATTTGCTTCATTAATGAAAAAATATGGTATTACTCATAAAGTAACTACTCCTTATCATCCTCAAACAAATGGACAAGTTAAATTAGCTAATAGAGAGATAAAGCAAATTTTGGAAAAAACTGTTAACTCAAATAGAAAAGATTGATCTCTGCGACTTAATGATGCACTTTGGGCATATCCAACAGCTTTTAAAACATCATTGAATATGTCTCCCTATAGGTTGGTTTATGGAAAACATTGTCATTTGCCTGTGGAATTGGAACATAAAGCTTATTGGGCGATCAAAACTTTAAATTCAAGCATGGATGATACCAACAAATTGCGTAAATTGCAACTTAATGAACTTGATGAACTCGGAAATGACGCGTATGAGAATTCAAGGATTTATAAAGCAAAAATCAAATCATATTATGATAAAACAATTCTTAGAAAATCTTTTGAGATTGGTAAAAAAGTTTTTCTTTATAATTCTCGACTTCACATATTCCCAGGAAAATTACGATCAAGATGGACTGGCCCATATGTTGTAAAGCATGTGTATATTTATGGAGCTGTGGATATTGAAAATCCTAAAAATGGTGATATTTTTAAAGTAAATGGACAAAGGCCTAAACTATTTTTAGAAAATAAAATCTTTCAAGAAAAGTTTATTTCCCTTTCTGATCCTTGATTTTTTTATTTTTTTGGTGTTGCATTTAAGTTTGTTTGTTTTTATTTCAGGTTTTCTTAATCTTTTTATTTTCTCGGTTAAATGACGGATAATGGTACTCCTTGACTCTCATAGTCGGTTAAATCAGTTTCCCACAATTGTTGATACAAAAATAAAAAAATAAAAAAAATCATTTCTTTTCTTTTCAAAATGGATGAAATTCTCTCAATAATTTGTAAATATTTTCCCACTGTTTCTGAAAATGTTCTAAGAAAAATTTATGCAGGAAGGTGTGAAAGATTGAGATTGCTAATGCAAAAAGGAATTCCAGAAAATATTCGTCTTGTAATAGAAGCTAAGGTCCGATTAGGAGGAGAAGTTCCACAATCATTGCTCATTCGGTATTTGCCTGGATTAGGAAAAAGCACTTATGCGAAAAAACGAAGGGCCAAAAGTTTAGGGGTTTGTCATAAGTGTGCAAGATGGACTTGTGACAAACGATGCAGATCTTTAGGATGTGTTTCCAATAACAGAGAAGATAAAATTGGTTTCATTAAGAATGGGCTGAGTAAGGAGTCTTTAGATAACATCTTATTGACTCTTGAGACGCATTCTAGTGGACATGTGCATATTGAAATTCTCCGTTTATGGAAACAATTCCAAGATGAGCGTCATAGTCTTGGGAATCCGACTAAAAAAGATCCTGTTTGCCAATTTATAAGAAAATTGGATGGGAAGCATATCCTCGACTCATAGAAGGCGTTGAAGCCGTTTCTGGACGTAAAACCAGAGGAAAATTGTGAGCCACAATCACACTACTGTTTATATGCATGTGTGTCATTATTGTTTTTACTATTTATTCTGTTTACAGCTTTGACCCATAGTTTTGTCATGATAACATATTAACCCCTATAAAATCTCTCATCTTTCTCTCTATTTTCGCAGAAAAAAAAAGAAAGTAAAAACATGGCTGGATCCTCTGCACAAACATTGAAAAATATTTTTGTATTTTGTGGGTCGAGTCCTGGAAAAAAATGAAGTGTTTGTAGAAGCAACGAATAATCTTGGAAAGATATTGGCTGAGAGAAAAATTCACTTGGTATATGGGGGAGGTAATATTGGGTTAATGAGATATGTTTCAACATCTGCTCATCTTGGAGGTAATCAGGTTTTGGGTATTTTTCCTACAGCTTTAGCTGAAGGAAATATTACAGGTCTTACGATTGGGGAGGAATTAAAAGTTTTTTCTATGTATGAAAGAATCACTCAAATGATTGAAAATTCTGATGCTTTTATCGCACTACCAGGTGGTTTTGGTACATTAGAAGAAATTTTTCACAGTGTTTCTTGGGCACAACTTAATATCCATAATAAACATGTGGGCTTGTTGAATATCATTAATTATTATGACAGTTTGTTGACATTTCTTGATAAAGCTGTGGAACAGAATTTCATTTCAGAAAATTCACGACGGATGCTCATCTGTGCTTCGACTGCCGACCAATTAATTGATGATTTGGAAGCTTTTGTTCATAAGCCTGATCCGATGATAACAAAGATCAATTTGTCGCAATCAAGCAGTAAGAAAAGGAAGTTGGATCATTGATTCAAAAGTCGTGGATTGGTTTGCGTTTGTTCCAGTTTGTTATCTTCAATAAAATTCCAGGTGATATCTCTTTCATTATGTACTCTTTATTAATAGTTATTTTGACATTAGGGACAATATTATATTCTGATTGGGGGAGAACAAACTTATAAAAAAAAAATTTAAAAAAATTTATAAAAAAAAAATAAAAAAAAAATAAAAAATATATATATTATTTTAAAATAAAATCATGTTTATTGTTTGTATCTTAGTAATTTTTACAAAAATGTCATATATTACATGTTTGAAAGATTTAAATTAGAACATGCATTAATCTATTTAAGAATGTTTAAATTTTTATTTGAAAAAAAAAGATTCAATTTTAATATTCTAATCAAAATAAAAATATGATTTATGAAATCTTTTTGAGTGATTAACCATTGTGATAAAATCAGGTATTAAAGTATATGGCCCAAGATATACCTTATAAGAGTGCCTAAAATTTTAAACTCACATATATTTTGTGAGTGAGTGGAGAGGACTGAGAAAACAGCCTTCGAGCCTTTATTGATCATGAGAGAGACTATCTATTGTTTAGATCTTGAGTTCTTATTTTGAAAAAAAAGATGATATTTCCTGAAAAAAAAAGGAGAAAAATACAGAAAGAAAGATATTGAAGATCTATGTAAATTTTAAGTTATATGCTACGACCCATATATCTCTCATAAAAAAAAAGGAAAGTAAGAGAGAAATTTATTGTACAAATTAAATAAATATGTGGTCAAGATGCATAAACTTAGTCTGATTCCATGATGTTATGAAAAAAAATATATATATCAGGAAAAAATATATAATAAGAACAACTAGATTTTGAATCAATGGATTTTTTATCTTTTGATTAGTTTGGCTCGTTTGTCTGTCTGCATTCTGTAAACTATTTTTCTGAGCATTTATCTGTATTCCAACTCCATGAGAGAAATCGTTGCCATAAATTGAAATATTTATTAACCTGTGAGGATATGGAGTTGAGACTCTTACTAGGAATTTCTGAAGCCCGTGTACATTTAACTATCTGAAATAAGCTTTGAATTGATCATCTCAAATTATTTCATAAATTATAATTATGATGATCTTGATATAACTTTGACAGTTTTCAAATTTAATTTAAACACTTAGATAGTTTTGATTACATTTCTATTTAAATTAATCAATATGTTTTGTATTGCTATTAACGCTTAAATTGCTAGGGACTAGCAATAAGCTGGTTGGGAGGTGTGATAAACATAAAAATTGTACATTAATTAAATGTTTTATAATATAAATATATAGTTTTTGTTTTATTAAATGTTTAAATATTATATGTTTTATAATAAATTGTATAAAATATAAGTTGTTGTGTAATTACAAGTTTTTACTATTTTTTACAGGTTCGATAAAACAAGAATAAACTTGGCGTTGTGTAAGACCCGAGATTATATCATTTTAATCCGAGATTATTTAATTTACGAATTTTGGAATGATGAATTAAATTCCACGATTTTTGTAATTAATTATGATTGAAATGGAATTAAAAAGAGTTTTGAGGACCAAATTGCAAAGAGTGAAGAATTCAGGGGCTAAAGTGCAATATTGGATTGAGTGGGACACTTGTCACCACTATACAACTTGATACATATATCACAATCTCCAATTCATTCTTCAGCAAAGAAAATCGAGAACAGCTCCAGAGAAGTGCTCAAATTCCTTGTGATCTTAGAAATCTATTTATGCATGATTCGGCCATCAGAATTTCTATCCGAACACCGTTCTGTGCTCCTCTCATCACCTACTACACAAGAACGTAAGTTTCATTACTTTCTGATATGGTTTGAAATTTATGTATTGGGAGAATTATTATTTGATCGTTATGATGTGTTCTGGCAATACTAGACATTGCATAATCGAAGTCGGATCGAAGAACAGATTGATTATGGAATTGTTATGAATTTCTGATTATATCGATTGAAATTGGACAGATTTGAACTACGAATTGATTACACACTATATTGGATATGGGTTATGATTTGTAATTAATTTCTGTTGAGGTTGTATTGACGGGAAAATTCAGATTGTTCCGTTATGCCGTTGATTTTGAATTAAATTCAGATTGATCAGATTCAGTGTTGAATTGAGAATGAAATATTGATATTATGATTCTCGATATGTCATTTCAGATTGATAGAGACAGTCTTGAATTCAGAACTTCCAGTTCGTCAGACCGAGACTACGAAAGAAAGGTATAAGTCAATGTGGTATTGGGAGAACGACTCGAGTAGGATATATTTGAGTTTCCCTAAATCACATACTTATTGTTATTGTATGCATTGTTTTGAATTAATATGCTTGTTCTATTGATTTATAGAAAGCATGTATTAGGCGAATATTAGACGAGTGATCTTGTGACAGAAGTGCCTGATAGTGGTGGCATCGCCACGGGCACATTGCACGATGTCACAGGATAGTGAATCGGCGATAGTGCCAAAGTCTCTGACGGATAGGTCAAGACACTGGATGTTTGGTTATATCGGCGTGGATAGAATCGGAGTTTCTTCTATTACAGATGGTCGATATGGAATGCCAATGTTTGGAAATCTGGATCCCTAGACTAGGATTGAGTCTAGTCTGAGTTGTGGAGTCACGAGCATTGTCGACAGTTTTATATTGATTATGTTTCAGATTTTGATGCATATTGCTGTTATCTGTCCATGCTTTTATGTTTATCATATGATTGCATGTTCGTTGATTTATATTGGGATTATATTCTCATCGGAATTATCCGGCTGTTGTCATGTCTGTATGTGTGCATGGCAACAGGTGAGGCAGGATCAGGGTCGAGGAGATTAAGAGAGATCGTGATATAGTGGAGACTACGGACTTTATTGTAGATAGGGTTTGAACACTTGATATTTAGCTGTTGAACCTTAGTTTGTATTGAATGTATGTTGTACAGAACTTGTACCTTATTTATAATGATATGTATAATAGATGAATTCCATGACGTTCCGCATTTAATACTGTATTTTAAAAAAAATATTAGACCCTGGTTATTACAGTTGATTAATTTGTCCCAATGATGATTAAGAACATGATTAGCGTCCGGGTCCCCACAACAGGTGGTATCAAAGCTGATATATCCTTCAAATTGAGATAGAAGCTAGTGAGCGGGGTAGATTGAGTTATCTTTCCTTGCTTTTGATATGCTAGCATGCGTTACTGCTTTAATACATGTTACTTGATTTATTTGAATTGATATGGTAATGTGTATTAATGAGTATGAATCAGCACCGATTCGGAATCAGCAGTAAGATGATCAGAGGAGGACTGAAACAGAATTATTGTTTGGGATTACTAATCTTTTTGATAATCAGATATGCCTCCCAGAATAATACCAGAACAGGGTAGTACTTCAAATGCTCCGATGGATGTCACAGCAACTCCGATGGAAACACTTCTGAAGATATTTCAGTCATTCCATCCACTGACTTTGAAGGGTACTGAGACTGCAGTGGATTGTGAGAGTTGGCTAGATGACATAGAGATGCTGTTTGACTCATTGGACTATACAGATGAGCGAAGAGTGAAACTGATAGGGCACCAGTTGCATGACGTTGCAAAGAACTGGTCGATTATAACGAAGAAGGGATTGGAGCATAGAGGTACGACTATTACCTGGAATGTGTTTAAGATCGAATTTTATCAACGGTTCTTTCCAGTTTCATACAGGAAGGACAAGGGGGCCGAGTTTGCGAATTTGAGACAGGGACAGCTGAATATTGAGGAGTATTTGTCCAAATTCTCTACATTACTGAGATTTGTTCCACATGTGGCCGAGAATGAAGAAGCGGTGGCTGATTAGTTCATCGATGGCCTGAATCCTGAAATATTTACCTTGGTGAACACCGGGCGACCAAACAACTTTGCTGACGCCCTGAACAGAGCAAAGGGAGCAGAAGCCGGCCTGACTAGGCAAAGAGGAGCTTTGTATGTTGCCCCAGCACCGATACCACAGCAATCCCCTCCCAGATTTGAGAAAGGCAGCAGCAGTGGTGGAAAGATGAACTATCTGAAAGCCAGAGGAAGACAATTTAAGAAGTCTGGTAGCAGTTCTTCCAGTTTCAGTGGCTCGAGACAGAATGGTCAGAGCCAAAGTTATACAGGACCATATTGCGGCACTTGTGGAGGGAAGCATTCCATAGAGCAGTGCCGAGGAGTGTTTGGCTCTTGTCGTATATGTCGACAGCAGGGACATTTTGCCCGAGTATGTCCCCAGAGAGGTGCACAGGGATCCCAGGCAGCAGAGTCATCTGGATCAGTGGCTCAGACCGGGAGACGACCATCTGCTGTCCATTATTTCCAGCCAGCACCGTCTACCCAGTCACAGCAGAGGCCAGGAGGAAGCCAGACAGTGAGCCAGCCTCTGAGACAGCAGGCCAGAGTTTTTGCTTTGACTGAGGAGCAGGCACATGATGCACCTGATGATGTCGTTGCAGGTAACTGTTCTATTTCGGGTTACCCTGCCTATATATTGATTGATACTGGTGCATCACATACATTTATTTCTGAGGGATTTGCATTGATGCATGCATTACCTGTTGAGTCCCTATCTACTGTAGTATCTGTCTCTTCTCCTTTGGGGACAGGTTTGATATCAGTGAAGTCTGTTAGATCGTGTATACTGCAGTATGATGGGCATGAGATTGAGTTAGACTGTATTGTGCTTGGGATATCTGACTTTGATTGTATTATCGGTATCGATATGTTGAGCAAGTACAGGGCTACAGTCGATTGTTTCCACAAGATTGTAAGATTCAGACCTGAGATGACTGAGGAGTGGAAATTTTACGGTAAGAATTCTTGAGCCAGAATTCCTTTGATATCCGTATTATCTATGACTCGATTATTGCAGAAAGGAGCGGAAGGATTCCTTGTATATTCAGTTGATTTACTGAAGTCGAGTCCATCTTTGGCGGACTTGCCAGTGGTGTTTGAGTTTGCTGATGTCTTTCCAGATGAGATTCCTGGTTTGCCTCCGATTCGAGAGATAGACTTCAGCATTGAGTTGATGCCAGGTACAGTTCCGATATCTAGAGCTCCATACCGAATGGCACCAATTGAGTTGAAAGAATTGAAAGAACAGTTGGAGGATTTACTGGCCAAGGGGTATATCAGACCGAGTGTGTCTCCTTGGGGTGCTCCCGTGTTGTTTGTGAGGAAGAAAGACGGTTCAACGAGACTCTGCATTGATTACCGGCAACTGAACAAAGCAACGGTAAAGAACAAATATCCATTGCCCCGTATAGATGATTTGTTTGACCAGTTGCAGGGTTCTTCTATTTATTCCAAGATCGATATGAGATCTGGATATCATCAGCTGAGAGTCAGGGATTCTGATATCTCGAAGACAGCGTTCAGAACCAGGTATGGACACTATGAGTTTTTTGTCATGCCGTTTGGTTTGACCAACGCTCCAGCTGTGTTTATGGGTCTGATGAACCGTGTATTTCAGAAATATCTCGATGATTTCGTGATTATTTTTTTGATGATATTTTTATTTATTCGAAAAATATGATTGAGCATGTAGAACATTTGAGAAATGTGTTGAAAATTCTGAGAACTGAGAAATTGTATGCTAAACTGTCAAAATGTGAGTTCTGGTTGAGACAACTAGTATTTCTGGGTCATCATATCCGGAGATGGTATATCAGTTGATCCCAGCAAGGTTGAGGCTGTGATTTCTAGGCCGAGACCGACATCGGTGCCAGAGATTCGCAGTTTTATGGGTTTGGCAGGATATTACCGTCGGTTTATTAAAGATTTCTCGAGCATTGCCAAACCGATTACTCAGTTAACTCAGAATAATGCTCCGTTTGTGTGGTCAGAAGACTGTGAGTCCAGTTTTCTGGAATTGAAGAAAAGATTGACCAGTGCACCGATACTGACTATCCCCTCAGGTAGTGGTGGATTTGTTGTTTATTGTGATGCTTCTCACAGAGGTTTGAGTTGTGTGTTGATGCAGCGAGGGCATGTGATTGCTTATGCCTCGAGACAGCTGAAGCCACACGAGACTCGCTACCCAATTCATGATCTTGAATTGGCAGCCATTGTATTTGCTTTGAAGATATGGCGACACTACCTCTACGGTAAGAAATTTGAAATTTATTCTGATCACAAAAGCTTGAAATATCTGTTTTCACAGTCAGAGTTGAATATGAGACAGAGGAGATGGCTTGATTTGCTGAAGGATTTCGATTGTGAAATCAAATACTATCCTGGAAAGTCCAATGCAGCGGCTGATGCACTGAGTCGAAAGGTATGTTCTTTGTCCTTGTCGACTATTGGTGTTTCACATTTGATAGAGGATTGATGTTTGTCTGGATTGGTATTTGAGACAGATTGTAAACCGATGAGATTATATACTGTGGAAGCTGAACCAGAGCTGATTTTGAGGATTAAAGCAGCTCAAAAAGTTGATCAGAAAGTACAGAAATCGATTGAGATGGTCAGATCAGGTCATCGATCAGAGTTTCAGAGCATTCATCCTGGTGGCAGAAAAATGTATAACGATCTGAAAGGACAGTTTTGGTGGAAACAGATGAAGACTGACATTGCAGAATTTGTTTCCAGATGTCTGAATTGCCAACAGGTGAAAGCGGAAAGAAAGAAACCCGGAGGACTGTTACAGAGTTTGTCTATTCCTGAATGGAAATGGGATCACATTTCCATGGATTTTGTGACGCAGTTACCGTGTTCCTCCAGAGGTTCTGATGCGATTTGGGTGGTGATTGATAGACTGACCAAATCCGCATGTTTTATTCCGTACAAGATGACGTACAGATATGACCAGATGACTGAGATATATGTCAGAGAAGTGGTCAGATTGCACGGAGTGCCGAAGTCGATTGTTTCAGACCGTGATCCTCGATTTACTTCGCACTTTTGGCAGAGTTTGCAGTAGGCTCTAGGTACGAAGTTACATCTGAGTACCGCATATCATCCACAGACCGACGGACAGTCAGAGCAGACTATCCAGACACTAGAAGATATGCTGAGAGCAGTAGTGCTTGATTTTAGCACTGGATGGCAGGAGGCATTGCCACTTTGCGAGTTTTCGTACAACAATAGCTATCAGACGAGTATTGAGATGGCTCATTTCGAGGCGTTGTACGGAAAGAAATGTCGATCCCCTCTGTATTGGGATGATATCTCTGAGGTTCCTGAGATTGGACCTGACATGATCAGAGATATGACTGAGAAGATAAAGCTGATTCAGAAGAAAATGAAGACAGCTCAGGACAGACAGGCCTAATATGCCAACCTTCGACGCAGACCGTTGGTATTTGAGGTTGGAGACCGAGTATTTCTGAAGATTTCACCTTTCAAAGGAGTTGTCCGATTTGGCAAGAAAGGAAAGTTATCTCCACGATATGTTGGGCCGTATGAGATTCTTGAGAAGATAGGAGATCGTGCCTATCGACTTGCCCTTTCGCCTTCTTTATCTGGAATACATGATGTTTTTCATTTATCTAAGTTGCGGAAGTATCTCCCTGATGATTCTCACATTATTCGGCCAGATGAGGCCGAACTTGATGAAAGTCTGAGTTATATTGAGAAACCGATACAGATTATTGATCGTAAAGAAAAGAAACTCAGAACAAAGATTATTCCTTTTGTGAAAGTGCAATGGACTCGTCATGGAACTGAAGAAGCTACTTGGGAGACTGAATCATATATGAGACAGGAATTCCCAGAGTTATTCCACTGATGTGAGTTTACGATTTCAGTTTCTGTTATTTCTGATTTGATTGCATGTGATATGACTGCTTGAGATTTCGAGGACGAAATCATGTCTCAGAGGGGGAGAATTGTAAGGCCCGAGATTATATCATTTTAATCCGAGATTATTTAATTTACTAATTTTGGAATGATGAATTAAATTCCACGATTTTTGTAATTAATTAGGATTGAAATGGAATTAAAAAGAGTTTTGAGGACCAAATTGCAAATAGTGAAGAATTCAGGGGCTAAAGTGCAATATTGGATTGAGTGGGACACTTGTCACCACCATACAACTTGATACATATATCACAATCTCCAATTCATTCTTCAGCAAAGAAAATCGAGAACAACTCCAGAGAAGTGCTCAAATTCCTTGTGATCTTAGAAATCTATTTATGCATGATTCGGCCATCAAAATTTCTATCCGAACACCGTTCTGTGCTCCTCTCATCACCTACTACACAAGAACGTAAGTTTCATTACTTTCTGATATGGTTTGAAATTTATGTATTGGGAGAATTATTATTTGATCATTATGATGTGTTCTGGGAATACTAGACATTGCATAATCGAAGTTGGATCGAAGAACAGATTGATTATGGAATTGTTATGAATTTCTGATTATATCGATTGAAATTGGACAGATTTGAACTACGAATTGATTACAGACTATATTGGGTATGGGTTATGATTTGTAATTAATTTCTGTTGAGGTTGTATTGACGGGAATATTCAGATTGTTCCATTATGCCGTTGATTTTGAATTAAATTCAGATTGATCAGATTCAGTGTTGAATTGAGAAGGGAATGTTGATATTATGATTCTCGATATGTGATTTCACATTGATAGAGATAGTCTTGAATTCAAAACTTCCAGTTCGTCAGACCGAGACTACGAAAGAAAGGTATAAGTCAATGTGGTATTGGGAGAACGACTCGAGTAGGATATACTTGAGTTTCCCTAAATCACATACTTATTGTTATTGTATGCATTGTTTTGAATTAATATGCTTGTTCCATTGATTTATAGAAAGCATGTATTAGGTGAGTATTAGACGAGTGATCTTGTGACAGAAGTGCCTTATAGTGGTGGGATCGCCACGGGCACATTGCACGATGTCACAGGATAGTGAATCGGCGATAGTGCCAAAGTCTGTGACGGATAGGTCAAGACACTGGATGTTTGGTTATATCGGCGTGGATAGAATCGGAGTTTCTTCTATTACTGATGGTCGATATGGAATGCCAATGTCTGGAAATCTGGATCCCTAGACTAGGATTGAGTCTAGTCTGAGTTGTGGAGTCACGAGCATTGTCGACAGTTTTATATTGATTATGTTTCAGATTTTGATACATATTGCTGTTATCTGTCCATGCTTTTATGTTTATCATATGATTGCATGTTCGTTGATTTATACTGGGATTATATTCTCACCGGAATTATCCGGCTGTTGTCATGTCTGTATGTGTGCATGGCAACAGGTGGGGCAGGATCAGGGTCGAGGAGATGAAGAGAGATCGTGATAGAGTGGAAACTACGGACTTTATTGTAGATAGGGTTTGAAAATTTGATATTTAGCTGTTGAACCTTAGTTTGTATTGAATGTATGTTGTACAGGACTTGTACCTTATTTATACTGATATGTATAATAGATGAATTCCATGACGTTCCGCATTTAATACTGTATTTAAAAAAAAAAATTGCACCCTGGTTATTACAGTTGATTAATTTGTTCCAATGATGATTAAGAACATGATTAGCGTCTGGGTCCCAACACGTTGCAAATGGGATTAAGTTGATTCTTCGACCTGTAGAAAGTTGATGTTAATATCTAACATATTGGTGGCAAGCATGAGATAAAAATTCTCTCACAATTGGGATTAAATTAAGCAACAAATAAAGTTATCAAAGGAGTGGCAGTTTTACCATGCTCTAGTATTTTGACCATATCTCTCAAATTACTTGGTCAAATGGTTTGAAAAAAATACCACAACTAGACAACTCAATTATCCACATATTTCTTTTTATGTGAAGAAGCAAATTTGGAGAAGAAGATTTTGAAAAGTGATGTGTAATATAATAAAATATCTTGGAACACCAATGAAGACTTATGTGTAAAAAAATTATATTTTATTTGTGGTTGTCTCCCAAAATTTGGCTATAAATAGGGGTGCATTGTAATGTATTGAGATATCCCTCATTCTATGAACAAACCTTTGAGTTCATAATATTTCTCTCTATATTTTTCCTTTATTTCTTCATTTAAATATAATTAGCATGTTAATTTCATATTCAAAATTTTACACTTTGAATAATGAATAGCTAATGTGGGGCCCTTAGCTCCTAATCGTTATTACAACACAATCTGATTAGAATTAACTAATTACAGCGGAAAACGAGTTTAAATTTTCTTTACAATGAGCCCAAATCATTTCTTCTATAATTTGAATACTAAAAATAGTATTTCATCTCACGTCATAAACATGCCCACACGTAATCAAAACCAATCATATACAAACAACTCATATCCTCGGGACATGCCCCGGTATATATAGATACATATACATATATACTGGGAACAAGACATAAACATAAAACCTCAGCCCAAGCTGTGGCTCCCTCCAGAAGTACCCTCTCCGGTCTCCTGATATCCTGGAGTACCTGCCATTGTCCACACACAAAGACAACAACAGCCCCCCTTGGGGGTGAGCAAAGCTCCCTATGGAACAACCAATCATATATACCAAAGATATCTAAACGATGATATATGGTATGCAATGAATGTATGTCGTGGAGGTATCAGGTCAAATGCCCATCCACTGAGCACATGTCAGAATCAATCAAATCGCTATCAAATCAATGCACGAGCCGGCACACCGGCCAATATGGGATACTCGTATGATAGCGTCGGCAAAGCGCCATCAAATCCCAAATCTCATATCCAATCATATGGGGTCACAATTGTCTATGCTTTACGGGTCATATAATACCGGCATAGCGATTGTGTTCACAAACCCCGGAATCCAATCCAATCATATCATGGTATCCAAGGATCATAGATTAATGTGCATGTCATGTATCGATGTATGCATAAAATGATGTGTGTTAACAAAACATTTATTTTATACATCGATATCTCAATCTCAATGTCATGTATGCCACATCAATCAACAAATAAGGCATATTGACACATAATCTCATTCGAATCAATCAAATCAATCCAACATATATCATATAATACAGATACCTGTCGTATGTTACCCGGTCGCAACATACCTCAATTCTTCGTTTCCAGTTGATGTAGCCTGAAGATATTGATATTACACTTTATCTACATCAATAACATACTCATTCCAATCAATAACATACTCCAAAATCATTAATATGAGTTTCAAATATCATTTGAAACTTCAAAAATTCATATCAAATCAAATTCATATCATAATTCAATTCAGACTTCGAATATAAGTTTCTTGTCGGTTATTCTACTACATATCAGAAATTCAACTTCAAATACATGTTATTCCAGCACTTTGATATTAAGAGCTGCTGGAACTAGAAGAAAATTACCTCAGTCAGAAGCCCTCGACGCGAAGATCACAAATATATAATTTGTTTCGCGTTTAGACAGCGTTTCGAAGTCAATTCGGACGGAAGAAAATCGAGTTCTCTCGTTTCTCTCTCTCGATCCTACGGTTAGAATGTAAGAAAAGAAGAAGATAACTCATTTATCATCACCGCCTGGGCGCTCGGGCGATAGAATTCTCGCGCCCGAGCGCGAGAGGTTCTGCTCCTGAGTCAAATATATACCGCACTCGAGCGGTCACAAATTACCGCTCGGACGCGGCATGTTCTGTCCGAGAACACACCATATTCCACACTGGCGCTCGGGCGGTCAATTTCTACCGCCCGGGCGCCACATGTACTGTACCAAATGTTAGGTTTTGGTATTATATTGGCGTCCGGCCTCTCCAATCGAGCTCTTACAACGTCAATTCATATTCAATATTCAATACATCAATTCCATTGTCACGATATACATCAAATACATAATCACATGATAATTTCATTAATTATCGATAATCACATAAGATGTACGATAATACAATACACGGTCCTTACATTTCTCCCCCTCTTAAAAGATTTCGTCCTCGAAATCTCAAACATCTCTATATACATAACATTGGCAAACATACATATGTCACCAGTGATAGTACATATCAAAACTAAAATTAGTAAAATGATCAGAATACATCGAATATGCGAAGGCCCCTAAAACTCCTTTCTTGAAATTTTGCGGAAAATTAAAAATTTTCTTTTTTAAAAGAACTTAAATGACCTCATTCATAAAATCACTGGGGAATCAAGTTCAATATTTCAAAATATTGCAGCGGAAGAAAATTAAAGTTTTGCCAACAACAACGTTTAAAATTTTTCCAACGACTGATAAAAATTGTTTGCGGAATAAAATAACAACTGCTGCACTGAGGTCCTCGGGTGCCACTACTGCCGACCCAAGCTGGCTCACTGGTCCCCGCCCTCGGCCCTGGCCTCATCCGTACCTACAACAATCAAGTCTAGTGAGCCTAAAGACTCAGCATGCATAAATCGCATCTAACGAGTAAAAATCTGAATTTAAAATATGCATGTGATAAAATATCCTGTCCTGAGGCATACTGAAAATAATCTGTACTGAGCAATTATAATACGTGCATAACTGAACTGGAAATCACTGTAAAAATATTTGCTCCTTGGAGCCTGTACTGAAATAACTGGTAAAATTTTCTGTTGAGATTATGTTTTACGCCTGTGGCCACTGCACTAAGCTGAACTGATCGGTAACTGGCTACCGGGGAGGCTGAAACTGAACTGAGCTGGCCGGTCACTGGCGACCGGGTGGTACCATACTGAACTGATCGGTCACTGGCGACCGTATAAAAATAACACTCCCACATAGTGAATGAACCACAAGCCATATCGCATAAATCTCAAAAATAATCATTTTCTGTTTAATGCACGTAAAATAATTAACTGGCATAATGAAAATTCCTGTAATTTTACCAACTGGATTGGATTGGATCGTTCCCAGGCTCGGTGCAACCTAACTGTGCCATGAAAAATATGCAATAGCTTAAACATGACCAACTATGCAATTTACGTTCAAAAGATGCGACTATGACGCCTAATGACTTCGCATTTAATCATGACTCCGAGCCAACCTGAACCGACACTGAACCGACGTATAGTCACGATTAAAATACGCTGAAAAATCATAAAATAATGTTCCTAAAATGATAGGGTCGAAATCTAGGTGAAATGGAGGCCAAAACACGAAACGCTCTTTCGAGAGTCAATTTGGCACATTGCACAGTAAATTCTCGTACGACCTCAAAAATGATCCAAATGACAAACGATCAAAAACATGACCTTCCTAACTCAATGAGGCACTGTCCAGTCCAAGGCCATGGGCTAAAAGCCAACCAAGAACTCGAACGAGCCTCTGAACCGACACAGCAACTTGCTGTAATTTCCAGCAGCTGCGACCTAGCTTGCATCGCGTCGTTTGCGAGACTTTTGGCCATTGGGGCTTGAACCACCGACCAAAGCCTCTCCACAACATCCCAAGGAATGATTTGAACCATGGCTAAGGGCCCTAGGCCAGCCACAATTCGCCTCATTCCAGCAACCACCCGAAAGTTCTCACCGAGGGCCCTCATGCGTGCGTGTGTAGTGTTTATGCTATGATCGATGTCTTGCGTCATTCCAGTGGCCATTTGATTGACCATGGCACGATCTAGACATCTAGGAGCATGATATGAACCGTGGCTAAGGGCCATAGACCAACCAAGATCCACACCAAGCAACAAAAGAAACGAACCATATGCTGAAAAAAATGAAGAAGCCGAAGGGGTATAGGGGCTGTTCTTGTTGATTATTTAAAAACCGATGAGCCATGGACCAAGCCACCAAAAGGACGACTTAGTCACATCTTATACATGCTAGGTAAGTGATCCAACCATGGCTATAGGCCCTTGGGGCAGCCAAGATCAGATCCTTCCTCCATGACAACAAACTGAATTTTTCGAACAACATTTCTGCACCTATGGGGACTTGCTGTCATTCTGAATTTCCAGCAAGCATGGGGCTGGTTTGAATGGACCAACATGGTCCTAATGCATCCTACTACATGTATACAAGCCGCCTTGGGAGCCTGGAGTCGATCCAATACCTGAAACCATCAAAACTCAGAAAAACGTGAAGCTTGTCAAAGGAAGTCGAAAATTCTGCATGTGTGTTCCAAAATATTTTGACATGGATCTCGATTTTTTTGCTTGCTACAACATGATCATGTACTGAAAAATAAATGATAATATGACTTGATTGAGGTTTGAAAGAAGTCTAGACATGCCTGGTTTCGTTTTGAAAGAAAACGAACGAAACAACGACGACGCGGCACGGAGGAGGTGGAGCGCTTCTTGTCTACCTTTCTTGAACTCGATTTTCTTGCCTTCCCTCTAGCTAAGACTCACGATTTTTCTACACTGAAAATGGATCTGAATGGTGCTGAATTCGGTGGTGAGGGAGGGAGAAAATGGTTGGGGAGTAAGATAAGATGGGTGCAAAATATAAGGAAGGATCAAGACCAAGTCCACTCCCTTTTGAATTTGAATTTTGAATTATGGTTTGATATCAAATGAGTTGGTGGATGCTTCTAGGAGGTGGTGGCCGAAATTTATCTTGATTCTAGACTAGGATATGTCCATTTATTTAATTAAATTGTGCTCCCAAAAATCCTAGAATTATCCTACTAATTACATGCAAAGAATTGGTCAAAGTTGATGAGTTGGAAAATGAATCTTCTAGCACTAAGGGTGGCCGAAAAATGCATGATAAAATAAAGGGAAATGTTGATTATCTAGTCAACTAATAATCCTTGAAAGCCTTACTAATCCTTTAAATAATTTAGTGAACTAACCCCTTAATTAAGTAACTTAAATGAGCTCATTTCTTAATCACCTCCAATAATTTAAATTAAAATCCTCAACTAACTTAAATAATTCCTTAAACTTCTTTTTTTTAACTTAAATGAACTTACTTGCTAGCTAAATTAACTTCTGGAAATATTTCTCAAATCTTAAATTCTATCTCAAAACTCCAACTCCAGTCCGGCCTCACTGAAATAACTGAAATGCTAAAAATCAAACTGCTGAACTGAAATAATGAATAATTAACTTCAAATAAATGCATTTAAAATAATCATGCAATGAAGTCAATTAAATTTAAAAATCTAGAATTATGCATGGCTTATACGTCTACTGACTTACGGGTTCTACAATCCTTCCCCCCTTAAATAAATTTCGTCCTCGAAATTAGAACTCACCGAATAACTCAGGGTATCGACTTCTCATCTCCGGCTCAGACTCCCACGTAGCTTCCTCCTCTGAATGGTTGAGCCATTTGACTTTGACTCGCTTAACCAACTTGTTCCGAAGTTTCTTCTCCTGTCTGTCTAGGATCTGCACGGGTCTCTCCTCATAAGATAAGTTCGGAGTAAGCTGCAACGGCTCGAAATTCAGCACATGCGAAGGATTTGCCATATACTTCCTCAGCATGGAGACGTGAAAGACATTGTGTACTCCGGCCAGATTTGGCGGAAGAGCCACACGATACGCTAGCGTCCCAACTCTGTCGAGGATCTCAAACGGTCCAATGTATCTCGGACTGAGCTTCCCTTTTTTGCCAAATCTCATGACACCCTTCATAGGTGCCACTTTCACGAAGACATGATCGCCCACTGCAAACTCTAACTCTCTCCTCCGCTGATCGGCATAACTCTTCTGTCGGCTCTGAGCAGTCCTCATCCTATCACGGATCTTGATTACTACATCTGCTGCCTGCTGAACAATCTCTGAACCCAACTCTGCTCTCTCTCCTACTTCATCCCAATGAACAGGAGATCTACACTTGCGGCCATACAGCGCCTCATACGGAGCCATACCTATGGACGACTGGAAACTGTTGTTATAGGTGAACTCTACCAATGGTAAGTTCGACTCCCAACTCCCAGAGAAATCAATGACGCAAGCACGGAGAAGATCCTCTAAGATCTGAATAACTCGCTCCGACTGTCCATCTGTCTGCGGATGGAAAGCTGTGCTAAACAGCAACTTCGTACCCAAAGTCGAATGCAAACTCTTCCAAAACGAGGAAGTGAATCTGGGATCTCTGTCGGATACGATAGAAACTGGAATACCGTGGAGTCGGACTATCTCTCGGATATACAGCTCTGCATACTGAACCATGGTGAAAGTCGTCTTAATAGGCAAGAAGTGCGCTGATTTGGTAAGACGATCTACAATCACCCAGCTAGCATTCGATCCTCTGGCTGACCTCGGCAATCCGGTCACAAAGTCCATGGTAATGTTCTCCCACTTCCACTCGGGAATAGGAAGAGGCTTGAGCAAACCTGCTGGTCTCTGATGCTCGGCCTTCACTAACTGGCAAGTCAGGCACTCGAATACAAAACGCCTGATGTCCTTCTTCATCCCTGGCCACCAATACAATAGCTGCAGATCTTTGTACATCTTCGTACTCCCAGGGTGAATGGAGTACGGGGACGTATGGGCCTCTGATAAGATGTCTGCTCGGATAGAATCACTGCTAGGAACCCATATCCTATCTCGGTATCTCACAATACCATCGCTGACTGCATACAAAACACTGCCCTTGGCTTCATCTCTCTTCTTCCACTGTGCCAACTGCTCATCTGCGGTCTGACCACTGCGAATACGGTCCAAAAGGGAAGACTGAATGGTCAAGGTAGATAGACGAGGAACTCTACCTCGAGGGTAAGTCTCAAGATCAAACCTCTGCATCTCAATCTGAAGAGGTTTCTGCATCGTCAAATGAGCCATCACTGCGACTTTCCTGCTCAAAGCATCCGCAACTACATTAGCTTTACCCGGGTGGTAGCTAATGTCACAATCGTAGTCTTTCACAAGCTCCAACCAACGCCTCTGACGCATGTTCAGCTCCTTCTGCGTAAAGAAATACTTGAGGCTCTTATGGTCGGTAAAGATCTGGCACTTCTCTCCATACAGATAGTGCCTCCAAATCTTCAAAGCAAAAACTACGGCCGCTAACTCCAGATCATGGGTAGGGTCATTCTTCTCGTGGATTTTCAGCTGTCGAGAAGCATACGCTATCACTCTCCCATGCTGCATCAAAACTGCACCTAAACCAAGCTTCGAAGCATCGGTATAAAGGACAAACTCGCCAGATCCTGACGGTACAGCCAAAACGGGTGCTGAGATAAGAGCTTGCTTCAAAGTATCGAAGCTCTTCTGACACTCCTCGCTCCACACAAACTTCACATTTTTCTTTGTCAGTGCTGTGAGTGGAACGGCGATAGAGGAGAATCCCTGGATGAATTTCCTGTAATATCCTGCTAGCCCAAGAAAACTGCGGATCTCTGATGCATTCTGAGGCACAACCCAATCTCTGACTGCTGCAACTTTCGTCGGGTCTACCTCAATGCTACTGCTAGAAACAATGTGGCCCAAGAACGCCACCTTCTCTAACCAGAATTCGCACTTACTGAACTTTGCGAATAGTTTATGTTTCTGCAATGTCTGCAACACTGTGGTCAGATGCCTGCTGTGCTCCTCCCGACTCTTGGAGTAGACGAGAATGTCATCTATGAACACTATCACAAACTGGTCGAGGTACGGCTGAAATACGCGATTCATGAGATCCATGAAGATCGCTGGCGCATTCGTCAGACCGAACGGCATCGCAAGGAACTCGTAGTGGCCATAACGAGTCCTGAAAGCTGTCTTCGAGACATCAGCATCTCTCACCCTCAACTGGTGATAACTGGAACGCAGATCTATCTTGGAGAAAATCGAAGCTCCCTGCAACTGGTCAAACAGATCCTCAATCCTCGGCAGTGGGTATTTATTCTTCACTGTAACCCTGTTCAACTCCCGGTAGTCAATGCAAAGCCTCATCGAGCCATCCTTCTTTTTCACGAATAAGACCGGCGCGCCCCATGGAGAAAAGCTCGGGCGAATGAACTCCTTGTCGAGAAGTTCCTGGATCTGCTTCTTAAGCTCTGCCATCTCTGTCGGTGCTAGACGGTACGGCGCTTTGGATATCGGAGCCGTACCTGGCATAAGCTCAATGGAAAACTCCACCTCTCTCTCTGGTGGCATACCAGAGACGTCTTCGGGAAAAACGTCTAAGAAATCTCTGACAATCGGAACATCTGAGGCTGACTGGCTGGGTTCCTCGGGGACAGATAAAAAGGTTGCTAGAAATGCCCGACACCCTCTATGCATGAGCTTCCTAGCCTGAACATAAGGAATAATGCGCGGTAAAGGAAAGTACCTGTCCGGCTCAAATAAGAACTGCTCCATTCCAGGCGGTCGGACAAGAACGGATCTCCGCTGGAAGTCTATCAACACTCTGTTCCTCAATAGCCAGTCCATCCCTAGGATGATGTCAAATTCCGGCATCGGTAGCACAATCAGATCCGCATAAACAAGATTACCGTGCAGCTCAAGGTCTATATCTCGGATAACATTGGTGGCTGCCATCTCCTCGCCTGACGGCAACACTACTGAAAAGGCTGTATCTAGCCCAATGGTCTGGATCTTGAGAAAGTTTGCAAAGACCTCCGAAATAAATGAGTGACTGGCCCCTGAATCTATCAAGGCCTTGGTAGCGGAACCAGATATAAAAATTCTCCCTGAAAGAGCGGAGCTCTAAGTTGAATCCCACTACAAGATCTAAACTTATAGACATGCAAAGGTCAAGGTTCCTCTAGCTTAATTTCCCCGAAATAAATATGAGTAGAGCATGCAATCCTATAACAGTTCTAAGTTCAAAATCTAAATCCCGATTCCCAAAATGCGGAAATTCGAAGAATAACTTAAAGTTTAGAGGTACCTGTCAACAACATAGTCTCCGGGTTGGTTTCCGCGGCATGGAGAGCAAAAACTCTACCTTGGGTAGGCAGATTCCTCTGAGGACACTGCAGCAACATGTAGTCTGGACTGCCACACTTAAAACACTTTCCTGAGCCAGCCATACATGCTCCAGGATGGCGACGTGAGCACCTGGGACAGACTGGGTGCTCCTGAGTCCTCGGGGCTGAGCGTCCCCGCTGCTGCTGCTGCTGCTGCTGCTGGCCTCTGTTCCTGGGCGGTCCATGAAAAGGCCTCTTATTCTGCTGCTGATGCTGATGAGGAGGAGGGCGGTGCGGTGCCTGGACTGGGCGCTTGCCCTGGCGATCCCTCTCGATATCCCGCAGATCCTGCTCTGCGGCTAAGGCCTTGGAGACGGCAATCTCATAAGTAGCAGGGTCAGATACCCTAACATCCCGGCGCAAGATCGGCCGTAAACCCACCAGGAAGTGCATCAGCTTGGCTCTGGCATCATTCGCTATCAGGGGCACAAAGTGACAGCCCCTCTCGAACTTACGGAAAAACTCCGTAACCGACATATCCCCTTGTCTCAGACTCATGAACTCGGTGGTCAGCCTGGTGCGAACCTCCTCAGCAAAATACTTGGAGTAGAAAACCTCCGTAAAGCGGGTCCAAGAAAGTGTAGCCAATGTCAGGGCTACCGAAGCTCCTTCCCACCATAAGCGGGCGTCTCCATTGAACAGGTAGGTGGCACATCGGGCTCGGTCTGCGTCCCCCAGCTCCATAAAATCGAAGATAACCTCGAGGGATTTGATCCATCCCTCGGCAACCATGGGGTCAGATGCCCCAGAGAATTCCTTCGGGCGCATCTTCATGAATCGCTCATACACAGCCTCGGGCCCTGTCGGCATGGCTGCGGCTGCGGCTACGGCTGCGGCATTGCCCCCCGCAAACTGTGCGAAGAACTGTGCCATCCCAGCTAACATCTGGGCACTCATGTCCGGTGGGGGCGGTGGAGGAGGTGGTAGGTCTCCCTCCGGTCTATGCTCCTCTCTGTCCTCTCGGCGAGGCTCCACCTCTCTGTTGCGCTATAAAATGCGTCTAGGGGGCATACTGTTCCAACATAACCCATACGTAACTAACATGCATAATTCCATAATTTATTACTGAAATACTCAAAATCTGGAAGCATGCTGACAAAATAATTCATGCTATAACTGAAATGCTGAACAAAATGCTGAACTGAAAAACTTACAGACCAAAGGCGTGGCTTCGTGAGCTTCTCGCGGTCAGTAGTAGTGAAACCCTATACAGAACCTCCGCTCTGATACCAACTGCGAAGGCCCCTAAAACTCCTTTCTTGAAATTTTGCGGAAAATTAAAAATTTTCTTTTTTAAAAGAACTTAAATGGCCTCATTCATAAAATCACTGGGGAATCAAGTTCAATATTTCAAAATATTGCAGCGGAAGAAAATTAAAGTTTTGCCAACAACAACGATTTAAAATTTTTCCAACGACTGATAAAAATTGTTTGCGGAATAAAATAACAACTCCTGCACTGAGGTCCTCGGGTGCCACTACTGCCAACCCAAGCTGGCTCACTGGTCCCCGCCCTCGGCCCTGGCCTCATCAGTACCTACAACAATCAAGTCTAGTGAGCCTAAAGACTCAGCATGCATAAATCGCATCTAACGAGTAAAAATCTGAATTTAAAATATGCATGTGATAAAATATCCTGTCCTGAGGCATACTGAAAATAATCTGTACTGAGCAATTATAATACGTGCATAACTGAACTGGAAATCACTGTAAAAATATTTGCTCCTTGGAGCCTGTACTAAAATAACTGGTAAAATTTTCTGTTGAGATTATGTTTTACGCCTGTGGCCACTGCACTAAGCTGAACTGATCGGTAACTAGCTACCGGGGAGGCTGAAACTGAACTGAGCTGGCCGGTCACTGGCGACCGGGTGGTACCATACTGAACTGATCGGTCACTGGCGACCGTATAAAAATAACACTCCCACATAGTGAATGAACCACAAGCCATATCGCATAAATCTCAAAAATAATCATTTTCTGTTTAATGCACGTAAAATAATTAACTGGCATAATGAAAATTCCTGTAATTTTACCAACTGGATTGGATTGGATCGTTCCCAGGCTCGCTGCAACCTAACTGTGCCATGAAAAATATGCAATAGCTTAAACATGACCAACTATGCAATTTACGTTCAAAAGATGCGACTATGACGCCTAATGACTTCGCATTTAATCATGACTCCGAGCCAACCTGAACCGACACTGAACCGACGTATAGTCATGATTAAAATACGCTGAAAAATCATAAAATAATGTTCCTAAAATGATAGGGTCGAAATCTAGGTGAAATGGAGGCCAAAACACGAAACGCTCTTTCGAGAGTCAATTTGGCACATTGCACAGTAAATTCTCGTACGACCTCAAAAATGATCCAAATGACAAACGGTCAAAAACATGACCTTGCTAACTCAATGTGGCACTGTCCAGCCCAAGGGCATGGGCTAAAAGCCAACCAAGAACTTGAACGAGCCTCTGAACCGACACAGCAACTTGCTGTAATTTCCAGCAGCTGCGACCTAGCTTGCATCGCGTCGTTTGCGAGACTTTTGGCCATTGGGGCTTGAACCACCGACCAAAGCCTCTCCACAACGTCCCAAGGAATGATTTGAACCATGGCTAAGGGCCCTAGGCCAGCCACAATTCGCCTCATTCCAGCAACCACCCAAAAGTTCTCACCGAGGGCCCTCATGCGTGCGTGTGTAGTGTTTATGCTATGATCGATGTCTTGCGTCGTTCCAGTGGCCATTTGATTGACCATGGCACGATCTAGACATCTAGGAGCATGATATGAACCGTGGCTAAGGGCCATAGGCCAACCAAGATCCACACCAAGCAACAAAAGAAACGAACCATATGCTGAAAAAAATGAAGAAGCCGAAGGGGTATAGGGGCTGTTCTTGTTGATTATTTAAAAAGCGATGAGCCATGGACCAAGCCACCAAAAGGGCGACTTAGTCACGTCTTAGACATGCTAGGGAAGTGATCCAACCATGGATATAGGCCCTTGGGGCAGCCAAGATCAGATCCTTCCTCCATGACAACAAACTGAATTTTTCGAACAACATTTCTGCACCTATGGGGACTTGCTGTCATTCTGAATTTCCAGCAAGCATGGGGCTGGTTTGAATGGACCAACATGGTCCTAATGCATCCTACTACATGTATACAAGCTGCCTTGGGAGCCTGGAGTCGATCCAATACCTGAAACCATCAAAACTCAGAAAAACGTGAAGCTTGTCAAGGGAAGTCGAAAATTCTGCATGTGTGTTCCAAAATATTTTGACATGGATCTCGATTTTTTTGCTTGCTACAACATGATCATGTACTGAAAAATAAATGATAATATGACTTGATTGAGGTTTGAAAGAAGTCTAGACATGCCTGGTTTCGTTTTGAAAGAAAACGAACGAAACAACGACGACGCGGCACGGAGGAGGTGGAGCGCTTCTTGTCTACCTTTCTTGAACTTGATTTTCTTTCCTTCCCTCTAGCTAAGACTCACGATTTTTCTACACTGAAAATGGATCTGAATGGTGCTGAATTCGGTGGTGAGGGAGGGAGAAAATGGTTGGGGAGTGAGATAAGATGGGTGCAAAATATAAGGAAGGATCAAGACCAAGTCCACTCCCTTTTGAATTTGAATTTTGAATTATGGTTTGATATCAAATGAGTTGGTGGATGCTTCTAGGAGGTGGTGGCCAAAATTTATCTTGATTCTAGACTAGGATATGTCCATTTATTTAATTAAATTGTGCTCCCAAAAATCCTAGAATTATCCTACTAATTACATGCAAAGAATTGGTCAAAGTTGATGAGTTGGAAAATGAATCTTCTAGCATTAAGGGTGGCCGAAAAATGCATGATAAAATAAAGGGAAATGTTGATTATCTAGTCAACTAATAATCCTTGAAAGCCTTACTAATCCTTTAAATAATTTAGTGAACTAACCCCTTAATTAAGTAACTTAAATGAGCTCATTTCTTAATCACCTCCAATAATTTAAATTAAAATCCTCAACTAACTTAAATAATTCCTTAAACTTCTTTTTTTAACTTAAATGAACTTACTTGCTAGCTAAATTAACTTCTGGAAATATTTCTCAAATCTTAAATTCTATCTCAAAACTCCAACTCCAGTCCGGCCTCACTGAAATAACTGAAATGCTAAAAATCAAACTACTGAACTGAAATAATGAATAATTAACTTCAAATAAATGCATTTAAAATAATCATGCAATGAAGTCAATTAAATTTAAAAATCTAGAATTATGCATGGCTTATACGTCTACTGACTTACGGGTTCTACAGAATACAATGGAACAGATGTCATATAATCAAACAAATGCGGATACGAATTTCGCATCTTGCTCTCCAATTCCCACGTTGATTCTTCAACACCATGTCGTGTCCATTGCACTCGTACTAAAGGAATCGATTTATTTCTCAATATCTTTTCCTTTCGATCCATAATACGAATAGGTTGTTCGACATAGGAAAGAGAAGGATCAAGTTCAACCTCGTCAGGTGAAAGCACATGTGATGGATCTGGTTCATATTTCCTCAACATAGAAACATGAAACACATCATGAATAGCAGATAGAGTTGGTGGCAATGCCAATCGATATGCAAGATCACCAACTCGATCCAGAATCTCATATGGCCCAACATAACGAGGAGATAACTTCCCTCGCATGCCAAATCGAACAGTGCCTCTAAAGGGAGATATTTTCAAAAACACTCTGTCACCTTTCTGGAATTCTAAGGATCGTCTTCGTTTATTCGCATAACTCGTTTGACGATCCTGAGCAGCTTTCATCCGCAGCCGAATCAATTGAACCTTATCATTCATTTCCTGTACCATTTCAGGTCCAGTCAATTGTCTCTCACCAATCTCATCCCCGAATAACGGTGATCTACATCGTCTCCCATATAGAGCTTCAAACGGTGCCATACCTATACTCGTCTGAAAGCTATTATTATAAAAAAATTCAACCAATGGTAAGGCATCTTGCCATCCCATTCTAAAGTCCATCACAATCGCACGCAACATATCCTCTAACGTTTGAATCGTACGCTCAGTCTGGCCATCAGTTTGAGGATGATAAGCAGTACTCATAGCCAAACGCGTACCCATCGCTTCCTGAAAACTACCCCAGAATTTAGAAGTAAATATGGGATTACGATCAGATACAATCGAGACTGGCACATCATGCAGTCTCACAACATTCTCAATGTATAAACGGTCCATTCTCTTATAGGGATAAATCCGCTCATACGGAATAAAATGCGCAGATTTCAAAAGCCGATAAATAATCACCCAAATAGCATCACAGCCCTTGGGCGAACGAGGTAAATGAGTCAATAAATCCATAGCAATATGTTCCCAATTCCATTTCGGGATTTCAAGACTATGGAGTAATCCTCCAGGTTTCATTCTCTCGGCTTTCACTTGCTGGCAAACAAGACATTTAAAAATAAACTCAGCAATGTCCTTCTTCATACGTTTCCACCAGAATTGAGGTCTCAATGTCAAATACATCTTTCGACCTCCAGGGTGAATACTGTATTTACTACAATGTGCTTCTCGAAGAAGGGCAGATTTCAAATCAGAATCGTCAGGGACTACCAGCCGACCATTAAGTCATAAAGAACCATCAGACGTAATCTGAAATCCAGACTGATGTCCTGCAGATACAATTTCTTTCGACTTTTGGATCTGAGCATCGCTTCGTTGGGCCTTTTGTATCTTCGATATCAAGTTCGGCTCAATTTGCAATGCTGAGACAGTGACATAATTCCAATTCGAGTGAAAAGTCCAGCCAGAAGTACATATATCCTCATGTACCTTGGCGACATTGACAGAAGCTAACACAGAATCATGAACTTTACGGCTCAGGGCATCCGCAGTAACATTCACCGATCCAGGGTGATATTGAATCTCACAATCAAAATCCTTCAAGAGATCCATCCACCTGCGTTTCCTCATATTCAGATAAGATTGAGAAAAGAGATATTTCAGACTTTTATGGTCCGAATAGATAACAAACTTTTCTCCGTACAAGTAATGGCGCCAATTCAAGATCATGAACAGGATAACGTGTTTCATGATATTTCAATTGACGAGATGCATAAGCAACCACTTTGCCATGTTGCATCAGAACACAGCCCAAACCTTTACCAGACGCATCTGTACATACCACAAATCCTCCGGTACCTGAGGGAATAGTAAGCACAGGTGCTGTGGTCAATCTCGTCTTCAATTCAAGAAAACTAGCTTCACATTCATTTGACCAAATGAATCGCTGATTCTTCTATGTCAGTTGAGTAATAGGTTTAGCTATCTTCGAAAATCCCTCAATAAAGCGACGATAATATCCAGCCAAACCCATGAAGCTACGGATCTCAGGAACATTCGTAGGTCTTGGCCAATTCAACACAGCTTCGACCTTCGAAGGATCAACAGATATGCCATGTCTCGAAATGACGTGGCCCAGAAATACCACTTTGTCCATCCAGAATTCACATTTGGACAATTTAGCATATAAGTGACTAGTACGAAGAATTTGAAGCACCAGTCTCAAATGTTCAGCATGCTCCTTTTCGATTTCGAATACACAAGAATATCATCAATAAAGACGATAACGAATCGGTCAAGATAATCTCGGAAGACACGATTCATTAAGTTCATAAAAATAGCAGGAGCATTCGTAAGACCAAAAGGCATAACCAGAAATTCATAATGGTCATACCTCATACGAAAAGCAGTCTTGGGCACATCTTCGTCTCGAACACGTACTTGATGATACACAGAACGAAAATCAATCTTCGAGTATACAGAAGTACCCTGAAGCTGATCAAACAAATCATCAATACGAGGAAGTGGGTACTTGTTCTTCACAGTAGCCCGATTCAGTTGCCTATAGTCGATACACATCCGCATCGTACCATCTTTCTTTCGAACAAATAAAACTGGAGCTCCTCAAGGTGATACACTCGGTCGAATATATCCTTTATCGAGAAGATCCTGTAATTGTTCTTTCAATTCTTTCAATTCCAGAGGTGCCATGCGATAGGGAGCTTTAGAAATAGGCGCAGTCCCCGGCACAAGATTAATACTAAACTCAACTTCTCGATGAGGAAGAAAATCAGGAATCTCATCGGAAAATACATCCGGGAATTCTTTCGCAACAGGAATCTCATATAAAGAAGACTCCTTTTTCGAAATATCAATAGCGTAGATAAGATAACCCTCATCTCCACTAGTCAACAATCGGGACATTTCCAAGGAAGATACCAATGGAATCTTGGCTTGAGAACCCTTGCCATAAAAATTCCACTTGGGTCCACCAATCGGTCGAAAACGAACCACTCCATGACAACAATCCACAGTAGCTTGATTCGTCATCAAGATATCCATGCCAACAATACAATCAAAGTCGTGCATTGGGAGGACAATCAAATTCAGAAATACCACATTATCCTCATATATCAATACACAATTATGCACAACTTTCTCAGACAAAATAATCTTTCTTGATTCTGAGTCGCGGGGCAGGCTGCTGAGCTGACACTTAAGGTGGAGGAATATACTGTAGACCTCCTCGCCTTAGTCCAACTTCGGCTGCCTTTGCTCGTTCAACTGCCTCTGCGTAGCTGGTAGGCAACCCAGAAACAACATAAGTATATAAGATAGGATGTAATCCATTTACAAACCTGTTATATTTTGCCCTCGCATTCCCAACTACGTGAGGTGCATACTTCAACAGAGTAGAAAATTTCGAATCATATTCTGCAACAGTCATCATTCCCTGCTGCAGACTATTGAATTCATTCTCCTGAGCAGTATAATAAGAAAGAGGGGAATACTTCTCCAAAAACTGGGCCTTGAAGACATCCCAAGTGATTTCAATCCCGGCCTCTTTCAATCCAATCTCAGCGGCTTCCCACAAAGATTTATCTCGGTCCTTCAACTGATAAAGAGCAAGTTTCAGTCTCCGAGCCTTAGAATATTCCACAATATTAAACAAGTGCTCGATATCTTTCAACCAGGCTTAAGCTCTTTCAGCACTCTCAGTGCCAAAGAACCTCGGTGGTTTCAAATCCTGGAATCGAGCCATCACTACATCCATGGACAATCCTTCAAATTGCCCAACAATCCTCTCAGTACTGCTACTCGCAGTCTCATTTGTGGGATCCATCTACAAATCAAAAGATGAATATCACAAATCAATAACAATTTCATAATCTCATCATATCATATCGTCAATCTCATCAAATACTTACTCAATTCAAATCAAGTAAGAGCAGGTAATACAAATAAATCAAACACATACGCACAATTCATTTGTGCCTATTACGTGTGCACAGGACTCAATCGAGCATTCCCAGCTATGCTCTGATACCATAATGTGTGGGGTCCTTAGCTCCTAATCATTATTACAACACAATCTGATTAGGATTAACTAATTACAGCGGAAAACGAGTTTAAATTTTCTTTACAATGAGCCCAAATCATTTCTTCTATAATTTGAATACTAAAAATAGTATTTCATCTCACGTCATAAATATGCCCACACGTAATCAAAACCAATCATATACAAACAAATCATATCCTCGGGACATGCCCCGGTATATAGATACATATACATATATACTGGGAACAAGACATAAACATAAAACCTCAGCCCAAGCTGTGGCTCCCTCCAGAAGTACCCTCTCCGGTCTCCTGATATCCTGGAGTACCTGCCATTGTCCACACACAAAGACAACAACAGCCCCCCTTGGGGGTGAGCAAAGCTCCGTATGGAACAACCATCATATATACCACAGATATCTAAACGATGATATATGGTATGCAATGCATGTATGTCGTGGAGGTATCAGGTCAAATGCCCATCCACTGAGCACATGTCAGAATCAATCGAATCGCTATCAAATCAATGCTCGAGCTGGCACACCGGCCAATATGGGATACTCGTATGATAGCGTCGGCAAAGCGCCATCAAATCCCAAATCTCATATCCAATCATATGGGGCCACAATTGTCTATGCTTTACGGGTCATATAATACCGGCATAGCGATTGTGTTCACAAACCCCGGAATCCAATCCAATCATATCAAGGTATCCAAGGATCATAGCTCAACGTGCATGTCATGTATCGATTATGCATAAAATGATGTGTGTTAACAAAACATTTATTTTATACATCGATATCTCAATCTCAATATCATGTATGCCACATCAATCAACAAATAAGGCATATAGACACATAATCTCATTCCAATCAATCAAATCAATCCAACATATATCATATAATACAGATACCTGTCGTATGTTACCTAGTCGCAACATACCTCAATTCTTCGTTTCCAGTTGATGTAGCCTGAAGATATTGATATTACACTTTATCTACATCAATAACATACTCATTCCAATCAATAACATACTCCAAAATCATTAATATGAGTTTCAAATATCATTTGAAACTTCAAAAATTCATATCAAATCAAATTCATATCATAATTCAATTCCAACTTCGAATATAAGTTTCTTGTCGATTATTCTACTACATATCAGAAATTCAACTTCAAATACATGCTATTCCAGCACTTTGATATTTAGAGCTGCTGGAACTAGAAGAAAATTACTTCAGTCAGAATCCCTCGACGCGAAGATCACAAATATATAATTTGTTTCGCGTTTAGACAACGTTTCAAAGTCAATTCGGACGGAAGAAAATCGAATTCTCTCGTTTCTCTCTCTCGACCTACGGTTAGAATGTAAGAAAAGAAGAAGAAAACTCGTTCTTATCATCACCGCTTCGGCGCTCGTGCGGTAGAATTCTCGCGCCCGAGCGCGAGAGGTTCTGCCCCCGAGTCAAATATATACCGCGCTCGAGCGGTCACAAATTACCACTCGGGCGCGGCATGTTATGTCCGAGAACACACCATATTCCACACTGGCGCTCGGGCGGTCATTTTCTACCGCCCGGGCGCCACATGTACTGTACCAAATGTTGGTTTTGGTATTATATTGGCGTCCGACCTCTCCAATCGAGCTCTTACAACGTCAATTCATATTCAATATTCATTTCATCAATTCCATTGTCACGATATACATCAAATACATAATCACATGACAATTTCATTAATTATCGATAATCACATAAGATGTACGATAATACAATACACGGTCCTTACAGCTAACTTCCTAAAGTTGAGATGAAAAGGTGAAACTCTTGGCATGATAATAAGGTTACTAAAAGGTAAGAATCTATGTTTTATATTATTTAATCATTATTTATTGTTTATGTTATATTTATTTCTTTAAGCATTTTTATACCCTACTTATAAGTGGGAGTTTTGATTTATTGTTGCTATATGTTACACTAAATTCTTGGAACCATTTAAATGTTAGTTTGGTATTACCAACCATTTAAAGTAGATGCCTTGATTTATTATATATGAATATATTATAATATTAAATTACTTGGAACCATTTAAATGTTTGTTTGGTTTTACCAACCATTTAAAGTGGGAACCTTGATTTACTATATATAAATATATCATAATATTAATTTCTTGGTACCATTTAAAAGTTAGTTTGGTTTTACTAACCATTTAAAGTGGGAACCTTGATTTAGTGTTTACAAATATATATATAGCACAATAAATACTTGACAACATTTATAAGTTTTGGTATATATTATATACTTATAAGATAATAATATATAACATAATATAAATATGATTATTTAATATATTGGAACCATTTTATTAAGTGGATTTCAATAATGTTCGTTAATGTTAACTTTATTAAAATACCAAGAGTGGATCCTTTAATCTCAACTACTTAAATTAAAATTTGAACAATTAAAAATTACCAATTAAAGATTCAAACAACTAAAAGAAAAAATAAATAAAAAGACATTGTAGTGGACTTGTAATTATCTTAGCTTCCTCGTGGATACGATATTCGAACTCATCGAATTATACTACTTGTGGACAACCTGCTCTTGGGAGTGCAACAATCAAAGTCGCAACAATTCCAGAAAGGTGACAAAGTGTTTTTGAAAATATCTCTCCTTAGAGGCACTGTTCGATTTGGCATGCGAGGGAAATTATCTCCTCGATATGTTGGTCCATATGAGATCCTTGATCGAGTTGGTGATCTTGCTTATCGATTGGCATTGCCACCAGCTCTATCTGCCATTCACGATGTATTTCATGTTTCTATGTTGAGAAAATATGAACCAGATCCATCACATGTACTTGAACCTGATGAGGTTGAACTTGATCATTCTCTTTCCTATGTCGAACAACCTGTTCGCATTATGGATCGAAAGGAGAAGATATTGCGTAATGAATCGATTCCGCTAATTCGAATGCAATGGACACCACATGGTGGAGAGGAGTCAACGTGGGAATCATTGATTATGGACACGACAAGATGCGAGAATCATATCCGCACTTGTTTGATTATATTCCACATGTTCCAATGTATTCAATGTATAGTGATCCATTTACTGATTTTAGTTTTGATATGTACTATAACTGGTGACATTATATGTTTGCCAATGTTATGTATATAGAGATGTTTGGGATTTCGAGGACGAAATCTTTTAAGTTAGGGAGAAATGTGAGACCCCGAGAATAAAATAGTATTGATGGCATTTTTGTAAATAAGTTGAAAAATAATGAATTAATTTTAAGGGCAAAATGGTAATTTGTGACCTATCTTAGTCATATGAAGTCCAAATGATTTGAGATTTGGATATATCGTAGAAAACTCAAAGATATAGAAGTTTCATGTTTTGAGTTTTGGAAAATTTGATCGTTTGACTAGTCTAAAGAGATATACCGGCGTTAAAATTTTAAATATTATATATTATATTATATTATATTAATTTATAATATTAAAAATTTAAAAAAAATTAAAACTTGAGGCGGTGGAAATTCAATTCCACCAACCTCAGTAGTTTTCGACAGAGAGAGAGAAAGGTGCGGAGAGTGATTTCGATTTTTTCTTTCTGTCGTGCGACTTATCGGTTTATCCAATCGACGAAGCGACTTCAGTTCTGGGATCGTTGACACGAGGTCTTCGATTTGAGGTATAAATTTTATATTTTTGGTGATGTTTGAAATTCGTCGATTTTTGGAATAAATCCGATAAATTGTTAAATCATACAGAAATTGAAGATTGTTGAATAGTATATGATTTTAACGAAGAAAAGATGATTATAATGATGTTATTTTGAATTATTCCTAATTTATTATAATTAGGGAATTTTAATAGTTGGATTGAGATTGAAGAATTATTTGTCAGTTATTATTAATTCTGATAAATATATGTAGTAGAATAAACGACAAGAAACTCGTATTCGAAGTCGGAATTGAATTATATTATGATTTGGATTTGATATGAATTTTTGAAGTTTCAACTGATATTTGAAACTCATATTAATGATTTTGGATTATGTTATTGAATAGAATGAGTATGTTATTGATGTAGATAAAGTATTATACCGTTATCTTCAGGCTACATTAACTGGGAACGAAGAATTGAGGTATGTTGCGACCGGGTAACATACGACAGGTATCTGTATTATATGATATATGTTGGATTAATTTGACTGATTTGATTGAGAATATGTGTCTATATGCCTTATTTGTTGAGTTTATGTGTCATACATGACATTGAGATTTGAATATCGATGTATAAAATAAATGTTTTGTTAACACACATCGTTTGATGCATACATCGATACATGACATGCACGTTGAGCTATGATCCTTGGATACCCTGATATGATTTGATTGGATTCTGGGGTTTGTGAACACAATGCTATGTTTGGTATTACATGACCCTTAAAACATAGACATTTGTGGCCCCGACGATTGATATGAGATTTGGGATTTGATGGCGCTTTGTCGACGCTATCATACGAGTATCCCTTATTGAGGCCGGTGTGCCAGCTCGAGCATTGATTTGATAGCGATTCGTTTGATTCTGACATGTGCTCAATGGATGGGCATTTGACCTGATACCTCCACGACATACATACATTGCATACCATATATCATTGTTTAGATACTTGTGGTATATATGATGGTTGTTCCATACGGAGCTTTGCTCACCCCCAAGGGGGGCTGTGGTTGTCTTTGTGTGTGGACAATGGCATGTACTCCAGGATATCAGGAGACCGGAGAGGGTACTTCTGGAGGGAGTCACAGTTTGAGTTGAGGTTTATATTTTGTTCCCAGTATATATGTATATGTATCTATATACTGGGGCATGTCCCGAGGATATATAAGTTGTTTGTATATGATTGGTTTTGATTTCGTGTGGGCATGTTTATGATGTGAGATTAAATACTATTTTTAGTATTCAAATGAAATATTTTGGGCTCATTGTAAAGAAATTTTAAACTCGTTTTCCGCTGTAATTAATTAGCCCTAATCAGATTGTGTTGTAATAACGATTAGGAGCTAAGGGCCCCACAATATAGGTATATGTGTTTATATACCGGGACATGTCCCAAGGATATGAGTTGTTTGTATATGATTGGTTTTGATTACGTGTGGGCATGTTTATGATGTGTGATTAAATACTATTTTTAGTATTTAAATTATAGAAGAAATATTTTGGGCTCATTGTAAATAAAATTTGAACTCGTTTTCCGCTATAATTAGTTAACCCTAATCAAAGTGTATTGTAATAACGATTAGGAGCTAAGGGCCCCACAGCTATGATCCTTGGAAACCTTGATATGATTGGATTTGATTCTGGGGTTTGTGAACACAATGCTATGTTTGGCATTATGTGGCCCTTAAAGCATAGTCTTTAGTGTCCCCGCTGATTGATTGAGATTTTGGATTTGATTGCGCTTTGTCGACGTTATCATACGAGTATCCCTGATTGAGGCCGGTGTGCCAGCTCGAGCATTGATTTGATAGCGATTCGATTGATTCCGATATATGCTCAGTGGAAGAACATTTGACCTGATACCTCCACGACATACATGCATTGCATATCATATATCATTGTTTAGATATTTGTGGTATATATTGTGGTTGTTTCAGACTTAGCTTTGCTCACCACAGAGGGGGCTGTTGTTGCCTTTGTGTGTGGACAATGACAGGTACTCCAGGATATCAGGAGACTGGAGAGGGTACTTCTGTAGGGAGTCACAGTTTGAGCTGAGGTTTTATGTTTTGTTTTCCAGTATATATAAATATATATATATGTGTGTGTGTGCATCTATATAGCGGGACATGTCCCGAGGATATGAGTTTATTTGTATTTAGTTGGTTTTGATTATGTGTAAGCATATTTTATGATGTGAGATGAAATACTATTTTTAGTATTCAAATAATATATTTTGGGCTCATTGTAAAGAAAATTTAAACTCGTTTTCTGCTGTAATTAATTAACCCTAATCAAATTACATTGTAATAACGATTAGGAGTTAAGGGCCCCACACAGTGTAATATTAGAGCATAGCTGGAAATGCTCAATTGAGTCTTGTGTACACGTAATAGGCACAAATGAACTGTGCGTATGTGTTTGATTTAATTGTATAACTTGCTCCTACTTTATTTAGTTTGAGTAAGTTGTTGATGAGATTGATGATATGAGATGATGATGTGTAATTGATATTTATTTCTGATATTCATCTTCTGTTTTGTAGATGGATCCCACGAATGAAATTGCGAGTAGTAATACTGAGAGAATTGTTGGACAATTCGAAGGAATGCCCATGGATCTGGTGATGGCTTGATTCCAGGATTTCAAACCACCGAGGTTCTTTGGCACCGAGAGTGCAGAAAGAGCAGAGGCTTGGTTGAAGGATATCGAGCACTTGTTTAATATTGCTGAATATTTTGAGGCTCGGCGAATGAAACTTGCTCTTTATCAGTTAAAGAACCGAGCAAAATCTTGGTGGGAAGCCGCTGAGATTGGACTGAAAGAAGCCGGGATTGAAGTCATATGGGATGTCTTCAAGGCCCAGTTTTTGGAGCAGTATTCCCCTCCTTCGTATTATACTGATCAGGAGAATGAATTTAATAGTCTGCAGCACTGAACGATGACTGTTGCAGAATATGCATCAAAATTTTCTACTCTGTTGAAGTATGCACCTCACGTAGCGGCAGATGCAAATGCAAAATATAACAGGTTTGTGAATGGATTACATCCTGCTATATATACTTTTGTCATTTCAGGATTGCCTACGAGCAACGCGTAGGCAGTTGAACGAGCCAAGACAGCCAAAGCTGGACTAAGGCGAGGAGGTCCTCGGTATGCTCCTCCACCTCCAGTGACAGCTCAGCAGCCTACCTTGCATCCGAGAGGTAGGAAATTTAAGAAGACTGATTCTGCTGCTTCTTCATCTTCTTCGAGTTCCAGTGGATCCCAGAGAGGGAGTCCCGTGATTGCTCCTTATTGTGGCCATTGTGGAGTCAAACATACTATCGAGCAGCGTCGAGATATGTTTGGTACTTGTTATCATTGTGGACAAGAAGGTCATTTCTCTCGAGTATGTTCGAATAGGGGTACGACTTCTTCCCAACCCCAGCCAGGATTTCGAGGTGGCCCCAGTATGATGAGACCTGTTGTTCTTGTTTCCTCTTTCCATCAGTCGAATGTTAAAGAACTCATGACTGCACGCTTGTGAGAGGGGACTTCGGTCCATGAGCATGGTGTTAGGATGATTGGGCTTATCGAGAAATTCTTGGGACTCGACGTGGTTATTCCTAGTGAGCTCTCGACTGTTATTATCTTGCTGTCATTGTCTGCCTTGTTAAATGGATTTGTAGTTAACTTTAAGATGAACAAGCTTGAGGCCATCCTTGAAGAGTTGGTCAATATGCTTATCAATTATGAGGCCACAATTAAAAAGGAAAAGCCTATTTTACTAGTGGGTTCTTCGTCCAGTACAAAAAAGGGAGCCCCAAATAAAGGCAAGAAGCGTTATGCCCCTCTGAAGAAGAACAAGCCCAACAAGAAACCATACAAGAAACCAAATCCACGGCCCAAAAAGCCTGACAAGTCAGAACAAGTCTGTTTCCACTGCAACAAACCTGGACATTGGAGGCGTAATTGCGAGGAGTATCTTGCCCAGAAGCGTTCTAGCCATGGTATGTTTTATATTGAAGTTAATGTTTCTATTAATTCTTCTTCTTGGGTATTGGATACAGGGTGTGGTTCTCATCTATGCAATAATTTGCAGGTGATGGGAAGAAGCAAGAGGCTTAGAGATAGTGAGACCTTTCTAAGACTAGGAAATGGAGCAAGAGTTGCTGCCACAGCCATTGGCTGAATTGGTTAAAGACATTATTTCTATTTCTATGCTTGATAGGGATGGTTAATCTTGTGTTCTTGCTAAAGGTGTTTGCAATTTATATAAGAATGAATGTTTGATTGGAATTTGAGAATTAACAAATGATCTCTATAACTTAAAATTAAAGGATATTCCGTTAAACAATTTCCAAGCGCATACGAAAATAACAACAAACAAAAGAAAAATAGAATATCCAAATCCCGCACAAATATGGCACGCTAGACTAGGTCATATTTCCCAAAGAAGGATGCACAAGCTAGTGGGAGAAGGCATGTTTGGCTTGTCAAACATAAATTCTCTACCTACTTGTGAGTCATGTCTAAAAGAAAAGATGACTAAGACACCATTCAATGGAAACGTGGAACGAGCACATGGTCTACTGGATTTCATCTACACGGACGTTTGTGACCCGCTAAGTGTTAGCACAAAATTTGGGCATTCCTACTTCATTACCTTTACTGATGACCATTCGAGATATGTGTACGTTTATTTGATGAAACACAAATATGAAGCATTTGAAAAGTTCAAAGAATTCTGATCTGAAGTAGAAAACCAGCTAGAGAGAAGTATTAAGGCACTTCGATCTGTTCGATGTGCAAAATACTTGAGTGCTGAATTTTTGGGTTATCTAAAAGAGAATGAGATTCTCTCACAGTGAACTCCACCAGCAACACCACAATTGAATGGTGTTTTTGAACGTCGAAATCGAACCTTGATGGACATGGTTCGATCTATGATGACATTCACTGAATTGCCTACGTCGTTTTGGGGCTTTGCGCTTGAAATTGCGGCAATGTTGTTGAATAATGTCCATACTAAAGCAGTGGATAAAACAGCTTATGAGATATGGATGGGAAAAACTCTCAAATATTCTTAAATGAGAATATGTAGATGTCTTGCTTACGTGAAGAAGACAGCGGGAGACAAATTGGATAGTAGATCCACTTTGTGCTACTTTGTAGGATATCCAAAGAATTCTGTTGGATATTATTTCTATCATCCCGATGAAAATAAATTGTTTGTTTCATGAAATGCCACTTTTTTTGAAAAGGAATTTAATTAGATAGAAAAGGCAAGATGATAGAATTTGAAGATATTCAAAATACTCACTCAACTATAGAAGTTGAACCAATTTTCCAACAACCAGTAGTTGAAGTACAAGATCCTAGAAGGTCTGATAGGGTTATTAGACCACCTGCAAGATATACGCTTCTTCATGAACAAAGTCGTGATGAGCATTGTGTTGGATGTGATCCAATGAATTTCAAAGAAGCAATATCTGATACTGATTCAATGGCTTGAAGCCATGCAGTCTGAAATGGACTCTACGTATTCAAACCAAGTCTGGACATTGGTGGATCCACCTAAGGGAATTGTTCCCATAGGAAGCAAATGGATCTACAAAAAAAAGCTTGGGGGGATGGGAAGGTAGTGACCTTCAAAGCAAGGCTGGTTGCCAAAGGTCATACTCAAAGGCAAGGAATTGACTATGAGGAAACTTTTTCACCAGTTGCTAAATTTAAGTCAATTATAATACTACTAACCATAGCAGCATGGTATGACTATGAGATATGACAAATAGATGTAAAGACTGCATTCCTCAATGGAGACATCAAAGAAGAAATTTATATGTCTTAATATGAAGGATACACGTTAGAAGGAAGTGAGCATAAGGTATGCAAACTTCAAAGATCGATATATGGTTTCAAGCAGGCGTCAAGGAGTTGGAAACTCAGATTTGATAGCACTATCAAAGAGTTTAGTTTTGCTAAGAATCCTGAGGAACCATGCGTGTACAAGAAAGTTAGTAGGAGTGCAGTGACATTCCTTGTGGGGACCCGGACGCTAATTCATGTCTTAATCATTATTAATATCAAAAATAACAATTAAGAAAAGTGGGACTAAAATTTTTTTCTTTTTAAAATATTAATGCGGAAACGTAATGTAATCTATTTAATATACATATCAGTATAAAAGTACAAATCATGTACTAAAAGTTTCTATCTCAACTAGGTTCAACATCTATACATCAAGTGCTGAATCCTATTCTGCTTCTGGGCCCGGATCTCCACGCTAACTAACATCTCTCAACATCTTCCTGATCCTGATCCTGTTCCACCTGTTGTCATGCACACATACAAACAAGACAACAGCCGGATAACTCCGGTGAGAATTACATTCCCAGTATAAATCATGCATACATGCATTTCATATAAACAGATATAACAGCATGAAACAGATATTCATAACATGTATCAAAATCAGAACATGAATCAATATAAACTCCGAATCACACTCTGTGATTCTTAGACTCTGACTCGACTCATCCTAATCTAGGGATCCCAATCTGAATAAAAACGTAACAATCTCTCACCTACTCCCTCGGTTGTGGTGACGGTACGTTCTTATTACGGACTTTGGTCCTAGCTATACTGAATATCGAAAATATAAGTCGCTCTTCTTCTAAGTCACATCAATATGACCAAACGTCCGGTGTCTTGGCGGTTCTGTCCAAGACTAGGCACATCCGCCCTGGCATATCTTGTCGAACCTCTGTGACAATGTGCAATGGCCCAGTGACGATTCTTTCACTATTTGGTACCTCTGTCACGAGATCAATAGTCTACGACTAGGCGATCCGCCTATGACTCAAGACATAACTCAATAGATCAAAGATATCAATCACATCAATTGAAAATATCAGTGCAATAAAGTAAAGTATGTGATTTTGGGAAACTCAAGTCAAATCTAACTCGAGTTGTGCAATCCCGCATCAACATCAATTTATACCTTTCTCTTCTCGGTCTGACGAAGTCGAAGTCGAAGTCTCGAAGTCAAACCTGTCCATATCAAATCTGAAATGACAATATCGCATAGGCACAATATCAATATGCAACTCGATTCAAAACCTGTTCTGATCAATACTCAAATCAAACATAATCTGATCCATATCAACGATATCATGATACAATCTCAATCAATACTGAATCTGATCACAATCAATCTACAGATGTTTCGATGGCATAATAATACAGTCTTGATCGCCCCGTCAATCTCAATATCATAGAAATAATACCATAACTCCTAATCATCACAAATGTGTTCCATAATCTCAAAATCCATATAACTCAACTCAAGACATGCTGGAATTTGAACAAAATTCGCATATCATATCCGTTCTTCGATCCGGTTACGAATATAGGTATCTTGTAATCTAAAGAACATAATTTAGAGTTCAAATTATACTTCCTCCCATATATCAATTTCGAAACATGCTGAAATGGAGTAAAACTTACATCCTTTAGTAGCTAGTAACAAGAGGAGCAAGAATCCCAACTCGGATCGCTAATCAGACGGTTAGATTCTTCACAATCAAATGTCTAAGTTGGAATGAAGTTTGGAGGAATTTCTGAATTTGCTCTCGGTCCTTGGCTGCTGAAATGAAGGAGATGAAGACAATTCATATATATATCTTGCATGGTGAAGACACATGTTTCATTCTTTATTCTGCACGTCACACCGCGGGTGCGGTCACTCTGCACCGCGGGTGCTCTGAGCGTACTGGATCACTTCCATAATTTTAGAAGGCACGACCGCGGTTGCGGTGCATTTTTGACCGCTGGTGCGGTGACTATACTGTACCAACACCGCGGGTGCGGTCACTTTTATGGCGCGGGTGCACTGACTCTACTGTAACACCTCCAAAATTTCAGAAGAACCACCACGGGTGCGCTGGTTCTTTTACCGCGGGTGCGGTGGTCTTTCTACTCCAACACTATACTTTGCAACTAAACTCAAATTGCAACGTCGCTTCTCCGTGTCTATTCTTCCATTCCCTTATTCATAATACATAGTAACTCAAATGTATTACACTAAAATCTTAGGCGTTACATTTCTCCCCCTCTTAGATATGAGTTCGTCCTCGAACTCGCATGCAATCAATCAAAGCAAGTAAAAGAAGCAATATAATCAAAAGCTGAATAAATACTCACATCATGGAAATAACTCTGGATATCTCTGTCTCATTTCTGATTCTGTCTCCCAAGTTGCTTCTTCAGTGCCATGACGACTCCACTGGACTTTCACTAGCGGAATGATCTTCGTTCTGACCTGTTTTTCTTTCCAATCAAGAATCTGAATTGGCTGTTCAATATAACTCAAAGTGTCGTCAAGCTCGGCTTCATCAAGCTGAATGACATGAGAAACATCAGGCATATATCTACGCAACATCGATAGATGAAATACATCATGTATCCCAGATAGAGAAGGAGGAAGAGCAAGTCGATATGCACGATCACCAATTTTCTCAAGAATCTCGTACGGACCAATGTATATAGAAGACAATTTCCCACGTTTGCCAAATCTGACCATACCTCGGAATGGAGAGATCTTCAAAATTATTCTGTCTCTCTGTTCGAACACTAACGGTCGACGACGTACATTCGCGTACTTGGCTTGCCAATCCTGTGTTGTCTTCATTCTTTTCTGGATCAGTTTAACTTTCTCAGTCATTTCTCGGATCATATCAGGTCCAAGTTCTGGTACTTTAGATATATCATCCCAATACAGAGGAGATCTGCTCATTCTGATCAACTTTCTGAACTGTTTCAACTCTCAACATCAGCTCTGATTCGGCTTGTACGGTATTGAGTCTCAACTGTATACAATCTGTATCAAATACTGCTGCAGAAAATAATCATTCTCAAGCAATTCAGAATAAAAATCAGATACAGTAGCCTGCTAACTCATGCAACTACAAATTTCTGACACTGATGTCGAGCTCAGTCAACTAATCACGGCTTCACTGTACTAGAATCAACAGATATATCATCTTCAGATATAACAAACCCTGAGTACAATCTGTCGCAATCAAGATGCACATTTCAACAGTTTCTGTATCCTACTTTCCAGTTTCCAGAATATTCAATACAACACTCAGATATTCAACAAAATCAGTCATAATCTTCGAATATTCCAGAATATCATAGATCAACTAATCAGAGAATCATCAAAATATTCTGAACACAGAGTTTATCAACTCACAACCATAGCTGATACATTCCGAAAGAGAAATACTCAATCAGATGTAACTCTCGGTTAATAAATCTGTTATCTGATTTTTTTTTAAATCCCTCAATTCAATCAGTATCATTCAGTACGGTGTTTTAAAATAAAACAGTACCTGGTATCAAATCAAGGCTGAAATCAATCTCCCTGGCTGGAATCAAACTCGGAATCTCATCTGGGGAAAATCATCAGTAACTCTCATGTCACTGGCAAATCAGCCAATGATAGACTCGATTTCAGTAATCAACTGAATAGACAAGGAATCTCTCCGCTCCTTTCTATAACACTCGAGTCCTCAATATCACCCCTATCCAAGGAATCCTAACGTCCCGAGAATTTGAAGGGTCACGTAAACCACATGCATGCAAGTTATTAAATTTCTTTGGTATTTTATTAAATTGTTTTAAAGCATTAAATGCTTGTTTATTTCATTAAATTGTGTTTAATTATTTTTATGCATTTTATGCATAAATATTGCATGGTAGAATTTATTTCATGAAATTTTAAAGGTTCATGCATTAAAGATTTTTAAGTTTCATTTCGCGTTCAAACGAGGATCGGAGACCGGAGAATTTTCAGGAAAATTATTTTAATTACATGATTCATTTTTATTAATTAATATAAGTGTTTTTAAGAGTATTTTTCAAAAATGGGATTTTTGGGTAATTTTTACCCGCATGATTTTATTTTATCCGGTACGCAAATTTTATCGTATCGATGGACTTTTTCAGGGTTCGGCTATCATTTTCAAAAACTTTTCAACACGAAATATTTTTCAGGAGTATGTTTGGATTTAATGGGCCAACTTTTAAGCTTATTGGGCTTAAAACTCTTCTTACTTATTTTTCATTTAAAATTTGGAGCCCATTAACTAAATTATTCCTATATAATAAATTCCTTAACCAAACCCCAACCCTACCACCCTCACACCAACCGACACCCCCATTTTCAGAAATTTTATTCTCGGTTTCAGCATTCTCCAGCTGAGGAAGCTTTGGTTTGATCTTGTTCTTGCGAAAGGAATTCATCCGGGTCTCCCTCGTCTCGTTTTTGTTCTTCAAACATCATCAGGCACGCTTTGCACTATTTTTTTTGCATCATACCCGTGGTATATACTGTTGATGTTGTTCATGCATAAAATGTTTCGATCTAAGCATTTCCATGAATGATCTTTTCGTTTTTATGTGTGTATCGTTTCTATGAGTGTGGCTCATGTTTTTTTCTGAATATATGTGCAAGGGGCTGCTGTGTGGGGTTGTCAAGGACAGGAATACATCGAGAGTGAGAGCTGTAGGTGCAGGAGTGGGAATTTGAGCGAGTTTTGTCCTAAGCCGTGGAGGCTGTGTAGATCGGGACTTGGTGTAGTGGTTCGATCCTTTGCTTCTGGTACACCAGCCGTGCAAAGGCCATCTCCAGCCCTGGACCAGACCCTAGTGGATCTGAGTCAGGGTCTGGAATGGCTCGAGCCATGCTGGAAACAAGAGAATGGGTGATCGGGCGAGAGAAAGGAGAGTGAGTCTCGGTAAGGAACTTGTTGCGGATCCGGGTTCCTAGCGATTAAGGGTGTGCATGGGGTGCATGGCCTGGTTCAGGGACGTTCCTGGGTGTCTGGTCTAAGTCCACAGTACGTGGGTTTATTGCTGGAACGACAGGGTAGCTTGAGGTGTGAGTTTTTTAGAGATATGTGCACATGAGGGGGGTAATGGGATAGGACCGAGAGTGGATTTTAGATTCTGGAAATTTACAGCCGTGGGGTAGCAGCTTAATGAAATTGTTTAGGGCCTATCAAGTGGTTTTTATAATATGGTAAAAGTTGGGAAAGATTTGGATAAATGTTGAATCGAATCGGGTTAAAAACGGAACCTCAGTCTAAGTTTTCAAACAATTCGGTTAAGTTATGATATGGGCTCGAGTTTACGTATAGGAATGATTATAAATATGTTTTGGGATGTTTTAAGGAGTTTGGTATGTTTCGGATCAAAATAATAAGTTTTAGATTTATCCGGGATTTAGTCGCCGCATGAAACATTAATTAAAGAATTAAATTGAAACGCTTAGATTTAAGATTAATAAAATTATGGAAAATTTTATTTAAGTTCAAATAATTATTAGAAGTCTAAGTTTTTAATTTGGAAATTTTATGATAAGGTTTGGTTTAATTCGGGATTAAAACGTATTAATATGTTATAGTTAAAGATTAATTTTTAAGTCATCGATTTAAGCCAAATAAAAATATGGGAAAGTTTATGTAGGCTTAAATAATTATTTGGGACAAGTTAGAGTCAATGGAATTGAGAAAATGTCAAAGACGTGAAATTTTACGTCTAGGAAGAAAACGATAATTTTTGGCTTTACAGGGGAAAAATGGTCATTTTGCATCCGGGGTGAGATGTTGGTCCTGGCAGCACCCTGAGCACATTTTATCATGTTTTAAATTTTTATGCATCATGTTTACGATTTTTACGCAATTATAATAAATACGGTGCATGCTTGGTTTAAAGGAAAAATTACGTATATGCATTATTTTATTAAGTGATGAATATGATGACACGTTTTAAAGGAAGTGATTTAGTTGTGACTAATACGATGACATGATGATATGATTGGAGATATCGTGAGGGAAAAGGCCCCAGAGGGAGCCCGTTTACGGGAGAAGGCCCCAGAGGGAGCCCGACGATCGTATTTCCATTGACATGATATGAGATATGATGAGCTGAGGCCCGGGCTCAGTGGACGGGTAATACTGTCGCTGATGTCTCTCGCCGTCGGGTACCACGGTTACATGTAGATGGATCCATCGATAGAGCTGATACGAATGTCACAGCTAATGAACTGAATTCAATTAAAAAGAAAATGTATACGTATATTTTGACATGAGATGACATGCTTTAATACGATATGATTTTACACGACACGTTTACGAACATGATAACAAGAGATGACATGTTTTGACACGTATATGATGATATGAGATGACATGATTTGACACGACTTGATTTTATACGACATGTTATATTCATGTTTTTAAAGTTCATGAAAGATATGTTTACGTATATGATGATATGAGATTACATGCTTTGACACGACATGATTTTACACGAGACTTTGATGTTCATACTTTTAAAGTTCATGAAAGATATGTTTACGTATATGATGATATGAGATGACATGCTTTGACATGACATGATTTTACACAACACGTTTACATTATGCTTTTAAGTTCATGAAAGATATGTTGAGTATGATATTTTTCACTTCTGTGTGCTAGGTATATGTACTTGTTATTAACGGTGCAGGTGTGTTGAGTCTTTAGACTCTCTAGGCGTGTGTGATGCAGGTGAGCTTAATGATGAGGAGACTGGAGGTGCCGAACTCTGAGTAGGCAGACCTAGTAAGGTGACACGACCCGAGGACCACATGTTTTTCCGCATTACAATTTATGAGATTGAGAGGAGATGAATATTTTCATACGTTGATGATTTTAAGAATTTTACACGTTTATTTTTACGTATAATTTTAGACGAGTTGGGTTATTTTAAACTACGCTATTTTTACTGAAAAATATTTAAGATCATTTTTGTACATGTTATATTTTTCTATTACGATTTTTACTCTTTTACGTTTACGTTTGATGTTGGTCATTTTAAACTGTGATATTTTTATGGTAAAATAAAGACAATTATTTTAAATGTTATTTCGAAAATGCGAGCTTTTATTTAAAAAAAATGTCCAGTAGAATTTTAAAAATGAGCGAGACGTTTCAAAAATTCTTACCGTAAAATTTCCATTTATCAGCCATATCCGGTCTGAATTCCACAATCTGTTGGAAATAATCAACGGTAATTCTGTACTTGGTCAACATATTAGTCCCAGTAATGTAATCCCATTCAGATAACTCAAGTACCATATCATCTAACTCAATCTCATATATGTCATACAGTAGCATACCATGTCTAACAGATATCACTAATACAAAACCTCTCTCAAACATAAAAGAGATCGATACTACAGCATATAATAACTCCATATTCAAAGCATAGATCAATGCAATTCATTCAAGAATAATCGTATGGAATGCATTAGTATCCTCAATACATATGCAAAATAACCATACAATAAATAAGTACCTGCCACTACCTCGTCAGGTATGTCCTTGCCTTGGTTGTGATTGAGAAGTCGTCGGTGGTTGAGAAGAGTGAACAACCGGTGATTGTCTATGCAAAGGCCCTAGAACTCCTTGCTTGAAAAAAATTTGCGAAAAATTAAAAATTTTCTTTTTAAAAATAAATGGAGTGCCTCATTCATAAAATCAACTGATAACTCAAGTTCAATGTTTAAAATATAGCAGCGGAAGAAAATAAAGTTTGCCGAAAATAACAATTTAAAAATATTCAACAGCTGATAAAATGTCTGAGCATAAAAAGTGGCAAGTGCTGAAACTGAGGTCCTCGGGTGCCATTACTGCCGACCCAAGCTGGCTCACTGGTCCCCGCCCTCGGCCCTGGCCTCATCAGTACCTACAACAATCAAGTCTAGTGAGCCTAAAGACTCAGCATACAAATATCGTAGGTAACGAGTAAATACTGAAGTAAAATGTGCATGGGATAAAATATCATGTCATGAGGCATACTGAAAATAACCTGTACTGAGCAATTATAATACGTGCATAACTGAACTGAAATCATAGTAAAAATGTTTGCTCCTTGGAGCCCTGTACTGAAATAACTGGTAAAAATTTTCTGTTGAGATTATGGTCTACGCCTGTGGCCCCTGCACTGAACTGAACTGATCGGTAACTGGCTACCGGGGAGTATCAAACTGAACTGAGCTGGCCGGTCACTGGCGACCGGGTGGTACCAAACTGAACTGATCGGTCACTGGCGACCGTATAAAATAATGCTCCCATAATAGTGAATTGACCACAAGCCATATCGCATAAATCTCAAAAATAAGTATTTTTTATTTTCATGCACGTAATATTATTAATTGGCATAATGAAAAATCCTGTAATTTTACCAACTGGATTGGGTTGGATCGTCCCCAGGCTCGCTGCAACCTAACTGTCATGAAGAATATGCAATAGCTTAAACTTGACCAACTATGCAATTTACGTTTGAAAATGCGACAATTACGTCTACCGACTTCGTATTTAATCATGACTCCGAACCAACCCGAACCAACACTGAACCGACGTATAGTCATGATTAAAATACGTTTAAAATTATGAACTAATGCTCCTAAAATGATGAGGGTCGAAATCTAGGTGAAATGGAGGCCAAAACATGAAACGCTCTTTCGAGAGTCAATTTGGCACATCGCACCGTAAATTCTCGTACGACCTCAAAAATGATCCGAATAACAAACGGTCAAAAACACGACCTTCCCAACTCAAAGGGGCACTGTCCAGTCCAAGGCCATAGGCTAAAAGCCAACCGAGAACTCGAACGAGCCACCGAACCGACACAGCAACTTGCTGTAAAATTCCAGCAACTGTACCATTGCGTAACTTGTGTTGTTTTCGAGACTACCGGCCATTGGAGACGTGAACCACCGACCAGAGACTCTAACCAACATCCCAAGGAGTGATTTGAACCATGGCTAAGGGCCCTAGGCCAGCCACAATCCGCGTCACACCATAACTCAACCGAAACTCCAACCGAGAACCAACGTGCATGCGTGTGTAGTGTTTTGCTTTGATCGATGTCTTGCGTCGTTCCAGTGGCCATTTGATTGACCATGGCACGATCTAGACATCTAAGAGCATGGTATGAACCGTGGCTATGGGCCATAGGCCAACCAAGATCCATACCAAGCAACCCAAAACCGAAATGCATATGCTGAAATTTGAAGGGGCCGAAGGGACATGGGGCTGTTGTGATGTTTTTATTAAACCGATGAGCCATGGACCAAACCACCAAAAGGGCGACTTAGTCACGTCTTAGACATGCTAGGGGAGTGATCTAACCATGGCTATAGGCCCTTGGGGCAGCCAAGATCAGATCCTTCTTCCTTGCCATCAAAACTGAATTTCGAAACTCATAATGGACCAAATGAGAGGTTGCTGTCCATTTCTGAATTTCCAGCAACCAGGGGCTTGAACGAACGGACAAATCTGATCCTAATGCATCCTATTACGTGTATAGATGTTGCCTTGGGAGCCTGGAGTCGAACCATCCACCTGAATATACACAAACAAGCACAACCGTGAAGAGCATCATGAAGGGGCCGAAATCTGCACTTTGTATTTTTCTTAAAATTCTTGATATATTTCGGTTATGCTATAAAATGATGATCATGTAACGTTAAAAATATGATAATAGGACTTGATTGAGGTTTTGAAAGGATCTAGACATGCCTTGGTTATCGTTTGAAATAGAAACGAAAAGAAGAGACGAGACGGCGCGGAGGAGACGGAGTTGCTTGCTTCTCTACCTTTCTTGGCTCTCGATTTTTTCTTGCCTTTCTCCCTAGCTATGGCTCACGATTTTCTAATCTGAATACACTCTAAATTTCGAAAAGGAGAGGGGAGAAATGATGGTTATGAAGGTGAGGAGAAGGGTGCACTATAATAGGATCATATCAAGACTAAGTCTTCTCATTTGAATTTTGAATTCTAGTTTGATATCAAATGATTTGTTGGTGCTTGCTAGGTGTAGTGGCCGATTATTTCCATCCTAATCTAGACTAGGATCATGCTAATTAATTAATAAATGGAGGTTGATAGATAATTGGAATTATTAGCATGCTAAAAGATGGCAAAGAATTGGTCAAGGGTGAGTTGGCAAATGAGTTGATCAAAAATCTAATGGGGGCCGAAATTTTAAAAAAAAAAAGGTAGGGGAGATGTTGATTATCTAGTCAACTAATAATCCTTAAAAGCCTTACTAATCTTTTAATTAATTAGTGAGCTAACCCCTTAATTAAGCAACTTAAATGGGTTTATTTCTTAATCACCTCAAGCAACTTAAATTAAATCCTCACACCTTCTTTTTAACTTAAATGAACTTACTTGCTAGCTAAATTAACTTCTGGAAATATTTCTCAAATCTTAAATTCTATCTCAAAACTCCCACTCCAGTCCGGCCTCAATGAAATAACTGAAATGCTAAAAATCAAACTACTGAACTGAAATAATAAATAATTAACTTCAAAGAAATGCATTTAAAATAATCATGCAATGAAGTCAATTAATTTTTAAAAATCTAGAATTATGCATGGCTTATACGTCTACTGATTTACGGGTTCTACAGTCTATCAGGCGGTACCACTGATCCAAATGGTTCTGCTCCCTGAGATCGTCGAGAAGCTCTCAGTGAACATACTCTAGCAAAATGTCCTGGCTGATGACAGACGTTGCAACTACCAACCACACCTCGGCATTGCTCTGTGGAATGTCTTCCTCCACAAGTTCTGCAGTACTCTCTTGTATAACCTGGGCTAGAACTACTGGAGCTAGATGAACCACTCCCTAGCTTCTTAAACTGTTTCTTGCGAGCTTTCAGGAAATCTTCTTTCCCCTTACTACTACTACCACTATCAAATCGAGACGGTGCTTGCAAGAATTGAGCTGGAGGTTGTTGTTTCTGCGGGTGAACAACATACGATATTCCTCGTTGTTGAATCAAACTGGCCTTAGCTCTCTTTGCCCTGTTCAAGGCGTCGGCAAAATAATGGGGTCGTTCTACATATACCAATGCAGATATTTCAGGATTCAATCCGCTAATGAACTGCTCAACTACAGCTTTATCATTCCCAGCCACATTAGGAGCAAAACGTAATAAAGTAGAGAAGTTTGCCACATATTCTTCAATATTCATCTGGCCCTGTTTCAAGTTGGCAAACTCGGTACTCTTATCTTGTCGGTACGATACTGGAAGAAATCTTTTATGAAACTCAGCTTTAAAGATTTTCCATGTAATCACGGTACCATGCTGTTCCAAGGCTTCCTTGGTTGCGATCCACCAACTCTTTGCGACCTTGTGCAACTGATGCCCAATCAATCTAACTCGGCGTTCATCTGAGTAGTCCAGTGAATCAAACAGCACTTCAATATCAGTCAGCCAACTCTCACAATCCTCAGACGTCTCAGTACCCTTCAGACTCGGCGGTTGAAATGACTGGAATCTCTTCAACATTATTTCCATCGGAGTTTCTGACACATCTATCTGATAAACCGAAGTACCACCGGATTCTGGAATTCTTCGAGGAGGTATATCTGATTACCAAAAGAATTAGTAACCAAATACAATAAACCTGTTTCAGTCCTCCTCTGATCATCTTACTACTGATCAAGAATCGGTTCTGATTAATTCTCAATAATACATATTACCAATAAAATCGAATCATTCAGGTAAACATGTATTATAACGCAGTAAAACATGCTAGCAATCAAAAGCAGGAAAGAAAACTCAATCTACCCCGCTCACTAGTTCCTATCTCAGTCGAAAGGATCTATCGCTCTGATACCACCTGCTGTGGCGACCCGAACGCTAATTCATATCTTAATCATTATTAATATCAAATATAACAATTAAGAAAAGTGGGACTAAATTTTTTTTCTTTTCAAAATATTAATGCGGAAACGTAATGTAATCTATTTAATATACATGTCAGTATAAAAGTACAAATCATGTACTACAAGTTTCTATCTCAACTAGGTTCAACATCTATACATCAAGTGCTGAATCATATTCTGCTTCTGCGCCCGGATCTCCACGCTAACTAACATCTCTCATCCTCTTCCTGATCCTGATCCTGTCCCATTTTTTGTCATGCACACATACAAACAGAACAACAGCCGGATAACTCCGGTGAGAATTACATTCCCAGTATAAATCATGCATACATGCATTTCATATAAACAGATATAACAACATGAAACAGATATTCATAACATGTATTAAAATCAGAACATGAATCAATATAAACTTCGAATCACACTCTGTGATTCTTAGACTCTGACTCGACTCATCCTAATCTAGGGATCCCGATTTGAATAAGAACATAACATTCTCTCACCTACTCCCTCGGTCGTGGTGACGGTACGTTCTTATTAAGGACTTTGGTCCTAGCTATACCGAATATCGGAAATAGAAGTCGCTCTTCTTCTAAGTCACATCAATATGACCAAACATCCGGTGTCTTGGCGGTTCTGTCCAAGACTAGGCACATCCGCCCTGGCATATCTTGTCGAACCTCTGTGACAATGTGCAATGGCCCAGTGACGATTCTTTCACTATTTGGTACCTCTGTCACGAGATCAATAGTCTACGACTAGGCGATCCGCCTATGACTCAAGACATAACTCAATAGATCAAAAATATCAATCACATCAATTGCAAATATCAGTGCAATAAAGTAAAGTATGTGATTTTTGGAAACGCAAGTCAAATCTAACTCGAGTTGTGCAATCCCGCATCAACATCAATTTATACATTTCTCTTCTCGGTCTGACGAAGTCGAAGTCTCGAAATCAAACCTGTCCATATCAAATCTGAAATGACAATATCGCATAGGCACAATATAAATATGCAACTCGATTCAAAACCTGTTCTGATCAATACTCAAATCAAACATAATCTGATCCATATCAACGATATCATAATACAATCTCAATCAATATTGAATCTGATCACAATCAATCTACTGATGTTTCGATGGCATAATAATACAGTCTTGATCGCCCCGTCAATCTCAACATCACAGAAATAATACCATAACTAATAATCATCACAAATATGTTCCATAATCTCAAAATCCATATAACTCAACTCAAGACATGCTGGAATTAGAACAAAATTTTCATATCATATCTGTTCTTCGATCCGGTTACGAATATAGGTATCTCGTAATCCCAAGAACATAATTTAGAGTTCAAATTATACTTCCTCCCATATATCAATTTCGAAACATGCTGAAATGGAGTAAAACTTACATCCTTTAGTAACTTGTAACAAGAGGAGCAAGAATCTCAACTCGGATCGATAATCGGACGGTTAGATTCTTCACAATCAAATGTCTAAGTTGGAATGAAGTTTGGAGGAATTTCTGAATTTGCTCTCGGTCCTTGGCTGCTGAAATGAAGGAGATGAAGACAATTCATATATATATCTTGCATGATGAAGACACATGTTTCATTCTTTATTCTGCACGTCACACCGCGGGTGCGCTGAGCGTACTGGATCACTTCCATAATTTCAGAAGGCACGACCGCGGGTGCGGTGCATGTTTGACCGCGGGTGCGGTGACTCTACTGTACCAACACCGCGGGTGCGGTCACTTTTATGGCGCGGGTGCACTGACTCTACTGTACCACCTCCAAAATTTCAGAAGAACCACCACGGGTGCGCTGGCTTTTTTACCGCGGGTGCGCTTGTCTTTCTACTTAAACACTATACTTTGCAACTAAACTCAAATTGCAACGTCACTTCTCCGTGTGTTCTTTCATTCCCTTATTCATAATACATAGTAACTCAAACGTATTACACTAAAATCTTGGACGTTACATTCCTAGTACTTTATGTTGATGACATCCTACTAATTAGGAATGATGTAGGATTACTGCATTCAACTAAAGTATGGTTAGCAAGTAAATTCTCCATGAAAGACATGGATGAAGCATCTTATGTATTGAGAATACAAACCTATAGAAATAGATCAAAAAGGATGCTAGGATTCACCCAAGCCACTTATATCGATACCATTCTGAAGCGATTCTCTATGGAAGAGTCCAAGAGAGGATACTTACCAATGTGTCATGGTGTTACTCTATCTAAAGCTATGTGTCCCAAAACTGATGAAGAGATAGAGATGATGACACGTATTCCATATGTGTCAGCCATTGGTAGTATCATGTATGGTATGATATCGACACGCCCCGATGTTGCTTGCACTTTGAGTGTTACAAGCAGTTATCAGGCGAACTCTGGTCCAATACATTGGAAGGCCGTGAAGGATATTCTTAAGTACTCGAGAAGGACTAAGAACATGTTCATGGTCTATGAGGGTGGAGAATTGAAATTGGAAGGCTGCACTGATTCTAGCTTCCATGTGACGTAGATGATTCGAAATCGACCTCTGGTTTTGTATTCATGCTTAATGGTGCGGCTGCCTCTTGTAAAAGTCCCAAGCAAGACACCATTGCGGATTCCACCACTAAAGCTGAATACATTGCTACATCTGCTGTAGCCAAAGAGGCAGTTTTGATGAGGAATTTTGTCCAAGAGTTGGGTGTTATTCCTAATAGAGTTGATGCAGTTCCGGTGTACTGCGACAACACTGGTGCCGTTGCGCAAGCAAAGGAACCAAGGTCATATCAGCGATCCAAACATGTACTGAGGAAGTTCCACATCATCCGGGAGATTGTGAGAACAGTAGATATATCAGTCAAAAGAGTCCCCTCTACAGATAATGTTGTTGATCCACTTACAAAGCCCTTGCCAGGACCATTGTTTGAAAAGCATCGCGAAGCAATGGATTAAATTTTATGAGTAGTTGGCTCTAGGGCAAGTGAGAGATTGTTAGAGTAGATGTCCTACAAGCTAACTGTTGGCTAGGGATTTTATTGACTCAGTTGTATCAATCAACAATCTTTATTTTAATATAATTCATTATTTCATGGTTTGTTATTTCTTTATCTGTACACCCATTTTATCAAACATAGATAAAGACCTTGATTATACTTTAATATAAATGAATCGTAATTCGATGTTGAAATTCATTTGTAAACATTATATGATCTAAATTCGTTCCTAGTCGATTCAGCCACCTAAAACATGGATAAAGGTCAATTGAGCTCGAGACTAGCATCTGTGATGTTGTGTACTGCGTTTCTTGATAAGGGCATAAAGATGTCCAAACATGCATATGGGTAGTCATATGATGATTATAACGAACAACCCTCCCTCAGACTTTCCAAATGGTTATCATTCATCGAGAGTATAAGTCCGTGGTTATGATTGTACACCATGAGTCCTTACGACCCAGGACAACACTGAGGCTCTATATGCTAGGAATGTGCTTTGACTCGTTTACCGGCTCCAGGAGAGTAATCAGGTGGCGAGATTGGGTAAAGTTGCGACACATGTAGGAGCCAGTGCATTGTAGTCGAGAATTCACCGCTCACCTACGGGTGTGGATATCCTATGTGATCTGATGAAATAATTGTGTGTGGAATCTCTGGCCAGAGTATGAGATGTACATTGGACCTTCTCCAATGGTACATACGATGCCACTATTTATATGTATCACATAGTTATCGAATTAATATGCAACCCTCGATGAACCAATGGTTGCAGATTCGATCGGGATATATGAGATGAAGAAACCATACTATACGCTAATCATAATCGACTGGTTCTTGCAGGCACTATCAGTAATACCTAGGGAATCATGGGACGATGCTACTAGACGTTTTTCCCATTATTCGATGGGGTTTAATCAGAAATATGATTTCTGACATTCTCATTATCAATTGTTGATACATAGAATGGAGCAAAAAAGGATAAGCCCGAATAAAGGATTATGTCCTAAATCACAAGGAGTTGTGAACCCACGACTAGCTGTATCCCTAAACCATTGAGGGTCACACAAGCACTTAATCGTTTGTTCTCATTGATAGAGAATAAATTCAAGGATTTTAATTTATATTATGATATAGTAAATTCAAGGAGTTGAATTTATGATAATTAAATTTTGAGAAAAATAAATTCAAGGAGTTGAATTTATGAAATAATAAATTCAAGAAGTTGAATTTATGAATTTATAAAATTTGAGAGAATAAATTCAAGGAGTAGAATTTATAAAATCTGATAATTTAATTTATTAAACTCAAAAGTTGAGTTTATTAAATATTAAATTAAAATCGGTGAAAAGTATGTTTAATAAGTTTGTAGGAGTACAAGTCCAACATACTAAATAATTAAAGTTCTTAATGGAAGTTGATTAATTAATTAAACTAGTTGGACTAGCCCAATTAATTAATCAAGCTCATTAATGTTAATTATGTGTATTAGGTCTTAGCTTAATTATAAATAGAAGTGAGCAAGCCATAACTCTAGCCTCCATCACCTTGGAATTTTTTAATTTCCCTTCTCCCATAACACTCAATATTTCGGCCACTTCTCTTTGGAGGAAAGTTTGAGCCGTCTCTCAAACTTTGATCTCCAACGTAAAATCTCTTTTAATTTTTCTAGTGCAAATTAGAAGAAGAACAAATCATCTAGTCGTGGACCTGATTAGAAAAATAAAGAAAGGAGTTTCTGAAGAACGTTCGTAGGGAATTCATCAAGAGCTATATCTGCTAATCCCAAAAAAATTGGAGCCGTGTGAATATTTCACCAAAGGTATAAAATTCTAACGCCCTATGAATGTTTGATTAATTAAACCATACGAGTGCCCAAAACAAATATATTTTGAATGTCAAAATAAAATAAAATAAAATATTTTAAAACTTACACTGCGTTTGGATACAAGAAAACCGAGATCAAACCAAAAATTGGGACGCAAAAGCATATTTTATTGCATAAATTTAAACTCAAATATAATGTATTATCTTTGAAAGTTTCAAGAATTTAATGTACATTCAAATGTAAAATGTTCTTGCAAAAATGTGCAAGAAGCAATACAAGCATTGCCATTTCTAACAAATCGCTGAAGGCATTGGTCAATCATACAAATTATTGATGCTAAAAGAATGGTAAAATTTCTTCAATTGTCTTCTTCTTACCTCATAAATAGATTGTGAGGAGTCTCCCTCCATAACCCCTGTAGTATATTGTTTGCAGTTTACCACCCACCACCTAAACTATACACCGGTAAACATGTTATACATCAGCACACTTAGAAGGCGCGAATCCAAGCCTCGACTTTTTGACATCATACAAGATATGGAAATTCTGCTGCTGATAGTTCCCGATGATTGACAAAGCCGAACGAGGGGTCCCCAAGATCGCTAGGCAAACTACATCATCCGGCTCGAGCTTAATGAAATAGTTCTCGACCGGGAAATTCCATATGGCACCGTCCCCGAACAAAATCCCAAAACTGGGCAACTCCTGTTTAGCCACCCCAGACACGTTGTAACAAGGATCGAGAATTGGGAAATCTTTCACAACCGGATAGCCCCCCACCTTCTTTTCGAAAGCCTCCTTAATAATTTGATAGGCCGGATCAGCAAAATAACTGAGTGTCGTACCCGAGTCGATGATTGTCCCACCAGCACCTTCTGGAGATAAACTCCATGTCTCCTCCGGTATGCTTAGCACCTCCCCTCCAACAAGAATCGACTTTATTTGCACATAATAGAATGTATCCACTGGATTCTCTTTCCCCTTGACAAAAGACGTGAAATTTAAATTAGGGCGGCTGAGGAGGTCTTTGTCCTCCCCAAAAATAAGCTTGCTGCTAACACTAGTATTGCTATTTCTATCCACCAGACAATACGAAAACGAGTGGCCATATAAAGCTTGAAGCTGCGACGAAAAGGATAAAGGCCCTCTCCCAAGGCCTAATAGCCCAGCAGCACCATGAAAGAGCCCTCTATTCCAATGTCCACAACCAAACATCACATTTTCCACTTTCCTGAACTCAGATTTCCCACTCGGGGTCGTAAGATTAACTGTAAAGGCCTCAAGCGCAAAATCACCGGTAGTATTCGAGCTATCTCCATACCAATAATAATAAGGGCAGCTCTGATTCTCAGCCATGCAGGGCTGTGGCGGGTCGGGGGACGAAACAAGGTGACACCGTGGATCACTACAGCTAATATTTCTATATGAACTCGATTCTTTCGGAGTATAATATTGACCAGTTTGTTCAAAACAATCATAACAAGGTACACATTGAATCCAATTCAAATCACTGCCAGTGTCAAGAATCAAAGAGAAGTGTTTAGGAGGTGTACCCACAAAAACATCCATGAAGTACTCCCCGGAACCGAGACTCACCCCCGACTCCAGAGTCGCCATAAGCTGGCCGGAGAAACCGGCGGAATAAGCTCCCGGCAAGTCGTCCTGTCCGACAACTGGCTTCGTAAGCTGTTGATCACCATCTTTCTTCAATCTTGAAAGGGCGTTCTGATTTTTTCTCTCGATGATTCTTGTTTGGAGGGTTCGAATTCGTGTTAAATCCTTCGCTGTGGAATCCGCCACAGAATCCGAGGGCTCAACCTTTAGATTGAGCTTCACCGTTGGCTGGCCAGACTGTGGCTTCGAGTCTTCTCCAACATCATCTTCTTCATGAACCAAAATCTGATGGGTCGCTGTTTTCCTGGATTTCGAGAAGCTGCAATCCGAATCCACCGAAGAAGATACAGCATTGAAGCTAGAACGATCGGGCAACTCTATGGCCGAAAAATTCAAAAATCTGAGACCTAACACCACTCCATCCCCCCTGGCTAGAAACCCACAGAAGAACAAGCAAAAGCATCCAAGAACGCAGAAAGATTTCGACACCATCAGAAGAAAAGATGGAAGAAATTCTAAAAATCTTGCAGAAACAAGAGGATAAATTAACAACAACCCAGAACACAGAAAACAAAATAAAATCTTTAATTTTGAAGGAATCCAGGCCAAAGATTAGAACATGAAACTTTTAACAAGTAACAACAAAGAGCTTAAGACTCAAGATCCAGAAATCTCCTCCAGGATGAGAAATCTTCTGATTTTTTGGGCAGAATTCGAGGTGGAGAGAGAGAGAGAGAGAGATCAAACAACTTAATTGAATATGGAATTTGGAAATGGGAACAATTAAATTTGGAGGAGGCGTAAAAGTTGAAGAATATAGAAAGAATGAATGCTGGGAAGTAAGACTTTGAATGTCGCACCTTTTCTTTTCAATCCCCCCTATGCAACTTTTACGCGGTTTCACGTTATATTTCTGCACAAGTTTTTTTACTTTTCATTTTCTTACCTGAAAAATAAAACTTTATTTTTATTAGCTCAATAAAGAAGGACAAATTTGCAATAATTCTCTACTTTTCTTCTCAACTTTCTCTTTATTCTCTATACCTACAATTCTTTGTTTTAACTCTCCAATTTTCTAAAATTTCCCAAATTACCCTTACACCTCATGCTTATGGTACGTGGCATTATTTGACATATCGAGCATGTTCTTAAAGGCTTGTAGCCTCAAGACATACAGCTACGCAAGATTTTCAGCCTACATACCATGGTTAAATGATCGATTTTTTTTTAAGAAAATGTTCATCATGCTTCCGTATAATAAATTGAACATTTTACCTTTTTGACCAGAATGTCGTCGGGTTATATCCATCGGATTTTTACATACTACTCCTCACAGACTAACCACGCAGTCGCAACAGATGGTTCCTGACGCAGATTCCTTCAACAGCACTTAACACAAAACCCTGTTTCGTTTCCTACCTCCGGATGATAGTAAATAGTTCAATCTGAAACTAATACATGAGAGGGGCAAAAGTCTTGGTTCTTTTATTCAAACATACAAAATATTGTTACATAATAACCTCCTGTAGAGGAGGAGAAACTAGTTAAGCTACTAATAGTAGCTGAACGTACAACACACATAAACTTGAAAGAGAAAATATTCAGATTATTTTGAAGAAAAACGTAGAGGTTGAGTGATGTTTTCATCTTCATTCTGCCTTCTTATTTATACAAGCCCTTTACGAATTTGAATCTCGAACTTCAACTCTTGCCATTAGTTTTTCTTCGTTGTCATCCAGATGTGTTTGACACTATCTCTTGAGTGGGTTGAGTGGGTGGTTGAATGGTCCCTCTAACTTTTCTTGATTTATCTTTTTTCTATATCATTAATCTAGAAATAACTCTGTAGAGCTCAAATTTAGTACATGTAAAACCCATGCATTTATTTAAATTGTTAAATCATTTATTTACTTTTAATTGAGTTTAGCGGTGCATGATTTATGAAATTTAATTATTTTAAATTATTTATGTTTATGAGATGCACGTTAAAATACTTTCTTGAGTTTCATGTTTCAGGCGATTATTCGATGTGGTATCGAGGAAAAGAGACCGGCGACGATTTTGACGATTTTAAAATGTGGTAATTGATTTTTAATTAACAATGGGGCATTTTAAATGATTTATTTAGTTTTATCATTTTTTTCAAGACTAATTTAATTATTAGGTGACTTTACGACGTTAAAGTTTTTAAAAATTTGTCACTTGTACATTTTATTTTAAATTAAGAGATATTATTTAAAGTTAGAGGAAGATTAATATTTTAATTAGTTGTTAATTATCAATTAAGCACATAATTACCCCTAATTACCTACACTACCTCACGCACACACACATTTACACACACACCCCTACACGTTAAACACACAATATATGAGAGCCCGGAAATAAAATAGCATTGATGGCATTTTCGTAAATAAGTTGAAAAATAATGAATTAATTTTTATGGATAAAATATGACATATCTTGGTCATATGAAGTCCAAATGATTTGAGATTTGAATATAAAGTAGAAAACTCAAAGATGTAGAAGTTTCATGTTTTGAGTTTTGAAAAATTAGATCGTTTGACTGGTCTAAAGGCGTATACCAACGTTAAAATTTTAAATAGTATATATTATATTATATTAAAAAATAAAAAATAATAAAATTGAGACGGACTTTCAATTCCACCGTGACAACCATTTCGTGTGACAGAGGTGAGAGGGGAGAGGTGAGAGCTTTTCGATTTTCTTTTTTTATCGTGCGATTTATCGGTGTATCAAATCGACGAACCGACTCCAGATCTAGGATCGTGGACATGAGGTCTTCGATTTGAGGTATAAATTTTATATTTTTGGTGATGTTTGAAATTCGTCGATTTTTGGAATAAATTCGATAAATTGTTAAATCATACAGAAATTGAAGATTGTTGAATATTGTATGATTTTAACGAAGAATAGATGATTGATGCTGTTTTGAATTATTCTCAATTTATTATAATTGGGAAATTTTAATCGTAGGGTTGAGATTGAATAATTATTTGTCAGTTATTACTAATTCTGATAAATATATGTAGAAGAATAACCGACAAGAAACTCATATTCGAAGTCGGAATTGAATTATGTAATGATTTGGATTTGATATAAATTTTTTAAGTTTCAAATGATATTTGAAACTCATATTAATGATTTTGGGACTATGTTATTGATTGGAATGAGTATGTTATTGATGTAGATAAAGTATTATACCGATATCTTCAGGCTACATCAACTGGAAACGAAGAAATGAGGTATGTTGCGACCGGGTAACATACGACAGGTATCTGTATTATATGATATATGTTGGACTGATTGAAATGAGATTATGTGTCTATATGCCTTATTTGTTGATTGATGTGGCATACATGACATTGAGATTGAGATATCGATGTATAAAATAAATGTTTTGTTAACACACATCATTTTATGCATACATCGATACATGACATGCACGTTGAGCTTTCATCCTTGGATACCTTGATATGATTGGATTGGATTCCGGGGTTTGTAAACACAATTGCTATGTTGGTATTATATGACCCGTAAAACATAGACATTTGTGGCCCCATATGATTGGATATGAGATGTGGGATTTGATGGCGCTTTGCCGACGCTATCATACGAGTATCCCATATTGTCCGGTGTGCCAGCTCGAGCATTGATTTGATAGCGATTCGATTGATTCTGACATGTGCTCAGTGGATGGGCATTTGACCCGATACCTCCACGACATACTTGCATTGCATACCATATATCATTGCTTAGATATCTGTGGTATATATGATTGGTTGTTCCATATGGAGCTTTGCTCACCCCCAAGGGGGGGCTGTTGTTGTCTTTGTGTGTGGACAATGGCAGGTACTCCAAGATATCAGGAGACCGGAGAGGGTACTTCTGGAGGGAGCCACAGCTTGGGCTGAGGTTTTATGTTATGTCTTGTTCCCAGTATATATGTATATGTATCTATATACCGGGGCATGTCCCGAGGATATGAGTTGTTTCTATGTGATTGGTTTTTGATTTCATGTGGGCATGTTTATGACGTGAGATGAAATACTATTTTTAGTATTCAAATGAAATGATTTGGGCTCACTGTAAAGAAAATTTAAACTCGTTTTCTGCTGTAATTACTTAACCCTAATCAGATTGCATTGTAATAACGATTAGGAGCTATTGTGGGGCCAGAGCATAGCTGGGAATGCTCGATTAAGTCTTGTGTACACTTGAATAGGCACAAATGAATTGTGAGTTTGTGTTGATTTATTTGTATTACTTGCTCCTACTTGATTTGATTCGAGTAAGTATCTGATGAGATTGATGATATGAGATGATGAGATTATGAAATTTTTATTGATTTGTGATATTCATCTTTTGATTGTAGATGGATCCCACGAATGAAACTGCGTGTATCAGTACTGAGAGGATAGTTGGACAATTTGAAGGATTGTCCATGGATGTGGTGATGGCTCGATTCCAGGATCTAAAACCACCGAGGTTCTTTGGCACTGAGAGTGCAGAAAGAGCTGAAGCCTGGTTGAAGGATATCGAGTACTCGTTCAATATTTTTGAGTATTCCAAGGCTCGGAGACTGAAACTTGCTCTTTATCAGTTGAAGGACCGAGCTAAATCTTGGTGGAAAGCCGCTGAGATTGGACTGAAAGAGGCCGGGATTGAAGTCACTTGGGATGTCTTCAAGGCCCAGTTTTTGGAGCAGTATTCTCCTCCTTCTTATTATACTGCACAGGAGAATGAATTCAATAATCTGCAGCAGGGAACGATGTCTGTTGCAGAGTATGCTTCAAAGTTTTCTACTCTGTTGAAGTATGCACCTCACGTAGCTGGGAATGCGAGGGCAAAATATAACAGGTTTGTAAATGGATTGCATCCTGCTATATATACTTATGTTGTTTCTGGATTGCCTACCAGCTACGCAGAGGCAGTGGAACGAGCTAAGGCAGCCGAGGCTGGACTTAGGCGGGGAGGTCCACAGTATAATCCACCACCGGTGTCGCTCAGCAGCCTACTTTGCGGCCGAGGGGTAAGAAGTTTAAAAAGACTGGTTCTGTTTCCTCGTCTTCTTCGAGTTCGAGTGGATCACAGAAAGGGGGTCCTGTGATTGCTCCTTACTGTAGTCATTGTGGAGGTAAACATACTATCGAGCAGTGTCGAGGTATGTTTGGTACTTGTTATCAGTGTGGGCAGAAAGGCCATTTCTCTCGAGTATGTACGAACAGGGGTACGACTTCTGCTCAACCCCAGCCAGGATTTAGAGGTGGCCCTGGTATGACGAGACCTGCTGTTCCTGTTCCATCTTTTCAGCAGTCGAGTGCCCCATGATATCGAGGACCGGGTGGTCAGAGTGCCCAAGTTCCTCCTCAAGTTAGAGTGTATGCCATGACTGAGGATCAGGCGAGAGAAGCTCCTGGAGGCGTGATTGCAGGTATTTGCACGCTTTGCAATTATCCTGCACGTGTTTTATTTGATACAGGAGCATCTCATTCATTCATATATCATGCATTTGTTGCATCTCACGATATTGAGTGTACCCCGTTGTATGATACTCTGTCGATAGCCACGCCAGCAGGGAAGATTATTTTGTCTGAAAAAGTTGTGCATAATTGTGTATTGATATATGAGGATAATGTGATATTTCTGAATTTGATTGTCCTCCCAATGCACGACTTTGATTGTATTGTTGGCATGGATATCTTGATGACGAATCGAGCTACTGTGGATTGCTGTCATGGAGTAGTTCGATTTCGACCGATTGATGGACCCAAGTGGAATTTTTATGGCAAGGGTTCTCAACCCAAAATTCCATTGGTATCTTCCTTGGAAATGTCTCGACTTTTGACTAGCGGAGATGATGGTTATCTTATCTACGCTATTGATGTCTCTAAAAATGAACCTTCTTTATCTTAGATTCCTGTTGCGAAAGAGTTTCCAGATGTATTTCCCGATGAGATTCCTGATTTTTCTCCTCATCGAGAAGTAGAGTTTAGTATTGACCTTATGCCGGGGACTGCTCCCATATCTAAAGCTCCATATCGCATGGCACCATTGGAATTGAAAGAATTGAAAGAACAATTACAGGATCTTCTCGATAAGGGATATATTCGACCGAGTGTATCACCTTGGGGAGCTCCGGTCTTATTTGTTCGAAAGAAAGATGGTACTATGCGAATGTGTATCGATTATAGGCAACTGAATCGGGCTATTGTGAAAAACAAGTACCAACTTCCTCGTATTGATGACTTATTTGATCAGCTTCAGGGTACTTCTGTATACTCGAAGATTGATCTTCATTCTGGATATCATCAAGTACGAGTTCGAGACGAAGATATGCCTAAGACTGCTTTTCGTACGAGGTATGGCCATTATGAATTCTTGGTTATGCCTTTTGGTCTCACGAATGCTACTGCTGTTTTTAGGGACTTAATGAATCGTGTCTTTCGAGATTATCTTGACCGATTCGTGATCGTCTTTATTGATGATATTCTTGTGTATTCGAAATCAAAAAAGGAGCATGCTGAACATCTGAGACTGGTACTTCAAACTCTTCGTACTAGTCATTTGTATGCTAAATTGTCCAAATGCGAGTTCTGGATGGACAAGGTAGTATTTTTGGGCCACGTCATTTCGAGACATGGCATATCTGTTGATCCTGCTAAGGTCGAAGCTGTATTGAATGGCCGAGACCTACGAATGTTCCTGAGATCCGTAGCTTCATGGGTTTGGCTGGATATTATCGTCGTTTTATTGAAGGATTTTCGAAAATAGCTAAACCTATTACTTAACTGACACAGAAGAATCAGCGATTCATTTGGTTAGATGAATGTGAAGCTAGTTTTCTTGAATTGAAGACGAGATTGACCACAGCACCTGTGCTTACTATTCCCTCAGGTACCGGAGGATTTGTGGTATGTACAGATGCGTCTGGTAAAGTTTTGGGCTGTGTTTTGATGCAACATGGCAAAGTGGTTGCTTACGCGTCTCGTCAATTGAAATCTCATGAAACTTGTTATCCTATTCATGATCTTGAATTGGCTGCCATTGTATTTGCTTTGAAGATCTGGCGCCATTATTTGTACGGAAAAAAGTTTGTTATCTATTCAGACCATAAGAGTCTGAAATATCTCTTTTCTCAATCTGATTTGAATATGAGGTAACGCAGGTGGATGGATCTCCTGAAGGATTTTGATTGTGAGATTCAATATCACTTTGGATCGGTAAATGTTACTGCGGATGCCCTTCTTCGTAAAGTGCATGATTCTGTTTTAGCTTCTGTTTGTGTCGCCAAGGTACATGAAGATATATGTACTTCTGGTTGGACTTTTCACTCGAATTGGAATTCCGTCACTGTCTCAGCATTGCAAATTGAGCCGAACATGATATCGAAAATATGAAAGGCCCAACGAAGCGATGCTCATATTCAAAAGTCGAAAGAACTTGTATCGACATGACATCAGTCTGGATTTCAGATTTCTTCTGATGGTTCTTTACGACTTAATGGTCGGCTGGTAGTTCCTGATGATTCTGATTTGAGATCTGCTCTTCTTCGAGAAGCACATTGTAGCAAATACAGTATTCACCCTGGAGGTCGAAAGATGTATTTGACATTGATACCTCAATTCTAGTGGAAACGTATGAAGAAGGACATTGCTGAGTTTATTTCGAAATGTCTTGTCTGCCAGCAAGTGAAAGCCGAGAGAAGGAAACCTGGAGGATTAATCCATAGTCTCGAAATCCCGAAATGGAATTGGGAACATATTGCTATGGATTTTGTGACTCATTTACTTCGTTCGCCCAAGGGCTGTGATGCTATTTGGGTTATTATTGATCGGCTTTCGAAATCTGCACATTTTATTCCATATGAGCGGACTTATCCTTATAAGAGAATGGCCCGTTTACACATTGAGAATGTTGTGAGACTGCATGGTGTGCCAGTCTCAATTGTATCTGATCGTGATCCCAGGTTTGCTTCTAAATTCTGGGGTAGTTTTCAGGAAGCGATGTGTACGCGTTTGGCTATGAGTACTGCTTATCATCCACAAACAGATGGCCAGACTGAGCGTACGATTCAAACTTTAGAGGATATGTTACGTGCGATTGTGATGGATTTTCGAATGGGATGGCAAGATGCCTTACCATTGGTTGAATTTTCTTATAATAATAGCTTTCAGACGAGTATCGGTATGGCACCGTTTGAAGCTCTATATGGGAGACGATGTAGATCACCGTTATTCTGGTTTGAGATTGGTGATAGACAATTGACTGGACCTGAAATGATACAGGAAATGAACGATAAGGTTCAGTTGATTCGGCAGCGGATGAAAGCTGCTCAGGATCGTCAAACGAGTTATGCGAATAAACGAAGACGACCCTTGGAATTCCAGAAAGGTGACATAGTGTTTTGAAAATATCTCTCTTTAGAGGCACTGTTCGATTTGGCATGCGAGGGAAATTATCTCCTCGATATGTTGGTCCATACGAGATTCTCGATCGAGTTGGTGATCTTGCGTATCGATTGGCATTGCCACCAACTCTATCGGCTATTCATGATGTGTTTCATGTTTCTATGTTGAGGAAATATGAACCCGATCCATCACATGTGCTTGCACCTGACGATGTTGAACTTGATCATTCTCTTTCCTATGTTGAACATACTGTTCGCATTATGGATCGAAAGGAAAAGGTATTGCGAAATAAATCGATTCCTCTAGTTCGAGTGCAATGGACACGACATGGTGTTGAAAAATCAACGTGGGAATTGGAAAGCAAAATGCGAGATTCGTATCCGTATTTTTTTGATTCTATGACATCTGTTCCATTGTATTCAGTGTATTCTGATCCGTTTACTGATTTTAGCTTTGATATGTACTATAACTGGTGACATATATATGTTTGTCAATGTTATGTATATAGAGATGTTTGAGATTTCGAGGACGAAATCTTTTAAGTTGGGGAGAAATGTGAGATCCCGGAAATAAAATAGCATTGATGGCATTTTCGTAAATAAGTTGAAAAATAATGAATTAATTTTTATGGATAAAATATGACATATCTTGGTCATATGAAGTCCAAATGATTTGAGATTTGAATATAAAGTAGAAAACTCAAAGACGTAGAAGTTTCATGTTTTGAGTTTTGAAAAATTAGATCGTTTGACTGGTCTAAAGGCGTATACCAACGTTAAAATTTTAAATAGTATATATTATATTATATTATATTATTTTATTAATATAATATAATATAATATAAAAATAATAATAAATAAAAAAATAATAAAATTGAGACTTCTACCGTCACAACCATTTCGTGCGACAGAGGTGAGAAGGGAGAGGTGAGAGCTTTTCGATTTTCTTTTTTTGGTCGTGCGATTTATCGGTGTATCAAATCGACGAACCGACTTCAGATCTAGGATCGTGGACATGAGGTTTTCGATTTGAGGTATAAATTTTATATTTTTGGTGATGTTTGAAATTCGTCGATTTTTGGAATAAATTCGATAAATTGTTAAATCATACAGAAATTGAAGATTGTTGAATATTGTATGATTTTAACGAAGAATAGATGATTATAGTGATGTTGTTTTAATTTATTCTCAATTTATTATAATTGGGAAATTTTAATCGTAGGGTTGAGATTGAATAATTATTTGTCAGTTATTACTAATTCTGATAAATATATGTGGTAGAATAACCGACAAGAAACTCATATTCGAAGTCGGAATTGAATTATGTTATGATTTGGATTTGATATGAATTTTTGAAGTTTCAAATGATATTTGAAACTCATATTAATGATTTTGGGATTATGTTATTGATTGGAATGAGTATGTTATTGATGTAGATACAGTATTATACCGATATCTTCTGGCTACATCAACTGGAAACGAAGAATTGAGGTATGTTGCGACCGGGTAACATACGACAGGTATCTGTATTATATGATATATGTTGGATTGATTGGAATGAGATTATGTGTCTATATGCCTTATTTGTTGATTGATGTGGCATACATGACATTGAGATTGAGATATCGATGTATGAAATAAATGTTTTGTCAACACACATCATTTTATGCATACATCGATACATGACATGCACGTTGAGCTTTCATCCTTGGATACCTTGATATGATTGGATTGGATTCCGGGGTTTGTAAACACAATTGCTATGTTGGTATTATATGACCCGTAAAACATAGACATTTGTGGCCCCATATGATTGGATATGAGATGTGGGATTTGATGGCGCTTTGCCGACGCTATCATACGAGTATCCCATATTGGCCGGTGTGCCAGCTCGAGCATTGATTTGATAGCGATTTCTGCTGTAATTACTTAACCCTAATCAGATTGCATTGTAATAACGATTAGGAGCTATTGTGGGGCCAGAGCATAGCTGGGAATGCTCGATTAAGTCTTGTGTACACTTGAATAGGCACAAATGAATTGTGCGTTTGTGTTTGATTTATTTGTATTACTTGCTCCTACTTGATTTGATTCGAGTAAGTATCTGATGAGATTGATGATATGAGATGATGAGATTATGAAATTTTTATTGATTTGTGATATTCATCTTTTGATTGTAGATGGATCCCACGAATGAAACTGCGTGTATCAGTACTGAGAGGATAGTTGGACAATTTGAAGGATTGTCCATGGATGTGGTGATGGCTCGATTCCAGGATCTAAAACCACCGAGGTTCTTTGGCACTGAGAGTGCAGAAAGAGCTGAAGCCTGGTTGAAGGATATCGAGTACTCGTTCAATATTTTTGAGTATTCCAAGGCTCGGAGACTGAAACTTGCTCTTTATCAGTTGAAGGACCGAGCTAAATCTTGGTGGAAAGCCGCTGAGATTGGACTGAAAGAGGCCGGGATTGAAGTCACTTGGGATGTCTTCAAGGCCCAGTTTTTGGAGCAGTATTCTCCTCCTTCTTATTATACTGCACAGGAGAATGAATTCAATAATCTGCAGCAGGGAACGATGTCTGTTGCAGAGTATGCTTCAAAGTTTTCTACTCTGTTGAAGTATGCACCTCACGTAGCTGGGAATGCGAGGGCAAAATATAACAGGTTTGTAAATGGATTGCATCCTGCTATATATACTTATGTTGTTTCTGGATTGCCTACCAGCTACGCAGAGGCAGTGGAACGAGCTAAGGCAGCCGAGGCTGGACTTAGGCGGGGAGGTCCACAGTATAATCCACCACCGGTGTCGCTCAGCAGCCTACTTTGCGGCCGAGGGGTAAGAAGTTTAAAAAGACTGGTTCTATTTCCTCGTCTTCTTCGAGTTTGAGTGGATCACAGAAAGGGGGTCCTGTGGCTGCCATTGTATTTGCTTTGAAGATCTGGCGCCATTATTTGTACGGAAAAAAGTTTGTTATCTATTCAGACCATAAGAGTCTGAAATATCTCTTTTCTCAATCTGATTTGAATATGAGGTAGCGCAGGTGGATGGATCTCCTGAAGGATTTTGATTGTGAGATTCAATATCACTTTGGATCGGTAAATGTTACTGCGGATGCCCTTCTTCGTAAAGTGCATGATTCTGTTTTAGCTTCTGTTTGTGTCGCCAAGGTACATGAAGATATATGTACTTCTGGTTGGACTTTCACTCGAATTGGAATTCCGTCACTGTCTCAGCATTGCAAATTGAGCCGAACTTGATATCGAAAATACGAAAGGCCCAACGAAGCGATGCTCAGATTCAAAAGTCGAAAGAACTTGTATCGACATGACATCAGTCTGGATTTCAGATTTCTTCTGATGGTTCTTTACGACTTAATGGTCGGCTGGTAGTTCCTGATGATTCTGATTTGAGATCTGCTCTTCTTCGAGAAGCACATTGTAGCAAATACAGTATTCACCCTGGAGGTCGAAAGATGTATTTGACATTGAGACCTCAATTCTGGTGGAAACGTATGAAGAAGGACATTGCTGAGTTTATTTCGAAATGTCTTGTCTGCCAGCAAGTGAAAGCCGAGAGAAGGAAACCTGGAGGATTAATCCATAGTCTCGAAATCCCGAAATGGAATTGGGAACATATTGCTATGGATTTTGTGACTCATTTACTTCGTTCGCCCAAGGGCTGTGATGCTATTTGGGTTATTATTGATCGGCTTTCGAAATCTGCACATTTTATTCCATATGAGCGGACTTATCCTTATAAGAGAATGGCCCGTTTACACATTGAGAATGTTGTGAGACTGCATGGTGTGCCAGTCTCAATTGTATCTGATCGTGATCCCAGGTTTGCTTCTAAATTCTGGGGTAGTTTTCAGGAAGCGATGTGTACGCGTTTGGCTATGAGTACTGCTTATCATCCACAAACAGATGGCCAGACTGAGCGTACGATTCAAACTTTAGAGGATATGTTACGTGCGATTGTGATGGATTTTCGAATGGGATGGCAAGATGCCTTACCATTGGTTGAATTTTCTTATAATAATAGCTTTCAGACGAGTATCGGTATGGCACCGTTTGAAGCTCTATATGGGAGACGATGTAGATCACCGTTATTCTGGTTTGAGATTGGTGATAGACAATTGACTGGACCTGAAATGATACAGGAAATGAACGATAAGGTTCAGTTGATTCGGCAGCGGATGAAAGCTGCTCAGGATCGTCAAACGAGTTATGCGAATAAACGAAGACGACCCTTGGAATTCCAGAAAGGTGACATAGTGTTTTGAAAATATCTCTCTTTAGAGGCACTGTTCGATTTGGCATGCGAGGGAAATTATCTCCTCGATATGTTGGTCCATACGAGATTCTCGATCGAGTTGGTGATCTTGCGTATCGATTGGCATTGCCACCAACTCTATCGGCTATTCATGATGTGTTTCATGTTTCTATGTTGAGGAAATATGAACCCGATCCATCACATGTGCTTGCACCTGACGATGTTGAACTTGATCCTTCTCTTTCCTATGTTGAACATACTGTTCGCATTATGGATCGAAAGGAAAAGGTATTGCGAAATAAATCGATTCCTCTAGTTCGAGTGCAATGGACACGACATGGTGTTGAAAAATCAACGTGGGAATTGGAAAGCAAAATGCGAGATTCGTATCCGTATTTTTTTGATTCTATGACATCTGTTCCATTGTATTCAGTGTATTCTGATCCGTTTACTGATTTTAGCTTTGATATGTACTATAACTGGTGACATATATATGTTTGTCAATGTTATGTATATAGAGATGTTTGAGATTTCGAGGACGAAATCTTTTAAGTTTGGGAGAAATGTGAGATCCCGGAAATAAAATAGCATTGATGGCATTTTCGTAAATAAGTTGAAAAATAATGAATTAATTTTTATGGATAAAATATGACATATCTTGGTCATATGAAGTCCAAATGATTTGAGATTTGAATATAAAGTAGAAAACTCAAAGACGTAGAAGTTTCATGTTTTGAGTTTTGAAAAATTAGATCGTTTGACTGGTCTAAAGGCGTATACCAACGTTAAAATTTTAAATAGTATATATTATATTATATTATATTATTTTATTAATATAATATAATATAATATAATATAAAAATAATAATAAATAAAAAAATAATAAAATTGAGACTTCTACCGTCACAACCATTTCGTGCGACAGAGGTGAGAAGGGAGAGGTGAGAGCTTTTCGATTTTCTTTTTTTGGTCGTGCGATTTATCGGTGTATCAAATCGACGAACCGACTTCAGATCTAGGATCGTGGACATGAGGTTTTCGATTTGAGGTATAAATTTTATATTTTTGGTGATGTTTGAAATTCGTCGATTTTTGGAATAAATTCGATAAATTGTTAAATCATACAGAAATTGAAGATTGTTGAATATTGTATGATTTTAACGAAGAATAGATGATTATAGTGATGTTGTTTTAATTTATTCTCAATTTATTATAATTGGGAAATTTTAATCGTAGGGTTGAGATTGAATAATTATTTGTCAGTTATTACTAATTCTGATAAATATATGTGGTAGAATAACCGACAAGAAACTCATATTCGAAGTCGGAATTGAATTATGTTATGATTTGGATTTGATATGAATTTTTGAAGTTTCAAATGATATTTGAAACTCATATTAATGATTTTGGGATTATGTTATTGATTGGAATGAGTATGTTATTGATGTAGATACAGTATTATACCGATATCTTCTGGCTACATCAACTGGAAACGAAGAATTGAGGTATGTTGCGACCGGGTAACATACGACAGGTATCTGTATTATATGATATATGTTGGATTGATTGGAATGAGATTATGTGTCTATATGCCTTATTTGTTGATTGATGTGGCATACATGACATTGAGATTGAGATATCGATGTATGAAATAAATGTTTTGTCAACACACATCATTTTATGCATACATCGATACATGACATGCACGTTGAGCTTTCATCCTTGGATACCTTGATATGATTGGATTGGATTCCGGGGTTTGTAAACACAATTGCTATGTTGGTATTATATGACCCGTAAAACATAGACATTTGTGGCCCCATATGATTGGATATGAGATGTGGGATTTGATGGCGCTTTGCCGACGCTATCATACGAGTATCCCATATTGGCCGGTGTGCCAGCTCGAGCATTGATTTGATAGCGATTTCTGCTGTAATTACTTAACCCTAATCAGATTGCATTGTAATAACGATTAGGAGCTATTGTGGGGCCAGAGCATAGCTGGGAATGCTCGATTAAGTCTTGTGTACACTTGAATAGGCACAAATGAATTGTGCGTTTGTGTTTGATTTATTTGTATTACTTGCTCCTACTTGATTTGATTCGAGTAAGTATCTGATGAGATTGATGATATGAGATGATGAGATTATGAAATTTTTATTGATTTGTGATATTCATCTTTTGATTGTAGATGGATCCCACGAATGAAACTGCGTGTATCAGTACTGAGAGGATAGTTGGACAATTTGAAGGATTGTCCATGGATGTGGTGATGGCTCGATTCCAGGATCTAAAACCACCGAGGTTCTTTGGCACTGAGAGTGCAGAAAGAGCTGAAGCCTGGTTGAAGGATATCGAGTACTCGTTCAATATTTTTGAGTATTCCAAGGCTCGGAGACTGAAACTTGCTCTTTATCAGTTGAAGGACCGAGCTAAATCTTGGTGGAAAGCCGCTGAGATTGGACTGAAAGAGGCCGGGATTGAAGTCACTTGGGATGTCTTCAAGGCCCAGTTTTTGGAGCAGTATTCTCCTCCTTCTTATTATACTGCACAGGAGAATGAATTCAATAATCTGCAGCAGGGAACGATGTCTGTTGCAGAGTATGCTTCAAAGTTTTCTACTCTGTTGAAGTATGCACCTCACGTAGCTGGGAATGCGAGGGCAAAATATAACAGGTTTGTAAATGGATTGCATCCTGCTATATATACTTATGTTGTTTCTGGATTGCCTACCAGCTACGCAGAGGCAGTGGAACGAGCTAAGGCAGCCGAGGCTGGACTTAGGCGGGGAGGTCCACAGTATAATCCACCACCGGTGTCGCTCAGCAGCCTACTTTGCGGCCGAGGGGTAAGAAGTTTAAAAAGACTGGTTCTATTTCCTCGTCTTCTTCGAGTTTGAGTGGATCACAGAAAGGGGGTCCTGTGGCTGCCATTGTATTTGCTTTGAAGATCTGGCGCCATTATTTGTACGGAAAAAAGTTTGTTATCTATTCAGACCATAAGAGTCTGAAATATCTCTTTTCTCAATCTGATTTGAATATGAGGTAGCGCAGGTGGATGGATCTCCTGAAGGATTTTGATTGTGAGATTCAATATCACTTTGGATCGGTAAATGTTACTGCGGATGCCCTTCTTCGTAAAGTGCATGATTCTGTTTTAGCTTCTGTTTGTGTCGCCAAGGTACATGAAGATATATGTACTTCTGGTTGGACTTTCACTCGAATTGGAATTCCGTCACTGTCTCAGCATTGCAAATTGAGCCGAACTTGATATCGAAAATACGAAAGGCCCAACGAAGCGATGCTCAGATTCAAAAGTCGAAAGAACTTGTATCGACATGACATCAGTCTGGATTTCAGATTTCTTCTGATGGTTCTTTACGACTTAATGGTCGGCTGGTAGTTCCTGATGATTCTGATTTGAGATCTGCTCTTCTTCGAGAAGCACATTGTAGCAAATACAGTATTCACCCTGGAGGTCGAAAGATGTATTTGACATTGAGACCTCAATTCTGGTGGAAACGTATGAAGAAGGACATTGCTGAGTTTATTTCGAAATGTCTTGTCTGCCAGCAAGTGAAAGCCGAGAGAAGGAAACCTGGAGGATTAATCCATAGTCTCGAAATCCCGAAATGGAATTGGGAACATATTGCTATGGATTTTGTGACTCATTTACTTCGTTCGCCCAAGGGCTGTGATGCTATTTGGGTTATTATTGATCGGCTTTCGAAATCTGCACATTTTATTCCATATGAGCGGACTTATCCTTATAAGAGAATGGCCCGTTTACACATTGAGAATGTTGTGAGACTGCATGGTGTGCCAGTCTCAATTGTATCTGATCGTGATCCCAGGTTTGCTTCTAAATTCTGGGGTAGTTTTCAGGAAGCGATGTGTACGCGTTTGGCTATGAGTACTGCTTATCATCCACAAACAGATGGCCAGACTGAGCGTACGATTCAAACTTTAGAGGATATGTTACGTGCGATTGTGATGGATTTTCGAATGGGATGGCAAGATGCCTTACCATTGGTTGAATTTTCTTATAATAATAGCTTTCAGACGAGTATCGGTATGGCACCGTTTGAAGCTCTATATGGGAGACGATGTAGATCACCGTTATTCTGGTTTGAGATTGGTGATAGACAATTGACTGGACCTGAAATGATACAGGAAATGAACGATAAGGTTCAGTTGATTCGGCAGCGGATGAAAGCTGCTCAGGATCGTCAAACGAGTTATGCGAATAAACGAAGACGACCCTTGGAATTCCAGAAAGGTGACATAGTGTTTTGAAAATATCTCTCTTTAGAGGCACTGTTCGATTTGGCATGCGAGGGAAATTATCTCCTCGATATGTTGGTCCATACGAGATTCTCGATCGAGTTGGTGATCTTGCGTATCGATTGGCATTGCCACCAACTCTATCGGCTATTCATGATGTGTTTCATGTTTCTATGTTGAGGAAATATGAACCCGATCCATCACATGTGCTTGCACCTGACGATGTTGAACTTGATCCTTCTCTTTCCTATGTTGAACATACTGTTCGCATTATGGATCGAAAGGAAAAGGTATTGCGAAATAAATCGATTCCTCTAGTTCGAGTGCAATGGACACGACATGGTGTTGAAAAATCAACGTGGGAATTGGAAAGCAAAATGCGAGATTCGTATCCGTATTTTTTTGATTCTATGACATCTGTTCCATTGTATTCAGTGTATTCTGATCCGTTTACTGATTTTAGCTTTGATATGTACTATAACTGGTGACATATATATGTTTGTCAATGTTATGTATATAGAGATGTTTGAGATTTCGAGGACGAAATCTTTTAAGTTTGGGAGAAATGTGAGATCCCGGAAATAAAATAGCATTGATGGCATTTTCGTAAATAAGTTGAAAAATTATGAATTAATTTTTATGGATAAAATATGACATATCTTGGTCATATGAAGTCCAAATGATTTGAGATTTGAATATAAAGTAGAAAACTCAAAGACGTAGAAGTTTCATGTTTTGAGTTTTGAAAAATTAGATCGTTTGACTGGTCTAAAGGCGTATACCAACGTTAAAATTTTAAATAGTATATATTATATTATATTATATTATTTTATTAATATAATATAATATAATATAAAAATAATAATAAATAAAAAAATAAAAAAATAATAAAATTGAGACTTCTACCGTCACAACCATTTCGTGCGACAGAGGTGAGAGGCGAGAGGTGAGAGCTTTTCGATTTTCTTTTTTTGGTCGTGCGATTTATCGGTGTATCAAATCGACGAACCGACTTCAGATCTAGGATCGTGGACATGAGGTTTTCGATTTGAGGTATAAATTTTATATTTTTGGTGATGTTTGAAATTCGTCGATTTTTGGAATAAATTCGATAAATTGTTAAATCATACAGAAATTGAAGATTGTTGAATATTGTATGATTTTAACGAAGAATAGATGATTATAGTGATGTTGTTTTAATTTATTCTCAATTTATTATAATTGGGAAATTTTAATCGTAGGGTTGAGATTGAATAATTATTTGTCAGTTATTACTAATTCTGATAAATATATGTGGTAGAATAACCGACAAGAAACTCATATTCGAAGTCGGAATTGAATTATGTTATGATTTGGATTTGATATGAATTTTTGAAGTTTCAAATGATATTTGAAACTCATATTAATGATTTTGGGATTATGTTATTGATTGGAATGAGTATGTTATTGATGTAGATACAGTATTATACCGATATCTTCTGGCTACATCAACTGGAAACGAAGAATTGAGGTATGTTGCGACCGGGTAACATACGACAGGTATCTGTATTATATGATATATTTTGGATTGATTGGAATGAGATTATGTGTCTATATGCCTTATTTGTTGATTGATGTGGCATACATGACATTGAGATTGAGATATCGATGTATGAAATAAATGTTTTGTCAACACACATCATTTTATGCATACATCGATACATGACATGCACGTTGAGCTTTCATCCTTGGATACCTTGATATGATTGGATTGGATTCCGGGGTTTGTAAACACAATTGCTATGTTGGTATTATATGACCCGTAAAACATAGACATTTGTGGCCCCATATGATTGGATATGAGATGTGGGATTTGATGGCGCTTTGCCGACGCTATCATACGAGTATCCCATATTGGCCGGTGTGCTAGCTCGAGCATTGATTTGATAGCGATTCGATTGATTCTTACATGTGCTCAGTGGATGGGCATTTGACCCGATACCTCCACGACATACATGCATTGCATACCATATATAATTGTTTAGATATCTGTGGTATATATGATTGGTTGTTCCATACGGAGCTTTTCTCACTCCCAAGGAGGGGCTGTTGTTGTCTTTGTGTGTGGACAATGGCAGGTACTCCAGGATATCAGGAGACCGGAGAGGGTACTTCTGGAGGGAGCCACAGCTTGGGCTGAGGTTTTATGTTATGTCTTGTTCCCAGTATATATGTATATATATCTATATACCGGGGCATGTCCCGAGGATATGAGTTGTTTCTATGTGATTGGTTTTTGATTTCGTGTGGGCATGTTCATGACGTGAGATTAAATACTATTTTTAGTATTCAAATGAAATGATTTGGGCTCACTGTAAAGAAAATTTAAACTTGTTTTCCGCTGTAATTACTTAACCCTAATCAGATTGCATTGTAATAACGATTAGGAGCTAAGAGCCCCACACAACACACACATACACATTTCATTTTCATTTTTGAGAGCAAATTAGGGTTCTTAGAACAAGAGAGAAGCCGCCCCTCCCTCTTCAGTTTTCCAGCAGATTTTCGTTGGGTTTTCTTCAAGAAAATCGTTCGACGATGTCCCGGATCATAAACATTTTCCTTTTCTTTTTCCTTTGTTGAATTCTGATCGTTAATTGTGACTTTCTTCAAACCTCAAAAGTCGATGGATCCATCTACTTGAAACCGCAGTACTGGGCGGCGGGGACACCAGCAACACTCTCACCGGTCAACTGAGCCCTGGCCTATCCTCTTTCGAATAGAATACGATCGTCGGGGCTCCCTCTGGGGCCTTTTCCCATAAATGGGCTCCCTCTGGGCCTTTTTTCCTCACGATATTCCTATTTTTACCTCAACATCATATCCTCGTATCCTCATATTCGCAATAATAGAAATACGATCGTCGGGCTCCCACTGGGACCGTCGCCCTCACTATATCTCCAACATCATCGAATTAGTCACAATTACTTCACTTCCTTCAACGTTATACATTCTCATCACTTTATAAAATCATGCATAACATAACATTTTGTTTTTTGAAACCAAGCATGCAGCATGTCTTTTAAATGTCTTCCTTAAATCATAAAAATCTCATATATATTTAAAAATCATAATTTAATCATGAACATTTCATAAATATTTAAAAATAATCATAATATCATAAAAACAGCATTTAAAGCACTGTCATGACGTTTACTAATTTTTTTGGTGTAAAAAGACCGTTATACCCCTAGACGTAAAATTCCTCAGTTATTACTTTTTCTTGAATTCATTGACTCTAACATGTCCCAAATAATTATTTAAGTCTAAATTAATTTTCACATAATTTTATTTAGCATAAACATTAAACTTTTTCATTTATCTTGAATTAATTTCTTTGACGGTGTTTTAATCCCGAAAAATCCCGAACTTTAATATAAAATTTCTAAATTCAAAATTTAGTCTTTTTATATTATGTTAGCCCCCATGAACCACGACTTGACTCCCGTGAGCCGTTTTTAAATTTCTTTTAGTTTGGAAAACCTATTGTGACCTATAACCTTCGACCTTGAGTCATCTTTCGATTTTCTCGAGCTGCCCTCAAACCATGTTGAATCAAACTCTGACCAACCCACTAGAGTACCCTACTGTACCCTTAGATCACTTAGAACCCAGCCAAAGTCAACAACCCGAAGTCCCCAACCCCAAGCAAAAGCTGGCCGAGAACTCCTATGGTAATATGACTCTACGATTTCGTGTCCAGGCCTCTACCAGCGAGCCTAGCCCCTGAGCCAACCCCTCACACACCTTCCTAGGACCCTTAAGACTAACCCTAGCCTAGCCCCTGAGCCTTGGACCAAACCCCTCGACCCCTAGGTGCCTGCACAATTCTGCGCAGGGCATGCAACGTTCTCGGGTTGGAGTCCTTGATAACAAGGACTCCTTCCCAGCCCTCCTACTCGAACCCTTACGTGGTTAGGACCCCTTCCTAGACTAAACAACCCCTGACCGAGCCCTGACCCCAAGCCAAGACCCTCCAGCCCCCTACACCATGCAACCCGATCGCCCTAATCCCATGACAGAAACCGACTTCCAGCGTGCTTGTGGTGAAGCAAGGTTGTGGGTGATTAGGTCCTCTTTTAACTTAAAAAAAACAACACCTAGTTATGTATTAACATCATGGCAGCCCCTTAGTATTTGAAAAACGTGAATCATAGCATAAGACCGATGGTTTATATCAAGCACAAGAATAAATCCGAAAATAACAATAGAACACCATGTTTTTCATACAATCATAAAAAAAACGTTAATACGATGTGATAGATGAGAAAAGAAGATGAAGAACGGATCAAAAAACCTTGGCTTGCTTCTACCTTGAACCCTTCGAAAATTTCCTTGAAAGTGCTAAGTGTGTTGCCGTGTGTGCTATGAGCTTTGGGGAGAGTTTTCTGAATTTTTAAAAGTGGGAGGCGTGAATAAGAGTGTAGTGTTTTAGGTGATTAGTATATTAAATACTAATTAAATTACTAACTAGGTTTAGGCCTATTAAGCCACTAAATTAGGCCCATTAGTCTTAATTAGGATTTAACAAAATATTATCAAAGTTTTTGTTTAAATAAATTTGTAACGTCTACTAGTTTTAAAAATGCGGAATTTTTTTTTATATATATAAAGCTCGCATTTTCGAAATGAAATTTAAATTAATCGTAATAATATGACAGTAAAAATAGCACATTTTAAAATAGCCAAACTCATCCAAAATCATATGTAAACACAAACGAGTATTAATCTTAAATTCATCAACGTATGAAAATATTCATCTCCTCTCAATCTCATAAATCGTAATGCAGAAAACATGTGGTCCTCGGGTCGTGTCACCCCACAAATTCTGCCTACTCAGAGTTCATGTAGCGTTTCGCTCATTTTAAAAGTGCGGAAATATTTTTTTATAAAAGCTCGCATTTTAAAAATATCATTTAAACGCTTCGCATGCATGCGCTGCACAGAAAAATATAACATTTAAAAAAATGATCTTAAATATTTGTCAATAAAAATAGCGCATTTTAAAATAACCAAACACGTCTAAAATCATACGTAAACATAAATGAGTAAAAATTTTAAATTCATCATCGTAAGGAAATGTTCATCTCCTCTCAATTTCATAAATCATAATACGGAAAACATGTGGTCCTCGGGTCATGTCACCACACCAGATCTGCCTACTCAAAGTTCGGCACCTCAAGTCTCCTCGTCATGAAGCTCACCTGCATCACACACGCCTAGTGAGTCTAAAGACTCAACACACCTGCACCGTTAATAGCAAATACATATACATAGCACACAACAGTGAAAAATATCATACTCAACATACATTTCATGAACTTTAAAAACGTAACATAAATGTGTCGTGTAAAATCATGACGTGTCAAAACATCTCATCGTTAATCATCATTCATCATTCATCGTTCATCATTCATCTTTCATTCATCGTTCATCATTCATCATTCATTTATCGTTCATCATTCATCGTTCATCATTCATCTTTCATCATTTATCATTGGTGAATTCAGTTCATTAAAGGTGACTATCGTACATCATTTACAATGGATCCATCATACATAGAACCGCGGTACCCTGCGGCTGTCGGACATCAGTGAGAGGATCACCCATCCACTGTGCCTAGGCCTCATCATCAGCATTTACATATACGTCTTAACCATTTACATATACTTCGATAGCCACAACTAATTCCCATCATTCAAAACATTACCATTTTCATCACTTATAAAAATCTTGAATAAATGCAATTTTTCTTAAATCCAAGCATGCGACGTATATCTTCATAAAATCTTAAAATCGTGATCATGATGCATGAAAATTTAAAATATCATAAATTTGTGCTTAGGGCGCTGCCAGGACCAACATCTATCCCCAGATGCAAAATGACCATTTTGCCCCTGGAAACCCAAAAATTTCCATTTTGCCCATAGACGTAAAATTTCACTTCTTTAACATTTTCTCAATTCCATTGATTCTAACATGTCCCAAATAATTATTTAAGCCTACAAGAATTTTCTCATATTTTTATTTGGCTTAAATCGATGAATTTTAAATTAATATTTAAACATAACATATTGACGCGCTTTAATCCCGAATTAAACTAAACCTTAGCATAAAATTCCCAAATTAAAAACATAGACTTCTAATAATTATTTGAGCTTAAATATAATTTTCCATAATTTTATTAAGCTTAAATCTAAGCGTTTCAATTAATTCTTTAATTAACCTTTCGTGAGGCGACTAAATCCCGGATAAATCCAAAACTCATTATTTTGATCCGAAACTTACCAAACTCCGTAAAATGTCTCAAAACATTTTTAAAAGCATTCCTAACGTAAACTCGAGGCAAATTCAAAACTTAACTAATTCGTATTAAAACTTGGACCGGAGTCCCGGTTTTAATTCGAATCGACTCGATAAATAACCGAAATTTTCCCAAATATTTACCACGCCTTATCAACACTTAAAAGGCCCTAAAAACCTCAAAACTAATCCCCCAAACCCCTCGGCGGGACCTGCAAGTTGCTGAACTCAACTTCCTACCCACACCCGTAATCCCCATGCAGCATCCAAGTCACGTTTTTTCCTTCCTACCCCAAAACCATTCGGTCCAGCCCTTGCTCAACTTATCATAGACCACCCTATAACTCCTCTGAACTCAAAGAAAACATGACTCCAGCCCCCAAGCAGCCTACGCACTAAGCAATCTCGCTAGGACCCGAAGCACTCCACTCGCGACTCCTTTGCACTCGATTTGTGTGAGCTTCTCGAGGGTTCACCAGCAATGTTAGGGCCCTCCCAGGCCATGGTTTGGACACTACATATGGAGATCCGTACGCTAATCATCTTCTTAATCATTTTTGGGATTTAATTATCAATTAAGATAAACAGGGTCTAAAATATTTTCTTTTACAATACAAGGGCAGAACGTAATGGAATTTAATTAATATACATATCGGTATAAAAATACAATTCTGTACAATAAACATTCAGACTAGACTAAGGTTCAACTACAAGATTTCAAGTGTTAGAACCATATCTACAACAAGTCCGGAATCACCACGCTAAACTTGTCCTCTCTCATCATCTTCTTGACCCCGATCATGTCCCACCTGTTGTCATGCACACATACAAACAAGACAACAGCCGGATAACTCCGGTGAGAATAAATCCCAGTGTAAACAATGTGTACATGCCATGGTATAATAAAGCATGAAACAGATATCACTACATGTATCATAATCTGACAATGCGAATCGATATCAAACTGTAAATCAAACATGAATTGTAATCTACGAAACATAATTTATACAATCTGTAATTCAACTCATGACTCGGCATCTCAGACTCGACTCATCTCTCATCTAATCTAGGGATCCCGGTGTATAAGAACGTAACAGGTCTCTCACCTACTACTACTGGTCGCGGTGGCGGTACGTTCTTATTTCTGGACTTTGGTCTAGTCTATATCGAATAATCTGTAATAAGGATGCTATCTCTATCTGAAGCATCTCGATATATCAAACGTCCAGTGTCTTGGCATGTCTGTCCAAGACTAACCCTATTCTGACAATGTGCAATGGGCCAGTGACTCCTCTGTCATAGTCTAGCCCCTCTGTTAGTGACTCTCACTCAATAGCTCTCTGCTTTCTACTTTCTAATTCAATAGAATAAACATAATCATTAAAACACAAAGGTATAAAAACAATACCATACAAGTATGTGGTTTAGGGAAACTCGAGTTAAATCTAACTCAAGTCGATCTCCCAGTTAACATCGATTTATACCTTTCTCTTCTCGATCTGACGAAGACGAAGTCTCGAATTCAACTCTGTCCATACCCAATCTGGCAATGACAATATCGAACAGGCACAATATCAGTATATAACTCAATTCAGAACCTGTTCTGATCAATACTCAAATCAAAATATAATCTGATCAATGTCAATCGACATACATTACAACAATACAATCTCCATCAATCGTAAATCTGATCAATATCAATCTACTGATGTTTCGACGGCATAACAATACAGTCTCGATAACCCCGACAATCTCAACATCACAGATATAATCATACAACTCATAATCGCTATCAATACGAATAATAATCTCAATTCTGTACAGTCTCGCAATACCGGCAATACAATATCAGTATACTCGAATCAACAACTCATCTGATCCAAATCTGAATAATATCAATATACCCAGCGATACAGTATAAATCAGATATCAATTCCAACACCTCATAATCGATAACAACATAATTTTGATATCAAATCGTTATAACCACAATTGAATCAACTCTGAAAATTCATAACAATTGCATAAACAGTCTGTTCTTTAATCCGGTTTCGATTATACGATGTCTATTGTCTCGAGAACAACATATATGAATCATATTCAATTCCATCAACATCATATTTTCAAATCATCTCAAAACGTAATAAAACTTACGTCCTTGTGTAGCTCGTGTCGAGAGAAACTCAGAACTGAAGTCGGATTCGAAATCGGACGGACGGATTTCTCACAATTCACAATTTAACCTACAAAAACAAGAAAGCTTTATCCCTAGAGAGTCTCGGCTCTTTTCTCTCTGAATTTCGAAAGAAGACATCATATATATATACTGCATGCAACACCAGGAAACGTGGCTTATTTTTCATTCTGCACGTCACACCGCGGGTGCGCTCACTTTTGCACCGCGGGTGCGCTCAGTGTACTGATATACATCAAATTTTCCAGAAGCTTGGACCGCGGGTGCGCTCCCTTTGGTACCGTGGGTGCGGTGCACGTTTTGCCCAAAAACGTACCCTACTGCCCTCCAAGCGCGGGTGTGGTAGAAGCTTAAGCGCGGGTGTGGTGGCTATTGAAATAAAAAATCCAACTTTCTGCCCTTACACCGCGGGTGCGGTCTACTTCTTGGCGCGGGTGCGGTCTCTCTCTTTGTCAACAAACTCAATTTGCAACGTCGTTTCTCCACGTCTGTTCTTCCATCGCCTTATTCATAATATATAACAATTCAAAAGTATCAAACTAAAATCTCGGGCATTACACTACAGAAGCAGGTTTACAATCTGGAATTATCCTAACGCCGATGGGTTTTCTCCCTCCCTTTTTACTCTCGATCACCCCAAAGCCGAGCTCCACTACGAAACCCTCTCGATCTACAACCTAGCACTGTCCTCCATCAGTTCCAGCTTAGTGACAACATCCCTCACAGCCCTCAAACATTACAGTAACACCTCATGTCAGCCCCTTTGCAAACACAACAAGAAAATCGTGAGTAGGAAACAAATGATGCATGTATTTGAACAAAAACCGAAAAGCTTCCTTGTACATGGCTGCATCGAAATTTACACACACATAAAACAAACAACAGCACGTATATAACGTAAATGATGCAGAAATAAGGGTACGGGCGTGCCTTAGATGTTATAGAAGCGAAGAGATCGAAGAACGAGTGCCGGAGACTATTTTTCCTTCAAGAAGTGAGCTTGGCCGAGATTTTCTTTGCAAGAATGGAGGTGACCGAAGCTTTCTAATGGTTGGCTGCTGGGAAACCCACGGAAATGATGAATGGAAAGAGGGGTTGTCGGTTGGTTCTATTATTGGTGTAGGGTAGGTTTAGTTTAAATGATGTTTAGGTGTTTAATTAAATAGTAAACAAATACTTAATGGTCCCTAAATTGCTAATTAAGAGTTTAAAAAAAAATTTAAGCCCAATAAGTTTAAAATTAGGCCCATTAAATCCGAACATACTACCGAAAAATATTTTGTATTTGAAAGATTTTGAAAATATTAGCTGAACCTTCAAAAAGTCCCCCGATTCGATAAAAATTACGTATCGTTAAAAATTAAAATCTTGCGATTAAAAATACACAATAAATCCCAATTCTTGAAAAATACCTTTAAAACATCGTAAATTAATATTTAAAAACAAATCATGTAATTAAAATAATTTTTCTGAAAATTCTCCGGTCTCCGATCCTCGTTCGAGCGCGAAATGAAACTTAAAAATCTTTAATGCATATATCTTTAAAATTTCGTGAAATAAATTCTATCATGCAATAGTAATGCATAAAATGCATAAAAATAATTAAACACAAATTAATAAAATAAATATGCATTTTATGCTTTAAAAGAATTTAATAAAATACCAAAGAAATTTAATAACTTCCATGCATGTGGTTTACGTGACCCTTCAAATTTTCGTGACGTTACAATCTCCCCCCCTTAAATTGAATTTCGTCCCCGAAATTCGCTTATCCTTAATAATCAAAAAGTTTAGACTTAGTTTTCGTATCCCAATAGTTCACGCTTCCGCGGCGCTACTCTGATAAAATAATAAATCTTAAGATGTCCTTATGTCTCCTCGATCCTAATTATTTTGCCTATCAAAATCCTCGTTTGTGAAACTTAACTTATAAGGACCCATGGTGAACTAGTTCCCTTTTTCTATAACATCAAATTTCAAATTTTCTCAAAATTCCCAATATTAGAAATGACAGTCCGAGCTTATCGCATGTTACTTTCCTTATAATATACCCAAGATGTTTATTGACCTATTATATTTTAATATTGAAATCTTAACAACACCCTTTCTTAAATTTATTGAACTCAAGATATGTTAAAGATTCAAATCCAAGTATTGGCATTCATGCAATTCGACTTAGGAGATCTTAGCACCAAAATTTTCTAATCGATTTCTATATTGGTAAAACACTTAAAAGTTAAACCTTATCTCAACCCCATAATAATATTAGCCTAATATCCTTGAATCGAATCTTTATCTTACCACACCAAACTTATGTAACTTACTATTTACAAGTACATCCCGGATGTAAAATTGTTGCAAATCTTAAACCTTGAATAACGTTAATCCATAAAATCCAATTATACAATAATGATCTTTTACCTAATTAGTAAAACCTCTCTCGCAACAGTTGCATGCTTAAATTATTCTCTTCTCAATTACAATATAGTTGAGGCCTAAGACTCTTAGACTTTTTTCCTTGAAACGAATGTCGCATTCTTACGTATCCCTAATGCTTAATTAATATTAAAGTATAAAACTTAATAGGTTATCCCATGGTAGCATTAGATTAACTTTAATAAATCAACCTCACTTATAACCCATAGAGTTCTAGAATCCCCATATCAAGATTTTAGATTTTCCACTCGATAAAAATCTTAATATTCATTCATTGATAAATTATGTTGAACACAACTAATTCTCTTTTGTTTTTATTTCATCCAAAATTTCCGTATGAACACTTATCTCATAAACTTTAAATTCAAGCTTACTCAACTCAAGTAGTATTAGATGGTATAATTCCAACACACATATTCACTTATTCCCAAGTTTCTTAATGACTTACCAAAAATTTCTCAAGACAAGGTGTCTACCAGAATTCTTACATGCGTCTATCGAGTAACCTAACCATCAATCATACCCAACTTTCTAGAAAAAATCAAATTCCAACAAAGGTATAGTCCTAACTAATAAGATCATGACTAAAGCTTATGACACGACAAACATAAATTCTGCTAACTCAAGGTCTACTCTTATAACTTAGCTAACCAATCAACTTCACCCTATATTGTCATCACTCTAAATTCTTAATTCTTCACAGCATTGTTCCATTAACACTTAAATTTCAAGTCTAATATCGATTCATCCTACAATGCCCTTGATTACCATTCCTTATAACATTATAATCCAATTGTTTCAATCTTCTAAATGTCCCTTCAAACCTAAATCCCTAAAAGTCTTGTCATTTAATTTATTCAATTCTCACTTACTGCTAAACTAATCCCCAAAATTTCTTAAAATTGCAAAATTAGTTCTTACTTTCCTTAAATATTACCCAATTTGTCCTAACTTTCGAGAATTCCACAATTACTCATAAGTTCTCGGCGTTCCTAATTCCATTTTATATGTTCATCGTAAAACAAAGTTCAAAAATTTTAAGCTTATTAAACCCAAAATCAATTCCCATGACCTCGAATAATTACTGATTTAACCCAGTCTTCCTCAAAGTTTGAATTAAATCCTCAAAATTTTCGGAATTTGCGATTTGGCCCTTAAAGTTCTCGAAAATTACAATTTTGGACCTACACTCTTCGAAATTTGCATTTTTGTCCTCATAAGATTTTCAATTTTATCCTCATTAAATCTTAAAATTCTCGGAACTCATAATTTAATCCCAAAGTTTGGTAATTTCGAAAATACTCCCTTAGAATTTTATTTTTTTACACTTAGGTCCTCAAATTATTGGTTAATATAGTTAGGTCCTTAAAATTCTCAATTCATGCAATTCAACCCTTAAATCCCACTAGGTAGAGCACGCATACTAAATAATTTCTACAATTTTATACTTTCAAAAATCGTCGTAGTCTTCGAATCATTATTCCTTACGTCGAGTCCTCAAAATTAACTTACCTAGCAACCACAAACCTTCAGCAATTTCTTAGAAATTCTACAAGTCCCAAAAGCTTTCATAATTTTCAAGATTAACTTATCATAAGTAGAACATCAGTATTAATAACCCAAAAATTAATATAATCAAATCATTTTCAACCTCTACTAAAGCCCAATATTCGAATTCTTAGACATGTCCAATTCCAAACGTAACCAACATGCAATTTAATCTGACTATTTTTTTAAAAAAAACAGTAAATCATTAAATCATAAAAGCAGTTAAACATATACCGTTGATCGTCATAAAGCGTAAATCATGTTAACATGCAGGTGATAAGAGTAAATCATTTAAATCATAAAAGCTTACAGATTTGAGGCTTGAAGACTGAGCGGCAGAAGCTGGCGGTCGCACAACCCTATACAGGACCCTTGCTCTGATACCAACTGTAGCGTTTCGCTCATTTTAAAAGTGCGGAAATAATTTGTTTTAAAAAGCTCGTATTTTAAAAATATCATTTAAACGCTTCGCATGCATGCGCTGCACAGAAAAATATAATATTTTAAAAAATGATCTTAAATATTTTTCAATAAAAATAGCGCATTTTAAAATAACCAAACACGTCTAAAATCATACGTAAACATAAACGAGTAAAAATTTTAAATTCATCATCGTAAGGAAATGTTCATCTCCTCTCAATTTCATAAATCATAATACGGAAAACATGTGGTCCTCGGGTCATGTCACCACACCAGATCTGCCTACTCAGAGTTCGGCACCTCAAGTCTCCTCATCATGAAGCTCACCTGCATCACACACGCCTAGTGAGTCTAAAGACTCAACACACCTGCACCGTTAATAGCAAATACAAATACATAGCACACAGTAGTGAAAAATACCATACTCAACATACATTTCATGAACTTTAAAAACGTAACATAAATGTGTCGTGTACAATCATGACGTGTAAAAACAGCTTATCGTTAATCATCATTCATCATTTATCGTTCATCATTCATCTTTCATTTATCGTTCATCATTCATCGTTCATCATTCATCTTTCATCATTTATCATTGGTGAATTCAGTTCATTAGAGGTGACTATCGTACATCATTTACGATGGATCCATCATACATAGAACCGCGGTATCCTACGGCTGTCGGACATCAGTGAGAGGATCACCCATCCACTGTGCCTAGGCCTCATCATCAGCATTTACATATACGTCTTAACCATTTACAGATAGCCACAACTAATTCTCATCATTCAAAACATTACCATTTTCATCACTTATAAAAATCTTGAATAAATGCAATTTTTTTTAAATCCAAGCATGCGACGTATATCTTCATAAAATCTTAAAATCGTGATCATGATGCATGAACATTTAAAATATCATAAATTTATGCTTAGGGCGCTGCCAGGACCAACATCTAACCCCAGATGCAAAATGACCATTTTGCCCCTGGAAACCCAAAAATTTCCATTTTGCCCATAGACGTAAAATTTCACTTCTTTGACATTTTCTCAATTCCATTGATTCTAACATGTCCCAAATAATTTTTTAAGGCTACAAGAATTTTCTCATATTTTTATTTGGCTTAAATCGATGAATTTTAAATCAATCTTTAAACATAACATATTGACGCGCTTTAATCCCGAATTAAACCAAACCTTAGCATAAAATTCCCAAATTAAAAACTTAGACTTCTAATAATTATTTGAGCTTAAATATAATTTTTCATAATTTTATTAAGCTTAAATCTAAGCGTTTCAATTAATTCTTTAATTAACCTTTCGTGAGACGACTAAATCCCGGATAAATCCAAAACTCGTTATTTTGATCCGAAGCTTACCAAACTCCTTAAAATGTCTCAAAACATTTTTAAAAGCATTCCTAACGTAAACTCGAGCCAAATTCAAAACTTAACCAATTCGTATTAAAACTTGGATCGGAGTCCCGGTTTTAATTCGAATCGACTCGATAAATAACGGAAATTTTCCCAAATATTTACCACGCCTTATCAACACTTAAAAGGCCCTGAAAACCTTAAAACTAATCCCCCAAACCCCTCGGCAGGACCTGCAAGTTGCTAAACTCAACTTCCTACCCACACCCGTAATCCCCATGCAGCATCCAAGTCACATTTTTTCCTTCCTACCCCAAAACCATTCGGTCCAGCCCTTGCTCAGCTTATCATAGACCACCCTATAACTCCTCTGAACTCAAAGAAAACATGACTCCAGCCCCCAAGCAACCTACGCACTAAGCAATCTCGCTAGGACCCGAAGCACTCCACTCGTGACTCCTTTGCACTCGATTCGTGTGAGCTGCTCGAGGGTTCACCAGCAATGTTAGGGCCCTCCCAGGACATGGTTTGGACACTAGAGAAGCAGGTTCACAGTCTGGAATTATCCTAACGCCGATGGGTTTTCTCCCTCCTTTTTTACTCTCGATCACCCCAAAGACGAGCTCCACTACGAAACCCTCTCGATCTACAACCTAGCACTGTCCTCCATCAGTTCCAGCTTAGTGACAACATCCCTCACAGCCCTCACACATTACAGTAACACCTCATGTCAGCCCCTTTGCAAACACAACAAGAAAATCGTGAGTAGGGGACAAATGATGCATGTATTTGAACAAAAACCGAAAAGCTTCCTTGTACATGGCTGGATCGGAATTTACACACACATAAAACAAACAACAGCATTGATGTGATCTCGTTGAAATGGGTGAGCCGGGTACGGGGCTCCAACGGACCAAATCAATAATTTATAGTGTTTGGGAATTTGAGTGAAGATAATGGCTTAGATCAACACCTGCAGACAAGAAAGTAACTCGTGAATGGGCGTCGGAGGGATGTCTGGCGTGGCAACTCCGATGCTTAAGTCAGCAGGCTTTTAGATGAACACAAGCAATATTTGAGGGAAAATATGTAAGTGCTTTTAGTTCAAAGATTTCAGAATCATTAAATGACTTTAATAACTGCTATTTATAGTGGAAGAATGGGTAGTTACCTCGATTATCACACCACCTACTAAGTCGGTTGACCATACTAGCTTCTGATGACTTCTCGGACACTCCAAACCCAAGTTGTTCTGACAGATTAGACTGTCTGTATCGATCACACTCGAGTATGGTGCAATTCTCGAGGTGTTCTGGGTAGTTGGTTACCTGGGTACCTGTATGATAGACCGGGTGGAGGAAAAGTACTCGGGCAGTTGGCTTCTGATCCGGGCTATTCAACCGATAACCCGGGTCATCATTAACCCGGAAATGGGTCATCATTAACCCGGACCTTTACAGGGGTATCACCACACATCCTAAAAATAGTCGGGCTAGAGCTTGACTCGCTGTCCCGATCAGTCATGCATGTTTACTCCAAAACATATCCCAGAGTGAATAAGAGTATTGTGTCTCTAAATATCCTGCAGAAGTGATGAGGTGTCAGGTTTCCATATCTCTCAGGTTTTGAACATTCATCGTTTAGTACTCTCAGGAAATCCAATGACTGTCATTATGCTGCATGCGTTAACAGTGATACCGTCGAAAATTGTTCGTATTCCGAGGTAATAATGCGCCTGTTTCCTCGATATCCGTACACGTCTTTTCATCTGCCTGCTCAATTTCCTAGATTCCCTCTGATCGTCCGATTGGATTCGGATCGACGGTGGAGACTGATTCCTTCCTATATATATATACAGTAACCCGCTTACCTATTCTCCTACATTCCATCAATTCAGTCCTCAAGAAGTGCAATGGCGGGTTCCAGTGGTTCGAAAGCTCCCGACATGGAAGCAGAGTTCATGCAAGCAGTTTTTGAGAAACGGAAATCTGAATTGGAAGATGAAGTCTTCCAAAAGATCCTCCATTACTGGGGGGAGCTGCAAGGACTTCAGCTTCTTCACGAGTGGGAGGAGGCTATCACTCCTGAGCTGGTGGCCAAGCTTGCAAAGTATCGGGAACGCTTGCAGATTTTTGATACGGAGAACCTCTTTGAGGACGACTACATCCTCCAACTATTGCTTCATAAAGAGAGGAGGACGCTACAGAAGATTGCCGACTCCGCTAGCTTTACGAAGGCGTTCACTGGTAGCTCTGTAAAGAGTTTTGTGATTAAGTGGATAGCCTCTGTAGAAGAGGAATTTTTTAATGTAACGGGTAAAGAATTTTCGGAATAATAATAATAATAATAATAAAAATGCTTATCTAGTTACTCTTATTGCCCGTATTTCATTGCCACCGTATGATATATGTACCATAAAATGAATCAGAATAAATATCCAGAACTGATAAGTGACCAACTGAAAAAGCCGGGCCCTAAAATTCCCCATGCTCAAAATGAAGTACCGGGGCCTTACTCTTCCCGGGATTAAGATAAGATGCCGGGGCCTCAAACCTCCCGGGCTTAAGATAAGATGCCGGGGCCTCGAACCTCCCGGGCTTAAGACAAGATGCCGGGGCCTCAAACCTCCCGGGCTTAAGAGTAAATGCCGGGGCCTCAAACCTCCCGGGCTTAAGAGTAAATGCCGGGGCCTCAAACCTCCCGGGCTATAATGAGATATTGGGTAACCCATGGGGTGCCATGATAATGCGTGCCCTTTCTTTCAACGGTCAGGAACGTTTCGTATTTCGAGGAGCCGATAAGTCTGACATTTTTAATTATTGCGTGTGTCCCGTCGTATGCCTGGTACAATTTTCTAGGCAAATCGTGGTCATCCACGCGTGCTTTTTAAATAAACGGCTGAGATCTTCCCCCACCGCCTATATATACTAACTAACAGGTTTTCCAAAAATTACTCTCAAATTCGAAATTGCAGCGAAGCTCTTGCGAATTCTCTTCTCGAGACTCTATTTGTGCGAAATCATTTCCGGCAATCTTCCACCGCATATATCGTCGTAAGTTTTCTTCTCTTAAAATGTCTCACTCCACTTATTCCACCTCAGGAGCGAATGCGCGAGGCTCTCCTAGCGCTGAGTCTTCCGCACTTCATTTCGATTCTCCCCCCTCTCCCCCACGTCGCTCCATCACCCAACCTTCTAAAAAACAGTGACACTTCCAACCAAACCTCTCTTTTCTAAACCTTCATCTTCTGGCCCCTCCCGGGCCCGAGCTCTTGCGAAGAACAAGGGTAAGGGTAAAGCAAAGGTCTCGAGTCCTCGGGCGATCGAGATCCCGGGAACTCCCTGGTTCTCCTCTATGCGAAGCGCCTTACGCTCGGGGGCAGATGAGGAACTCCGAGCGCTGGGCAATATTCCTTCTTCCGTTTCTATCTTGATACCTTGGCCTTCTGATAGGGCCGATAACCCTCCTCCCAGGTACACAACTTTCTTTCGGGACCAGGTTAGGAATGGTCTTCGATTTCCCGTTCATCCCTTTTATATTGATGTTGCCAAATTTTTTGGTGTACCTGTCAATCAACTTCATCCCAATTCTTTCAGGATTATGGCCTCGGCCTATGTCCTTTTTAAAATGAATAATCTTCTCATCACCCCCCTCATCCTTCACTATTATTTTTCTTGCCATTTCGGGGATAATGCATTTTCCCTTAAATTCCGGCTAAACACCCGATTCCTTGATGACATCCCTTCTTCTCAAAAGGGATGGAAAGAAAGATTTTTTTTTATATCCAACTCCCGGGTCCTCTACCCTATCTAACCCGGTTTCTCCCTTCCCTTCCCCAACAACCTTCCCTTCCTCCATCCTACAAATTTGAGGAGACTTTCCTCATGAGCCAAACCCTCGTGGAGGGACACAAGTACTCCTCTTCCATCCTTATCTCAGAAGAGAACTTAGTGGCCTACGGGTTGAGTTCCCGGGCTGAGGACCCCATAGATCGGGTAATTGATGAGGTGGCTGGCTCGGGCTCTCAACCCGGTACATACTTTATCTTCTGTGCTTCCTTATTTCTTTGTCCTGTTTATTTAATGTATCATAACCCTGTCACTCCTTTATGCAGATAACTTTGAGATGCAAGCAGCTTTTGCTAAAAGGCGTGCAGCTGAGAAGGCAGCCCGAGAAAAGAAACGGCGGCTCGCCGGGCAGCCGCGGAAGAAAAGAAACAACGGGATGCAGAAGCGGCAGCCTTGAGAGCTGAGGTGTCCTGGGAAGAACCTCCCCAGGATGGCGCTTCCCGGGCGATGACTGAGAACTCGGAGGAATCTAAAGATCTCATTCCCATCAGTCAGAGAAAACGAAAAGCTACTGCAGAACCCGAGCTGGTTATTCTCGAAGACCCTCCCGAGGGTGACCAAGGCGCCTTCCGATCTGCTCCACCTCCTCCTCTCCCTCCCCCTAGTCCAATGAAAAACCTTGCCAAGAGCTCCCTCCAACCGACCAGCTTTCTCTAGCCAACATCTTCTTCGAGGGAGCTTCCGCTGTTGGTGTTAAGCGCTTCAAGAAGGTGCTCAGCCCTGCTGAGATAGCTATCCTGAAAAGCACTCCCTCTAGTGTGAGGTTTTTGGAGGGGTCCAACCGTCTTTTGTCTGTAAGCTTTATTCTTTTATCTCTTTTCCCTTTCTCTCCCCCACCCCTTTTTCTTTTTTAAGATTCCTTCTTGTCCAGGCTGCCCAGATGCTAGTTTCGGCATTTGAAGAGGTGGCAGCGGTGGCAACCAAGAAGGGTAAGCAAGCCCGGGCGGCTCAGGATATTCATGACCATCTCCAAGGAGAGATGGTCCTGGCTCAGAAGCTTCACGAGGAGACAACTGCTAGTCTCCAAGCTTCCTTGGAAGCAGCTAATCAAGAGCTGGCCGCGGCATAACTTTCTCGTGATGAGAGCATAGCCCGGGAAGAGGCTTCTCAGAGGCAAACTGCGTTCCTGGCATCTCGGATTAGCTATCTCGAGGATGAGGCCAGTGCCAAGCAACATCGAGCCGAAATTGCTGAAGATAAGCTTAGACTTTTTCAGCTGACCCATGAAGAATGGAGGACTATTTTCCTTCAATCGGCGGAATTCCAAGCAGCTGTTGAAGATAGGGCATACAAATACTTTACGATTGGCTTTGAGAAGTGCCAGGAGCAATTTGAGGAGATAGGTCTGATTCCAACAGATAAGGAGGGCTTTCTCGATATTGATAAGGCCATTGCTTCCCTTCCCAAAGATGATGCTATCGAGAAAGAGGCTGAGAAGACTCCCGGGGAATCCGGAGAACCATCAGGGCAGCAGACTTTAGAATAAGCTTGTAATTTACTCTGTATTTTTTCCTTTGTATTTCTTGCCTTTGAACTTTGTAAGGAAATGTTGATTTCTTTCCATCGCTGTGCCTTTTTCAATATTGTTTTTGACAATTTTTCCGCAACCCGGGTAATGCAATAACTTACGAATATTTCTTAGTATGAGAAAACGGTAATTTCAATAAAATACCCGGGGTCCCGGTCCATACGTTAAATAAGTAGCTTAACTAATACTCCAGATGTAGAGATTTAAACCTGAACTCAAAAGGAGTATTTCTTGGATTCCACAAACCAGGGTGTAGTGCCCTAGGCTTTTTAAGAACCAAGGTACGGAGCCTCGGGCCGGGGATCATGTCCCGGGACTTGGGAATGGTCGAGGTGTGGTGCCCCGAGCCAGGGTGTAGTGCCCTGGGCTTTTTAAGAACCAAGGTACGGAGCCTCGGGCTGGGGATCATGTCCCGGGACTTGGGAATGGTCGAGGTGTGGTGCCCCGAGCCAGGGTGTAGTGCCCTCGGCTTTTTAAGAACCAAGGTACGGAGCCTTGGGCCGGGGATCATGTCCCGGGTCTTGGGAATGGTCGAGGTGTGGTGCCCCGAGCCAGGGTGTAGTGCCCTGGGCTTTTTAAGAACCGGGTCATAGCAGCTCCCGAGATATAATAACAAACGCAATACTCTAAGAAAATATATTTTTTATTGATTTCTTCCATCAAACAATTACATCTATTATGCATAGTACTTCTTTAAGTTAAACACATTCTAAGGCCTTTTGAGGGGACGTCCCTGCGCATCTTCTAAATAAAAGGATCCCGTGTTGACTCTCCGAGTTATTTTGTAATGTCCTTCCCATCGGGCTTCCAGCTTCCCAACTTCCCCAGCAGGGTTGACTTTTTTCATGACTAAATCCCCAACTTGGAAGTCTCGGATGCGGACCTTCTTGTTATATGATTTCATCACCCGACTTCTGTATGCCTCCATTCGAATAAATGCCCTGTTCCTTTTTTCTTCTATTAAGTCCAATTCCATGGCCCTGCTCTGGTCATTGTCCTCTGGGTAAGATTCTACCCGGGAAGAAGTCTGCCCGATCTCTATTGGAAGAACTGCTTCAGAACCATATACCAAACTGAAGGGAGTTTCTTGAGTAGGTGCCCGGGGAGTAGTTCTGTAAGCCCATATAACACTAGGTAACTCCTTCACCCAATTCTTCCTTTACCTTGAAGTCTTGCTTTTAATGCTTGCACAATGATTCTATTGACAACTTCTGTTTGACCATTGGCTTGAGGATATGCAACAGAGGTAAAAGATTAAGTGATTTTCATTTCCTGGCACCATGACGTAATTCCTTTGCCTTGAAATTGTCTTCCATTGTCCGAGATTATTCTCCTGGGCACACCGAACCGGCACAAAATGTTCTTCCACAAGAATTTCAATACTTCCTGCTCGGTGATCTTTGCTAAAGGCTCAGCTTCAACCCACTTGGAAAAGTAGTCAACAGCTACTAGTAAGAATTTTTTCTGAGCCCGGGCAACCGGAAAATGACCCACAATATCCATGCCCCATTGATCAAAAGGGCAGGATGCCCAAATAGGCTTCATGAGAGTGGCCGGGCTGTAGCTGAAATTCGAATGATGCTGAAAGCCCTCACAAATCTTGACGAAACGAGCAGAATCTTGTTTTAAGGTGGGCCACCAGAATCCAGCAAGCATTGTTTTTCGAGTTAAAGACATTCCTCCGAGGTGCTCGGCACAACACCCCTCATGAATCTCTCGAAGAACATAATCCACCTCTTTTTCATTTAAACACTTCAAAAGCGGTCCTTTGAATGATCTTCTGTACAAAATTTTATTTAAGAGAACAAACCTGGGAGCTTGTCTTTTGATCTTCTGAGCTCGGGCTTTATCCTCAGGGAGCTCATGGTTCGTAATGTACGCGATCAGCGGTGTCATCCATGAATCTTCAGGCATGGGTGATGCTTCTTCCTCCGTAGAGAGAACCAGCCGAGTAATATGCAGCACCTCCCGGGTATTAACTTCTGATAAAGAAGCAGCCATTTTAGCCAAAGCGTCTGCCTCACTGTTTTCTTCCCGGGGTATTTGTTCAATACTCCAATCCATGAAGCTTTCTTCTTGGGCTCGAATGAGCTGTAAATATTTAAGCATCCTGTCATCCTTAACCTCATAAATGCCCTTTATTTGTTGAGTGATGAGCTGTGAATCAGAATATAGAATAATCCGAGAAGCTCCAACTTCCCGGGCAACTCGAATACCTGCAAGAACAGCCTCATACTCAGCTTCATTGTTGGTTATCCGGGAATCAATTCTTAATGCTAATTTGACCTTTTCTCCAAGGGGAGATACTAACACACCCTACTCCGCACCCCACCAGGCTAGAAGCCCCATCCACTGACACTTTCCATACCTCCTCCTCGCTGGGCTGGATCATTTCAGATAAGAAATCTGACAAAGCCTGCGCTTTAATGGCCACTCGAGGCTTGTACTCGATGTCATATTCCCCCAACTCTACTGTCCATTTTATCATTCGCCCGGATACTTCAGAGTGAGTCATGATCTTACCCACAGGACTATTGGTAAGAACAATAACGTGATGTGACAGAAAGTAAGGTCTTAGCTTTCGGGCGGTCATGACCAGGGCCAAAGCAATTTTCTCCACTTCGCTATACCGGAGCTCGGGCCCCCTCAGATCATGGCTGACATAATAGACAGGTTTTTGATCAGTTCCTTCCTCTTTTATTAGAACAGAGCTGACAGCATACTCTGTAGTGGACAGGTAGACATATAATTTTTCTCCAGGTTCTGGTTTCACCAACACCGGGAGCCCGGCAAGATGAATTTTTAAGTCCTGGAAGGCCTGTTCACATTTCTCATTCCATCCGAATTGCTGGGCCTTCCTTAAGACTTGAAAAAAGGGATAACTCCGGTGTGCTGATCGGGAAATAAATCTGGAAAGGGAAGCAATTCTCCCAGTTAGCTTTTGTACCTCCTTGACAGATCAGGGAGATGGCATGCTTTGCACAGATTTGACTTTCTCTTGATTCATCTCGATCCCTCGGTCTGTCACAATGAATCCCAAGAATTTGCCATTCTTTACGCCAAAAATACACTTGGCAGGATTAAGCTTGATTCCATAATGCATGAGAGTGGCAAAAGTTTCTTCTAGATCACTAATAAAGCTGGCACCCTCCCGGGATTTGGATAGAATATCATCCACATAGACTTCCACATTCCGTCCCAACTGCTTCTCAAAGACTTTATCCATCAGACGCTGGTAAGTAGCCCCTGCATTCTTCAACCCGAAAGGCATTACAATATAACAAAATGTACCTCCCGAGGTGATGAAGCTGGCTTTGTCTTGATCATTTTTAGCCAGGGGATTTGATGGTACCCCTGGTATGCGTCCATGAAACTTAGCAATTCATAGCCCGAGGTGAAATCCACCAGCTGATCAATCCTGGGCAGAGGATAATGATCTTTGGGGCATGCCTTGTTGAGATCGCGGAAGTCTACACACATGCGCCACCTCCCGGTAGATTTGGGTACCAAGACCACATTCGAAAGTCATGTGGGGAATTGAATTTCCCGAATGTGGCCAGCTTTCAGAAGCTCCTTAATTTGCGCATCAATCACTTTGTCCTTTTCAGGGCCATCTCTTTTTTTGTTTTACTGGGTGAGATCCTGGGAGGATGTTCAATTGGTGTTCTGCTATCAAGGGAGAAATCCCTGTCAAATCCTGTTGGGACCAAGCGAACACACGAATATTAGTTTTTAAACAATTAATCAGACTGACCCGAGTGGATATACTGAGATCTCGGGCCACCCGGATTTGCTGGCCCGGTCCGATTTCTATTACTTCTTGTTCTTCTTCTGCCACAAAATGCACCTCTCCTCTCCCCATCGTTCTTTCCCCGTCCACCCTTGCCTTCTTCCCTTCCTTCCTTGTTCTACTCTGATCAGCCCGGACTGCCTCCACATAGCATTTCCGAGAGGATGGCTGATCTCCTCGGACTTCTCCCACCCGAGCTTCTACTGGAAATTTTATCTTTTGGTGGTATGTGGATGCTATGGCTCTCAATTCGTTCATAGCTGGTCTCCCCAAAATGTTATTATATGATGACGGGGAATCCACTACGGTGAATGAAGTCATCACCGTCCTCTTAAGATCCTGAGAACCCAAGGTTAATGGCAAATGATCTCCCCTTCCGGGTAAACCATATGGCCAGCAAAACCAAAGAGGGCAGTCTCCACAGCCTCTAGGTGGTAGCCCTGCAAATCCATCTGTACAAAGGCATCTTTAAAAATTACATTTACAGAGCTGCCTGAGTCCACAAAGACCCGTAGAATATCATAATTCGCCACTCGGGCTTGGATCACCAGGGCGTCGTTGTGGGGCAGATTCACCCCTCTCAAATCTTCCGGGCCAAAACTAATGATCGCCTCATTCCTTCTTGCTCCCTCTACCTCCAAACATTCCCTCCTGCTTCTCCCCTTCCTTGCCCGGTTAGAGTCTCCATCAGTAGAGCCTCCTAATATCATTTTGATCATTCCTGTGGCAGGGGACGAATTCTTTTTTCTCTCGGGCTCAGGCTCCCTTCTTCTACTGGGCTCAATCCTCGGGATATTCCTCACACTTCCTCCTCGGGCGTTGGATCCTGGTGGCCGAGATGTCCAAGGTGGCACTCTCGGCCTCTGGCTATTGTTAATGGGTCCCGGGATGGAGGGTGAGACATAATTCCCCTTTAGCGCCTTGCAGTTTTAAGTGTTATGGTGGCACACTTTGTGAAAAGAGCAAAATCCACTCTTTTTTGGCCGGGATAACTGATGATCCGGGGCCAAATCTCTGCTGCACTCCTGCACTTCCCTCTCCCGAGCAATTTTCAGAGGCACGTGGTGAGAAAAGTGTCCTGTATTGCCTCTTTTCTGTCCCCTCTCCTCGGGTTTAGACATCCGATCTCCTTTTTCTTTTCTCACAGCCTCCCTCTTCTGTTTCTGGGCCTCCTCCATATTGATATATTTTTCTGCTCGCGACAATAGATCCTCGAAATCTCCCGGCACCTTTTTAGTCAGTGACTTGAAGAATTCACCCTCTCTCAAACCCTGGGTGAATGCAGTAGTCTTTGTTTCAGTGGCACAAGTAAGGACGTCTAGGGCCACTCTTTTGAATCTTCTGATATAGGCCCTTAAACTCTCTTCCGGGTTCTGCTTAACTTCAAAAAGACTAAAAGCAGTCTTTTTGTACTTTTTACTGCTGCTAAAATGGTGTAAAAACACCTTCCGGAAGTCTCCAAAGGAACTGATACTTTGGGAAGTCAAGCCTTCGAACCACCTCTGAGCTGAATCCACCAGTGTTGTTAGGAACACCTTGCACTTGATTCTATCAGTGTAACAGTGCAACATGGCCATATTTTCAAACCTGGCCAGGTGTTCCTCCGGGTCTGCATTGCCATCATAGTCTTTCACCTTCGCAGATTTGAAATTTCTAGGAAGAGGCTCCCGGACGATGATATCAGAAAACGGGCATCCTCTCGGGACTGCCCGGGCAACGCTCCGTCTTTCCAACTGTCCTTCCAAGACCTTCATCTTCTGCCTTAATTCCAACAATTCCTCTGCCACGGTAGGAGATTTGGACCCAGCGCTGGATCCCTCGTCTTCTCCTACCATCTCGTTATCCCTCCTTCCCTGTCCCTGCTCCTACTCCTGCTCAAATCCCTGCTCATGTCCCTGTTTATCACCCTGTTTATCACCGGGTGGTGTGACAGGGTGAGAGAGCTCCTTCCTGGCCATAGCTAGCACGACGGCATCGGCCATCATTTTCTTTAACTCTTCAGGGGTCAGGGTAATGAGGTTTGTTCCAATGTTATTAACATCAGCTTGTCTTGAAGTTTGTCCCCCATCACCCTGGGCGTGAGAATTACCCTGGTTGGTTCTTCTCGTACGAGCCATATCAACGTCTCGAACTCAGTGATTCCCACAGACGGCGCCAATGATGTGATCTCGTTGAAATGGGTGAGCCGGGTACGGGGCTCCAACGGACCATATCAATAATTTATAGTGTTTGGGAATTTGAGTGAAGATAATGGCTTAGATCAACACCTGCAAACAAGAAAGTAACTCGCGAATGGGCGCCGGAGGGATGTCCGGCGTGGCCACTCCGATGCTTAAGTCAGCAGGCTTTTAGATGAACACAAGCAATATTTGAGGGAAAATATGTAAGTGCTTTTAGTTCAAAGATTTCAGAATCATTAAATGACTTTAATACCTGCTATTTATAGTGGAAGAATGGGTAGTTACCTCGATTATCACACCACCTACTAAGTCGGTTTACCATACTAGCTTCTGATTACTTCTCGGACACTCCAAACCCAAGTAGTTCTGACAGAATAGACTGCCTGTATCGATCACACTCGAGTGTGGTGCAATTCTCGAGGTGGCCTGGGTAGTTGGTTACCTGGGTACCTGTATGAGAGACCGGGTGGAGGAAAAGTACTTGGGCAGTTCGCTTTTGATCCGGACTATTCAACCGATAACCCGGGTCATCATTAACCCGGAAATGGGTCATCATTAACCCGGACCTTTACAGGGGTATAAAGCATGTATATAACGTAAATGATGCAGAAATAAGGGTACGGGCGTGCCTTAGATGTTATAGAAGCGAAGAGATCGAAGAACGAGTGCCGGAGACTATTTTTCCTTCAAGAAGTGAGCTTGGCCGAGATTTTCTTTGCAAGAATGGAGGTGACCGAAGCTTTCTAATGGTTGGCTACTGGGAAACCCACGGAAATGATGAATGGAAAGAGGGGTTGTCGGTTGGTTCTATTATTGGTGTAGGGTAGGTTTAGTTTAAATGATGTTTAGGTGTTTAATTAAATAGTAAACAAATACTTAATGGTCCCTAAATTGCTAATTAAGAGTTTTAAAAAAATTTTAAGCCCAATAAACTTAAAATTAGGCCCATTAAATCCGAATATACTCCCGAAAAATATTTCGTATTGGAAAGATTTTGAAAATATTAGCCGAACCCTCGAAAAGTCCCCCGATTCGATAAAATTTACGTATCGTTAAAAATTAAAATCTTGCTATTAAAAATACATAATAAATCCCAATTCTTGAAAAATACCTTTAAAACATCTTAAATTAATATTTAAAAACAAAGCATGCAATTAAAATAATTTTCCTGAAAATTCTACGGTCACCGATCCTCGTTCGAGTGCGAAATGAAACTTAAAAATCTTTAATGCATATACCTTTAAAATTTCGTGAAATAAATTCTATCATGCAATAGTAATGCATAAAAATAATTAAACACAAATTAATAAAATAAATATGCATTTTATGCTTTAAAAGAATTTAATAAAATACCAAAGAAATTTAATAACTTCCATGCATGTGGTTTACGTGACCCTTCAAATTTTCGGGACGTTACAGTTCATCATCTTCAGTCTCCTCAGCATTTAGCTCAACTGCATCACACACGCCTAGTGAGTCTAAAGACTCAAAACGCCTGTACCAGGAATAACAAGTATATATACATAGCACACAGCAGTGAATAATATCATACTCAACATATCTTTCATGAACTTAAAAGCATAACGTAAACATGTTGTGTAAAATCATGTTGTATTAAAGCATGTCATGTCATCATATACATAAATGTGTCGTGTAAAATCATATCGTGTCAAAGCATGTCATCTCATATCATGTCATCATATACGTATACATTTTCTTTTAATTGAATTCAGTTCATTAGTTGTGACTTTCTTATCAGCTCTATCGTATCAACTCTATCGATGGATCCATCTACGTATAACAACAGTACTGGGCGGTGGGGACACCAGCGACACTCTCACCCGTCAACTGGGTCTTGGCCTATCATATCATCATATCATGTCAATTGAAATACGATTGTCGGGCTCCCTCTAGGGCCTTCTCCCGTAAACGGCTCCCTCTGGGGCCTTTTCCCTCACGATATCTCCAAGCATATCATCGTATACATATACATCGTCAGTCACAACCAACTCCCATTCTTCAAAAAACATCATCATATTCACCACTTAATAAAAACATGCATATATGTAATTTTTCCTTTAAACCAAGCATGCAACGTATATTTTCATAAAATCTTAAAAATAGTGATCATGATGCATAAACCTTTAAAACATAGTAAATTTGTGCTCAGGGCGCTGTCTCGACCAAAATCTCATCCCGGGTGCAAAATGGCCATATTTCCCCTGAAAATCCAAAAATTTTCATTTTGCCACTAGACGTAAAATTTCACCTTTTTTACATTTTCTTAATTGCATAGACTCTAACATGTCTCAAATAATTATTTAAGCCTACAAGAATTTTCTCATATTTTTATTTGGCTTAAATCGATGAATTTTAAATTAATCTTTAAACATAATATATTAACGCGCTTTAATCCCGAATTAAACCAAACCTTACCATAAAATTCTCAAATTAAAAATTTAGACTTCTAATAATTATTTGAGCTTAAATATAATTTTCCATAATTTTATTAAGCTAAAATCTTGGCGTTTCAATTAATTCTTTAATTAACGTTTCGTACGGCGACTAAATCCCGCATAAATCCAAAACTCATTATTTTGATCCGAAGCTTACCAAACTCCTAAAAATATCCCAAATCATATTTAAAAACATCCCTAGATGTAAACTCGAGCTCATTTTATAACTTAACCTAATTGTTTTAAAACTTGGATCGTGGTCCCGATTTTAAGCCGAATCGAACCGAAATTTAACCAAAACTTTCCCAATATTTTACCACACCTTATAAATTCTTAAAAGACCTTAATTTCCCCAAAACCAGCCCCTTAGGCCTTCGAGTAAACCTTGGACAGCACTTCCCACCTCTCAATAAATATCGGCCCCTCTCTTGTACACTTATTTCCCAACACCTTTCCCACCTCTTACATGTTTCGGTCCACTTCTATCCTCACTTGTCCAGCCATTAAGGGTCACTGTTAATACTTAATGAACTCCTAAACAAAGACTAAACAAAGCGTAAAGCTGCTGGATTTTTAGATCATGCCCAAGTCCAAACTCTAGTTCATGCACCTCCCTTAATTTCGCTCCTAATCTTCGTCCAATGGAACCAGTCCTTACCCGACCTCTCCTAGACCTCGAATGGACCCTCATGGACAGCACCTAGTTCTGGTTCAGCCCCCTTTTCAGCCGAGTCTACTCTACCTTGCACCATACCTCTCGAAACCCTTACCACCCAAGAACACCACCTCTCAAAACCTTACTCTCGGCCCTTCCCTTACAGCGTCCAGCAACTGATCTAACTCACAAGGCAACTCCTTGACATCAAATACAGCCCTTAAACAACTAAAAACAGCAGCCCCTTGCACCACAAAAAACAAAACGTGAGATGTATGCAACAACATACGGTTTTCGTGTCAAACCAAGAGCATAAAAGATTTGCCATGCCAATATCGAAAAATGCATAAACATAACACACATGACAGCACATTTATGACGCGAATGATGCAGAAATAATGATACAATGCGTGCCTTAAATGATATAGAAGCGAGGGAATCGAAGAACGAGCGCCGGAGACAATTTTTTTCCTTCAAGAATGGAGCTTGACCGATGGACCTTCAGCTGTAGGAGGTTGGAAATGGATGGAACCGAGAGAATAAAGAGGAATGAAGAGGGTGTCGGTTGGTTCAAAGAATAATAGATGTAGGGTCACCACTAGTACAATAATTAAATGGTTAAAATTTAACTAATGGCCCTTTATTTGTTAATTAAAGTTTGAAAAATATTTAAGCCCGCCAAGTTTAAAAGTAGCCTCATTAAATCCAAACACACTCCCGAAAAATATTTCGTGTTGGAAAGATTTTGAAAATATTAGCCGAACCCTCAAAAAGTACCCTGATTCGATAAAATTTGCGTACCGTTAAAATTAAAATTTCGCGGTTAAAAATACCCAATAAATCCCAATTCTTGAAAAATACCTTTAAAACATCTTATATTAATTAATAAAAATTAATCGTGTAATAAAATAATTTTTCTGATAATTTCCCGACATCCGTTCCTCGTTCGAGCGCGAAATGCAACTTAAAAATCTATAATAGATAAACCTTTAAAATTTCATAAAATAAATTCTACCATGCATGAATTATGCATAAAATACATAAAAATATTTAAACATAAATTAATGAAATAAAAATGCATTTAAGACTTTAAAACAATTTAATAAAATACCAAAGAAATTTAATAACTTGCATGCATGTGGTTCATGTGGACTTTCCGATTTTCAGGACGTTACAATCTCCCCCCTTTAAATTGAATTTCGTCCTCGAAATTCGCTTATCCTTGATAATCACAAAATTTAGACTTAATTCTTTTTATCCCAATGGTCCGCGCTTCCGCGGCGCTACTCTGATAAAATAATAAATCTTAGATTTCCTTATGTCTTCTCGATCGTAATTATTTTGCCTGTCAAAATCCTCGTTTGTGAATCGCAACTTAAGACGATTTATAGTGACTTAGTTTTATTCTACTATGTCCTCGAATTTGACCCTTTTTTTACACAATTCCCAATATTAGAAATGGCAGTCCAAACTTATCGCATCTTACTTTACTTATAATATACCCAAGATGTTCATTGACCTATTATATTCTAATATTGAAATATTAACATCATCCTTTCTTAAATTTATTGAACTCAAGATATGTTAAAGCTTCGAATCCAAGTATTGGCATTCATGCAGTTCGACTTAGGAGATCTTAGCACCAAAATTTTCTAATCGACTTCTATCCTGGGTAAAACACTTAAAAGATAAATACGATCGTTATATTTCGAGGCCAAGTCGAAAGGTTTAATGAGGATAGAAGTCGACTTGGCCACATGCAACAATGAAAATACTTTTACGTAAAAATAACATTTCATGACATGCATACATAAACCTTAACTTTTCCTTTTTTCCTCAACATGACATAACATAAAACCTTTTAACATGATCATAAATATTTTTCTTTTCTTTTTTCCTTTGTTGATTTACGATCGTTAATTGTGACTTTTCTCAAACCTCAAAAGTTGATGGATCATCTACATGAAACCACAGTACTGGGCGGCGAGGGACACCAGCAACACTCTCATAGGTCAACTGAGCCCTGGCCTATCGTCTTTCGAATAGAATACGATTTTCGGGGCTCCCTCTTGGCCTTTTCCCATAAATGGGCTCTCTCTAGGACTTTTTCCCCTCACGATATTCCCATTCTTACCTCAACCTCATATCCTCATATTCATAATAATGAAAATACGATCGTCGGGCTCCCATTGGGACCGTCGCCCTCACGATATCTCCAACATTATCGAATTAGTCACAATTACTTCAATTCCTTCAACGTTATAGATTCTCATCCCTTTATAAAATCATGCATAACATAACATTTTGTTTTTTGAAACCAAGCAAGCAACATGTCTTTTAAATGTCTTTCTTAAATCATAAAAATCCCATAGACATTTAAAAATAATAATTTAATCATGAACATTTCATAAACATTTAAAAATAATCATAATATCATAAAAACATTATTTAGAGCACTGACATGACGTTTACTAATTTTTTGTGTAAAAAGACTGTTATACCCCTAGACGTAAAATTCCTCAGTTATGACTTTTTCTTGAATTCATTGACTCTAACATGTCCCAAATAATTATTTAAGCCTAAATTAATTTTTCCATAATTTAATTTAGCTTAAAAATTAAACCTTTTCATTTATCTTTAATTAATTTCTTTGATGGTGTTTTAATCCCGAAAAATCCCGAACTTTAATATAAAATTCCTAAATTCAAAATTACATCTTTTATGTTATGTTAGCCCCCATGAACCATGACTCGGCCCCCATGAGCCGTTTTTCAATTTCTTTTAGTTTGGAAAACCATATTGTGACCTATAACCTTCGATCCCGAGTCATTTTTCGATTTTCTCGAGCCGCCCTCGAACCATGTTGAACCAAACTCTGACCAACCCACTAGAGTACCCTACTGGACCCTTAGATCACTTAGAACCTAGCCCAAGTCAACAACCCGAAGTCCCCAACCCCAAGAAAAAGCTGGCCGAGAACTCCTATAGTGATAGGACTCTACGACTTCGCGTCCAGGCATCTACCAGCGAGCCTAGCCCCTGAGCCAACCCCTCACACACCTTCCTAGGACCTTAAGACTCACCCTAGCCTAGCCCCTGAGCCTTGGACCAAACCCCTCGACCCCTAGGTGCTTGCGCAATTTTGCGCATGGCATGCAACATTCTCTGGTTGGAGTCCTTGATAACAAGGACTCCTTCCCAGCCCTCCTACTCAAACCCTTACGTGGTTAGGACCCCTTCCCAGACTAAACCACCCCCTGACCGAGCCTTGGCCCCAAGCCAAGACCCTCCAGCCCCTATACCATGCAACCCGATCGCCCCTAATCCTATGACAGAAACCGACCTCCAGCGTGCTTGTGGTGCAGCAAGGTTGTGGGTGATTAGGACCTCTTTTAACGTAAAGAAAAACAACACCTGGTTATGTTTTAACATCATGGAAGCCTCTTAGTATTTGAAAAACGTGAATCATAGCATAAGACCGATGGTTTATATCAAGCACAAGAATAAATGCGAAAATAACCATAGAACACCATGTTTTTCATACAATAATTAAAAAAACGTTAATACGATGTGATATATGAGAAAAAGAGATATATGGCGTGCCTTTGCGTTTAAACGCATGAAAAATCATTGACGATGAAGAACGGAGCAAAAAACCTTGGCTTGCTTCTAACTTGAACCCTTCAAAAATTTCCTTGGATGTGCTAAGGGTGTTGCAGTGTGTGATATGAGCTTTGGGGAGAGTTTTCTGAATTTTTAAAAGTGGGAGGCGTGAATAAGAGTGTAGGGTTTTAGGTGATTAGTATATTAAATTCTAATTAAATTACTAACTAGGCTTAGGCCTATTAAGCCACTAAATTAGGCCCATTAGTCTTAATTAGGATTTTATAAAATATTATCAAAGTTTTTGTTTAAATAAATTTGTGAATTTATTAGTCGGGTTGTTAAAAAGCTCGCATTTTTATTGAAAAACCCATACCGATAAAATTTACATCCCGGCGTATAAAATCACCTCAAAACCTCTTATTTTAAAAAATATGAAAAAAAGACATCAACTGTAAGGCCCGAGAAATTTATCCGGTTAATCTAAAAGGATTGGCGATAATTATTATAATCTATTGGTGATAATTGATATGATTATAGACGGAACGGATTAGACCGGGAAAGATGAAAGAAAATCAAAATGAGGAGCAAGAAAGAGTCCTCGCGCACATGCGCGACATGATGGGCGCACATGCGCGAGGTAGACAGAACCTTGCGCGCACATGCGCGAAGAAAGACGCGCATATGCGCGAGTAGCTCATGGCGAAGGCAGAGGACCTCGCGCATTTGCGCGAGATAAGGCGGGCATATGCGCGAGGAGGGGTATCGGTACGACTCGAGTCCAGAGAATGTCGCGCACATGCGCGGAAGGACGTCGCGCATATGCGCGACTTGCGATAAGTTCGGACAGAATGTTCAGCGCATATGCGCGGGACTCTGGCGTGCATATGCGCCAGGCATGCATCACGAAAAATCGACATTTGGTCTCTTGGAGTGCAGCGTGTATATATATATATATATATACACATTACACAAATGGATTCAGAAGAAGAAAGGGAGAGAACCGAGGAAGGGAAGCTCCAAATCTTACGCCTTTTTACTTTAATCCGTCTATCCGATTTTGAATCTGACTTCAGTACCGAGTTCCTATCAACGCAGGCTACAACTGGACGTAAGTTTTGTTACGTTTTGACATGTTCTGAAATTATGATGTTGTATGAATTAAATGGAATTCATATATGATGTTCTTGACATGTTAGACATCATAGAATCGAAGTCAGATTAAAGAATAGACTGTTTATGAAATTGTTATGAATTTCAAAGTTGATTTAGTTGAAATTCTATATCTGGGTTGTGTTATTATTCAGATTTTGACTTGTACGGATACTGATTATGAGTTCTGGTATTATATATGTGATGTTGAGATTGACGGGGTATCAAGACTGTATCGTTATGCCGTCGAAACATCAGTTGATTTAGATTGATCAGATTCAGTAATGATTTCGATTGTATCGTGATATCGTTGATATGAATTAGATTGTGCCTTGTTCAGATATGGATCAGATTATATACCGATTTGAGTATTGATCAGAACAGGTCTTGAATTGAGTTATATACTGATATGGTATTTATATGATTGTCATTGCCAGACTGGGTATGGACAGATTGACATACAAGACTTCGTCTTCATCAGATCGTGAAGAGGAAAGGTATAAATAAATGTTGATTCGGGATTGCACAACTCGAGTTAGGTTTGACTTGAGTTTCCCAAAATCACATACTTTACTTTATTGCATTGATATTTGCAGATTATGAGATTGATATGTTTAGTCTATTGAATTATAGCAGAGCCAGAGTTTGAGTCTAGGGCAGATCAGCCTAGCTAGGGCAGAACCGCCTAGTCTTTGTCAGAACCGCGTAGACTCTAGACTTACGGTGTATCGATGAGCTTAGATGTAGATCGAAGTCTATTGTAGACATTCGATACTGCATGACCAAGTCTAAATTGGATCAGGATCCCTAGATTAGAATGAGAGATGAGTCGAGTCTTAGATATCGAGACTAGAACTCGATTTACAGATCCGTATTGATTTATGTTTTGTAGATTACGATTCATGTTTTATTTACAGACTGGTATTGATACATGTTGTTTGATTATGCTACATGTAATAAGATATAATTCATGCTTTTATGTTGATTCAGTTAACTGCATGTATACATTATTTATACTGGGATTTGTTCTCACCGGAGTATCCGGCTGTTGTCTTGTTTTGTATGTGTGCATGACAACAGGTGGGACAGGATCATGGTCAAGAAGATGATGAGAGAAGACGAGTTTAGAGTGGTGATTCCGGACCTTGATGTAGACTTGGTTTAATAGTAGAAATTAGTAGTTGAACCTTAGACTAGTTTGAATAATTATTGTACAGTATTGTACTTTTATACTGAGATGTATACTAGTTAGATTCCATTACGTTCCGCACTTACATTTTAAAAAGAAATTTTTTTAGACCCTGTTTATCTTTCTTAATAATTAAATCCCAAAGATGATTAAGAAGATGATTAGCGTCCGGGTCCCCACAACAGGTGGTATCAGAGCGATAGATCCTTTAGACTGAGATAGAAGAGAATGAGAGGGGTAGATTGAGTTTTCTTTCCTTGCATCTGATTGCTAGCATGAGATTTGTTTTAATGTTGATTTACATTGTGTATGCTAGCATGAAATTATGTTTTACTGCTTTGAAATACATGGTTACCTGATTATCTGATTTGAGTTGGTATTATGTATTATTGAGTATGAATCAGATCTGATTCATGATCAGCAGTAAGATGATCAGAGAAAGATTGGAACAGATTTGTAGTATTTGAGTACTAATGTTTTGATAAGCAGATATACCTCCACAGAGAATTTCAGAAAGGGGTAGTACTTCGACTGAACAGATAGATGTATCAGAAACTCAGATAGAAATACAGTTGAAAGAATTTCAGTTATTTCAGCCGCCGATTCTGAGTGGTACCGAGACGTCTGAAGATTGTGAGAACTGATGTGATGACATAGAAATACTGTTTGATTTACTTGATTATTCAGATGAGCAGAGAATTAAACTGATATTCCACCAATTACGAGAGACTGCCAGGAGTTGGTGGATTACAAGTAAAAGAATGTTAGAACAGAGAGGTACAGTGATTTCGTGGGAAATATTCAGAACTGATTTTTATCTAAGATTTTTCTCAGTTCGTACCGAGAGGACAAGAAAGCAGAGTTTGAGAATTTGAGACAAGGCCAACTGAATATTGAAGAATAAGTTGCGAAATTCTCTACTCTACTGCGTTTTGCTCCTCATGTAATTGGGAATGATGAAGCTGTAGCGGATCAGTTCATCAGAGGATTGAACTCGGAGATAGTTGCATTGATGAATATGCAGCGACCTTATCATTTTGCTGATGCCTTGAGTAAAGCGAAGAGAGCGGAGGCGAGTCTGATTAAACAACTAAAAAGGGTGTGTGCGATGCAACTCCAGACACAGCAATCCCCTCTCCGATTTGATCGCGGCAGCACGAGTGGAAAACAAGATTTGCTGAAAGCTCGAAAGAAGCTATTTAAGAAGTTAGGGAGCGGATTGAGCGGTTCAACTAGCTCCAGTGGTTCCAGCCTAAGTTATGCTGGAGTGTATTGCAGGATTTGCGGAGGGAGACATTTCACAGAGTAATGCCAGGGAGTGACTGGTAGTTGTCGTATCTGCCGACAGCCGGGACACTTTGCTAGAGTTTGTCCCCAGAGAGATTCCCGAAGATTTCAGGGATCAGGACCATCTGGTGGTAGTGACCGAGGAACAGACCAAAGAGGCACTTGATGATATAGTGGCAAGTACTGTTACTTTATGATTATATTGCATATGTATTGATATATACTGATGCATTTCCTATGATTATCTTTGACTGAGTTGCATTGATATATATGGTATCTGTAGGGTCTGTATTGCTGTAGTATTAATCTTTGTACCTTCTGGAAACGAAAAAGTGATATCAGAGATTTCTGTGAAATATTGTATACTACAGTCAGATGAGAATGAGACCGCGTTAGATTATGATGTACTTGTGTTTTCTGATTTGATTGCATTATTGATAATAATATGCTGAACAAGTACAGAACTATTATAGATTCCTTTCAGGAGAGTATAAAATTCAGACCAGATATGGCTGATGAGTAGAGATTTCACTGTAAGGATTCTAGATTCAGAATTCCTTTGATATCTGTGTATTGTCTATGACTTGATCGATACAGAAAGGAACAGATGGTATCCTTAGGTATTCAGTAGACATACTGAAATCGAATCTAGCATTGGTAGATTTGCCAATGATGTACGAGTTGGCTGATGTTTGCCAGATAAGATTTCAGATTTGCTTTATATCAGAAAGATAGATTTCAGAATTGAATTGATATCAGGTACTGTTGTTGTTTTAGAATTCAATACAGAAGGATATTGAATGTACAGAATGATACAGAATGAATTGAAAGACAAGTAGAAGAGTACCAACCAGAAGTTACATCTGATCTAGTGTTTCTCTTTGGCATGTTTCAGTATGTTCAGAGATATTCTGATGATTTCATGCTCGTTGTATCTATGATATTTTGATATATTCGCAGCATCTGATTGATTGAATCGAATAACTGAAGAATGAATGGGATATTCTGAGAAATGTGATTATTGTATACAGAAATTTTCAGATATGAATTCTTCTTGAAACAGATTGTATTCAGAATATGCGATATCTGAAGTTAGTATACCGATTGATTTTGACACAGTTGAAATCGGAATCAGTGACTGAGAATGATACCGATATCAGAGAGATCAGAAATATCAGGAAATTTCAGAAATGTCAGAATTGTCAGAAATTTATTTTGGTCTGAGTTAGCAGATTATTTTATACGATTGTTATTTTGTGTTTGCCTGAGTATCGTTATATTTTTACAGCAGTATTTGATACAGATCAATGTGAACCGTTGAGATTATATACAGTTCAATCCGAATCAGAGCTGAATTCGAGAACTACGGCAGTTCAAAGATTTAACCAGGATGTTCATAACTTAATTTCAATAATCAGAACAGAGCATCGATCAGAGTGACAGATATGTGATTTTACTGTGTGAGAATGATTATCTTGTGATGTCAAATATTTCAGAATTGTACAACAGAATTTGATATCGATAGTCAGAACCGAATACCAGGTAGGTTTATTTCTTTCATTTATATTATTAACTGATTGTTTATACCCAATAGTTCGAATCTGAAATGACAGATGGTGTCAGAAACACAGTAGTAGAGTCAGTTTTCAGTTGGTGACTGTAAATGTATGATATTCGAACAGATAGTTTTCATATAGACAAATTAAATCAGTTATGATAGAATTATACTGAAATGTTGGCAGAACTTGTACTGAAATGTCTGAATTGTCAATAAATGAAGACAAAAAAATAGAAATCAGAAGATTTATTACAGAATTTGTATATTTCTGACTAGACATGGGAAGTATACTTCGATGAATTTCGTAATGAGATCACTGCAATACTTTCGAGATTGAGATGTAATATGATTGTGATTGACAGACTGTTCAATCTATATCTATTAGTTTGTACCAGATAACGTACAAACATGACCAAATGACACAGATCGATGTCAGAAAAGTGGTCAGAATAACTAGAATGCCGAAGTAGAGTATATCAGATTGTGATTTTGCTTGATTTTGTGCTTTTGGCAGAATGTATAGCATAATTTTATCTATGATTTATAGATTGACGGATAGCTGGAGTGAACTATCTAGATACTGGAAGATATCCAGGAACTGTAGTGCGGGATTTTAGCACTAGTGACCTGATGTCTTGTCACTTTATGAATTATTGTATGATGATAGCTATCAACTGAGTATTGAGATAGCCACAGATAAGACATTGTACAGTAAGTACTGCAGATTTCCGCTGAATGGGAATGATATTACGGTGATATCTGAGATTGAATTTGATAAAAGCAGAAATCTAATAAAGAAAATGAAGCTGATTCAGAAAAGGATGAACACCAGTCTTCGAATGAACCGACTTAATATGCCGACGTCGGATGGTGACGATTGGAATTTGAAGCCGAAGATTGAGTAAATCCTTGACTGGGATAAACAGATTTGATAACAGCTGATGATATGGATTTGTTATGAGCTGTTGATTGGTATATACGGATGTTGTATAGCCAGTAATTGCAAGTAATTTTATCAGAATGGTTTGATAGAATGAATTTTCTGAAGTAACCTCTAGTATACATTTCTTCCTTATCTGATTTGATTGCCTGTGATTTCCAGGACGAAATCATATCTTAGAGGGGGAGAAATGTAAGGCCCGAGAAATTAATCCGGTTAATCTAAAAGGATTGGCGATAATTATTATAATCTATTGGTGATAATTGATATGATTATAGACGGAACGGATTAGACCGGGAAAGATGAAAGAAAATCAAAATGAGGAGCAAGAAAGAGTCCTCGCGCAAATGCGCGACGTGATGGGCACACATGCGCGACGTGATGGGAGCACATGCGCGACGTGATGGGCGCACATGCGCGAGGTAGACAGAACCTTGCGCGCACATGCGAGAAGAAAGACGCGCATATGCGCGAGTAGCTCATGGCAAAGGCAGAGGACCTCGCGCATATGCGCGAGATAAGGTGCGCATATGCGCGAGGAGGGGTATCGGTACGACTCGAGTCCAGAGAATGTCGCGCACATGCGCGGAAGGACGTCGCGCATATGCGCGACTTGCGATAAGTTCGGACAGAATGTTCAGCGCATATGCGCGGGACTCTGGCGCGCATATGCGCCAGGCATGCATCACGAAAAATCGACATTTGGTCTCTTGGAATGCAACGTGTATATATATATATATATCTACACATTACACAAATGGATTCAGAAGAAAAAAGGGAGAGAACTGAGGAAGGGAAGCTCCAAATCTTACGCCTTTTTACTTTAATCCGTCTATCCGATTTTGAATCTGACTTCAGTACCGAGTTCCTATCAACGCAGGCTACAACTGGACGTAAGTTTTGTTACGTTTAGACATGTTCTGAAATTATGATGTTGTTAGAATTAAATGGAATTCATATATGATGTTCTTGACATGTTAGACATCATAGAATCGAAGTCAGATTAAAGAATAGACTGTTTATGAAATTGTTATGAATTTCAAAGTTGATTTAGTTGAAATTCTATATCAGAGTTGTGTTATTATTCAGATTTTGAATTGTACGGATACTGATTATGAGTTCTGGTATTATTTCTGTGATGTTGAGATTGACGGGGTATCAAGACTGTATCGTTATGCCGTCGAAACATCAGTTGATTTAGATTGATCAGATTCAGTAATGATTTCGATTGTATCGTGATATCGTTGATATGAATTAGATTGTGCCTTGTTCAGATATGGATCAGATTATATACCGATTTGAGTATTGATCAGAACAGGTCTTGAATTGAGTTATATACTGATATGGTATTTATATGATTGTCATTGCATGACTGGGTATGGGCAGATTGACATACAAGACTTCGTCTTCATCAGATCGTGAAGAGGAAATGTATAAATAAATGTTGATTCGGGATTGCACAACTCAAGTTAGGTTTGACTTGAGTTTCCCAAAATCACATACTTTACTTTATTGCATTGATATTTGCAGATTATCAGATTGATATGTTTAGTCTATTGAATTATAGCAGAGCCAGAGTTTGAGTCTAGGGCAGATCAGCCTAGCTAGGGCAGAACCGCCGAGTCTTTGTCAGAACCGCGTAGACTCTAGACTTACGGTGTATCGATGAGCTTAGATGTAGACCGACGTCTATTGTAGACATTCGATACATCATACCCAAGTCTAAATTAGATCAGGATCCCTAGATTAGAATGAGAGATGAGTCGAGTCTTAGATATCGAAACTTGAACTCGATTTACAGATCCGTATTGATTTATGTTTCGTAGATTACGATTCATGTTTTATTTACAGACTGGTATTGATACATGTTGTTTGATTATGCTACATGTAATAAGATATAATTCATGCTTTTATGTTGATTCAGTTAACTGCATGTATACATTATTTATACTGGGATTTGTTCTCACCGGAGTATCCGGCTGTTGTCTTGTTTTGTATGTGTGCATGACAACAGGTGGGACAGGATCAGGGTCAAGAAGATGATGAGAGAAGACGAGTTTAGAGTGGTGATTCCGGACTTGGATGTAGACTTGGTTTAATAGTAGAAATTAGTAGTTGAACCTTAGACTAGTTTGAATAATTATTGTACAGTATTGTACTTTTATACTGAGATGTATACTAGTTAGATTCCATTACGTTCCGCACTTACATTTTAAAAAGAAATTTTTTTTAGACCCTGTTTATCTTACTTAATAATTAAATCCCAAAGATGATTAAGAAGATGATTAGCGTCCGGGTCCCTACATCAACTATATTTTAAACAATGAAAAACAATTATTTAATAAAATCATTATCCATTTTCAGCCCTCGGTCTCCGTTCTTCGATCGCAACTCGAATAACCTTTTAAAATTACATTTTAATGCAACTATGTGGAAAAATATATTTTAAAAATGATAATATGCACCACATAATTAATTTATACAATTAAAACATTTATTAAAATACACAAAGAATTTAATAATTGCATGCATGTGGTTCGCATGGACCTTTAATTTCGGTTTACATTAGAAGTCGTAGGAAAAGCTTTGGTGTTAAATTATCGTGTTCACGGGTTGTGTTACGTTGTTTGTGATGCGTAGTTGTTTTGGGGCATTGGTTTGAGTTTGAATCAGTGTCATAGCATACAAGATGGGTCTTGAGTGGTTGGTTCACGGTTCGTATGATCGAGTGAGTAGGATTAAGTCACAAGTGTATGGAATTCCGTTTGTTCACAATTCCAGTAGGTAAACGGACCCGAAGCCAGACCCTTACATGGGGTTCGTGCCCTAGTTTCCTTCGAAATGAGAAATTCCAGCATCTACCCGGACCCGTACCCTGGCCCTAACACGGGGTCCGTGAACTCGTAAAAAAAATAAAATTTTTTTTAGGAATTGTTTTGAGGTTTGAAGTCATAAGTACGATGCTAAAATTTAGTACGATGATTAAACGAGGTCGAGTCCCGAGATATTTTTAATGTCATAAGGAAATTTGTCATATTTGGGTGTGAGCATGAATATACGTTTAAGTTATGGAAGATAGGTATTCGAAGTCATGTTAGTATGTGCAGCAGTGGCCCCAAGCGAGATCCAACGAATTCCTCAACGATATGTAAGTATGTTCGACGTGCAAAAGAAATTATTTTTATTTTTTGAGGTATGCTAAATGTCTTGTGATCAAATTATGAACGGGTTTGGAAGTCAATGAACGTGGCCGAGGACCTCTCACCCTTGTAAAGCATGACCAGGTTTAGATCAGGATTGGAAAGCGGTAAAGCAAGACCAAGGACCAAACCACCCGGTAAAGCATGACCAGGGATCTCATGTATGTGGTAGTGGACTTTCCTTGCCAGCCTATTACGATGGTTTAGTCTGGTCAGGCGCATTTATGTATGGGTCATTTGGTTTGAAACATATCTGTACGCAAAATGATGTTATGTATGCTCAAGTATGTATGATGCATGTATGTATAAGAAAAGTTTTATGATGATGACACGTCTACCTTTATGCTACTACGTTCAAGTTTCAAGTATGTTTATGATATTACGTTTAAGTTTCAAGTCTGTAAGCCATACTTTAAAGATGCATGTGGTTTTATTATGTAGTACTTGATATCTCCAGTTTATACATTTTGAGTCTTTAGACTCACTAGACTTGATCGATGCAGGTGAGGATGACTTTGAGGAGACGAGGGGTGGGGATCAATGAGCCGGCTTGGACTACGCAGGAGGCTAAACCCGAGGACCACCCATGTCTTAAGATTTTATGCATGCCGATTTTAAAACTTTTATTTCACGTTATGGTTTAAGATGTTTAAACAAGAGTTTTTCTTAGGCAAACTTTGTTTGTGATCTCTTTTATTGCAAATATTTTGGATGAATAGTTTATTGATGATCGAAATTTGAAAGTTTTTTTTGTATTTAAAAAAATTTTAATTTTTCAGAAAATTTTAAATAGTTTAAAAGTACGGTACCTTAAAGTTTTAAATTCATTCATGTAATATGTATCTAGTCATGATTTTAGCATGTGCATGTTTGAGTTCAATTTACGTGCATCTTATGATATTAGTATTATGTTCATGCATGTTGGGTTTACGTGTTGAGTAAATGTTGGAACAGTATGCCTCCCAGACGTAGGATTGTGCGTGAAGTAGGCGATTATAATAGGGAAGCCCAAGATGGGGAGAGGGTCACTCCTCCTCGTCCACCCCCAGATATGCAGGCCCAGATGCTTGCAGGAATGACTCAGTTCTTTGCACAGTTTGCGGGGAACAAAGCTACCGTGGATCCAGGGGCGAGGCCCAGACCAGAGGCAGTTTTCGAGAGGTTTATGAAGATGGATCCGAAGGAGTTCTCGGGGACTACTGACCCGATGATAGCTGAAGGATGTGCTAATTCCATCGAAGTCATTTTTACGTTTATGGAGCTGCAGGATGCAGACATGGTCAGGTGTGCCACATTCCTTCTGACAAGAGACGCTAGATTGTGGTGGGAGAGCGCTTCTGTATCGGTGAATTTGCAGACCTTTTCTTGGGATGGCTTTAAGGAGGTCTTTTACTCCAAGTACTTCACTGAGGAAGTACGATACAGACTAACCAGGGAGTTCATGATGCTGCGTTAGAGAGACAGCAGCGTAGCTGATTTCGTGAGGAAGTTCGAGAGGGGGTGTCACTTGGTGGCCCTAATTGCTAACGATGCCCGGGAGAAGTTGAGGCATTTTATGGATGGTTTGCCGCGGATCTTGCGCCGTGGTGTGAGAGTTACTGGTCATACCACCTATGCCGTTGCCGTGTCTAGAGCCTTGGCGGCAAAACAGGACCAGAGAGACATAGAGGTCGACAGACAGGGCAAGAGGCCCGACCATGCACCTCAGCAGCGGCAGCAGTTGCAGCAACAGCGACCTCAGTTTAAGAGACCTTTCCAAGGACCGCAATGGAAGAGGCCATTTCAGGGACTGCCGAAAGGCAAAGGTCCTATTCCTCAGCAGAAGGCTCCTCAGCGGCCGGTAGAGCACTCGGTGTGCCCGAAGTGCAACCGTCAGCATCCAAGACAGTGTTTATGGGGATCGGGCAAGTGCTTCAAATGCGGAGCCAACGATCATATTCTGAGAGACTGCCCGTAGTGGAGGCAGCCGACCCAGGGAAGAGTGTTCACCATGCAAGCAGAGGAGGCGAATCCAGATACGACCCTATTGATTGGAAATATTTTCATAAAGAGAGTAGTCACGAAGGCCTTGATAGATTCAGGGGCCACTCACTCTTTTATTTCGGAGATGTTCGCTAATCATTTGGACGTCAAGTCAATTTGACTCGACGTGAGCTATTCAGTGACAGTCCCATCAGGGGAAGAATTGTCAGCTACTAGCGTGGTCAGAGACATCGATCTCAAACTGCAAGGCCACCTAGTGTATGTCGAGATAATCATGTTGTCGATGCCAGAATTTGATATTATCTTGGGAATGGACTGGCTGACGAAGAACAGAGTTCTCATTGATATCCATAAAAAGTCAGTGTTGGTAAGACCTTTGGGCATGAAGCAGTTTCTCTTTATGCCAGATAGATGGAAGAGTTTCCCTCGCATGATCTCTTGTATGTAGGCACAGAGACTTATTCATAAGAGTTGTCAGGCTTTCTTGGCCAGCATTGTTTTCGCACCTGACGTACCCACTCCGTCAATATCTGATGTACCGATTGTCAGATATTTTCCTGACGTCTTTCCCGACGACGTCACAGGCCTTCCACCAGAGAGAGAGGTGGAGTTCGCCATCGACCTTATGCTAGGCACTGTGTCAATTTCAAAGGCACCGTACCGTTTAGCTCTAGCTGAGATGTTAGAACTCAAGCAGCAGATTCAGGATCTCTTGGATAAAGAATTCATCCGCCCTAGTTTCTCACCATGGGGCGCACCAGTAATTTTCGTAAAGAAGAAAGATGGGAGCATGAGGTTGTGTATCGATTACCGAGAACTAAACGATCAAGAACAAATACCCACTACCAAGGATCGAGGACTTGTTCGATCAGTTGAAGGGAGCCACAGTGTTCTCTAAGATAGATCTACGATCTGGGTATCATCAGCTGAAGGTAAAGGATGCAGAAGTTCATAAGACAGTCTTTAGAACCAGGTATGGACACTACGAGTTCTTAGTAATGTCATTTGGACTAACGAATGCTCCAACGTTATTTCTGGGATCGTTGACACGAGGTCTTCAATTTGAGGTATAAATTTTATATTTTTGGTGATGTTTTAAATTCGTCGATTTTTGGAATAAATCCGATAAATTGTTAAATCATACAGAAATTGAAGATTGTTGAATAGTGTATGATTTTAACGAAGAAGAGATGATTATAGTGATGTTGTTTTGAATTATTCTCAATTTATTATAATTAGGGAATTTTAATCGTTGAATTGAGATTAAAGATTTATTTGTCAGTTATTATTAATTTTGATAAATATATGCGGTAGAATAACCGACAAGAAACTATATTTTGAAGTCGGAATTGAATTATGTTATGATTTGAATTTGATATGAATTTTCGAAGTTTCAAAAGATATTTGAAACTTATATTGTTGATATTGAATGATGTTATTGATTGAAATGAATGTATTATTGATGTAGATAGATTTTTATACAGAAATCTAAAGCTACAGTGGACTGGAAACGAAGAATTGAGGTATGTTGCTAGCGGGTAACATACGACAGGTATCTGTATTATATGATATATGTTTGATTGGTTTGAATGAGAATACTTGTCTATATGCCTTATTTGTTGAGTTTATGTGGCATACATGACATTGTGATTTGAATATCGATGTATAAAATAAATGTTTTGTTAACACACATCGTTTGATGCATACATCGATACATGACATGCACGTTGAGTTATGATCCTTGGATACCCTGATATGATTTGATTGGATTATGGGGTTTGTGAACACAATGCTATGTTTGGTATTACATGACCCTTAAAACATAGACATTTGTGGCCCCGACGATTGATTGAGATTTGGGATTTGATGGCACTTTGTCGACGCTATCATACGAGTATCCCTGATTGAGGCCGGTGTGCCAGCTTGAGCATTGATTTGATAGCGATTCGTTTGATTCTGACATGTGCTCAGTGGATGAGCATTTGACCTGATGCCTCCACGACATACATTCATTGCATACCATATATCATTGTTTTGATATCTGTGGTATATATGATGGTTGTTCCATACGGAGCTTTGCTCACCCCCAAGGGAGGCTGTTGTTGTCTTTGTGTGTGGACAATGGCAGGTACTCCAGGATATCAGGAGGCCGGAGAGGGTACTTCTGGAGGGAGTCACAGTTTGGGCTGAGGTTTATATTTTGTTCCCAGTATATATTTATATGTATTTATATACCGGGGCATGTCATGATGATATGAGATGTTTGTATGTGATTGGTTTTGAGTATGTGTGGGCATGTTTGTGATGTGAGATTAAATACTATTTTTAGTATTCAAACTATAGAAGAAACATTTTGGGCTCATCGTAAAGAAAATTTAAACTCGTTTTCCGCTGTAATTAGTTAACCCTAATCAGATTGCATTGTAATAACGATCAGGAACTAAGGGCCCCACACGGAGTGGTATCAGAGCATAGCTGGGACTGCTCGATTGAGTCTTGTGTACACGTAAATAGGCACAAATGAATTGTGCGTATGTGTTTGATTTATTTGTATTACTTGCTCCTACTTGATTTAGTTTGAGTAAGTTGTTGATGAGATTTATGATATGAGATGATGTGAAATTGATATTGATTGGTGATATTCATACTCTAATTAGTAGATGGATCCCACGAATGAAACTGCGAGTAGCAGTACGGAGAGAATAGTTGGACAATTTGAAGGATTGTTTATGGATGTAGTGATGGCTCGATTCCAGGATTTAAAACCACCGAAGTTCTTTGGCACTAAGAGTGCTGAAAGAGCAGAGGCCTGGTTGAAGGATATTGAGCATTTGTTTAATATCGTTGAATATTCCAAGGCTCGTCGAATGAAACTTGCTTTGTATCAATTAAAAGACCGAGCAAAATCTTGGTGAGAAGCCGCTGAGATTAGACTGAAAGAAGCCGGGATTGAAGTCACATGGGATGTCTTCAAGGCCCAGTTTTTGGAGCAGTATTCCCCTCCTTCCTATTATACTGCCCAAGAGAATGAATTCAATAGTCTGCAGTAGGGAACGATGACTGTTGCAGAGTATGCTTCGAAATTTTCTACGTTGTTGAAGTATGCACCTCACGTAGCTTGAAATGCAAAAGCAAAATATAACAGGTTTGTAAATGGATTGAATCCTGCTTTATATACTTTTGTTGTTTCTGGATTGCCTACCAGCTACGCAGAGGCAGTTGAACGAGCTTAGGCAGCCGAGGCTGGACTCAGGCGAGGTGGTCCACAGTATACTCCTCCACCACCAGTGTCAGCTCAGCAGCCTACATTGCGCCCAAGAGGTAAAAAGTTCAAGAAGACTGGTTTTGATTCTTCTTCTTCTTCGAGTTCGAGTGGATCCTAGAGAGGGAGTCCTGTGATTGCTCCTTACTGTAGCCATTGTGTGGGTAAACATACTATCGAGCAGTGTCGAGGTATGTTTGTTACTTGTTATCAGTGTGGGCAGGAAGGCCATTTCTATCGAGTATGTCCGAACAGGGGTACGACTTCTTCTCAACTCCAGCCAGGATTTAGAGGTGGCCCGAGCATGATGAGACTTGCTGTTCATGTTCCTTCTTTTCAGCAGTCGAGTGTCCCACGATATCGAGGACCAGGTGGTCAGACTGCTCAAGTCCCTCCTCAAGTTGGAGTGTATGCCATGACCGAGGATCAGGCAAAAGAAGCTCTTGGTGGTGTGATTGTAGGTATTTGCATGCTTTGCGATTATCTTGCACGTATTTTATTTGATACAAGAGCATCTCATTCATTCATATCTAATGCATTTGTTGCATCTCATGGTATTGAGTGTACCCCGTTGTATGATACATTATCGATAGCCATGCCAGCGAGAAAGATTATTTTTTCTGAACAAGTTGTGCATAATTGTGTATTGATATACGAGGATAATGTGATGTTCTTGAATTTGATTGTTCTCCCAATGCACGACTTTGATTGTATTGTTGGCATGGATATCTTGACGACAAATTGAGCTACTATTGATTGTTTTCATGGAGTGGTTCGATTTCGACCAATTGATAGACCCAATTTTATGGCAAGGGTTCCCAAGCCAAAATTCCATTGGAATCTTCTTTGGAAATGTCTCGACTTTTGACTAGCGGAGATGAGGGTTATTTTATCTACGCTATTGATATCTCTAAGAAGGAACCTTCTTTATCTGAGATTCGTGTTGCGAAAGAATTCCCGGATGTATTTTCCGATGAGATTCCTGATTTTCTTCCTCATCGAGAAGTTGAGTTTAGTATTGATCTTGTGCCGGGGACTGCTCCCATATCTAAAGCTCCCTATCGCATGGCACCATTTGAATTGAAAGAATTGAGAGAACAATTACAGGATCTTCTCGATAAGGGATATATTCGACCGAGTGTTTTACCTTGGGGAGCTCCAGTTTTATTTGTTCGAAAGAAAGATGGTACTATGCGAATGTGTATCGATTATAGGCAATTGAATCGGGCTATTGTGAAAAACAAGTACCCACTTCCTCATATTGATGACTTATTTTATCAGCTTCAGGGTACTTCTGTATACTCGAAGATTGATCTTCGTTCTGGATATCATCAATTACGAGTTCGAGACGAAGATGTGCCCAAAATTGCTTTTCGTACGAGGTATGGCCACTACGAGTTTTTGGTTATGCCTTTTGGTCTCACGAATGCTCCTGCTGTCTTTATGGATCTAATGAATCGTATCTTTCGAGATTATCTCGACCGATTCGTTATTGTATTTATTGATGATATTCTTGTATATTCAAAATCGAAAAAGGAGCATGCTGAACATTTGAGACTGTTACTTCAAACTCTTCGTACTAGTCACTTATATGCTAAATTGTCCAAATGCGAATTCTGGATGGACAAAGTGATATTTTTGGGCCATTTCATTTTGAGACATGGCATATCTGTTGATCCTGCAAAGGTCGATGCTGTAATGAATTGGCCAAGACCTACGAATGTTCCTGAAATTCGTAGCTTCATGGGTTTAGCTGGATATTATCGTCGTTTTATTGAATGATTTTCGAAAATAGCTAAACCTATTACTCAACTGACACAGAAGAATCAACGATTCATTTGGTCAGATGAATGTGAAGCTAGTTTTCTTGAATTGAAGACGAGATTGACCACAGCACCTGTGCTTACTATTCCCTCAGGTACCAGAGGATTTGTAGTGTGTACAGATTCGTCTGGTAAAGGTTTGGGTTGTGTTCTGATGCAACATGGCAAAGTGGTTGCTTATGAGTCTCGTCAATTGAAATCTCATGAAACACGTTATCCTGTTCATGATCTCGAATTGGCCGCCATTGTGTTTGCTTTGAAGATTTGGCGCCATTACTTGTACGGAGAAAAGTTTGTTATCTATTCGGACCATAAGAGTCTGAAATATCTCTTTCTCAATCTGATTTGAATATGAGGCAACGCAGATGGATGGATCTCCTGAAGGATTTTGATTGTGAGATTCAATATCACCCTGGATCGGTGAATGTTACTGCGGATGCCCTTAGTCGGAAAGTTCATGATTCTGTTTTAGCTTCTGTTTGTGTCGCCAAGGTACATGAGGATATATGTACTTCTGGTTGGACTTTTCACTCGAACTGGAATTCTGTCACTATCTCAGCATTGCAAATTGAATCGAACTTGATATCAAAAATACGAAAGGCCTAACGAAGCGATGCTCAGATCCAAAAGTCGAAAGAACTTGTATCTGCAGGACATCAGTCTGGATTTCAGATTATTTCTGATGGTTCTTTACGACTTAATGGTCGGCTGGTAGTTCCTAATGGTTTTGATTTGAAATCTGCCCTTCTTCGAGAAGCACATTGTAGCAAATACAGTATTCAACCTGGAGGTTGAAAGATGTATTTGACATTGAGACCTCAATTCTAGTGGAAACGTATGAAGAAGGACATTGCTGAGTTTATTTCTAAATGTCTTGTCTGCCAGCAAGTGAAAGCCGAGATAATGAAACCTGGAGGATTGCTCCATAGTCTTGAAATCCCGAAATGGAATTGGGAACATATTGCTATAGATTTTGTGACTCATTTACCTCTTTCGCCCAAGGGCTGTGATGCTATTTGGGTTATTATTGATCGGCTTTCGAAATCTGCGCATTTTATTCCGTATGAACGGACTTATCCTTATAAGAGAATGGCCCGTTTATACATTGAGAATGTTGTGAGACTGCATGGTGTGTCAGTCTTGATTGTATCTGATTGTGATCCCAGATTTGCTTCTAAATTCTGGGGTAGTTTTCAGGAAGTGATGGGTACGCGTTTGGCTATGAGTACTGCTTATCATCCTCAAACTGATGGCCAGACTGAGCGTAGGATTCAAACGTTAGAGGATATGTTACGTGCGATAGTGATGGATTTCAGAATGGGATGGCAAGATGCCTTACCATTGGTTGAATTTTCTTATAATAATAGCTTTCAGACGAGTATCGGTGTTGCACCATTTGAAGCTCTATATGGGAGACGATGTAGATCACCATTATTCTGTAATGAAATTGGTGAAAGACAATTGACTGGACCTGAAATGATATAGGAAATGAACGATAAGGTTCAGTTGATTCGGTAGCGGATGGAAGCTGCTCAGGATCGTCAAACGAGTTATGCGAACAAACGAAGACGACCCTTGGAATTCCTGAAAGGTGACAGAGTGTTTTTGAAAATATCTCTCTTTAGAGGCACTGTTCGATTCGGCATGCGAGGGAAATTATCTCCTCGATATGTTGGTCCATACGAGATTCTGGATCGAGTTGGTGATCTTGCGTATCGATTGGCATTGCCACCAGCTCTATCTGCCATTCACGATGTGTTTCATGTTTCTATGTTGAGGAAATATGAACCAGACCCATCACATGTGCTTGCACCTGATGATGTTGAACTTGATCCTTCTCTTTCCTATGTCGAACAACCTGTCCGCATTATGGATCGAAAGCAAAAGATATTGCGAAATAAATCGATTCCGTTGGTTCGAGTACAATGGACCCGACATGGGGTGGAGGAATCGACGTGGGAATTGAAAAGCAAGATGCGAGATTCATATCCGCATTTGTTTGATTCTATTCCATCTGTTCCATTGTATTCAATGTATGATGATCCATTTACTAATTTTAGTTTTGATATGTACTATAACTGGTGACATATTATATGTTTGCCAATGTTAATTATATAGAGATGTTTGAGATTTCGTGGATGAAATCTTTTAAGTTGTGGAGAAATGTGAGACCCCGAGAATAAAATAGTATTGATGACATTTTTGTAAATAAGTTGAAAAATAATGAATTAATTTTTAACAATAAAATATGACATATCTTGGTCATATGAAGTCCAAATGATTTGATATTTGGATATAACGTAGAAAACTCAAAGATATAGAAGTTTCATGTTTTGAATTTTGAAAAATTTGATCGTTTGACTTGTCCAAAGCCATATACCGGCGTTAAAATTTTAAATATTAAATATTATATTATATTATTTTATTTTATTAATATAATATAATATTAAAAAAAAAAAGATAACTCTGAAACTCACGTGAAAGTGAGTTTCAAAATGTTAAACAGGGGAGAGAGTGAGACGAGAGCAGGGAGATAGAGAGATAAGGGTTGTGGGGACCCGGACGCTAATCAATTCTTAATCGTCATCAGGATCAATTTACTAATCAAGTAATTAGGGTCATAAATTTTTTTCTTTTTAAAATGCGGAATGTAGTGAAATCAAACTAATATACAACTCAGTATAAAATAAAGTACAAGTCCTGTACCGTCTACAAATCAGTAAAACTAAGGTTCAACATCTAAATATCAAGTGTCAAAACTCTATATACATCAAAGTCCGAAGTCTCCACTCTATCACGATCTCTCCTCATCTCCTGGACTCTGATCCTGTCCCATCTGTTGTCATGTACACATACAAACAAGATAACAGCCGGATAATTCCGGTGAGAATATAATCCCAGTATAAATCAACGAAACATGCAATCATATGATAAACATAGAAGCATGGATAGATAACAGCAATATATATCAAAAGCTGAACCATAATCAATATCAAACTGTCGACAATGCTCGTGACTCCACGACTCAGACTAGTCTCAATCCTAGTCTAGGGATCCCGGTTTCCAGATGTGGTATTCCTATATCGACCAACAGTAATAGAAAAGACTCCAGTTCTATCCACGTCGATATAACCAAACATCCAGTGTCCTGACCTAACCGTCATGGACTGTGGCTCTATTGCCAATATCTTATCTTGTGACATCGTGCAATATGCCCGTGGCGATCCCGTCACTATCTGGCACATCTGTCCCAATATTTCTACACCATCTAGTGACATCGTGCAATGTGCCCGTGGCGATCCCACCACTATCAGGCACTTCTGTCACAAGATTACTCGTCTAATAGCTGCTATCTATAATTCAAGAGAACAAGTATATCAATCAAATCAATGTAAATATCAATGCAATAAAATAAAGTATAAGCTTTAGGGAAACTCAAGTCTAAACTGACTCAAGTCGATCTCCCAATACCACATTGAATTATACCTTTCGTTTGTGGTCTCGATCTGACGCAATCTCAGTTCTGAACTGAAGACTATCTCTGTAAATCTGAAAAGACACGTCGAGAATCATAATATCAACATTCTATTCTCAATTCAACACTGAATCTGATTAATCTGAATTTAATTCAAAATCAACGGCATAGTGGTACCATCTCAGTATCCCCGTCAATACAACATCACCAGATAACAGTTACACTCCATAACCCTTATCCAATACATTCTATAATCATCTATAATTCAAATCTGTCCAATATCAACCGATATATGTCTGAAAATTCATAATAATTCCATAATCAAGCTGTTTCTTAATCTGACTTCGATTCTACGATGTCTAACATATCAAGAACATCATATATGAATCCTATTCAATTCTGACAATGACATAATTTCAAAGCATGTCAAAACGTAGCAAAACTTACGTCAAGTTGTAGCCTACGTTGATAGGATTACAGTACTGAAGTCAGATTACAATTCGGACGGACGGATTTCTCACAAAAGGCGTAAGGATTTTCAACACATATACAAGAACCTTTTCTCGATTCTTCTCTTTTCTTTCTACTGAAGGAAACAAACGTATATATGTATATATATCCTAAGTTGCATGTTTCAGCAACGTGTCATTTTTTCTTGAATCTCGGTTGGCGCTCGGGCGGTGCTAAACTACCGCTCGGGTGCGGCATTCTCTGTCCATGTGCTTTTTTATTATGCACTGGCGCTCGGGCGGTCAAAAGATACCGCTCGGGCGCCGCATCCTCTGCCCAAAACATGCTCCTGTTGAACATTGGCGCTCGGGCGGTTATTTTCTACCGCTCGGGCGCCAATAGTTCTGTCTAAAAATTGCACCCTTCATATGCTTTGGCCAATCTGGTCTCGTAATAGCCCGTCTATAATTATATCAATTCATAATCAATAATCTCATATTAACAGAATCAAAATCTCGGGCATTACAAGGGTTTTGATTTTTCTTTTCGATTGTGCGACTTATCGGTTTATCCAATCGATGAACCGACTTCAGTTCTGGGATCATTGACACGAGGTCTTCGATTTGAGGTATAAATTTTATATTTTTGGTGATGTTTTAAATTTGTCGATTTTTGGAATAAATCCAATAAATTGTTAAATCATACAGAAATTGAAGATAGTTGAATAGTGTATGATTATAACGAAGAAGAGATGATTATACTGATGTTGTTTTGAATTATTCTCAATTTATTATAATTAGGGAATTTTAATCGTTGAATTGAGATTGAAGAATTATTTATCAGTTATTATTAATTTTGATAAATATATACGGTAGAATAACCGACAAGAAACTATATTTTGAAGTCGGAATTGAATTATGTTATGATTTGAATTTGATATGAATTTTCGAAGTTTCAAAAGATATTTGAAACTTATATTGTTGATATTGAATGATGTTATTGATTGAAATGAATGTATTATTGAAGTAGATAGATTTTTAAACTGAAATCTAAAGTTACAGTGGACTGGAAACGAAGAATTGAGGTATGTTGCTAGCGGGTAACATACGACAGGTATCTGTATTATATGATATATGTTTGATTGATTTGAATGAGAATAAATGTCTATATGCCTTATTTGTTGAGTTTATGTGGCATTCATGACATTGTGATTTGAATATCGATGTATAAAATAAAAGTTTTGTTAACACACATCGTTTGATGCATACATCGATACATGACATGCACGCTGAGCTATGATCCTTGGATACCCTGATATGATTTGATTGGATTCTGGGGTTTGTGAACACAATGCTATGTTTGGTATTACATGACCCTTAAAACATAGACATTTATGGCCCCGACGATTGATTGAGATTTGGGATTTGATGGCGCTTTGTCGACGCTATCATACGCGTATCCCTGATTGAGGCCGGTGTGCCAGCTCGAGCATTGATTTAATAGCGATTCGTTTGATTCTGACATGTGCTCAGTGGATGGGCATTTGACCTGATACCTCCACGACATACATGAATTGCATACCATATATCATTGTTTAGATATCTGTGGTATATATGATTGTTGTTCCATACGGAGCTTTGCTCACCTCCAAGGGGGGCTGTTGTTGTCTTTGTGTGTGGACAATTGCAGGTACTCCATGATATCAGGAGGCCGGAGAGGGTACTTCTGGAGGGAGTCACAGTTTGGGCTGAGGTTTATATTTTGTTCCCAGTATATATGTATATGTATTTATATACCGGGGCATGTCCCGATGATATGAGATGTTTGTATGTGATTGGTGTTGAGTATGTGTGGGCATGTTTATGATGTGAGATTAAATACTATTTTTAGTATTCAAACTATAGAAGAAACATTTTGGGCTCATCGTAAAGAAAATATAAACTCGTTTTCCGCTGTAATTAGTTAACCCTAATCAGATTGCATTGTAATAACGATTAGGAGCTAAGGGCCCCACAGTTTTAATGCAGTATAGTCGGGTTATAGCTTATTGCTCCAGACAGTTGAAGGTTCACGAGAAGAACTACCCGACTCATGATCTTGAGTTAGCTGCCGTTGTCTTTGCGTTGAAGATATGAAGACATTATTTGTATGGCGAGAAATGCCAAATATTTACTGATCACAAGGGTCTCAAGTACTTCTTCACTCAGAAAGAGCTGAACATGAGACAAAGACGATGGTTAGAGTTAGTTAAAGACTACGATTGTGAGATTAGCTATCATCTGGGTAAAGCTAATGTTGTGGCAGATGATTTGAGCAGAAAGGTTGCAGTCGTAGCACAACTGCCAGTACAAAGATCTATGCAGTCAGATATTCAGAGATTTATGTTAGAGTTTTATCCTATGGGCAGAGCTCCTAAGCTGTCTAATATGACAGTCCAGTCTTGTTTGTTTGACCGAATCCGTAGAGGTCAGCCTTTAGATGAGCAGTTGCAGAAATGGAGACTGAAGGGTGAAGCCAAGGGTAGTGTACTCAACGCAGTGTCCGATGGTATTGTGAGGTACAGAGGAAGGATGTGGGTGACTAGTGTTGATTCAATCAGAGAGGATATTCTGAAAGAGGCACATGCATCTCCGTATTCCATTCATCCAGGAGGTACCAAGATGTACAAGGATTTGCAGATTCTGTATTGGTGGCCAGGTATTGATAAGTGCAAGATTTGCACTTATTTTATATTAAATTCCATTTTTGAATTATGCTTGTTTCGAACAGAATTATGCGTTTTGGTTTGTTTTGATTGTCTTTTCAAGAATGGAGAAAATAGCGACACGAAGTCAAGTGGACCAAGAAAACGACATACCGCGCAACCTAGAGCACACCAACGGTTAGTGGTGCGCGCGCGATCGCGCCACATCACGCGCAGCCGCGCGCGCAAAGATGAGTCACCCGAGCAGAACACGCGCGCCATCGCGCCAACTCTTGCGCACCCACGCGCACCCATACAAGCGAATGACCAGACGCCTATGCGCCATCGCGCCAGTTCTCGCGCTACCGCGCGCACACATGCACGGCCAGACACAGCAGCTCGCGCGCCACCGCGCCATTTTCACCGCCACCGCGCGCACGCCGCGTCTCAAAATAATATATAAGGTGTGAGTAGGTCAATATGAGGTTACATGCCGTTTTGGACGAAAATACAGAGGGAAGACTCGGAGCGAAGGCGAGACGGAGGCAAGACACGCGAAGATCGATTACAAAGACGAAGAGCGACGAATCTGGGGACAGAGACGACACTTCGGATTTTTTATCTGTCTTTTGCATTTCTATTTTCTCATATGGCAATGTCTAAAACTTTGAATATGCGTCGTTTTTATTTCGATTTCGTGATGAACTAATTTGCCATTCTAGAGAATGATGTAGCTTAGTGGACACGATGATTTGACGTGGTTATTTTATAAGATTGAATTCCATTTCATGTTTACTTGTGTTTCTCTGTGTTTATTGCACTGAAATTTACTGGCCATAAATTGTTTGTTGTTTGATTAATTCTACAACTCGGGAGAGGGACTAGGATTATAGATCATTAGAACACATCGTTAAATGTTTATAGCGTTCGGAAGGCGTATAACTTTAGCGAGGCTTAGTAAGAACATTGTTTGCATTTATCTATGAAACTTAGATTCTAATTAGGAATAATTGAATCGAAGTTGATAGATACAGTATTCGTCACTTGGGAAAGGGGGAATAAAATAATCTAAGTGTTCTTGGTCATTAAATAATTGGAATTCAGGAATATAAATTCAACTGTGAATATTTATCGTGGAAACTTTGTGAAATCATTTCTCTAGATATTTTCTCTCATTATTATTTCTCAATTCGGTGATTTAATTAATTCATTGTTTTCAATTAATTCGTTCAAACAACCCAACCTTTTATTTGATTCTTCTAAATAAAGTTGAGACTATTTTAATTACGAGCACTGATATACATTTTTTATACACACTCATCGTGGGATCGATATATGTACTCTAACAAGTACTAAAACTTGACACCGTACACTTGCGGTAGTGAAAACACGCAACAAGTTTTTGGCGCCGTTGCCAGGGAGTGTCAAATTTGAATTTATATTAGTATCATTACCAATTAGTCTAGATTTTAATTTACAGCTTTTATTTTTATTTTATTTTAAATTGATTGAGTTTTTCATTTTCTCTGCTTGACATTGCATGCTAAGATTGCAAAACCCAAACTCGCTTATTTTTTATCCGGAGATCGAACGAACTGCAAGAAGATTAAGAAAAGCGAGAAGGGAAGAAATCAAAGCGATGGCTGATAACAGAGAAAACGACAGACAGATGCCGTCTGAGGCTATACCAATCAGAGATCACTTTCGACCAGTGATCAACACGCACTATTCTGGCATTGCTCGAGGAACCATCAACGCCAACAATTTCGAGCTTAAGCCCGCATTGATAAACATGGTTCAACAGAACCAGTTTGGGGGAGCCCATACTGCAGATCCTCATCTACATCTCAGAACATTCTTGGAGATTATGGACACGGTAAAAATAAATGGTGTTTCTGATGATATTATTCGGCTGCGCTTGTTTCCTTTTTCTCTTAGGGACCAAGCTAGAGGATGGCTCCAAACATTGCCACTGGGGAGCATCACGACATGGGAGGAGCTGGCGACAAAATTTCTGGCAAAGTACTTTCCCCCTGCGAAGTCTGCACAATTAAAGATTGAGATCAGCACTTTTAGACAGACTGACTTCGAGCAATTGTATGAAGCTTGGGAAAGGTATAAGGAGTTGTTGAGGAGGTGCCCAAATCATGGTTTTGAAGACTGGGTACAAATCGAACTTTTCTATAATGGATTGAATGGTCAAACGCGTACAACTGTGGATGCAGCGGCAGGTGGCACGATCTTTGCCAAATCTCCTGCTCAAGCCTACGACTTGCTTGAGCAGATGACTATTAATAGCTACCAATGGCCATCTGAGAGGTTAGGAATACAAAGGACTGCTGGAGTTTATGTTGTGGATCCTATCACATCACTCACTGCGCAAGTATCAGCATTGACTACACAGATAGCGACTATGAATAAAGTGAGTACATCAAACACTGAGGGACAATCGTTTGTTGTTGAAAAATTGAAAGTTCCTGAAGAGGTACAGTACGTCACCAACAAGAACTTTGGAGGCTATGGAGGATATAGAGGTAACCCTCCTCCTAATACTTATCATCCTGGTTTGAGAAACCATGAAAATTTTTCTTACGCAAATAATAAGAATGTATTGAATCCTCCACCGGGGCTCAATACATCAAATGGGGAAGGGAAGCCATCATTTGAGGACTTGGTTGGGACATTCGTTTCTTAATCTGGTAAGAGAATGTCTAGGACTGAGTCTAGGCTTGACAACCTTGAGACACACATGGCGAATATTGGTGCTACCTTGAAAATCCTTGAATCGCAAGTGGGGCAGATAACGAAGCAACTCACATCTCAACCATCAGGCGCAGTGCAAAAGACCGCAGAACCAAATCTGAGAGAGGTGAATGCCATTTTTATACAGCATGAGGAGATTGGAGTTGTAAGCAAAGAAGAGAAAGTTGATCAGCCGACTCCAAGCAAAAGGAACCGAGGTAAGAAAGGTAAGAGTTATGATTTTGATCAACGCATTGATATTTATTTACTACCCTACCCCAAAGATTTTTACAATTGAAAGCCGAGTTTCAAAAGAAAAAAGGTCTTGAAGATCTCAAGAACCTACACTCTAACATTCAGTCTGCAGAGCAAGAAGAGGTGGCATTTACTAGAGGAGATGATAAGGGCAGGAAAGGAAATCTTCCTCGGAAGCTGCAAGATCCCTGGGAATTCGTCGTACCATGTGAAATAGGGGGTCAGTTAGTGGAAAAAGCAATCTGTGATTCAGGAGCAAGTGTGAATATAATGCCAAGTTCTCTCTACGAGAAACTTGGATTGAGAAAGATGAAGCCAACGGGGCTAAGTTTACAAATGGCGGATAAATCGGTTAGGACACCGCTGGGTATTGTGGAAGATGTTGAACTTAAGATTGATAAATTAAGGCTTCTAGCAGATTTTGTGGTGCTTGACATGGGGAACAGTCAGAATGTTCGTGCTATTTTAGGACGACCATTTTTGGCTACTGCTGGAGCCGTCATTGATTTGAGACAAGGAAAACTGACCATAGCGGTTGATGGTCAAAACATAGATCTCAAGGCTTCCAAGATATCATACGATCCACCATGAACAAGATTGGTATAGTCGGGCTGATGACGTTAAACCAAGCGCTGTGTGGGAGGCAACCCACAATTTATTTTCTTTAGCATTCATTTTGTTTTTATTATTTTATTTTATTTTATTTTACGTCCTTAGTTTTTAATTTTACCCACCACCAGATCTATCACCGCCGCAGCCCATGGACATGGATGACACAGATGCTGCGGACAACAACTCGAGCGCCCGAGTTTTGACACTCGTGCGCGAGGTATGTGTTGTCGTGTTCTTTATTTCTATACATTGAGGACAATGAATACTTTAAGTTTGGGGGAGGGTAAAATTGCGTTGCTTGTTAGAATTTTTAGAATTTTTCTGCAAATTTTTTGTTTTATCGCTTAGTAGTTAGTTTTATTTTTTTTATTTATTGCATGCTAGATTTGTTAGGTAGAGTCATGGATAAGAAAAATGTGTGGCCGATGATGAAAATTGAATTGTGGTCCTGAGGTTTATATGTGTTCATGAGAACCTAGGAGTCACAAATATGTTGCAGTGTCGTGTTTATTGATACTATTGTTGCTCAGAGACAAGTTGGATGCCAATGATGCTAAATAGACGACGGATATCTGATTCTTGGTAATTCTTGCATGACATTGATTGACACTTTCACAAACATTGAAATGATCTAGGCAGTTTTTCACAATATCTTTGGGCCTTTGTTCTTTGTTTACTGTCAATTGTAGCCCTTTGAGTCTCGAAGTTTTTGAGATGCTTAAGAGTTCTTTTGTGCATGCCTTGTATATCAATTTTTGTTGAACAAATGCATATGATTAGTTGGTATGAGATGATTAATGGATTGACGGTAATCTAGAACTTGTTTGAGCACTTTTCGAGGCGAAATACGGATAATATGTGACATAGGAATGATTTAGGCGATCTTTGAAACCGTTGAGCCTTCGAGCCTACCAAATGAACATGAAATATCCCTAGTGTCCCATTTTGAGCCTACTGAAAAATCATGTGGTGTGTGTCAATGACATACAATTAGCCCCCACTTGTATCTATTCTATATCCCACAGCAACTACCAAATGAAGCTTATACACTTATTTTCCTACCTGCTTTTGAGAGAAATAAATTCATTGGTGTTGTAATGATTCAAATGCTCCTTGAAAAGAAAAAGAAAAAGTTAAATTGTGCGAAAAGGTGTTGGCAAAGAAAAGAGGAAGAAAAAACAATGAAAAGAATCACACAAAAGTGGTGAAAAAGAAGAAATTGGAAAATGGAGGATATGATTGGGAAGAAAACAATAAAGAGATGGTGAATGAAATGCTAGCGAAATTGACGAAGATTCGATTATTTCTCTCAAATTTTGAATTCCATACCTTTTATTGTAGCCATGAGCTGTGGCCTAACGTTACAAGCCTACAAGACCTATTAACCTTGTCACATTTATCCAATACACTAGTGGAGAAAAGTTGTTCAAGTCAAGCCTATGGATACCTGAAAAACATTGTCAACGAGTATAGACTTTAATCACTTGCATGCAAGCATCTCATGGTGTGATTTCATCTTTGGTATAATTCCGTTGAATATTCATCGAGCCAATTAATCACCAATAAAGGCCTATGTGATCTATGAATGTGAATTTGTATTTTGATGAAGTGTGAGTTGAACTAAACTGAAGATTTCTTGATTTTGTAAGGCGAATGGGCATTATGACTCTATTTGAGCAGTCGATGGGGTAAACGAACATTGACATATCACGCACACACGTGACTCTTGGGAAATAATGAATTACATTAAAACAGATAAGTCTGAGGCCAACATCACTTTTCGCATATCCATGACTGTAGTAGTTTGCGTTATTTTTTTCCTTCTTTATTAGCTTTTATTTTATTTTGCTCGGGTCTAGCAAAAGTTCAAGTTTGGGGGGTTTGATAAGTGCAAGATTTGCACTTATTTTATATTAAATTCCATTTTTGAATTATGCTTGTTTCGAACAGAATTATGCGTTTTGATTTGTTTTGATTGTCTTTTCAGGAATGGAGAAAATAGCGACACGAAGTCAAGTGGACCAAGAAAACGACATACCGCGCAACCTAGAGCACACCAACGGACAGTGGTGCGCGTGCGATCGCGCCACATCATGCGCAGCCGCGCGCGCAAAGATGAGTCACCCGAGCAGAACATCGCGCGCCATCGCGCCAACTCTCGCGCACCCGCGCGAACCCATACAAGCGAATGACCAGACGCCTACGCGCCATCACGCCAGTTTTCGCGCTACCGCGCGCACACATGCACGGCCAGACACAGCAGCTCGCGCGCCACCGCACCATTTTCACCGCCACCGCGCGCGCGCCGCGTCTCAGAATAATATATAAGGTGCGAGTAGGTCAATCTGAGGTTACACGCCATTTTGGACGAAAATACAGAGGGAAGACTCGAAGCGAAGGCGAGACGGAGGCAAGACACGCGAAGATCGATTACAAAGACGAAGAGCGACGAATCTGGGGACAGAGACGACATTTCGGATTTGTTATCTGTCTTTGCATTTCTATTTTCTCATATGTCAATGTCTAAAACTTTGAATATGTGTCGTTTTTATTTCGATTTCGTGATGAACTAATTTCCCATTCAAAAGAATGATGTAGCTTAGTGGACACGATGATTTGACATGGTTATTTTATAAGATTGAATTCCATTGCATGTTTACTTGTGTTTCTATGTGTTTATTGCACTGAAATTTACTGGCCATAACTTGTTTGTTGTTTGATTAATTCTGCAACTCGGGAGAGGGACTAGGATTATAGATCATTAGAACACATCGTTAAATGTTTATAGCGTTCGGAAGGCGTATAACTTTAGCGAGGCTTAGTAAGAACATTGTTTGCATTTATCTATGAAACTTAGATTCTAATTAGGAATAATTGAATCGAAGTTGATAGATACAGTATTAGTCACTTGGGAAAGGGGGAATAAAATAATCTAAGTGTTATTGGCCATTAAATAATTGGAATTCAGGAATATAAATTCAACTGTGAATATTTATCTTGGAAACTTTGTGAAATCATTTCTCTAGATATTTTATCTCATTATTATTTCTCAATTCGGTGATTTAATTAATTCATTGTTTTCAATTAATTCGTTCAAACAACCCAACCTTTTATTTGATTCTTCTAAATAAAGTTGAGACAATTTTAATTACGAGCATTGATATATATTTTTTATACACACTCCTCGTGGGATCGATATATGTACTCTAACAAGTACTAAAACTTGACACCGTACACTTGCGGTAGTGAAAACACGCAACAAGTTTTTTAGGGTAAAATTGCGTTGCTTGTTAGAATTTTTAGAATTTTTCTGCAAATTTTTTGTTTTATCGCTCAGTAGTTAGTTTGATTTTTTTTATTTATTGCATGCTAGATTTGTTAGGTAGAGTCATGGATAAGAAAAATATGTGGCCGATGATGAAAATTGAATTGTGGTCCTGAGGTTTATATGTGTTCATGAGAACCTAGGAGTCACAAATATGGTGCACTGTCGTGTTTATTGATACTATTGTTGCTCAGAGACAAGTTGTATGCCTATGATGCTAAATAGACGACGGATATCTGATTCTTGGTAATTCTTGCATGACATTGATTGACACTTTCACAAACATAGAAATGATCTAGGCTGTTTTTCAGAATATCTTTGGGCCTTTGTTCTTTGTTTACTGTCAATTGTAGCCCTTTGAGCCTCGAAGTTTTTGAGATGCTTAAGAGTTCTTTTGTGCATGCCTTGTATATCAATTTTTGTTGAACAAATGCATATGATTAGTTGGTATGAGATGATTAATGGATTGACGGTAATCTAGAACTTGTTTGAGCACTTTTCGAGGCGAAATACGGATAATATGTGACATAGGAATGATTTAGGCGATCTTTGAAACCGTTGAGCCTTCGAGCCTACCAAATGAACATGAAATATCCCTAGTGTCCCATTTTGAGCCTACTGAAAAATCAAGTGGTGTGTGTCAATGATATCAATTAGCCCCCACTTGTATCTATTCTATATCCCACAGCAACTACAAAATGAAGCTTATACACTTATTTTCCTACCTGCTTTTGAGAGAAATAAATTCATTGGTGTTGTAATGATTCAAATGCTCCTTGAAAAGAAAAAGAAAAAGTTAAAGTGTGCGAAAAGGAGTTGGCAAAGAAAAGAGGAAGAAAAAACAATGAAAAGAATCACACAAAAGTGGTGAAAAAGAAAAAATTGAAAAATGGAGGATATGATTGGAAAGATAACAATAAAGAGCTGGTGAATGAAATGCTAGCGAAATTGACGTAGATTCGATTATTTCTCTCAAATTTTGAATTCTATACCTTTTATTGTAGCCATGAGCCGTGGCCTAACGTTACAAGCCTACAAGACCTATTAACCTTGTCACATTTATCCAATACACTAGTGCAGAAAAGTTGTTCAAGTCAAGCCTATGGATACCTGAAAAACATTGTCAACGAGTATAGACTTTAATCACTTGCATGCAAGCATCTCACGGTGTGATTTCATCTTTGGTATAATTCCGTTGAATATTCATCGAGCCAATTAATCACCAATAAAGGCTTATGTGATCTATGAATGTGAATTTGTATTTTGATGAAGTGTGAGTTGAACTAAACTGAGGATTTCTTGATTCTGTAAGGCGAATGGGCATTATGACTCTATTTGAGCACTCGATGGGGTAAACGAGCATTGACATATCACACACACACGTGACTCTTGGGAAATCATGAATTACATTAAAATAGATAAGTCTGAGGCCAACATAACTTTTCGCATATCCATGACTGTAGTAATTTGCGTTATTTTTTTCCTTCTTTATTAGCTTTTATTTTATTTTGCTCGGGACTAGCAAAAGTTCAAGTTTGGGGGGTTTGATAAGTGCAAGATTTGCACTTATTTTATATTAAATTCCATTTTTAAATTATGCTTGTTTCGAACAGAATTATGCGTTTTGGTTTGTTTTGATTGTCTTTTCAGGAATGGAGAAAATAGCGAACATGGAGTCAAGTACAGTCAAGGAAACATAGCGCCATGAAGCACTCGGACAGAACCTCGCGCGCACCGATGAAGCAAATGACCAGAAGCCCACGCGCGTCAACGCGAATTCACGAGCAACCGCGCGCGCGCAAGTACGAGCCAACAAGCAGACGCCTACGCGCCTTCGCGCCAGCTCTCGCGCTACCCACGCGCACACATGCACGGCCAGACGCAGCAACTCGCGCGCCACAGCGCCATTTTCACAGCCACCGCGCGCGCGCCGCGTCTCAGAATAATATATAAGGTGCGAGTAGGTCAATCTGAGGTTACAAGACGTTTTGGACGAAAATACAGAGGGAAGACTCGGAGCGAAGGCGAGACGAAAGCAAGACACGCGAAGATCGATTACAAAGACGAAAAGCGACGAATCTGGGGACAGAGACGACACTTAGGATTTGTTATCTGTCTTTTGCATTTCTATTTTCTCATATGTCAATGTCTAAAACATTGAATATGCGTCGTTTTTATTTCGATTTCGTGATGAACTAATTTCCCATTCTAGAGAATGATGTAGCTTAGTGGACACGATGATTTGACGTGGTTATTTTATAAGATTGAATTTCATTTCATGTTTACTTGTGTTTCTCTGTGTTTATTGCACTGCAATTTACTGTCCATAAATTGTTTGTTGTTTGATTAATTCTGCAACTCGGGAGAGGGACTAGGATTATAGATCATTAGAACACATCGTTAAATGTTTATAGCGTTCGGAAAGCGTATAACTTTAGCGAGGCTTAGTAAGAACATTGTTTGCATTTATCTATGAAACTTAGATTCTAATTAGGAATAATTGAATCGAAGTTGATAGATACAGTATTCGTCACTTGGGAAAAGGGGAATAAAATAATCTAAGTGTTCTTGGTCATTAAATAATTGGAATTCAGGAATATAAATTCAACTGTGAATATTTATCGTGGAAACTTTGTGAAATCATTTCTCTAGATATTTTCTCTCATTATTATTTCTCAATTCGGTGATTTAATTAATTCATTGTTTTCAATTAATTCGTTCAAACAACCCAACCTTTTATTTGATTCTTCTAACTAAAGTTGAGACTATTTTAATTACGAGCACTGATATATATTTTTTATACACACTCCTCGTGGGATCGATATATGTACTCTAACACGTACTAAAACTTGACACCGTACACTTGCGGTAGTGAAAACACGCAACAGGTATGAAGAGAGACATCCGCCAATTTGTTTATGAATGTCTCACTTGTCAGCAGGTGAAGGAAGAGCATCAGAGGCCAGGAGGGATGCTTAAGCCGCTCCCTATACCCGATTGGAAGTGGGAGGATATCACCATGGACTTCATTGTTGGTTTGCCCATTTCAGTCCGAGGATCCAATGCCATTTGGGTTATAGTGGATCGACTTACTAAGTCGGCACACTTCTTGCCAGTAAAGACGACTTTCTCCATGACACACTATGCGGAGCTCTATATCAGGGAGATTGTTCGATTTCACGGGATCCCAGTTACTATATTGTCCGACAGGGACCCGAGGTTTACATCGTCCTTCTGGAAGAGTTTGCACGCAGGCATGGCGACGAAGTTGCTATTCAGTATAGCTTTCCACCCTCAGACAGATGGCTAGTCTGAGCGAGTGGTTCAGATTTTGGAGGATTTGTTGAGAGCTTGTCTGATTGATTTCCATGGGAATTGGGAATTGAAGCTACCTCTTGTGGAGTTTACATACAACAACAGCTTACAATAATCTATAGGTATATCTCCCTATGAGGCATTGTATGGGAGAAAGTGCAGAACGCCGATTCATTGGGATGAATTCGGTGAGAGATCAGAACTTGGTCCAGAGATTGTTCAGCATACTGCAGATGTGGTTGTCAAGATCCGAGACAGGATGAAGACCGCCAAGAGTCGTCAAAAGAGTTAAGCTGACAAGAGAAGAAGTGATCTTGAGTTTGTCGTAGGAGATCACGTTTTTGTAACGATAGAACCTATGAAGGGTGTTATGAGATTTGGGAAGAGAGTCAAGCTTAGTCCGAGATTTATTGGACCGTTCAAAATTCTTTACAGAGTTGGGACACTAGCTTATTGTGTAACCCTACCGCCGAATCTGGCCGGTGTAGAAAATGTGTTCTACGTCTCGATGCTGAGGAAATACCTAGTTTTGAGCCGTTACAGCTAGTTCCGGATCTGTCGTATGAGGAAAGAACTGTCCAAATCCTAGACAGACATGAGCGTAGACTTCGGAACAAGGTGACCAAGCTGGTCAAAGTCCGGTGGCTAAATCAATAAGTGGAGGAGGCCCACATGGGAGACCGAGGAAGATATGAGGAATCGCTATCCGGAACTGTTTGGTAAGACTTAATTTCGAGGATGAAATTTTTATAATTGGGGGAGGAACTGTAGAGCCCAAATTCAGTACACGTAAAATCCATGCATTTATTTAAATTGTTAAATCATTTATTTAATTTTAAATTGAGTTTAGCATTGCATGATTTATGAAATTTCATTATTTTAAATTATTTATGTTTATGAGATGCACGTTAAAATATTTTCTTAAGTTTCATGTTTCAGGCGATTATTCGATGCGGGATCGATGAAAAGTGATCGGCGACGATTTTGGCGATTTTAAAATGTGATGTTTGATTTTGAATTAACAATGAGGCATTTTAAATTATTTATTTAGTTTTATCATTTTTAAAGCCTAATTTAATTATTAGGCGATTTTGTGACTTTAAAGTTTTTAAAGATTTTTCACTTGTACGTTTTATTTTAAATTAAGAGATTTTATTTAAAATTAGAGGAATGTCAGTATTTTAATTAGTGGTTAATTATAAATTAAGCACATAATTACCCCTAATTACCTACACTAACTCATGCACACACACAGTTACACAGACACCCTTACACGTTAAACACACAAGGCACACATACAGATTTCATTTTCATTTTTGAGAGCAAAGTAGGGTTCTTAGAACAAGAGAGCAGCCACCCCTCCCTCTTCAGTTTTCCAGCAGATTTTCGTTAGGTTTTCTTCAAGAAAAGTTTTCCACGATCGTCTCGGATCAACCCTCGCACTGTTTCCGCTTCAGTATCGCCATATCGTGAGTTTTAAATATCAACAGGTATGTATATTCTTTTGTTTATGCATCGATCTCGTCATAGTATTTGTTTTTATGTTTTTTATGTGTAAAAATTCATGTATGTTGTACAAAGTTTGAGCAAAAATTGGTTGGATCGATTTTGAAACGATTTTAGATCTTGAAACTCGAAATTTGCTGTCATTTTAAATACTACGACTTTTAAGTCTATTTTCTGGAGAAAATTTCAACATATAAGACGTAATACTTTTTGATACCTTCGATTTGACAATAAATTCGTAATTTTTGAACAAGTAACGAGTGAATTATGACCGTTTTCGTGGGACTGCTCAAACTGTAATTTTCTGAAAATGTGTTCTTGACGTGTTCTTGAAGTTTAATTGTTGCATGCTTCGTTGGGAACCGTTGGGTGATCGCTAATGCATTTAAGTGTTGTGAATATGATGTTGGGATGAGTTTTGATACTTCGTTTTTTGTCGATGGTCCTTGGGTACATTAGAAGTCATAGGAAAAGCAATGATGTTAAATTATCGTGTTCATGGGTTGTGTTACGTTGTTTGTGATGCGTAGTTGTTTTGGGGCGTTTTTTTTAGTTTGAATCAGTGCCATAGTATCCTAGGATGGGCCTTGAGGTGTTGGTTCACGGTCCGTATGATCGAGTGAGTAGGATTAAGTCACAATTGTAGGGAATTCTATTTGTTCACAATTCCAGTAGGTACACAGACCCGAAGCCGGACACTTACATGGGATCCGTGCCCTTGTTTCCTTCGAAATGCGAAATTCCAGCATCTACCCGGACCCTTACACGGGGTCCGTGTACTCCTAAAATTTTTTTTAGGGATTGTTTTGGGGTTTGATTTCATGATTTAGTACGATGATTAAACAAGGTCGAGTCCCGAGATATTTAGAATGTCATAAGAAAATTTGTCATTTTTGGGTGTGAGCATGACTATACGTCTAAGTTATGCAAGATAGGTATTCAAACTCATGTTAGTATGTGCAGCAGTGGCCCCAAGCAAGATCCAACGAATCTCTCAACGCCATGTAAGTATGTTCGACGTGCAAAAGAAACTATTTTTATGTTTTTAATGTATGCTAAATGTCTTGTGACCAAATTATGAACGGGTTTGGAAGTCGGTGAACGTGGCCGAGGACCTCACCACCCGGGTAAAGCATGACCGGGTTTAGATCAGGATTGGAAAGCAGTAAAGCATGACCAAGGACAAATCCACCCGGTAAAGCATGACCGGGGATCTCATGTATGTGGTAGTGGACTTTCTGCCAGCCCATTACTGTGGTTTAGTCTGATCAGGCGCATTTATGTATAGGTCACTTGCTTTGAAACATATCTCTACGCAAAATGATGTTTTGTGTGCTCAAGTATGTATGATGCAAGTATGTTTAAGAAAAGTTTTATGATGATGACACGTCTACGTTTATGCTACGTTCAAGTTTCAAGTATGTTTTTGCTATTACGTTCAAGTTTTAAGTATGTTAGCCCTACTTTAAATATGCATGTGGTTTTATTATGTAGTACTTGCTATCTCTAGTTTATACATGTTGAGTCTTCAGACTCACTAGACTTGATCGATGCAGGTGAGGATGACTTTGAGGAGACGAGGGGCGGGGACCAATGATCCGGCTTGGACTGCGCAGGAGGCTAAACCCGAGGACCGCCCATGTTTTTAAGATTTTATGCATGACGATTTTAATACTCTGATTTCACGTTATGATTTACGATGTCTAACAAGTGTTTTTCTTAGGCAAAATTTATTTGTGATCTTTTTTATTGCAAATATTTTGAATGAACAATTTAATGATGATCGAAATTTGAAAGTTTATCTTGTATTCAAGAAAATTTTTATTTTTCCGCAAATTTTTTTTAAATACTTTAAAAGTACGGTACGTTACAAACTCGTTCTTCTGACCCTATCTCCTGGCATAACTACTAGATATATGTTTGTATTATATCAGTTGAGATTTCGTTCCCTTTTTCTTTTAACAGTTTGTAGAGATCTTTAGTATTCATCAGCTGCTTTCTTATTCTCTTGATGCGTCTTTTAGAAACCTTTAAATATGTATAATACATTTTTCTTTAGGTTTCGACTTTTTTCTTGTGTATTTTTACTGGTTCCCATTTACTCTATTTATAGTTATAATTGAGTCCAATTTTCCTTGTTCATCTAGTGGTGAGTCATATGCTCACTATCTTTTGTCGGGGAATCTTTAGCTTTTGTTATCCACAAGGAAAAGTGATTAGGTTCACATGTCCACTTACTTTTGTCGAGAAATCTTAAAATTTTGATGTCCCCGAGGAAAACATGATTGTGATCCTTCACCACTTGGTCCTGTTTCTACAAGATGCTTCTTGTATGACCGAGGTCTGAAGCCCTTGCCAAATTCTAGCTCTTTCTGATTCAGGCACTCTGGGCAGATCTGTTCTGAACATCTTCCAACATGAGCCATATTGCAAAATTTCCGACAAGTTTCTTTACTCCCAGGTAGCTTGCTATTCCACAGAATATTTCTTTTATTTTCAAATAGATCTTCTGCAAAACTTGTGGGTTTTTCTGTCATAGTATTTAATAGGAATGATCCGTTTTCCGAATTATGATAAAATTTAAACGAAAACTTGACTTTGTCCATCTCAGTAAGACAGACCCATAGACCCCATGCTCTTCTGGTGGAAATGTCGTCTTCAGTTATTGAAGCAACAAGGGGTGTTTCTTCTGATAGAGGATCCTTGATAAATTTCTGAACATTTATATCTGGCTTCCTTAGCTTGATGAAATGAAAAGCTTCGTGAGAGCCTTTGCCTGCTGGTTCTGGTACTGTACTGAAAAAGTATGGCTCCAGATTATCTCCTCTGGACAAATAATTATTATTTGCCCAAGTTTCATGAACAGCTTCCTGGATCCATTTTGGAAGACCTGAAATTTCTAGGAAGCTTGGTGATGTGGTATAAGCTTGACCTCCTTTGGATATGAATTTGATTTCATCCATACCCTAGGATATTTTGCTGCAACATCAACCCTGATAGTAGCTGGGTTAATGCCTACTCTTGTTTTCAATTTCTCCCAATTCTGTTGGTACATATGTAATGGAGAAATTGTAGCTTCAATAGTACCAACCTTAGATTTACCCTTGTCAGTATTTGGTCTAAGGTTGATCTTTTCCTCTTCAATTCCCGAGATGAAGGGTTGACTAGAGGAATCGAGATAAGGATCTGGAGTTACAATTTTTTGTTTCAGCCGACTCATCTGGAGATGATCCCGACTTAACACTTCTGCTAGGGGTATTTGAATCCCCTGCTCCAGGTATAGAGTCATGTACTCAAAAACTCTCCATTTGGGAAACCAGTGTCTTCTCATTGCCTTGGAGGATAGGTCTTTGTATTACAGACCATAACTGATTATAAGCCTATAAACATCATGTGATTCGATCAGAGAAAATTCTATTATCGGCTTGTTATAGTCTTCCCCCAACTTCTGCGTTTAAGACCAGCTTGTTAAACTCGTTTTGAAGCATTTCAAGGTGTTACCTCAAATGCCTCTGCATTTTGATGATGACATCTATATCACCGCTGTCCATCTCTTGTTAAAAAATCTGCAAGAATATTTTCAGGAGATTTAATTATCACAAAATCAAAAATATAATTATTACATAGTGCTTGCCATCTTAATAATCTTGCTTTCTTGGGTTTAGATTCTATTCTATTCCATAAGAAAGCTTTCACCTGTGTAATATAAACTTTCAAAGTAAATTTATTTTTGCAAGTATAAATACTGGTCATTTTTCAAAAGCTCTTTTTACTGCATAAAATTCTTTTTCGTTGATATGCCATCTTATGGCTTCTGAATCCGAGAAACATCCACTGCAATATCTGCATGGCTGTTCTCCATCTGGTGTGAGCTTTGTTAAGACTGCTGCCCACCAATGATCGATGGCATCTGTATACAATACCAAATCATCTTCATCCTGAGGAATAACCATTTTTGGAAGATTTTAACAAATCTCCTTTAGTTGACTAAGTCCATGTGTGTGTTATTTTGTCCATATAAATTTTGCATATTTTTTCAGTTATGGACTGAAAACATTCCTGTGTTTTGCTAGGTTTTTAATAAATATCCCAGCAAAATTAACAACTCCCAGAAAGCTTTGAAGTTGTTTCTTTTCTTTTAGTTCATTTGAAAAATTTTGCATCTTTTCTACTATATGATCTTGCCAAATTATTCAAGACTTATCGATTTCAATTCCTAGAAATTCAATCTTTCTCGTGGCAATGACTGCTTTCTTTTCTGATAGAACCAGTCCTTCCTCTTTACAAACTTCAGAGAAACTTTATAGATGCTTAATAAGTTCTTCCATATTTTTGGATGCGATCAACACATCGTCAATATAAATAAACATAAATTTGAAATAATCTTAAGTAGATTATCCAATTTTCTCTGAAATATATGTTGTTAATTAGCAAATCTCATTGGTAATACCTCCCAGATATAGTGTCCTTGTGGTGTGAAAAAAGCTGTGAATTTCTTGCTTTCTTCCTCCATTCGAACCTGATAAAAATCAGACTTACAATCAAACTTAGAGAATATCTTCGCATTGCGTATGCAACTAATTAGATGTTCTCTACTAGGTATGAAGTACCCATCAAACTCCAGTATCTTATTAATCTCCTGATAATTAATAACCAGTCTGGGTTTGTTCCTTTTTATTTCACCGTGATTTATTACTAGGAATCCTTGACTTCTGTATAGTGAAATTCCTGCTTTGATGAAACCAAGGTCCAAATGTTCCTTGATTATAATTTGCATATCCCTTTGATCAATTATGTTTATTGGGATAGGCTTGCAACGGATAAATTCATACTCTTTGCCTTCCTTAATTTTAAGGCAAGCTTTGAGTTGATTTTTGTCCCACTATGCCAAGGGATTTTCATTGTAATTTTCTTTTATCCTTTTCTTGACATCTTCCAATGCTACCTTAGATTCAAACTCTATCTCATTCTTGTGTAGAGCTATCTTAAAGCATTCTATTTCTTCAGGTTGAAGCTCTTTAGTTGGAGTATTGTTTCTCCAAACCGTCTAGAATCCTTCCGCCCTTCTGGGCATCTGAGCTTTCCTATTGTGGAAAAACTTTTTAGCTCCTGTTCGGTTTCCTGGACATGTGCTTTTCTCCACCTGTAACTTGTAATTATATCCCCTTGAAAAGATAGTCTTCTTGACTCCAATCTAAGACTTTGATTCCTTTGTAGAATAAGTTTTTCTTGTATTTTTTTATTTGTTTCCTGAATTAATGAAAATTCAACTCTTTCTGGATAAATTGCCCGAGCAACTTTTCCGAATATCTCAGGTATTTCAATGAACTCATTTCTAATAAAAAATTCTAAATGATGTGTATTAGATAAAGCATAAGAAATTTAATAGGTAATAGAATATGGTCTATTACCTTCTTTCATCAGTCTTTTCTCCTTGAAATTTTGATGTAAAGTCAAAGCTCGACTGAAATCTCGATCTGCCAGGTTGTAGGCGATTCCCGGACAGATTACTCCTACAATCTTTCTTCCGCAGAGGTTTCCTAAGATAGTTCCCACTACTGAATCTTGAAGGTTTCCCATTCGTTTATCGCATATAGCAATATCAATGGGTGAATCTATTCCTTCTTTGAAAGTAGCTTTTAATCTGGATTGCTCCGATATGAATCCAGGACATAGTCCTTGCAACTTCTATCTTGAGTTTTTGTAATTCCTCCTTAATTTCTTCATAAGAAATTAATTGCATCTCCATTTTATTTCCTGTAAGTTCCATCGGGATTGACATTTCCCTTCTAGAAACTTTATAAATTAGATGATGCTTTTTGTTTCTTAGGCCAAGACTTCCTAATAGGTTTTGTACCTGTCTTGCAGAGAATCTTTGATATCTATGCAGAATAGGATTTTATCTCATAATTTTTTGGACCATTTTATGAGATATTTTTGTCTGCCTAAAGAATCTAGACAAATCTTCATATGTTTCGTGTCTAAACACCTCGTCTTCAGTCAGATTTCGATTAAGTTCCATCAGATTCTCCCTGACTCAAAACTTCTTCTTCTTCGTATATACTTTCATCTGAGGCAATAGCCTCAAATCGATATACCTGAATAAGATATTGGTAATAAACTGCTTCTTCAATATCTGGGGTTGGATCGAAGCGTTTAATACCTCTTTTTTCATTTTCTGGACAATTGGTTGAGATATGCCTCTTGCTCCACATGTCCAGCAATTACAATCTTTAAAACTTTCATTAGCTCGAGTATGAGCTCTTTTAAAAGTTTTCTTTGCAGGTGTTCTTCTAGTGCTTCGAGAGGTACTCGATGCTTGAGATGATATCCTACTTCTTGATGGTCCACTTCTCTGTCCAGATTTACTAGACCAAACTGTTCTTGGTTTCCAAGCACTTCTTCAACTTCGAGCATAAGGATGAGTCCTAAAATTTTTCCTTTTATGCTTCTGTGGTTTACTTCCAATAATGATTGGAAGATCATTTTCTTTACAACACAAAGGAGTTCTTTAATTAATACCCCATAAGTGTTTGTAATTCTTTTGTAATGATACCATATGACATCATTCTGCCAATTTTCCTTTGAGAAAAGAGTCTTCTCTGTATCTTGACTGTTAAAATAGTCTACCCCTATAATTTGTGCTTTATATAGGGTAGCCATTTTTCCAGCTAATCCATTTAGAGATTCTCCAGCTAGGACTGACTCTTTGGTTTCCAATGAGGTCATGTCCCAAGCAATTTTAACTGATCCCATAAAACTCATTTCTAAAAGATTAATGAATCTTTGTCTGTTGAGATCTAATGTTCCCGCGACGATTCTCATAGCAGATGTGCAGTCGTCTATGAGATATTCTCTGTTTTTGAAATCTAGTACATCAGGGTTAAGAATAACCCTATAAGGATGTATAGGTTCTAAAACAGTTTTCCCATAGGGTGTTTGGTACAAGGGAATTTGATTTCTCCTTGTCCTTGTTCCCGCTGGGTGTGATTCTCCACCAGTATGAAAATCGGGTTGAGATTCTCTCATATTTATATTCTGAGATCCCACACTTTCCCTTGGTGGTCATCTTAGTTATAGAAGGTTGTTCACTTCCCGTTCTGTTCATCTTCAGATCTACGACCTTGAGATTTGCAAATGATTATGCAAGTTCTTGTAGATCCTCGAGACCAATCCTTTCTAAATTTGTCATCATATTAATTTTTTTCTGTGACAGATTTAATTAGATTAATAATTTTCTTCTTCAGTCAAATGTTTTAACACTACTTTGGCCTTCCTTTGTTGATGTAACAAGGGTTCGGTACCAAAAGATGGTGGTAACCTTCCTTCTGAAGTTCTCTTACTAGAACTTGGTTGTTGTTCTAGGATTTGAATTCTAGTTCGAATATCTTTTAATATTCCAAGAATTTCTTCCTGGTTTTCAAGGATTTTCTTCATATTATGTGGTACATAATACAGCATATTGCCATAATTTTGTACCTTCTTTTGAATTTCTCTAAGATCTCTAGAGAGTTTAGATGAATCCAGTACTATTTCTAAGAACCTATTATTTTGAATAATAATTTTACCTTAAGATTCTGATAGGTTCCTTCTTGATATCTAACCTTGGTTAGATCTTCCTGTTTCAAATATTCCAGAGTTCTGGAATAAATCTTGTAAATAGTTAATCTCGAACCTGGGTTCGGATTCATGTTAATTGAGAAAATTCTCCTCCTCAAACTTTAATTACTTTATAATAATAAATTTGTATGTTTGAAATAATTTTACTTCGGCTCTGATACAATTTTGGCCCCAGAAAAATCAATCATTAGATTTTACACATATAAGGGTATTTTCGTCATTTTCATCTTTTGAGGGAGTTTAGACAAAGGTTTTTAAGCGTAGGGAGTTAAAATAAATTTGAGTTGGAGTTTGGGGATTTATCAACAATTTACCCATAAAAAAGTTTATTTAATTTTATTTTTTCACTATACATTAATCAATGTATATAGTTTCCTAAAAAATATTGTCACACGAGTTTATTTAATTTTACATTTACGTTATACTACCATACATCAATATATTTTTTGTAACATCTCGTAATAAATAACTAATACTACTTTAAAATTTACGAAAAATAAAAATATTTCTTATTTAAATAGTAACTCTCGACTTCATAATTTAAATAAAATGATCGACTAAATTCTTGAAAATAATAAAAGTACAAAATATTTCCATGACCTAAAAAAAATATCATTCATCACTACTGTAAAAGCGTTATCCAAAACGAGCATTTGAAAATACTTTTTTGCCAACAAAATTTTGAATAAATAAAAATCAGAGTAAAAAGTTTAACGTGCATAAAATCCTTTCACAATAATAGTGGTCATCGAGTTTGAACTGCACACAGTCCGAGCAAGCTCACTGGTCATCACCTTTTGTCTCATCAAAAGCATCAACATCTGCATCGATCAAGTTTAGTGAGCCTAAAGACTCAATACGCATAAACCATGAACATCAAATAATATTTTTGTAAGTAACATGTACGAAATAACAGCTGAACATATATAAACATAGACGAGCTATAATTGCATAAAATTTTTATAAAAGCTCTTCGATCATAACATAAATAATCGTCTAAACATATCACATCAGAAATATGCCCACACATAATTAAAATAAACTACATACAACCACTCATATCCTCGGGACATTCCTCGATATATAGATACATATATATACACAGGGATAGATCACTCAACCTCAACTCAGATGTAACTCCCTCCAGAAGTACCCTCTATGGTCTCCTGATAACCTGGAGTACCTGTCATTGTCCACACACAAAGACAACAACAGCTCCCCTTGGGGGTGAGCACAAGCTCCATATGGAACAAACATAATATATACAACATGTATCTACACAATATTATATGGTATGCAATACATGCATGTCGTGGGGATATCAGGTCAAATGCTTATCCACTGAGCATGTATCAGAACCAATCGAATCACTATCAAATAAATGCTCGAGCTGGCACACCAGCCTATATCAAGTGTAAGGGATGATCATATGATAGTGTCGGCAAAGCGCCATCAAAGCCCAAATCTCAATCAATCAATCACCGGGGCCACGAATGAATATGTTTTTACGTGCCAAATAATGTCAAACATAGCATCGTGCTCACAAACCCCGGAATAAAATCCAATGATATAAAGGTATCCAAGGATCATAGCTCAACGTGCATGTCAAGTATCGATGTATGAATAAAATGATGTGTGTTAACAAAATATTTATTTTATACATCGATATACCAATCATGAATGTCATGTATGTCACATCAACTCAACAAGTAAGACATACAGAAACATATACTCAGTCAAATCAATCAAACATATATCATCTGACACAGATACCTGCCGTATGTTACTCGGTCGAACATACCTCAATTCTTCGTCTCCAGTCAATGTAGCATGATCCAGAATTAGGATTTTAATACAGATAATCAATCTACATCATTAACATATTCATTTCAATCAATGAGCTCATTTAAAATAAACAAATCAAGTTCCAAGAATCCTTTGAGACTTTGAAAATTCATATCAAATAGAAATCTAACATAATTCAATTTCGACTTTTAAAAGTAGTTTCTTGTCGGTGATTTTATCGCATATATTGAAATCAACTTCAAGTACATGCTATTTCAGCGATCAAGAAATAAAAGTTCTGAATCGAGAACAAACTCAATTCAAAAGAACGCTCTCGACGTGAGGATTCCAAATATGTAGTTTGTTTCGAGTTTCGACAACGTTTCGAGGTAGATTCGGATTAGAGAATTTGATTTCTTCTTTTCTCTTTCGACGTTCGAAGCTTCAGCAACATTACAATGAAAGAAAACTCATTCTTATCACTTTAAATCCAAGGTGTGCGCGCTGGGGCGGTAAAGAAATGGCGCCCTAGCGCGCCGAGCTCTGCCTGGAGCGATTAATATCATGCCACGCTGGGGCTGTAATGTACCGTATTTTTAAACTAACTGAAATTTTGTGGAAAATTTTTTTTTAAATAAATAATAATATTTCAAATTGCGATAAAAATAAACTGCTCGTCTAAAAATATTTGAAATAAAAATAATTACAAACAAAGTTTGCAAAAAGTATTTGTTTAAACATCGTAAACAATCTCATGAAAATCGGAGTATTTGGAATGTCGAGGCCTAAAAATCCGTACTTGGAAATTTGCGGAAAAATTTAAAATTTTTCTTTTAAATAATTAAAATTGCCTCCTTCATAACTGAACTGATAAGTAAAGTTTGATGTTCAAAGTGGCAGCGGAAGAAATTAACATTTTAGAAATAACAGAAAAAGGTTTTTCCAATGATAATTAAAATGTTTGAGCCATCAAATAATAATAAAGGGTCCTACTACTGCCGACTCGAGCCTGCTCACTGGTCCCCGCCCTCGGTCCCGACATCATCAGCACCTACAACAATCAAGTCTAGTGAGTCTAAAGACTCAACATGCATATATCGTAAATAGCAAGTAAATAAATAAATAATAAGCTTGCATGCAAGTGAGAATATCATGTCATGAGGCATAACGTAAAAATGTCGTGTCTTGATTAATTATAATACGTGCATAACTGAACTGAAAATCATGGTGAAAATGTTTGCTCCTTGGAGCCCTGTACTGAAATAGCCTGTAATAATTTTCTGGTGAGATTATGGTCTACGCATGTGGTCCCTGAACTAAACTGACCGGTAACTGGCGACCGGGCCTGTAACTGGCAACAGGACTTAGTAATGTACGTCTGATCAGACCACTGCCACAGTACTAGGTGAAATAACTGAACTGACCGGTAACTGGCGACCGGGCCTGTAACTGGCGACAGGACTTAGTAGTGCTCTCATAACCGGTAACTGACGACCGGACCGGTAACTAGCGACCGGATTTAATCATGATAGTAAAGTGACCACAAGCCATATCGCATAAATCTCAAAATTTGTATTTTTGCACGTAATATAATTAAATAACTGAATTAAATATCCCATAATCATTTTACTGATTGGATTGGATCTCTCCCAGGCTCGCTGCAACCTAAATATGCCATGAAAAATATGCAATAGATTTATGGGACCAAACTATGCAATAACCTTAAAAAATGTGACAATTACGCCTACCGACTTCGTATTTAATCATGACTCCTAACCAACCCGAACCAACACTGAACCATCATGTAGTCATGATTAAAATACACCTGAAATGATAAAATAATGGTCCTAAAATGGTGAGGGCCGAAATCTAGGTGAATGGAGGCCAAAACATGAAACGCTCTTTCGGGAGTCAATTTGGCGCATCGCACCGTAAATTCTCGTACGACCTCAAAAATTATCCGAATGACGAACGGTCAAAAACATGACCTTCCCAACTCAATGAGGCACTGTCCAGTCCAATTCCATAGGCTAAAAGCCAACCAAGAACTTGAACGAGCCACCGAACCGACACAGCAAGTTGCTGTCCAAAAATACAGCAACTGTGCTTGGTTTGCTTGCGTCGTTTGCGAGGCTAATGGCCATTGGGGCTTGAACCACCGACCAAAACCTCTTACCAACATTCCAAGGAATGATTTGAACCATGGCTAAGGGCCCTAGGCAAGCCAAAATTCGAACCACACCAGCAAACAACCGAACGTTCCAACCGAGAACAAATTCTGCACGTAGGATGCATTGCTTTTGTTTGGATGTCACGAATCGTTCCAATGGCCATTTGATTGACCATGAGACGATCTAGACATCTAGGGGCATGGTATGAACCGTGGCTACAGGCCATAGGCCAACCAAGATCCACACCAAACCACCAAAACCGAACCACACATGCTGCACAAAGGAAGAAGCCGAAGGGGGTGCTGGGCTGTTCTAGCGTTTTAATTAAAAACCGATTCACCATGGACCAAGCCACCAAAAGGGCGACTTATTCACGTCTTAGACATGTTAGGGAAGTGATCAAACCATGGCTATAGGCCCTTAGGGCAGCCTGGAGTCGAGCCAACCACCTGAATATACAAAAACAAGCAAAACCGTGAAGGCACAAGAGGGACCGAAAATCTGCATGCTTAATTTTTCTGAAAATTGTTGGTATATTTCGGTTTTAGCATGAAAGTATTGATCATGAAATGTAAAAATAATGATAATAGGACTTGATTGAAGAGTCAAGGAAGAATATATGCATGCCTGGTTTCGTTTTGAAAGAAAACGAAAGAACGAGACGATCTGGCGCGGAGGAGGTGGAGCGCTTTCTATTCTACCTTGCTTCTTACTCGATTTTCTCCTATCTTCCTAACTATTGAACCCACGGTTTTTCTTCTCAATTTCACTCTGAATTTCGAGATTAGGGAGAGGAGAATGATGGTTGGAAAGGTGAGGGGGAAGATCCACTAATAAAGGGATTTAAAATGCAAGACCAAGTCTACCTCTCATTCAAATTTTAAATTTGTTTGAACAAGTCTTCTTGGAGTTGCATGGCCGATTGTCCATGAATATTTAGACTAGGATATTGCTTACTAATAATTTAATTAAGGTTGATTAATAATTAAAAAGATTATCATAAAAAAAATGACAATGAATGGGTCGAAGATGATGAGTTGGCAAGGCAATACACAATCCACTAGGGGGCAGAAATTCTCACAAATAAATGGAGGGGAAATGTTTTCTAGCTAGTAAATTTATAACCCTTAAAAGCCTCACTAATCCTTTAAATAATTTAGCGAATTAATCCCTTAATTAAAGGAACTTATATGGACTTATTTCCTACTCACCTCAAGTAATTAAATTAAATTCTCAAACCTCCTTATTAACTTAAATGAACTTACTTGCTAGCTAAAAATAAATCCTGAAAATGTTTTCTGAATCTTAAATTCTATCTCAAAACTCCAACTCCCGTCCGGCCTCACTGAAATAACTGAAATGATAAAAATTAAACTACTGCATAAAATAATTAAATTTAAATACTCATGCAATAAAATAATTTTAATTCAAAATACTAGAATTATGCATGGCCTATACGTAGTCTAAGTTACGGGTTCTACAATCCTTCACCCCCTTAAAAGAAATTTCGTCCTCGAAATTAAAATTCACCGAATAACTCGGGGTAACGATCTCTCATCTCCGGCTCAGACTCCCATGTAGCTTCCTCCTCTGAATGATTGAGCCATTTGACTTTGACTCGCCTAACCAGCTTGTTTCGAAGCTTCTTCTCCTGCCTGTCTAGGATCTGCACTGGCCTCTCCTCATAAGTTAGGTTCAGAGTAAGTTGCAACGGCTCGAAGTTCAAGACATGCGAAGGATTCGCCATGTACTTCCTCAGCATAGAGACGTGAAAGACATTGTGTACTCCGGCCAGATCGGCGGAAGAGCCACACGATAAGCTAGCGTCCCAACTCTGTCGAGGATCTCAAATGGTCCAATAAATCTCGGACTGAGCTTCCCTTTCTTCCCAAATCGCATGACACCCTTCATAGGTGCCACCTTCACAAAGACATGGTCGCCGACAGCGAACTCTAAATCTCTCCTCCTCTGATCTGCATAGCTCTTCTGTTGACTCTGAGCAATCCTCATTCTATCACGGATCTGGGCTACTACGTCGACAGTCTGCTGAATAATCTCTGGACCCAACTCTGCTCTCTCTCCTACTTCATCCCAATGAACAGGAGATCTGCCCTTGTGACCATACAAAGCTTCATATGGAGCCATTCCTATCGGCGACTGAAAGCTGTTGTTATAGGTGAACTCTACCAATGGTAAGTTCGACTCCCAACTCCCAGAGAAATCAATGACGCAAGCACGGAGAAGATCCTCCAAAATCTGAATGACTCGCTCTTACTGCCCATCTGTCTGCGGATGGAAAGCGGTGCTAAACAGCAACTTCGTCCCCATAGTCGAATGCAAGCTCTTCCAAAATGAGGAAGTGAATCTAGGATCTCTGTCAGATACGATAAAAACTGGAATACCATGGAGTCGGACTATCTCCCGAATATACAACTCCGCATACTGAACCATGGTGAAAGTCGTCTTAATAGGCAAGAAGTGCGCTGATTTGGTAAGACGATCTACAATCAACCAGATGGCATTCGATCCTCTGGCTGACCTCGGCAATCCGGTCACAAAGTCCATGGTAACATTCTCCCACTTCCACTCAGGAATAGGAAGAGGCTTAAGCAACCCTGCTAGTCTCTGATGCTCGGCCTTCACTAACTGACAGGTCAGGCACTCGGATACAAATCGTCTGATGTCCTTCTTCATACCAGGCCACCAATACAATAGCTGCAGATCTTTGTACATCTTCGTACTCCCTGGATGAATAGAGTACGGCGACATATGGGCTTCTGATAAGATATCTGCTCGGATAGAATCACTGATAGGAACCCATATCCTGTCTCGGTATCTCACAATACCATCACTGACTGAATACAAGAGACTGCCCTTGGCCTCATCTCTCTGCTTCCACTTGGCCAACTGCTCATCTGATGACTGACCACTGCGAATATGGTCCATAAGGGAAGACTGAATGGTCAAGGTAGATAGACAAGGAACTCTACCTCGAGGATAAGTCTCAAGATCAAACCTCTGCATCTCAAACTGAAGAGGTCTCGAAACTGTCAAATGGGCCATCGCTGCAACTTTCCTGCTCAGTGCATCCGCAACTACGTTAACTTTACCCGGGTGGTAGCTAATGTCACAATCATAATCCTTCACCAGATCCAACCAACGCCTCTGACGCATGTTCAGTTCCTTCTGCGTAAAGAAATACTTGAGGCTCTTGTGGTCGGTAAAGATCTGGCACTTCTCTCCATACAGATAGTGCCTCCAAATCATCAGTGCAAAAACTACGGCGGCCAACTCTAAAACATGGGTAGGATAGTTCTTCTCATGAGTCTTCAACTGTCTAGAAGCATATGCTATCACCTTCCCATGCTGCATCAATACGGCGCCAAGACCGAGCTTCGAAGCATCGGTATACAGTACAAACTCACTGGACCCTGACGGCACGGCTAAAACTGGTGCTGAGATAAGAGCTTGCTTCAAAGTATCGAAGCTCTTCTGACACTCCTCACTCCAAACAAATTTCACATTCTTCTTGGTCAGTGCTGTGAATGGAACTGCAATCGAGGAGAATCTCTTGATGAACTTCCGATAATATCCTGCTAAGCCAAGAAAACTGCGGATCTCTGATGCATTCTGCGGTACAACCCAATCTCTGATTGCTGCAACTTTCGCTGGGTCTACCTCAATGCCATTGCTGGAAACAATGTGGCCTAAGAACGCTACCTTTTCTAACCAGAATTCGCATTTACTGAACTTTGCGAATAATTTGTGCTTCTGCAATGTCTGCAACACTATGGTCAGATGCCTGCTGTGATCCTCCCGATTCTTGGAGTAGACGTGAATGTCTTCTATGAACACTATCACAAACTGATCGAGGTACGGCTGAAATACGCGATTCATGAGATCCATGAAGATCGCTGGTGCATTCGTCAAATCGAACGGCATCACAAGGAACTCGTAGTGGCCATAACGAGTCCTGAAAGCTGTCTTTGAAACATCAGCATCTCTCACCCTCAAGTGGTGATAACCGGAACGCAGATCTATCTTGGAGAAAATCGAAGCTCCCTGCAGCTAGTCAAACAGATCCTCAATCCTCGGAAGTGGGTATTTATTCTTCACTGTAACCCTGTTCAATTCCCGATAGTCAATACAAAGCCTCATCGTGCCATCTTTCTTCTTAACAAACAAGACTGGCGCGCCCCAAGGTGAGAAGCTAGGGCGAATGAACTCCTTGTCAAGAAGTTCCTGAATCTACTTCTTAAGCTCTGCCATCTCTGTCGGTGCAAGTCGGTACGGTGCTTTTGAGATCGGAGCCGTACCTGGCATAAGCTCGATAGAAAACTCCACCTCCCTCTCAGGTGGCATACCAGAGACGTCCTCAGGAAAAACGTCTAAGAAGTCTCTAACAATCGGAACATCTGAAGCTGACTGACTGGGCGCCTCGGGGACAGATATAAAAGTCGCTAAAAATGCCCGACACCCTCTATGCATGAGCTTCCTAGCCTGAACATATGGAATAATGCGCGGTAAGGGAAAGTACTTGTCTGGCTCAAATAAGAACTGCGTCATTCCAGGCGGTCGGACTAGAACAGATCTCCGCTGGAAGTCAATCAAAACTCTGTTCCGCAATAGCCAGTCCATCCCTAGGATGATGTCAAACTCTGGCATCGGCAACACGATAAGATCCGCATAGACAAGATTGCCATGGAGCTCAAGATCTAAGTCTCGTATCACATTGGTGGCTGTCATCTCCTCGCCAGACGGCAGTACTACGGAATAGGCTATATCTAGCCCAATGGTCTTAACTTTGAGGAAATTAGCAAAGACCTCTGAAATGAATGAGTGAGTGGCCCCTGAATCTATCAAGACCTTGGTAGCTGAGCCAGCTATGAAAATTCTCCCTGAAAGTTCGGAACACTAAGCGGAACCCAATAATCACAAGAGCTAAGCTTATAGACATGCAAAGGTCACAGTTCTTCTAACTAAATCCCGGAAATAAATACATAGTAGAGCATGCAATCCTATCGGAAAACTAAGTTCAAAATCTAAATCCCGTTTCCCAAAACATTAAATCTCAAATGTAAACTTAAAGCTGCAAAGTACCGGTCATCAACATAGTATCGGGGTTCGTCTCCGTCGCATGGAGAGCAAAAACTCTGCCCTGGGTAGGCAGGTTCTTCTGAGGGCAATACGGCAGCGTGTGGCCTGGGCTACCACACTTGTAACACTTCCCTGAGCCAAACATAAATACTCCGGCATGGCGGCGTGAGCATTTAGGGCAAGCCGGATGCTCAAAGGTCCTCGGGACGGCACGTCCCTGCTGCTGCTGAGGTCCTCCTCTGTTTCTGGGCGGGCCGTGATACGGCCTCTTGTTCTGATGTTGATGCTGCTGAGGAGGAGGGCGCTGTGGTACATGGATTGGGCGTTTGCCCTGACGGTGTCTCTCGATGTCCCGCTGATCCTGCTCTGCGGCTAAGGCTTTGGAGACAGCGACCTCATAAGAAGTAGGGTCAGACACCCTAACATCACGGCGCAAGATCTGCCGTAGACCCACCAAAAAATTACGGATGAACTCCGTAATAGTCGAATCTCACTGTCTCAAGCTCATGAACTCAGTGGTCAACCTGGTGCGCACCTCCTCTGTAAAATATTTGGAATAGAATACTTTGTGAAGCGTGCCCAAGACAGCGTAGCCAAGTTAAGGGCTACTGAAGCTCCTTCCCACCATAAGCGGGCATCTCCTCCGAACAGATAAGAGGCACAACGAACTCGATCTGAATCTCCAAGCTCCATAAACTCGAAGATAACCTCGAGGGACTTTATCCAGCCCTCGGCAATCATGGGGTCCGACGTCCATGAAAACTCCTTCGGACGCATCTTCATAAATCTCTCGTAAACAGCCTCGGGCCCTGTCGGCCTGGTCACCACCGCATTGTTCCCCGCAAACTGTGCGAAGAACTGAGTCATCCCAGCCAGCATCTGGGCATTCATGTCCGGTGGAGGCGGTGGTGGAGGTGGTAGGTCTCTCTCCTGTCTCTGCTCCTCCCTGTCCTCTCGGCGAGGCTCCTCATCTCTATTGCGCTCGAGGATGCGCCTAGGGGGCATACTGTTCCATACATAACCCATACGTAACTAACATGCATAATTCCATCATTAATTTAAATTTAAATACTGAGCAATAAAAATCTGGGCGAAAAAAAATATCTCATGAAATCATGCTGTTGAAAATAAGTCATGCTTTAAATGAAATGCGTAAATGTAAAACTTACAGACCAAAGACGTGACTTCATGAGCTTCTCGAGATCAGTATTAGTACAACCCTATACAGAACCATTGCTCTGATACCAGATGTCGAGGCCTAAAAATCCGTATTTGGAAATTTGCGGAAAAATTTAAAATTTTATTTTAAATAATTAAAATTGCCTCCTTCATAACTGAACTGGTAAGTAAAGTTTGATGTTCAAAGTGGCAGCGGAAGAAATTAATATTTTCGAAATAACAGAAAAAGGTTTTTCCAACGATAATTAAAATGTTTGAGCCATCAAATAATAATAAATGCTGAACTGAGGTCCTCGGGTCCTACTACTGCTGACTCGAGCCTGCTCACTGGTCCCCGCCCTTGGTCCCGACATCATCAGCACCTACAACAATCAAGTCTTGTGAGCCTAAAGACTCAACATGCATATATCGTAAATAGCAAGTAAATAAACAAATAATAAGCTTGCATGCAAGTGAGAATATCATGTCATGAGGCATAACGTAAAAATGTCGTGTCATGATTAATTATAATACGTGCATAACTGAACTGAAAATCATGGTGAAAATGTTTGCTCCTTGGAGCCCTGTACTGAAATAGCCTGTAATAATTTTCTGGTGAGATTATGGTCTACGCATGTGGTCCCTGAACTCAACTGACCGGTAACTGGCGACCGGGCCTGTAACTGGCGACAGAACTTAGTAATGTATGTCTGATCAGACCACTGCCACAGTATTGGGTGAAATTACTGAACTGACCGGTAACTGGTGACCGGGCCTGTAACTGGCGACAAGACTTAGTAGTGCTCTCATAACCGATAACTGATGACTGGACCGGTAACTGGCGACCGGATTTAATCATGATAGTAAAGTGACCACAAGCCATATCGCATAAATCTCAAAATTTGTATTTTTGCACGTAATATAATTAAATAACTGAATTAAATATCCCATAATCATTTTACTGATTGGATTGGATCGCTCCCACGCTCGCTGCAACCTAAATATGCCATGAAAAATATGCAATAGATTTATGGGACCAAACCATGCAATAACCATCAAAAATGTGACAATTACGCCTACCGACTTCGTATTTAATCATGACTCCGAACAAACCCGAACCAACACTGAACCATCATGTAGTCATGATTAAAATACACCTAAAATGATAAAATAATGGTAATAAAATAGTGAGGGCCGAAATCTAGGTGAATGGAGGCCAAAACATGAAACGCTCTTTCGGGAGTCAATTTGGCGCATCGCACCGTAAATTCTCGTACGACCTCAAAAATTATCCGAATGACGAACGGTCAAAAACATGACCTTCCCAACTCAATGAGGCACTGTCCAGTCCAATTCCATAGGCTAAAAGCCAACCAAGAACTCGAACGAGCCACCGAACCGACACAGCAAGTTGCTGTCCAAAAATACAGCGACTGTGCTTGGTTTGCTTGCGTCGTTTGCGAGGCTAATGGCCATTGGGGCTTGAACCACCGACCAAAACCTCTTAACAAAATCCCAAGAAATGATTTGAACCATGGCTAAGGGCCCTAGGCCAGCCACAATTCGAACCACACCAGCAACAACCGAACGTTCCAACCGAGAACAAATTCTGCACGTAGGATGCATTGCTTTTGTTTGGATGTCAAGAATCGTTCCAATGGCCATTTGATTGACCATGAGACGATCTAGACATCTAGGGGCATGGTATGAACCATGGCTACAGGCCATAGGCCAACCAAGATCCACACCAAACCACCAAAACCGAACCACACATGCTGCACAAAGGAAGAAGCCGAAGGGGGTGCTGGGCTGTTCTAGCGTTTTAATTAAAAACCGATTCACCATGGACCAAGCCACCAAAATGGCGACTTATTCACGTCTTAGACATGTTAGGGAAGTGATCTAACCAAGGCTATAGGCCCTTAGGGCAGCCAAGATCAGATCCTTTCCCCTTGACACCAAAAACCGAATTTTTGAAGCACAAAATGGCACCGATGGAAAGCTGCTGTCATTTTCGGATTTCATCATGCATGGGGTTTGTTTGAATGGACCAACGTGGTCCTAATGCATCATAATAGATATCTAGATGTTACCTTGGGAGCCTGGAGTCGAGCCAACCACCTGAATATACAAAAACAAGAAAAACCGTGAAGGCACAAGAGGGACCGAAAATCTGCATGCTTAATTTTTCTGAAAATTGTTGGTATATTTCGGTTTTAGCATGAAAGTATTGATCATGAAATGTAAAAATAATGATAATAGGACTTGATTGAAGAGTCAAGGAAGAATATATGCATGCCTGGTTTCGTTTTGAAAGAAAACGAAAGAACGAGACGATCTGGCGCGGAGGAGGTGGAGCGCTTTCTATTCTACCTTGCTTCTTACTCGATTTTCTCCTATCTTCCTAGCTATGGAACCCATGGTTTTTCTTCTCAATTTCACTCTGAATTTCGAGATTAGGGAGAGGAGAATGATGGTTGGAAAGGTGAGGGGGAAGATCCACTAATAAAGGGATTTAAAATGCAAGACCAAGTCTACCTCTCATTCAAATTTTAAATTTGTTTGAACAAGTCTTCTTGGAGTTGCATGGCCGATTGTCCATGAATATTTAGACTAGGATATTGCTTACTAATAATTTAATTAAGGTTGATTAATAATTAAAAATATTATCATAAAAAAATGACAATGAATGGGTCGAAGATGATGAGTTGGCAAGGCAATACACAATCCACTAAGGGGCCGAAATTCTCACAAATAAATGGAGGGAAAATGTTTTCTAGCTAGTAAATTTATAACCCTTAAAAGCCTCACTAATCCCTTAAATAATTTAGCGAATTAATCCCTTAATTAAAGGAACTTATATGGACTTATTTCCTACTCACCTCAAGTAATTAAATTAAATCCTCAAACCTCCTTATTAACTTAAATGAACTTACTTGCTAGCTAAAAATAAATCCTGGAAATGTTTTCTGAATCTTAAATTCTATCTCAAAACTCCAACTCCCGTCCGGCCTCACTGAAATAACTGAAATGATAAAAATTAAACTACTGCATAAAATAATTAAATTTAAATACTCATGCAATAAAATCATTTTAATTTAAAATACTAGAATTATGCATGGCCTATACGTAGTCTAAGTTACGGGTTCTACACGGAACATGCATAAAGTTCTTAAAAACGTAGGCGGTCCTCGGGTTTAGCCTCCGCAGTCCAAGCCGGCTAATTGTTCCCAATCCCTTGTCTCCTCGTACTCGTCCTCAAATGCATCTATCAAGTCTAGTGAGTCTAAAGACTCAACATGTATAAACTGAGAATAACAAGTAATACAAAAATAAATCCACATGCATCTTAAAAATAACTCATACATACTTAAACTTGAACGTACTTACATAAACATAGACGTGTCATCATATCGTTAAACTTTTCATAAACATACTTGCATCATACATACGTGAACATACATAAACATCATCGTTTTGCGTAGAGATATGTTTCAAAGAAAGTGACCCATACATAAATGTGCCTGATCAGACTAAACCACAGTACTGGGCTGGCAGGGATGTCCACTACCACATACATGAGATCCCCGGTCATGCTTTATCGGGTGGATTGTCCCTGATAATGCTTTACCTCTTTCCAATCCTGATCTAAACCCGATCATGCTTTACCGAGGTGGAGAGGTCTTCAGCCACGTTCACCGACTTCCAAACCCATTCATATTTGGTCACAAGACATTTAGCATACCTAAAAAATAAAACATTTTCTTTTCCACGTTGAACATACTTAAAAACGTCGAGGGCTTTGTTGGAACGCTCTGAACATGCTGCCCTAACCACATCAGCATAGATTCAAGAGATCCCAACGAAGCATGCAACCAAAACTTGAGAAAACGTGAAGAACATGCCCAAATTTTCACATCTAGAGCGGTTTTACGATAGAAATCATATATCTCTCATTTCTTATCAGAAAATTACGAATTTGCTATCGAAATCGAACATAACACAGATTACAACAAATCTTATGTTATAAAAATTTCCAGAAAACCAACCTATAATTCGCAAAATTTAAAATAACAGAGGGTGACGAGTTTTGTGACACAGAAAGTTTACAGCTTGAGCAGTCCCACGAATATGATCATAACTCACTCGTTTCTTGTCCAGAAATTACGAATTTACTGTCAAAACGATATCGAATAGTACTACATTTTATATGTTGAAAGTGTTTTAAGAAAATCCATCGAAAATGCACAGTATTCAAAATGACAGCAGACTCGGTTTTGAGATCTAAAATTTTGATCCAAAATCGGTTTAAACATTTTTGCTCAATCTTTTGCATAACATACATAGATTTTTCATACAATATACATCAAAATACTTGCTACGACAAGATCGATGCAAAAATAAAAGAATATACATGTCTTTGTGTCTAAACACATGAAAATAACGAATACCGACGTGGTGGATCACAGAGGATGACCGGGAGACGATTGCTTCACATTTTCTTGCCCGAAAAGGATTGTGAATCTTCAAAACTTTAGAAATGAAAAGATGGTTGCTGAAAGAACTTAGAGCCCTAGCATTTTCCAAGAAAAATGAAATGGAATGTAGTGAAATGTGTGTGTGTGTGCATAGGCGAAGTGTGTGTGTATATGTGTATGTGTGTGTGAGAATAACGTGTGTGTGTGTTAGTGGGTTAGTGGGTTAGGGGGAGGGCATTAAAGGTTTAATTAGGATATTAAAATACTAATAATCAATTAGTATAATAAATAAAATACTAATTCCCCACTAAAATAATAGCAGCCCTAAATTTGAATTAAAATACACATTTGTTAAACCTTAAAAGTTTAAAACCTTAAAATCACTTAATAAATTAAACTAGGTTTTAAAAATGCTAAAAACTTAATAAATCATTTTAAAATGCCACTTTCTTGACTTGAAATAAAATACCACATTTTAATATCGCCAAAATCGTCGTCGATCTCGTTTTTCCTCGACATCGCATCGAATATTCGCCTGAAACATGAAACTCGAGAAAACATTTTAACGTGCATCAAATAGACATATAATAATTAAAAAAAATGCAAATAATTAATCGTGAATTGCCAAAAATCATTTTAAAATTAAATAAATAATTTAGCAATTTAAATAAATGCATGAGTTTTACGTGTACTGATTTTGAGCTCTACAATTCCTCCCCCACTTGAATCAATTTCGTTCTCGAAATTAAATCTTACCAAACAACTCCGGGTAGCGATTTCTCATATCTGATTCGGCCTCCCAGGTAGCCTCCTCCACTGATTGATTCAGCCATTGAACTTTGACCAACTTGGTCACTTTGTTCCGAAGTCTCCGCGCCTGTCTGTATAGGATTTGGACATGTCTTTCTCATACGACAGATCTAGAGCCAACTGCAACGGCACAAAAATCAAGACATGCGAAGGATTTGCTATATACTTCCTCAGCATCGATACGTGAAACACATTGTGTACTCCAGCTAGATTCGGCGGTAGGGCTACACGATAAGCTAGTGTCCCAACTCTATCAAGAATTTCGAAAGGTCCAATAAATCTCGGACTCAGTATGCCTCTCTTCCCAAACCTCATAACACCTTTCATAGGTGCTATCTTCAAGAAAACGTGATCACCTACGGCAAACTCAAGATCTCTCCTCCTCCTGTCAGCATAACTCTTTTGACGACTCTGTGCGGTCTTCATCCTGTCTCGGATCTTGAACACCACTTCCGCAGTCTGGTGAACAATCTCTAGACCAAGTTCTAATCTCTCACCGACTTCATCCCAATGAATGGGCGATCTGCACTTTCTTCCATACAGTGCCTCATAGGGAGCCATACCTATAGATGATTGAAAAATCTTGTTTTAGGTAAACTCCACTAGAGGTAGCTTCGATTCCCAATTCCCATGAAAATCGATCACACATGCTCTCAACAAATCCTTCAAAATCTGGATCACTCGCTCAGACTGGTCATCTGTATGAGGGTAAAATTCTGTACTGAATAGCAACTTCGGCTCCATGGCTGAATTAAACTCTTCCAAAAGGAAGATATGAACCTCGGGTCCCTATCGAACACAATAAAAACTAGGATCTTGTTAAATCTGACTATCTTCTTGATATAGAGCTCTGCATACTGAGTCATGGAGAAAGTCGTCTTCACTGGCAAGAAATGCGCTGACTTAGTAAGTCGGTCCACTATAACCCAAATGGCATTGGATCCTCTAACTGACCTCAAAAACCAACAACAAAGTCCATGGTGATATTCTACATTTTCACTTGGGTATAGGGAGCGGCTTAATCATTCCTGCTGGCCTCAGATGCTCCGCTTTCACTTGCTGACAAGTGAGGCATTTAGACACAAATCAATGGATGTCTCGTTTCATACCTAGCCACCAATACAAAATCTGAAAATGCTTGTACATCTTGGTACCTCCTGGATGGATGTAATACGGAGATGTATGTGCCTCTGTCCAAATATACTCTCTGATCGAATCAACACTAGGCACCCACATCCTTCCTTTGTATCTCACAATACCATCGGACGCTGCGTAGAGTACATTGCCCTTGGCCTCATCATTCAGTCTCCATTTTCGTAACTGCTCATCCGAAGGCTGACCTCTACGGATTCGGTTTAGCAAAGAATACTAGACTAACATATTAGACAGCTTAGGAGCTCTGCCCTAAGGATAAACTTCTAGGCCAAAACTCTTGATCTCTGACTGAAGATATCTCTGCGCTGACAGCTGTGCTACGACCGATACTTTCCTGCTCAAAGCATCTGCCACGACATTAGCTTTCCCTGGATGGTAGCTAATTTAACAACCGTAGTCTTTTACCAACTCCAACCACCGTCTTTGTCTCATGTTCAGCTCTTTCTGCATGAAGAAATAATTGAGACTCTTGTGATCAGTGAATATCTGGCATTTCTCGCCGTAAAAATAATGTCTCCATATCTTCAACATAAAGACAATGGCAGCTAACTCAAGATCATGAGTCGGATAATACTTCTCATGCAACTTCAAATGTCTGGAGGCATAAACTAACCCACTCATGCTGCATCAAAACTACGCCAAAATCGAACTTAGAAGCATCAGTGTATAGCACAAAATTGCCTTTTCCTGCTGGCATGGCTAGCAGTGGCGCTGAAATAAGAGCTTGCTTCAAAGTATCGAAGCTTGTTATGATCGGTTGATAGGTAGAAAAGTGTTTAGAAGGGGGGTTGAATAAACACTCACGATTTTTATAACCTTTTCGAATGAAGTATCGGTTTTTTGATAAATTGAAACTTAGGAATCTTGTCAGTCGATGACAATCAGTTTAACTGAATATAGTTGCGGAAATAAACTGACTGGAAGATAGAAAAATGACTGAAGTAATAACATGAAGATTTATGGATGTTCGGAGATTGAATAACTCCTACGTCACCCCTTCTATCACAAGGATAGGATATGCACTAAAAGGCTTTTATCAATACAAAACTAGTACAGACCCACTTCAGTTTGGATTTAACACTGGGAAAATTGAAACTCTTAGTTAACAACAATTTTCACAGTTCTTCGACTAGACTTAGCACAACTGATCTTGCTTAGATCAAATAAATAATACTACAGTTTGTGCTAGTAAGCTCGAAAAGTTGCCTCAAATGCTACGAATAATTCTGATAAGTGTGAGATTTTTAAATCTCAAATGAGAGTAATAAATTCAGCAGGGAAACAGTAAGCTTGAGAGAATAGATAAATCGTATTGATAAGAGTTGTTTCTCAACTACTCTTCTCGCCTATTTATAGGCTTCCTTCCAACGGTAACTTTAAATATAATTTGAATCTTTATATCCGTTGATTGCCACGTCAATATACTTCTGACATTCGTACACTGTAGACTCTGAAATGTGGCGTTCCACTACGAGTCACAGTCTACTTTGTACTATTGTCGGTTGAATGTCCTTTTCAACTGATGACATGTACAGCTGAAGGATCAGCTGATAAGCACTCGCTGGTAAACTCATAACTGAATATATCAACTGACTGATCAGTTTCCAACTGATCAGTCAGTTGTCTTCGAAAGTCCAGTTCTGCTCAACTAATCAGTTTCCGACTGATCAGTCAGCTTTAATTTCAGTTCAACTTGCTTCAGTTGCCTTCGATAATCTGCACATTAATCTTCAGTTAGGCGACTGTCAGTTCTTGATCAGTTAGTTCAATAGATTTAATCTTTTAGTTTTTCAAACCACCGAAATTTAGTTTCCAACAATTTCTCCCTTTTTGGTGTTTGACAAAACTTGTAAGATATGAACTGATCAACTGAACTAAAGATTACCTTCGATTTCATTGTCGTCATTATAACTCTCTGATGTACATATTCGTACAAAAAATAAAGAATCAGGAACTAATCTAAGTACAGATTCGTACAAAGAATAAAGAATAAAGAATCTTCAGATCATCAACCATTTAAATGAAGTCAGTCAGTTGATCTCTATATATTCTTTTTCCCTTTGTCTTCTTCTGTCTCTCGAATAATTTCCCCCTTTTTGTCAAGCACATCCACTTTCTTTGTTAATATATGGAAATCTGTTGCAGCATCTGATACGGCATTCATCACAATATTCTGCAGCATATCAATTCTTTTAGTGACTGTATTCTCCAGAAAGTCAAAACGTCTGCCGACTAAAGCTTGAGTTTGAAAGTGGGATTCAGTCGACAGTTTGTTTTTCTTTATTTCTTCCATCTGGAGGTATAGAGAAGTCAAAGTCTGATTGAGTAGATTCAGTCTGTCCGTAGTAAACTCATTGGTCGAGTTGAGCTTCAAATTGTGTACGAGCAGAGAAAACTGTATTGCAGAAATAGCATTCATCATACTGAGTAGGTTCAATTGAACGGTTTGAAGTTCTTCAAATAGGGCATAAGTGTCTGAAATTCTGGGAGACATGGCTTCGGAAGTTTCTGGAATCTGTTCCCTTTCTTGTTGAGTAAATACAACCATCGCACCGTCAGTTGGTTCTGTTACATTCTCAGCTATTTCTGAAATATCTTCAGTTGTAGGGTCCTTGGGAGGAGATGAGAAAGTTAGAAGAGCAGAAGTATTAGAAGGTTCCTCGGTTGGCTCAATAACTGGTTCTTCAGTTTGTTGTAGAACTGGCTCTTCACCTGACACTGCTTCAGTTGTAACTGCGTTCAGCTGAGCCTCTTTATTTTGATCGAAAACTGCTTGTTCAGTCATAACAACTAACTGAACTAGCTCTTCAATCTTTTCAAAAATAGCCTTCACGGCCGGTTCTTCAAAATTGACAGCTTGAATAGATGGTTCTTCAGTCATAACCACATTTTCAACTGATCTTGAATTGTCCAGCTGAATAATTGAGGTTACTAATTTGATGACCTCATCGAGATTGGCCAGAGATAATTCAGCTTCAGAATATGGCTTTGGATCAGCAGTTGAAGATTGAGGTGCTGAAGATGAAGATGGTTGAGAAACTGATGTGGAGGGTTCAGTTGCATGTAGAGTAGCTTCAGCAGCTGAGCCTTTGGGTGGCTCTTGAATTGACTGTTCAGCTGGCTCTTCTGCACTTGATAAATCTCGTGAAGCCGCTGGAATGATCAGTTCTTGATCCATTTCCCAATTTTTGATTTGCATCTGCAAACAGAGAAGACCCGAGTCCAGTTGTTTATGAAGAGCTGTATCATTGAATGCTGTTGGACTTGTAGGATCAAAATTCTGTCGCAACTCAGCAATTTTATTTTGAAGCTTCTTGGCTCTCAACTGATCGAAAAAATAACTCTTGTGTTCCAGAGCCTGAACAATTGTGGAAGCTTTGACTACTCTCAGAACAACAGCCTCTAATCAATATACTTCTTCAGTTTAGACTTCGACTGAAGCTGTTTAGCAAAGACCTCAGTTCTGAATCTCACCCACTCATTGTAGGTCTGGAGTTTGTTTGCTGCAAATTCATTGATCTCTTTCTAGATGAGATCAATGTGTGTTTGAATCGCATTAGTTGGTTTGGGTTTTTCTTGCATCTTCCTTTTTCCCTTAGAGTTAGTTAGTACATGGGGAATGCTCAACCCTGTTGTTGTTGCGTCAATCTTCTCTCTGATCACTATTCCCTTAGGTCTGGGAGAAGGTAGGGAAGAGTAGCAAGAAATAGTGATCAATGGAGCCCTAACTCCAGCAAGCTTCTTCTTGTCACCAGATTCGGTGGCCTTCTTCTTCGGTAGAATTGCAGATAGAGGCAACTGATCCTCAGTTGAGGGTTCAGTTGGGAATGCTTTCAGTGGTATTGCCTTGATAGGCTATTGGGCTCCTAAATGCAACAATCTTTCAGTTGGAATGGTCTCAACTGCAGCAGCAGGCTTGGTCTTCAAAGTTCGTGGCTTCTTCATGACTTTGGGAGATGGAGTCCTCTCAGAATCAGTTTCACTGACAATCAATTTGCGCTTGTTTGTCTTATTCTGAGTCACCTTCCGAGCCTTCTTGACTGACTTGGGAGCTCGTTCCATCCCAATCTCCTTCTTTACTTCAAAAAAACTTCTCAGGAGTCATGTCCAGTTTTTGCTTGGGAGGCTGTACATTCTTGGCATTGAAGATCTTTAGTTTTGATGATTTCTCAAAATCATGAGTTACCACCCCTTTAACTTTCAGCACATGGCTGAGCTGCACTGCAAAACCTTTTAACTGCTTGGAAAATTGGAACATGTTTCTCAGGATATTGAATATGATATTTCTCCAGTTCATCTTCCGGCCATCCATGATAGCAGTCATGGCCTGAAACTTTTCCAAATTCAGTGCAAAAAAGGATCCAGCCTTTGCCAAAAGTCCCTTCGCTAAAATATCAGCCAGCAGTTGTACCTCTGGCTTTAGTTCCTTCTTTGGATCAGAAACCTTGATTTTCCAACCATCAGCAGAAAGGGTAGTTTGCATCTCCTCGATATCCGAGGCCTTCACTTCAGATAAATTGACTAGCCCCTCAGTAGGCAGTTGGAAAAGATTGCAGAAGAACTCCTCCTCAACAATCATCAACTGACCATTTACAGTAGTCGCTATGCTGTCGTCTTGTGTAATATAGCCGCTGGAGTAGATATCTTGAATCTCTTTGGTGTAAATTTATTGAGAAGATAATCCCAAGAATGGTTTCAAACCAGCTGCTTCCAGTTTCAGAAAAACATTTTTGACTTCTTCGTCTTTGACATTGAAGATAGAGTCAAAATCAATCGCCATAGCGTTCATCACATGAGCAGGAATTTGGTTGGCCATTTGAGTAGCTTGAAATCTGCGAAACAAATTTGGTTGAGTAGAATTTTGCTCTGGACGCTTGAATGTGCGCGTAAAAGAAAAACTGAAATGAAGCGGGGTATAGTACATAAGTATGTGATTGTTCAAATTATTGGACTCGTGTCAGTCCAGGAAAATTTGAATTAAAAACATGTGTACGTGTGATAAAAACGTGTATAGAATATGAATGGATTATCTGGGTCCACGTTTCAAAATACTATTCATTGAAAGACATCATTTAATGCTTCGACAAACAGTCACTTCATTTAATGTAGAATATTATTTGATTTATCAGTTAACATAAAGGAGAAGATCAGTTAGGTCAGCAGCTGAATGGCCAGTTGAGAACTTAGTCAGTTTAGTTGAGGACCAACTGACTATTTTCTTCTCAGTTAACTTTTCAAATCGACATTTCCCCTTACTAAATGCATATAATTAAAAGTAAGGGTAAAAGAAACTCAATCTGTATGAGTCAAAAGACGGTTCAGTTGACTTGAGCCTCTTCATTTTCTTTAATATTAAATGAGACATGTCTATAAGTAAGATAAAAACAATGTTAGTTAATAACAATTCAATATGTCGAGTGTGTCTGGTTTGTCCAGTGAGTCTAGTTCAATCATTTCAGATGCTTGTAGCAGCAATCATCACATTTTGACACAAAAGGCACGAGAACTGGAAGATGTGAAGAAAGACATCGAAGAGTTCGTCTGGTTGAAGGTGATGTCTTTTTGGATTAAAGTCCACGAACTTCAGTCTATTCGGAGACACGGTCCAGTTCCTACTACTCAACAAAGAGCTGTATCCAGAAAGTATTTCAGGCGTTTTAACGTCCGAAACGTTTCACAGCTTGTCACTGATATAGTTATGTGGCATGTGATGCTTTGGGAAGAATGGCATCAGTTTGAGAAGGTCTCTAATTTTGAATTTGTCAGAGAACTGTATAGCCAAGAACTTGTAAATTGGTCAAATGATTGGCAAGAAGCTGTAGGGAGGCAACTGAATAATGTTGTATGGATTCGATTTCATGCTTAATAAAATCCTGTTTTGCATCATTGTTGTCTCTTTACTTTATGCAAAAACTGCACTTACATAAGTTGATAAATAATTAACTAACTGAATACAATAACTGATTAATTAATAACTGACATCATTTGACAGACAGTTAATAAACAGAACATATGAACTGATGAGTGACTTACTGAAATCAGTTGATAATCATTTAAATAATAAATGACAAACTTAATGAACAACAACTGACAACACAACAATAATACTGATTAAGACAAATCAATTAAACCAAGTATATTACGAAAGTGAGAAAATTTAGTCTCAGCCAATGGTTTGGTGAAGATGTCAGCGTCTTGTTGTTTAGTTGACACATATTCCAGTCTGATAGCTTTCTTCAGAGCATGATCTCTGATGAAGTGATGTCTGACATCAATGTGCTTGGTCCTTGAGTAAAGAAATGGATTATATGTAATCGCAATTGTACTTGTATTGTCACAAAATATGGGAGATTCTTTAGTATCAACTCCATAATCTTTCAGTTGTTGCTGAATCCAAAGCAGTTGTGCATAGCTGCTTCCAGCAGCAATGTATTCTGCTTCAGTTGTGGAAGTGGCTTGGATGTTTGCTTCTTGCTGAACCAAGAGATCAGTCTGTCTCCTAGAAACTGACAAGATCCACTGGTGCTTTTACGATCTAGCTTACATCCTGTATAATCTGCATCTGAATATTTAACTAAATTGAAAGAAGAGTCTTTAGCGTACAATAATCCCACATTTTGATTGCCTTTTAAATATTTTAAAATTCTTTTGGCAACAAAATGCTATTGCTTAAGATTTGCTTGAAATCTAGCACACATGCAAACATCAAACACAATATCAGGACGAATAGCAGTTTGGTACAATAATGAACCTATTAAACCTCTGTAGAGTGACGTCTCAACTGATATTCCCCTTTGATCATTGTCCAGTTTAACTGATGAACTCATGAGAGTGCTTGCAGCTGAACATGTTTCCATGCCAAATTTCTTGAGCAATTCTTTCATGTATTTGGTCTGACTGATAAAGATACCAGTTTCCAGTTGTTTCACTTGCAGACTGAGGATGAATGTCAGTTCACCCATCATGCTCATCTCAAATTTGTCCTGCATTAACTTAGCAAATTTCTCACATAATTTGGGGTTAGTTGACACAAATATGATATCATCAACATAAATTTGCACAAGTAAAATATGATCATTTTTAGAATATTAGAACAAGGTCTTTTCAACTGATCCAACAGTAAAATCATGATCAGTTAAAATTTTGAATGTGTCTCATACCAAGCTTTTGGAGCTTGTTTAAGACCATATAAAGCTTTGTTCAAATGATAGACATGATCAGGAAAAGAGTGATTGATAAAACCCGTAGGTTGTTCAACAAACACTTCTTCTTGCAACTAACCATTCAGGAATGCACTTTTTACATCCATTTGATAGACCTTGAAGTTCTTTGATGATGCATAAGCAAGGAACATTCTGATTGCTTCCAGTCTTGGAACTGGTGTATATGTTTCATCATAGCCAATTCCTTCTTCCTGCTTATATCCTTGTGCTACCAATCTTGCTTTGTTGCGTGCAACTGAACCATCTTCGTTCATTTTATTTCTTAATACCCATTTTGTACCTATAATTGTTTTACAAACTGGTCTTGGAACTAAGTCCCAGACATTGTTATGGGTAAACTGATTTAGCTCATCTTTCATTGCATTTAACTAGTTAGGATCAGCAAAAGCCTCATCAGTTTTTTTTGGTTCCAGTTGTGAGACAAAAGCAGAATGAATAAACAAATTAAGCACTTGATTTCTTGTTCTTACCGGGTCAGATGGTACCTATCACCAATTCTGGTGGATGTGTTTCTTCCATATCACCAACTGCTTCTGTTGGCAACTGAATGTTTTCAGTTTCAGTTGGAGCTGCTTCAGTTGGTAACTGAATATCATCTGTTTGCTCCACCAACTGATTATCAGGAATATGTTCCTGTTCAACTGATTGATCTAAAATTTCTGGTTCAGGTGTCTGAATGATATTTATATTGATATGTTTTTCTTCTTCATTTTCATCCTCCAAACTGATATCTGTAAATCGATCAATTAGTTCAACTGGATCAGGGACTTATCAATTAGTACAGTTTCATCAAAAACAACATGGATAGATTCTTCAACATTTAAAGAATTTTTATTAAAAACTCTATATGCTTTGCTAACTGAAGAATATCCAATAAATATTCCCTCTGCAGATTTAGCATCAAAGGCTTTTAAATTATTTTTACCATTATCAAGAATAAAACATCTGCAGCCAAATATCTTGAAATAGGAAAACATCTTTTCTTCCATGCCAGATCTCATATGGTGTTTTCACATGATTCTTATTAATTATTGATTTGTTCTGAGTGTAACACGCAGTGTTTACTGCTTCAGCCCAAAACTTTTGAGAAATACCAGAATCAGCAAGCATTGTTCTAGCAGCTTCTTTGATGGTCCGATTTCTTCTCTCAGCTACACCATTTTGCTGAGGTGTTCTAGCTGCTGAGAGCTCATGCTTGATTCCAGAATTTTCTAGAAAATTTGAAAGATTTTGATTGATGAATTCATTCCCTCTGTTAGACCTTATTCGATCAATCCCAACTGATTTTTCATTTAAAAGTCTTTTGAAGAGTTTAATCAGTTGTGCAGCAGTTTGTCTTTTGATTTGAGAAAAATTACCCAAGTAAATCTTGAAAAGTCATCCACAACTACGAGGGTGTATTTCATTTCCCCTAAACTCATGACTGGTATTGTACCAAAAAGATCCATGTGCAACAGTTCTAAGCATCGGGAAGATGATTTACAATCTCGGTTTTTGAATGAAGATCTTGTTTTCCAAAATGACATGCTGAACAAATTTTATCTTTTGAAAAATCTATTTTGGGTAAACCAGTTACAAGATTGTGGTTTCTTAGATAGACAATAGATTTAAAGTTTAAGTGGTTTAATCTCTTATGCCACAACCATTTTTTAGAAGATTTGGAAGCAATAAAACAAACTGGTGCATAAGGTTGCTCAGTCCAACTAACTTTTTAAGTATTACCAAAACGATTTCCAGTTAGTATGACCTCATCAGTTGAGTCTCTAACTGAACATTTGTGTCTGTCAAACTGAACTGAGAAATTATTGTCGCATAACTGACTGATCCTAATCAAGTTATACTTCAAATTCTCAACAAGTAAAACATCTTTAATTGTAAAGTTACCATGGATAAGCTTACCCTTACCCACAATTTTACCTTTGGATTTGTCTCCAAAACTGATGTTTGGTCTAGTATATTTGATCAGTTGAGATAGCAAATTTTCATCTCCTGTCTTATGTCGTGAACATCCACTGTCTAGATACCAAGTTGATTATTTTGTTGTACATGTTACCTGCAATCACAAACAGTATATAATTTTGGTACCCATATTCATTTGGGTCCTAAACTGATTAGTTCTTTAGGAACCCAGACTTGAATCAGTCTAATTGATTTCCCAGTTGCTGTGTTTCAAATGGTTTTTCTCAAATTTTTAGCAGTATGTGTGTGATGTGAGGATGAAACAGTATGAATTATTTCCTTTTTCAACTGACTGTTCTTTTGATACTGTTTTTGAACTGGCTTACTATTGTAATAATTGTAATAGCCATTCCTTGAGTACTTATATTTGTAACTGAATCGTTTAGGAGACCAGTTTCTTGTATCAGTTGAACTCTCTGAGCTATATCCAATACCATACCGTTTGTCTTTGTTCTTACTTTCAGTCAATTGAACAGTTGGTTTACTTGGTTTTGAATGTTCATTTACCATGGTTGATTTTACAAAGATAATGTATTTTCCTTTGTTATTATTCAACCTTGGCTGAGTATCACTTGCAAATTTTTCAACATGACTGTTAAAACCTAAACCAGTTTTATCAGCAGGTGATTTCTGAGCATTCTGCATTTTAGTTAATGTACCTGAGGACTTGTTCCAAGCTTGAATCAGTTCGATATTTTTTGAAATCTCGGTTTTTAACTGACATATCAAAGCTTGGTTCTCGATCAATTCGGCATTTTGCTTCTCAATCTCCCCTTTTAAATTCAACACTTCAACTGACTTATCAGTTTCAGTTTTTTTTATCATTGGGATCATTTTGCTCAGTTTTGACCTTCTTAAATGATCGAGCAAGTTTATGATACTCATTTACCATGTCATGCAATGTGGTAATGAGTTCCTCACGAGTGAAATCAATGGAGCTAAAGTCAAATACATGTTCACTTGCTGAATCCAGTTTAGTATCATCTGCCATCAAGCAATTGACTTCCTCTTCATCATCACTTGAGCTGCTTAGGCTTTCTGGTTCTGACTCATCACTGTCAGTTTCAGCCCACTTTGATTTGCTCTCTTCAGCCAAGAGCACTTCATGCTTCTTTTTGGATGATCTCTTGTCATCCTTAGTCCTTCTCCTGTGCTCATAGGGCTTCTTTGCTTTTTCAGTTGATCCTCGACTGTCCTTCTTTGGCTTAGGACAGTCTGCTATGAAATGATCTGATTTGCCACAGTTGTAGCAAACATAGGATTCTTCTTTGGATTGGTTCTTCTGGTATTGCTTTTGAAAGTTTCCTTGATTCAGCCTCATAAACCTTCCAAATTTTTCGTTAAACAATGACATGGCATCATTGCTAAGTTGATCAGCAGATCTGTCAGTTAAACTAGTTGGTTCTTGTCTGACAGTAGTTAAAGCCGTTGTGGCAGCTGGTGTAGAAGGTTCCCCTTCTCTGGTCTGTAGTTCAAATTCATATGCCTCTAGATCAGCAAATAGATCATGTAGTTCAATTTTGTTAAGATCTTTTGATTCACGCATATCCATGGTCTTGACATCTCACTCTTTGGGAAGACCTCTTACCACCTTCAGTGCCACTTCTTTATTTGAGTATACTTTTCCAAGTGCATTCAGTTCATTGATGATGCAGCTGACTCTTTCATCATACTCATGCATAGAATCTCCAGCTTTCATCTTGATATTATCAAATTTTTGAACAACTGATAGCTTGTTTTCCTTGGTTTGTTCATTTACTTCACACAGATGGATAAGTTTTTCCCATATCACTTTGGCCGTTTTTCACATTTTGATTTTGCTGAACGTGACTTTGTCCAGTGTTTTGTATAAGATGTCCTTGGCCACATTTTCTAGATTGGCTTTTCTTTTGTCCTCAGTTGTCCATTCATCTCTGGGTTTTTCTATTCGATTAGGTGCCCCGTCAGTAATGGCAACTGCAGTGTTTGCTTTTAAAATTTTCATGAGACCATCAGTGATGACATACCCCATGTCATCATCTTGTGCAGCTAAATGAGCCTGCATTCTAATTTTTCAGTCGTCAAAATCCTCTCTGGAAAACATTGGTATTTTGTCGAATAAAAGCATGTTGATCAGTTGTAAGTAAGAATATTCTGAGACAAGATTCAACTGATCTAATACCACTTGTTAGGATCGGTTGATATATAGAAAAGTGTTTAGAAGGGGAGGTTGAATAAACACTCACGATTTTTATAACCTTTTCGAATGAAGTATCATTTTGTGATAAAATGAAACTTAGGAATCTTCTCAGTCGATGACAATCAGTTTAACTGAATATAGTTGCGGAAATAAACTGATTGAAAGATAGAATAAATGACTGAAGTAATAACACAAAGATTTATGGATGTTCGGAGATTGAATAACTCCTACGTAACCCCTTCTATCACATGGATATGATATGCACTAAAATAATTTGATCAATACAAAACTTGTACAGACCCACTTTAGTTTGTACTTAACACTGCTAAAACTGAAACTCTTAGTTAACAACAATTTTCATAGTTTTTCGACTAGACTTAGCACAACTGACCTATCTTAGATCAAATAAATAATACTATAGTTTGTGCTAGTAAGCTCGAAAAGTAGCCGCAAATGCTAGAATAATTCTGATAAGCGTGAGCTTTTTAAATCTCAAATGAGAGTAATAAATTCATCATGGTAACAGCAAGGTTGAGAGAATAGATAAATCGTATTGATAAGAGTTGTTTCTCAACTACTCTTCTCACCTATTTATAGGCTTCCTTCCAACGGTAACTTTAAAAATAATTTGAATCTTTATATCCGTTGATTTCCACGTCAATATACTTTTGACATTCGTACACTGTAGAATCTGAAATGCGGCGTTCCACTACGAGTCAAAGTCTGCTTTGTCCTATTGTCGGTTGAATGTCCTTTTCAACTGATGACGTGTATAGCTGAATGATCGGCTGATAAGCACTTGCTGGTAAACTCATAACTGAATATATCAATTGATCAGTTTCCAACTGATTAGTCAGTTGTCTTCAAAAGTCCAGTTCTGCTCAACTGATTAGTTTTCAACTGATCAGTCAGTTGTAATTTCAGTTCAGCTGGCTTCAGCTGCCTTTGATAATCTGCGCATTAATCTTCAGTTAGGCAACTGTCAGTTCGTGATCAGTTAGTTCAATAGATTTAATCTTTTAGTTTGTCAAACCACCGAAATTAAGTTTCCAACAAAGCTCTTCTGACATTCTCCACTCCATATGAATTTAGCATTATTCTTATTCAATGAAGTGAGTGGCACTGCAATCGAAGAAAATCTCTGAATAAATTTCCTGTAGTAGCCTGCTAAGCCTAGGAAACTGCGGATCTTCGAAGCATTCATCGGCTCAACTCATTCCTTAACTACTGCTACCTTAGCTGGATCCACCTCAATGCCACTGCTAGAAATTATATGATCCAAAAACGCTACTTTCTCCAACAAGAATTCACACTTACTAAATTTTGCAAACAACTTGCGACTCTGCAAGACTTGCAAAACTGTACCCAAATGCTGACTGTGCTCCTCATTGCTCTTCGAGTAGATAAGAATTTCGTCAATGAACACTATGACTAACTGATCTAGGTAGGGCTGAAATACTCAATTTATGAGGTCCATAAAATCACTGGAGCATTTGTCAGTCCAAACGGCATCACTAATAATTCGTAGTGCCCATATCGGGTTCTGAAGGATGTCTTATGGACATCGGCATCTCTTACTTTCAGCTGGTGATACCCTAATCGCAGATCTATTTTAGAAAACACTGTAGCTCTCTGCAACTAATCGAATAAATCCTCGATCCTTGGTAGTGGGTTTTTTCTTTACCGTCACCTTGTTCAACTCTCGGTAATCGATACACAGCCTCTTGCTCTCATCTTTCTTCTTCAAAAAGAATACTAGTGCGCCCCATGGTGAGCAACTAGGGCGAATAAATTCCCTGTCAAGAAGCTCCTGAATCTGTTGTTTGAGCTCTAACATCTCAGCTGGAGCTAATCGGTATGGTGCCTTAGAGATGGGCACAATGCCTGGTAAAAGGTCAGTGGCGAACTCCACCTCTCTCTTTGGTGGAAGGCCTGTGATGTCATCAGGAAAAAGTCAAGAAAGTCTCTGACAACTGCTACGTCAAATACCGACGGAGTCGGCGCGTCAGGTGCTGAAATAATTCTGGCCAAGAAAGCCTAACACCCCTTATAAATAAGTCTTCGTGCCTGCATGCAAGAGATCATGTGAGGGAAAATTCTCCATCTGTTCGGCTCAAAGAGAAATTGCTCCATGACAAACTGTCTTACCAACACTGATCTTTTTTGAAAATCAATAAGAATTCTGTTCTTCGTTAGCCAGTCCATTCCCAAGATAATCTCAAACTCTGCAATCGGCAACACAATCAGATCGGCATACACTAGGTGATCTTGCAGTTCGAGATCGTTGTCTATGACCCCGCTAGTAGCTGATAACTCTTCCCTGATGGGACTGTCAATGAATAGTTCACGTTGAGTCCAATGGACTTTACATCCAAACAATTAGCGAAATTCTCCGAGATAAAAGAGTGAGTGGGCTCGGAATCTATCAAGGCCTTCGTTGCGACTCTTTTTACGAAGATATTTCCCATCAGCAGAGTCGTATCTGGGTTTTCCTCCTTAGCCTGCATGGCGAACACTCTCCCCTGGGTAGGTTGCCTCCGCTGTGGGAAGTTCTTCACCATATGATCACTAGCTCCACACTTGCAGCATTTGCCCGATCCATGTAAACACTGTCCTGGATGCTGGCGGTTGCACTTTGGGCACACCGGGTGCTCTCCAGGCCACTAAAGAGCCTTTTGATGAGGGATAGGACCCTTGCCTTTCGGCAGTCTCTGAAATGGCCTCTTCCTCGGCTATGCCTGGAAAGACCTCTTGAACTGGGGTCGCTGGTGTTGCTGCTGCTGAGGTGGGTGATAGGGCCTCTTGCCCTGTCTATCACTCTCGATGTCCCTTTGGTTCTGTTCTGCTGCCAAGGCTCTAGAAACAGCCACGACATAGGTAGTAGGATCAGCAACTCTCACATCACGGCACAAGATCGGCCGCAAACAATCCATAAAATTCCTCAGCTTCTCCCGGGCATCATTTTCAATTAGGGGCACAAAGTGACACCCCCTCTCAAATTTTCTGACAAAATCTGCAACGCTACTGTCTCCCTGTCGCAGCGTCATGAACTCCCTAGTTAGTCTGGATTGTACTCCCTCAGTGAAGTACTTGGAGTAAAGACCTCTTTAAATCCATCCCAAGTCAGTGTTTGCAGGTTCACTGACACAGATGCGCTCTCCCACCACAATCTGTTGTCTCCTGTCAGTATTAAAGTGGCACACCTGACCCTGTTTGCATCTTGCAGCTCCATGAACGCAAATATTACCTCTATGGACTTAATCCATCCCTCAGCTATCATCGGGTCAGTAGTCCCCGAGAACTTCTTTGGATTCATCCTCCTAAACCTCTCGTAGACTGCCTCTGGTCTGGGCCTCGCCCCTATGTCTACTGCAGTCTGGTTCCCTGCAAACTGTGCAAAGAACTAAGTCATCCCTGCGGGAATCTGAGCCTGCATATCTGGGGTGGACGAGGAGGAGTGGCCCTCTCCCCATCCTGAGCTTCTCTATTCTCATCCGTAGCTCCACGGGCAACCATTCGTCGAGGAGGCATATTGTTCAAATTTTACCCAACACGTAAATCCAACATGCACGAACATAATATCAATATCATAAGATGCACGCAAATTTGAACTTTAAACATGTACATGCTGAAATCATGACTTTGATGCTTACTACAAGAAAGAATTTAAAACTTTAAAACTTACAGACTTGAGGTGTGGCTTCGTGAGCTTCTCGCAACCGGAAGTAGACATAATCCTTTACAAGAACACCGCTCTGATACCAAATGTAACGTACCGTATTTTTAAACTAATTGAAATTTTGCGAAAAAATAAAAATTTTCTTAATTAAATTATAATCTTTCAAATTGCAATAAAAATAAAATGCTCGTCTAAAAATATTTGAAATAAAAACAATAACAAACAAAGTTTGCAAAAAGTATTCGTTTAAACATCGTAAACAATCTCATGAAAATCGTAGTATTTGAAACATTCATAAAGTTCTTAAAAACGAGGCGGTCCTCTGATTTAGCCTCTGCACAGTCCGAGCCAGCCCATTGGTCCCCACCCCTTGTCTCCTCGTACTCGTCCTCACCTGCATCTATCAAGTCTAGTAAGTCTAAAAAATCAACATGTATAAACTGAGAATAACAAGTAATACGTAAATAAATCCACATGCATCTTAAAAATAACTCATACATACTTAAACTTGAACGTACTTACATAAACATAGACGTGCCATCATATCGTAAAACTTTTCATAAACATACTTGCATCATACATACTTGAACATACATAAACATCACCATTTTGCGTAGAGATATGTTTCAAAGCAAGTGACCCATACATAAATGCGCCTGATCAGACTAAACCACAGTATTGGGATGGCAGGAATGTCCACTACAACATACATGAGATCCCCGGTTATGCTTTACCGGGTGGATTGGTCTCTGGTCATGCTTTACCGCTTTCCAATCCTGATCTAAACCCGGTCATTTTTTACCGGGGCGGAGAGGTCCTCGGCCACGTTCACCGACTTCCAATCCTGTTCATATTTGGTCACAAGACATTTAACATACCTAAAAAATAAATCATTTTATTTTGCACGTCGAACATACTTAAAAACGTCTAGGGCTTCGTTGGAACGCTCTGGACATGTTGCCCTAATCACAACAGCAAAGATTCAAGAGATCCCAACGAAGCCTGCAACCAAAACTTAATATTCTTATCACAAAATTACAAATTTGCTATCGAATCGAAGATAATACAGAGTATTACAAATCTTAGGTTAAAAATATTTCCAGAGAACAATCTATAAGTTGCAGAATTCAAAATAACAGAGGGTGACAGGTTTTGTCACACAGAAATTTCACAGCTTGAGCAGTCCTACGAAAATGATCATAACTCACTCGTTTCTAGTCCAAAAATTAAAAATTTCTTGTCAAATCGATATCGAATAGTACTACGTTTTATATGTTGAAAGTGTTTTCAGAAAATCCGTCGAGAATGCACAATATTCAAAATGACAGCAGACTCGGTTTTGATATCTAAAATTTTGATCCAAAATCGTTTTAAACATTTTTGTTCAAACTTTTGCATAACATACACAAATTTTTCATACAGTATACATCAAAAAATTTACTACGACAAGATTGATACAAAAATAAAAGAATATACATGACTTTTTGTCTAAACGCTCGAAGATAACGAATACCGACACGGTGGATCACCGAGGATGAGCGGGAGTCGATTGCTTCATGTTTTCTTGTCCGAAAAGGATCCCAAATCTTCACAAATTTAAAAATGAGAAGGTGGCTGATGAAAGAACTTAGAGCCCTAGCCTTTCAAAGAGAAATGAAATGAAATGCAATGAATTGTTTTTTTGGGCATCGGTCAAGTGTGTGTGTTTGTGTGTATGTGTGTGTGAGAGTAACGTGTGTGTCAGTGGGTTAGTGGGTTAGTGGGGAGGGCATTAAAGGGTTTAATTAGGATATCAAAATACTAATAATCAATTAGTATACTAAATAAAGTACTAATTCCCCACTAAAATAATAGCATCCCTAAATTTGTTAAATTTAAAAGTTTAAAATCTTAAAATCACTTAATAAATTACATTAGGCTTTAAAAATGCTAAAAAAATAAATCATTTTAAAATGCCACTTTCTTGACTTGAAATAAAATACCACATTTTAAAATCGCCAAAATCATCGCCGGTTTCATTTCCTCGATCTCGCATCAAATATTCGCCTGAAACATGAAATTCGAGAAAATATTTTAACATGCATCAAATAGACATATAATAATTTAAAATAATGCAAATAATTACTCGTGCATTGCCAAAAATGATTTTAAAATTAAATAAATAATTTAGCAATTTAAATAAACGCATGAGTTTTACGTGTAGTGATTTTGGGCTCTACAGGGGCGGTCATGAAGTGGCGCCCTAGCGCGCCATGCTCTGTCCAAAATGTTCTTTAATGCCGCGCTAGGGCCATGTTCTGTCCGGAATGCTAGGTTTCGAATTAGTAAAAGTGGTCAACATCAAAATTGTAGATCTATTATTGGCTTTCATTTGCCACTGACCTCACTCAATTTGGATATCGGACGCGAGAGTTACGCTTATTCTTCCAAAATTTGTCAGTACAGGAACTGCAATGAACATGATAGAGTTCAGGATGATTTTTCCCTTATTTCCAAATGGATTTTGACAAAACTCAAAACATAAAAATTGTAGTGCTATGTATTTATGTATTAACTTTTTAATGAAATTGGTTTCATTTCATTTGAACTAATACTCAGATAATTATGCTGAAAACCGTAACATGTGTCACTTATATACGTCATGCACTTAATAACCTCACAATGTCATAAATTATCGATAATCAACATATGATTTACGATAATATGATACGAGGTTCTTATAAATATATTCAAAGCAAATTGGCCGTAACAAAAATCGGCTGATCAGACTAAACCAAAGTACTGGGCTGGTAGGGATCACCACAGCCTTTCGACCGGATGTCAACTCCCACATACATAAATTCCCTGTCGTACTTTACCGGGTGGAGAGATCCCCGGCATGCTTTACCGTTTTCGAATCCCATAATCATAAATCCCCAGTCATGCTTTACCGGGTGGCCACAAGACAAATCACATACCTTCAAAATAAAATATTTTTGCACGTCGATCATACTTAAAAATGTTGAGGGCTTCGTTGAATGCTCTGAACATGATGCCCCAACCGCATCAGCAAAGATCCAGGAGATCCCAACGAAGCCTGCAACCAAAACTTGAGAAAACATGAAGAACATGCCCAAATTTTCACAGCTTATGCGGTTTTACGATAAAAATCATATCCCTCGTTTCATGTCAAAAAATTACGAATTTGTTATCAAATCGAAGGTATTACTGTGGGGACCCGGACGCTAATCATGTTCTTAATCATCATTGGTTCTAATTAATTAATTATAAAACAGGGTCTACATTTTTTTTTAAAATGCGGAACGTAGTGAAATAAAACGTATATACATCTCAGTATAAAACTACAAAGTCTGTACCACATACATTTATTCAACTAAGGTTTAACAGCTAATATCACGTGTCCAACCCTATGTCTAATCCAAGTCCGGAGCCTCCACTCTAATCACGATCTCTCTTCATCTCCTCAACCCTGAACCTGTCACACCTGTTGTCATGCACACATACAAAACAAGACAACAGCCGGATAACTCCGGTGAGAATAAATCCCAGTATAAACAATGTAAACATGCAATCATATAGAAACATATACAAAAGCATATAACAGTCATCATTAACATGTAGCAAATCAACAAACATGAATGATATAAAACTGTAAATCAACTAGTTCTCACAGACTCGACTCAAACAACGCGTCGTCTCAGACTCGACTCGACTCTAACCTAGAGATCCGAATGTCTGGTTATTGATAATTATATCGAATCTCAGTCGATAGGAATGAATCAACCCTAAACGGCATCGATATAATTCATATATCCAGTGTCTGGGCGAAACAGCCGCAGAATTGACGAATCAGTCAAGAATTAAGCGAATCAGCCAATGGCTAACCAATCAGTAGTCAATACATGCAGTGGCTATAAATCAATAGACTACAAATATCAATCTCATCAATTACAAATATCAATGCAATAAACTAAGTATGTGATTTAGGAAAACTCGATTCAAACCTCACTCGAGTTGTGCAATCCCAACTCAACATTAATTTATACCTTTCTTTCTGATACTCTGACTCTGTCGAAGTCTCGAACTCCCAAGCCTGTAAATACTCAGTCTAACAATAACAATATCGAGGGTACGGTATCAATACACCACTCAAACAACACTGGATATAATCAGAATTCAATCAAATTCTGTTTCAACAGCACAACGTCATAGTCTCAATATACCCAGCAATATCATCTCAGTCAGATATCAATTCTAACATCTCATAATCGGTAACAATTCAATTCTGATATCAAATCGATTCCAAAACAACTCCGAAAATCATAACAATTCCATATAATAGTTATTCTTCAGTCCGGTTTCGATTATACGATGTCTAACATGACCAGAACATCATATAAGAATCATATCAGATTCTGACAATACCATAATTTCAAATCATATCAAAACGTAGTAAAACTTACGTCCAGTTGTAGCCTACATCGATAGGAACTCAATACCGAAGTCGGATTCAAAATCGGACGGGCGGATTTCTCACAAACGGCGTAGAGATTTTTCGGAGCTTCTTCGGCCTCTTTCTCCTCATTTTGAAGATGAATGTTATATATATATATATCTCTCGTGCATGCAGCAAGGCAAATGGCACTTCCTTCACGCAACACGTCTCGCGCATATGCGCGACATCAACCGGTGCATATGCGCGAGACCTTAAGTCTCGGCACGTGTCTTCCCAACTGCTGGCGCATATGCGCGACACATTTCCGCGCATATGTGCCCAACTCTCTGGACTCGGCATTCCTGAATACACCTGCTCGCGCATATGCGCGTCATGTCTCGCGCATATGCGCGAGACTTACTGTCTCGGCAATCACCCCAAATACTTGCCTCGCGCATATGCGTGTCCCTTCTCGCGCATATGCGCGAGGTGTTCTGTCCTCGCGAAGGATCTTTCGCTTGTACAGGCTCGCGCGAGGTCCTCTGCCCACGTCGCGCATATGCGCGCATCTGTGCCGCGCATATGCGCGAGGGCTACTGTTCCTCGCACATTTTCATGCATTATCTTGTCTTTCCCGGTCCGATCCTTTCCGTCTATAATCATATCAATTATCCCCAAATCATTTCAGATTAATAGGATAAAATTCTCGGGCCTTACATTTCTTCCCCCCTAAGATATGATTTCGTCCTCGAAATCACAGGCAATCAATCATATCATAAGAAGGTATATAGAAGAAGCTACGTAAACAACTCACCTTAGTGACATAAAACTGGGAACCTCTGTCTTATATCGGACTCAGTTTCTCAAGTAGCTTTTTCAATGCCATGTTAATTCCACCGAACTTTCACAAGTGGAATAGTCTTCGTTCTGAGCTACTTTTCCTTCCGATCAAGAATCTGAATCGGTTTTTCGCAATAACTCAATGTCTTATCCAACTCGGCCTCATTTGGTTGGATGACCTGTGAAGCATCGGACAGGTATTTTCGCAAGAACAAACATGAAAACGTCCTTTATTCCATATAATGAAGGCAATTAAAGCTAGTCGATAGGCACGATCTCCTATCTTCTCAAAATCTCGTACGGCCCAATATATCATGGAGATAGTTTCCCTTTCTTGCCAAATCTGACAACTCCTCTGAAAGGTGAACAACTCCTCTGAAAGGTGAAATTGTAAAAAATACTCAGTCACTAGCCTCAAATACCAACGTTCGTCGTCGGACATTGGCATAATTGGCTTGTCTGTCTTGGGCTGCCTTCATTCTCTTTTGAATTAGCTTCACTTTTTCAATCCTATCTCTAGTCATATCAGGTCCAGTCTCAGGAACCTCAGAGATATCATTCCAATAAAGAGGGGATCAACACCTCTTTCCGTACAACACTTCGAAAGGAGCCATCTCAATATTCGTTTGATAGCTATTGTTGTACGAAACTCATCAAGTGGCAATATATCTTGCCAGCTAGTGCTAAAATCAAGCACTACTACTCTCAGCATATATTCCAATGTTTGGATCGTCTGCTCAGACTATCCATCGGTCTGTGGATGATATGCAGTACTAAAATATAACTTCGTATCTAAAATCTGCTGTGAATTCTGCCAGAAGTGCGATGTAAACCGAGGATCATGGTCTGCTACAATCGACTTCGGCATTCTATGCAGTCTACCTACCTCTATGACACCAATCTCAGCCATCTAGTCATGTCTGTACGTCATCTTGTACAGAATAAAGCATGCGGATTTGGTCAATCTGTCAATCATAACCCAAATCGCATCGTAACCTTTGGAGGAACATTGTCACTACGTCACAAAATCCATGGAAATGTAGTCCCATTTCCATTCAGGAATGGACAAACTCTGTAACAATCCTCCGGGTTTCTTTCTTTCAGCCTTCACCTGTTGGCAATTCAAACATTTGGATACAAATATAGTGAAACGTCTCCTCTTTTTCGTTTTCTTAAAAAGTACTAGAATTTTTTTTCCTCGTAATTAAATATACATATACAAACGTTTTAAAATACCTTGTCACCATTTTTAAAATAAAACATCCTACTAGTGCTTGAAAATCCAAAGAGAGAAGTCAAACATGAAATCGTAAATCATTTACCAAACCTAAAAAGCAATAATTATTTGAAAAGTGTAGCCCATACTACCTCTCAAAAATCTCTCAAAATCATAAAGTAAAATGTCGTAGAAATCTTTAACTTAAAGTGATAAGCTTAAATGCGGAAATAGAAGCGCTGGTCCTCGGGTTATGTGCACCGACAGTCCAGCAAATCACCCGTCAAGACCTCCAATATCATTGCCATTAATCCCACCTGCATCAACACACCTAGTGAGCCTAAAGACTCAACACGTCCTATCTTTGGTAACAAATAATACGTAATACAGTTAACATATAACAGTGAAAAATACTTGTACTTAAAATATCATTTTCATGAGGATGCATAAACTTAAACTTAAATATTTTCATCGAAAATATTTTCATGATGCATAAAAACAATTTCAAAAGACATAAACATATCACTTAAACATATTCATATTCATGTCCATATTCGTATTCATACTCATGTTCGTGTTCATGTTCGTGTTTGTTGAATTCAGATCGTTGATTGTGACTTTCATATACGTGTTAGGCGATGGATCCATCTACATGTAACAACAGTACTGGGCGGCGGGGGATACCAGCAACACTCTCACTGGTCAACTGGGCCCTAGCCTTACGTATTATCATATCATCGTATACATATACATATACATATCCGTATCCAAGGAAATACGATCGTCGGGCTCCCACTGGGACCATACCCTCACGATATCTCCAACATATCATCGTGTTAGTCACAATCCCTTCACATCCTTCAACATATTATCATCACTTAATAAAAATCATGCATATAATATTTTCATTTTAAACCAAGCATGCAACTTGTCTTTTAATGTTATTGTTTCATCATGAAAATCCATAGGCATTTAAAATGAACATTTTAACATTTTAAATCATAAACATATAAAATAATCATTTTACCCTGTAAACAATCATAAACATAAAAAAATAATCATATAAGCCTATAAAACAGCAAATAGGGCACTGTCATGACGTTTACTAATTTTCCGGTGTAAAAAGACCGTTTTACCCCTGGACGTGAGTTTTTGACGTTTCCTTGATTTTCTTGACTCTAACATTTCCCAAATAATTATTTAAGCTTAAATTAAAATTCCCATAATTTTATGTAGCTTAAAACGAGACTTTTTGATTAATTCGTATTTGGACGTGTTTGAAGGCGTTTTAATTCCGAAAAATCCCAAACTTTAATATAAAATTCCTAAATTCTAAGTTTAGTCTTTTATATTATTTTAGTCCCCATGAACCACGAATCGACCCCCGTGAGCCGTTGTTCAAGTTTTAAAGCTTAGGAAACCCTAATATGACACATAAACTTCGACCCCGAGCCATCTCTTGATTTTATCAAGTCACCCCCGAGCCATGTTGGTCCAAACCCTAACCGACACCCTAGAGTACCCTACTAGACCTAAGGAACACACGGAAACCACACCAAACAGAAAATCGAAGCCCTCACACAACTACCCTAAGCTGGCCGAGAGTTACACCTTGACAAGGACTCTTGTTCTAACTTCCAGGACTCTACCCTACTGAGCCACCCCTGAACCATCGTGATGAGAACTCACTTAAGACCCCAAGGAGTCGACCTAACCCAACCCAGGCCCCGTGGACCGCGCCCACAAGTCTGCAACAAGCACAGAAGTTGCGCCCGTCCATGACTCTTCTCGGGTAGGAGTCCTTGCTGTCAAGGACTCCTCCCAGCCTCTTAGCTCGAGTCCTAGCATGGCTAGGACTCTTCCCTTGACTCCATCACGACCTTGGCTAGCCCCTGGAACAAGCCAACGCCCAGCCTAGCCGTGAAGAACAAAAACCGAGCCCCTTGCTTCCCATGACAGCGAGTTGCTTCCCAGCATGCGTTTGAATCGTGTGTGGTGTTTAGGTGGTGTTTAGGTGTCTTAAATTCATGTAAAACCATACCATAACCTTCCCTAGACATGGCAGCCCCTTTATGCACACAAACAACACAATTTGGATCAAAAATCCCACTTTAAACTTACATGATACATACAAAAACGACAATACATAATATGTTACTTGTTTTTTTCATGTTTTTCATGCATAAAAGAATACTATGATGTGATGATGGTTTTGAAAGGAAGAATAGGCGTGCCTTTGCGTAATTAACGCACGATTTTACGTTGACAATTGCGAAGAACAGAGCAAGACCTCGGCTAGACTCTTTCTTGCAAAAATCTCCATTTTTCTTCTTCAATATCGTGATGTGTGTGAGCCGTGTGTCTTGGGGTGAATTTTCAGAAGTGAGGCGTGTGTTTGTGTAGGGATTGTAGGGTTTTGGGGAGCTAATCATGTATTATATAGTTTATTTAAATACTAGCTAGGCTTTAGGCCTATTAAGCATCTAAATTAAGCCCATTAGTTTAATTAGGATTTAAATAGAATATTAAAATAATTTTTGGTTACATAATTTTGTGAATTTAATAGCCGGGTTGCTAAAACGTTCGAGTTTTTGTTTGAAAAACCAACACCGATAAAATCTACGTCCCGGCGTATAAAATCACCTCAAAACCCTTATTTTCAAAACTACTAACAAGCATCGGCCATATTTTAAATAATTAAAATAATCATTTAATAAAAATATTTTACATTTCTCAGCCCTCGGTCCCCGTTCCTCGATCGTCACTTGAATATTCCTAAAAATACAATTTTATGCATGATGACAATAAAATCTCATTTAGCATATAAACCAGTATGTCACATAATTAGTTAGCAACTAAAGTCGATTAATTACTAAATTTTCATAATTTCCTAGATTCGCATGCAGTTGGTTTACGTCGTCTTAATTTTGGACCTTACAATTCCTCCCCCTCTTAAATAGGATTTCGTCCTCGAAATTTAGAACTTATCGAATAGATCTGGATAGCGGCTCTTCAAGTCTGTCTCGGTTTCCCAAGTAGCTTCCTCTTCCGAGTGATTCAGCCACTTGACCTTGACCATTGGAATGACTTTGTTCCTCAATCGTCTTTCTTGTCTTGCTAATATCTGGACGGGTCTTTCTTCATATGTCATATTTGGAGTTAGTTGAAGAGGTTTATAATTAAGCACATGTGACGGATTCGACATGTACTTTCGCAGCATCGAAATGTGGAACACATTGTGAACTCCTGCAAGCGCTGGTGGCAATGCCACTCTATAAGCTAGTGTCCCAACCCTCTCCAAAATCTCGAACGGACCTATAAATCTTGGACTAAGCTTGCCCTTCTTGCCAAAGCGCATAACACCCTTCATGGGTGCTATTTTCACAAATACATGATCGCCCACTACAAACTCCAAGTCTCTTCGTCTTTTATCTGCATAACTCTTTTGTCAGCTTTGTACAGTCTTCATTCTATCACGAATTTTGGCCACAAGCTCAGCTGTCTCTTCAATCACATCTGGACCAATATCTTTTCTTTCCCCAACCTCGTCCCAATGAATAGGAGATCTACACTTCCTTCCATAGAGTGCCTCAAAAGGAGCCATCCCTATTGATGATTGAAAACTGTTATTGTAAGTGAACTCCACTAGAGGTAACTTTGATTCCCAACTGCCTTGGAAATCAATGACGCATGCTCGCAGTAGATCTTCCAAAATCTGTATAACCCTTTCTGACTGACCATCGGTTTGAGGATGAAATGTTGTACTGAATAATAACTTGGTCCCCATCGCCGCATGCAGACTTTTCCAAAAAGAAGACGTGAATCTCGGATCTCTGTCAGAAATAATAGACACTGGAATCCCATCCAGACGAACTATCTCTCGAATGTATAACCCTGCATACTGAGTCATAGTGAATGTCGTCTTAATAGGTAGAAAATGCGCTGATTTCGTAAGATGATCAACTATCACCCAAATGGCATTCAGTCCCTTAACAGTCTTAGGCAATCCCACAACAAAGTCCATGGTGATATTTTCTCATTTCCACTCGGGAATAGGGAGTGGCTTCAATTTTCCTGCTGGCCTTTGATGCTCTGCTTTGACTTGCTGACAAGTCAAACACTCGGATACATATCTCAGAATGTCCCTCTTCATGCCTGGCCACCAATATAACAACTGTAAATATCTATACATCTTCGTATTGCCCGGATGAATGGAATATGGCGTGTCATGGGCTTCCTTCATAATAAGATCTCTCAAAGAATCGTCACTAGGAACCCATAGACGGTCTCGATAACGGACTAAATCATCCACCACTGAATATAAATTCCGGCCCTTGGCTTCATCTCTTGCTCTCCACTTTTGCAACTGCTCATCAGTAGACTGCCCATCACGAATTCTGTCCCTCAAAGTCGACTGCACTGACATTGTAGCAAGATTAGGGGCCTCGCCCCTAGCATACACTGTAACCTCAAACCGCTGTATCTCGGACTGCAACGGTCTTTGGAGTGATAAATGAGTGATAACTGCTGCTTTTCTACTCAATGCTTCTGCCACTACATTAGCTTTCCCCGGATGGTAGCTAATGTCACAATCATAGTCCTTTACCAATTCAAGCCATCTGCGCTGTCTCATATTCAACTCCTTTTGGGTGAAGAAGTATTTCAAGCTTTTATGATCAGTGAATATTTTGCACTTCTCCCCATAAAGGTAGTGTCTCCAAATCTTTAGTGCAAAGACTACTGCTGCAAGCTCAAGATCATGAGTAGGGTAGTTCTTTTCATGAATTTTCAACTGTCTTGACGCATAGGCGATAACTCGGTCGTTTTGCATCAGAACTGCGCCCAGACCAAGTTTAGAAGCGTCGGTATATAGAACATACACCCCTTGCCCTGATGGCATAGATAACACTAGTGCCGATATCAAGGCTTGCTTCAACTTGTCAAAACTGTCTTGACACTCGGACCTCCAAATAAACTTCGCATTCTTCTTAGTCAAAGATGTCAAAGGCACTGCTATAGAGGAGAATCCCTTGATGAATTTGCGATAATAGCCAGCTAGTCCCAAGAAACTGCGAATCTCGGTAACACTCTTCGGTATTGGCCACTCTTTCACTGCCTCAACTTTACTTGGATCGACCTCCACTCCCCTACTAGAAATAATGTGGCCTAAGAATGCCACTCTATCAAGCCAAAACTCGCACTTGCTGAAATTTGCATAAAACTTTCTGTCTTGTAGAACTTGCAGTGGTGTCCTCAAATGGCGACTATGCTCCTCTCTGCTCTTGGAATAGATCAATATGTCATCAATGAAGACAATAATAAACTGATCCAGATACGGCTGAAATACGCGATTCATGAGATCCATGAAGATCGCTGGCGCATTGGCCAACCCGAATGGCATGACCATAAACTCATAGTGCCCATATCTCGTGCTAAATGCCGTCTTGTGAACATCAGACTCCTTAACTTTCAATTGATGGTATCCCGATCGCAGATCAATCTTAGAGAATATCAATGCTCCTTGCAACTGATCAAATAAATCTTCAATTCTTGGCAGTGGATACTTATTTTTGATATTAACCCGATTGAGCTCACGATAATCGATGCAAAGACGCATGCTACCATCTTTCTTTTTCACAAATAATACCGGAGCACCCCATGGAGAGTAACTAGGGCGACTGAAACCCTTGTCTAGCAGTTCTTGAATTTGATCTTTCAATTCTTTCATTTCAGCGGGTGCCAGACGATAAGGTGCTTTAGATATAGGAACAGTGCCCGGCATAAGATCAATAGAGAATTCCACTTCACGATCGGGCGGAATGCCAGAAACGTCTTCGGGAAAGACGCTAGGAAAATCTCTCACAACATCAACATCTTCTAACTTCTGACTGGAAGATGCATGCGTGGTAGTGACACATGCTAGGTAAGCTTGGCATCCACGCTTAATGAGCTTCCTCACACATAGGCAAGAGATGATGTGCGGAATTTGCCCGTTTCTTGCCGCCTCAAAGACAAAAGATTTACCACAAGGCGGTCTAATAGATGCTGATCGCTGACGAAAATCAATCGAAGCTCCATTTGCTGATAACCAATCCATCCCAAGTATAATATCAAATTCGGGCATAGGGAGCACAATAAGATCTGCCCGAACTACATCCCTGAATAAACGAAGCTCCAGATTCTTGACAATCTTAGACGTGAGCAATTAATCACCGGATGGAATAGATACTTTGAAACCCAAACCCATGTCTTGAGGAGTAATATTCACTCTTTTGATGAAGGTTTCTGATATGAAGGAATGTGTAGCTCCTGAATCTAGCAAAGCATGGGTAGCTACACCTAGAATGATGATCCTCCCTGCGATGAAAATTGTCTTATATATCTCTTCGCGTAGAATCTTAAGGATTTATTATCATTAATTCCCAAGGTTATAAGAAGATTGCGCGTTCATTTCTTTGAAAAAAATTGCACCTTAGTCCCTCAATTTTTTTTAAATTTGCAAAATTGACCCCAAAATTTTCGAATTATTGCAATTAAGTCCTTATATTATTCGGAATTCTGATTTAGCCCTTCATGTTTCGAAAATTGCATTTTTGATCCTTAAGATTTTCAGAAATTTCACTTAGGTCCCTTGTTTTTCGAAATTGCACAATAGACCTCAAAGTTTCGAAAATTGCACAATAACCCCCAAAATTTCGAAACCTCCCTAAATTATGATTTTCTTTAATTTTGGCCCTAAAACTTTTTATTTGAAACCATTTCATCCTTCACATAAAATAGGGCACACAATTCAAATCACTTTCTATGGTTCTAGAATCATCACTTAATTCTAAGTAAGTAGAACATGCAACCTAATCTTCAGTAGGTTAATTCTACATTCCCAAAACAATTATATTAACCTATTTAACATTTCATGCAATAGTAAGCAATATAAAAATGTTAAATGACTAGGTTACCCGTGATGAGTGTAGTGTCTGCCTCTTCCTCAGCTTCCTCGGCGTTCATCACATAAGCTCTTCCAATCGTAGGTGCTTTCTTCTTCGGGCAATCGGAAGCCTTATGCCCTTCTTCCTTGCAGATGAAGCATTTATAAGATCCCCACATGCACTTGCCTAAATGATAACGGTTACACTCCTTGCAAGGTTGCTTATCGGCAGGCTTTGGTGCTGTAGGTGGTGGCTTTGGTGGTGCTGGTTTCTTGACTTGACCTTGGGGCTTTTGAGGCCCTTGAGGTCTAGGAGGACCCGTATATGGCTTCTTGTTGGGTTGGTTATTATCCTGATGTTGTTGCCTCTTGCACTGTAACTCAAAGTCAATGTCCTTTAGGGATTGCTCAGCCTTATATGCATAGGTAACTGCTGTGGCATAATCTCCAGGACGCATCATCATGACCTTATCTCGAATGGTAGGTCGTAGGCCATCCTTGAAATGTCTAAGTTTTTCTTCCGCATCCCTAGCAATAAGGGGTACAAAGTGACAACCCCTATCAAATTTCTTCACAAAATCAGCAACAGATACGTCCCCCTGGCGGAGGGTCATAAATTCCCTCTTTATCCGGCTTCTGACATCAGCAGTGAAGTATTTCTCATAGAATTTGGTCTTGAACTGTGCCCAAGTGAGTGTAGCAAGGTCAACACCATGCTCGGCTCCTTCCCACCATAAAGAAGCGTCATCTCGAAACAGATAAGTTGTATACCTCACACGGTCAGCATCTCCCATGTCTAGATAGCGAAAATGTACCTCGAGTGAACGAATCCAACTCTCAGCGGCAAAGGGATCAGTAATGCCAGAAAATTGCTTCGGCCCTAGCCTTCGGAACTGATCATAAATATCATGCTGTGGCCTAGGTGGCTGCTGTGGCTGCTTCTGCTGCATCTGCTGTAACTGCAGCTGTAGCTGTTGCTGCTGTAACTGTTGCTGCTGTAACTGTTGCTCAAAGAGACGAGCCATACCCTCTAATGCACGAGTAGCAGGATCCCCTGGAGAAGGGGGTGGTGATGGTGCATTTCTTTGACTATTCCCTCGGCGATTAACACTGTTCTCTTCCTGATTCTCGATAACGGGTACACGTCTAGGAGGCATTTTATCTGAATGTTTTCCAAATTCTAACGTAACCAACATGCAATTAAATCTAAGTTTTCTAATCATGTAACACATCCTAACTTAATTAGAATTTTAAGTATGCAAGGCAATACTACTCAAAAAGCTAATAAACATGTATCATAAACACATTATCCATAACGTCATGCAGGTTAAATCATATAGAATCACATGAAGCAAGTAAAACTTACAACTTGAGGCTTGACGACTGACCTTCCCGGCGCTGATGGTGGCACTACCCTTTACAGGACCTTTGCTCTGATACCAACTGAAACGTCTCCTCTTTTTCGTTTTCTTAAAAAGTACTAGAAAATTTTTTTTTTCCTCGTAATTAAATATACTTATATACAAACGTTTTAAAATACCTTGTCACCATTTTTAAAATAAAACATCCTACTAGTGCTTGAAAATCCAAAGAGAGAAGTCAAACATGAAATCGTAAATCATTTACCAAACCTAAAAAGCAATAATTATTTGAAAAGTGTAGCCCATACTACCTCTCAAAAATCTCTCAAAATCATAAAAAAAAATGTCGTAGAAATCTTTAACTTAAAGTGATAAGCTTAAATGCGGAAATAGAAGCGCTGGTCCTCGGGTTATGTGCACCGACAGTCCAGCAAGTTACCCGTCACGACCTCCAATATCATTGCCATTAATCCCACCTGCATCAACACAACTAGTGAGTCTAAAGACTCAACACGTCCTATCTTTGGTAACAAGTAATACGTAATACAGTTAACATATAACAGTGAAAAATACTTGTACTTAAAATATCATTTTCATGAGGATGCATAAACTTAAACTTAAATATTTTCATCGAAAATATTTTCATGATGCATAAAAACAATTTCAAAAGACATAAACATATCACTTAAACATATTCATATTCATGTCCATATTCGTATTCATACTCATGTTCGTTTTCATGTTCGTGTTTGTTGAATTCAGATCGTTGATTGTGACTTTCATATACGTGTTAGGCGATGGATCCATCTACATGTAACCACAGTACTGGGTGGCGGAGAACACCAGCAACACTCTCACCGGTCAACTGGGCCCTGGCCTTACGTATTATCATATCATCGTATACATATACATATACATATCCGTATCCAAGTAAATACGATCGTCGGGCTCCCACTGGGACCATACCCTCACGATATCTCCAACATATCATCGTGTTAGTCACAATCCCTTCACATCCTTCAACATATTATCATAACTTAATAAAAATCATGCATATAAGATTTTTCATTTTAAACCAAGCATGCAACTTGTCTTTTAATGTTATTGTTTCATCATGAAAATCCTTAGGCATTTAAAATGAACATTTTAACATTTTAAATCATAAACATATAAAATAATCATTTTACCCTGTAAAAATTCATAAACATAAAAAAATAATCATATTAGCATATAAAACAGCAAATAGGGCACTGCCATGACGTTTACTAATTTTCCGGTGTAAAAAGACCGTTTTACCCCTGGACGTGACGTTTTACGTTTTTGACATTTCCTTGATTTTCTTGACTCTAACATGTCCCAAATAATTATTTAAGCTTAAATTAAAATTCCCATAATTTTATGTAGCTTAAAACGAGACTTTTTGATTAATTCGTATTTGGACGTGTTTGAAGACGTTTTAATTCCGAAAAATCCCAAACTTTAATATAAAATTCCTAAATTCGAAGTTTAATCTTTTATATTATTTTAGTCCCCATGAACCACGAATCGACCCCCGTGAGCCGTTGTTCAAGTTTTAAAGCTTAGGAAACCCTAATATGACACATAAACTTCGACCCCGAGCCATCTCTTGATTTTATCAAGTCACCCCCGAGCCATGTTGGTCCAAACCCTAACCAACACCCTAGAGTACCCTACTGGACCTAAGGAACACACGGAAACCACACCAAACAGAAAATCGAAGCCCTCACAGAACTACCCTAAGCTGGCCGAGAGTTACACCTTGACAAGGACTCTTGTTCTAACTTCCAGGACTCTACCCTACCGAGCCACCCCTGAACCATCATGATGAACACTCACTTAAGACCCCAAGGAGTCGACCTTACCCAACCCAGGCCCCGTGGACCGCGCCCACAAGTCTGCAACAAGCACAGAAGTTGCGCCCGTCCATGACTCTTCTCGGGTAGGAGTCCTTGCTGTCAAGGACTCCTCCCAGCCTCTTAGCTCGAGTTTTGCTTCCCAGCATGCGTTTGAATCGTGTGTGGTGTTTAGGTGGTGTTTAGGTGTCTGAAATTCATGTAAAACCATACCATAACCTTCCCTAGAAATTGCAGCCCCTTTATGCACACAAACAACACAATTTGGATCAAAAATCCCACTTGAAACTTACATGATACATACAAAAACGACAATACATAATATGTTACTTGTTTTTTTCATGTTTTTCATGCATAAAAGAATACTATGATGTGATGATGGTTTTGAAAGGAAGAATAGGCGTGCCTTTGCGTAATTAACACACGATTTTACGTTGACGATTGCGAAGGACCGAGCAAGAACTCGGCTAGACTCTTCCTTGCAAAAATCTCGATTTTTCTTCTTCAATATCGTGATGTGTGTGAGCCGTGTGTCTTGGGGTGAATTTTCAGAAGTGAGGCGTGTGTTTGTGTAGGGATTGTAGGGTTTTGGGGAGCTAATCATGTATTATATAGTTTATTTAAATACTAGCTAGGCTTTAGGCCTATTAAGCCTCTAAATTAAGCCCATTAGTTTAATTAGGATTTAAATAGAATATTAAAATAATTTTTTGTTACATAATTTTGTGAATTTAATAGCCGGGTTGCTAAAACGTTCGAGTTTTGTTTGAAAAACCAACACCGATAAAATCTACGTCCCGGCGTATAAAATAGCCTCAAAACCTTATTTTCAAAAATACTAACAAGCATCGGCCATATTTTAAATAATTAAAATAATCATTTAATAAAAATATTTTACAATTTTCAGCCCTCGTTCCCCGTTGCTCGATCGTCACTTGAATATTCCTAAAAATACAATTTTATGCATGATGACAATAAAATCTCATTTAGCATATAAATCAGTATGTCACATAATTAGTTAGCAACTAAAGTCGATTAATTATTAAATTTTCATAATTTCCTAGATTCGCATGTAGTTGGTTTACGTCGTCTTAATTTTTTACCTTACATATAGCAATATCAGCTTTCATTTGTTTTCACCAAAACTGTCTTTTCAAATGATTATATATATTTTCTTGCCACCAGGATGAATACTGAATCAAATGTTGTGCGCTTCTGATAGTATCTATCGTTTCAACTCCGAAACATTTGGCACAACAATACGATTATTTACATACAGGACATTGTCACGAGCCTGATACTCGGATCGATTTCTTGCTCTAACCGTCGCTATCTAGTTCTGTACATTCTGATCAACTTGCTGAGCTGCTTATTTTCAAAATCATCTCTGGTTCGGACTGTACAATATAAATTCCCCACTGTCTACTATCTGATTCAGGCACGAATTCAGAATAACAGCAATATTCAATCAGATTCAAAACATCACTCATCGGTACTGATTTGCTAAACTCGTAAAACAGCAAATATCTGACACTGATATCCATCTCGGCCAACTAATTACGGTTTAATTCTGCTAAAATCAATAGATACATCATCTTCAGATATAACATACCCTGAATGCAATCTGTCTCAATCAGGATGCAATCTGTTTCAGATATCAAATAAAAACTAAAATCAATCTCTCTGATTGGAATCGAATCAGAAGTCTTATCGGGGAAAACATTATTAACTTTCTTATCATTGGTAAATCAGCCAATGATAGACTCAACTTCAGTGAATCAACTGAATACATAAGGAATCCCTCTGTTCCTTTCTGTAATAATCAAGTTATAGATAGTACGAATTATCAAAGGAATTCTCAATCTAGAATCCTTAACGTACACTATTCATCCCTTGGCCATCTCAGGTCCGATTCTCACCATCTTCCGGAACTATTCTAGGGTAGCTCTGTACCTGGTCAACATATCAATATCAGTAATGCAGTCCCAAAATCAGAACACTAGTACAATACCAGCTACCAGATGATCTAACTCAATCTCATTCTCATCCTATTGTAGTATATGATATTTTACAGAATTCACTGATATAAAAACTCTCCCTAACCGGTAAAGAGATACACTACAGTAGATAAAGACTCAACAGGTAATGCATGACTCAATGCAAATCGTTCAAAAATAAACGTATGGGAAGCATCCATATTTATCAATACAAAAGCAGGATAACTACATCAAGAACAGTTACCTGCAACATCATCATTTGGTGCTTTTTGAGCCGGCTCCTCGGTCAAAGCAAATACTCTGGCCTGCTGTCTAGGAGGCTGGCCAACTGTCTGGCTTCCTCCTGGCCTCTGCTGTGATTGAGATGGTGCTGGCTGAACTGAAGGAACAGCAGCTGATCGTCTACTCCACTGTGCCGCTGATCCAGAGGATTCGGTTCCCTGGGATCTTTGAGAACTCTTCTGTGGACACACTCTGGCAAAATGTCCCTGTTGTTTGCAGAAGTGGCAACTACGAAGTACTCCTTGGCATTGCTCAGTGGAATGTCTCCCTCCACAATTTCCACAGTAAGTTCTGGTATAACTCTGTTTGGCACCACTGGAGCTAGAAGAACTGCCGCCAGATTTCTTAAACTGCTTTCCTCTAGCCTTCAAAAAATCTTTCTTTCCACCACTGCTACTATCACTCTCAAATCGGGGAGGTGGTTGCTGTGGTCTCGGTGCGGGAGGAACATCTGCAGCTCCTCTCTGCCTTATCAGGCCCGCTTCAGCGCCTTTTGCTCTATTCATGGCATCAGCAAAGTTATTTGGTCGCTCTGTGTTCACCAATGTAAATATATCGGGATTCAAGCCATTGATGAACTGATCAGCAACGGCTTCGTCATTTCCAGCCACATGTGGAGCAAACTTCAACAAGGTAGAGAACTTGATCATATATTCTTCAATGTTCACCTGACCCTGTCTCAAATTGGCAAATTCCGCCCCCTTGTCTTTTCTGTACGACACTGGGAAAAATCTTTTATAAAACTCAGTTTTAAATACATCCCAAGTAATAGTCGTACCTCGATGCTCCAAGGCCCTCTTCATCGTAATCCACCAGTTCTTTGCAACATCAAGCAACTGGTGCCCAATCAATTTAATTCGACGCTCATCACTGTACTCCAGTGAATCAAACAGCATCTCAATGTTATCTAACCAACTTTCACACTCAATTGATGTCTCAGTACCCTTCAGTGTCGGTGGTTTGAACGACTGAAATCCTTTCAATAATGTCTCCATCGGAGTTGCTGTAACATCCATTGGAGGATTCGATGTGCTACCCTGTTCTGGTATTCTTCGAGGAGGCATATCTGATTATCAAATGGATTAGTACCCCAATCAAATAAACCTGTTTCACTTCAGTTCCCTCCTCCGATCATCTTAATGCTGATCGAGAATCAGTTCAAATTCGTTCCCAATAATACATATTACACAATCAAATCAGATAAGTCAAGTAACATGTATTATATAAAGCAGTAAAGCATACTAGAAATCACAAGCAAGGAAAGAAAACTCAGTCTACCCCGCTCACTAGCTTCTATCTCAGTCTAAAGGATCTATCGCTCTGATACCACCTGTTGTGGGGACCCGGACGCTAATCATGTTCTTAATCATCATTGGGACTAATTAATCAATTATAAAACAGGGTCTAAATTTTTTTTTAAAATGCGGAACGTAGTGAAATAAAACGTATATATCTCAGTATAAAAGTATAAGTCCTGTACCACATACATTTATTCAACTAAGGTTTAACAGCTAATATCACGTGTCCAACCCTATCTCTAATCCAAGTCCGGAGCCTCCACTCTAATCACGATCTCTCTTCATCTCCTCAACCCTGAACCTGTCCCACCTGTTGTCATGCACACATACAAAACAAGACAACAGCCGGATAACTCCGGTGAGAATAAATCCCAGTATAAACAATGTAAACATGCAATCATATGGAAACATATACAAAAGCATATTACAGTCATCATTAACATGTAGCAAATCAACAAACATGAATGATATAAAACTGTAAATCAACTAATCCTCACAGACTCGACTCAAACAACACGTCGTCTCAGACTCGACTCAACTCTAACCTAGGGATCCCAATGTCTGGATATTGATGATTATATCGAATCTCAGTCGATAGGAATGAATCAACCCTAAACGGCATCGATATAATTCATATATCCAGTGTCTGGGCGAAACAGCCGCAGAATTGACGAATCAGTCAAGAATTAAGAGAATCAGCCAATAACTAGACGAATCAGCCAGTAATTAAGCGAATCAGCCAAAGTTTAGACGAATCAGTCGATAACTGGACGAATCAACCAATAACCAGACGAATCAGCCAATAACCAGACGAATCAGCCGGTGACTAGGCGAATCAGCCAATGGCTAACCAATCAGTAGTCAATACATGCAGTGGCTATAAATCAATAGACTACAAACATCAATCTCATCACTTACAATTATCAATGCAATAAACTAAGTATGTGATTTAGGGAAACTCGAGTCAAACCTCACTCGAGTTGTGCAATCCCAACTCAACATTAATTTATACTTTTCTTTCTGATACTCTGACTCTGTCGAAGTCTCGAACTCCCAAGCCTGTCAATACTCAGTCTGAAAATAACAATATCGAGGGTACGGTATCAATACACCACTCAAACAACACTGGATATAATCAGAATTCAATCAAATTATGTTTCAACTGCACAACGTCATAGTCTCAATATACCCAGCAATATCATCTCAGTCAGATATCAATTCTAACATCTCATAATCGGTACCAATTCAATTCTGATATCAAATCGATTCCAAAACAACTCCGAAAATCATAACAATTCCATATGGTAGTTATTCTTCAGTCCGGCTTCGATTATACGATGTCTAACATGACCAGAACATCATATAAGAATCATATCAGATTCTGACAATACCATAATTTCAAATCATATCAAAACGTAGTAAAACTTACGTCCAGTTGTATCCTACGTCGATAGGAACTCAATACCGAAGTCGGATTCAAAATCGGACGGGCGGATTTCTCACAAACGGCGTAGAGATTTTTCGGAGCTTCTTCGGCCTCTTTCTCCTCATTTTGAAGATGAATGTTATTTATATATATATATATATATCTCGTGCATGCAGCAAGGCAAATGACACATCCTTCACGCAACACGTCTCGCGCATATGCGCGACATCAACCGGGGCATATGCGCGAGACCTTAAGTCTCGGCGCGTGTCTTCCCAACTGCTGGCGCATATGCGCGACACATTTCCGCGCATATGCGCCCAAATCTCTGGACTCGGCATTCCTGAATACACCTGCTCGCGCATATGCGCGTCATGTCTCGCGCATATGCGCGAGACTTACTGTCTCGGCAATCACCCCAAATACTTGCCTCGCGTATATGCGCGCCCCTTCTCGCGCATATGCGCGAGGTGTTCTGTCCTCGCGAAGGATCTTTCGCTTGTACAGGCTCGCGCATAAGCGCGATTCACTTCGCGCATATGCGCGAGGTCCTCTGCCCACGTCGCGCATATGCGCGCATCTGTGCCGCGCATATGCGCGAGGGCTACTGTTCCTCGCACATTTTCATGCATTATCTCGTCTTTCCCGGTCCGATCCTTTCCGTCTATAATCATATCAATTATCCCCAAATCATTTCAGATTAATAGGATAAAATTCTCGGGCCTTACAATTACAAAGTACTACAAATCATATGTTGAAGAAGTTACCAGAAAACGGACCTATAAACCGCATGAATCGAAATAACAGCAAATGGCGGGTTTTGTAACTCAAAATTTTCAGAAATCGTTTAAATCATAACCCATCAAACGTTGCACATAACGAATGAATTTTCATGCATAATATACATCAAAATACATAATGACAAGATATGTGCATAAAATAAAAGTTTATACATGCTTTTGCATCTAAACGCTCGAACAAACGAATACCGGCGCGAGGGTATTTGGAGGATGAACGGAGGACGATTTCTTGACGTTTTTCTTGACAAAACTCACCAAAATCTCCCGAATATTGTTAGGATGAGTACTCAAGAGGCTGCTGCTCGACGGAGGCACAACCCTTGCTTTACAAGTTATTTAGTGTGTGTAAAAATGTGAGTGTGTGTGTTTGTAGGTGTGCGTGAGTTTTTAGAGGCTATCTTCCTTTTCTTTTCTTTTCTTTTTTTTTTTGTTTGGTTAACTTTTAATTAAATTAATTAAATAGCTAAATTACTAATTAGGCTAAATAATTAAGCCCATAAAATTTATAATATAATAAACCAAAAGTCAAAGAATTAACTCCTAATTTTCGAAAATTGCAAATAAAATACTTAAAATATTTTAATTCATCTAATAAATTAAATTTGATCTTAAAATGTTCAAATTAATAAATCATTTAAAATATCAAATTTTCTTGATTTAAATAAAAATATAACATTTTATCAAATTATCTACATCGTCTCCGATCTACTTTCCTCGATCCCGCATCGAATATTTTTCTGAAAAATTAAAACTCGAGAAAATAATTTAATTTGCATAAAAACAAACATATAAACATTTAACATCAATTAAATCATGTAACATATACCATTTAACTCATTATAAATTAATTATGTATGGGATTTCGTGTACTTGTTTTCGTGCACTACATTTTTTCCCTAAAAATATTTCTATATTTGTAGAACCCGAAAATCAGATTACGTATAAGCCATGCATAATTTTTATTATTTAAATTAAATATGAAATTTTAAACCATGATTATTTATTTTAAAGGTAGATGTTTAGTATTATCTTTTCAGGATAAATACGCGAGGCCGGACCGGAGTTTGGAGATTAGAAATAAGATTAATAATAAGAAAATATTCCTAAATTTAATTTAAGTCAAGGAATAATTTAATTTAAAGAAATAGAATGTTTTAGAATTTAATTAATTAATTAGAGCTAAGTTGGTAAATAAATTCTTTTATGTTCAATATTTAATTAAAACTTAAATTAAAATATGTAAACAAGAGAGAATGAATTAATCTAAGTATAAAGTATTCAAAAAATTAAACATAGTATTTAAATGCTTAAAATTAAATCCATGCAATGCCATGCAAAAGGTCATTATAAATTAAGGTGTAAATTCATTAAAATATAGAATGGATATTTAAAACCTTAAGCAATTAACATACAAGATGTAAACAATAAAACACCATGCAAATAAGTAATAATTTTGGGTTCAACATTTAAAATATTCAAAGGTGGATAACTCTCTATTCCAACAATTCCTAATTACAATTCATGGGGTATTCATTTCTCATTTTAATTATCTAATGGGTAGTAAATTTAAATGCAATAACATACCTCATTTCTACTCAACCTATTAGACAACAAAACCGTGTAAATGCAGTAGGAAATAAGGAACAAACCAACGGCAATAAGGGGATTAAGAAACAATTCAAAACCCTTCACCTCCTTCACTTGTAACTCTCATTTTAATGTATATTATGAATCCTTTAACACCACTATTAACATTCATCTTCCTTACCTACATATTCTACATCCTATATACTCAAAAAAATATCGGAAGTTCAGCAGCTAAAGTATCGGCAAACAGGAGGAGAAAAGTGAATCAAAAACCACTCAAATTCTTGAGTTGTAACCTCCCACCTTAATGCATATTATGGCTACTTTAACCCCTCTTATAACACCCACCTTCCTTGTCTATCATAGCAACACCCTGACCCTCGAAAATTAGCAGAAAACAGCAGCTAATAATCGTGAAAGCAAGAGCAAAACAGCTAATATTATTCCTTTGTTCTACAATCAAGTTATATTAGCTATTTTAAATCAATATATGTTCATAAATCAAGTGCCAAAACCATTTTTGACAGCAACACTTTCGAAAAAAAAAATCTGTACAGCACCTAGGCATTTGGGTTGTGCTTCACGGTTGCTGTAATCTTGTTGGTTTCGGGAGTGTTTCGTTTCCAGGCAACCAAGTCTGCTGTTAAACATGAATTAGAATGTGTTAGGATGTTATTGGTCCGTTGGTTTGCACCCACACACTCACAAACAAAGGAATGACAGCAACATTTTCAAAACTACAGATTTGAGCTTCATTTTTTGGTTCTTGGGTGGTTAAGGGAAGGATTCGAATCTTGGTGGTCCCAGGGACTGTAGCCACGGTTAGAACCCTCCATTAACATGTCTAGGACGTGAACAAGGTGTCCTTTCCAAGCCTGGTACACGAATCCTTCATAATTTCACAACAACAACACAAATGCATTTCGGTTTCTTCAAATTCTGTGTATATGCCCTTTCGGTTTTTGGATGTTCTGTGGATTATGGTTGGCTCCTAGCCTGTAGCCATGGTTCATACAACACTTCATCATGTCTAGATCGAGCCATGGTTGATGAAATGGCCACTGGAACGACCTACGACAGTAAAACAACTCAATTCATTTCATTGCACAGATTTGGTGCACTCGGTTGATACCTTCGGTTGTCTTAGGTAATGGCGTGGGTTGTGTTTGGCTTTTGGCCCTTAGCCATGGTCCAAGCCATGCCTTAGAATGTTGGTAAGAGTCTCTGGTTGGTGGTTCAAGCCAATGGTCATGAAATTTCGAATTTTTCCCCTCACACGCGCAATAGCAGCTGCTTTAAATTCTGTTGGTGACAGCAACTATGAGTTCGGTTTCAGGAGGTGGTTTGGGTTCTTGGTTGGCTTTTAGCCCATGGACCTGGACTGGACAGTATCCCAATGAGTTAGAAAAGTCGTGTTTTTGGCCGTTTGTGATTTGGTCGAGTTTAGAGGTCGTACGAGAATTTACGGCGAAAGGTGCCAAAATGACTCTCGAAAGAGAGTTTTATGTTTTTGGATTCCTTTCACCTATTTTCGTGTGTTACAGTTATTATGCATATTTTACAGTATGTTTGGGGTATTTTTAATCATGGTTAAACGTCGGTTTAATGTTGGTTCGGGTTGGTACGAAGCCATGGTTAAAAATCAAGTTGTTGGTCCGAATCGTCTCGTTTTTGGTTCTATTGTTAAGATTTTGTCAAGTTAAGATTTATTTCATGTGTCACATATTAGTAGTAAGTCGCAGCAAGCCTGGGAACGATCCAACTCATCCGGTAAAAATAAGTTTATAATTATATTACGTGCATAAAAATATAAAATGTTTATTTTTGAGATATATGCGATATGTCTTGTGACTACCTTATGCTTATGGGTTTGGAAGTCGGTAGGAACAACCGAGGACCTCTTCGCCCGGTGACTTACGACCGGTTATGATTATGTATGGGTACGGACATCCAGTCCAAGGGCTGTGATTGATCTCTACCGCCCAGTATACTGTGGTTTAGTCTGATCAGGCGCTTACGCTATGTTATGGGCCACATGCTTAGAAACATTATCTCTACCAGAAAATTATGATATGTTATGACAGAGCTCTATTGGGCAAAGCTTTTACGTATGATTTTTAGATATGCACGTAGTTATAATTATCATGATACGATTTTCACCGTACGCTTTACGATACTTTATTTTACGTTGCATGCGATTTTATGATATATTTACTTGTTATTCACGATATATACATGTTGAGTCTTTAGACTCACTAGACTTGATTGTCTTAGGTATTGATGAGGTCGAGACCGCGGGCGGAGACCATTGAGCGATCTTGGGACAGCACTAGTAAACCCGAGGACCTCATGATTTAATTTATGCACCTTTTATTTTTCAAACTCAGTTTTAATACGTTGGATTATTTTTAAGTTGATGTTTACGTTTAATTATTTTTAAATTGTTTGTTGAAAAAAATAATTGCTTCCGCTGTTATTTTAAAGTTAAAAATTATTTACATGTTTATTTTAACTAAATGAGACAAGATAATTATTTATTTAGAAAAATTTTAATTATTCCGCAAAATTATGAAAATGAAATACGGGCCTTTACAATATTACTGGTATTTTTTAAAAATGGAATACAGGAAATTCAATACATATATTTGAGTATGATGATGGGTAAAATGTAGCTCTCAAATAGTATTAAAGTTAGTGGACCAGTTCAACACTTGATAAATAGTTAGAAGTTCTGTGGGGACCTGGACGCTAATCATATTCTTAATCGTCATTGAGATAAATAGATCAATTAATTAATCTGGGTCTAATTTTTTTAAAAAAAAAATTGCGGATAGTAATGTAATTCAATCTAATATACATATCAGTATAAAAGTACAAGTCTTGTACAACAAACATCAAACTCAAACTAAGGTTCAACAACTAAATGTCAAGTGCTGAATCCTATCTACAGCAACGTCAAAGTCCGTAGTCTCCACTTTAATCACGATCTCTCATCATCTCCTCGACCCTGATCCTGTCCCACCTGTTGCCATGCACACATACAAACACGACAACAGCCGGATAACTTCGGTGAGAATAAAATCCCAGTATAAGCAATGTATACATGCGATGCATAAAATCATATACAAAAGCATAAACCATGTATTAAGAACATGAATCATAATTTATGACACATTAGTGAATATAGATAAAACTCCCTAACTCGTCATCTCCGACTCGACTCATCTCTAATCTAGGGATCCCGGTTCCTGAACATTAACACATATATCGAATCTCAGCGATAGGAGTCGATCCGCCCCTAAGCAATATTAATATAAGTTAATAATCCAGTGTCTTGGCATATCCGCCACAGACTTGGCATATCCGCCAAAGCTATCCTATGGCAATGTGCAATGGGCCAATGACCATTCTATCACTGTCTGGCCCTTCTTTCAATGACTCTCGCTCAATAGTTATCGGCTATTCTCTACTTTCTATAAATCAATAGATTAATCATATCAATGTCAAACAATTGCAATAAAATAAAGTATGTGGTTTTAGGGAAACTAGAGTCCAATCTGACTCAAGTTAATCTCCCGGTTAACATTGACTTATACCTTTCGTTCGTAGTCTCGGTCTGAAGAATTGGAAATTTTGAATTCAAGACTGTCTCTGTCAATCTGAAATGACATATCGAGAATAGTAATATCAACATTCCATTCCCAATTCAATACTAAATCCGATCAATCTAAATCTAATTCAAAATTAACAGCATAACGGCACAATCCCGATATCCCCGTCAATACAATATCAACAGATATCAATTACATATCATAACCAATATCCGATACAATCCAGAATCAGTCAATAATCCAAATCTGTATATATTAATCAATATACTCTGAAAAATCATAATAATTTCATAAACAGTCTGTTCTTTGATCTGACTTCGAATATCTTTTGATCAGTATATCCAGAACACATAATAATGATCAAATCATAATTCCTCCAATACATGAATTTCAAAACACGTCAGAAATCGATGAAACTTACATCCTTGAGTAGCTCTTGAAGAGAGGATCACAGAACTATGTTCGGGTTCAAATCCTGGTAACCGGATTGCATAAAATCACAATCTAGTGTAAAGTGAAGCTTGAGGGAAATTGTAATGGCAACTCTCGGTTTTCCTTCTGAAAGTCCCAAAGAAATGAAACTTATTAATATATCAAATTCATGGTAAAGACAAGTGTCCCACTCAATCCCATTAATTGAACTTTAGCCCCTGAAATCTTCACTATTTGCAATTTGGTCCTCACAACTCTTTTTAATTCAATTTCAATCATAATTAATTACAAAAACCGTGGAACCTAATTCATCATTCCAAAATTCATAAATTAAATAATCTCGGATTAAAATGATAACATCTCGGGCCTTACAATTCTCCTCCTCTGAGACATGATTCCGTCCTCGAAATCGCAGACAATCAAATCACATAAGATAAGAAGATATAACAGAAGCTAAAATAAAAGACTCACATCCGTGAAATAACTCTGGAAATTCCTGTCTCATATCTGATTCAGTCTCCCAAGTAGCTTCCTCAATGCCATGACGAGTCCACTGGACTTTCACAGGAGGAATAATCTTCGTTCTGAGTTGTTTTTCTTTACGATCAAGAATCTGAATAGGTTTCTCAACATAACTCAGACTTTCATCAAGTTCGGCCTTGTCTGGTTGAATAATATGAGAATCATCAGGGAGATATTTCCGTAGCATAGATACATGAAAGATATCATGTATTCCAGATAAAGAAGGCGGTAGAGCAAGTCGATAGGCACGATCTCCTATCTTCTCGAGGATCTCATATGGCCTAATGTATCGAGGAGACAACTTCCCTTTCTTGCCAAATCTGACAACTCCCTTGAAAGATGAAATCTTCAGAAATACTCGGTCTCTTGCCTCAAATACCAACGGTCGTCGTCTGATGTTGGCATATTTGGCATGCCTGTCTTGAGCTGCCTTCATTCTCTTCTGAATCAGCTTCACTATCTTTGTCATATCTCTGATCATATCAGGTCCAGTCTCAGGAACTTCAGATATATCATCCCAATAAAGAGGGGATCAAAATTTTTTTCCGTACAATGCTTCGAAAGGAGCCATCTCAATACTCGTTTGATAGCTATTGTTGTGCGAAAACTCACAAAGCGGCAATGCATCTTGCCAATTAGTGCTAAAGTCAAGCACTACAGCTCTCAGCATATCTTCCAATGTCTGGATAGTCCGCTCAGACTGTCCGTCGGTCTGTGGATGATATGCAGTACTCAGATGTAACTTCGTACCTAGAGCCTGCTGCAAACTCTGCCAGAAGTGCGAAGTAAACCGAGGATCACGTTCTGAAACAATCGACTTCGGCACTTTGTGCAATCTGACCACTTCTCTGACATAAATATCGGCCATCTGGTCATGTCTGTATGTCATCTTATATGAATAAAACATGCAGATTTGGTCAATCGATCAATCACGACCTAAATCGCATCACAACCTCGGGAGGAACGTGGTAACTGCGTCACAAAATCCATGGAAATGTGATCCCATTTCCATTCAGGGAATAAATAAACTGTGTAGTAGACCTCCTGGTTTCTTTCTTTCTGCTTTCACCTGTTGGCAATTCAGACACTTGAATACAAATTCAGTAACATCAGATTTCATCTGTTTCCACCAATACTGTGTCTTCAAATCATTATACATTTTTCTGCCACCAGGATGAATGCTGAAATGACTGATGTGCGCTTCTGCTAGGATCTGCTGTCTCAAATCTGAAACACCAATCGTCGATAAAGATAAAGAACATACCATTCGACTCAGTGCATCAGCTGCTGCATTGGATTTTCCTGGATAATACTTTATTTCACAATCGAAATCCTTTAGTAAATCATGCCATCTTCGCTGCCTCATATTCAAATCGGACTGTGAAAACAGATATTTCAGGCTCTTGTGATCAGAATAAATTTCAAATTTTTCATCGTACAGATAATGTCGTCATATCTTCAATGCAAAGACGATGGCTGCCAGTTCAAGATCATGAATTGGATAAAGAGTTTCATAGGGCTTCAGCTGTCTTGAGGCATAAGCGATAACATGTCCTCCCTGCATCAAAACACAACCCAATCCTCAGTGAGAAGCATCACAATAAACTACAAAATCACCAGTACATGAGGGGATAGTCAGTATAGGTGCACTGGTCAATCTCTTCTTCAACTCCAGGAAACTGGACTCACAGTCTATTGACCAAATAAATGGAGCATTTTTCTGAGTCAACTGAGTAATCGGCTTGGCAATGCAGGAAAAATCTTTTATAAATCAAAGGTAATATCCTGCCAAACCCATAAAACTGCGAATCTCGGGCACTGATGTCGGTCTCGGCCAAGAAATCACTGCCTCAACCTTACAGGGATCAACTGATATACTGTCTCCGGATCTAATATGCCCCAGAAATACAATCTGTCTCAACCAAAACTCGCATTTCGACAGTTTAGCATACAGTTTCTCAGCCCTCAGAATTTTCGATACAGTTCTCAAATGATCAGCATGTTCAATCATATTCTTCGAATAAATCAGAATATCATCAATAAATATAATCACAAAATCGTCCAGATATCTCTGAAAGATACGGTTCATCAATCCCATAAATACAGCCGGAGCATTCGTCAAACCAAACGGCATGATAATAAACTCATAATGTCCATACCTGGTTCTGAATGCTTTCTTTGAGATATCAGAATCTCTGACTCTTAGCTGATGATATCCAGATCTCAGGTCGATCTTGGAATATACAGAAGAACCCTGCAAATGATCAAATAAATCATCAATACAAGGCAAAGGGTATTTGTTCTTTACCGTAGCCTTGTTCAGTTGCCGGTAGTCAATACAGAGTCTCATCGAACCGTCTTTATTTCTCACAAATAGTACTGGAGCACCCCAAGGAGAAACACTCGGTCTGATGTACCCCTTGGCAAGTAAATCCTCCAACTGATCTTTCAATTCTATCGGTGCCATTCTGTACGGAGCTCTAGAAATCGGAACTGTACCTGGCATCAACTCGATACTGAAGTCTATCTCTCGAATTGGAGGCAATCTAGGAATCTCATCTGGGAAGACATCAGCGAATTCACACACCACTAGCAAATCCACAAATGATGGACTCGATTTCAGTAAATCAACTAAATAAACAAGGAATCCATTCGCTCCTTTCTGCAATAATCGAGTCATATTCATAGCAGATATCAAAGGAATTCTAGCTCGAGAACCCTTACCGTAAAACTTCCACTCATCAGCCATTTCAGGTCTGAATCTCACAATTTTGTGGAAACAATCAACAATAGCTCTGTACTTGGTCAACATATCGATACCGTTAATACAGTCAAAATCAGACAACCCAAGCACAATACAGTCTAACTCAATTTCATGCCCATCATATTGCAGTATACAAGATTTAACAGATTTCACTGATATCAACCCTGTCTTCAACGGAGAATAGACAGACACTACCGCAGACAATGACTCAATAGGCAATGCATGATTCAATGCAAATCGCTCAGATATAAATGTATGTGATCCACCAGTATCTATCAATACATATGCAGGATAACCAGAAATAAAACAGTTACCTGCCACAACATCATCTGGTGCGTCCTGAGCCTGTTCTTCAGTCAAAGCGAACACTCTGGCCTACTGTCTAGGAGGCTGGCTAATTGTCTGGCTCCCTCCTAGCCTCGGCTGTGACTGAGATGGTGCTGGCTGGAAAGAGTGAACTGCAGATGGTCGTCTACTAGTCTGAGCTACTGATCCAGATGACTCGACACCCTGTGACCTCTGAGTATCTCTCTAGGGACAAACTCGAGCAAAATGTCCCTGCTGTCTACAAATACGGCAAGTGCCAAACACTCCTCGGCACTGCTCTGTGGAATGATTCCCTCCACAAGTGCTGCAATTAGGTCCTGTATAACTCTGGCCCTGACCAGTCTGTCTCGAGCCACTAGAACTGGATGAACTGCCTCCAGATCTCTCGAACTGTTTCCCTTCAGCTTTCAGGAATTTTTTCTTTCCACCACTACTGCTGCCACTCTCAAATCGAGGAGGTTGTTGCTGTGGTCTCGGGGCTGGAGGAACAAATGAAGCTCCTTTCTGTCTCATCAGACCGGCTTCGGCTCCCTTAGCTCTGTTCAAAGCATCGGTAAAATTATTCGGTCTCCCAGTGTTCACCAAAGTAAAGATTTCAGAATTCAGGCCATTAATGAACTGATCAGCAACGGCTTCGTCATTCTCGGCTACATGTGGAGCAAATCGTAGCAGTTTAGAGAACTTGGCCACATATTCTTTGATATTCAGCTGACCCTGTCTCAAGTTTGCAAACTCTGCTCCCTTATCCTTCCTGTACGAAACTGGAAAGAATCTCTGATAAAACTCAGTTCTAAATACATTCCAGATGATAATTGTACCTCGATGCTCCAACGCCCTCTTTGTGGTGAGCCACCAATTCTTCGCGACGTCATGCAATTGGTGCCCCATCAGTTTCACTCTCCGCTCATCAGTGTAATCTAAGGACTCAAACAGCATCTCAATGTCGTCTAGCCAACTCTCACAATCCACTGAAGTCTCAGTACCCTTCAGAGTCGGTGGATGGAATGACTGAAATCTCTTCAGTAATGTTTCCATTGGTGTTGCTGTCACATCCATTGGAGGATTCGAAGTACTGCCCTGTTCTGGGATTCGTCGGGGAGGCATATCTGATTATCAAAAGGGTTAGCAACCAAATGCAACAAACCTCTTTCAGTCCTCCTCTGATAATCTTACTGGTGATCAAGAATTGGTTCTTATTCATTCTCAATTAATACACATTACCAATCAAATCAGATAATTCAGGTAAACATGTATTAAAGCAGTAATGCATGCTAGCAATCGCAAGCAGGAAAGAAAACTCAATCTACCCCGCTCACTACCTTCTATCTCAATCTAGAGGATCTATAGCTCTGATACCACCTGTTGTGGGCACCCGGACGCTAATCATCTTCTTAATCGTCATTGGGATAAATGGATCAATTAATTAATCTGGGTCTAATTTTTTTTTTTTAAATTGCGGAACGTAATGTAATTCAATCTAATATACATATCAGTATAAAAGTACAAGTCTTGTACAACAAACATCAAACTCAAACTAAGGTTCAACAACTAAATGTCAAGTGCTGAATGCTATCTACTGCAACGTCAAAGTCCGTAGTCTCCACTCTAATCGCGATCTCTCATCATCTCCTCGACCCTGATCCTGTCCCACCTGTTGCCATGCGCACATACAAACACGACAACAGCCGGATAACTCCGGTGAGAATAAAATCCCATTATAAGCAATGTATACATGCGATGCATAAAATCATATACAAAAGCATAAACCATGTATTAAGAACATGAATCATAATTTATGACACATTAGGGAATATAGATAAAACTCTCTAACTCGTCATCTTCGACTCGACTCATCTCTAATCTAGGGATCCCGGTTCCTAGACATTAACACATATATCGAATCTCAGCGATAGGAGTCGATCCGACCCTAAGCAATATCGATATAAGTTAATAATCCAGTGTCTTGGCATATCCGCCACAGACAAAGCTATCCTATGACAATGTGCAATGGGCCAATGACCACTCTATCACTGTCTGGGCCTTCTGTCAATGACTCTCGCTCAATAGCTTTCGCCTATTCTCTACTTTCTATAAATCAATAGATTAATCATATCAATGTCAAACAATTGTAATAAAATAAAGTAAGTGGTTTTAGGGAAACTAGAGTCCAATCTGACTCAAGTTAATCTCCCGGTTAACATCGACTTATACTTTTCGTTCGTAATCTCGGTCTGAAGAATTGGAAATTCTGAATTCAAGACTGTTTCTGTCAATCTGAAATGACATATCGAGAATTATACAACATTCCATTCCCAATTCAATACTAAATCCGATCAATCTGAATATAATTCAAAATTAACAGCATAACGGCACAATCCCGATATCCCCTTCAATACAATATCAACAGATATCAATTACAAATCATAACCAATATCCGATACAATCCAGAATCAGTCAATAATCCAAATCTGTATATCTCAATCAATATACTCTGAAAAATCTAATAATTTCATAAACAATAGTTTCTTTGATCTGACTTCGAATATCTATTGATCAGTATATCCAGAACACATAATAATGATCAAATCATAATTCCTCCAATACATGAATTTCGAAACACGTCAGAAACCGATGAAACTTACATCCTTGAGTAGCTCTTGAAGAAAGGATCACAGAACTGTGTTCGGGTTCAAATCCTGGTAATCGGATTCCATAAAATCACAATCTAGTGTAAAGTGAAGCTTGAGGGAAATTGTAATGGCAACTCTCGATTTTCCTTCTGAAAGTCCCAAAGAAATGAAACTTATTTATATATCAAATTCATGGTGAAGACAAGTGTCCCACTCAATCCTATTAATTGCACTTTAGCCCTTGAAATCTTCACTATTGGCAATTTGGTCCTCACAACTTTTTTTAACTCAATTTCAATCCTAATTAATTACAAAAACCGTGGAACCTAATTCATCATTCCAAAATTCATAAATTAAATAATCTCGCATTAAAATGATAACATCTCGAGCCTTACAAGTTCGATTTCTACTACCAACATTTTCTAAGACTAGTAAGTCTATTGCGAATTATCAGGTTAACATGATTTCAAGGTATTTCACTAGACTGGGATTTAGTTAGTTCATACTAAAAAATAGTAGCTGTGGTTTTAAGTCATGAAGAAAATAATATTGGGCAAAATATAAATGTATATTGGTTAATCTCTTTATAATTTTTACTATATATACTAAATTTGAAAAAATAATCTAAAAATTGTATATTATAAATGGTCGATTATTTATTTATTAATCTTCCTGTTAAACTGAGCGCCAAAAAAAAAAGGGTCTCTCCATTGATTAATACCATATGTATAAAATCTATTGCAATAAACCATACAATAAAAAAGTAGCTCACCAAAATTACCCTCACATTCAACTCTAAATTTTATTCTTGAATTTGATTTCTTTTAAAAAAAAAATTTAAAGACGGTCTCATTGATCCAAATTTATAATACAGCTCTACCCGATCCATATCTGGACTGAATGTAATATTTTTGAAATAAAAAATAATATAATTTTTATGAATCAAGTCGGATAAGAATATGTCTCACAAAATTGACTAATGATACAATCTCATATGAATTTCTGTTAAAAAATGATTGAATTTGAAGGGATCCGGAGAATAATCAAGTTCATAATCGTCATTGGGACCATTTAATCAATTATAATAAACAGGGTCTAATTTTTTTTTCAAAACGCGGAACGTAATGTAAATCATACTAGTATACATATCAGTATAACATAAGGTACAAGTCCTGTACAACATACATTCAATACGGACGAAGGTTCAACAACTAGCTATCAAGTGTTCAAACCCTATCTACAGCAACATCAAAGTCCGTGGTCTCCACTCTAATCATGATCTCTCGTCATCTCCTCGACCCCGATCCTGTCCCACCTGTTGTCATGCACACATACAAACACGACAACAGCCGGATAATTCCTGTGAGAATATAATCCCAGTATAAATCAACGAACATGCAATCATATAATCAATATAAAGCATGAAGCAGATATCAGATATATATCAAAGTCTGAAAAACATAAATAATATTAAACTATCAATCATACTCGTCCTCGAAATCTCAAGCAATCATATCACAGGCAATTAAATCAGAAATAACAGAAACTGAAATAGAAAACTCACATCAGTGAAACAATGCTGGGAATTCCTGTCTCATGTCTGATTCAGTCTCCCATGTGGCTTCTTCATTGCCATGACGAGTCCATTGAACTTTCACCAGAGGAATAGTCTTCGTTCAGAGTTGCTTTTCCTTGAGATCGATAATCCGAATCGGTTTCTCAACATAACTCAATGTCTCATCCAGCTCGGTCTCGTCTGGTTGAATAATATGAGAATCATCGGGGAGATATTTCTGCAGCACAGATACATGGAAGACATTATGTATCCCTGATAATGAAGGCGGTAAGGCGAGTCGATAGGCACGATCTCCTATCTTCTCGAGAATCTCATATGGACCAACGTATCGTGGAGACAATTTTCATTTCTTGCCAAACCTGACAACTCCTCTGAAAGGTGAAATTTTCAAAAATACTCTGTCTCCTGCTTCAAATATCAACGGTCTACGTCGAATGTTGGCATATTTGGCTTGTCTGTCCTGTGCTGCCTTCATTCTTTTCCGAATCTGTTTCACTTTTTCCGTCATATCTCTGATCCTATCAAGTCCAATCTCCGGAACCTCAGATATATCATCCCAATAAAGAGGGGATCGACATTTCTTTCCGTACAATGCTTCGAAAGGCGCCATCTCAATACTCGTTTGATAGCTATTGTTGTACGAAAACTCACAGAGAGGCAATGTATCTTGCCAATTAGTGCTAAAATCAAGCACTACAGCTCTCAGCATATCTTCCAATGTTTGAATCGTCCGTTCTTATTGTCCGTCAGTCAGTGGATGATATGCGGTACTCAGATGTAACTTCGTACCTAGAGCCTGCTGCAAACTCTGCTAGAAGTGCGAAGTAAACTTAGGATCACGGTCTGAAACAATCGACTTCGGCACTCCGTGTAATCTAACCACTTCTGTGACATAAATATCGGCCATCTAGTCATATCTGTATGTCATTTTGTATGGAATAAAACATGCAGATTTGGTATATCGATCAATCACGACCCAAATCGCATCACAACCTCTGGAGAATCTCTGTAACTGCGTCACAAAATCCATGGAAATGTGATCCCATTTCCATTCAGGAATGGACAAACTCTACAACAATCCTCCAATTTTCTTCCTCTCAGCTTTCACCTGTTGGCAATTCAGACACTTGGCTACAAATTCAGTAACATCAGATTTCATCTGTTTCCACCAGTATTGTGTCTTCAAATCAATATACATTTTCCTGCCACCAGGAAGAATGCTAAAACGACTGTTGTGCGCTTCTGTCAGTATTCGATGTCTCAATTCTGAAACATTTGGCACAACAATACGATTATTCACATATAAAATACCATCACGAACCTGATACTCCGATTGATGTCCAGCTCTAACCATAGCAATCGAATTCTGTACGTTCTGATCAACTCTCTGTGCCTCTTTGATTCTCAATATCAATTCTGGTTCAGCTCGAATCATACATAATCTCAGAGGCTGACAATCTGTTTCAAAAGCTAATCCAGACAAACAGCAGTCTTCTATCAAATTCGAGACACCTATCGTCGATAAGGATAAAGAACATACCTTTCGACTCAGTGAATCAGCTGCTGCATTGGACTTTCCTGGATAATATTTGATTTCACAATCAAAATCTTTCAATAAATCAAGCCATCTTCGTTGCCTCATATTCAACTCGGATTGTGAAAACAAATACTTCAAGCTCTTGTGATCAAAATATATCTCAAACTTCTCGCCGTACAGATAATGTCGCCATATCTTCAATGCAAAGACAATGGCTGCCAATTCAAGATCATGAATTGGGTAACGAATTTCATGTGGTTTCAGCTGTCTCGAGGCTAGGCAATGACATGCCCTCGCTGCATCAGTATACACCCCAATCCTCGATGAGATGCATCACAATAAACCACAAAATAACCAGTACCTGATGGGATAGTCAATATCGGTGCACTGGTCAATCTTTTCTTTAATTCAAGAAAACTGGTCTCACATTCCTCAGACCAAACAAATGGATCATTCTTCTGAGTCAACTGTGTAATCGGTTTGGCAATACTGGAAAAATCTTTGATGAATCGACGATAATATCCTGCCAAACCCATGAAACTGCGAATCTCGGGAACTGATGTCGGTCTCGGCCAAGAAATCACTATCTCAACCTTACTGGGATCAACTGATATACCGTCTCCGGATATAATATGTCCCAGAAATACTACCTGTCTCAACCAAAACTCACATTTTGACAGTTTAGCATATAATTTCTCCACCCTCAAAATTTTCAACACAGTCCTCAGATGATTAGCATGCTCAATCATATTTTTGGAATAAATCAGAATGTCATCAATGAATATGATTACAAACTCATCAAGATATCTTTGAAAGATACGGTTCATCAAACCCATGAATACAGCCGGTGCATTCGTCAAACCAAACGTCATGACAATAAATTCATAGTGTCCATTCCAGGTTCTGAAGGCTGTCTTTGAGATATCAAAATCCTTGACTCTCAGTTGATGGTATCCAGATCTCAGATCGATCTTGGAATACACTGAGGAACCCTGCAACTGATCAAACAAATCATCAATGCGAGGCAACGGATATTTATTCTTTACCGTTGCTTTGTTCAGTTGTCGGTAATCGATACAAAGCCTCATTGAACCATCTTTCTTTCTCACAAATAGTACTGGAGCATCCCAAGGAGACACACTCGGTATGATATACCCCTTGGCCAGTAAATCCCCCAACTGTTCTTTCAACTCTTTCAACTCAATTGGTGCCATTCGGTATGGAGCTCTAGATATCGGAACTGTACCTGGCATCAACTCAATGCTGAAGTCTATCTCTCGAATCGGAGGCAAACCAGGAATCTCATCTGGAAAGACATCAGCAAACTCACACACCACTGGCAAGTCCGCCAATGATGGACTCGATTTCAGTAAATCAACTGAATAGACAAGGAATCCTTCCGCTTCTTTTTGTAACAATCGAGTCATAGACAATACGGATATCAAAGGGATTCTAGATCGAGAACCATTACCGTAGAATTTCAACTCATCAGTCATCTCAGGTCTAAATCTCACAATTTTGTGGAAACAATCAATAGTGGCTCTGTACTTGGTTAACATATCGATACTGAACGACAGCTGCCAAACACTCCTCGGCACTGCTCTGTGGAATGCTTCCCTCCCCAGGTGCTGCAATAGGGTCCTGTATAACTCTGGCCCTGACCAGTCTGTCTCGAGCCAATAGAACTGGATGAACTACTTCCAGATCTCTTAAACTGCTTCCCCTTAGTTTTCATGAAATTTTTCTTTCCACTACCACCGCCACTCTTGAATCGAGGAGGAGGTTGTTCTGATCTCAGTGCTGGAGGCACAAATGAAGCTCCTCTCTGTCTTATTAGACCGCCTTCGGCTCCCTTAGCTCGGTTCAGGGCATCAGTGAAATTATTCGGTCGCCCTGTGTTCACCAATGTAAAAATCTCAGGATTCAAACCATTGATGAACTGATTTGCAATAGCTTCTTCATTTTCGGCCACATGTGGAGCAAATCGCAGCAAGGTAGAGAACTTAGTCACATATTCCTCAATATTCAATTGACCTTGCCTCAAATTTGTAAACTCCGCTTCCTTATCCTTCCTGTACGACACTGGAAAGAATCTCTAATAAAATTCAGTTCTAAACACATTCCAAGTAATAGTCGTACAATGATGCTCCAAGGCCCGTTTTGTTGTGATCCACCAGTTCTTTGCCACATCATGCAACTTGTGCCCTATCAGTTTCACTCTCCTCTTATCAGTATAGTCCAAGGACTCAAACAACATCTCGATATCATCTAGCCAACTCTCACAATCCACTGAATTCTCAGTACCCTTCAGAGTGGTGGATGGAACGACTGAAACCTTTTCAATAATGTCTCCATAGGAGTGGCTGTAACGTCCATCGGAGGATTCGAAGTACTACCCTGTTCTGGTATTCTTCTCGGAGGCATATCTGATAATCAAAAGAGTTAGCAACCAAATACACAAATATGTTTCAGTCCTCCTCCGATCATCTTACTGCTGATCCAGAATCGGTGCTGATTCATTCTAAATAAAACATATTACCATATCAAATCAGATAAGCAAGTAACATGTATTAAAGCAGTAAGACATGCTAGCATTCAAAAGCAGGAAAGAAAACTCAATCTACCCCGCTCACTAGCTCCTATCTCAATCTAAAGGATCTATCGCTCTGATACCACCTGTTGTGGGGACCCGGACACTAATCAAGTCCATAATCGTCATTGGGACCATTTAATCAATTATAATAAACAGGGTCTAATTTTTTTTTTAAAGCGGAACGTAATGTAAATCATACTAGTATACATATCAGTATAACATAAGGTACAACTCCTGTACAACATACATTCAATATAGACGAAGGTTCAACAACTAGCTATCAAGTGTTCAAACCCTATCTACAGCAACATCAAAGTCCGTGGTCTCCACTCTAATCATGATCTCTCGTCATCTCCTCGACCCCGATCCTGTCCCACCTGTTGTCATGCACACATACAAACACGACAACAGCCGGATAATTCCGGTGAGAATATAATCCCAGTATAAATCAACGAACATGCAATCATATAATCAATATAAGCATGAAGCAGATATCAGATATAAATCAAAGTCTGAAACATAAATAATATCAAACTATCAATCATACTCGTGACTCCACGACTCAGACTAGACTCAATCCTAGTCTAGGGATCCCGGTTTCCAGACGTTGGTATTCCTATATCGACCAACACTAATAGAAGAAACTCTGATTCTATCCACGTGAATATAACCAAACATCCAGTGTCTTGACCTATCCGTCACAGACTGTGGCACTATCGCCAATACACTATCTTATGACATCGTGCAATGTTCCCGTGGCGATCCCACCACTATCAGGCACTTCTGTCACAAGATCACTCGACTAATACCTACTTTCTATACATCCATAGAACAAGCATATCAAGTCAAATCAATGAACATAGTAATAAGAAGTATGTGATTTAAGGAAACTCAAGTATATCCTACTTGAGTCGATCTCCCAATACCACATTGACTTATACCTTTCGTTCGTAGTCTCGGTCTGAAGCAATAACAGTTCTGAACTCAAGAATGTCTCTGTAAATCTAAAACGACATATCGAGAATCATAATATCAATATTCCATTCTCAATTCAACACTGAATCTGATTAATTTGGATTTAATTTAATTCGCGGCATAACGGCACAATCTCAGTATCCCCGTCAATACCATATCAACAGATATCAATTACAAATCATAACTCATATCCGATACAATCTGTAATTCATTCATAATCCAAATCTGTCCGATTTCAAATCAATATAATCAGAAAATCATAACAATTTCATAATCAATCTGTTTTTCGATCCGACTTTGATTATGCAATGTCTAGTATTCCCAGAACACATCATAATGATTAAATAATAATTCTCCCAATACATAAATTTCAAACCATATCAGAAAGTAATGAAACTTACGTCCTTGTGTAGTAGGTGACGAGAGGAGCATAGAACTGTGTTCGGATTAAAAATCGGATCACCGGTACATGCAAAATCACAATTCTAGTATCAAATGAAGCTTGAGAGAAATTTTTTGGAAAGTCTCAATTCTTTCTTACTGTAGATGAGGAGGGAGATGAGAATATATATCTCAAGCAAGCATGGTATGCCATGTGTCCCACTCAAGCCAATATTGAACTTTAGCCCCTGAATTCTTCACTATTTGCAATTTGGTCCTCAAATCTCTTTTTAATTCCCTTTCAATCCTCATTAATTACAAAAATCGTGAAATTTAATTCATCATTCCAAAATTCATAAATTAAATAATCTTGGATTAAAATGATATTGAAAGGCCCGAGAAATTTATCCGGTTAATTTAAAAGAGTCCTCGCGCACATGCGCGACGTGATGGGCGCACATGCGCGAGGTAGACAAAACCTTGCGCGCACATGCGCGAAGAAAGACGTGCATATGCGCGAGCAGCTCATGGCGAAGGCAGAGGACCTCGCGCATATGCGCGAGAAGGTGTATCGGTAAGACTCGAGTCCAGAGAATGTCGCGCACATGCACGGAAGGACGTCGCGCATATGCGCGACTTGCTGTAAGTTCGGACAGAACGTTCGGCGCATATGCGCGGGAATTGGGCGTGCATATGCGCCAAGCATGCAACACGAAAATAAGCCACCTGCCCCTGGAACATGCATGGGATATATATATATATATATAAACATACAAACGTAATTCAGGAGGAATAAGGAAGAAAGAAACGAGAAAAGGGTCGAGGAAGTTTGCCAAAAATCCTTGTGCCTTTTGTGAAAGATCCGCCCGTCCGAATTGTAATCCGACTTCAGTACTGAGTTTCTATCAACGCAGGCTACAACTGGATGTAAGTTTTGTTACGTTTAGACATGATATGAAATTATGATGTTGTCAGAATTGAATAGGAATCATATATGGTGTTTCTGATATAGTGGACATCGTATAATCGAAGTCAGATTAAAGAACAGACTGGTTATGTAATTGTTATGATTTTTTGAATTGATTAATTGAGATTCGATATCAGATTTGTATTGTTATTGAAATTATGAGTTGCACTGATATTGATTACGAATTCTGGTATTGTATCTGTGATGTTTGAATTGACGGGGTTATCGAAACTGCATTGTTATGCCGTCGAAACATAAGTTGATTGATATTGAGCAGATTCGGTGTTGGTTGGGATTGTATTGTGGTATCATATGTCGATTGGCATTGATCAGATTATGTTTTGATTTGAGTATTAAGAAGAACAGGTTTTGAACTGAGTCATGTACTGATATTGTACCTAATCGATTGTCATTATCAGATTGGGTATGGACAGAGTTGACTTCAATACTTCGTCTTCGTCGGACCGAGAAGATAAAGGTATAAATTAATGTTGAGTTGGGATTGCACAACTCGAGTGAGGTTTGGCTCGAGTTTCCCTAAATCACATACTTTACCTTATTGTATTGATTTGATTGATGTACTTGTTCTCTTGATTTTTAGACAGCAGGTATTAGACGAGTAATCTTGTGACAGAAGTGCCTGATAGTGGTGGGATCTCCACGGGCACATTGCACGATGTCACAAGATAGTGTATTGGCGATAGTGCCAAAGTCTGTCACCGGATGTTGGGCTATCGATGTGGATAGAATCGGAGTTTCTTCTATTACTGGTGATCGGTACCGTATCGATGTGGATAGAATCATAACTTCTTCTATCACTGATGGTCGATATCATATCGATGTGGATAGAATCGGAGTTCTTTCTATTACTGGTGATCGATATTATACCGATGTGGATAGAATACGAGCTTCTTCTATTACTGGTGATCGATACCATATCGATGTGGATAGAATTGGTATTTCTTCTATTACTGGTGATCGATACCCTATCCATGTGGATAGAACTGGAGTCTTTTCTATTACTGTTGGTCGATATGGGAATGCTAACTTCTGAAAACCGGGATCCCTAGACTAGGATTGAGTCTAGTCTTAAATGTGAAGTCATGAGTCTAATTGACAGTTATATTTATTCATGTTGATTATGTTCCTGAATATGGTACATATTGATTTATGTTCCTGATGATGGTACATGTTTAGAATAGGATTTATTCTTGATATGGATTTATATTCTGATCTGAATACATGTTAGACATATCTGTTATATGCTTTTATAGTGTTTTATGTTTGCATGTATACATGATTTATACTGAGAATGTAATTCTCACCGGAGTTATCCGGCTGTTGTCTTGTTTGTATGTGTGCATGGCAATATGTGGGATAGGATCAGGGTCAAGAAGAGAAAGAGGCTGGACTAGATAGCGTGGAGATCTGGGCTTCGAAGCAACTTAGGATTCAACACTGATATATAGTTGAACCTAGTTGAATTCTTGTAGATAATACAAGAATTGTATGTTATACTTAATATGTAATTTGAATTGAATTACATTACGTTTCCGCTTTGTATTTAAAAAAAAAAATTAGATCATGTTTATTATAATTGTTTGAATTATTTCTAAAGACGATTAAGGAATGAATTAGCGTCCGGGTCCCCACAACAGGTGGTATCAGAGCATTAGGTTCCAGAACAGTAGGTTCTAGAACTGTAGGTTCTTGAGATTGAGATAGAAGAGAGGAAGCGGGGTAGATTGAGTTTTCTTTCCTGCATGTGATTGCTAGCATGTGATTTACTTATAATGTTGACTTACATTGTGTATGCTAGCATGATATTATGTTTACTGCTTTTAAATACATGTTACCTGAATACCTGAGTTGATTTGGTAATATGTCTGATTTGAAAATAAATCAGAACCAATTCTTGATCAGAAGGTAAGCTGATCAGGAAGGGACTGAGAATGATTTATCTCATGTGGTACTAACCCTTGTGGTAATAAGATATCCCTCCCAGAAGGATTTGAGAATTGGATAGTACTTCGATTGATCAAATTGATGAGACAGAAACTTTGATGGAAACACAGATGAAGAGGTTTCAATCGTTTCGACCGCCGATTCTGAAGGGTAATGAGACACCAGTGGAATGTGAGAATTGGTTAGATGATATAGAGATACTGTTTGATTCACTCGATTATCCAATCGAACAGAGAATTAAAATGGTGCCCAACTAGTTACACGAGGTCGCTAGGAGTTGGTGGATTACAACCAAAAGAGTATTAGAACAGCCTGGTACGGTGATTACGTGGGAAGTCTTTAAAGCTGAATTTTATCGAAGATTCTTCTCAGGATCGTACTGAGAGGACAAGAGAGTCGAGTTTGAGAATTTGAGACAAGGCCAACTGAATATTGAAGAATATGTTGCTAAATTCTCTACTCTACTGCGTTTTGCTCCTCATGTAGTTGGGAATGATGAAGCTGTAGCGGATCAGTTCATAAGAGGATTGAACTCGGAGATAGTTGCATTGATGAATATACAGCGACCTTAGCATTTTGCTGATGCCTTGAGTAAAGCAAAAAGAGCTGAGGCGAGTCCGATTAGACAACAAGAAAGGTTGTGTGCAATGAAACCCCAGACACAACAATTCCCTCTCCGATTGGATAGTGGCAGTACGAGTGGGAAGAAAGATTTGCTGAAAGCTCGAAAGAAACAGTTTAAGAAAGTAGGAAGTGGACCGAGTGGTTCATCTAGCTCCAGTGGTTCTAGCCCGAGTTATATTGGAGTTTATTGCAGGATTTGCGGAGGGAGAAATCCCACAGAGCAATGCCAGGGAGTGACTGGTAGTTGCAACATCTGCCAACAGCTGGACACTTTGCTAGAGTTTGTCCACAGAGAGGTTCCCGAAGATATCAGGGAGTAGGATCATCTGGGTGTGTGATCGAGAAACAGACCCAGGACACACTTGCTGATACAGTGGAAGGTAATAATCTTTTATGATTATGTTGCATATGTATTGATATATACTAATGCATTCCCTACGATTATTTTTGACTGAGTTGTATTGATATATGTGGTACCTACTGGGTCTGTATTACTGTAGTATTGATCTTTGTACCTTTTGGGGAAAGGAATTGATATCAGTGAATTCTGTGATATACTGTGTACTGCAGTAAAAAGAGAATGAGATTGAATTAGATTGTATTGTACTTGTGTTATCTGATACTGATTACATTATTGATATTAATATGCTAACAAGTACAGAACTATTAGAGATTCTTGCCAGGAGATGGTAAGAGTCGGACCTGAAATGGCCGATGAACGAATGATATACGCTAAGGATTCTCGATTTTGAATTCCTTGATATCCGTATTATGTATGATCTGATGATTATCGAAAAGAATAGGAGTAATTCCTTATGTATTCAGTTGATTACTGAAGTTGAGCCTATCTGGGAATGATTTGTCAGTAGCAGGAGAGTTGCTATAGTCGTTCCAGATGAAATCCGAGTTTGTCTTATATCCGAGAGAGCGATTTCAGCCTTGATTTGATATCAGGTATGAATTTCATTTTAAACTTCTGTACAGAATGATATTGATTGAATTGAAAGAATTGAAATGTCGGTTAGAAGATTTACTGCCTGAGAGTTAGAGTTACATCTGATTATTTGTTTCTCTGGGAAATACTTCAATTCTGTGTATGGGTTGATAAATCCTGTGTTCCGAAGTGTTCTGATGACCTTATGCTCGTTTTATCTATGAGATCTTGATATATTCGCAGCGTATGATTGATGGAATCGAACAGTTGAAATTTGTATTGAATATTCTGGGAACTGAAATTTGTTGTATACAGAATTGTTCGGCTATGAATCCAGATTGTAACAGATTGTATTCAAAATTTGTGATATCTGAAGATAGTATACTGATTGATTGTAGCACAGTTGAGACAGTGATCCGATTGTTCAGAACTTGATTTCGATAGTCAGAACAGTGTGTCAATCAGAATACCAGGTAGGTAATGCTTTATTTTATATAATTAGCTGCTTTGTTTGTGCCAGATATTTCGAATTTGAAATGACAGGTATTGTCAGAGGCACACAGTAGTAGATTCCGTATTATTCTAGTAACAAGAAATGTGTGATAATACGAACGGACAGTTTTGATGTAAACAAACGAAATCAGTTATGTCAGTATTTGTATTGAAATGTCTAAATCGCTGACAGATGAAGACAGGAAGATAGAAACCAGGAAATTGGTTATATAGATTATCGATTCCTGAATAAAAATAGGAGTATAATTCTATGGATCTCTGGTGATAGACTTACCGAAATCGTGCCAAGAACGTACTAGGATGTGGTTTTGATTGAACGATTGTTCAAATCTGCATATGCTATAATGTACAGGATGACGTACAGATATGACTAGACGACTGAAAGGTATGTCAGAAAAGGGGTCAGATTGTATTGAATGCCAGAGTTAATTATATCATACCGTGATTTTTGGTTGATTTAGTACTTTTGGCAGAATGTATAACATGATTTTTCATCCATGGTTTATAGATTGACGGATAGTCGGAGCGAACTATCTAGATACTGGAGGATATCCAGGAACTATAGTGCTCGATTTTAGCACTAGTGACCTGATGTCTTGTCACTTTATGAATTATTGTACAATAATAGCTATTAGATGAGTATCGAGATAGCTCTAGTCGAGGTATTGTACAGTGAGAACTGCGGATTTCCTTCGTATGGGAATGATATTACGCTAGTGCCTGAGATTTGATTTGATAGGAGTTTATTGTAGATTATGTACATCTCCTTATTGTATTCGATTTGAGATCTAATATGATTATCGGTATTATACAAGTGGATTGCTTGTGATTTCGGGGACGAAATCGAATCTTAAAGGGGGAGAAATGTAAGGCCAGAGAAATTTATTCGGTTAATCTAAAAGGATTTGGCGATAATTATTATAATCTATTGGTGATAATTGATATGATTATAGACGGAAGGGATCAGACCGGGAAAGACGAAAGAAAATCAAAATGAGGAGCAAGAAAGAGTCCTCGCGCACATGCGCGACGTGATGGGCGCACATGCGCGAGGTAGATAGAACCTTGCGCGCATATGCGCGAAGAAAGACGCGCATATGCGCGAGATAGGGGCGCGCATATGCGCGAGGATGTGTATCGGTAAGACTCGAGTCCAGAGAATGTCGCGCACATGCGCGGAAGGACGTCGCGCATATGCGCGACTTGCTGTAAGTTCGGACAGAACGTTCGGCGCATATGCGCGGGACTTGGGCGCGCATATGCGCCAGGCATGCAACACGAAAAAAAGCCACCTGCCCCTGGAACATGCACGGGATATATATATATATATATAAACATACAAACGTAATTCAGGAGGAATAAGGAAGAAAGAAACGAGAAAAGGGTCGAGGAAGTTTGCCAAAAATCCTCATGCCTTTTGTGAAAGATCCGCCCTTCCGAATTGTAATCCGACTTCAGTACTGAGTTCCTATCAACGCAGGCTACAACTGGACGTAAGTTTTGTTATGTTTAGACATGATATGAAATTATAATGTTGTCAGAATTGAATATGAATCATATATGGTGTTTCTGATACAGCGGACATCGTATAATCGAAGTCAGATTAAAGAACAGACTGGTTATGTAATTGTTATGATTTTTGGAATTGATTAATTGAGATTCGATATCAGATTTGTATTGTTATTGAAATTATGAGTTGCACTGATATTGATTATGAATTCTGGTATTGTATCTGTGATGTTGGAATTGACAGGGTTATCGAAACTGTATTGTTATGCCGTCGAAACATCAGTTGATTGATATTGAGCAGATTCGGTATTGGTTGGGATTGTATTGTGGTATCATATGTCGATTGGCATTGATCAGATTATGTTTTGATTTGAGTATTAATCAGAACAGGTTTTGAACTGAGTCATGTACTGATATTGTATCTATTCGATTGTCATTATCAGATTGGGTATGGACAGAGTTGACTTCAATACTTCGTCTTCGTCGGACCGAGAAGATAAAGGTATAAATTAATGTTGAGTTGGGATTGCACAACTCGAGTGAGGTTTGACTCGAGTTTCCCTAAATCACATACTTTACCTTATTGTATTGATTTGATTGATGTACTTGTTCTCTTGATTTCTAGACAGCAGGTATTAGACGAGTAATCTTGAGACAGAAGTGCCTGATAGTGGTAAGATCGCCACGGGCACATTGCACGATGTCACAAGATAGTGTATTGACGATAGTGCCAAAGTCTGTCACCGGATGTTGGGCTATCGATGTGGATAGAATTATAACTTCTTCTATTACTGATGATCGATATTATATCGATGTGTATAGAATCAGAGCTTCTTCTATTACTGGTGATCGGTACCGTATCGATGTGGATAGAATCATAACTTCTTCTATCACTGATGGTCGATATCATATCGATGTGGATAGAATCGGAGTTCTTTCTATTACTGGTGATCGATACTATACCGATTTGAATAGAATACGAGCTTCTTCTATTACTGGTGATCGATACCATATCGATGTGGATAGAATTGGTATTTCTTCTATTACTGGTGATCGATACCCTATCCACGTGGATAGAACTGAAGTCTTTTCTATTACTGTTGGTCGATATGGGAATGCTAACTTCTGAAAACCGGGATCCCTAGACTAGGATTGAGTCTAGTCTTCAATGTGAAGTCATGAGTCTAATTGACAGTTATATTGATTCATGTTGATTATGTTCCTGAATATGGTACATATTGATTTATGTTCCTGATGATGGTACATTTTTAGAATATGATTTATTCTTGATATGGATTTATATTCTGATCTGAATACATGTTAGACATATCTGTTATATGCTTTTATATTGTTTTTATGATTGCATGTATACATGATTTATACTGAGAATGTAATTCTCACCGGAGTTATCCGGCTGTTGTCTTGTTTGTATGTGTGCATGGCAACAGGTGGGATAGGATCAGGGTCAAGAAGAGAAAGAGGCTGGACTAGATAGCGTGGAGATCCGGGCTTCGAAGCAACTTAGGATTCAGCACTGATATATAGTTGAACCTAGTTGAAGTCTTGCAGATAATACAAGAATTGTATGTTATATTTAATATGTAATTTGAATTGAATTACATTACGTTTCCGCTTTGTATTTTAAAAAAAAAAAATTTAGACTCTGTTTATTATAATTGTTTGAATTATTCCTAAAGACGATTAACGAATGAATTAGCGTCCTGGTCCCCACAGATATAATCTCGGGTCTTACAGTATTTTAAGTAATTAATTTATATTTTAATTATAGTAAAGTGTACTTAAATTGTAACATTTTATAATAATTTGAAAATCATCTTGCTAAATCCCATTTTATATTTAATATCAAAACTCGATAAATAAATTCATATAATACGTTCATTACATATACAACAAGTGTGTTCACTTGCTACAACTAATAAAATCTTATTATTATTATTTTTTGAAAAGAGTACGTAAAATTCATTGATATAATTATTAATATAAAAATAGTTTTACGTACAACAAATTCTACGTAAATTACTTTTTTTTTTTAAAGAGTACGTAAAATTAGACTTAACTTAGCTATTACATAACCATGTAATTTAATATCTATGCATCAAATTTCATTCAACACTACATATTTGGATCTCATATGTTTACTTCCTTTGGGTCTTTTGTATGATTAAAATTCAGTATTATTCTTGACTTAAGATAAGATTTGACTATATTTATTATCAAAATTATATTTTTTTTATTATTATAAATGTAATGATATTTTGCTTATATTTTATTGGTAAATTGTAAAAAAAATACCTAAACACAACTTAACTTTAAATTTAATACCCAAACTAAAAAACTTTAGTTTCAGTACCTAAAAAGACTTTAAAAAGACAAAAATACCCTTAGTAATAGTCATTTGTGAAAAAATTCAAATGGTTGATTATCTGGGCAGAAAATGGTATCAGAACAGATGTAAAATTATTTCAAACATATAAATTTATTATTATTAAGTAATTAAATATTTGAGGAGGAGAATTGCAATGCCCGAGATTTTGATTACTGTAATCTGATATGATTGATTTTGAACTGATATGATTATAGATGGATCACTCCGAGACCAGATTGGGTGAAACATGTGAATTGCATAAAATTTGGGCAGAAAGTTTGGCGTCCGAGCGGTAGTTTTTGACTGCCCGAGCGCCAATATTGTATAAGCATAACTTTTGGACAGAAGGTTCGGGGCCCGAGCGGTAGTTTGTGACCGCCCGAGCGCCAGTGTTCAATAGGATTATGTTCAGGCAAAAGATGTGGCGCCCGGGCGGTAATTTGTGACCGCCCGAGCGCCAGTGCATAACAAGTGCGGGCAGAACAATCCGCGACCGGGCGGTGATTCTTGACTGCCCGAGCGCCGACCGAAGTTTAAGAAAAATGAGCCACGTTTCATAGACATGCAAGTGGATATATATATATATATATGTTACAAGCTTCAATCTTTCATTTCCCCCAGCAAAAGGAACGAGAAAGTTTGAAGGAAATCCTTACGCCTTTATATTTCGATCCGTCCGTCTGATTTTCAATCCGACTTCAGTACTGTGTTCCTATTGACGAGAGCTTTAACTTGACGTAAGTTTTATTGATTTCTATTATGTTTTGAAATTATGATATTGAGGGAATCAAATGTGATTCATATATGGTGTTTCTGATATGTTAGCCATCGTATAATCGAAACCGGATCGAAGAAGGAATACCGTATGAAATTGTTATGATTTTCTGAGTTGATTTGATTGAGATTGATATCAGATTGGTGTTGTTATTGATTATGAGTTGTGGTAATTGATATCTGTTGATATTGTATTTACGGGAATATTCAGATTGTTCCGTTATGCCGTTGATTTTGAGTTAGATTCAGATTGATCAGATTCGGTATTGAATTGAGCAGTATATTGATATTGTACTTCTTGATATTGTCATTGCCAGATTGAGTATTGACAGACTTCGAATTCCAGACTTGAACATTGTTAGAACTGCGATTAAAGAAAGGTATAAGTCAATGTGGTACCGGGAGAACGACTCGAGTATGATATACTTGAGTTTCCCTAAATCACATACTTATTGTTATTGTATGCCTTGGTTTGAATTGATATGCTTGTTCTATTTATTTATAGAAAGCATGTATTAGACGAGTGTTAGACGAGTGATCTTGTGATATAGGTGTCAAATAGTGATGGAATCGTCACTGGCACATTGCACATTGTCACAGGATAGTGATTTGGCGAAAGTGCCAAAGTCTGTGACGGATAGGTCAAGACACCGGATGTTTTGTTATATCGAAGTGAATAGAATTGGAGTTTCTTCTATTACTGATATTCGATATAGGAATACAAACGTCTGGAAACCGGGATCCCTAGACTAGGAATGAGTCTAGTCTGAGACATGAAGTCACGAGTCTGATTGATAGTTTTATATTGATTATGTTTCTAGATTTGATACATATTACTGATATCTGTTTCATGCTTTATATTGATTATATGATTGCATGTATCGTTGATTTATACTGGGATATATTTCTCACCGTAGTTATCCGGATGTTGTCGTGTTTGTATGTGAGCATGGCAACATGTGGGACAGGATCGGGGTCGAGGAGATGAAGAGAGATCGTGATTAGAGTGGATACTACGGACATTGATTAGAGATAGGGTTTGGACACTTGATATTTAGTTGTTAAACCTTAGTTTGAATGATTGTATATAGTACAAGACTTGTACTTTAATACTGACATATATATTAAAATGTATTCCATTAAGTTCCGCATTTAATATTGTATTTAAAAAAAAATTTAGACCCTGTTTATTATAATTGATTTAATTATTCCCACATACAATTAAGAAATGATGTAATGCCCGAATTTTGAAAAAAATAAAATTGTGGCGGTAGTTGTGATGGTTTATTGCTTTATGTTATGGTATGAATGGTAATGAATGTTATAGAATTGAATAGATAATGGATGGGTAGAATCAAAGGTTGAATTTGGGCTAAATAGGTAATGAAAGTGCAGAAACGGTATGAAAAATGTGGCAGTAGTTGTGGTTTTTAGCATAATGTTTTGTATTTTGATCCAATTGATGTGAGACTATTTTCATTAGAAAGATAAGTAATAAGGCTATAACTTTCTTATTTTGAGTTTTGGTCAAATCATTAGGGAAGATGAGCCAAAAGCGCCCCGAAGTGTGTCGTGCGTATCGTCGTTCCTACAATGACACAAGTTGGGAGATTGAGCATAACTTTTTACTTAGACCTCCAAATGACATGAAGCCAATTGGAGATGCAAGCCAAGAAAAAGGGCTACAACTTTCTAGTTTACCACTTTCGCAAATTCTGAAGTTAAAAATGTGTTTTGGACAGAATACGGCGCGCCCCTGTGCCAGATCCCGCGCGATGGCGCGCCCATTGCTGAAATTTTAGTGTTTGGGAAGTATGGTGCGTGCCCCTGCACCAAAACACGCGCCATGGCGCCCAGCACTTGTACAAAAAACGTGTTTTGAGGTTTGGATGGTATATATTAGATTGGGGAATGATTTTTGTATCATTTCTTCTCATCCTCATTTCTCTCCATTGGTTTAGAGCTAGGATTCCTCATTTCTCCTTCAATCCAATTTCTTCCAAGACATTAATCTTTGATTGAAGCCTTAATCTTTGCTTGGAGATTAGAAGTTCTTCTCCTCAAGAGTTTAGAAGCAAGGTAAGAAAGCTTATTTCCTTGGGTTAGTGATTGAAGGGAAAACAATGGGTTGTTTGGTTTGAGTGTTGAGCTAAAGTTGTTAATATAAGGATTGATGGTATTGTATGTATTGATATTTTGGAAAAGAAATGGAATTGTAGAGGAGCTAACTCTTTAGCACGCACGTCACGTGTTTGACAAAATGATTCAATGAATGTTTTTATGTCATATTACGGTTAAGAAATGATATGGATTCCTTCTTTACACAATTGTTGGGATTTGAGTTTTCTTGAATATACAAATTTCGGATCTTGATTCGAAGAATTATTGAATTAATTATGAATTTTGTATATAAATTGCTCTGTTTTGATAAATGATCCGAGTTATTGAGTTATAGTAGAATTCAGAGGTTCTAGACTTCTCACATACACATTTCGATCTTCTTTTGGTAATATTTGAAAGGTATGTTACGGTCGGTAACATACGAGGTAAAAGTATCATTTTTATTTTAAATTGAAAATTCGATGGCTTGATGAATTACTTGTGATTTGTTGATGATTGATCTTTTGAGATGAGCTTATTATGATATTGATTTGATGAGATTGAAATGCATCATTGCATTGCATATTGAGCCATTTTTTATTCAGATTTGATATGGCGGAGGTCGTCTTGATATATTGATTTGTTGGACGTATGGGGCTATAGTTGAGTTGGCATAGTGTATGCAGAGGTCGCTGCTATGGCCTGAACACTCTCTATAAGCGCACCATAGTCCTGGGATTGAAGAACACAGCACCCCACCTCGAGCGGATGAGTCGGTGGATGTTGCTGGGGGATTCTCTTTCATTGGGTACCCTATGACCAGATGATTCACTTGATCTTGGAATTTATTGATAGCCCACAGCTTCTGATCATGCATTGCATTATATTGCATCTTTATGGATTAATATGAACTATTTTGAAAATTAAATTCTCATATGTTATTGATTGTATCATACTGGGTTTATACTCACCGGCATGTCGGCTACCTCTTGTTTTCATGTGCTTGACGGTAGGTGAGGCGAGGCTTGGGATGCCAGAGTACAGTTCCAGGCGAGGAGATACGAGTTAGAGTGGGATTCTCGGGCCTTAGGAGCTATTTGATGATGTTTGGATTACTTTTGTTCACTAGTTATTTTGACATGTTGAAAATTATATTTCAAACATTTGAGACATTTAAATTATTCTGACGATGTTTATGTCAGTTTGTGAACAAGAAATTATATATTTTATTAAATCGTTTGGTTTGATCCATTTAAAATTATTAGTATTAGATATCGGACCTGGGGCCCCACAAATGAATTAGCATCCGGGTCCCCACAACAGGTGGTATCAGAGCGATAGATCCTTTAGATTGAGATAGGATCTAGTGAGCGGGGTAGATTGAGTTTTCTTCCTTGCTTTTGAATGCTAGCATGTGTTACTGCTTTATATAATACATGTTTACTAGTTTATCTGATTTGATTTGATAACGTGTATTATTGAGAATGAATCAGAACCGATTCTTGATCAGCAGTAAGATGACCGGAGAATGACTGAAACATATTTGTGGTATTTGATTGCTAACCATTTTGATAATCAGATATGCCTCCTCGAAGAATACCAGAACAAGGTAGCACTTCGAATCCTCCAATGGATGTGACAGTAACACCGATGGAGACATTGTTGAAGAGATTTCAGTCATTCCATCCACCGACTCTGAAAGGTACTGAGACTTCAGTTGATTGCGAGAGTTGGTTAGATGACATCGAAATGCTGTTTGAGTCCTTGGATTAACCGATGAGCGGAGAGTGAAATTGATTGGACACCAATTACATAACGTCGCAAAAAATTGGTGGATTACGACGAAGAGAGCGTTGGAGCATCAAAGTACGACTATTACCTGGAATGTATTTAGAACTGAATTTTATCAGAGATTCTTTCCAGTGTCGTATAGAAAGGACAAGGGAGCAGAGTTTGCAAATTTGGGTCAACAGAACATCGAAGAGTATGTGGTCAAGTTCTCTACCTTGTTGAGATTTTCTCCACATGTGGCTGAAAACGACGAAGCTGTTGCTGATCAGTTCATTAATGGCCTAAATCCGAAAATATTTACATTGGTGAATACGGGACGACTGAACAATTTTACTGATGCCTTGAATAGAGCAAAGGGAGCCGAAGCCGGTCTAATGAGACAGAAGGGAGCTTCGTTTGTACCTCCAGCACCGAGACCACAGCAACCACCTCCCCGGTTTGAGAGTGGCAGCAACAGTGGAGGAAAGAAGGATTTCCTGAAAGCTAGAGGGAAGTAGTTTAAGAGATCTTGAACAGTTCATGCAGTTCTAGTGGCTCGAGAGAGACCGGTCAGGGCCAGAGTTATACAGGAGCCTACTGCAGCACTTGTGGATGGAAGCATTTCACAGAGAAGTGCCGAGAAGTGTTTGGCAGTTGCCGTATCTGTAGACAGCATGGACATTTGCTAGAGTCTGCCCACAGAGAGATTCTCAGAGATCACAGGGTGCCGAATCATCTGGATCAGCGGCACAGACTGATAGACGATCGGCTGCTCTTCATTCGTTCCAGCCAGCACCATCTCAGTCACACCAGAGGCCAGGAGGTAGTCAGACAATTAGCCAGCTTCCTAGACAGCAGGCCAGAGTATTTGCTTTGACAGAGGAGCAGGCTCAAGAGGCACCTAACGATGTTGTTGCAGGTAAGTGTTTTATTTCTTGTTATCCTGCATATGTATTGATAGATACTGGTGCATTGCATACATTCATATTTGAGCGATTTGCATAGATGCATTCTTTGCCTATTGAGTCATTATCTGCTGTAGTGTCTGTCTCTTCTCCGTTGGGGACATGTTTGATATCAGTGAAATCTGTTAAATATTGTATACTACAGTGTGATGGGCAGGAGATTGAGTTAGACTGTATTGTGCTTGGGTTGTCTGTTTTTGACTGTATTATAGGTATCGAAATGTTAACCAAGTACAGAGCTAATGTTGATTATTTCCACAAGATTGTGAGATTCAGACTGGATATGGCTGATGAGTGGAAATTCTACGGTAAGGGTTCTCGATCTAGAATTTCTTTGATATCCGTATTGTCTATGACTCGATTGTTGCAGAAAGGAGCGGAGGGATTCCTTGTCTATTCAGTTGATCTACTGAAATCGAGTCCATCATTAGCTGATTTGCCAGTGGTGTGTGAGTTCGCTGAGGTCTTCCTAGATGAGATTCCTGGTTTACCTCCGATTCGAGAGATAGACTTCAGTATTGAGTTGATGTCAGGTACAGTTCCGATTTCAAGGGCTCCGTACAGAATGGCACCGATTGAATTGAAAAGAGTTGAAAGAACAATTGGAAGAATTATTGGCCAAGGGGTATATCAGACTGAGTGTGTCTCCTTGGGGTGCTCCAGTACTGTTTGTTAGAAAGAAAGATGGTTCTATGAGACTCTGTATCGACTACCGGCAATTGAACAAAGCAACGGTAAAGAATAAATATCCCTTGCCTCGCATTGATGATTTTTTTGATCAGTTGCAGGGTTCTTCAGTATATTCCAAGATCGATCTGAGGTCTGGATATCATCAGCTGAGAGTCAGAGATTCTGATATCTCGAAGACAGCATTTAGAACCAGGTATGGACATTATGAGTTTATTGTCATGCCGTTCGGTTTGACTAATGCTCCAGCTGTGTTTATGGGTCTGATGAACCGCATATTCCAGAGATATCTTGATGAATTCGTTATTATATTCATTGATGATATCTTGATTTATTCGAAGAATATGATTGATCATGCCGAGCATTTGAGAACAGTATTGAAAATTCTGAGGACTGAGAAATTATATGCTAAACTGTCGAAATGCGAGTTTTGGTTGAGACAGGTTGTATTTCTGGGTCACATCATATCCGGAGATGGTATATCAATTGATCTCAGCAAGGTTGAAGCCGTGATTTCTTGGCCGAGACCGACATCAGTACCCGAGATTCGTAGTTTTATGGGTTTGGCAGGATATTATCGTCGATTTATTAAAGATTTCTTAAGTATTGCCAAGCCTATTACTCAATTGACTTAGAAGAATGCTCCGTTTGTATGGTCTGAAGACTGTGAGTCCAGTTTTTTGGAACTGAAGAAAAGACTGACCAGTGCACCGATATTGACTATTCCATCAGGTACTGGTGATTTTGTGGTTTATTGTGATGCATCTCACCTAGGGTTAGGTTGTGTTCTGATGCAGCGAGTACATGTTATTGCTTATGCCTCGAGACAGCTGAAGCCACATGAGACTCGTTACCCAATTCATGATCTTGAATTGGCAGCCATTGTTTTTGCTTTGAAGATATGGCGACACTACCTTTACGGTGAGAAGTTTGAAATCTATTCTGATCATAAAAGCTTGAAATATCTCTTTTCACAGTGATGGCTTGATTTGCTTAAAGACTTCGATTGTGAAATCAAGTACTATCCGGGGAAATCTAATGCAGCAGCAGATGCACTGAGTCAAAAGGTATGTTCTTTAACTTTATCGACGATTGGTGTTTGGAATTTGATAGAAGATTGCTGTTTGTCTGGATTGGTATTTGAGACAGTTTATAGACCGATGAGATTATATGCTGTTCAAGCCGAACCAAAACTGATATTGAGAATCAAAGAGGCACAGAAAGTTGATCAGAATGTGCAGAATTCGATTGCTATGGTCAGAGCTGGACATCAATCAGAATATCAGGTTGTGACAGTGTTTTGTATGTGAATAACCATATTGTTGTGCCCAATATTTCAGATTTGAGACAGCGGATACTGACGGAAGCGCACAGCAGTTGTTTTAGCATTCATCCTGGTGGCAGGAAGATGTATATTGATTTGAAGACACAATATTGGTGGAAACAAATGAAAGCTGATATTGCTACATTTGTATCCAAATGTCTGAATTGCCAACAGGTGAAAGCCGAGAGAAAGAGACCAGGAGGCTTACTTGTAAGGACTGTGTATCGTATTATCGTAAATCCTATGTTGATTATCGATAATTCATGAAATTATCATGTGATTATGTGTATGATGTATATCATGACAATGAAAGCGAGAAAATAGGTGGTGATGATGAAAGATTGTATTAGAAATTGATTTGTATTTGAAACATGTGATGAACCGCAACAGAAAAATGACACATGTTATGGTTTTTAGCATAATTAACAGAGTATTGGTCCAAATGACATGAGGCCAATTTCATTGGAAAGAAAATACATAATACTAAAACTTTCATGTTTTGAGTTGTGTCCAAATCCATTTGGAAATATGGGCAAAATCATCCCGAAGTGTATCTGTGCGTTGTAGTTCTTACAATGACACAGTTTGGGAGAATGAGCATAAATCTTGCATCCGATATCCAAATTGAGTGAAGTTAGTGGCAAATGAAAGCCAAGACAAAGATCTACAATTTTCTTGTTTACCATTTTTGCTAATTCGAAACCTAAAATAGCGTTTCGGACAGAGCAAGGCGCGCACCCGCGTAGAACTGCACGCGCGGGCAGAACTATGCGCGCATATGCGCGAGTTTGGTCGCGCATATGCGCAAATACCTCTGTAGAACACGTTTTAAGGAAGATCAACATGAATTTTGCTGCAATTTCCTTGGAGCCTTCGAGAGTTGAGAGAGAGAAATAAGAGAATTCAAGTTCTATCGTACGTATCCCCCTCGAAACGTTGTCCAAACTTGAAACAAATTATATATTCGGAATTCTCGCGTCGAGAGCTTCCTTTTGAGGTAATTTTCTTCTAGTTTCAGTACCTGTAAATATGAAAGTGTTGAAATAGCATGTATTTGAAGTCAAGATTCCTATATGTGGTAGAATAACCGACAAGAAACTAAGTTTTGAAGTCGGAATTGAATTATGATATGATTTTGATTTGATATGAATTTTTGAAGTTTCAAATGGTATTTGAAACTCATATTAATGATTTTGGATTATGTTATTGATAGGAATGAGTATGTTATTGATGTAGATAAATTATTATACCGATATCTTCAGGCTACATTAACTGGAAACGAAGAATTGAGGTATGTTGCGACCGGGTAACATATGACAGATATCTGTATTATATGATATATTTTGGATTGGTTTGATTGATTGGAATGAGAATACATGTCTATATGCCTTAATTGTGGAGTTTATGTGGCATACATGACATTGTGATTGGAATATCGATGTATAAAATAAATGTTTTGTTAACACACATCGTTTGATGCATACATCGATACATGACATGCACGTTGAGCTATGATCCTTGGATACCCTGATATGATTTGATTGGATTTTGGGGTTTGTGAACACGATGCTATGTTTGGTATTACATGACCCTTAAAACATAGACATTTGTGGCCCCGACGATTGATATGAGATTTGGGATTTGATGGCGCTTTGTCGATGCTATCATACGAATATCCCTTATTGAGGCCGGTGTGCCTGCTCGAGCATTGATTTGATAGCGATTCGTTTGATTCTGACATGTGCTCAGTGGATGGGCATTTGACCCGATACCTCCACGACATACATGCATTGCATACCATATATCATTGTTTAGATACTTGTGGTATATATTATGGTTGTTTCATACGGAGCTTTGCTCACCCCCAGGGGGGCCTGTTGTTGTCTTTGTGTGTGGACAATGGCAGGTACTCTAGGATATAAGGATACCGGAGAGGGTACTTCTGGAGGGAGTCATAGTTGAGTTGAGGTTTATGTTTTGTTCCCAGTATATATGTATATGTATTTATATACCGGGGCATGTCCGAGAATATAAGTTGTTTGTATATGATTGGTTATGATTTCATGTGGGCATGTTATGATGTGAGATTAAATACTACTTTTAGTATTTAAATTATAGAAGAAATATTTCAGGCTCATTGTAAAGAAATTTTAAACTCGTTTTCCGCTGTATTTAGTTAACCCTAATCAAAGTGCATTGTAATAACGATTAGGACCTAAGGGCCCCACACAGAGTGGTATCAGAGCATAGCTGGGAATGCTCGATTGAGTTTTGTGTACACTTGAATAGGCACAAATGAATTGTGCGTATGTGTTTGATTTATTTGTATTACTTGCTCTTACTTGATTTGATTTGAGTAAGTATTTGATGAGATTGATGATATGAGATGATGGTATTATGAAATTGATATTGATTTGTGATATTCATCTTTTGATTTGTAGATGGATCCCACAAATAAAACTGCGAGTAGTAGTACTGAGAGGATAGTTGGGCAATTTGAAGGATTGTCCATGGATGTAGTGATGGCTCGATTCCAGGATTTGAAACTACCGAGGTTCTTTGGCACTGAGAGTGCTGAAAGAGTAGAGGCTTGGTTAAAGGATATCGAGCACTTGTATAATATTGTTGAATATTCCAAGGCTCGGAGACTGAAACTTGCTCTCTATCAATTGAAAGACCGAGCAAAATCTTGGTGGGAAGCCGCTGAGATTGGATTGAAAGAGGCCGGGATTGAAGTCACATGGGATGTCTTCAAGGCCCAGTTTTTGGAGCAGTATTCCCCTCCTTCTTATTATACTGCACAGGAGAATGAATTTAATAATCTGCAGCAGGGAACGATGACTGTTGCAGAGTATGCTTCGAAGTTTTCTACTTTGTTGAAGTATGCACCTCACGTAGCTGGGAATGCGAAGGCAAAATATAACAGGTTTGTGAATGGATTGCATCCTGCTATATATACTTATGTTGTTTCTGGATTGCCTACCAGCTACGCAGAGGTTGTTGAACGAGCTAAGGCAGCCGAGGCGGGACTTAGGCGGGGAGGTCCACAGTATACTCCTCCACCTCCAGTGTCAGCTCAGCAGCCTACTTTGCGGCCGAGAGGTAAGAAGTTCAAGAAGACCGGTTCTGTTTTTTCGTCTTCTTCAAGTTCTAGTGGATCCCATAGAGGGAGTCTTGTGATTGCTCCTTATTCAGTGTCAAGGTATGTTTGGTACTTGTTATCAGTGTGGGCAGGAAGGCCATTTCTCTCGAGTATGTCCGAACAGGGGTACGACTTCTTCCCAACCCCATCCACGATTTAGAGGTGGCCCCAGTATGATGAGACCTACTGTTCTACTCCATCCTTTCAGCAGTCGAGTGTCCCACGATATCGAGGACCGGGTGGTCAGAGTGCCCAAGTTCCTCCTCAAGTGAGAGTGTACGCCATGACCGAGGATCAGGCGAGAGAAGCTCCTGGTGGCGTGATTGCAGGTATTTGCACGCTTTGCGATTATCCTGCACGTGTTTTATTTGATACAGAAGCATCTCATTCATTCATATCTCATGCATTTGTTGCATCTCACGATATTGAGTGTATCCCATTGTATGATACTTTGTCGATAGCCACGCCAGCAGGGAAGTTTATTTTGTCTGAGAAAGTTGTGCATAATTGTGTATTGATATATGAGGATAATGTGGTATTTCTGAATTTGATTGTCCTCCCAATGCACGACTTTGATTGTATTGTTGGCATGGATATCTTGACGACAAATCGAGCTACTGTTGATTGTTGTCATGGAGTGGTTCAATTTCGACCGATTGATGGACCCAAGTGGAATTTTTATGGCAAGGGTTCCCAAGCCAAAATTCCATTGGTATCTTCCTTGGAAATGTCTCGACTTTTGACTAGCGGAGATGAGGGTTATCTTATCTACGCTATTGATGTCTCTAAAAAGGAACCTTCTTTATCTGAGATTCCTGTTGCGAAAGAATTTCCAGATGTATTTCCCGATGAGATTCCTGATTTTCCTCCTCACCGAGAAGTTGAGTTTAGTATTGATCTTATGCCGGGGACTGCTCCCATATCAAAGCTCCCTATCGCATGGCACCTCTGGAATTGAAAGAATTGAAAGAACAATTACAGGATCTTCTCGATAAAGGATATATTCGACCGAGTGTATCACCTTGGGGAGCTCCAGTTTTATTTGTTTGAAAGAAAGATGGTACTATGCGAATGTGTATCGACTATAGGCAACAGAATCGGGCTACTGTGAAAAACAAGTACCCACTTCCTCGTATTGATGATTTGTTTGATCAGCTTCAGGGTACTTCTGTATATTCGAAAATTGATCTTCGTTCTTGGTATCATCAAGTACGAGTTCGAGACGAAGATGTGCCCAAAACTGCTTTTCGTACGAGGTATGGCCACTATGAATTCTTGGTTATGCCTTTCGGTCTCACGAATGCTCCTGCTGTTTTTATGGATTTAATGAATCGTTTCTTCCGAGATTATCTTGATCGGTTCGGTATTGTGTTTATCGATGATATTTTTGTGTATTCAAAATCGAAAAAGGAGCATGCTGAATATCTGAGACTGGTACTTCAAACTCTTCGTACTAGTCATTTGTATGCTAAATTGTCCAAATGCGACAAGGTGGTATTTTTGGGCCACGTCATTTCGAGACATGGCATATCTGTTGATCCTGCGAAGGTCGAAGCTGTATTGAATTGGCCGAGACCTACGAATGTTCCTGAGATCTGTAGCTTCATGGGTTTGGCTGGATATTATCGTCGTTTTATTGAAGGATTTTCGAAAATAGCTAAACCTATTACTCAACTGACACAGAAGAATCAGCGATTCATTTGGTCAGATGAATGTGAAGCTAGTTTTCTTGAATTGAAGACGAGATTCACCACAGCACCTGTGCTTACTATTCCCTCAGGTACCGGAGGATTTGTGGTATGTACAGATGCGTCTGGTAAAGGTTTGGGCTGTGTTCTGATGCAACATGGCAAAGTGGTTGCTTATGCATCTCGTCAGTTGAAATCTCATGAAACACGTTATCCTGTTCATGATCTCAAATTGGCCGCCATTGTGTTTGCTTTGAAGATTTGGCGTCATCACTTGTACGGAGAAAAGTTTGTTATCTATTCGGCCATAAGAGTCTGAAATATCTCTTTTCTCAATCTGATTTGAATATGAGGCAACGCAGGTGGATGGATCTCCTGAAGGATTTTGATTGTGAGATTCAATATCACCCTGGATCGGTGAATGTTACTGCGGATGCCCTTAGTCGTAAAGTACATGATTCTGTGTTAGCTTCTGTTTGTGTCGCCAAGGTACATGAGGATATATGTACTTCTGGTTGGACTTTTCACTCGAATTGGAATTCTGTCACTGTCTCAGCATTGCAAATTGAGCCGAACTTGATATCGAAAATACGAAAGGCCCAACGAAGCGATGCTCAGATCCAAAAGTCGAAAGAACTTGTATATGCTGGACATCAGTCTGGATTTCAGATTTCTTCTGATGGTTCTTCACGACTTAATGATTTTGATTTGAAATCTGCCCTTTTTCGAGAAGTACATTGCAGCAAATACATTATTCACCTTGGAGGCCGAAAGATGTATTTGACATTGAGACCTCAATTCTGATGGAAACGTATGAAGAAGGACTTTGCTAAGTTTATTTCGAAATGTCTTGTCTGCCAGCAAGTGAAAGCCGAGAGAATGAAACCTGGAGGATTACTCCATAGTCTTGAAATCCTGAAATGGAATTGGGAACATATTGCTATGGATTTTGTGACTCATTTACCTCGTTTGCCCAAGGGCTGTGATGCTATTTGGGTCATTATTGATCGGCTTTCGAAATCTGCGCATTTCATTCCGTATGAACGGACTTATCCTTATAAGAGAATGGACCGTTTATACATTGAGAATGTTGTGAGGCTATATGGTATGCCAGTCTCAATTGTATCTGATCGTGATCCCAGATTTGCTTCTAAATTCTGGGGTAGTTTTCAGGAAGCGATGGGTACGCGTTTGGCTATGAGTACTGCTTATCATCCTCAAACTGATGGCCAGACTGAGCGTACGATTCAAACGTTAGAGGATATGTTGCGTGCTATTGTGATGGACTTCAGAATAGGATGGCAAGATGCCTTACCATTGGTTGAATTTTCTTATAATAATAGCTTTCAGACGAGTATCGGTATGGCACTGTTTGAAGCTCTATATGGGAGACGATGTAGATCACCATTATTCTGGGATGAAATTGGTGAAAGACAATTGACTGGACCTGAAATGATACAGGAAATGAACGATAAGGTTCAGTTGATTCGGCAGCGGATGAAAGCTGCTCAAGATCATCAAACGAGTTATGCGGACAAACGAAGACGACCCTTGAAATTCCAGAAAGGTGACAGAGTGTTTTTGAAAATATCTCCCTTTGGAAGCACTGTTCGATTCAGCATGCGAGGGAAATTATCTCCTCGATATGTTGGTCCATACGAGATTCTGGATCGAGTTGGTGATCTTGCGTATCGATTGGCATTTCCACCAGCTTTATCTGCCATTCATGATGTATTTCATGTTTCTATGTTGAGGAAATATGAACCGGATCTATCACAAGTGCTTGCACCTGACGTGGTTGAACTTGATCCTTCTCTTTCCTATGTTGAACAACCTGTTCGCATTATGGATCGAAAGGAAAAGATATTACGTAACAAATCGATTTCTTTAGTTCGAGTACAATGGACACGACTTGGTGTGGAAGAATCAACGTGGGAATTAGAGAGCAAGATGCGAGAATCATATCCACACTTGTTTGATTCTATTCCACCTGTTCCATTGTATTCAATGTATAGTGATCCATTTACTGATTTTAGTTTTGATATGTACTATGATTGGTGACGTACTATATGTTTGCCAATGTTATGTATATATGGACACTTGAGATTTCGAGGACAAATACAAATCAATTTCTAATATAATCTTTCATCCTCACCACCTATTTTCACTTTCATTGTCATGATATACATCATATACATAATCACATGACAATTTCATGAATTATCGATAATCAATATAGGATTTACGATAATACGATACAAGGTCCTTACATTTCTCCCCCACTTAAAAGATTTCGTCCTCGAAATCTCAAGTGTCCATATATACATAACATTGGCAAACATATAGTACGTCACCAATTATAGTATATATCAAAACTAAAATCATTAAATGGATCACTATACATTGAATACAATGGAACAGATGGAAGAGAATCAAACAAATGCGGATATGAATCTCGCATCTTGCTCTCCAATTCCCACGTCGACTCTTCCACCCCATGTCGTGTCCATTGCACTCGAACTAGCGGAATCGATTTATTACGCAATACTTTCTCCTTCCGATCCATAATACGAACAGGTTGTTCGACATAGGAAAGAGAAGGATCAAGTTCAACCTCATCAGGTGCAAGTACATGTGATGGATCTGGTTCATATTTCCTCAGAATAGAAACATGAAACACATAATGAATAGCAGATAGAGCTGGTGGCAATGGCAATCGATACGCAAGATCACCAACTCGATCCAGAATTTCGTATGGACCAACATAACGAGGAGATAATTTCCCTCGCATGCCAAATCGAACAGTGCCTCTAAAGGGAGATATTTTCAAAAATACTCTGTCACCTTTCTGGGATTCCAAGGGTCGTCTTCGTTTATTCGCATAACTCCTTTGACGATCCTGAGCAGCTTTCATCCGCTGCCGAATTAACTGAACCTTATCATTCATTTCCTGTATCATTTCAGGTCCAGTCAATTGTCTCTCACCAATCTCATCCCAGAATAACGGTGATCTACATCGTCTCCCATATAGAGCTTCAAATGCTGCCATACCGATACTCGTCTGAAAGCTATTATTATAAGAAAATTCGACCAATGGTAAGGCATCTTGCCATCCCATTCTGAAGTCCATCACAACAGCACGCAACATATCCTCTAACGTTTGAATCGTACGCTCGGTCTGGCCATTAGTTTGAGGATGATAAGCAGTACTCATAGCCAAACGCGTACCCATCGCTTCCTGAAAACTACCCCAGAATTTAGAAGCAAATTTGGGACAGATACAATCGAGACTGGCACACCGTGCAGTCTCACCACATTCTCAATGTATAAACAGACCATTCTCTTATAAGGATAAGTCCGCTCATACGAAATCAAATGTGCAGATTTCGAAAGCCGATCAATAATAACCCAAATAGCATCACAGCCCTTGGGCGAACGAGGTAAATGAGTCACGAAGTCCATAGCAATATGTTCCCAATTCCACTTTAAGATTTCGAGACTATGGAGTAAACCTCTAGGTTTCATTCTTTCGGCTTTCACTTGCTGGCAGACAAGACATTTCGAAATAAACTCAGCAATGTCCTTCTTCATACGTTTCCACCAGAATTGAGGTCTCAAAATACATCTTTCGACCTCCAGGGTGAATACTGTATTTACTACAATGTGCTTCTCGAAGAAGAGCAGATTTCAAATCAGAATCATCAGGAACTACCAGCCGACCATTAAGTCGTAAAGAACCATCAAAAGAAATTTGAAATCCAGACTGATATCCAGCAGATACAAGTTCTTTCGACTTTTGGATCTGAGCATCGCTTCGTTGGGCCTTTCGTATTTTCGATATCAAGTTCTGCTCAATTTGCAATGCTGAGACAGTGACAGAATTCCAATTCGAGTGAAAAGTCCAGCCAGAAGTACATATATCCTCGTGTACTTTGGCGACACAAACAGAGGCTAAAACAGAATCATAAACTTTCCGACTAAGGGCATACGCAGTAACATTCACCGATCCAGGGTGATATTGAATCTCACAATCAAAATCCTTCAGGAGATCCATCCACTTGCGTTGCCTCATATTCAAATCAGATTGAGAAAAGAGGTATTTAGACTTTTATGGTCCAAATAAATAACAAACTTTTCTCCGTACAAATAATGGCGCCAAATCTTCAGAGCAAACACAATGGCGGCCAATTCGAGATCATGAACAGGATAACGAGTTTCATGAGATTTCAATAGACGAGACGCATAAGCAACCACTTTGCCATGTTGCATCAGAACACAGTCCAAACCTTTACCAGACGCATCTGTACATACCACAAATCCTCCGGTACCTGAGGGAATAGTAAGCACAATTGCTGTGGTCAATCTCGTCTTTAATTCAAGAAAACTAGCTTCACATTCATCTGACCAAATGAATCGCTGATTCTTCTGTGTCAGTTGAGTAATAGGTTTAGCTATTTTCGAAAATCCTTCAATAAAACGACGATAATATCCAGCTAAACCCATGAAGCTACGGATCTCAGGAACATTCGTAGGTCTCGGCCAATTCAATACGGCTTCAACCTTAGCAGGATTAACAGATATGCCATGTCTCGAAATGACGGGGCCTAAAAATATCACTTTGTCCATCCAGAACTCGCATTTGGACAATTTAGCACATAAGTGACTAGTACGAAGAATTTGATGCACCAGTCTCAAATGTTCAGCATGCTCCTTTTTCGATTTCGAATACACAAGAATATCATCAATAAATACAATAACGAATCGGTCAAGATAATCTTGGAAGACACGATTCATTAGATCCATAAAAATAGCAGGAGCATTCGTGAGACCAAAAGGCATAACCAAAAATTCATAGTGGCCATACCTCGTACGAAAAACAGTTTTGGGCACATCTTCGTCTCGAACTCGTACTTGATGATACCCAGAACGAAGATCAATCTTCGAGTATACAGAAGTACCCTGAAGCTGATCAAATAAGTCATCAATACGAGGAAGTGGGTACTTGTTTTTCACAGTAGCCCGATTCAGTTGCCTATACTCGATACACATTCGCATAGTACCATCTTTCTTTCGAACAAATAAAACTGGAGCTCCCCAAGGTGATACACTCGGTCGAATATATCCCTTATCGACAAGATCCTGTAATTGTTCTTTCAATTCTTTCAATTCCAGAGGTGCCATGCGATAGGGAGCTTTAGATATGGGAGCAGTCCCTGGCATAAGATCAATACTAAACTAAACTTCTCGATGAGGAGGAAAATCAGGAAACTCATCGGGTTCGCAACAGGAATCTCAGATAAAGAAGGCTTCTTCTTCGAAATATCAATAGCATAGATAAGATAACCCTCATCTCCGCTAGTCAACAATCGGGACATTTCCAAGGAAGATACCAATGGAATTTTGGCTTGGGAACCCTTGCCATAAAAATTCCACTTGGGTCCATCAATCGGTCGAAATCGAACCACCCCATGACAACAATCAACAGTAGCTCGATTCGTCATCAAGATATCCATGCCAACAATACAATCAAAGTCGTGCATTGGGAGGACAATCAAATTCAAAAATACCACATTATCCTCGTATATCAATACACAATTATGCACAACTTGTTCAGACAAAATAATCTTCCCTCCTGGCGTGGATATCGACAAAGTATCATACAACGGGGTACATTCAATATCGTGAGATGCAACAAATGCATGAGATATGAATGAATGAGATGCTCCTGTATCAAATAAAACACGTGCAGGATAATAGCAAAGCGTGCAAATACCTGCAATCATGCCACCAGGAGCTTCTCTCGCCTGATCCTCGGTCATGGCATACACTCTTACTTGAGGAGGAACTTGGGCACTCTGACCACCCGGTCCTCGATATCGTGGGACACTCGACTGGCTAAAGGATGGAACAGGAACAGCAGGTCTCATCATGCTAGGGCCACCTCTAAATCCTGGTTGGGGTTGAGCAGAAGTCGTACCCCTGTTCGGACATACTCGAGAGAAATGGCCTTCCTGCCCACACTGATAACAAGTACCAAACATACCTCGACACTGCTCGATAGTATGTTTTCCTCCACAATGACTACAGTAGGGAGAAATCACAGGACTCCCTCTCTGGGATCCACTCGAACTCGAAGAAGACGAAGAAAGAGAGCCAGTCTTCTTGAACTTCTTACCCCTCGGCCGCAAAGTAGGCTGCTGAGCTGACACCAGAGGTTGAGGAGTATACTGTGGACCTCCTCTCCTAAGTCCAGCCTCGGCTGCCTTGGCTCGTTCAACTGCCTCCGCGAGCTGGTAGGCAATCCAGAAACAACATAAGTATATATAGCAGGATGTAATCCATTCACAAACCTGTTATATTTTGCATTCGCATTCCCAGCTACGTGAGGTGCATACTTCAACATAGTAGAAAACTTCGAAGCATATTCTGCAACAGTCATCGTTCCCTGCTGCAGATTATTAAATTCATTCTCTTGAGCAGTATAATAAGAAGGAGGAGAGTACTGCTCCAAAAACTGGGCCTTGAAGACATCCCAAGTGACTTCAATCCCGGCCTCTTTCAGTCCAATCTCAGCGGCTTCCAACCATGATTTAGCTAGGTCTTTGAACTGATAAAGAACAAGTTTCAGTCTACGAGCCTTGGAATACTCAACAATATTAAACAGATGGTCAATATCCTTCAACCAGGCTTCAGCTCTTTCAGCACTCTCAGTGCCAAAATACCTCAGTGGTTTTAGATCCGGGAATCGAGCCATCACCACATCCATGGACAATCCTTCAAATTACCCAACTATTCTTTCAGTACTGCTACTCGCAGTTTCATTTGTGGGATCCATCTACAAATCAAAAGATGAATATCACAAATCAATAACAATTTCATAATCTCATCATCTCATATCATCAATCTCATCAGATACTTACTCGAATCAAATCAAGTAGGAGCAAGTAATACAAATAAATCAAACACATACGCACAATTCATTGGTCCCTATTCACGTGTACACAAGATTCAATCGAGCATTCCCAGCTATGCTCTGATACCACTCCGTGTGGGGCCCTTAGCTCCTAATCATTATTACAATGCAATCTGATTAGGGTTAATTAATTACAGTGAAAAACGAGTTTAAATTTTCTTTACAATGAGCTCAAAATATTTCTTCTATAGTTTGAATACTAAAAATAGTATTTTATCTCATATCATAAAACTCGCCCATACATAATCAAAACCAATCATATACAAACACCTCAAATCCTCGGGACATGTCCCGGTATATAAATACATATACATATATACTGGGAACAAGACATAAACATAAAACCTCAGCCCAAACTGTGGCTCACTCCAGAAGTGCCCTCTCCGGCCTCCTGATATCCTGGAGTACCAGCCATTGTCCACACACAAAGACAACAACAGCCCCCCTTGGGGGTGAGCAAAGCTCCGTATGGAACAACCATCATATATACCACAAGTATCTAAACAATGATATATGGTATGCAATGCATGTATGTCGTGGAGGTATCAGGTCAAATGCCCATTCACTGAGCACATGTCAGAATCAAACGAATCGCTATCAAATCAATGCTCGAGCTGGCACACCGGCCTCAATAAGGGATACTCGTATGATAGCGTCGACAAAGCGCCATCAAATCCCAAATCTCATATCCAATCATCGGGGCCACAAATGTCTATGTCTTTAAGGGTCATGTAATACCAAACATAGCATTGTGTTCACAAACCCCAGAATCCAATCAAATCATATCACGGTATCCAAAGATCATAGCTCAACGTGCATGTCATGTATCGATGTATGCATCAAACGATGTGTGTTAACAAACATTTATTTTATACATCGATATTCAAATCACAATGTCATGTATGCCACATAAACTCAACAATTAAGGCATATAGACACATATTCTCAATCCAATCAGTCAAATCAATCCAACATATATCATATAATACAGATACCTGTCGTATGTTACCCGGTCGCACTATACCTCAATTCTTCGTTTCCAGTTGATGTAGCTTGAAGATATCAGTATAAAAATCTATCTACATCAATAACATATTCATTTCAATCAATAACACCATTCAAATTCAATAATACAAGTTTCAAATATCTTTTGAAACTTTGAAAATTCATATCAAATTAAAATAATATCATAATTCAATTCCGACTTTAAAACTTAGTTTCTTGTCGATTATTCTACCACATATAGGAATCTCGACTTCAAATACATGATATTTCAGCACTTTAATATTTAGAGGTACAGAAACTAGAAGAAAATTACCTCAAAAGGAAGCTCTCGACGCGAGGATTCCGAATATATAATTTGTTCCAAGTTTTGACAACGTTTCGAGGTGATTTCATACGTTTGAATTCGAGTTTCCAACTTTTCTCTCGAATTTCAGAGGAAGAGATGAGGAATTTCTCGTAAATGTGCGACATGTTCTGCCCGCGCGCGCAGTTCTGCGCGGGTGCGCGCCTTGATCTGTCTGAAACGCTATTTTAGGTTTCGAATTAACAAAAATGGTAAACAGGAAAGTTGTAGATCTATGTCTTGGCTTTCATTTTCCACTGACCTCACTCAATTTGGATATTGGATGCGAGAGTTATGCTCATTCTCCCAAAATGTGTCATTGTAGGATTTACAACGCACACGATACACTTCGGGATGATTTTGCCCATATTCTCAAATGGATTTGGACAAAACTCAAAACATGAAAGTTTTAGTATTATGTATTATCTTTCCAATGAAATTGGCCTCATGTCATTTGGACCAATATTCTGTTAATTATGCTAAAAACCGTAACATGTGTCACTTTTCTGTTGCGGTTCATCACATGTTCCAAATACAAATCAATTTCTAATATAAGCTTTCATCCTCACCACCTATTTTCTCACTTTCAGTGTTATGATATACATCATATACATAATCACATGACAATTTCATGAATTATCGATAATCAACATAGGATTTACGATAATACGATATACGGTCCTTACAAATAATATTCAACATTTTCAACAGCGTTATATCCATTTGGACTAGTCAAATGATCAGATTTACAAAAACTTGAAACACAAAATTTCTATATCTTCGAGTTTTCTATGTCATCTCCAAATTTCAAATCATTTGGACTTCTTATGATCAAGATATGTCATATTTCATTCTTTAAAATTTTTTAATTATTTAGTAATGTCACAGTACTAAATCAACAAATTATTATATTTACTTCAGGCATTACACACCATCCATAAGAACATGTTTACCTCGTTATTGAGAATGGATAATCAAACCAATACATCTCATGATCCTGGAAGCGGTGGAAGACCACCTTCCGTGACCCAACCAATGGTGTGGAATACCCAAGTGGAATCAAGAACCTAATAGAGACCGCCGCCTGTGCAGTAAGTGAGGCCTTGGCACAAAACTTGGCATCCCAAAATAATTGGAAGGCCGACAAAACGGCTGATTAAGCTAGTTCATCCACCTGTAGCCCAAAAGAAACCAGCACACGAAGCGAAGACTCCATCACTTAATTCCAAAACAATTCCCCGCGAGACGTAAAGCCTACACAACATATTATTGACCATAAATCGCACACAATGAATGGGGAGGAGAGATGTTTAGCAGTCCTACCCCGCTCGATAAAGTCCATTCACTATGGCCATATTGTCCAAGTCATTACCCACAGGAACATGTGATCCTATGGAATAGGATCACCTTGACAGATTTTATGCGAAAGAAGATTAATACAAAATAAGTGATACAACTTAATGCGGATATTCCGAACCACTATGTCTGGGTGCACACTAGCCTGATTCAACAAATTACATCCTAAAAAATCAACGTTGTCTCCATCAGTTTTCGATCCACAAAAAGTATCCGAAAAAGTGGCATACCTAATTATGATAATTCAAAAGGAAGGAGAGAGCTTTTGGGACTAGGTGCAGATATTTACTCAAGCCATCCACGAAGTTTCTCATGTTAACAACGACTTGATAGAGGTGATAATGCATCAAAGAAGAAGAAGGACGAAAAAAGCAGAAAGTAAGAAGAAAGATGATAGGCGAACGGCTTAAAGCCCCCGACTACAGTTTACCGCCATGAATGCACATCTGATAGACTTAATGATAGTGGCCGAACAACGAGGGTTATCACAACGCCTAATGAAAGAGAAACCTGAATGGCAACGATCGGAGAAATATTGTCATTCAAGGTTCTCTTTCATTAGGAAACGACAATATTTCTCCGATCGTTGTCATTCAGAGTTCTCTTTCATTAGGCGTTGTGATAACCCTTGTTGTTCGGCCAATATCATTAAGTCTATCAGATGTGCATTCATGAAGGTAAATTGGAGTCTAGGGCTTTAAGCCGTTCGCCTATAAGGACACGCAACTGAAGATTGTTTTAGCCTCTGTGCTGAGATAGAAAATTTAATACTGACATGATACTTAGGTTATATGTGGATAAATCACCCAGTCAACAATGAGATAGAAAGTATTGTGACGATGACCTTTAACACAAACAGAAGAAAGAGAGAGGCAAGGCAAGCAAGAAACATAACAAGAGGGAAGAAAATATGCCCACGTGTGATACAAGATCAGTTTTAATTGGGGGGCCTGTTACGATTATAAAAGTAATGTAAGGAAGAATCAGGTGCATGCTGCTAGAGTAGATCAAACCTCCTCACACCCTGTCTCCACCCAAATAGTAAACTAGATTTCAACGACAAATGAAGAGCTGTAATTTGGAAATGCAGACTTGGAATCCTTTGGAGATGAACACAATGTTCCCTTAATAATTTTCACCACAATTTCTAACTTTTGGGAAAAAAGATATTATCGGACTCCGGAAGTTCAGTTGATATCATTTTTTTACGTGGAATTCCAAATGATGGGGATTATAAATGTACAATTAATGCAATTGAAAACTACTCTCATCGGTCTTGCATGAGAGGCAATGGAAGTAGTAGCAGAACTCACTCTACCAATTTCTCTAGGATCGTCACCCCGAAGAGCCACAAAAATGGTTAAATTCTTCGTCGTTAAGCCATTTCACCTTACAACGTGATACTTGGACGTTCAAATCTGAATTTGTTTCAAGAAATAACATCCAAGTATCAAATGGAACTAAAATTCCCAAATCTAGATGGAATTGTTGAGGTGATTGGAGATAGTAGGCTCGCGAGGGAATTTCACGCAGCTATTATGTGGAACACTAGAGGAAGTCGCAGAAATCAAGGTCCTTGAGAAATTTCCTTGAAAGGAAAGAAACAAAAGCTTGAATATGATATCGATGGTAACAAGATAAACTTTATCGAGGGAGAATACGAAGAGAGAGAGAGACTAAAGAATATAGAATGCGTAAAACACATAAAGGTATTGCCAGGTGTGTAGAACCCGAAAATCAGATTACGTTAAGCCATGCATAATTGCTATTATTTAAATTAAAAATGAATTTTTATAAATATATGAAGTGTTTAATTCATTTTTATAATTGTTAAGTCATGATTATTTATTTTAAAGGTAGATGTTTAGTTTTATCTTTTCAGGATAAATACGCGAGGCCGGACAGGAGTTTAGAGATTAAAGTTAAGATTAATAATAAGAAAAGTATTCATAAATTTAATTTAAGTCAAGGAATAATTTAATTTAAAGAAATAGAATGTTTTAGGACTTATTAAATTAATTAGAGTTAAGTTATTAAATAAGTTCTTTAGGTTAATATTTAATCAAAGCTTAAATTAAAAGGTGTAAACAATTGATGATGAATTAATCTATGTATAATATATATTCAAGAAAATAAACATAGTATTTAAATACTTAAATTTAAATCCATGCAAGACCATAAAAGAGTTTATTATAAATTAATGTGTTAATTCACTAAAACGTATAGTGGGTATTTAAAAACCTTAAACAATTAAAATGCAAGGTTTAAACTATAACATACCATGCAAAATTAAGATGAAATCAGTCAACACTTTAAACAAATTCAAATGTGTAGCAAACCCCATTCAAATCAGTGTATTCATTTCCCACTTTTAAATTCCATAATAATGGGTAATACATGCACCATAATTCTCTTCAAAGCTCCACAACCCCTTTATGCTAGCAAATAAACGTGAATTACAGCAAGAATAAGAGCAAGGGATCGGTAGAAAAGGGAATCAAAATGTATTTCAAATACCATCCAACTTCATCACTTGTAACTCTCAACTAAATGCATTTCAATACCCATTTAACACCCCCTTGTAAACCTCCCCTTCAATACATAGCATTCTTTCCTCTCCATCTTCGAAATTAGCAGAGATATCAGCAGCATAAAAACGTGAAAACAGCAGCAGAAACAAGAAGGAAAATATTCAACTCCGTTCCGCCGCTCGTATTCGTCGTATTGATTTGTTTTTGTCAAAACAAATTCCAGGCATGTATATGTTGTTTCTTTGCTCTTCAATCAATTTATATTAGATACTTTAAATCAGTATATGATCAAGAATCACGAGACATCACGAAATTTACAGCAAGTTTTTACAAAAATCTGAACATGCTTCTCGGCCAATGGCTTGGTCTTCACGGTTATTGAGTTTTGTTGATTTCAGGATATTGTTCGGCTTCAGGCACTCAAGGCTGCATCTAGACATAATTTGGAGTGTGTTATGGTGTTGTTGGTTCATTGGTTTGAGTCAAAAAATTTCAAATAAAAGCATGACAACAACTATTTCCACAAGCTACAGATTTGGTTCACGTTTTTTTTTTGTCATTGGGTGTTTAAGGTGCGTGTTTGAATCTTGGCTGTCCTAGGGACTGTAGCCAGTGTTAGAACCCTCCTTTAACATGTCTAAGACGTGACCAAGGTGTCCTTTTGAAGCTTGGTTCACGGATCCATCCGAATTTCACAACAACAACTCAATTGCATTTCGGTTCTTCATTTTTCTATGTAAGTGAGTTTCGGGTTTTTAGTGTTTGTATGCATGATGGTTGGCTCCTAGCTCATAGACATGGTTTATACAACACTTCATCATGTCTAGATCAAGCTATGGCTGATCACGTAGCCACTGAAATGATCAAAGATGACAAAACAATGCAATATATTCCACTGCACAGAAGTTCTCGGTAGAAGCTTAGTACTGTCCAAGGTGGTTGCTTGGGTTGTGGCTGGCTTTTTTTTAGCCCTTAGCCATGGTCCAAACCATGCCTTAGGATGTTGGTAAGAGTCTTTGGTCGGTGGTTTAAGCCAATGGTCATTAATTTCAGAGTTTACACCACATACACACAAGTTGCTATGGTTGTATTTTTGACAGAAAGTTGAGTTTCGGTTTAGAGGTCTTGTTTGAGTTCTTAATTGGCTTTTATCCTATGGCCTTGGACTGGACAATACCTTAATGAGTTAGGAAAGTAATGTTTTTGGCCGTTCGTAACTCGGTTGAGTTTAGATGTCGTACGAGAATTTACGGTGCAATTTGAAAGGGGATCGGTTACGGTGACCGGAAGCGCAACGGAAGTTTAAAAATCGAATTTTTACAAGAAAATTTTCGGCCACCATGATATTGTGTGTAGCAAATACAATAAACACCAAAATGTCATAAATAGGATGTTTAGAAATAGTTACCTATCAATCTCAAGAGATTGATGATGGCACCAACCAAGTTGTAAACAACTTGGCTCTTGAATGGATGACAAATCTTCAAGCTTCCAACCTCAAAAATTAGGCCCACCACCAACTAGGTAAATCCCCTCTTAATTTGCACTAGAAAATTAAGAGGATTTTTCAAGGAGAAGAATATTTCTTCCTCAACACTTGAAGAAGAAAAGAATAGAAAATTTTTGGAGAGAAATCCCTAAAAATTTCGGCCAACATAGTGTAGAATGAGGGAGGAAAAAGTTGTCTTGATAGTGCAAAAAGTTGATCCAAAAAGGTTGCATGCCATGCATTATTTTAGTCAAAAGTATTCCTCAACTCTTCACCTCCCAAGCATGCAATGTGACTTGGGCTTGTAACTATTACTAGGCCCGTGGACTATTTAAATTGTCTCAAACATATTTGAGCCCAATTAGACTTTACTTGATTTTACTCAAGCCCACTAGTTAAATAATTATTTCCAATTGGGCTCTACAAGGCCCAATTTATTTAATTAATTCAACACTTGAATTAATTTAATTATTTGGACTCTACTAGACCCACTAGTTTTTAATTAATTCAACACTTAAATTAATTTAATTTAGTCCATAATAATGTTTATAAAAATCACAATTTTCAAATACATTATTTACTTGGCCTATTTTTAATTTAGGAACACATTCATAAATTAAAAATTACATTTCTCTCATAGAAGTCATACTTCTATTTTTCTCAACGCTAATAAACTCAATTATAAGCCGTTCAACACTTTGAACTATTTTACTTCTTAACGGGATCTAGAAAGCTAGTACTTGTGTGGCCCTCAATGGTTCATTGAAACAACTAGCTGTGGGTTCACATCTCCATGTGATTCGGACTAAACATGTCCTTATATGAGCATACCCCAATTGCTCCATTTTTACTTATCAACTCCTTGATAACAAGAACGTCAGAACTCAAGTCTGATAGTACTCAACCAATCATGTTAAACGCCTAGCAGCATCGCTTACATGATTCCCTAGGTATCAAATGATAGTGCCTGCAAGAACCATTCAATTATGGTTAGCGTACAGTACGGTCCCTTGAACTCATATATCCCGACCGATTCGACAACCATTGGTTTATCGAGAGTTGTCAATGAATCGATACTATGTGTCATGTCGTAGTTGCATCGATGGTGTAATCTATGAAACCCCTTTCATAATTACCACCATACTCTGATCAGAAATTTCAACCTACATACACATGAGAACACATAGGATATCCATACCCGAAGGTAAGCGGTGAATCCCCGGCTACAATGCATCAACTCCTATATGTTTCGACAGAACACCCAACCTTGCCACCTGATGACCCCATGAGAGTCGGTAAACAAGTCAAAGTGTAATTCTAGCACATAGAGTCTCAATGTTGTCCCGGGTCATAAGTACTAATGGTGTACAACCATAAACTAGGACTTTTCCACTCGATAAGTGAGAACCACCTGGAAAGTCCTTTATGGAGGGTTGTTCAGTGCACTCTACAAGGAGCACCTATCTGCATGCTCGGACATCACAATGTCCCCTACCAATGAAACATGGTACTCACATCGCAGATACTAGTCTCGAACTCGAGCGGCCTATATCCTTCTTAGCGGCGGCTGAATCGACTAGGAATTGTTAAGAATATACAGTATTCCAAATATGAGTTTCATGATACTCATCATATGAGCATCTCATATTCTTTCTACTATTTGTATATTCAAGGGCTTTATCTATGCAACTAGTATGGGTATTCAGATAAAGATATGCCAATAATAATTTCAAATATTATTAAAATAAAGATTCTTTATTCATAGAGTTTCATTGTGAACACTCGGCCAACACTTGGCTCGATGGACACCTACTCTAACAATCTCCGACTTGCACTAGAGCCAACTACCCATATGCTTCAAACCCATTGATTCGCGATGCATCTCGAATAATGGTCCAGGTAAAGGCTTAGCTAGTGGATCAGCAACATTATCTGCGGAGCCGACTTTGTCAATCGACACTTCTCCTCTTTCCACAATCTCTCAGAGGATGTGGTACTTTCTCAATACGTGTTTGGATTTCTGATGAGACCTTGGCTCCTTTGCTTGAGCTAGAGCTCCCGTGTTGTCACACAACACCGGGAGAGGAGCAACTCCATCAGGAATGACGTCCAACTGTCACACCCTTACACTATACTTAGTATAATTACCATAGTCAAAATCGGGTTTGAATGATACCTATAGTATGAAGCAGATCAAACAAGGGTATCAAATTGACGGTTTATAAAAATTTTGGCATGATGTCCCTATATTTTGTATAGGCCCAAACCCAAGCAACAACATTCATATATACATAGAAACATATTTACATATACAAACATACATTGTATCCTCACACATATCGTGGAACTTGTTTCAAACCCTAACATTCAATTCATTATAATACATATGCGGAAGCTACACAATAAGAAGTCCCGGTTCTTGTCGAGGTGAGGCACGTTACAAGCATCCATTGGCGAACCGGCATCCTATATATCTTCATTACCTGATCCTGTTATACATGAGCTACGTGAGTTTATAAAACTCAATAAGTTGGCACTTATACGTATCAATATGCATCGAAGGAACATACATATCAAGTCGTGATCAATAATGAATCTTAAAAACATGTCATACCGTAGCATATATTCAATGTTCATTTTTGTACTTGAGTCTCATTAGTTGACCTTTACTACCGTGCTTTCTTTATTATATAGCTACTACTGTGTTGGACGTCAGGGAGCAACCTTTGGCATCCCCATGCCCCATGAACATATATTGACCAATAACTTTGGTGGACTTAAAACCACCCATGATGTCAACAAGCTCTATATCATGTAAAAATCAGTCCTTTTCCTTTCATGTCCATGTTCATGTTCATGACATAGCACCCATCTTCAATATTCATGAGTACCTTACATATTTAATACATAACAATGGAATATGGTGCTATGTTTTCATCAATAAACATACTAACAATGTACATATAGCAATAGAAAATGAGAATCATTTGAAATTCATAATATTACTCATGTATTACTTCAAGAACATGCCAACTTACAGTCCAAGCTTAACAACACTGGTTTGAGATGGTGTATCTCGCTCCTATACTGTCAAATACATCAATAAACACATTACTATGTATATACTAGGTGAAAATCACTCCTCTACATGTGGAACAACTAAAAGAGAAGAAAACTTACACCTATATGATGCTCTTGTGATGGAGAACTAAGTTCTCACTTCAAAACAATGAAGGAAATGAAGAAGAAAGCACTTGGAGGAAAATTTCTTGTGTTTCCCTCGAGCTCTTGCTGCTAAGGAGAGGAAAGTACTGAAGAATTGGTTCAGAAATTCGAAACTTATCCTATTTTATACTGGGCGGTGCTCGGGCGGTCATAAATTACCGCTCGAGCGCGGCACTTTCTGTCCGAAACCAAGATTTTTCGTGCAGGGGCGCTCGGGCGGTAAAATCCTACCGCTCGGGCGCCACCCATTCTGCTTCTGCGCACTAGTTCCTCAAAGATTGCTCCAGAAACGTCTCTTCCGTTCATAATCTGGAAAAGTGGTAAATTAGGAAGTTGTATCTCTATGTCTTGGATTGAATCTCCCACTGGTTTCATGTCATTTGGAGGTCTGAGTAAAAAGTTATGCCTATTCTCCCAACATGTGTCATTGTAGGAGTGACGATACACACGACCCACTTCGGGGCGCATTTGGCTTGTCTTCCACAATAATTTGGACAAAACTCAAAACGTGAAAATTGTAACCTTATATCTTAGATTTCTAATGGTTATGGTCTCACACAATTTGGATCAATATTCCAATGATTATGCTAAAACCCGTACGAACTACCATATTTTCATCTCATTTCCCACCACTTCTATTACACTATTTCTACGTACACATCTTACTATCACTATTTAGACACATATTCATTCTCAATACACCATGGACAATATAAATATCATGTTCAATCTCAATATTGATACCTCAATCATCACGTGAAATCTAATGAGCTAACTAACTACGTAATAAACGACATAAAAGCATTATTATCATTTGTACGAGTAACCGGGCATTACACCAACTCTTAGACGAAATTCCTTATCCAAACCGCCTCCCTTGCTGCATCTGATGCAGCAATATATTCGGCCTCTGTGCTGGAATCCGCAGTATTGTCTTGCTTGGAACTCTTCTAAGAGACAGCAGCACCATTGAGCATGAATACAAACCCAGAGGTTGACTTCGAGTCATCGATATCGCTTTGGAAGCTAGAGTCGGTATAGCCTTCCAATTTCAGTTCTCCACCCCATAGACCAAGAACAATTTATTGGTCCTTCTCAACTACTTGAGGATGTCTTTTACAGCTTTCCAGTGTGGAAGACCAGGGTTCGATTGATATCTACTCAGTACACTTAGTGCGAAAGCCACGTCAGGACGTGTAGATATCATCTCATACATGATGCTACCAATCGCAGATGCATAAGGAATGCTTGTCATCGCCGCTATCTCTGCATCATTCTTGGGAGACATAGACTTGGATAGGGACACGCCATGACCCATTGGTAGATGTCCTCTCTTGGACTCATCCATCGAGAACCTCTTCACGATGGTATCAATGTATGTGGACTGGGTGATACCAAGCAATCTTCTTGATCTATAACTATTAGATCTGTATTCCCAATACATAAGATGCTTCACCCAAGTCCTGCATCGAGAACTTACTCGCTAACCATATCTTAGTTGATTGCAACATTCCTACATCATTCCCAATGATTAGAATGTCATCAACATAAAACACCAGGAATGTCACAACACTCCCACTGACCTTCTTATACACACAGGGTTCCTCAGGATTCTTAGCAAAACCAAACTCTTTGATTGTACTCTCGAATCTGAGGTTCCAACTCCTAGATGCCTGCTTTAGACCATAAATAGATATTTGAAGTTTGCATACCATATGCTCACTTCCGATAGATGTAAACCCTCCAGGTTTGAGACATGTAAATCTCTTCCTTAATATCCCCATTAAGAAAGGTTGTCTTGACATCCATCTGCCATATCTCATAGTCATACCATGCAGCTATCGCTAGCAAAATCCTTATGAACTTGAACATTGCAACTGGAGAAAAGGTTTCCTCAAAGTCAACTCCTTGTCTTTGAGTATATCTTTTTGCCACCAATCGCGCCTTGAAGGTCAATACCTTCTCATCCGCCCCAAGTTTCCTCTTGTAAATTCATTTACACCCTATGGGAACAATTCCCTCAGGTGGATCCACGAGATTCCACACTTGGTTCGAATGCATGAAATTCATCTCAGACTCCATAGCTTCAAGCCATTTGGATGAATCGGCATCAGATAACGCTTCCTTGAAGGTCCTTGGATCACATTCAAGGTTAGGCTCATCATGGCCCTCTTCAAGAAGCAGACCATACCTCATAGGTGGTCTCGAGACTCTCTCGGATCTTCTAGGAGCTTGTATCTCCTCTCTTGGCTCTTCGGGTGTGGGTTCTATAATTGTGGGTGTCTCTCGAACCTCTTCGAGTTCTATCATCTCCCCTTTTCTATCCAATAGAAATTCCTTTTTCCAAAAAGGTTGCATTCCTAGAAACAAACACTTTTGTTTCTTGGGGATGATAGAAGTAGTATCCAACCGAATTCTTTGGATATCCCACAAAGTAACATAAAATGGATCGACTATACAATTTATCTCCCACTACCTGCTTCACATAAGCAGGGCACCCCCATATTCTAAGACAAGAATATTTGGGTGGCTTACCCATCCATATATCATATGGTGTCTGCCTTTGAATGGACATTTAATGGAATATCTTTCAATTTTAAGTTATAGAGATCGTTTTCAAGTTCACCAGTACCAATTAAACATTCATTCATGTAAATGTTGCAAACACCTTTGCTAAATAAACAAGAATATCCATCTTTATCAACATAGAAATGGAAACAATGTTTTTCACAAAATTAGGTACAAACAAAACATCTCATAAAATTAACTTAAAACTATTGTTCAACAATAATAAACATCTTCAACAGCCTTGGCAGCAACTCTTGCCCCATTGCCCATCCTTAAGAAGGTCACACCTTCCCTAAGCTTCCTACTTCTTCTCATCGCCTGCAAATCATTAAAGAGATGTGAGCCACATCCGGTATCCAATACCCAAGAAGTAGAGTTAATTGAAATGTTTACTTCGATATAGAACATACCGTTTCCAGAACTCTTCTGGGCCAGATATTCCTTGCAGTTACGCTTCCAATGTCCAGGCTTCTTGCAGTGATGACATACATCATCAGTCTTGTCAGCCTTAACTGGTCTGGCTGCCTCAACGGGATTCGGAGATTGCCTCATCAAGGGCACGTTCTTCTTGGGACGTTGGAAAGAACGCTTCTTTCCATTCCCATGTGGATCAATCTTCGTACCAGATGAAGAACCCATATAAAGAACCAACTTCTCTTTCTTGATGGTTGATTCAAACGTAACAAACATATTCAACAACTCCTCAAGGGTCGGCTCCATCTTGTTCATGTTGAAGTTCACCACAAAAGGATCAAATGAGCTAGGCAATGATAACAGCAACACGTCGGTGGTCAACTCCGAAGGTAAGATCAGATCCATGCCAATGAGCTTGTCCACGAGCCCAATCAACTTCAGGCCATGCTCGTGGACCGACGCCCCATCTCGCATGCGCAAAGTGATCAGTTCCTTGACGGTAGCATGCCTAAGAGGCCGTGTTTGCTCACCAAAGAGCTCCTTGAGATGCAAATGAATGTCAGCAGCACTCTTTGCATCCTCAAAACGCCTCTGCAGCTCATCATTCATAGAAGTCAGCATATAACACCTGGCTATCAAGTCATGGTCACACCATTCCTTGTAAGCCTGCAATTCCTCAGGAGTGCAGTCAGTCGCAGCCTCAACAGGGGGCGACTCAGTCAGTGTATATGCTACCCTTTCCGAATTCAAGATGATTTTTAGGTTTCTTAGCCAAGTGAGGTAATTAGGTCCAGTTAATATGTGTTTGTCGAGTATTACGGATATCGGATTGCGAATCGAAGACATTGTCAATTTGTACTGAAAAGTAAAAACAGATAAATATTGATGACTATTTTAAAATATTTAGTAAGATATGAAGTTTAGACTTTTACTTCATAAATATTTGCTCCCACTGTTTTGACATCTTTCACTACTCTCTAGTGAAAACGGGAAACTCCTTTCCTCAGTAGGTACGTAAGGTCCAATTAGCGAATTATGATCCCGAATAATATCAGCCAATCACAATTCCTAAAAGGTAGTTTCCAATTGCATCACAATGCAACCCTCTACGTAAACTTTTGTCTCACGTTTGATTAGGACCCAATAATATGACGTCGTTCATCTACACGTGTCAAGCCTTACCCATCGATGTTGAACCTTAATGGACGGTCTCCATGAGTTCCCCCAATAATATGAGACGAAATCATGGGAGTTCCACGTAGTTCACATCACCATGTCAATGGATGTCACAGCTTTCCGGCACCCAGGGCCCCCCCAATAATATGAGCCGAGCCCCGAGTACGGGTAGCGTTCATCATGCACCCATTGTCGATGGAAAACATGGAAATTATAAACAAATTTATAATTTCCCTTTTCGGGCATGATATTAATTTTGAATCTTATTCAAAATGAGGGTTTTTAATTTTGAAAGGTCTCATCATTAATTTTATTTAAAAGCTCGCCATGTTTGATCGTATGTTTGACGGATTAATGCAACATTGTTATTATCATAATAATAACGCACATACTCATTATTTATAACATATCATGCATATATTATGAACAGTAAACAAAACAAGGATGATCAATCGCCCCAATACTAATGGCCCGTGTGAGCTAAACACGGGCCTAGGTCCAATCCTAGGGTAATGCAAGGGATGCAAATGCAACTATTACATTAGCTTCCAATATTTATATGTCTTCGATCTTCATAATCATCATGGCCACCATATTCCATTCTTGATCTTCCACTATACTAATATTTACAAATAAATATCCATGGCAAATAGGGATACATCTCATGGGGGTGGGAACGGGCCATAAACCAAGCCCACTTTATAAATTGATAATTATTACAATCATTCAACACAAAATATCCTAGCATACACCTAGCAAATTGGGCTTGGGCTTTTGATCATCCTTCATGCATAATATCACATATCATACACCATCAATTAATTATCACAATAATTAATTGATCCAATATTATATATCTTGATCCAATCACTAACCGCCACGATTATAAACTAAATTAAAAAAGTATACAAACACCTTTGTCTACTTTCAAATTAATTTATTTATAACCGAATTTCTTGTAAATCATCATTTACTATAAATATTTAAAGTCCAACTTAAAATATTTATTTCATGAGAAAATTTTTGCAACTTTTGTAATTTTAAACTTAAGGGCCCAAAAACTCATTTTTCACCAAAAACATTTTGGCCCATTTAAAATTCACAAATATGTTAACCATCTAATGGCCCAACGTCATCAAGGCCCATGACACTTTGATTATCCAAAACACTTTTGGAAACCCTAGTCGTCATCGCCGTCGCCGGATTCCGGCAACAAAAAGTTTTTTTTTTTAAAGGAACCTTCGAGCAGCCCCTCGGGCTGCCCTTGCTGCCCAAAACGGGCAGCCCGGGCTGCCCGAAACATGAAAAATTTTCGGCCTCTTTTGTTGCAAAATTTTGGTCTCATCCGGTTAGAAATCAATCTCAATATAATATCTTGTAATTGCTACACAAAATCGTAACCTTAGTTCGGATACCACTTGAAAGGGGATCGGTTACGGTGACCGGAAGCGCAACGGAAGTTTAAAAATCGAATTTTTACAAGAAAATTTTCGGCCTCCATGATATTGTGTGTAGCAAATACAATAAACACCAAAATGTCATACATAGGGTGTTTAGAAATAGTTACCTATCAATCTCAAGAGATTGATGATGGCACCAACCAAGTTGTAAACAACTTGGCTCTTGAATGGATGACAAATCTTCAAGCTTCCAACATCCAAAATTAGGCCCACCACCAACTAGGTAAATCTCCTCTTAATTTGCACTAGAAAATTAAGAGGATTTTTCAAGGAGAAGAATATTTCTTCCTCAACACTTGAAGAAGAAAAGAATAGAAAAATTTTGAAGAGAAATCCCTAAAAATTTCGGCCAACATAGTGTAGAATGAGGGAGAGAAGAGTTGTCTTGGTAGTGCAAAAAGTTGATCCAAAAAGGTTGCATGCCATGCATTATTTTAGTCAAAAGTATTCCCCAACTTTTCACCTCCCAAGCATGTAATGTGACTTGGGCTTGTAACTATTACAAGGCCCATGGACTATTTAAATTGTCTCAAACATATTTGAGCCCAATTAGACTTTACTTGATTTATTCAAGCCCACTAGTTAAATAATTATTTCCAATTGGGCTCTACAAGGTCCAATTTATTTAATTAATTCAACACTTGAATTAATTTAATTATTTGGACTCTACTAGGCCCACTAGTGTTTAATTAATTCAACAATTAAATTAATTTAATTTAGTCCATAATAATGTTTATGAAAATCACAATTTTCAAATACATTATTTACTTGGCCTATTTTTAATTTAGGAACACATTCATAAATTAAAAATTACATTTCTCTTATAGAAGTCATACTTTTATTTTTCTCAACGCTTATAAACTCATTTATAAGCCGTTCAACACTCTGAACTATTTTACTTCTCAACGGGATCTAGAAAGCTAGTACTTGTGTGGCCCTCAATGGTTCATTGATACAACTAGCCGTGGGTTCACATCTCCATGTGATTCGGACTAAACATGTCCTTATATGAGAATACCCCAATTGCTCCATTCTTACTTATCAACTCTTTGATAACAAGAACGTCAGAACTAAGTCTGATAGTACCCAACCAATCATGTTAAACGCCTAGCAGCATCGCTTACATGATTCCCTAGGTATCAAATGATGGTGTCTGCAAGAACCATTCAATTATGGTTAGCGTACAGTACGGTCCCTTGAACTCATATATCCCGACCGATTCGACAACCATTGGTTTATCGAAAGTTGTCAATGAATCGATACTATGTGTCATGTCGTAGTTGCATCGATGGTGTAATCTATGAAACCCCTTTCATAATTACCACCATACTCTGATCAGAGATTTCAACCTACATACACATGAGAACACATAGGATATCCATACCCGAAGGTAAGCGGTGAATCCCCGACTACAATGCATCGACTCCTATATGTTTCGACAGAACACCCAACCTTGCCACCTGATGACCCCATGAGAGTCGGTAAACAAGTCAAAGTGTAATTCTAGCCTATAGAGTCTCAATGTTGTCCCGGGTCATAAGGACTAATGGTGTAAAACCATAAACTAGGACTTTTCCACTCGATAAGTGAGAACCACTTGGAAAGTCCTTTATGGAGGGTTGTTCAGTGCACTCTACCAGGAGCACCTATCTGCATGCTCGGACATCACAATGTCCCCTACCAATGAAACATGGTACTCACATCGCAGATACTAGTCTCGAACTCGAGCGGCCTATATCCTTCTTAGCGGCGGCTGAATCGACTAGGAACTTTTTAGAATATACAGTATTCCAAATATGAGTTTCATGATACTCATCATATGAGCATCTCATATTCTTCCTACTATGTGTATATTCAAGGGCTTTATCTATGCAACTAGTACGGATATTCAGATAAAGATGTGCCAATAATAATTTCAAATATTATTAAAATAAAGATTCTTTATTCATAGAGTTTCATTGTGAACACTCGACCAACACTTGGCTCGACGGGCACCTACTCTAACACAATGTGCCAAAATGACTCTTGAAAGAGTGTTTTATGTTTTTGGATTCCATTCACTAATTTTCGTGTACAGCTATCATCATGAATATTTTTCAGTATGTTTGGGGTATTTTTAATCATGGTTAAACGTCGGTTTAATGTTGGTTCGGGTTGATACGAAGCCAGGATTGTCAAGTTTTGGTCAAGATAAGATTATTTGCATATGTCACATATTAGAATTAGGTTGCAGCAAGCCTGGGAGCGATCCAACTCATTCGGTAAAAACAATATTATAATTATATTACGTGCATAAAAATATAAAATGTTTAATTTTGAGATATATGCGATATGTGTTGTGGCCAACTTATGTTATGGGTTTGGAAGTCGGTATGCGCAACCGAGGACCTCTCCACCCGGTGACTCACGACCGGTTTACGATTATGTATGGGTACGGATATCCAGTCCAAGGGCTGTGGTGATTTCTACCGCCGGTTTAGTCTGATCAGACGCTCACGTTATGTTATGGGCCACTTGCTTAGAAACATTATCTCTACCAGAAAATTATAATATGATATGACAGAGCTCAATTGAGCAAAGCTTTTACGTATGATTTTCATATATGCACGTAGTTATAATTATTCATGATACGACTTTCACTGTACGATTTACGATACCACATTTTTATGTTGCATGCGATTTTATGTTATATTTTCTTGTTATTCATGATATAAACATGTTGAGTCTTTAGACTCACTAGACTTGATTGTTGTAGGTACTGATGAGGTCGAGCCCGAGGGCGGAGACCAGTGAGTTGGCTTGGGTCAGCGGTAGTAGGAACCCGAGGACCTCAAGTTTTAGTTTATGCATTTTCTTATGTTCAAACTCAGTTTTAATACGTTGGATATATTTTGAAGTTGTTGTTTGAAAACAATATTTGCTTCCACTGTTATTTTAAAGTTAAAATTATTTACATGTTTATTTTATAAATGAGGCAAGATAAATATTTATTTAGAAAATTTTTAATAATTCCGCTAAAATATGAATACGAAATACGGGCCTTTACAGTTGGTATCAGAGCCTATGATCTTGTAAAGGGTTGTACTACTACTGCTCTCGAGAAACTCATGAAGTCACGTCTTCGGTCTGTAAGTTTTACGATTACGCATTTTGTTTAAAGCATGAAATATTTTTACATCAGGATTGCATGAAATATTTTATGTCAAGATTACGATTATGCAGTATTTATTTAAATTTAAAGAAAATAGTGGAATTATGCATGTTGGTTACATATGGATTATAATTATGGAACAGCATGCCTCCTAGACGCATTATTGATCGCACGGGAGGTGATGAGCATTGTCATGAGAACGAGGAGAGAGATTTACCACCACCCCCTCCACCAGACATGAATGCCCAGATGCTAGCTGAGATGACTCAGTTCTTCGCACAGTTTGCGGGGAACAATGCAGTGGGAACCAGACAGACGGGGCCGGAGGCTATCTATGAGCGGTTCATGAAGATGCGACCGAAGGAATTCTTCGGGACGACAGATCCTATGATTGCCGAGGGCTGGATTAAGTCCCTCGAGGTTATCTTCAAGTTCATGGAGCTTGGAGATGAGGACAGAGTTCGTTGTGCGACCTATCTATTTGGAGGAGACGCCCGCTTGTGGTGGGAAGGAGCATCCGTAGCCTTGAATTTGGCTACTCTGAGCTGGACGCGCTTTACAGAGGTATTCTACTCTAAATATTTTACTGAAGAGGTGCGTTCCAGGTTGACCACGGAGTTCATGATCTTGAGGCAGGGAGACTTGACTGTTACGGAGTTCATCCGTAAGTTCGAGAAGGGATGTCATTTTGTACCCCTAATTGCTAATGTTGCTGGAGCCAAATTGAGGTATTTTCTGAATGGTCTGCGGCCGATCTTGTGCCGTGATGTTAGGGTGGCTGGCACTACTACCTATGATGTTGCTCTTTCCAGAGCTTTAGCGGCAGAGCAAGACCAGAATGATATTGAGAGCGATCTCCAGGGTAAACGACCATTTCAGGCACCACACCATCCTCCTCAGCAGCAGCATCCGAGTAAGAAACCTTTCCACGGCTCATCCAGGAGCAGAGGACAGCATCAGCAGGGACGTGTAGTCCCGAAGACATCAGACTATCCAGTCTGTGCCAAGTGCTCACGCTGTCATGCTGTGACTTGTATGTATGGCTCTGGGAAGTGTTACAAATGTAGCAGTACTGACCACATACTGATTTATTTCCCTCAGAAGAATCTGCCTACCCAAGGCAGAGTTTTTGCTCTCCATGCAGCGGAGACTAACCCGGAGACGATGCTCATGACAGGTATCCTAAAGCTTTAAGTTCGTATTTAAAATGTAATGTTTTAAGAGTTTGAGTTAAGATTTTTAACTTAGAATTGGTTATAGGATTGCACGTTCTAATCAGGGTTATTTTCGGGAATTTAGGTTAGAATAACTTTGACCTTTGCATGTCTAAAAGCTTAGTTCTGGTAAAACTATTGGGTTTAGCATGATATTCCAATCTTTCATGGAGAATCTTTAATGTCGGTTCAGCTACGAAAGCCTTGATAGATTCAGGGGCTACTCATTCGTTCATTTCAGAAACCTTTGCAAATTCTCTCAAGTTCAAGACAATTGGGCTAGACATAGTGTATTCAGTAGCATTGCCTTCTGGAGAGGAGCTGACAGCTACTAATGTTATCCTAGATATAGACCTCGAACTTCATGGTAATCTTGTGTATGCGGATCTTATCGTTCTGCCGATGCCAGAATTTGATATCATTCTGGGGATGGACTGGCTATTGAGGAATAGAGTTTTGATTGATTTCCAGCGGAGATCTGTTCTAGTCCGACCGCTTGGGATGGGGCAATTCTTATTCGATCCAGACAGGTATTTTAATTTACCGCATATAATACCTTATGTCCAGGCTAGGAAACTCATGCATCGAGGGTGCCGAGCATTTTTAGCTACTCTTGTATCTGTTCCCGAGACACCCAAACAGTCAGCATCCGATGTTCCAATTGTCCGGGATTTTCTGGACGTTTTTCCTGATGACGTCTCTGGTTTACCACCTGTGCGAGAGGTGAAATTTTCTATTGAGCTTATGTCCGGTACTGCGCCGATCTCCAAAGCATCGTACCGATTGGCACCGACGGAGATGGCAGAACTCAAGAAACAGATTCTGGAACTTCTTGACAAGGAATTTATTCGCCCGAGTTTTTCACCATAGGGCGCGCCAGTCTTATTTGTGAAGAAGAAGGATGGTTCGATGAGGCTCTGCATTGATTACCGGAAGTTGAACAGAGTTACAGTGAAGAACAAATACCCACTTCCGAGGATTGAAGATTTGTTTGATCAGTTGCAGGGAGCTTCAATCTTCTCCAAGATAGATCTGCGTTCTGGGTATCATCAGTTGCGGGTAAAAGACGCCGATGTTCTCAGGACTGCTTTTAGGACTCGTTATGGCCACTTCGAGTTTCTTGTGATGCCGTTCGGTTTGACGAATGCGCCAGCGATTTTCATGGATCTCATGAATCGCGTATTTTAGCCGTATCTTGATCAGTTCATGATAGTATTCACAGACGATATTCTTGTCTACTCAAAGAATCAAGAGGATCACAGCAGACATTTGACTACCGTGTTGCAGACCTTACAAAAGCACAAGCTATTCACGAAGTTCAGCAAGTGCGAGTTCTGGTTAGAGAAAGTGGCGTTCTTAGGCCACGTCGTTTCTAGCAGTGGTATTGAGGTACACCCAGCGAAAGTTGCAGTAGTCAAAGATTGGGTCGTGCCGCTAATGCATCAGAGATTCGTAGTTTCCTTGGGCTAGCAGGATATTATCGAAAGTTTATTCAGGGATTTTCCTCCATCGCAGTTCCACTCACATCATTGACAAAGAAGAATGCTAAGTATGTGTGGAGCGAAGAGTGTCAGAAGAGCTTCGATACGCTGAAGCAAGCTCTTATTTCAGCGCCAGTATTGGCCATGCCTTCAGGGCCCGGAGATTTTGTTCTGTATACCGATGCTTCGAAACTCGGGTTAGGCGCAGTATTGATGCAGCATTGGAAGGTGATAGCATATGCTTCTCGTCAGTTGAAGATTCATGAGAAAAATTATCCTACCCATGATCTAGAGTTGGTAGCCGTAGTATTTGCATTGAAGATTTGGAGGCATTATTTGTACGAGGAGAAGTACCAGATCTTTACCGACCACAAAAGTCTCAAATACTTCTTTACGCAGAAAGAGTTGAATATGCGTCATAGGCGTTGGTTGGAGCTAGTGAAGGACTACGGCTGTGACATTAGTTATCATCCTGGCAAAGCTAATGTAGTTGCGGATGCGTTGAGGAAAGTCGCAGTGATGGCTCATTTGGTGATTTCGAGACCTCTTCAGTTTGAGATCCAGAGGTTTGATCTTGAGACATATCCTCGAGGTAGAGTTCCTCGTCTATCTACTTTGACGATTCAGTCTTCTCTTCTAGACCGTAAGTGGACAGTTAGTAGATGAGCAGTTGGCAAAGTGGACGCAGAGAGATGAGGCCAAGGGCAGTATCTTGTACACAGTAAGAGACGGTATTGTGAGATATCGAGACATAATGTGGGTTCCTAGCAGCGATTCTATTCGAGCAGATATTTTAGCTGAAGCCCATATGTAGCCATACTCTATTCATCCAAGGAGTACGAAGATGTACAAAGATCTGCAATTATTGTATTGGTGGCCGGAATGAAGAATGATATCAGACGTTTTGTATCCGAGTGTCTGACTTGCCAGCTAGTGAAGACGGAGCATAAGAGACCAGCAGGTTTGCTCAAGCCTCTTTCTATTCCCGAGTGGAAGTGGGAGAATGTCACCATGGACTTCGTTGTCGGTCTGCCGAAGTCAGTCAGAGGGTCGAATTCTATATGGGTGATTGTAGATCGTCTTACGAAATCAGCTCATTTCTTGCATATTCAGACGACTTTCTCCATGATCCAGTATGCAGAGTTATATATCCGGGAGATCGTTAGACTTCAGGGCATTCCCGTTTCGATAGTATCTGACCGAGATCCTAAGTTCACTTCCTCATTTTGGAAGAGATTGCATTCAGCGATGGGTACGAAGTTGTTGTTTAGCACATCTTTCCACCCTCAGACAGATGGTCAGTCAGAGAGAGTTATCCAGATTTTGGAGGATCTTCTCCGTGCATGTGTCCTCGATTTCTCCGGGAGTTGGGAATCAAAGTTGCCATTGGTGGAGTTTACCTATAAAACCAGTTTTCAGTCGTCTATAGGTATGGCTCCATATGAAGCACTGTACGATCGTAAGTGTAGATCCCCTATTCAATGGGATGAAGTAGGGGAGAGATCAGAATTAGGTCCGGATATTGTTCAGCCGACTGCTGATATAGTAGTCAAGATCCGTGATACGATGAGGACTGCTCAGAGTACACAGAAGAGTTATGCGGATCAGAGGAGGAGAGATCTAGAGTTCGCTGTTGGTGACCATGTTTTCGTGAAGATAGCAACGATGAAAGGTGTCATGCGGTTCGAGAAGAAAGGAAAGCTCAGTCCGAAATTCATTGGACCATTTGAGATCCTCGACAGAGTTGGGACGTTAGCTTATCGTGTTGCTCTTCCGCCGAATCTGGCCGTAGTACACAACGTGTTTCACGTCTCCATGTTGAGGAAGTATATGGCAAATCCATCGCATGTCTTGAACTTTGAACCGTTGCAGCTCACTCCGAACTTGTCGTATGAGGAAAGACCTGTGCAAATTTTAGACATACAGGAGAAAAAGCTTCGGAACAAATTGGTCAAGCTAGTGAAAGTCAAATGGCTCAATCATTCGGAGAAGGAAGCTACGTGGGAATCTGAGCCAGAGATGAAGAGTCGATATCCCGAGTTATTCGGTAAGATTTAATTTCGGGGACGAAATCTCTTTTAAGGGGGGGATAGTTGTAGAACCCGAAAATCAGATTACGTATAAGCCATGCATAATTGCTATTATTTAAATTAAAAATGAATTTTATAAATATATGAAGTGTTTAATTCATTTTTATAATTGTTAAGTCATGATTATTTATTTTAAAGGTAGCTGTTTAGTTTTATCTTTTCAGGATAAATACGCAAGGCCGGACCGGAGTTTGGAGATTAGAGTTAAGATTAATAATAAGAAAAGTATTCCTAAATTTAGTTTAAGTCAAGGAATAATTTAATTTAAAGAAATAGAATGTTTTAGGATTTATTAAATTAATTAGAGTTAAGTTATTAAATAAGTTATTTAGGTTAATATTTAATCAAAGCTTAAATTAAAAGGTGTAAACAATTGATGATGAATTAATCTATGTATAATATATATTCAAGAAAATAAACATAGTATTTAAATACTTAAATTTGAATCCATGCAAGACCATGAAAGAGTTTATTATAAATTAATGTGTTAATTCACTAAAATGTATAGTGGGTATTTAAAAACCTTAAAAAATTAAAATGCAAGGTTTAAACCATAACATACCATGCAAAATTAAGATGAAATCGGTCAACAATTTAAACAAATTCAAATGTATAGCAAACCCCATTCAAATCAGTGTATTCATTTCCCACTTTTAAATTCCATAATAATGGGTAATACATGCACCATAATTGTCTTCAAAGCTCCTCAACACCTTTATTCTAGCAAATAAACGTGAATAACAGCAAGAATAAGAGCAAGGGATTGGCAGAAAAGGGAATCAAAATTTATTTCGAATCCCATCCAACTTCATCACTTGTAACTCTCAACTAAATTCAATTCAATACCCATTTAACACCCCCTAGTAACCTTCCCCTTCATTACCTAGCATTCTTTCCTCTCCACCTTCGAAATTAGCAGAGATATCAGCAGCTTAAAAACGTGAAAACAGCAGCAGAAACAAGAAGGAAAAAATTCAACTCCGTTCCGCCGCTCGTATTCGTCGTATTGATTTGTTTTTGTCAAAAAAAAATTCCAGGCATGTATATGTTGTTTCTTTGCTCTTCAATCAAGTCATATTAGATACTTTAAATCAATATATGATCAAGAATCACGAGACATCACGAAATTTATAGCAAGTTTTTACAAAAATCTGAACATGTTTCTCGGCCAATGGCTTGGTCTTCACGGTTATTGAGTTTTGTTGATTTCAGGATATTGTTCGGCTCCATGCACTCAAGGCTGCATCTGGACATAATTTGGAGTGTGTTATGGTGTTGTTGGTTCATTGGTTTGAGTCCAAACATTTCAAATAAAAGCATGACAGCAACTATTTCCACAAGCTATAGATTTGGTTCACGTTTTTTTTTTGTCATTGGGTGTTTAAGGTGCGTGTTTGAATCATGGCTGTCCTAGGGACTGTAGCCATGGTTAGAACCCTCCCTTAACATGTCTAGGACGTGACCAAGGTGTCCTTTTGAAGCTTGGTTCACGGATCCATCAGAATTTCACAACAACAACTCAAGTGCGCGCATTTCGGTTCTTCATTTTTCTGTGTAAGTGAGTTTCGGGTTTTTAGTGTTTGTATGGATGATGTTTAGCCCCTAGCTCATAGCCATGGTTCATACAACACTTCATCATGTCTAGATCGAGCCATGGTTGATCACGTTGCCACTGGAATGATCTAAGATGACAAAACAATGCAATATATTCCACTGCACAGAATGGGTGTTCTCGGTAGAAGTTTGGTACTGTCCAAGGTGGTTTCTTGGGTTGTGGCTGGCTTTTAGCCCTTAGCCATGGTCCAAGCTATGCCTTAGGATGTTGATAAGAGTCTTTGGTCGGTGGTTTAAGCCAATAGTCATTAATTTCAGAGTTTACACCACATACACACAAGTTGCTACAGTTGTATTTTTGACAGCAAGTTGAGTTTTGGTTCAGAGGTCTTGTTTGAGTTCTTGATTGGCTTTTAGCCTATGGCCTTGGACTGAACAATACCTTAATGAGTTAGGAAAGTCATTTATTTGGCCGTTTGTAATTAGGTTGAGTTTAGAGGTCGTACGAGAATTTACGGTGCAATGTGCCAAAATGACTCTCGAAAGAGTGTTTTATGTTTTTGGATTCCATTCACTAATTTTCGTGTACAACTATCATCATGAATAATTTTTTCAGTATGTTCGGGGTATTTTTAATCATGGTTAAACGTCGGTTTAATGTTGGTTCGGGTTGGTACGAAGCCAGGATTGAAAAAAATTAAGTTGTTGGTCATAATCGTCTCATTTTTTTTTTGGTTCGATTGTCATGTTTTGGTCAAGATAAGATTATTTGCATATGTCACATATTAGAATTAGGTTGCAGCAAGCCTGGGAGCGATCCAACTCATTCGGTAAAAACAAGATTATAATTATATTACGTGCATAAAAATATAAAATGTTTATTTTTGAGATATATGCGATATGTGTTGTGGCCAACTTATGTTATGGGTTTTGAAGTCGGTATGCAAAACCGAGGACCTCTCCACCTGGTGACTTACAACCGGTTTACGATTATGTATGGGTACAGATATCCAGTCCAAGGGCTGTGGTGATCTCTACCGCCTAGTATACTGTGGTTTAGTTTTATCAGGCGCTCACGTTATGTTATGGGCCACTTGCTTAGAAACATTATCTCTACTAGAAAATTATAATATGATATGACAGAGCTCTATTGAGCAAAGCTTTTACGTATGATTTTCATATATGCACGTAGTTATAATTATTCATGATACGGCTTTCACTGTACGATTTACGATACCATATTTTTACGTTGCATGCGATTTTATGATATATTTTCTTGTTATTCATGATATATATATGTTGAGTCTTTAGACTCACTAGACTTGATTGTTGTAGTTACTGATGAGGTCGAGGCCGAGGGCGGAGACCAGTGAGTTGGCTTGGGTCAGCGGTAGTAGGAACTCGAGGACCTCAAGGTTTAGTTTATGCATTTTCTTATGTTCAAACTAAGTTTTAATACGTTGGATATATTTTGAAGTTGTTGTTTGAAAACAATATTTTCTTCCGCTGTTATTTTAAAGTTAAAATTATTTACATGTTTATTTTATAAATGAGGCAAGATAATTACTTATTTAGAAATTTTTTAATAATTCCGCTAAAATATGAATACGAAATACGGGCCTTTACAAGGCGATCCTAAGAAAAACCTCAAAATTGGGTCATATTTTCCAGTAGATGTTGAAAAAGCTTTGACGATATTTTTCAGAACAATTTCGATGAGTTTCTTGGGGTGACGAGGCCTTACCAGTGATATCCCCAGAACGTGTACTTCATCATCTTAATGTGAACTTGCAAGTGAAACCAGTAAAGCTAAAGAAGAGATCTTTCGGTCCCGAAAAAACAAACACATAGGTGTAGAGGTTGAAAAAATTTTAAGAGAAAAATATATCATACCAGGTTTGTATCCAAAATGACTTGAAAATGTTTTTTTGGTACCAAAACCAGGAGGAAAGTGGCGCCTATGCATAGATTTTACCTAGTCAAATAAAGTTTTTCCGAATGAAATTTTTTTGTTGCCTCTAATAGATAGTTTGGTCGATTTAACCGTAGGTTGCGAGCTGCTTAGCTTCCTTGATGTGTACCAAGGCTACAATCAAATAGGCCTAGCTCGAGATGATCAAGAAAAATCAATTTTGATCGTGGATCGGGGAATTTATTTCCATGAGGTATTGCCCTTCAGACTCAAGAATTCCATAACTACATTTCAGAAATTGGTGAAAAAAATGTTGAAAAACTTAATTTGATGAAACATGGAGGTATACATAGATGACATGCTAGTCAACAGCATTCTAGAAGTCAAACATGTGGAGGACCTTGTAGAGTATTTTGAAATATTGAGAAAATATCATATGAAGTTGAATCCAGAAAAATGCTCCTTCATTGTGCGATTTGGAAAGTTTTTTAGGTTATATGGTTTTCAGAGAAGAATAGAATATTAAAGCTATTTTCACCATGACACCCCCACAAAGCATGAAAGGAATACAAGAGTTGATGGGAAGAATAAATTCTTTAAACCACTTCATTGCTAGTTTTGCAGACATAAGCTTGCCATTCTTCAAGGTATTATGATTAGGAAAGAGATTCGAATGGACAAAAGCCTCTCAGTAGGCATTTGAAGATTTGAAAAGATATTTAACAACACCGCCACTCCCGACTAAACCTCAATAAGGAGACATTTTGTTTCTTTATTAAGCAATATCATCCGATGCAGTTAGTGATATAATGATGATTGAAAAGAACGAAGAGAGTACAAACCATTGTATTACACAAGCAAAATATTGCAAGGGTTCGAGAGTCGAATTACCAACATAGAAAATCAGCCATTAGCTTTAGTTACTTTAGCAAAGAAGTTATGTCCATATTTCCAATCTCATTGAGTGGTGGTACTAACCAATCATCCACTCAAGAAATTGCTCACTAGTCCGGAGGTATCTGGCAAAATGGTAAAGTGGGCCGTCGAATTGAGTTCTAGCATCACCCGACTATTAAAGCTCAAATTCTTGCAGATTTTCTTGCTGAGATGACAAATAGTGACGCAGAAACCTCAGCACCAACTTGGATACTATATGTGGATAGATCTTCCACCTCACATGGAAGTGGAGTTAGAATTATGCTAGAAAGTCCTCAGGGAGACAAGTTCCTGCATCAAACAACAAAGTCGAATACGAAGCCCTCATCATAGGCATCAAGTTTTCCCCAGCGATAGGAGTAAAAGAAGTTGATAGCTATAGTTATTCCCAGTTAATAGTGAATCAAGTTCATGGATTTACGAAACCAAAAAAGACAAGAGTCTCGAATACTTGATTCGAGTTAGAGAGTTGCTCGCGCTACCGGAGAACTATGAGAAAAAACAAGTGCCCAGGGATGAAAATGAATAAGCTAACCGTCTGGCTAAGCTATTCATCTCCTTAGCCAATATCGATAATCAAAAGATAACATTCCCGACGATCAGTAGGGACACGACTGAGAAGGTTAGTTTTAATTTTTTTGCTGCAGAACAACAATAGACAACTTGGAAATATGAAATTTTTAACTACTTGACATAGGGCAACCTCCCTTCAAACCATATCACTGCACAAAAAATAAAAGTGCGAGCCGCCCGATTCACAATAATAGATTGAAAATATAAAATAAAGGTTACTCTTAGCCATTACTGAAATGTCTCACTCCAAGTAAAGCAGATTACGTTTTCTATGCGATCCACAAAGGAATATGTAGAAATCATTCATGAGAAAAAAAATTGGCCGCCAAAGCAATACGTCAAGGATACTTATGGAAAACCATGAAGAAAGATGCTTTGGAACTAGTCCAATATTGTCGGTCATGCCAAAAGCACGCCAATATCCATTACCAGCCCGCAACACTACTGCAACCATTGGATAACCCATTACCTTTCTCCAAATGGGGTACGGACCTGGTCGGATTTTTCACCTTGCTGCAGGGCAAAGATAATTTCTTAATGTTGCGATGGATTATTTCACAAAATGGGTCGATGCGGAACCATCGGCAAATTACCGAGAAAGACGTCATCGGTTTTCTATGGAAAAAATAGTGTGCAGGTTTGGAATTCCCTGAGATTTAATCTCAAATAATGTCACTGAATTTTTCGGAGCGAAGATAAAAGAATGGTGAAAGGGCCTGTCTATCCATCAGTTTTTCACATCAGTCGGCAACCAACAAGCTAATGGTCAAACATAAGTTACTAACCGAAAGATTTTGCAGCATCTTAAGCCTACCTTGGTAATGCTAAAGGAAAGTGCGTACATGTGTTACCCAGCGTCTTATTGGCTTACCAATCCACACAAATGTATTGAAAGGGGAATCGCCTTAAAATCTATCTTATGGAGTTGAAGCGGTTGCCCCATCAAAGATTGGAGAGATGTCATGGAGGGTAAAAAATTATGAGTTGTCTGAGAATGACCAAGCCATTCGACTCTTTTTCTATTTAACCGAAGAACTACGAGAAGGCATGATAGTCTGAGTAGAAATTTATAGGGTGTACATGGCTAAATCTTACAATAATTGAGTGAAGCCATGTTTTGGGAAAGCTCGATTCGAAATGGGAAGGCACTTACAAAGTGATAAAGATAGTCAAGATGAGAACTTATTGATTACGACAAACAAATGGAAGAATACTCCCACGACCGTGGAATGTGGCTACTTTTAAAAAATTTACTCTTAGAAAGACACTTCATTAAGGGAATAGCAGCATTTGATTTTGTATCTAAATTATTCTTTTTCTGCATTTTAATTTCATCATCGACAGATTCAGTAAAACTAATAGGTATTTTTCATTCATTAGTATTGGTTTATTAAGTGATATAAACATTTCTCTGATTCTAATTGTTTAATAAAAACGTTATCGACCCAGGTAGTCGTCAATGGTTATAAAAAAAATAGAGGCTAGTCAATCCAAGGAAACTATCAATACGACGATTTTGTAAGAGGTCAATGACAAAAATGATTCTCGAGATACCTCACCACCTATAAGGTGGGTTTAGAACTTCTTATTGAGAAAAAATCTTGGGAGATTGATCCCCTATCAAGTACACACAATTTAATCATTAAAAAGCACAATCACAATAATACATCAATGGTGATGCCCCCGGGGAAGGCCCAGGTCTTGGGTACTGGATGATCCCGGGTCATGGGTTAGGTCCCGATAAGCTTTGGGCCGGTTCGATAATATATGAGCAAATGACTGTCCGAGACATCATCTCCTTGAGCTGCCAGAAGCCGGATTTCAAAACAGTCCCCGGTGTATGGTTCTCTACCTAGATTACCTTGATAATAGCATCTCACTCGAGTGCACCAATATGAAATACCTTACCTTGGTAATCATTACTGTCAAAATCACATGGATTTGACAAGGCGAAAGTACAGTTTGGCGTGTCAGAGAAGTTGGTGTCAGAAAGCAGGGTATGGGCAACCATCTTGCCATAATTAGTAAGTGAGCACTGAAAACAAGGTCATCATTTAATTTCTTTCTATAAATATCAGGTTTATTTAAACATTGAACCATTCACATATATTCTGCACATATCATTTACTCTCTAGATTTTTATACACCATTAGCACAACATTTTTTTTGCTACATTGGTTTTCCTCATTCACCTGCCGACTTTAGCATCGGAGTGGTCACGCCGGACATCCCTCCGGCGTCCATTCACGTGGTTATCTCGTGTTTGCAGTTCAGCACCAGATTTTCTCGGGAGTGAGATATCTAGTTTTGATACATCTCGTTGTGCTCTCATCCCTCATCATTTACATAACCCGACCTGGTGGAATTGCCCACGCAACTTGCACCCATTTTTACCATGTAACATCATTGGCGCCGTATGTAGGAAAAAGAGTTTAAGGCGTAGATATGGATCCTACCAAAAGAACAAACCAAGAAATCTCTCGAATTCTTGGAGGGCATCCACCTCTCTCTGGTCAAGGTGGTCCTTCACTCACTGGTCCTCATCCTACTGTTACCTTGTCACCCAAAAAATTGTCCCAGATTATATCCGACATCTTTGAGAAGGCCATGGCAATGAGGGCCCCTTCCCATCATTCTACCCAGCCTGAACGTGAGCAGGAGCGAGAGCGGGAGCGAGGGGGCATAGAAGAAGATGAAGGAGCGGAAATCTCAATGTCCAGGGCCTAGCTCACATGTTGGTTTGCGAGACGCCTCAAGTGGAAGAAGAAACCAGAAGCTAGAACGCAAGAAGGCCTCATCTCCTGAATTAGGTGTAATAAAAATGATCTCCGGTGGTTCCAAGGATGGTGATTCTAATTGGGCCTGGAATGCACGAGGCAGGAGAGATTTTTTGGACGTAGAAGGAAGGAGGAGTGAGCTGACCATCAGCTTTAGCCCGGATGATCTCCGAGGAGTCAATATTCCCCATAATGACGCTCTGGTGATCCAGGCCCGTGTTGCTAACTACGACGTAATGAGAGTCTTTGTAGACTCGTGCAGATCTATTAACGTCATATTCAAGGAAGCACTGATGCAGATGGATTTATAGGGGCACCAGTTGGAGTCAGTAGAAACATCCTTTTTTGGTTTCGTTGGTCATGTTGTGTACCCGAAAAGAGAAATAATTTTGCCATTAACCTTGGGCACCCGGGAACTACGAAAAAATGTTATGACTATTTTCACAGTTGTGGATGCCCCATCATCGTACAATATTATCTTGGGTCGGCCAACTATGAATGAATTAAAAGCCGTAGCCTCCACTTACCATCTAAAGATCAAATTCCCGGTCGGAAATCAGGTTGGAGAAGTAAGGGGAGATCAACCATCTTCCGAAAATGCTATAGGGAAACGGTCAGGGTGGATCAGATGAAGGCAAGGCAGCAAGATAGTGGAAAGAATATGGCCCATGTAGAGAAGGGGGAAGTGCATTTTGTGGTGGAAGAAGAGCAAGCAAATGTGGAGATCGTGCCAAGAAAGGAGATCCAGGTGGCTCGAGACCTTGATTTATCCACCTGGGTTAGTCTATTGAACTGTTTAAAAGCTAATATTTATGTTTTTGATTGGTCGCAACAGGAATTGGTCGCGATTTCACCCTCGGTGGCCGAACATAGGTTGAACATCATCCCAGGATCCCGACCTGTGAAGCAGAAAAAGACGCACTTTGGTCCGAAAAAAGACAAGGTGATTGACGCACAAGTCCGGGAACTATTGCAGGCAGAGCATATTCGAGGGTTACAATTCCCTACATGGATCTCAAATATGGTGTTGGTTCCAAAACTAAGGTAAAATGGAGAATGTGCGTGGATTTCAGGGATCTCAATAAAGCTTGTCCTAAGGATTGTGATCCTCTTCCCCGGATCGATCAGCTGGTGGATTCCATTTCTGGTTTCGAGTTGCTTAGTTTTATGGACACCTACAAAGGGTACCGCCAAATCCCCCTGAAAAGGCGGATTAAGATGAAGCCAATTTTATTACATCCGGAGGCACATTTTGATTTGTTGTCATGCCTTTCAGATTGAAAAATTCTGGAGCAATGTATCAGCGCCTAATGAATCGGGTCTTCATGAAGCCGTTAGGCAGGAACATTGAAGTTTATGTAGATGACATCCTGGCCAAGTCCCGGGAGATTTCTTGTTTTATTCTCAACTTGGAAGATACATTTTCTACGATTCTACAATATGGGATTAAGCTCAACCCGGCCAAATGCATCTTCGGGGTAAAAAGTGGTAAATTTTTTGGTTTCCCAGTTACAGATCAGTGAATTGAGGTGAACCTTGAAAAAATAAATTTTGTACTCGATATGCCCTCCGCTCGATCTATCCGTGAGGTATAAAAGTTAAGTGGAAGAATTGCCGCTCTTTCTCGATTCATCTCTCGGTCTGCGCACAGGAGTTTTTCTTTCTTTCAGCTCTTACGGAAGGCTAAAAAATTTGGCTGGGATAAAAAATGTGAACAAGCATTCAGGGATCTCAAGAATCATCTACCAGAGCTTCCAATTTTCGTAAGACCCGAGCCCGAGGAGAAATTATTTGTTTACTTATCCACCACACAGTACGCTGTTAGTTCTGTTCTTATCCGGGAGGAAGACTCCAACAAGAAGCATGTATATTATGTCAGCAACGCTCTCAGAGGAGCTGAGCTCAGATACATTGAAGTAGAGAAAAAAACTCTAGCCTTTATATTGACTGCTCGAAAGTTGAGGCCTTATTTTCTCTCTCATCCAATCGTTGTTCTCACCAACAGCCCTCTGGGAGGGTCATGACTCACCCTGATGACTCGGGTAGGATGGAAAAGTGGACAGTGGAGCTAGGGGAGTACGATATTAAATACAGGCCTCAGATTACCATGAAGGCACAAGCCTTGTCAGATTTTCATTCGGAAATGATTCTGACAGGAGAAGAAGAAGTATGGAGAGTGTTCGTACATAGAGCAGCAAGTCTTGCTGGATGCGGAGTCGGGGTGGTGTTGATAGCACCCTCAGGAGAAAAAAATTAAGTTGGACCTGAGAATAGATTCCCGGGTCACTAACAATGAAGCAGAATATGAGGCTGTCTCGCTGGCATACGAGCCACCCAGGAGATCGGAGCCTCCCGAGCCATTATTTACTCTGACTCGCGGTTGGTCACCCAACAAATAAAAGGAGTCTATGAAACCAAGGAGGAAAAGATGCTCAGATACTTGAAAATCATCATAACCTAGGCAATATTCCTACTTGATTGGAGCATTGAACAGATATCTCGAGACGTGAATGGTGAAGCTGACGCCTTGGAAAAGATGACTGCCTCGTTGTCAGATGTTAGCACCCAGGAGGTATTACTTTTCACCCGGCTAGTTCTCTCTATCGATGAAGATGTGCTGCTAGCCTGGGAAAATTCATGGATGACACCTCTGATCTAATTCATAACCCATGAAAAATTACTTGAAGACAAGCCCAAGCTCGGAAGATCCGAAAACAAGCTCCCATGTTTTTCTTTTGAATTATATTTTGTACAGGAGATCATACCAAGGGCCTTTGTTAAAATGTTTAGTCAAGGAAGAAGTAGAGTATGTCCTCCAAGAAATACATGAGGGATGTTGACGGGAGCATCTCGGAGGAATGGCGTTGGCTCGAAAAGCAATGTTTGCAAAATTCTGGTATCCCAGCATAAGCCATGACTCTTCTCGAGTGGTTTGAACATGTGAAGGATGTAAGGTCCAAAATTAAAACGACATAACCCAACTGCATGCAAATCTAGGAAATACGAAAAAATGAGAAGTTAATTTATTTTAATTACTAATTAATTATTACTAATTAATTATGTGACGTACTTGTTTATATGCTAAATGAGATTTAATTGTCATCATGCATAAAAATGTATTTTTAGGAATATTCAAGCGACGATCGAGGAACGGGGATCGAGGGCTGAAGAAAACGTAAAATATTTTTATTAAATAATTATTTTTAATTATTTAAAAGATGGTCGATGCTTTTTAGTATTTTTGTGAAATTAAGGATTTTGAGGTGATTTTATACGCCGGGGCGTAAATTTTATCGGTGTTGGTTTTTAAACTAAAATACGAGCTTTTTGGCAACCCGGCTAATAAATTCACATATTTAATTAAAAAAAAACTTTGGTATTATTTTATTTAAATCCTAATTTAATTAATGGGCTTAATTTTATGGCTGAATAGGCCTAAAGCCTACTTAGGGATTTAATTAGTATTTAAAGTGTAAAAAAATTGCAAAACCTAGTCTACTTTGCACACAAAGCCATCGGCCACACCCTTTATTTTCTGAAAAACTCTCCCCACCCCTCCCATACACACACGGCACTCACCATATCAAGCTAGAAGAGGTTTTCGAAGTTGAAGCCAAAGTCGTCTCCCGTTCTTCGTCGTCAACGATTTTTTGTGCGTATAAAACGCAAAGGCACGCCATACATCTCCTTTTCTCATCCATCATATCATATTATTGTTTGAATTATTGTATGCATGAAGAACATGTCTTATTTTTCTAGAATTTTCGAAATATAATGCTTATAGGTTTCGAATTCATGATTTATATTGCACAATAATTATACAAGCATGTTAGGGGGCTGCCATGATGTCAAGTTAAGTCCCAACAAAGGTTTTATGTGATTTAGAAACACACACGATCCACCAAAAGCTATAGAAGCAAGACAGGAAGAACCGAAACCTGCTGTCATGGGGGGAAGTGATCGGGCTGCTTGTTGTAGGGTGAGGCAGGGTCTTGGCTGAGGCCAGGGCTCGTCCAAGGGCTGTCATGGGTCAGGGCTAGAGTCCTAGCCAAGCTAGGACTCGAGATATGGGATGGGGAAGGAGTCCTAGCCATGCTAGGACTCCCACCCGTGAATCGCGCAGCATGTGTGCGCTAGAGGGCAGGCGTCCAGGGGCGTGGGGGCTCGGCTCGTGGGTCACGAGTTTGGTTAGGGTGTCTCAATAGGGTCCTAAGAAGGTACACTAGAGGTTGGCTCGGGTGCTGGGGCGTTGGCTAGGTCCCTAGGCGTGCAAAACTTAGAACCCATGCAAGGTAGGATTCTCGGCCAGCATGGGGTCTCATGGGAGGGCTTCGTTTTATGGTTTGGTTTGGTTTCTTGGTAAACTTAGTGTCTAGTAGGCTAATTTAGGGTGTTGGTCAAGTTTTGGACCAACATGGTTCGGGGGTAACTCGTGAAAATCGAAAGTTGGCTCAGGGTCGAAGTTTAGGTGTCAAGTTAGAGTTTTTAACTAATTAAAAATTGGAAAACGGCTCACGGGGGTCGAGCCGTGGTCCATAATGTCTAAAATAATATAAAAAGACTAAATTTAGAATTTAAGAATTTTATATTAAAGTTTGGTATTTTTCGGGATTAAAACACTGTTAAAACAATTAAGAAAAGATAATTGAAAAAGTCTAACATTTAAGCCAAATAAAACTATGAAAAAATTCACGTAAGCTTAAATAATTATTTGGGACATGTTAGAATCATGAGATCAAGAAAAAAGTCGAAAACGTAAAATGTCGAGTCCAGGGGTAAAATGGTCTTTTTACACCGGGAAATTACTAAAGGTCATGGCAGTGCCCTAAATGCTATTTTTACGAAAATATGATTATTTTTAAATGTTTATGAATTGTTCATGATTAAATGATGATTGTTAAATGTCTAAGGGATTTTTATGATTTAAGAAGACAGTTAAAATACATGTTGCATGCTTGGTTTCAAAAATGAAAAACGTAATGATATTCATGATTTTTCTAAAGTACTGTGAATGAAAAATGTTGAAGGATGTGAAATAATTGTGACTAATTCGTTAATGTTGGCGACATCGTGAGGGTTATGGTCCCAGAGGTAGCCTATTTATGGGAAAAGACCCTAGAGGGAGCCCCGACGATCGTATTTCTATTCGAATCATGATAGGCCAGGGCCCAGTTGACCGGTGAGAGTGTTGCTGGTGTCCCCCGCCGCCCAGTACTGTGGTTTTATGTAGATGGATTCATCGACCCTCATGAGCATGATCAGGAAAGTCACAATTAACGATCTGAATTCAACAAAAGAAAAGAGAAAAAGAAAAGGAAAATGTTTATGATCATGTTAAAGGTTTTATGTTATGTCATGTTGAGGAAAAAGGAAAAAGGTAAGGTTTATGATTGCATGTCATGAAAAAGTATTTTATGAAAATGTTTACGAAAATGTTTATGTTTATGCATCTTCATGAAAACGATATTTTAAGTACAAGTATTTTTCATCGCTATATGTTGACTGTATTACGTATTACTCGTTATAAAGATTATGATGTGTTGAGTCTTTAGACTCACTAGGTGTGATGGATGCAGGTGGTATTGAGGGAGGACTTGATGAGTGATTTGACTGGACTGAAGGCGCACACAACCCGAGGACCAGCGCTACATTTTCCGCATTATGCTTTATGATTTTATTTAAAGATTTTAAGACTATTTAATTATGCTTTTGAGAGATTTTGAGAGGTTTAGTATGGGCTTTACTTTTCAAATTATTGTTTTTTTTAGGTTTGGTAAAACAGTAGACGATTTTACTTTACGACTATTTCACTCGAATTTTTAAATACTAGTTGATTGAGGTTTTATTTTAAAAAGGGCAAAATATTTTATAAAAATATTTTCTTGTATTAAGTGAGTTGGCCGAAATATTTTTTTAAAAAAAAATTCTAGTACATTTAAAGCAATAAAAAGGGCAGGCGTTTCAAAGGATGTCAGCATCATTCCAACTTTTAGCACAGCCCGACCACTCCCATGAAGCCTATTTGGGCATCTTGTCCTTTTGATCGATGGGGCATGTGTATTGTTGGTCCTTTCCCAGTATAGCCCGGGCTCAAAAAAAATTTCTCCTGGTGGCAGTAGATTACTTCTCCAAATGGGCGGAGGCCGAGCCTCTGGATAAATTACTGAGGAAGAACTGTTGAAATTTTTTTGGAAGAATATTTTCTGTCGATTCCAGATCCCCAGAAGATTATTCTCAGACAACGGAAGGCAGTTTCAATGAAGAAAGATAACATCCTGGTGCCAAAAAATGAAGATTACTCGGTCTTTTATCTCAGTTTCCTACCCCCAAGAAAATGGGCAAACTGAGGTGACAAACATAATTATTGTGCCAGCTTTAAAACTCGATTGCAAGGAAAATCAAACACTGGGTAAAAGAGCTACCTAATGTTCTCTGGGCATACAGGACTACGCCACGAACGACAACTCAAGAAACTCCTTTCAATATTGTTTATGGTTATGAGGCAGTATTACCTGTAGATATTGGGTAATACTCTCCCCGTGTAAAATCATAATCGGATAACAATGATCAAACCAGGGCAATGGAATTAGATTTGGTGGAAGAAAAGAGAGAACGGGCGATGATCCGGATGGAAGTTTATCAAGGCCGGGTCGTGAAATCATATAATAAACGCGTCCGGATATGAGATTTTTTAGATTGGGGATATGCTTATGGAGAAAGTAAACCCAGCTGAGGATGTGGGAAATTTCAATCTCGCTGGGAGGGTCCCTTCAAAATCATTCAAAAATTTTGGTTTGGGAGCTTTCTGTCTAGAAGATGCTCAGGGATGCTATCTTAAAAGGTCCCGAAATTTTTTTCATTTAAAGAAGTATTATGCTTGATAAAATGTTGTACCGATAATTTACGATCCAATAAAATGAAAGCATTATTCAGAAAGTTATAGTATAAGTTCAGGGACCTGTACCATGGCCCAGGGCTCCGTACCCCGGTGATCCAGTAAGTTCAGGGACCTGTACCCTGGTCCAGAGCTCTGTGCCTTGGTGATCTAGTAAGTCCAGGGACCCGTTCTCTGGCCTAGGGCTCATTACTCTTGTTATCCAATAAGTCCAGGAACCCGTACCCTGGCCCAGATCCCCGTACCCTGGTTATCTAGTAAGTCCAGAGACCTGTACCCTAGCCCAGGGCCCAGTACTGTGGTTAGCCAATAAGTCCAAGGACTCGTACCCTGGTCCAGGGCTCCATACACTGGTTATCCAGTAATTCCAGGGAGTCGTACCCTGGCCTAGAGATCCGTACCCTGGTTTTCCAATTAGTCCAAGGACTTCGCACCATGGGCATCCATTAAAAACAGGGATTCGTACCTTACTCGAGAGGCATGAGGCCTTGGTATTCCATCAAACTCCAATCATTCTCTAGTACATAGAAAATTTCGGAGAGTTTGACATTCTATGGAAAAAGAAACTCGGTTATTATTCAAGACTTGAAGTATTTTTAAATTCTCATTTAAGTTCAAGACTTTTTTCAGCTTGGAGTATATCTACAAAAGAAACGACATGCAAAGAACATTTCATTTGATGAAAGCCCGAAGGCCAGGAGTATAGGAGAACTGAAAAAAAAAGTTTTACAATCCTATTCTACGTCTATTCTGCTCGGGCTGGGCTGCCCCTCATCCTCCTCCTCTCGTGCCCCCTCAGCTCCTTCTTCAGTCGCTTTGGCACTCTCTTTGCCGACATCCACATCGTCCTTTGGAAGTGATTCAATGGCCTTGTCAAGGTTAGGGAAGCCTTCCTTGTCCTCAGGAAGAAGACCTTCCTCCTCAAATTGCTCCCGAAATTTAATAAATCCTATCTTGAAGAAGTCATAGGATTTGTCTTCTACTACTAGTTTGAACTTGGGAGATTGGAAGAAGGAAGCTTGCCATTTTTCCTAAGAATACAGAGAGGCCGCCAGGGTAGTCTCAGCAGCATTTGCTCGGGACTGTTGGTTCTCTATTTTCTCGGTCAAAGAATGATTCTCTGATTCCAAGACAGAGGTATGCCCCTATAATGTTTCCTCCCGGGCGAGGCAGGCTTCAACGTCATCTCAGATCTTCCTGAGCCGTGGACAGTTTTTGATTGGCCGTTTCCAAGGCAGTGCAGAGGCCGGAGACTATTTCCTCGTGAGGTGCCCGAGCCTGGGATAATTCCCCATGGATTTGTCCTTGAATTTCAAAGGAAGCCCGGGCTCGACTAGCTTCTTTTGTAGCCACCGCGTCTACCTCTTCAAATGCAGATACCAACATTTGAACGACCTGTCCAGCAAAAGTTGGAAAGAATAAATATAAATATATAAAATCAAGGTTATACGTGAAGTCAGGAATAACTTATGGAGAGAGTTTGATTGGAGCCCTCGAAAAGCTTTGGGGTCGGGATGAAGCCCTTTAGATGAGATTCCTCATCAAGGAGAAGCATGCTCTTGAGAAGCCGGACCCCAGCAGGGGAAGCTCCCTTGAGGAAGATGTTCAGAAGGGATCGGATATTGTGCCCGGATACGCGACGGAAGTTTCAAAACAAAATATTTTACAAGAAAACCGAGCACCCCAACGTATTGTGTGTAACAAATACGATAAAACAAAAAATGACATTCATAGTGTGTTTAGTAATTTTACCTATCAATCGAAAATATTGATTATTGACTCCAACCAAGTTGTACACAACTTGGCTCTTGAAGGGTTGACAATATAGGAGCTTCTCTTGAGCACTCCTTGCTTAAAGTTCTTCTTTCCTTCAAATTAAGTCCACCATTAACAAGGTAGATCCATTCTAATTTTGCACTAGAAAAATTAGAGCATTTTTTTTTTTACGAAGTTTGTACTTTCCTCAACAAAAATGAAGAAGACAAATTGGAGAGAATGGTGCAAGAAATTTCGGCATAAAGGGGTTGGGAGGAGAGAAGGGAAGACTTTTCTTAGTGCTTGAAAAAGTTAAACTGCATGTGAGACACATGCCTTGTTTATTGAAAAACTTGTCTTCCAACTCTTCACCTCCCCATGCATATTATTTAGGATGATAATAATTACAAAACTCATGAACTTTTATTTAAATATCTCAAATATATTTGAGATCAAATAAACTTTGCATGAGTTTACACAAGCCCACTAATTGAATAATTATATTCAATTGGGCTCTACAAGACTCAATGTTATTTAATTAATTTAACACTTGAATTAATTTAATTATTTGGACTCTAATAGGTCCATTAGTTTTTAATTAATTCAACACTTGAATTATTTTAATTTAGTCCATAATAATGTTTATGAAAATCACAATTTTCAAATACATTATTTATTTGGTCAACTTTTAATTTAGAAACACTTCCACAAATTAAAAGTTATATTTCCCATAATATTCTTATAAAAGTCATACTTCTTATTTTTCTTTGTGTTTATGAGCTCATTTATAAGCCGTTCAACACATTGAACTATTTTACTTCTCAACGGGATCTAGAAAGTTAGTACTTGTGTGACTCTCAATGGTTCATTGATACAACTAGCAGTGGGTTCACATCTCAATGTGATTCAGGACTAAACATGTCCTTATATGAGCATACCCCAAATGCTCCATTTTTACTTATCAACTCCTTGATAATAAGAATGTTAGAAGTCAAGTCTGATAGTACCCAACCAATCATGTTAAAAGCCTAGCAGTATCGCTTACATGATTCTCTAGGTATCAAATTCTAGTGCCTGCAAGAACCATTCTACTATGGTTAGCGTACAGTATGGTTCCTTCATTTCATATATCCCGAATGATTCGACAACTAATGGTATATCGAGAGCTATCAAAGAATCGATACTATGTGTCATGTCGTAGTTGCATCGATTGTGTAATATAAGAAACCCCTTTCTTAATTACCACCAACACTCAGATCAGCGATTTCAAACTACATACACATGAGATCACATAGGATATCAATACACGAAGGTAAGCGGTCAACCCCAGCTACGATGCATAGACTCCTATGTGTTTCGATAGAATACCCAACCTTGCCACCTGATGATTTCATATGAGTCAGTAAACAAGTCAAACTGCAATGCTAGCATATAGAGTCTCAATGTTGTCCTGGGTCATAAGGACTAATGGTGTACAACCATAAACTAGGACTTTTCCACTCGATAAGTGAGAACGACTTGGAAAGTCCATTATGAAGGGTTGTTCAGTGCACACTACAAGTAGCACATATATGCATGCTCGGACATCACAATGTCCCCTACCAATGAAACATGGTACTCACATTGCAGATACTAGCCTCAAACTCGAGCGACCTTTATCCTTCTTAGTGACGGCTAAATCAACTAGGAATTATTTAGAATATACAGTATTCCAAATATGAGTTTCATGATACTCATCATATGAGAATCTCATATTCTTTCTACTATTTTTATATTCAAGAACTTTATCTATGCAATTAGCAGGGGTATACATATAAAAATGTGCCAAAAAATAATTTCAAATATAATTAAAATAAAGATTGTTTATACATAGAGTTTCAATGTGAACCCGCGGACAAGACTTGGCTCGACGGGCACCTACTCTAACAATCTCCCATTTGCACTAGAGCCAACTACTTATATGCTTCAAACTCATTGATTCGCGATGCTTATCGAATAATGGTCTAGGTAAAGACTTAGTTAGTGGATCAGCAACATTATCTGCGGAGCCGACTTTGTTAATCAACACTTCTCCTCTTTCCACAATCTCTCGGAGGATGTGGTACTTTCTCGATACATGCTTGAATTTCTGATGAGGCCTTGGCTCCTTTGCCTGAGCTATGGCTCCCGTGTTGTCACAAAACACAGGGACATGAGCAACTTCGTTAAGAATGACGCCCAACTCTTGGATGAAATTCCTTAACCAAACAGCCTCGTTTGCTGCAGTTGATGCAGCAATGTATTCGGCCTCAGTGGTGGAATCTGTATTACTGTCTTGCTTGGAACTCTTCCAACAGACAGCTGCACCATTGTGTATGAATACTAACCCAGAGATTGATTTTGAGTCATCGATATAACTTTGGAAGCAAGAGTCGGTATAGCCTTCCAATTTAAGTTCTCCACCCCCATAGAACAAGAACAACTTATTGGTCCTTCTCAAATACTTGAGAATGTCTTTCACAGCTTTCCAATGTGGAAGACCAGGGTTCGATTGACATCTACTCACTACACTTAGTGCATAAGCCACGTCAGGAAGCGTAGATATCATCTCATACATGATACTGCCAATTGCGGATGTATACGGAATGTGTGTCATCGCCGATATCTCTGCATCTGTCTTGGGAGACATATAATTGGATAGTGACACACCATGACACATTGGTAGATGTTCTCTCTTGGACTCATCCATCGAGAACCGCTTAACGATGGTATCAATGTATGTGGACTGGGTGAGACAAAGCAATCTTCTTGATCTGTCTCTATAGATCTGTATTCCCAATACAAAAGATACTTCACCCAAGTAATGCATCTAGAACTTTCCTGCGAACCATATTTTAGTTGATTGCAGCATCCCTACATCATTACCAATGAGTAGAATGTCATCAACATAAAGTAATAGGAATGTCACAGCACTCCCACTGACCTTCTTATACACACATGGTTCCTCAGGATTCTTAGTAAAACCAAACTCCCACTGAACTTCTTATACACACAGGGTTTTTCAAGATTCTTAGACCATAAATGGATCTCTGAAGCTTGCATACCATATGCTCACTTCCGATAGATGTAAATCTTTCAGGTTTAGAAATGTAAATCTTTTCCTTAATATCCTCATTAAGAATGGCTGTCTTGTCCTCCATCTGACATATCTCATAGTCATAACATGCAGCTATGGCTAGCAATATCCTTATAGACTTGAACATTGCAACTGGAGAAAAGGTTTCCTCAAAGTCAACTCCTTGTCTTTTAGTATATCATTTTCCACCAATCGCGCCTTGAAGGTCAATACATTTCCATCTGCCCCAAGTTTTCTCTTGTAAATCCATTTAAACCCTATGGGGACAGTTCCCTCAGGTGGATCCACAAGGTTACACACTTGGTTCGAATACATGGAATTCATCTCAGATTCCATTGCTTCAAGCCACTTGGATGAATCGACATCAGATAACGCTTCCTTGAAGGTTGTTGGATCACATGGTTTGGCTCATCAAGGCCCTCTTCAAGAAGCTGAACATACCTCATAAGTTGTCTCGAGACCCTCTCGGATCTTTGAGGAGCTTGTATCTCCTCTCTTGGCTCTTCAGGTGTGGGTTCTACAATTGAGGGTGTCTCTCGAACCTATTCGATTTCTATCATCTCCCCTTTTCTATCTAAAAGAAATTCATTTTCCAAAAAGGTTGCATTCCTATAAACAAACACATTTGTTTCTTGGGGATGATAGAAATAGTATCCAACTGAATTCCTTGGATATCCCACAAAGTAACATAAAATGGATCGATTATCAAATTTATCTTCCACTGTCTGCTTCACATAATTAGGGCATTCTCATATTCTAAGATAAAAATATTTGGGAAGCTTACTTATCCATATCTCATATGGTGTCTTATCAACTGCCTTTGAATGGACATTGTTCAACAACAGTGCCGCTGTCTCAAGTGCATATCCCTAGAAGGATGGCGGCAACTCCGTGAACCCATTCATAGACCGAACCATGTCCATCAAAGCCGGTTACCACGTTTTGAAATACCATTCAACTGCGGTGTAGAAGGTGGAGTCCACTGCGAGAGAATCCCATTCTCCCTAAGATACTCTTGGAACTCGACACTCAAATACTCACCACCTCGACCCGAGCAAAGTGACTTGATGCTTTGTCCCAACAGTTTTTCTACTTCACTTCTGAATTCTTTAAACATTTCAAAGGCTTCGGATTTGTATTTCATCAAATATACATACCCATACCTCAAAAAGTCATCGGTAAAGGTGATGAAGTAGGCATGTCCATGCTTAGTGGTGATGTTAAGTGGACCGTACACATCGGTATAGATCAAATCCAATAACCTTTTGGCTCACTCCACATGGCCCTTAAAGGAAATTTTGGTTATTTTTTCTTTCAGACAGGATTCACAAGTTGTGAGAGAGTTAATATCAGACATATCAAACTTGCCTACTCCCACTAGCTTGTTCGTCCTTCTTAGGGAAATATGTCCTAATCGAGCATGCCATAATTGTGACGAATTTAGAGTATCTTGTTTTCGTTTGTTTGTTTTTGTTATTGCTTGGAAATTTTTAGTTGAATATATTTCAATTTTAAGTTATAGAGATCGTTTTTAAGTTCTCCCGTACCAATCAAACATTCATTCTTGTAAATGTTGCAAACACCTTTGCTAAATAAACATGAATATTCATCTTCATCAAGCATATAAATGAAAACAATGTTTTTAACCAAATCAGGTACAAACAAAACATCCCTTAAAAGTAACTTAAAATCATTGTTCAAAAGCAAATAAACATCTACAATAGCCTTGGAAGCAAATCTTGCCCCATTTCCTATCCTCAAGAAGGTCTCACCTTCCCTTAGCTTTTTACTTCTTCCAATCACCTACAAATCATTACAGAGATGTGAGCCACAGCCGGTATCTATTACCCAAGAAGTATAGTTAATTGAAATGTTTATTTCAATATAGAACATACCATTTCCAGAACCTTTTTGGGCAAGATATTCTCTGCAGTTAGGCCTCCAATGTCAAGGCTTCTTGCAGTGATGACAAATATCAGCAGTCTTGTCAGCCTTGATTTGTGTTGCTGCCGCAACGGGATTCGGATCTTGCCTCTTCAAGGGCACATTCTTCTTGGGACGTTGGAAAGAACGCTTTTTTCCCTTCCCATGTGGACCAGTCTTCGTACCAGATGAAGAACCCACGTAAAGAACCGACTTCTCTTTCTTGATGGTGGACTCAAAGGTAACAAGCATATTCACCAACTCCTCAAGGGTAGGCTCCAGCTTGTTCATGTTGAAATTCAACACAAAAGGATCAAATTAGCTAGGCAGCGACGAGCAACACGTCAATGGTAAACTCTGAAGGCAACATAAGATTCATGCCAACGAGCTTGTCCACAAGCCCAATCATCTTTACGCCATGCTCATGGCCCCATCTTTCATGCGTAAAGCGATCAGCTCATTGATGGTTGCATGTTAAAGAGGTCGAGTCTACTCACCAAAGAGCTCCAAAATGCCTCTGCAGCTCATCATTCATAGAAGCCTGCATATAACACTTTGCTCGCAAGTCATGATCACACCAATCCTTGTAAGTCTGCAATTCCTCAGGAGTATAGCTAGTCGGAGCCTCAACAGGGGGTGACTCAGTAAGTGTATATGCTACCCTTTCCGAATTCAAGACAATTTTTAGATTTCTTAGCCAATTGAGGTAATTAGGTATACGTGTTTGTCCAGTATTGCAGATAACGGATTGCGATTCGAAGAAAATGTCAAATTTGTACTGAAAAGTAAAACAGATAAATGTTAATTACAATTTTAAAATATTTAGTAAGATATAAAGTGAAATGTCTGCCCTTTTTATTGCTTAAAAAGTACTAGAAAATTTTTTATTTCTCTTTCTCTTTTTACCTCCCTAGCATCGGCCGAACAACCAAAAATTACATAAAATATTTTGAACATCATTTTGAAATAAAACAACCAACTTTATAATTGAGAAATACATCACATACTATAATCTCTCAAAAACCTCTCGAAACATGAATAAAAAGTCGTAAAATATTTTTAACATGACTTGAAATCATAAATCATAACTAGTGCGGAAAACTAGCGTCGGTCCTCGGGTTACGTGCACCTTCAGTCCAGCAAGTCAACCATCAAGACCTCTATTTTTATAATTGTCAAAATCACCTGCATCAATCACACCTAGTGAGTCTAAAGACTCAACACGTCATATTCTTGATAACGAGTAATACGTATAAAACCACATGCAACAGTGAAAATACTTTTACGTAAAAAAATAACATTTAATGACATGCATAAATAACCTTTAACCTTTTTCCTTTTTGCTCAACATGACATAACATAAAACATTTTAACATGATCATAAACATTTTTCTTTTTCATTTTCCTTTGTTGAATTCAGATCGTTAATTGTGACTTTCCTCAAATCTCAAAATTCGATGGATCCATCTACATGAAACCGCAGTACTGGGCGACGGGGGACACCAGCAACACTCTCACCAGTCAACTTGGCACTGGCCTATCCTCTTTCGAATAGAATACGATCGTCGGGGCTCTCTCTGGGGCCTTTTCCCATAAATGGGCTCCCTATGGGGCGTTTTCCCCCACGACATTCCAATTTTTACCGTTACCTCATTTTCGTAATAATGGATATACGATCGTAGGGTTCTTACTGGGACCGTCACCCTCACGATAGCTCCAACATTATCAAATTAGTCACAATTACTTCACTTCCTTCAACATTATACATTCTCATCACTTTATAAAATCATGCAAAACATAACATTTTGTTTTTGAAACCAAGCATGCAACATGTCTTTTAAATGTCTTCCTTAAATCATAAAAATCCCATAGACATTTAAAAATCATAATTTAATCATGAACATTTAAAAATAATTATAATATCATAGAAACAACATTTAGAGCACTGCCATGACGTTTACTAATTTTTAGGTGTAAAAAGATCGTTTTACCACTAGACGTAAAATTCCACGTTTTTGACTTTTTCTTAATTTCATTAACTCTAATATGTCCCAAATAATTATTTAAGCTTACATGAATTTTCTCATATTTTTATTTAGCTTAAATCGATGACTTTTAAATTAATCTTTAAATGTGACGTATTAATGTGTTTTAATCCAAAAATAAACCAAACCTTAATATAAATTTACCAAATTAAAACACTAGACCTTTAATAAATATTTGAGCTTAAATATAAATTTTCATAATTTTATAAAGCTTAAATCTAAGTGTTACAATTAACTCGTTAATTAACGTTTCGTACGGCGATAAAATCCCGGATAAATCCAAAACTCGTTATTTTGATCCCAAATTTTAAACATAACATTTTTAAGATTTATTATATCCTTCCAAGTCATGAGCCTTACCCGTGGACCCATTGATTCAATTTTAGCTTCTAAAATCTCATTTTTGACCCATTAACGAAAACACCAAGCCATCTCCTAATTTACTCAAGCCACGCCCAAGCCACATTGAGCCAAAACCTAGCCAACCCATCTAGGGACCCTCTTGACCAAGCCCAGCCCAAAATACCAGCCCTGGCCTGCTCAAAAGCCTCCTAGAATTTGCCCCAAAATCCTGCACGTGAGTGTGTGAGTCTCTCATGAACAATAGGACTCATACCTAGTCTAGGACTCTTCCAGCCCTTAGCCACCGAGCCCACCTGAACCAAGACATCCCTGGACCATGCCCAGACTCGATCTAGACCAGCCACTCCATAGAACCAAGCATCAAAGCCCCTGAACCAAAGGACAACAGCTTCGCCCAAATCATCCCTCACGCTACTGCTGATATATTTTTCGTGGAGGTTCTTACCTAGGCTACCACCGAGCCCAGCCCTTTTTAACCCTCACTGGACCATCCTAAAGCACCATCTAGACCACCTAGCCCAGCCCTCAACTGACCCACCCCCCTGAAATTCTCGGCCGATCACCAACTCCCTATAGGAAGAGTCCTGTGCAGCGTGGACTTTTCCCTAGCCTGGCTGCGCTCATCCTAGCCCTCTAGGACTACACCAGGCCCTCTCCACCAACCCTACTCGAGCCCCATCCAGCCCTGGTCAAGCCCCAAGGGACCCTGCAAAACAACCTTAGCATTTGAAACGCACGATTAAACGAAAGAAATATGTTGTGATAGATGGTTAAAGGAAAGAAATATGGCGTGCCTTTGCGTTTTAAACGTTGACGACGAGGAACGACGGCTTGAAAACTGTATCAAACTTGATGCTTTTTCCTGCAACTTTTGATGTGTGTGCCGTGTGTTTATGCTGGTAGGGGAGAGTTTTAATTGTGAAGGAGAGTGGGGCGTGAGTTTGCTTGAGATTATGGGGTAGGTTTAGGATTAAATAAGGATTAAAAACACTAATCAAAAGTTTAGGCCCATTAGTGGGGTTTAATTAGGCCCATTAGTGTTTAATTAAAGTATTAAAATTATTTTGTTTAAATAAGTTTGTGAATTTATTAGCCGGGTTGCCAAAACGTTATTATTTTTGTTGAAAAACCAAAACCGATAAAAATACATCCCGGCGTATATAATCAACTCAAAACCCCTTATTTTCAAAAATACTAAAAAGCATCACCCTTAATTTAAATAATCAAAAAAATTTATTTCAATAAAAACATTTTTCATTTTTCAGCCATCGGTCTCCGTTCATCGATCGCAACTCGAATAACTTTTAAAAATATATTTTAATGCAACCAGGTAGAAAAATATAATTTAAACACATCAATATGCATAACATAATTAATTAATGCAATTAAAACAATTAATTAAAATACAAGAGAATTTAATAATTGCATGCATGTGGTTTATGTGGACCTTCGAATTTTCGGGGCGTTACATAAAGTATGGACTTTTACTTCATAAATTTTTGCTCCCACTGTTTTGACATTTTTCACTACCCTCTAGTAAAAACGGGAAACTCCTTTCCTCAGTAGGTACGTAAGGTCCAATTAGCAAATTATGATCCCGAATAATATCATCCGATCATAATTCCTAAAAGGTAGTTTCCAATTGCATCTCCATGCAACCCTTTACGTAAATTTTTTCTAACGTTTGATTAGGACCCAATAATACGACGTTGTTCATCTTTACGTGTCAAGCCTTGCCCCATCGATGTTGAACTTTAATGGATGGTCAACATGAGTTCCCTCAATAATATGAGCCGAAATCATGGGAGTTCCACGTAGTTCACATCACCATATCAATGGATGTCACAGCTTTCCGGTGTCCAGAGCTCCCCCAATAATATGAGCCGAGCCCCGAGCACAAGTAGCCTTCATCAGGCACCCATTGTCGAAGGAAGGCATGTAAATTATAAACACCTTTATAATTCATCTTTTCGGGCTTAATATTAATTTTGAATTTTATTCAAAATGAGGGTTTTTTAATATTGAAAGGTCTCATCATTAATTTTATTTAAAATCTTGTCATATTTGATCGTATGTTTGCCGGATTCATGCAACTTTGTTATTATCATAATAATAACGCACATACTCATTATTTATAACATATCATGCATATATTCTAAACAGTAAACTAAACAAAAATGATCAATCGCCACAAAAACTAATGGCCTATGAGCCAAACACAGGCCTAGGTCCAATACTAGGGTTAATGCATGGGATACAAATGCATAATTACATAAGCCTCCAATATTTACATGTCTTCGATCTTCATAGTTATCATGGCCACCATCTTCCAATCTTGATCTTCCACTATACTAATATTTTCAAATAAATATCCATGGCAAATAGGGATACATCTCATGGGATGAGAACGGGCTATAAACTAAAACCACTTATAAATTGATAATTATTACAATCATTCAACACAAAATATCATAGCATACATCTAGCAAATTGGGCTTCGGCTTTTGGTCATCCTTCATGCATAATATCACATATCATACATCATCAATTCATTATAACAATAATTAATTGATCTAATCTTATATATGTGGGGACTTAACAACTAATTGTGATTACAATGCAATTTGATTAGGGTTAATTAATTACGGCAGAGAACGAGTTAAAATTTTCTTTACAATGAGCCCAAAATATCTTATTTGAATACTAAAAATAGTATTTCATCTCGCGTCATAAAATATTCCCACACATAATCAAAACCAACTACATGTAAACAACTCATACCCTCTGGACATGTCACGGTATATAGATACATATATACACGGAAATAATTTAAAACAACAGCTTAAACTATGACTCCGTCCAGAAGCACCCTCTCCGGCCTCCTGATATCCTGGAGTACCTGTCATTGTCCACATACAAAGACAACAACAGCTCCCTCTGGGTGAGCAAAGCTCAGTCTAAAACAACCACAATATATATAACAAGTATCTAAGCAATGATATATGATATGTAATACATGTATGTCGTGGAGGTATGAGGTCAAATGCCCATTCACTGAGCACATGTCGGAATCAAACGAATCGCTATCAAATCAATGCTCGAGCTGGCACACTGGCTTCAGTCAGGGATACTCGTATGATAACGTCGACAAAGCTCTATAAAATCTCAAATCTCAATCAATCAGTGGGGCCACTAATGACTATGTTTTAAGAGGCATATAATGCCAAAAATAGTATTGTTTTCACAAACCTCATAATCAAATCCAATCATAATAGGTATCCAAGGATCATAGCTCAACGTGTATGTCATGTATGCCACATCAACTCAACAAATAAGGCATATGACATATATTTTCAATCAAATCAATCAAACATATATCATTTGATACAGATATTTGTCATATGTTACTCGGTCGCAACATACATCAATTCTTCGTTCCACTCGATGTAGCTTGAAGACATCAGTATAAAAACCTATCTACATCAATAACATATTCATTTCAATCAATAACATCATTCAAAATCAACAATATAAGTTTCAAATATCTTTTGAGACTTTGAAAATTCATATCAAATCGAAATCAGAACATAATTCAATTCGGACTTCAAAAGATAGTTTCTTGTCGGTTATTCTACCACATATATGAATCTTAACTTAAAATACATGCTATTCAGTGCTTCGATAATTAAAGATGCTGAAACTAGAAGAAACTTACCTCAAAAGGAAGCTCTCGAGGCGAGAATTCCGAATATATATTTTGTTCCATGTTTTGACAACGTTTCGAGGTCATTTCGTACAAAAGAATCGATTTTCCTCTTTCTCTCTCGAAGCTTTCGAAAAGGGATATGAAAAATGAAGACACAATTCTTTCTTATCAACCTTAAAACGAGTGCAACATCTGTATCGGTGCTAGGGCGATCAAACTTGGGCGCCCTAGTGCGCCTGCTACTGCCGGACACCATTTGGCTTGGTCACGTGCGCCCTAGCGCGACTTGTTCTGTCCAAAACGCTCTTTTAGTTTTCAAATTAGCACAAGTGGTCAAATTGAAAGTTGTAGCTCTATGTCTTAGATTTCATTTGCCACCAATCTCACTCAATTTGGATATTGGATGATATGGTTATGCGCATTCTGCCCAAATGTGGCAGTGCAGAAACTGCACTGCACACGTTACATGTCGAGATAATTTTGCCCTGTTTCCAAATGGATTTGGACAAAACTCGAAACACAAAAGTTTTAGTACTATGTATTATCTTTCTAATGAAATTGGTTTCATTTAATTTGGAATAATACTCAGATAATTATGCTGAAAACCGTAACATGTGTCATTTTTCTGTTGCGGTTCAGCATACTTTTCAAACACAATTCAATTTCTAATAAAATCTTTCAATATCACCACCTATTTTCTCACTTTCATTATCTATTATATACTTTATACACTTAATGGCATAACAATTTCATGAATTATAGATAATCAACATAGGATTTACGATAATATGATACACGGTCCTTACAATATATCTTGGTCCAATCACTAACCGCCACAATTATAAATTAAATCAACAAATTAAACAAACTCTTTTGTCTATTTTCTAATTAATTTATTTATAATCGAATTTCTTGTAAATCACAATTTACTACTATAAGTAACTAAAGTCCGACTTCAATTATTTATTTTATGAGAAAATATATACAAATTTTGGTGATTTAAACTTAAGGGCCCAATAAGACATTTTTCACCAAAAATATTTTGGCCCATTTAAATTTCACAATTTATGTTGATCATCTAATACCTCAACAACTCCAGGCCCATGACACTTTGATATTCCAAAACACTTTTGAAAACCCTAGTCGTCATAGTCGTTGTCGGAGCTCCGTTGCCAGATTCCTGCCAACATTCACAAATTTTTATTTTTATTTAAAAGTGGGGAGGTTTCAGGCAGCCCCATGGGCAGCAACATGGGCAGAGATTTGGCCTTTGATTTGTTGCGATGATTATCTCAAGCGGTTAGATATTGACCTTAACATAATATCATGTATTTGCTACACAAAATGTAACCATAGCTCTGATACCACTTGAAAGCGGATCGGTTAGGGTGCCCGGATACGCAACGGAAGTTTACAAACAAAATATTTTACAAGAAAACCGAGCACCCCAACTTATTGTGTGTAGCAGTTACCATAAAACACCAAAATTACATTCATAGTGTGTTTAGTAATTTTACTTATCAATCACAAAGATTAATTATTGGCTCCAACCAAATTGTAAACAACTTGTCTCTTGAAGGGTTGACAATCTACAAGCTTCCTTTGAGCACTCCTTGCTCAAATTCCTTCTTTCCTTCAAATTAGATTCACCACGAACAAGGTAGATCCACTCAAATTTTGCACTAAAAAAATTAGAGAATTTTTCTTTGAGAAGTTTGTACTTTCCGCAACAAAAATAAAGAAGAAAAATTGGAGAGAATGGTACAAGAAATTTCGGCCATAAGGGGTTGGGAGAAGAGAAGGGAAGACCTTTCTTGGTACTTCAAAGAGTTAAAGTGCATGTGAGACACATGCCTTGTTTATTGAAAAAATTGCCTCCCGACTCTTCACCTCCCCATGCATATTATTTGGGCTTGTAACAATTACAAATCCCATGGACTTCTATTTAAATGATTCAAACACATTTGAGACCAAATAAAATTTGCTTGAATTTACTCAAACTCACTAGTTAAATAATTATTTTCAATTGAGCTCTACAATACCCAATATTATTTAATTAATTCAACACTTGAATTAATTTAGTTATTTGGACTCTACTAGGTCCAATAGTTTTTAATTAATTCAACACTTGAACTATTTTAATTTAGTCCATAATAATGTTTATGAAAATCACAATTTTCAAATAATTATTTATTTGGCCAACTTTTAATTAAGGAACACTTCCACAAATTAGAAGTTACATTCCCCATAATCCTCTTATAAAAGTCATACTTCTATTTTTCTTTGTGCTTATAAACTCATTTATAAGTAGTTCAAAACATTGAACTATTTTACTTCTCAACGAGATCTAGAAAATTAGCACTTGTGTGACCCTCAATGGTTCATTGATACAACTACCAGTGGGTTCACATCTCAATGTGATTCGGGACTAAACATGTCCTTATATGAGCATACCCCAATGCTCCATTTTTACTTATCAACTCCTTGATAATAAGAACGTTAGAACTCAAGTCTGATAGTACCAAACCAATCATGTTAAACACCTAGCAGTATCGCTTAGATAATTCCCTAGGTATCAAATGATAGTTGTAGAACCTGTAAATCAGTAGACGTATAAGCCATGCATAATTCTAGATTTTTTTAAATTTAATTGACTTCATTGCATGATTATTTTAAATGCATTTATTTGAAGTTAATTATTTATTATTTCAGTTCAGCAGTTTGATTTTTAGCATTTCAGTTATTTCAGTGAGGCCGGACTGGAGTTGGAGTTTTGAGATAGAATTTAAGATTTGAGAAATATTTCCAGAAGTTAATTTAGCTAGCAAGTAAGTTCATTTAAGTTAAAAAGAAGTTTAAGAAATTATTTAAGTTAGTTGAGGATTTTAATTTAATTATTGGAGGTGATTAAGAAATGAGCTCATTTAAGTTACTTAATTAATGGGTTAGCTCACTAAATTAATTAAAGGATTAGTAAGGCTTTCAAGGATTATTAGTTGACTAGATAACAATATTTCCCCTTCATTTTATTGCAATTTTCGGCCCCCATAGTTGCTAGACAATTTAATTGCCAACTCATCAACCTTTTGACCATTTCTTTGCATGTAAGTTGTAGGATAATTCTAGGATTTTTGGGAGCACAATTTAATTAATTAATGGACATATCCTAGACTAGAAAATAAGCAAAATTTCGGCCACCACCTCCTAGAAGCATCCACCAACTCATTTGATATCAATTCAAAATTCAAATTCAAAAGGGGAGTGGACTTGGTCTTGATATGATCCTATTTTTGTGCACCCTTCTCCTCACCTTCATAACCACTCAATCCCTCTCCCTCTCCACCGAAATACCTCACCATTCAGATCCATTTTCAGTGTAAAAATCGTGAGTCTTAGCTAGAGGGAAGGCAAGAAAAAAATCGAGAACTAGAAAGAGCAAGAGAAGCGCTCCACCTCCTCCGTGCCGCGTCGTCGTTGTTTCGTTCGTTTTCTTTCAAAACGAAACCAGGCATGTCTAGATTTCTTTCAAACCTCAATCAAGTCATATTATCATTTATTTTTCAGTACATGATCATGTTTTAGCAAGCAAAAACCGAGATACATGTCAAAATATTTTGGAACACACATGCAGAATTTCGGCCCTTCCCTTGACAAGCTTCACGTTTTTTCTGAGTTTTGATGGTTTCAGGTATTGGATCGACTCCAGGCTCCCAAGGCGGCTTGTATACATGTAGTAGGATGCATTAGGACCATGTTGGTCCATTCAAACCAGCCCCATGCTTGCTGGAAATTCAGAATGACAGCAAGTTCCCCATAAGTGCAGAAATGTGATTCGAAATTTCAGTTTTGTGTCAAGGGTTGTGGATCTGATCTTGGCTGCCCCAAGGGCCTTTAGCCATGGTTGGATCACTTCCCTAGCATGTCTAAGACGTGACTAAGTCGCCCTTTTGGTGGCTTGGTCCATGGCTCATCGGTTTTTAAATAATCAACAAGAACAGCCCCTTTCCCCATTCGGCCCTTCCATTGTTCAGCATATGGTTCGTTTCTTTTGTGGCTTGGTGTGGATCTTGGTTGGCCTATGGCCCTTAGCCACGGTTCATATCATGCTCCTAGATGTCTAGATCGTGCCATGGTCAATCAAATGGCCACTGGAACGACGCAAGACATCGATCATAGCATAAACACTACACACGCATGCACGTTGCTCTCGGTTGGACCCTTCGGTTAAGATTTGGTGTGATGCGGATTGTGGCTGGCCTAGGGCCCTTAGCCATGGTTCAAATCATTCCTTGGGATGTTGGTAAGAGTCTCTGGTCGGTGGTTCACGCCCCAATGGCCGGTAGCCTCGAAAACGACACAAGGAAAAACAAGTGCGCAGCTGCTGTATTTTTGACAGCAAGTATGCTGCTGTTCAGAAGCGTCGTTTGAGTTCTTGGTTGGCTTTTAGCCCATGGCCTTGGACTGGACAGTGCCTCATTGAGTTGGGAAGGTCATGTTTTTGACCGTTCGTCATTTGGATAATTTTTGAGGTCGTACGAGAATTTACGGTGCAATGTGCCAAATTGACTCTCGAAAGAGCGTTTCGTGTTTTGGCCTCCATTCCACCTAGATTTCGACCCTATCATTTTAGGAACATTATTTTATGATTTTTCAGCGTATTTTAATCATGACTATATGTCGGTTCAGTGTCGGTTCAGGTTGGCTCGGAGTCATGATTAAATGCGAAGTCATTAGGCGTCATAGTCGCATCTTTTGAACGTAAATTGCATAGTTGGTTAAGTTTAAGCTATTGCATATTTTTCATGGCACAGTTAGGTTGCAGCGAGCCTGGGAACGATCCAATCCACTCCAGTTGGTAAAATTACAGGAATTTTCATTACGCCAGTTAATTATTTTACGTGCATTAAATAGAAAATGATTATTTTTGAGATTTATGCGATATGGCTTGTGGTTCATTCACTATGTGGGAGTGTTATTTTTATACGGTCGCCAGTGACCGATCAGTTCAGTATGGTACCACCCGGTCGCCAGTGACCGGCCAGCTCAGTTCAGTTTCAGCCTCCCCGGTAGCCAGTTACCGATCAGTTCAGCTTAGTGCAGTGGCCACAGGCGTAAAACATAATCTCAACAGAAAATTTTACCAGATATTTCAGTACAGGCTCCAAGGAGCAAATATTTTTACAGTGATTTCCAGTTCAGTTATGCACGTATTATAATTGCTCAGTACAGATTATTTTCAGTATGCCTCAGGACAGGATATTTTATCTCATGCATATTTTAAATTCAGATTTTTACTCGTTACCTGCGATTTATGCATGCTGAGTCTTTAGGCTCACTAGACTTGATTGTTGTAGGTACTGATGAGGCCAGGGCCGAGGGCGGGGACCAGTGAGCCAGCTTGGGTCGGCAGTAGTGGCACCCGAGGACCTCAGTGCAGCAGTTGTTATGTTTTTCCGCAAACAATTTTATCAGTTGTTGGATATTTTTAAATTGTGATTTTTGGCAAACTTTATTTTCTTCCGCTGCAATTATTTTGAAATATTGAACTTGTTTCACCAGTGATTTTATGAGCGAGGCCATTAAGTTCTTTTTTAAAAAAAAAAAAAAAAAAAAAAAAAATTTTTAATTTTCCGCAAATTTTCAAGCAAGTAGTTCGAGGGCCTTCACAGTTGGTATCAGAGCGGTGGTTCTGTATAGGGTTTCACTACTACTGACCGCGAGAAGCTCACGAAGCCACGCCTTTGGTCTGTAAGTTTTTCAGTTCAGCATTTTGTTCAGCATTTCAGTTATAGCATGAATTATTTTGTCAGCATGCTTCCAGATTTTCAGTATTTCAGAGTTCATTTAAAATAAATTATGGAATTATGCATGTTAGTTACGTATGGGTTATGTTGGAACAGTATGCCCCCTAGACGCATCTTAGAGCGCAACAGAGAGGAGGAGCCTCGCCGAGAGGACAGGGAGGAGCGTAGACCAGAGGGAGACCTACCACCTCCTCCACCGCCCCTACAGGACATGAGTGCCCAGATGTTAGCTGGGATGGCACAGTTCTTCGCACAGTTTGCGGGGGGCAATGCCGCAGCCGTAGCCGCAGCCGCAGCCAGGCCGACAGGGCCCGAGGCTGTTTATGAGCGATTCATGAAGATGCGCCCGAAGGAATTCTCTGGGGCATCTGACCCCATGGTTGCCGAGGGATGGATCAAATCCCTCGAGGTTATCTTCGATTTTATGGAGCTGGGAGATGCAGACCGAGTCCGATGTGCCACCTACTTGTTCACTGGAGACGCCCGCTTATGGTGGGAAGGAGCTTCGGTAGCCCTGACATTGGCTACACTTTCTTGGACCCGCTTTACGGAGGTTTTCTACTCCAAGTATTTTGCCGAGGAGGTTCGCACCAGGCTGACCACCGAGTTCATGAGCCTGAGACAGGGGGATATGTCGGTTACGGAGTTTATCCGTAAGTTCGAGAGGGGCTGTCACTTTGTGCCCCTGATAGCGAATGATGCCAAAGCCAAGCTGATGCACTTCCTGGTGGGTTTACGGCCGATCTTGCGCCGGGATGTTAGGGTATCTGACCCTGCTACTTATGAGGTTGCCGTCTCCAAGGCCTTAGCCGCAGAGCAGGATCTGCGGGATATCGAGAGGGATCGCCAGGGCAAGCGCCCAGTCCAGGCACCGCACCGCCCTCCTCCTCTTCAGCATCAGCAGCAGAATAAGAGGCCTTTTCATGGACCGCCCAGGAACAGAGGCCAGCAGCAGCAGCAGCAGCAGCGGGGACGCCCAGCCCCGAGGAATCAGGAGCACCCAGTCTGTCCCAGGTGCTCACGTCGCCATCCTGGAGCATGTATGGCTGGCTCAGGAAAGTGTTTTAAGTGTGGCAGTCCAGACCACATGTTGCTGCAGTGCCCTCAGAGGAATCTGCCTACCCAAGGCAGAGTCTTTGCTCTCCATGCCGCGGAAGCCAACCCGGAGACTATGTTGTTGACAGGTACCTTTAAACTTTAAGTTATTCTTCGAATTTCCGCGTTTTGGGAATCGGGATTTAGATTTTGAACTTAGAACTGTTATAGGATTGCATGCTCTACTCAGATTTATTTTCGGGGAAATTAAGCTAGAGGAACCTAGACCTTTGCATGTCTATAAGTTTAGATCTTGTAGTGGGATTCAACTTAGAGCTCCGCTCTTTCAGGGAGAATTTTTATATCTGGTTCCGCTACCAAGGCCTTTATAGATTCAGGGGCCACTCACTCATTTATTTCGGAGGTCTTTGCAAACTTTCTCAAGATCCAGACCATTGGGCTAGATACAGCCTTTTCAGTAGTGTTGCCGTCAGGAGAGGAGATGGCAGCTACCAATGTTATCCGAGATATAGACCTTGAGTTGCACGGTAATCTTGTTTATGCGGATCTGATTGTGCTACCGATGCCGGAATTTGACATCATCCTAGGGATGGACTGGCTATTGAGGAACAGAGTGTTGATAGACTTCCAGCGGAGATCCGTTCTTGTCCGACCGCCTGGAATGGAGCAGTTCTTATTTGAGCCGGACAGGTACTTTTCCTTACCGCGCATTATTCCTTATGTTCAGGCTAGGAAGCTCATGCATAGAGGGTGTCGGGCATTTCTAGCAACCTTTTTATCTGTCCCCGAGGAACCCAGCCAGTCAGCCTCAGATGTTCCGATTGTTAGAGATTTCTTAGACGTTTTTCCCGAAGACGTCTCTGGTATGCCACCAGAGAGAGAGGTGGAGTTTTCCATTGAGCTTATGCCAGGTACGACTCCGATATCCAAAGCGCCATACCGACTAGCACCGACAGAGATGGCAGAGCTTAAGAAGCAGATTCAGGAACTTCTCGACAAGGAGTTCATTCGCCCGAGCTTTTCTCCATGGGGCGCGCCAGTCTTATTCGTGAAAAAGAAGGATGGCTCGATGAGGCTTTGCATTGACTACCGGGAGTTGAACAGGGTTACAGTGAAGAATAAATACCCACTGCCGAGGATTGAGGATCTGTTTGACCAGTTGCAGGGAGCTTCGATTTTCTCCAAGATAGATCTGCGTTCCGGTTATCACCAGTTGAGGGTGAGAGATGCTGATGTCTCGAAGACAGCTTTCAGGACTCGTTATGGTCACTACGAGTTCCTAGTGATGCCGTTCGGTCTGACGAATGCGCCAGCAATCTTCATGGATCTAATGAATCGCGTATTTCAGCCGTACCTCGACCAGTTTGTGATAGTGTTCATAGATGACATTCTCGTCTACTCCAAGAATCGGGAGGAGCACAGCAGGCATCTGACCATAGTGTTGCAGACATTGCAGAAACATAAACTATTCGCAAAGTTCAGTAAGTGCGAATTCTGGTTAGAGAAGGTGGCGTTCTTGGGCCACATTGTTTCTAGCAGTGGCATTGAGGTAGACCCGGCGAAAGTTGCAGCAGTCAGAGATTGGGTTGTGCCTCAGAATGCATCCGAGATCCGCAGTTTCCTTGGGCTAGCAGGATATTACAGGAAATTCATCCAGGGATTCTCCTCCATTGCCGTTCCACTCACAGCACTGACAAAGAAAAATGTGAAGTTTGTGTGGAGCGAGGAGTGTCAGAAGAGCTTCGATACTTTGAAGCAAGCTCTTATCTCAGCACCCGTTTTGGCTGTACCGTCAGGATCTGGTGAGTTTGTCCTTTATACCGATGCTTCGAAGCTTGGTTTAGGTGCAGTTTTGATGCAGCATGGGAAAGTGATAGCGTATGCTTCTCGACAGCTGAAAATCCACGAGAAGAACTACCCCACCCATGATCTGGAGTTAGCGGCCGTAGTTTTTGCTTTGAAGATTTGGAGGCACTATCTGTATGGAGAGAAGTGTCAGATCTTTACCGACCATAAGAGCCTCAAGTATTTCTTTACGCAGAAGGAGCTGAACATGCGTCAGAGACGTTGGTTGGAGCTTGTGAAAGACTACGATTGTGACATTAGCTACCACCCGGGTAAAGCTAATGTAGTTGCGGATGCTTTGAGCAGGAAAGTCGCAGCGATGGCTCATTTGACGATTCAGAAACCTCTTCAGATCGAGATGCAGAGGTTTGATCTTGAGACTTACCCTCGAGGTAGAGTTCCTCGTTTATCTACCTTGACTATCCAGTCCTCTCTTATTGACCGTATTCGCAGCGGTCAGGCAGCAGATGAGCAGTTGGCACAGTGGAAGAAGAGAGATGAAGCTAAGGGCAGTGTTGTGTGTATAGTCAGCGACGGTATTGTGAGATACCGAGATATGATATGGGTTCCCAGCAGTGATTCTATCCGAGCAGACATCTTATCAGAGGCCCATACGTCCCCGTACTCCATTCACCCTGGGAGTACGAAGATGTACAAAGATCTGCAGCTATTGTATTGGTGGCCAGGAATGAAGAAGGACATCAGGCGTTTTGTATCCGAGTGCCTGACTTGCCAGTTAGTGAAGGCCGAGCATCAGAGACCAGCAGGTTTGCTCAAGCCTCTTCCTATTCCCGAGTGGAAGTGGGAGAACATTACCATGGACTTTGTGACCGGATTGCCGAGGTCAACCAGAGGATCGAATGCTATCTGGGTGATTGTAGATCGTCTTACCAAATCAGCGCACTTCTTGCCTATTAAGACGACTTTCACCATGGTTCAGTATGCAGAGCTGTATATCCGAGAGATAGTCCGACTCCACGGTATTCCAGTTTCTATCGTATCCGACAGAGATCCCAGATTCACTTCCTCATTTTGGAAGAGTTTGCATTCGACTTTGGGTACGAAGTTGCTGTTTAGCACAGCTTTCCATCCGCAGACAGATGGACAGTCGGAGCGAGTTATTCAGATCTTAGAGGATCTTCTCCGTGCTTGCGTCATTGATTTCTCTGGGAGTTGGGAGTCGAACTTACCATTGGTAGAGTTCACCTATAACAACAGTTTCCAGTCGTCTATAGGTATGGCTCCGTATGAAGCGCTGTATGGCCGCAAGTGTAGATCTCCTGTTCATTGGGATGAAGTAGGAGAGAGAGCAGAGTTGGGTCCAGAGATTGTTCAGCAGGCAGCAGATGTAGTAGTCAAGATCCGTGATAGAATGAGGACTGCTCATAGCCGACAGAAGAGTTATGCCGATCAGCGGAGGAGAGAGTTAGAGTTTGCAGTGGGCGATCATGTCTTCGTGAAAGTGGCACCAATGAAGGGTGTCATGAGATTTGGCAAGAAAGGGAAGCTCAGTCCGAGATTCATTGGACCGTTTGAGATCCTCGACAGAGTTGGGACGCTAGCGTATCGTGTGGCTCTTCCGCCGAATCTGGCCGGAGTACACAATGTCTTTCACGTCTTCATGCTGAGGAAGTATATGGCAAATCCTTCGCATGTGCTGAATTTCGAGCCGTTGCAGCTTACTCCGAACTTATCTTATGAGGAGAGACCCGTGCAGATCCTAGACAGACAGGAGAAGAAACTTCGGAACAAGTTGGTTAAGCGAGTCAAAGTCAAATGGCTCAACCATTCAGAGGAGGAAGCTACGTGGGAGTCTGAGCCGGAGATGAGAAGTCGATACCCTGAGTTATTCGGTGAGTTCTAATTTCGAGGACGAAATTTATTTTAAGGGGGGAAGGATTGTAGAACCTGTAAATCAGTAGACGTATAAGCCATGCATAATTCTAGATTTTTTTAAATTTAATTGACTTCATTGCATGATTATTTTAAATGCATTTATTTGAAGTTAATTATTTATTATTTCAGTTCAGCAGTTTGATTTTTAGCATTTCAGTTATTTCAGTGAGGCCGGACTGGAGTTGGAGTTTTGAGATAGAATTTAAGATTTGAGAAATATTTCCAGAAGTTAATTTAGCTAGCAAGTAAGTTCATTTAAGTTAAAAAGAAGTTTAAGGAATTATTTAAGTTAGTTGAGGATTTTAATTTAATTATTGGAGGTGATTAAGAAATGAGCTCATTTAAGTTACTTAATTAATGGGTTAGCTCACTAAATTAATTAAAGGATTAGTAAGGCTTTCAAGGATTATTAGTTGACTAGATAACAATATTTCCCCTTCATTTTATTGCAATTTTCGGCCCCCATAGTTGCTAGACAATTTAATTGCCAACTCATCAACCTTTTGACCATTTCTTTGCATGTAAGTTGTAGGATAATTCTAGGATTTTTGGGAGCACAATTTAATTAATTAATGGACATATCCTAGACTAGAAAATAAGCAAAATTTCGGCCACCACCTCCTAGAAGCATCCACCAACTCATTTGATATCAATTCAAAATTCAAATTCAAAAGGGGAGTGGACTTGGTCTTGATATGATCCTATTTTTGTGCACCCTTCTCCTCACCTTCATAACCACTCAATCCCTCTCCCTCTCCACCGAAATACCTCACCATTCAGATCCATTTTCAGTGTAAAAATCGTGAGTCTTAGCTAGAGGGAAGGCAAGAAAAAAATCGAGAACTAGAAAGAGCAAGAGAAGCGCTCCACCTCCTCCGTGCCGCGTCGTCGTTGTTTCGTTCGTTTTCTTTCAAAACGAAACCAGGCATGTCTAGATTTCTTTCAAACCTCAATCAAGTCATATTATCATTTATTTTTCAGTACATGATCATGTTTTAGCAAGCAAAAACCGAGATACATGTCAAAATATTTTGGAACACACATGCAGAATTTCGGCCCTTCCCTTGACAAGCTTCACGTTTTTTCTGAGTTTTGATGGTTTCAGGTATTGGATCGACTCCAGGCTCCCAAGGCGGCTTGTATACATGTAGTAGGATGCATTAGGACCATGTTGGTCCATTCAAACCAGCCCCATGCTTGCTGGAAATTCAGAATGACAGCAAGTTCCCCATAAGTGCAGAAATGTGATTCGAAATTTCAGTTTTGTGTCAAGGGTTGTGGATCTGATCTTGGCTGCCCCAAGGGCCTTTAGCCATGGTTGGATCACTTCCCTAGCATGTCTAAGACGTGACTAAGTCGCCCTTTTGGTGGCTTGGTCCATGGCTCATCGGTTTTTAAATAATCAACAAGAACAGCCCCTTTCCCCATTCGGCCCTTCCATTGTTCAGCATATGGTTCGTTTCTTTTGTGGCTTGGTGTGGATCTTGGTTGGCCTATGGCCCTTAGCCACGGTTCATATCATGCTCCTAGATGTCTAGATCGTGCCATGGTCAATCAAATGGCCACTGGAACGACGCAAGACATCGATCATAGCATAAACACTACACACGCATGCACGTTGCTCTCGGTTGGACCCTTCGGTTAAGATTTGGTGTGATGCGGATTGTGGCTGGCCTAGGGCCCTTAGCCATGGTTCAAATCATTCCTTGGGATGTTGGTAAGAGTCTCTGGTCGGTGGTTCACGCCCCAATGGCCGGTAGCCTCGAAAACGACACAAGGAAAAACAAGTGCGCAGCTGCTGTATTTTTGACAGCAAGTATGCTGCTGTTCAGAAGCGTCGTTTGAGTTCTTGGTTGGCTTTTAGCCCATGGCCTTGGACTGGACAGTGCCTCATTGAGTTGGGAAGGTCATGTTTTTGACCGTTCGTCATTTGGATCATTTTTGAGGTCGTACGAGAATTTACGGTGCAATGTGCCAAATTGACTCTCGAAAGAGCGTTTCGTGTTTTGGCCTCCATTCCACCTAGATTTCGACCCTATCATTTTAGGAACATTATTTTATGATTTTTCAGCGTATTTTAATCATGACTATATGTCGGTTCAGTGTCGGTTCAGGTTGGCTCGGAGTCATGATTAAATGCGAAGTCATTAGGCGTCATAGTCGCATCTTTTGAACGTAAATTGCATAGTTGGTTAAGTTTAAGCTATTGCATATTTTTCATGGCACAGTTAGGTTGCAGCGAGCCTGGGAACGATCCAATCCACTCCAGTTGGTAAAATTACAGGAATTTTCATTACGCCAGTTAATTATTTTACGTGCATTAAATAGAAAATGATTATTTTTGAGATTTATGCGATATGGCTTGTGGTTCATTCACTATGTGGGAGTGTTATTTTTATACGGTCGCCAGTGACCGATCAGTTCAGTATGGTACCACCCGGTCGCCAGTGACCGGCCAGCTCAGTTCAGTTTCAGCCTCCCCGGTAGCCAGTTACCGATCAGTTCAGCTTAGTGCAGTGGCCACAGGCGTAAAACATAATCTCAACAGAAAATTTTACCAGATATTTCAGTACAGGCTCCAAGGAGCAAATATTTTTACAGTGATTTCCAGTTCAGTTATGCACGTATTATAATTGCTCAGTACAGATTATTTTCAGTATGCCTCAGGACAGGATATTTTATCTCATGCATATTTTAAATTCAGATTTTTACTCGTTACCTGCGATTTATGCATGCTGAGTCTTTAGGCTCACTAGACTTGATTGTTGTAGGTACTGATGAGGCCAGGGCCGAGGGCGGGGACCAGTGAGCCAGCTTGGGTCGGCAGTAGTGGCACCCGAGGACCTCAGTGCAGCAGTTGTTATGTTTTTCCGCAAACAATTTTATCAGTTGTTGGATATTTTTAAATTGTGATTTTTGGCAAACTTTATTTTCTTCCGCTGCAATTATTTTGAAATATTGAACTTGTTTCACCAGTGATTTTATGAGCGAGGCCATTAAGTTCTTTTTTAAAAAAAAAAAAAAAAAAAAAAAAATTTTTAATTTTCCGCAAATTTTCAAGCAAGTAGTTCGAGGGCCTTCACAATAGTACCTAAGAACCATTCTATTATGGTTAGCGTACAGTACGGTCCCTTCATCTCATATATCCCGACAAATTCGACAACTATTGGTATATCAACAGCTGTCAAAGAATCGATGTTATGTGTCATATTGTAGTTGCATTGATGGTGTAATATAATAAACCCCTTTCTTAATTTCCACCAACACTCTGATCAGAGACTTCAAATTACCGACACTTGAGATCACATAGGATATCAATTCCCGAAGGTAAGTGGTGAATCACCGACTACAATGCATAGACTCCTATATATTTCAACCGAACACCCGATCTTGCCACCCGATGACCCTGTATGAGTTGGTAAACAAGTCAAAGTGCAATGCTAGCGTATAGAGTCAAAATGTTGTCCCGGGTCATAAGGACTAATGGTGTACAACCATAAACTAGGATGTTTCCACTCGATAAACGAGAACCACTTGGAAAGTCTTTTATGGAGTGTTGTTCAGTGCACTCTACAAGAAGCACGTATTTACATGCTCGGGCATCACAATGTCCCCTACCAATGAAACATTGTACTCACATCGCAGATTCTAGTCTCAAACTCGAGCGCCCTTTATCCTTCTTAGCGACGGCTGAATCGACTAGGAACTATTTAGAATATACAGTATTCCAAATATGAGTTTCATGATACTCATCATATGAGCATCTCATATTCTTTCTATTATTTGTATATTCAAGGACTTTATCTGTGAGACCTCGAGAATAAAATAGTATCGATAACATTTTTGTAAATAATTTGAAAAATATTCAATTTATTTTGATGGCATTTTCGTAAATAAGTTGAAAAATATGAATTAATTTTTAATAATAAAATATGACATATCTTGGTCATATGAAGTCCAAATGATTTGAGATTTGGATATAACGTAGAAAATTCAAAGATATAGAAGTTTCATGTTTTGAGTTCGAAAAATTTGATCGTTTGACTAGTTCGAAGGGATATACCGATGTTAAAATATTAAATAGTATATATTATATTATATTATTAATATAATATAATATAATATTAAAAAAAATAAAAAAAATAAAAAGGATATATATCAAAACTTACGTGAATTTCATTTCATTCACGTAAGTTTTGACAGAGGTGAGAATAAAAGAGAAAATAAGGGTTTTGATCTTCTTTTCGATCTTGCGACTTAACGATTTATCCAATCGACGAACCGACTTCAGTTCTAGGATCGTTGACACGAGGTCTTCGATTTGAGGTATAAATTTTATAGTTTTGGTGATGTTTGAAATTCGTCGACTTTTGGAATAAATCCAATAAATTGTTAAATCATACTAGAATTGAAGATTGTTGAATAATGTATGATTTTAACGAAGAAGAGATGATTATGGTGATGTTATTTTGAATTATTCCCAATTTATTATAATTAGGGAAATTTAATCTTAAGGTTGAGATTGAATAATTTTTTGTCAGTTATTATTAATTCTGATAAATATATGCGGTAAAATAACCGACAAGAAACTAAGTTTTGAAGTCGTAATTAAATTATGTTATGATTTTGATTTGATATGAATTTTCAAAGTTTCAAAAGATATTTGGAACTTATATTATTGATTTTGAATCATGTTATTGATTGAAATGAGTATGTTATTGATGTAGATAAATTATTATACTGATATTTTCAGGCTACATCAACTGGAACGAAGAATTAAGGTATGTTGCGACCGGATAACATACGACATGTATCTGTATTATATGATATATGTCAGATTGATTTGATTGATTGGAATGAGAATACATGTCTATATGCCTTATTTGTTGATTGATGTGGCATACATGACATTGAGATTATGATATCGATGTATAAAATAAATGTTTTGTTAACGCACATCGTTTGATGCATACATCGATACATGACGTGCATGTTGAGCTATGATCCTTGGATACCCTGATATGATTTGATTGGATTCTGGGGTTTGTGAACACAATTGCTATGTTGGTATTATATGACCCGTAAAGCATAGACAATTGTGGCCCCGATGATTGGATATGAGATTTGGGATTTGATGGCGCTTTGTCGACGCTATCATACGAGTATCCCTTATTGAGGCCGGTGTGCCAGCTCGAGCATTGATTTGATAGCGATTCGTTTGATTCTGACATGTGCTCAGTGGATGGACATTTGACCTGATACCTCCACGACATACATGCATTGCATACCATATATCATTGTTTAGATATCTGTGGTATATATGATTGGTTGTTCCATACGGAGGTTTGCTCACCCCCAAGGGGGGCTGTTGTTGTCTTTGTGTGTGGACAATGGCAGGTACTCCAGAATATCAGGAGATCGAAGAGGGTACTTCTGGAGGGAGCCAAAGTTTGGGCTGAGGTTTTATGTTTTTGTCTTGTTCCCAGTATATATGTAACGCCCTAGATTCGACGACTGTCCTCACTGTACCAAGACGAGTCTTTCCAGCGTGCTTATGTCCTCACTCACACACACCCTAGGAAACTTCCCAGGAGGTCACCCATCTCAAAATTGCCCAAAGTCAAGCACGCTTAACTTTGGAGTTCTTAAGTGATGAGCTACCGAAAAGAAAATGCACCTTCGTGATATGAGTAGTACCAATCAAATTTTTTAAGCCCTCTTCAACTGTACAGTCTATTACATTGAACAGTTTCGGAATTCCTCTCATTCCGGTGTGGGATCGGTTCATTCATGTTCCCTCCACCTAGAAGCCTGCCAGGAGCCGCTCATTGTCCGTGCAACCTCATGGCACTGGCAATCACCCCCCGCCCTCTTCGGCCCCGGACCTCACCTGCCCACCAGCTTCCGCTTGGTTCGTCCCCGAACCACACCGTACTCGGAGAGGTTGGCTCTGATACCAACTGTAACGTCCCAGATTCGACGATTGTCCTCACTGTACCAAGACGAGTCTTTCCAGCGTGCTTATGTCCTCACTCACACGCACCCTAGGAAACTTTCCAGGAGGTCACCCATCCCGAAATTGCCCCAAGTCAAGCACGCTTAACTTTGGAGTTCTTAAGTGATGAGCTACCGAAAAGAAGATGCACCTTCGTGATATGAGTAGTACCAATCAAATCTTTTAAGCCTCTTCAACTTACAGTCCATTACATTGAACAATTTCGGAATCCCTCTCATTCCAGTGTGGGATCGGTTCATTCATGTTCCCTCCACCTAGAAGCCGGCTAGGAGCCGCTCATTGTCCGTGCAACCTCATGGCACCGGCAATCACCCCCCGCCCTCTTCGGCCCCGGGCCTCACAATATATGTATATGTATTTATATAACGGGGCATGTCCCGAGGATATGAGTTGTTTATATATGATTGGTTATGATTTCGTGTGGGCATGTTTATGATGTGAGATTAAATACTATTTTTAATATTTAAATTATAGAAGAAATATTTCGGGCTCATTGTAAAGAAATTTTAAACTCGTTTTCCGCTGTAATTAGTTAACCCTAATCAGATTGCATTGTAATAACGATTAGGAGCTAAGGTCCCCACACAGGGTGGTATCAGAGCATAGCTGGGAATGCTTGATTGAGTTTTGTGTACACTTGAATAGGCACAAATGAATTGTGCGCATGCGTTTGATTTATTTGTATTACTTGCTCTTATTTGATTTGATTCGAGTAAGTATTTGATGAAATTGATGATATGAGATGATGAGATTATGAAATTGTTATTGATTTGTGATATTCATCCTTTGATTGTAGATGGATCCCACAAATGAAACTGCGAGCAGCAGACTGAGAGGATTGTTGGACAATTTGAAGGATTGTTCATTGATGTAGTGATGGCTTGATTCCAGGATTTAAAACCACCGAGGTTCTTTGGCCTTGAGAGTGCTGAAAGAGCTGAAGCCTTGTTGAACGATATCGAGCATTTGTTTAATATTGTTGAGTATTCCAAGGCTCGGAGACTGAAACTTTCTCTTTATCAGTTGAAAGACCGAGCTAAATCTTGGTGGGAAGACGCTGAGATTGGATTGAAAGAGGCCGGGATTGAAGTCACCTGGGATGTCTTCAAGGCCCAGTTTTTGGAGTAGTACTCCCCTCCTTCCTATTATACTGCTCAAGAGAATGAATTTAATAATCTGCAGCAGGGAACGTTGTCTGCTGCGGAGTATGCTTCAAAATTTTCTACTATGTTGAAGTATGCACCTCACGTAGCTGGGAATGCGAGGGCAAAATATAACAGGTTTTTAAATGGATTACATCCTGCTTTATATACTTATGTTGTTTCTGGATTGCCTACCAGCTACGCAGAGGCAGTGCAACGAGCCAAGGCAGCCGAGGCTGGACTTAGGAGAGGAGGTCCACAGTATACTCCTCCACCTCCGGTGTCAGCTCAGCAGCCTACTTTGAGGCCGAGAGGTAAGAAGTTTAAGAAGACTTGTTCTGTTTTTTCGTCTTCTTCGAGTTCGAGTGGATCACAGCCAGGGAGTCCTGTGATTGCTCCCTACTGTAGTCATTGTGGAGATAAACATACTATCGAGCAGTGTCGAGGTATGTTTGGTACTTGTTATCAGTGTTGGCAGGAAGGCCATTTCTCTCGAGTATGTCTGAACAGGGGTACAACTTCTGCTCAACCCTAGCCAGGATTTAGAGGTGGCCCTAGTACTATGATTAGACCTGCTGTTCCTGTTCCATCTTTTCAGCAGTCGAGTGTCCCACGATATCGAGGACCGGGTGGTCAGAGTGCCCAAGTTCCTCCTCAAGTGAGAGTGTATGCCATGACTGAGGATCAGGGATACAGGAGCATCTCATTCATTCATATCTCATGCATTTGTTTCATCTCACGATATTGAGGGTACCCCGTTGTATGATACTTTGTCGATAGGCACGCCAGCAGGGAAGATTATTTTGTCTGAACAAGTTGTGCATAATTGTGTATTGATATACGAGGATAATGTGATATTTCTGAATTTGATTGTCCTCCCAATGCACGACTTTTATTGTATTGTTGGCATGGATATCTTTATGACGAATCGAGCTACTGTGGATTGCGGTCATGGAGTAGTTCGATTTCGACCGATTGATGGACACAAGTGGAATTTTTATGGCAAGGGTTCCCAAGCCAAAATTTCATTGGTATCTTCCTTGGAAATGTCCCGATTGTTGACTAGCGGAGATGAGGGTTATCTTATCTACGCCATTGATGTCTCTAAAAAGGAACCTTCTTTATCTGAGATTCCTGTTGCGAAAGAATTCCCAGATGTATTTCCCGATGAGATTCCTGATTTTCCTCCTCATCGAGAAATTGAGTTTAGTATTGATCTTATGCCAGGGACTGCTCCCATATCTAAAGCTCCCTATCGCATGGCACCTCTGGAATTGAAAGAACAATTATAGGATCTTCTCGATAAGGGATATATTCGACCGAGTGTATCACCTTGGGGAGCTCCAGTTTTATTTGTTCGAAAGAAAGATGGTACTATGCGAATGTGTATCGATTAGAGACAATTGAATCGGGCTACTGTGAAAAACAAGTACCCACTTCCTCGTATTGATGATTTATTTGATCAGCTTCAGGGTACTTCTGTATACTCGAAGATTGATCTTCGTTCTGGGAATCATCAAGTACGAGTTCGAGACGAAGATGTACCCAAAACTTCTTTTCGTACGAGGTATGGCCACTATGATTTTTTGGTTATGCCTTTTGGTCTCACGAATGCTCCTACTGTTTTTATGGACTTAATGAATCGTGTCTTTCGAGATTATCTTGACCGATTCGTTATCGTCTTTTTTGATGATATTCTGGTATATTCGAATTCGAAAAAGGAGCATACTGAACATTTGAGACTGGTACTTCAAACTCTTCATACTAGTCATTTGTATGCTAAATTGTTCAAATGTGAATTCTGGATAGACAAGGTAGTATTTTGGGCCACGTCAATTCGAGACATGGCATATCTGTTGATCCTGCGAAGGTCGAAACTGTATTGAATTGGCCGAGACCTACGAATGTTCCTGAGATCCGTAGCTTCATGGGTTTAGCGGGATATTATCGTCGCTTTATTGAGGGATTTTCGAAAATAGCTAAACCTATTACTCAACTGACACAGAAGAATCAGCGATTCATTTGGTCAGATGAATGTGAAGCTAGTTTTCTTGAATTGAAGACGAGATTGACCACAGCACCTGTGCTTACTATTCCCTCAGGTACCGGAGGATTTGTGGTATGTACAGATGCGTCTGATAAAGGTTTGGGCTATGTTCTGATGCAACATGGCAAAGTGGTTGCTTACGCGTCTCATCAATTGAAATCTCATGAAACCCTTTATCCTGTTCATGATCTTGAATTGGCCGCCATTGTGTTTGCATTGAAGATTTGGCGCCATTACTTGTACGGATAAAAGTTTGTTATCTATTCGGACCATAAAAGTCTGAAATATCTCTTTTCTCAATCTGATTTGAATATGAGGCAACGCAATTGGATGGATCTCCTGAAGGATTTTGATTGTGAGTTTAAATATCACCCTGGATCGGTGAATGTTACTGCGGATGCCCTGAGCCGGAAAGTTTACGATTCTGTTCTAGCTTCTATTTGTGTCGCCAAGGTACATGAGGATATATGTACTTCTGGCTGGACTTTTCACTCGAATTGGAATTCTGTCACTGTCTCTGCATTGCAAATTGAGCCGAACTTGATATCTAAAATAAGAAAGGTCCAACGAAGCGATGCTCATATCCAAAAGTCGAAAGAACTTGTATCTGTCGGACATCATTCTGGATTTCAAATTTCTTCTGATGGTTCTTTACGACTTAATGGTCGGCTGGTAGTTCCTGATGATTCTGATTTGAAATCTTCCCTTCTTCGTGAAGCACATTGTAGCAAATACAGTATTCACCCTGGAGGTCGGAAGATGTATTTGACATTGAGACCTCAATTATGGTGGAAACGTATGAAGAAGGACATTGCTGAGTTTATCTCTAAATGCTTGGTCTGTCAGCAAGTGAAAGCCGAGAGAATGAAACCGGGAGGATTGCTCCATAGTCTTGAAATCCCGAAATGGAATTGGTAACATATTGCTATGGATTTTGTGACTCATTTACCTCGTTCGCCCAAGGGCTGTGATGCTATTTGGGTTATTATTGATCGGCTTTTGAAATCTGCACATTTCATTCAGTATGAACGGACTTATCCTTATAAGATAATGGCCCGTTTATACATCGAGAATGTTGTGAGACTGCATGGTGTGCCAATCTCAATTGTATCTGATCGTGATCCCAGATTTGCTTCTAAATTCTGGGGTAGTTTTCAGGAAGCGATGGGTACGCGTTTGGCTATGCGTACTACTTATCATCCTCAAACTGATAGCCAGACCGAGCGTACGATTCAAACGTTAGAGGATATGTTGCGTGCTGTTGTGATGGACTTCAGAATGGGATGGCAAGATGCCTTACCATTGGTCGAATTTTCTTATAACAATAGCTTTCAGACGAGTATCGGTATGGCACCGTTTGAAGCTCTATATGGGAGACGATGTAGATCACCGTTATTCTGGGATGAGATTGGTGAGAGACAATTGACTGGACCTGAAATGATACAGGAAATGAATGATAAGGTTCAGTTAATTCGGCAGCGGATGAAAGCAGCTCAGGATCGTCAAACGAGTTATGCGAATAAACGAAGACGATCCTTGGAATTCCAGAAAGGTGACAGAGTATTTTTTAAAATATCTCCCTTTAGAGGAACTGTTCGATTTGGCATGCGAGGGAAATTATCTCCTCGTTATGTTGGTCCATACGAGATTATGGATCGAGTTGGTGATCTTGCGTATCGATTGGCATTGCCACCAGCTCTATCTGCTATTCATGATGTGTTTCATGTTTCTATGCTGAGGAAATATGAACCAGATCCATCACATGTACTTGCACCTGATGAGGTTGAACTTGATCCTTCTCTTTCCTATGTCAAACAACCTATTCGTATTATGGATCGGAAGGAGAAAGTATTGCGTAATAAATCGATTCCGCTAGTTCGAGTGCAATGGACACGACATGGTGTTGAAGAATCAACGTGGGAATTAGAAAGCAAAATGCGAGATTCGTATCCGCATTTATTGGATGCTAGTCCATCTGTTCCATTGTATTCGATGTATTCTGATCCTTTTACTGATTTTAGTTTTGATATGTACTATAACTGGTGACATATTATATGTTTGCTAATATTATGTATATAGAGATGTTTGAGATTTCGAGGACGAAATCTTTTAAGTTGGGGAGAAATGTGAGACCCCGAGAATAAAATAGTATCGATGATATTTTTGTAAATAAGTTGAAAAATATTCAATTTATTTTGATGGCATTTTCGTAAACAAGTTGAAAAATAATGAATTAATTTTTAACAATAAAATATGACATATCTTGGTCATATGAAGTCCAAATGATTTGAGATTTGGATATAACGTAGAAAACTCAAAGATATAGAAGTTTCATATTTTGAGTTCGAAAAATTTGATCGTTTGACTAGTTCGAAGGGATATACCGATGTTAAAATATTAAATAGTATATATTATATTATATTATTAATATAATATAATATAATATTAAAAAAAAATAAAAAGGATATATATCAAAACTTACGTGAATTTCATTTCATTCAAGTAAGTTTTGATAGAGGTGAGAATAAAAGAGAAAATAAGGGTTTTGATCTTCTTTTCGATCTTGCGACTTAACGGTTTATCCAATCGACGAACCGACTTCAGTTCTGGGATCGTTGACACGAGGTCTTCGATTTGAGGTATAAATTTTATAGTTTTGGTGATGTTTGAAATTCGTCGATTTTTGGAATAAATCCGATAAAATGTTAAATCATACTGGGATCGAAGATTTTTGAATAGTGTATGATTTTAACGAAGAAGAGATGATTATGGTGATGTTATTTTGAATTATTCCCAATTTATTATAATTAGGGAATTTTAATCTTAAGGTTGAGATTGAATAATTTTTTGTCAGTTATTATTAATTCTGATAAATATATGCGGTAGAATAACCGACAAGAAACTAAGTTTTGAAGTCAGAATTAAATTATGTTATGATTTTGATTTGATATGAATTTTCAAAGTTTCAAAAGATATTTCGAACTTATATTATTGATTTTGAATCATGTTATTGATTGAAATGAGTATATTATTGATGTAGATAAATTATTATACTGATATCTTCAGGCTACATCAACTGGAACAAAGAATTGAGGTATGTTGCGAACGGATAACATACGACAGGTATCTGTATTATATGATATATGTCGGATTTATTTGATTGATTGGAATGAGAATACATGTCTATATGCCTTATTTGTTGATTGATGTGGCATACATGACATTGAGATTGAGATATCGATGTATAAAATAAATGTTTTGTTAACACACATCGTTTGATGCATACATCGATACATGACATGCACGTTGAGCTATGATCCTTGGATACCCTGATATGATTTGATTGGATTCTGGGGTTTGTGAACACAATTGCTATGTTGGTATTATATGACCCGTAAAGCATAGACAATTGTGGCCCCGATGATTGGACATTAGATTTGGGATTTGATGGCGCTTTGTCGACGCTATCATACGAGTATCCCTTATTGAGGCCGGTGTGCCAGCTCGAGCATTGATTTGATAGCGATTCGTTTGATTTTTACATGTGCTCAGTGGATGGGCATTTGACCTGATACCTCCACGACATACATGCATTGCATACCATATATCATTGTTTATATATCTGTTGTATATATGATTGGTTGTTCCATACGGAGCTTTGCTCACCCCCAAGGGGGGCTGTTGTTGTCTTTGTGTGTGGACAATGGCAGGTACTCCAGGATATCAGGAGACCGGAGAGGGTACTTTTGGAGGGAGCCACAGTTTGGGCTGAGGTTTTATTTTTATGCCTTGTTCCCAGTATATATGTATATGTATTTATATACCGGGACATGTCCCGAGGATGTGAGTTGTTTGTATATGATTGGTTATGATTTCGTGTAGGCATGTTTATGATGTGAGATTAAATACTATTTTTAGTATTTAAATTATAGAAGAAATATTTCGGGCTCATTGTAAAGAAATTTTAAACTCGTTTTCTGCTGTAATTAGTTAACCCTAATCAGATTGCATTGTAATAACGATTTGGAGCTAAGGGCCCCACATTAATTATGCAACAAACATGGGTATACAGATAAAGATGTGTCATAACAATAATTTCAAATATTATTAAAATAAAGATTGTTTATACATAGAGTTTCAATTTGAACCCTCGGCCAACACTTGGCTCGACAGGCACCTACTTTAACAGATGTTGGCCCGGGGGGTGGTTGACTAGGAATGTTGGAGGATGAAGGAATGCACTCGGTCATAGGGGGCGCAACTCGGTAGCCTGACGAGTTAGTGGAGCCTCCTCCTCAGTGGCAGCCACCAAAACCACCTCGGGCGCCGCCATCGCCCTACGCTTGCATCCCCGTAGAGGAACTTGGTCCTCAAAATCTTGGGAGATCGAGGCGCTGTAGTGGATTGGAGTAATGGCCCCTCCTCACTTGGCCCGACCATTTCAGTTATAGCTCGGGTTTTCTCTTCACCAACCCCGGGGCAAGGGTTTTCTTGTCAGCAGCTACTCTTTGAGCCGCTTTTTTCTTCTCCTCTGCTTTCTCGGTCGCACGCCTCCGCGCAAAAGCAGCCTGCATTTCCGTCTCACCTGAAAGATAAAGAGGCATGATTAAAATTTGTAGAATATAAAAGTATGGATAAATTAAGTAAGAAGAGAGAGAATTATCAGGTTGAGCGCCCGAGATAGCGACAACATCGATTACCCTTTCGATAGGGTTCTCTGCTCGGGTACTCAACCCATAAGCTTACAAATTTTCCTCCCAAAGTAAAACAAAAGAGGAAATTTTCTTCCCTTCCACGAGCTCTTGGCTTCGAATATAAGGTTCTTCAAATTTAAAGCCGTGGACAACCTCGGGTTGAATGGGAAAGCTGGTCAAGAAACTGGTCAGGCATTTGGGAGGTGAAGGAAGGGTAATGTAAAAGAACTTACCTTTCCACCCCTCCAGAGAGGAATATATATCATTAAGGAACCGGCTCTTCAGCCGAGTAGACAGCGAGAAAGCGTTATCACCAAAACGGCAGACAAAGAAGCAATGTAAAACCAGGGGTTAATGAGGAGATTATGCATTTTTAAAAGGATATATACCGAGGCCATAATTTGGAAAGGGTTTGGATGAAATTGATTGATGGGACTCCTAGAAAATGGGCCACATCAACGTAAAAAGAAAGAAGATGAAATCTAAGGCCTTTGCGCACTTGGTGTTTAAAAAAAGTGTAAAAGCTCTCTGGGGGCCTATCTTCCCGATCAGAGGAACTGGGAAGTCAAATCTGGAAAGAAGAAGGGATAGATCCTAATGCTCTAAGGTCTTTCTCTGCCCCGGGGTGAAGAATGCTTCCCATGGTGGAAAACCAAGGAGCACTCGAGGCGTCGGAGGGAAGAGAGCTGGGAGCCCGGGCTCTACCTTTCTCCTTCTTGGACGCCTGAGAAGGATTAAAAAGTGTTGGATTGGTTCTTTGTTTTTTTGTTTTTTTGGATAAGCGGGTGAAAATAGGTTTTTATACATAAGAAGAAAGAGAATCGAAGCGTGCTGCTGCAGACTCGCACTCAAACGAGCCGAGTGCATTCACTCCAGAGGTAGATGAGGTGGAGTTTGACATTTTCTAAAGAAATGTAAGAGCGAGGGGACTTAGGAGTTGTGTGAAAAATTTGAGGTAGTAGCGGTTGCCGGAGGAAAAGCACAGCACACCGGAAAATAAGAAAAAGTGGAGAGAATACGAGAGCAAAAAAGTGACAATTGAGGAGGGTTCACCGTTTTATATAAGCGAAGGAATGTGATCTCAACCGCTGATCTAAAGATAAGCGGATGGTCATGATCCATCTTGGAAATTATTCATGGATATTAAAGGACATGCTCAGAATATGAAGCGTCTCGGACTATCCACCTCTCGGAATTCGTAGCATCTCAAACTTTTCACCTTTTCGGAATTTGAAGCGTTTTTGGGCGTTCAGATTCTAGGGCACACATCATCATGACCTCAGCCCTACTATTCGAGAATATGAAACGACAAAAAATTTTCATGACCGGGAACAAGAGTAGTGACTGGGAACAAGAGAGTTATCGGGACAGCGAGAAAGAATCTAGCCCGACTATTTAGAGAGGGAGTGGTGATACCCCCCGAGGAAGGCCTGGGTCTTTGGTAGTTGATGATCTCGGGTCATTGATTAGGTCTTGTTAAACTTCAGGATGGTTTGATAATAGCTTGAAAAATGACTGCCCGAGACATCATCATCTCTGGGCTGCCAGAAGCCGCGCTTCCAAACGAGTCCCTGGGTGATGGTTCTCTGCCCAGTTTACCTGGATAATAGCACATCACTCGAGTGCACAAGTATGAGATACCTTATCTTGGTAATCATTACTGTCAGAATAGCATGGAGTTGACAAGTCGAAATGGACAGTTTGCCGTGTAAGAAAAGTTGTTATCAGAAAGCAGGGTATGGGCAACTATCTTGCCATAATTAGTAAGTGGGTACTTAAAACAAGGTCATCATTGAATTTCTTTATATAAATATCAGGTTTGTTTAAACATTGATCCATTAACATATATGCTGCCCCTATAATTTATCTCTAGATTTCCATAAACCATTAGCACAAAATTTTCTCTTTGCTACATTAGTTTTCCTCATTCACCTGCTGACTTTAGCGTCGGAGTGGCTTCGCCAGACATCCCTCCGGCACTCTTTACAAAACAAACAGTTCCACTCTCCTTCCTTATTTAGCAATCATGCCAACTTCCATTTCTTCCATCCTATGGAATCAACTCATAAACTCCTTTATAAGCTTCTTGTTTGATAACCATCAAACTATAGTCGCCAAATTCCAACTTCTTGAAATTTGACTTTCTCAACTGGAACACAGAATCCGATTCTTGTATGACACTCAATGGTTCAGGGATACAGCTAGCCGTGGGTTCACATCTCCATGTGATTCAGAATAACATTTATTCTTATTCGGGTTTACCCTAGTTAACCCCATTCTTTTCATCAACACCTTGATCAAGAATGTCAGAACTCATTTCTGATTGCACCCATCGGATCATGGTAAGAGTGTCTAGTAGCATCGCCCCATGATCCCCTAGGTATCACTGATAGTGACTGCAAGAACCTTTAGTCATGGTTAGCATATTGCACGGTCCTTCAACACATATATACCGATCGAATTTACAACCATTTGTATATCGAGAGTTGCATATGAATTCGATAACGATGCGATTTATCTTTGAGTACTAATAGTGGCATGGCATACGCAACTAGGAAAACACCTTTCCATAAAGCACATTTCTTGCTTTGTCCAGAGACTCCTTGCACTATTAACTCATCAGATCACATAAGATATCTTCACCCGTAGGCTAACGGTGAATTCCCGATTACAATGCATTTGTTCCTACGTATTTCGAAACTACACCCAACCTCGCCACTTGAAGACCCTCCATGGAATCGGTAAATGGATTAAAGTGCATGCTAGTACGTATAGCCCTTACATTGTCCCGGGTCAAAGGACCAATGGTGTATAACCATAACTTCGGACTATTCCACTCGATAAGTGAGAACCACTTGGACAGTCCGAGAGAGGGTTGTTTAATGCATCATCACATGATCACTCATCTATGTGAATGGACATCTCCATGCCCTTACCAATGAAACATGGAGTTCACATCACAGATGCTAGTCTCGAGCTCGAGCGACCTTTATCCTCGTTTTAGGTGACTGAATCGAATAAGAACCTTTTAGAATATACGGTACACTTCCTAATGAGTTTCATGATCTTATGTTGCGACGCAGACCTCATGGTACCTATTGTATATTCAAGGACTTTATCTATGCAGCTTGCATGGGTATACAGATAAAGTATAATGCCATAATCGAATAAAATCGTAAAATATTATTAAAATAAACATTGTTTTACATTTGAGTCAATAAAGCCCGAGTCACAAGTTGGCTTGTCGGGCACCTACTCTAACAATCTCCCACTCGCCCTATAGCCAACTACCCATAGATCTTAGACCCTTTGCTTCGCGATGCTTCTCAAACAATGGTACTGGCGGGGGCTTCGTCAGTGGATCAGCAACGTTATCTGCGAAGGCTAATCTCTATACCGAAATGTCTCCTCTTCCGACAATCTCCCGAATTATGTAGAACTTACTCAGTATATGTTTGGATCACTGATGAGATCTCGGTTCCTTTGCTTGCGCTACGGTACCGGAGTTGTCACAGCAGACCGGGACTGGATCAACTGTTTGAGGAATGACACCCAACTATTGGATGAAATTCCTCATCCAAACACCCTCTTTTGCTGCAGCGGATGCAGCTATGTAATCGGCCTCAGTGGTTGAATCCGCTGTGGTGTCTTGTTTGGAACTCTTCCAGGAGACAGCAACACCATTGAGCTTGAATATAAATATAGAGGTCGATTTCGAATCATCCACATCTGATTGGAAGCTAGAATTAGTGCACCCTTCCAATTTTAGTTCTCCACTCCCGTATACCAAGAACAAATTCTTTGTTCTTCTCAAGTACTTAAGAATGTCCTTCACTGCTTTCCAATGTAGTAAATCAAGATTCGACTTATATCGGCTCGCAACACTCAGTGCATATGCAATATCAGGTCGAGTAGATATCATATCATACATATTACTGTCTATGGCAGACGCATATGGAATGCAGATCATAGTTTCTATCTCTTCATCAGTCTTAGGGCACATAGACTTGGATAGTGTAATGCCTAAAGTAAATATCATAATTTGTTGATTTAGTAATATGAGATTACTAAATAATTAATGATTTTTAAAGAATGAAATATGACATATTTTGGTCATATGAAGTCCAAATGATTTGAAATTTGGATATAACGTAGAAAACTCAAAGATATAGAAGTTTCATGTTTTGAGTTTTGAGAAATTTGGTCGTTTGACTGGTCCAAAGAGATATACTGGTGTTAAAATGTTAAATATTATATATTATCTTATATTATATTATTTATATTATTTAATTAATATAATATAATATAATATAATTAATATAAAATAAAATAAAAATAAAAATAAAATATTTGAAGCGATGGAATTCATCAATTCCACCGCAAGAACAGAAGGCAACGAAGACGCGAGGTGAGAGGGAAAGAAAGTTCCGATTTTTCTTTTTAATTTTTGCGATTTATCGGTTTATCCAATCAACGAATCGACTTAGTTCTGGGATCGTTGACACGAGGTCTTCGATTTGAGGTATAAATTTTATAGTTTTGGTGGTGTTTGAAATTCGTCGATTTCTGGAATATATCTGTTAAATTGTTAAATCATACTGAAATTGAAGATTGTTGAATAGTGTATGATTTGAACGAAGTAGAGAAGATTATAGTGGTGTTATTTTAATTATTCCTAATTTATTATAATTAGGGATTTTTAATCGCTGAATTGAGATTGGAGAGTTGTTTGTCAGTTGTTATTAATTCTGTTTATATATTCGGAGTCTACGAAGTATAGGCTACACGTTGATATAAAGTTTTCGTAATTTGACGGATGTTGTAAAATAGCCTATTATTTGAATTTAATTAATTAGGGTGTATTTGATAGTAGTATTGTGAATAAAAAACACAAGAATATTAAATTGTTGAACAATACGAATTTATAATCGAGTTTTATATTTTGTTGAATTAATTGTTATTGGGCTATTTGATGTTATATGTTGAGGCTGTTATGATTGTGTTGATACGATGACAATGATCTGATATTGTTGTTGATATATTTAGATACATCACATGTGGGGACCCGGACGCTAATCATGTTCTTAATCATCATTGGGACTAATTAATCAATTATAATAAACAGGGTCTAAAATTTTTTTTTTAAAATAATGCGGAACGTAGTGACATAAAAACATATGTACATCTCAGTATATAAAATATCAATTATGTACCACATACATTTATTTAATTAAGGTTTAACAGCTAATATCAAGTGTCCAACCCTATCTCTAATCCAAGTCCGGAGCCGCCACTCTAATCACGATCTCTCTCTTTATCTCCGTGACCCAGAACCTGTCCCACCTGTTGTCATGTACACATACAGACAAGACAACAGCCGGATAATTCCGGTGAGAATATAATCCCAGTATAAATCAACGAAACATGCAATCATATAAACAAATATAAAGCATGTAACAAGTAAGAGCAATATGTATCAAAATCTGAAACATGACTAATATCAAACTGTCGACAATACTCGTAGCTACACAATTTAGACTAGACTCAATCCTAGTCTAGGGATCCCGATTTTCAGAAGTTGGCATTCCTATATCGACCAACAGTAATAGAAAAGACTCCAGTTCTATCCACGTCGATAAGGTATCGATCACCAGAAATAGAAAAAAGTCTGATTCTATCCACACCGATATGGTATCGATCACCAGTAATAGAAGGAACTCTAATTCTATCCACACCGATATAATATCGATCACCAGTAATAGAAGAAGCTCCAATTCTATCCACACCGATACGACATCGATCAACAGTAATAGAAGAAACCCAAATTCTATCCACATCGATAGCCAATCATCAGGTGACAGACTTTGGCACTATCGCAAATACACTATCTTGTGACATCGTGCAATGTGCCCGTGGCGATCCCGCCACTATCAGGTACTTATGTCACAAGATTACTCGTCTAATACCTGCTATCTATAAATCAAGAGAACAAGTACATCAATCAAATCAATGCAAATATCAATGCAATAAAGTAAAGTATGTGATTTAGGGAAACTCAAGTCTAAACCGACTCAAGTCGATCTCCCAATACCACATTGACTTATACCTTTCGTTCGTAGTTTCGGTCTGGAATTCATACTCTGTCAATCCCTTGATCTGGCAATGGCAATATCAATAATATCATATTAATATACCGCTCAAACCAATTCCAATCTGATCAATAATTCAAAATCAACGGTATAACCGCACAATCCCGATATCCCAGTCAATATAACATCACCAGATAATAATTCCCTCAACTAATAACCGATACCAATACAATTTGATATCATATCTCAGTTAATTAACTTCAGAAAATCATAATAATTCCATAATCAGTCCATTTCTTAATCTGACTTCGATTCTATGATGTCTAACATGTCAAGAACATCATATATGACGTGTATTCAATTCCAACAACATCATAATTTCAAAACATGTCAAAACGTAGTAAAACTTACGTCCAGTTGTAGCCTACGTTGCTAGGAACTCGGTACCGAAGTCGGATTCAAAATCGGTACTTCACAAAGACTTTCTCGACTCTTTTCTCGGAAAATAATGAAGGAGGAACGAAGCTTTGTTACATATATATATTGCATTCACGCATGGAAAGCAAATGGCCGATCCTGCATGCAACATGTCTCGCGCATATGCGCGACCTAAATCGGTGCATATGCGCGAGACCTTCTGGTCTTCGCACATTTCTTCTCGGCAGCTCGCGCATATGCGCGACACCTTCCGCGCATATGCGCGATACTCTCTGGAGTTGTGATTAAACCTTCACACAGCTCGCGCATATGCGCCTTCCTGTCGCGCATATGCGCGAGACCTTCTGTCCAATTCGCACATGTGCGCGTCTCATGTCGCGCATGTGCGCCGATGGTACTGTCCTCGCACATACATTTTCACACGTTACTTCAATTTGTGTCCCGATTAATCCTTTCATAATCATATCAAATTATAAATCAATAATTACAGATTACTAGGGTTACATTTTCGGGCATTACATCACAAGCCTCAGGATCAAAGAAATAGCCAGATTTTATATATACTCGATTATCAGGTACGTGTTAACGTACGAGCATATGTTGTTATTGTTTAGTATTGATGAATACTATTGCGTTGAACGATGATAAATCACCGGAATTGGGTGATTTGATATTATATTTGTTGTGGTTTATTATTGTTGATATTGTTGACTATCGTTGTTGGGAGACGTCTCGTTGATGTTGTCACGTTGAGGTTGTTCGTTCAACGATATTGCTGTCGCAGGAGTTGGGGTGCGACGTATCGTTGATGTTGTTGTTCGTTCGACGATATTGCTGTCGCCGGTGTTGGGGTGCGACGTATCGTCGATGTTGTTGTTCATTCGACGATATTGCTGTCGCTGGAGTTGGGGTGCGACGTATCGTCGATGTTATTGTTGCATTGTGATGTTGTTGAGGTTGTTGTTGGCTTGATTTTCCAGAGACAGCAAAGGGGGTATTTCTGTTATCATTCCAGTTATATTTTATATTGTTGATAATATAACTGTTATGTATTTCGATGATGATTGTTGTGTATGCTCACCATTTGAGGGCTGTTTCTGTTGGGCAGGTTACAGGACTATGCGTGAGACATGATAGTGGTGAAGGACTAGGTGTGTCTAGTCAAACAGTCCTGTAGTTAATAGTAAATAGAGACAGTATGGTTCATTGTCTTATTTGAGTTGTATGTGTGTATTTATTATATTGTTTCTGCTATACTGACGTAGATAGTGTGGTGATTGCACTATTTTGTCGTATATGCATTATATTATTACGTCGTCGAAAAGAAAATTTTTATGCATATGACGTCACATGTTGTATGATTACGTGGCGAGGTTTGGGCGCCACATTTGGTGGTATCAGAGCATATGTTAGATGTCTGGGATGGTTAGGAGTTGGGTTTGTGATGAGGGAGTTGGATGACGATGTTATCTGCGTGTGTCTGTGCATTTCACTTGTTATTGATGATTTCTCGATATGATTGATTGTTCTTTAGTTGCGTGTGCTTTCATACGAAAGGTGTGATGATGATTACTGGATTGTAATTGTTAAATGTTATGATTAACAATATGATTTCCAGTGATGGCAGCTAGAGAACAGGTACATCCACACGAGTAAACAGATGAGGTTGACAGTGGGTTTGGACAGATGAATTCATTGCCACCTCCTCCTATGGGACAGGCACCTGCAGATCAGCCTTTATTGCCTGGTGATTTGACTTTAGCACAGTTCACAATTATCTTCCACCGAGATTTGTTAGTTCTGAGACTGGTGAGCGAGCAGAGGAGTGGATTGAGAGGATAGAGCAGATATTTGTGACCGCTCCGTGTGCTAGGTCTGCTTGTTTACGATTGGCTACATTTCAGCTTTCGAGGAATGTATTATTGTGGTGGCAGACGACTGAGGCCGGATTGAGAGCACAGGGCCGTACTGTTGATTGGGATGTGTTTCGCTCTCGTTTTCTTGATAAGTATTTTTCTATAGCAGCCAGACAGAAGAAAGAGAGAGAATTCGAGGATTTGAGACAGGGCAGTATGTCTGTTGCTGAGTATGAGTCTCAGTATTCTGCATTGCTGAAATGTGTGCCACATATTGCTACGAATGTTCATGCTAAGATGAGGCATTTCTTGAAAGGGTTGAAGTTAGAGTTATTTGATCGTGTGCAATCGAACAACCCAGTATCATTTGAGGATGCAGTGACGAGAGCTGAGATGGCTGAGTTGGTAATGCAAGAGTATAGGGCTCAGGGACGATTATCAGAGCCGACTAGGGAGTCATTGCGACCGCAGGAACATTACTTTAAATATCAGAAGGGTTCAACTTCTTCTTTAGCATCATTTGGGAAGCGTCGATTTGATTCACGACGTGTTGAGAGTCGTGGGAGCATTTCTCAGTCTGTTCAGGGGCAGAGAGGGGAGTCCATAGCAGTGAGATGTTTTCATTGTGGGTGTCGTGGGAGCATTTCTCGGTCTGATTAGAGAGTGTACACAGATCGAGATCACCTGTTTTGAGTGTGGCGGTGTTGGTCATGTGGCAAGACAGTGTCCTAGTCGTGAGAGAGAGCGAGAGCCTAGGAGTGCTAGAGGTAGATCCTTAGAGAGTGGAGGACGACAGCCTCAACAATTTACACAACGACCTTTTGGAGGACAGCCACGTATGCAGGGAGCTGGTCCGCCTAAGGCACAGGTGTATGCTTTGACGCGAGAGCAGGTAGAGGAGGCACGAGAGGAGATGATAGCGGGTAAGTGTTATTTGTATTCTTATCCTGCTTATATTCTTATTGATACAGGTGCCTCGCATACATTTATATCGAAGAGGTTTGTGGTTGAGCATCATGCGCTCGTCTCCATTGTCTATGCCTCTTTCTGTTGCGACACCTTCTGGAGTTGATATATTAGTTGTATCTATGATATCAGATGGTATTATTTCTTATGAGGGCTATGAGCTGAGATCTGATATGATTATTCTAGAGATGACTTATTTTGATTGTATTATGGGAATTAATGTGCTGAGGAGATATTGTGCGACTGTTGATTGTTATCAGCGAGTAGTATATTTTTATACAGATGAGAAAGAGCGTTAGACATTTTATGGGAAAGGTTCTCGTCCCCGTGTTCCGTTGGTATCTGCCATCCGGATGTCTCGGTTATTGGAGCATGGGCATAAGGGTTATCTTATGTATGCCATAGATGTGACAGAAAAGAAGAAGGAGGTGGGAATAGAGGAGATACCTGTAGTTGCTGAGTTTGCTGATATATTTCCTGATGAGATTCCAGGCTTCCCACCAATTCGTGAGGTAGAGTTTGGGATTGAGTTGATGCCAGGTACTTCCCCTATGTCTCGTACTCCTTACATAATGACACCAGCAGAGTTGAGAGTTGAAAGCCCAGTTGCAGGACTTGCTGGACAAGGGATACATTCGCCCTAGTGTATTGCCTTGGGGTGCAGCAGTCTTATTTGTGAGAAAGAAAGACGGAACGATCCGGCTTTGTATTGACTATCGACAGCTGAATAAGGTAAGGATTAAGAATAAATATCCCCTCCCTCGTATTGATGATTTGTTTGATCAGTTACAGGGAACCTCGGTATATTAGAAGATTGATTTGAGGTCAGGATATCATAAGATACGAGTTAGAGAGGAGGATATTCAGAAGACAGCATTCAGACCAGATATGGGCATTATAAGTTTTTGGTTATGCCGTTTGGGTTGACGAATGCTCCTGCTGTGTTCATGAGTTTGATGAATAGGGTATTTCGGCCTTATCTCGATCGGTTTGTTATTGTGTTTATTGATGATATATTGATATATTCCAGGAGTGAGGCTGAGCATGTTGGACATTTGCGTTCAGTGTTACAGGTGATACGAGATAGACAGTTTGTTAGGATCGGTTAACGTATCAAAAGTGTTTAGAAGGGGGGGTTGAATAAACACTCACAATTAAAATTGATCTTTTCAAATTTTGAGTTCAGTTCGGTGACAAACTGATTCTCGGAATCTTGTTGATCAATATCAATAAGTTAAACTGAATCAGTTCCGGAAGGTAACTGACTGAAAGATAGAATACAAAAATAAAATGCGCAAGGGTTGTTTCTGGATGTTCGGAGATTTCAATTACTCCTACGTCACCCCTTCTATCACAAGGATAGGATATTCACTAAAAGACTTTGATCAAATACAAGAATTTTACTGACCCACTTCAGCTTGGACTTAACACTGCCAAAAACTGAAACTCTTAGTATAACAGAATGTTCTCCGTTCTTAACTGATCTTAGCACTATCGAATTTCAATGATTATTACAACTTGCTTGTAAGCTCAAATTGTAGCCTTAACTGCTACGAATAAATCAAGTAAGAGGTGAGCTGAGATTTTGACAGAGTGACAGCAAGCTTTTTGAATAGTATTCACTTCGTTGTTGTTTTCAGCTGCTCTTCTGTCATATTTATATGCTTATTTTCCAACGGTAACTTGAGATAAATTTGAATCAATGTATCCATTGATTTCCACTTCATTATTCTTTGGACTTTGTTTGCGGTGTCTTAATTGCTTTAGCCGGAATGCGTTGTTCTAGGTAGTCTTGGTTGTGGTGCGGCGTTTCATATTCAGTTGTAATCTATTATGTCTCTTTGTCGGTTGAAAGTTCTTTCCCGAGACATCTTCAGGTGAGAGATACTTAACTTTAAGGCATTCGGCCGGATGTATTAACTGATCAGTTTCCAACTGATCAGACAGTCGATTTCAGTTATTAAGTCCAATTGCTGAGTTCAGTTGGTTCGTATTTTCAGTTGGTTGATCAGTTTGTCAAAATCCAGAATTTAGTTTTCAACAATTTCCCCCTTTATGGTGTTTGACAAAATTAAGTAACTAAACCCTTTGTAGATAAGAGATTGATCAACTGAATTTCACGATTGATTGGACTCTTTGTAAATAAAAGAAGAAACTGATCAACTGAATCAGTAACTTGATGAGTACAGTGAAGACTGCTACTGAAACGAGAATTTCTTCTGTTGTTCTAGCATTCCTTTGATTTCTTCCCCCTTTTTGTCAAACAACTCCATTTTCTCAGATAATTTTCGAACATTAATTGAAAGAATTTTGACATCTGCTGAGATACTTGAGACAACAGTTTGTAAACAGGTCTGCAGCCATTCCATTTTATTAGAAACAGAAGTTTCTAATCGTTGAACTCGTTGACTAACTATATCCTTAGTTGTAAATAGGCTTTGAGCTAGACCTTTCTTCATCTCATCTACAGTTTTGGTGAGAGAATCCATGTTTGCTTGAATTGCTTTCAGTTTTGCAGAGTCATATTCAATTGAAGAATCCAATTTGACAGTGTGAGATAATTGTGTAGATTGAATCTTCTTGATGTCAGTGATTATCTGCTGCATATTGTGCTGCATATTTTGGATCTCTTCAAGAACAAGATCCATTTCTGTGGATTGAGGAGGAGGTGACTGATGAGGAAATTCCGATCCCTTTGTGGTTTGATCAAATATAACCAACTCTTGGTTAGTTTCTACTGTTTCAGCAACATTCTGAACTGAAGTGATTGTGGCAGCAATGTCTTCTGGAACTTGAGGCAGAGAAAGTGGATGTTGATCAGCAGATGAGCTGCCTGGAGGAATTATAGAGTCTGATGAAGTCAAAATTGGTGTCTCTAGAGGATGATCTTGGGGATCAATTTGCACATCAGTTGGAATAGTCTGTTCAGCAGAAGGATCTGGCTGAACTGGTGCTTCTGAAGAGATAGGCACCTCTGGATTGATTTGATCAACGGGATGATCAACATTATCAGAAATGGGTTCACTTAATTGGGATTCTTGCACCACTATCTGAATAATTTCATCAATGTTTGCGAAAGATAATTCTGCTTAAGTGTACATTTGATGTTCACCAGTTGGTGATTGAGACACATCATGAACTGGCTCTTCAATTGGAATAATAGCCTGTTCTGAGGATGATTCTTTCTGCTTTGAGGGAGGTTCTTCAACTATTTCCTTTTCATCATCGTCTGAATCTCCTTTATGAAGGACTAACTCTTGATCCATTTCCCAAAACTTTATCTAGAGATAGCAATCCCATTAGATCAGTGTCTAGCTGAGTGATCACCGCATGATCAGCATAGGCAGTAGGATTTGTTGGAACGTAGTTAGCCTTCAGTTTGTCAATAATTTGTGTTAACTTCTTTGCTCTCATCTGATCAAACAAATATGTTTTTCTCTCCATAGCTTGGGCAATGGTGGCAGCTTTGACTATCTTGAGGACAGAAGCTTCCAGTTTGATGAATTTGTTCAGTTGAGATTTCTTTCTTAGTTGCTTGGCAAAAATCTGTGTACGATAGGCTGTCCAAGCATCATAGAATTGAAGTTTTGATGCTGCAAAATCATTAACATTGTCCCAAACAAGGTCAATGTGGGTTTGAATGGGATTAGATGGCCTTGGTTCTTCAGTCAATTTTTCCTTGCCTTTGTCAGAACTTAATATGTGTGGAATTTCCAGACCAGTTCGTGTAGTATCCACTCGTTCTATAATACTAATGCCCTTGGGTCGGGCAGGTGCCAGAGGAGTGGGACGAGTAATATTAATCAGAGGGGCTTTGATCCTAACTGTTTTTTTCTTTGCACCAATTGATTTTTCTTGTGGGATGATCTTCAGAGGGACTGCTTCAATTGGCTGCTGAGCATCTGAAGATATTGGCTTGTCAGTAGGAATAGATTCCTCTGTAGTTATTGGTTTAATCCTCTGGGTTCTCAGTTTCTTGGTGATCTTTGGGGAAGGAATTTTCTCTGAATCGGATTCTTCCACAATTAATTTTCTTTTTTCTGACTTCAGTTGAGCCAATGTCTTGGCCTTTTTTACTGATTTAGGAGCCGCCTGTTGAATCCCAATCTCCTGTTTATCTTTACAAACTGATCAGGAGAGATGTCCAATTTTTTCTTGGGTGGCATAGTATTCTTCGCATTAAAGACTTTGAATTTTGATGATTTTTCTGTATTATCTGCCACTAACCCCTTCACTTTCAGCAGATAGCTCAGTTGCACTGCAAAACCTTTGGACTGTTTGGATGATAGAAACATATTCTTTAAAATATTGATTATAAGATGCTTCCAGTTGAATTTATGTTCAGCCATAATGATAGAAATAGCTTGAAATTTTTCCAAAGTAAGTGCAGCAAAAGATCCAGCTTTCGCCAAAATCCCTTTGGCGACTATATCAGCAATTAACTGAACTTCGTGCTTCAGTTCCTTCTTTGGGTCGGAAACATTGATTTTCCGTCCTTCAGCAGAAAGTGAAGTTTGCATCTTTTCAATGTCAGATGCCTTAACATCAGATAAGTGTGCTAGTCCATCAGATGGTAAAGAAAAGATTTCTCCAAAGGAATCTTCGAAAATGGTCAGCAGCTGACCATTGATAGTAAAAGCGATGTTTCCATCAGAATTGATCGTACCGTTAGAGTAGATTTCCTGAAGTTCTTTGGGGTAGATCTCTTGTGATGATTGTCCCAAGAATGTCCTTAACCCAGCAGTTTCGAGTTTTTGAAAAACGTTCTTGACATTAGTGTCGCCAAAAGATAAAATTGATCCAAAGTTGATAGCCATTGCATTTAGCATGTAAGCGAGAATTTGATTCGCCATTTTGATAGATAAAATGATCTGCAATTTGTAAACGAGAGCTCTGGAATTAGTATTCTCTTAGAAACTGATTGTACGCGTAAGAAAAAAAACTGAATTGAAGCGGGCTTAGTATAGTTGTTCGTGACTGTTTAAATTCGGGACACGTGTCAGTCCATTAAAAATTTGAGCAAAAATGTGGGTACGTGTGCTATAAGCGTGTGTACAATTTAAATGGTTCAAATGCTTCAACGTTTTCAAAATATGATTCATCATTAGATAGTAGACAGTCACGTCACTTGATTTGGAATATAATTCGTTTTAATCAGTTAACTTTTATGAGAAGATTAATGAAATTCCCAACTGAAAGATCAGTTGAAAGACTGTGTCCATTCAGTTTGAGAATTTACTAACATTTGTCTTCTCAGTTAACCTCTTAAAACCATTATTCCCCCTTAATTAGTGCATAAGATAATTAAAGCGAATAAATTCAAAAATTAGAAAGATTATCGGTCTGCTGAAATGTTGACGACTCTTCAGCTTCCTTGATATTCTGCTATAAATAGACATAACACGGTTATTTTTAGTTATATTGGTGAAAAATATTCAAAACTAAAGAATGGCAGATGCGAGTAGCTCGAGTGCTTCGCCATTTTCTCTGGAAGCTAGGAAGACAGCCATAGAAGACGAAGTCTTCTATAAGAGTCTTCCCTACTAGGAAAGGTTACAGGAGCTAGAGTTCCTGTATAATTCTGGAGAGGCTACTACTCCAAAGCTGATGGCAGAGTTGAGAGAAGTCCGGGAGCACTTGAACATAGCTGTGTGGATGGACGTCTTCAAGGAAGGTCATATCTATCAGCTGATGCTTCAAAAAACTGGAGCTTCTTAATCGCATAGCTTCTTCTCACAGCTTTTGCAAAACATCTTCCTCAGCTCTATCTGTTTGGTTGAGAATGTGGATAGATGATATAGAGGAAAAATATGAAAATGTAATGCAGGCAAATATTTATTGTTGAATGAAGTATTCATTTTGGCTTATCTTTGTTTTTCTTTTTCCTGCAAATAATAAATTATGATCATAAACAAATGAACTGATGAAAGACTAACTGATATAAGTTGATTAAGAATTGAAATCATTTAATTGTTGAGTAGTAAATGGTAGACTGATATCAGTTGACAATGAACAACTGATAGTTAAGAGGCATCCGTAAATGAGAAAAACACTTCGGTTGACTAGAGTCTCTTCAGTTTCTTTATCATTCAAATTTTATCTGTCTATAAATAAGATGATAGAATGTGAGACAACAACAGTTCAAAATGTCGGATTCAAGTTACTCTGATGCATGCAGCAGTACACACGTTCATGTTACTGAACAATCGAATCCACGTTTAGAAGAGATGAAGAGAAGGATGGAGGAATATGTTTTCAAAAAGGTGATGTCAACATGGTTTAAGATTCATGAGTTGCAGAGAGTGAGTAGAAGTGGTGCGATTCCTACTTTTGCTCAGGAAGCAACAGCAAGAAAGTATCTTGAACGTTTTGAAGTTAGGCATGTTACAGATTTGATTGAGGACAAATGTTTGTTGGAGGCGATGTTATGGAAGGAGTGGCATGTGGTTGATAAGATTTCTAAAACTAGGGCATTTTCTAGAATTCGAATTTATGAGATGAATGATTGGGTTAGGGATTGGCTAGATACAGTTGGTTCTATGATTTCTGCTGTAAACTGGGAACGGTGGTATTCTTAATGAATTATTATGTTCAATTTTTTGTGTTCTTATTTTCTGCAGATAATTCTTTTAGTGAAAGCAACATTAGTAATAATTTTAAGATAAATCAATTAAACCAAGAATATTGCGAAAGTAAGAAAACTTAGTCTCGGGTAATGGTTTGGTAAAGATGTCGGATGCTTGTTGTTCAGTTGATATATACTCCAGTCTAATGTCATTCTTCAAAGCATGATCTTTGATGAAGTGGTATCTGACATCTATGTGCTTTGTCCTTGAGTGGAGAACTGGATTATAAGTGATGGCAATTGTACTCGTGTTGTCACAAAATATGAGCGAATTATTTGTAATTACTCCATAATCTTTCAGTTGTTGCTGGATCCAGATCAGTTGTGCACAGCAACTACCAGCAGCAAGGTATTCTGCTTCAGTTGTTGAGGTAGCTATAGATGTCTGATTCTTGCTGAACCAAGAGATCAGTCTGTCTCATTGAAACTGACAAGATCCACTTGTACTTTTTCGATCAAGCTTACATCCTGCATATCTGCATATGAATATCCAACTAAATTGAAAGTAGAGTCTTTAGAATACCATAACCCAACATTTTGTGTGCCCTTAAGATATCTCAAAATTCTTTTAGCAGCTGAGAAATGTGATTGCTTAGGATTTGCTTGAAATCTAGCACACATACACACAGCAAATACAATATCAGGGCGACTGGCAGTTAGGTATAATAATGACCCAATTAAACCTCGGTATATTGTCGCCTCAACTGATATTCCCCCTTGATCAGTGTCCAATTTAACTGATGAGCTCATGGGAGTATTTGCAGCTGAACATGATTCCATGCCAAATATCTTCAGCAGCTCCTTTGTATATTTAGTCTGACTGATGAATATGCCAGTCTCCAGTTTCTTCACTTGCAGTCCAAGGAAGAATGTCAGTTCTCCCATCATGCTTATTTCGAATTTTCCTGCATCAACTTAGCAAATTTCTCGCATAATTTGGGGTTAGTTGACCCAAATATGATATCATCAACATAAATTTGAACTAATAAAATGTTATTATTCTTAGTAAATTTGAACAAGGTCTTATCAACTAATCCAACAGAAAAATCATGATCAGTTAGAAATTTTGAAAGAGTTTCGTACCAAGCTCTGGGAGCTTGTTTAAGACCAAATAATGCTTTGTTCAAATGATATACATGATCAGGAAAGTTGTGATTTACAAAACCTGGGGGTTGTTCAACATATACTTCCTCTTGCAATTGGCCATTTAGGAATGCACTTTTTACGTCCATCTGAAAGACCTTGAAATTCTTGTATGATGCACAGGCAAGAAACATTCTGATTGCTTCCAGTCTTGCAACTGGAGCATATGTCTCATCATAGTCAATTCTTTCTTCTTCTATGCATCCTTGTGCTACTAATCTTGCTTTGTTGCGTCCAACCGAACCATCTTCGTTCAGTTTGTTCCTGAAAACCCATTTTGTACCTATGACAGTTTTTGAAATTGGTCTTGGAACTAAGTTCCAGAGATTGTTATGAGTAAACTGATTTAGCTCTTCTTACATTGCATTTACCCAGTTAGGATCAGCAAGAGCTTCATCAGTTTTCTTTGGTTCTATTTGTGAAACAAAAGCTGAATAGATAAATAGATTTAGCATTTGATTGCGAGTTCTTACTGGATCAGATGGATTTCCTATTACCAATTCAGGTGGGTGTGATTTTCTCCATCTGTACTCAGTATTTGTTGTATCAGCAATTTCTTCAGCTGGTAACTGAATATCATCAGTTTGCTTTATCAACTGATCATTAGGAATGGCTTCTGATTCAGTTGATTGATCTGACACTTCTGGTTCGGGTGTTTGAAGAGTGTTTTGATTGTTATGATTGTCTTCTTCATTATCATCCTCCAAATTGATATCTGTCAGTTGATCAACTAGCTCAACTTGATCAGTTGGCTTATTAGTTAGTTCAGTTTCATCGAAGTCAACATGAGCAGAATCTTCAACATTTAGAGTTTTCTGGTTAAAGACTCTGTAAGCTATACTAACTGATGAGTATCCAAGAAATATTCCCTCTGCAGATTTAGCATCAAATGCTTTTAAATAATTTTTACCATTATCAAGGATAAAACATCTGCACCCGAATATTTTGAAATAAGTGATTATATTTTTTTCTTCAATGCCAGATCTCATATGGTGTTTTCATATGATTCTTATTAATCATTGATCTGTTCTGAGTATAACACGCAGTGTTTACTGCCTCTGCCCAAAACCTTTGAGGAATACCAGAATCAGCAAGCATTGTTCTAGCAGCTTCTTTAAGGGTCCGATTTCTTCTCTCAGCTACACCATTTTGCTGAGGAGTTCTAGCTGCTGAGAGCTCATGCTTGATACCAGCATTTTCTAAAAAATTTGAAAGAGTTTGATTGATAAATTTAGTTCCTCGATCTGATCTGATTCGATCAATTCCAACTGATTTTTTATTTAAAAGTCTTTTGAAAAGCTTGATCAGTTGTGCAACAGTTTGGTCTTTTGATTTGAGAAAGATAACCCAAGTAAATCTTGAAAAATCATCAACAATCACCAAGGTGTATTTCATTCCCCCTAAACTCATGACTGGTATAGGACCAAAGAGATCCATGTGTAATAGTTCTAAGCATCGAGATGAAGATTTACAGCCTTTGTTTTTAAAAGACGATTTTACTTGTTTTTCAAACTGACATGCTGAGCAAAGTTTTTCTTTTGAAAATTTTATTTTGGGCAAACCAGTTACAAGTTCATGTTTACTCAGATAGGCAATGGATTTAAAATTTAGGTGACTTAGTCTCTTGTGCCACAACCAGTTTTTAGATGATTTGGAAGCAATAAAACAAACTGGTGCATTAGTTTGATCATTTCAACTGACTTTATATGTGTTTCCACAACGTTTGCCAGTTAGTATGATTTAATCAGTTGAAGTTTTAACTGAGCATGAGTTTTTGTCAAAATGTACTGAAAATCCACTGTCGCATAATTGACTGATGCTGATCAAGTTATACTTCAGGTTTTCTACTAGTAGAACATCTTTAAAAGTAAAATTACCATGGATAAGCTTACCCTTACCCACAGTTCTACCTTTGGAATTGTCCCCGAAACTGATATTTGGACCACTGTGTTTGATCAGTTGAGATAGCACACTTCCATCTTCTGTCATATGTCGCGAGTATCCACTGTCCAAATACCATATTGAGTTTTTGTTTGTACCTGTTACCTGCAGTCACACACATAATATAATTTTGTACCCATATCTATTTGGGTCCTGAACTAATTAGTCCCTTAGGAACCCATACATGAATTAGTCTAACAGACTTTCCAGTAGCTGTATTCCAAATGGTTTTTCTCAGCTTTTGTGTGCTTGTGTAGTGTATGGATGATACAATATGAGTTTTAGCTTTATTCAACTGATTGTTCAGTCTATATCTCTTCTGAACTGGCTTGCAGTTATAGTAATTGGAATAGCCATTCGAATAGTTTTTGTAAAAGCTTTTTGGTGACTGACTACATGAATCAGTTACCACTTTTGGGCTATAACCAATACCATATCTTTTTCCCTTGTTCATACTTTCAGTTGACTTTTCAACCAGTTTACTTGGCTCTGATTGTTCTTGTACCATAACTGATTTGACAAAGTGAACGTATTTTCCTTTGATCATATTCAGTTTTGGTTGAGTATCATTGGTTGACATTTCATCTTGGTTACAGAACCCCAAACCAGTTTTATCAGTTACTGATTTTTGGGAGTTCTGTATATCAGTCAATGCGATAGATGATTTGTTCCACGACTGAATAAACTCAGTCTGTTTTGTGTTCTCAAGCATCAACTTCTGTATTAATGACTGATTTTTATTTCTTTCTGCTTTTAGCTCAGCAATTTCCCTTTTTAGACTGAACCATTCAACTAATTCATCAGTTTTGGTTTTATTGTATGTGGGATCAGTTTGCTTTGATTTGAATTTTTCAAATGATGATGCAAGTTTCTGATACTCTTCTACCATGTCATGTAATGTGAAAATGACTTCTTCTCGTGTAAATCAGTTGAACTAAAATCAAATACCTGTTGGTTAGATGACTCTTCTGCTGCATCATTAGCCATCAAGCACTTTACTTCCTCATCATCACTAGAACTGCATGATTTTTCTGGTTCTGACTCTTCACTGTCAGTTTCTGCCCATTTTGATTTGTTTTCTTCAGCTAAGAGTACTTCATGTTTCTTTCTAAAGAACTTTTTATCTTCTTTGGGTCTTCTTTTGTGTTCATATGATTTCTTTCTTCTATCAGTTGAGCCTTGAACATCCTTCTTAGGTTTAGGACAATCAGCAATAAAGTGGTCTGATTTGCCACAGTTGTAGCATGCATTTGATTCATCCTTGGCGTTGTTTCTTTGATATGGTTTCTGGAAGTTCTCTTGATTCTTTCTCATGAACCTTCCAAATTTTTTGATAAACAATGACATAGCATCGTTACTCAATTGATCAGCAGATTTTTCAACTGAAGTGATTTGTTCAATTCTGAAAGCGGCTAGAGCAGTTGTGGCTGCAGAAGTAGATGGTTCTCCTTCTCTGGTCAGCAGCTCAAATTCATAGGCTTTTAAATCACCAAATAGATCATGGAGTTCGATTTGGTTCAGATCTTTGGACTCCCTCATTGCCATGGTCTTGACATCCCATTCTTTGGGAAGACCTCTCATTACCTTTAGTGCAATTTTTTTTTGGTATACACTTTTCCAAGTGCATTTAGCTCATTGATGATACTACTTACTCTTTCATCATACTCGTGCATCGATTCTCCTGCTTTCATTTTGATGTTATCAAACTTTTGCACAGCAACAGAAAGTTTATTTTCTTTGGTTTGATCATTTCCTTCACACAGCTGAATCAGCTTTTCCCAAATTTCTTTGGTTGTTTTACACATCTTTATTTTGCTGAAAGTTACTTTGTCCAGCATTTTGTACAGAATGTCTTTAGCCACATTGTCAAGATTTGCTTTTCTTTTGTCTTCAGTTGTCCATTCATCTCTGGGCTTTTCTATTCTTTGTGGCGCCCCTTCTGTGATGGCAATTGCTGTATTTGCTTTTAGAATCTTCATGGGTCCATCAGTTATGACATACCACATGTCATCATCTTGTGCTGCTAAATGAGCTTGCATTCTAATTTTCCAATCATCGAATTCTTCTCTGGAGAACATAGGAATTTTGTTGAATGAAGTCATGCTAGCAAGTTTATATATCAAAAGTATTCAAGAACAAGATTCACCCGCTCTGATACCACTTGTTAAGATCGGTTAACGTATCAAAAGTGTTTAGAAAGGGGGGTTGAATAAACACTCACAATTAAAATTGATCTTTTAAAATTTTGAGTTCAGTTTTGTGACAAACTGATTCTCGGAATCTTGTTGATCAATATCAATCAGTTAAACTGAATCAGTTGCGGAAGGTAACTGACTGAAAGATAAAATACAAAAATAAAATGCGCAAGGGTTGTTTCTGGATGTTCGGAGATTTCAATTACTCCTACGTCACCCCTTCTATCACAAGGATAGGATATTCACTAAAAGACTTTGATCAAATAAAAGAATTGTACTGACCCACTTCAGCTTGGACTTAACACTGCCAAAAACTGAAACTCTTAGTATAACAGAATGTTCTCAGTGCTTAACTGATCTTAGCACTATCGAATTTCAATGATTATTACAACTTGCTTGTAAGCTCAAATTGTAGCCTTAACTGCTACGAATAAATCAAGTAAGAGGTGAGCTGAGATTTTGACAGAGTGACAGCAAGCTTTTTGAATAGTATTCACTTCGTTGTTGTTTTCAGCTGCTCTTCTGTCATATTTATATGCTTCTTTTCCAACGGTAACTTGAGATAAATTTGAATCTATGTATCCGTTGATTTCCACTTCATTATTCTTTGGACTTTGTTTGCGGTGTCTTAATTGCTTTAGCCGGAATGCGTTGTTCTAGGTAGTCTTGGTTGTGGTGCGGCGTTTCATATTCAGTTGTAATCTGTTATGTCTCTTTGTCGGTTGAAAGTTCTTTCCCGAGACATCTTCAGCTGAGAGATACTTAACTTTAAGGCATTCGGCTGGATGTATTAACTGATCAGTTTTCAACTGATCAGACAGTCGATTTCAGTTATTAAGTCCAATTGCTGAGTTCAGTTGGTTCGTATTTTCAGTTAGTTGATCAGTTTGTCAAACTCCAGAATTTAGTTTCCAACACAGTTGTATGCCAAACTCAGTAAGTGTGAGTTTTGGTTGGATCGAGGGTCTTCTTGGGTCATGTTATATCGAGAGATGGGATTTCTGTTGATCCAACGAAGGTCGAAGCCGTGTTACAGTGGTCTGCACCTACATCTGTACCAGAGATCCGTAGTTTCTTGGGTTTAGCAGGTTATTATCGTCGATTTATTGAGGGATTTTCAAAGATTGCTAGGCCTTTGACACAGTTCATGAAGCACCGACTGACGACTGCACCAGTGTTATCAATCCCTACAGAAACGAGAGGTTTGTTGTTTATACTGATGCATCATTACATGGTTTGGGATGTGTTTTGATGCAGGATCAACATGTTGTGGCAAATGCCTCGAGACAACTGAAACCACACGAAATCAGGTACCCCGTGCATGACTTGGAGTTAGAAGCCATTATCTTTGCCTTGAATATATGGCGACATTATTTATATGATACCTCGTTTACGATTTATACTGATCATAAGAGCTTGAGATTTCTGTTTAAACAGACAGAGTTGAATATGAGACAGAGACGATGGCTAGATTTGTTGAAGAATTATGATTTTGAGATTGAATATCATCCTGGTCGAACCAATCTTACAGCTAATGCATTGAGCCGCAAAGTGAGTTGTACTGTAGAGGATGTCAGTCGTTTATCATCTATGATGATGTCTTTTGTTCCTTGGGATATGATTTTGATATCTCGACGACTCCTATCAAGTTATCCACCTTATTAGCTAAACCTGATATATATGGTTGTATTCGTGATGCACAGATGATAGATGAGAGAGTGCAGCAATGGAAGGAGTTAGTTTCTCAGAAACAAGATACTCGTTTTAGAGTGGCTGATGATGGCAGTTTGAGGATGAATGATAGATGGGTAGTTCCTGATATATCTGAGTTGCGCCAAGGCCTGTTGCGGCATGCACATGGTAGTCGATATTCTATCCACCCTGGTGACAAGAAAATGTATAAGGATCTACGCTCTCAGTTTTGGTGGAAGGGAATGAAACGTGATGTGATTGATTTTGTACATCGATGTCTCAATTTTCAACAGATCAAAGCTGGGAGGAAAAGTCCGGGAAGTGAATTGAGGAGTTTAGAAGTACCGACTTTGAAATGGAAGCACATGTCGATGGATTTTGTGACTCATTTGCCAGAAAGCACTGGAACTATTGATGCTATTTGGGTGATCGTTGATCGATTGACGAAAATTGCACATTTTATACCGTATAGCATGAGTAGTATGAAAGTGATCGATTTTAGGTGCCCGAATGCGCAACAGAAGGTACAAAATTTTTGGTTTTTGCAAGAGAAAAATCGAGCACCTTAGTACTAGTGTGTAACATATACTAAACACAAAATGTCATACATAGGGTGTTAAGAAAATCTTTACCTATCAATCTTAAAAGATTGATGATGGCTCCAACTAAGGTGTAAGCACCTTAGCTCTTGAATGGCAAGAAGATCTACAAGCCTTCTCCTTACTTCAAAATTAAGCCCACCACTAACTAGCTAGAATTCTTCTTATTTTGCACTAGAAATATAAGAAGATTTTTCAAGGAGAAGTGATTTCTTTCCTCAACAATTGAAGAAGAAAATTGAGAGAAAAATGAGGGAAGATCTCTCTCAAAAATTTCGGGCAAGTGAGGAGTGAAGGGAGAGTGGAAGACTTTTCTTGGTTCTTGAAAAAGTTGAGTTAAGCATGTGCATGCCATGCCTTGGTTGTACAAAAAGTTGTCTCCCAACTCTTCACCTCCCTTGCATGCCTTTTTGAGTGGGCTTGTAACAATTACAAGGCCCATGGACTTTAATTTAATTGTCTCAAACATATTTGAGCCCAATTAAACTTTACTTGATTTTACTCAAGTCCACTAGTTAAATAATTATTTCCAATTTGGCACTACTATGCCCAATGTTATTTAATTAATTCAACACTTGAACTAATTTAATTATTTGGACTCTATTAGGCCCACTAGTGTTTAATTAATTCAACACTTGAATTAATTTAATTTAGTCCATAATAATGTTTATGAAAATCAAAATTTTCAAATACATTATTCACTTGGCCTACTTTTAATCTAGGAACACTTCCACAAATTAAAAGTTATATTTCTCTCATAAAAGTCATACTTCTAATTTTTTTCTTTACGCTTATAAACTCATTTATAAGCCGTTCAACATATTGAACTATTTTACTTCTCAACGGGATCTAGAAAGCTAGTACTTGTGTGGCCCTCAATGGTTCATTGATACAACTAGCCGTGGGTTCACATCTCCATGTGATTCGGACTAAACATGTCCTTATATGAGCATACCTTAATTGCTCCATTCTTACTTATCAACTCCTTGATAACAAGAACGTCAGAACTCAAGTCTGATAGTACCCAACCAACCATGTTAAACTCCTAGCAGCATCGCTTACATGATTCCCTAGGTATCAAATGATAGTGCCTGCAAGAACAATTCAATTATGGTTAGCGTACAGTACGGTCCCCTCAAATCATATATCCCGACCGATTCGACAACCATTGGTTTATCGAGAGTTGTCAATGAATTGGTACTATGTGTCATGTCGTAGTTGCATCGATGGTGTAATCTATGAAACCCCTTTCATAATTACCACTATACTCTGATCAGATATTTCAACTTACATATATATGAGAACACATAGGATATTCATACCCGAAGGTAAGCGGTGAATCCCCGACTACAATGTATCGACTCCTATATGTTTCGACAGAACACCCAACCTTGCCACCTGATGACCCCATGAGAGTCGGTAAACAAGTCAAAGTGTAATTCTAGCACATAGAGTCTCAATGTTGTCCCGGATCATAAGGATTAATGGTGTACAACCATAAACTAGGACTTTTCCACTCGATAAGTGAGAACCACTTGAAATGTCCTTTATGGAGGGTTGTTCAGTGCACTCTATCAGGAGCACCTATCTACATTCTCGGACATCACAATGTCCCCTACCAATGAAACATGGTACTCACATCGCAGATACTAGTCTCGAACTCGAGCGGCCTATATCCTCCTTAGTGGCGGCTGAATCGACTAGGAACTGTTTAGAATATACAGTATTCCAAATATGAGTTTCATGATACTCATCATATGAGCATCTCATATTCTTTCTACTATTTGTATATTCAAGGGCTTTATCTATGCAATTAGCATGGGTATACAGATAAAGATGTGCCAAAATAATAATTTCAAATATTATTAAAATAAAGACTGTTCATACATAGAGTGTCATTGTGAACACTCGGCCAACACTTGGCTCGACGGGCACCTACTTTAACAATCTCCCACTTGCACTAGAGCCAACTACCCATATGCTTCAAACCCATTGATTCGCGATGCTTCTCGAATAATGGTCAAGGTAAAGGCTTAGTTAGCGGATCAGCAACATTATCTGCGGAGCCGACTTTTTCAATCGTGACATCTCCTCTTTCCACGATCTCTTTGAGGATGTGGTACTTTCTCAATACGTGTTTGGACTTCTGATGAGACCTCAGCTCCTTTGCTTGAGCAATGGCCCCCATGTTGTCACGAAACACCGGGACAGGAGCAACTCCATTAGGAATGACGCCCAACTCCTGGACGAAATTCCTTATCCAAACAGCCTTCTTTGCTGCAGCTGATGCAGCAATATATTCTACCTCAATGGTGGAATCTGCTGTACTTTCTTGCTTGGAACTCTTCCAAGAGACAGCAGCACAATTGAGCATGAATATGAACCCAGAGGTTGACTTCGAGTCATCGATATCGCTTTGGAAGCTAGAGTCGGTATAGCCTTCCAATTTCAGTTCTCCACCCCCATAGACCAAGAACAACTTATTGGCCCTTCTCAAATACTTGAGGATGTCTTTCACAGCTTTCCAGTGTGGAAGACCAGGGTTGGATTGATATCTACTCACTACACTTAGTGCAAAAGCCACGTCAGGACGTGTAGATATCATCCCATACATGATGCTACCAATCGCAGATGCATAAGGAATGCTTGTCATCGCCGCTATCTCTGCATCAGTCTTGGGAGACATAGACTTAGATAGGATCACGCCATGACACATTGGTAGATGTCCTCTCTTGGACTCATCCATCGAGAACCGCTTCAAGATTGTATCAATGTATGTGGACTGGGTGAGACCAAGCAATCTTTTTGATCTATCTCTATAGATCTGTATTTCCAATACAAAAGATGCTTCACCCAAGTCCTGCATCGAGAACTTACTCGCTAACCATATCTTAGTTGATTGCAACATCCCTATATCATTCCCAATGAGTAGAATGTCAACAACATAAAGTACAAGGAATGTCACATCACTCTCACTGACCTTCTTGTACACACAGGGTTCCTCAGGATTCTTAGCAAAACCAAACTCTTTGATTGTACTATTGAATCTGAGGTTCCAACTCCTAGATGCCTGCATTAGACCATAAATAGATCTTTGAAGTTTGCATATCATATGCTCACTTCCGATAGATGTAAACCCTTCAAGTTGAGACATGTAAATCTCTTCCTTAATATCCCCATTAAGAAAGGCTGTCTTAATATCCATCTGCCATATCTCATAGTCATACCATGCAGCTATGGCTAGTAAAATCCTTATGGACTTGAACATTGCAACTGGAGAAAATGTTTCCTCAAAGTCAACTCCTTGTCTTTGATTATATCCTTTTGCCACCAATCGCGCCTTGAAGGTCAATACATTCCAATCCGCCCCAAGTTTCCTCTTGTAAATCCATTTACACCCCATGGGAACAATTCCCTCAGGTGGATCCACGAGATTCCACACTTGGTTCGAATGCATGGAATTCATCTCAGATTCCATCGTTTCAAGCCACTTGGATGAATCGGCATGAGATAACGCTTCCTTGAAGGTCCTTGGATCACATCCATGGCTAGGCTCATCATGGCCCTCTTCAAGAAGCAGACCATACCTCATAGGTGGTCTCGAGACTATCTCGGATCTTCTAGGAGCTTGTATCTCCTCTCTTGGCTCTTCGGGTGTGGGTTCTATAATTGTGGGTGTCTCTCGAACCTCTTCGAGTTCTATCATCTCCCCTTTTTATCCAATAGAAATTCCTTTTCCAAAAAGGTTGCATTCCTAGAAACAAACACCTTTGTTTCTTGGGGATGATAGAAGTAGTATCCAACTGAATTCTTTGGATAACCCACAAAGTAACATAAAATGGATCGACTATCCAATTTATCTCCCACTACCTGCTTCACATAAGTAGGGTACCCCCATATTCTAAGATAAGAATATTTGGGTGGCTTACCCATCCATATCTCATATGGTGTCTTGTCAACTGCCTTTGAATGGACATTGTTCAACAACAGTGCCGCTGTCTCAAGCGCATATCCCCAAAAGGATGGCGGCAACTCCGTGAACCCCATCATAGACCGAATCATGTCCATCAAAGTCCGGTTACGACGCTCTGAAACACCATTCAACTATGGTGTAGCGGGTGGAGTCCATTACAAGAGAATCCCATTCTCCCTAAGATACTCTTGGAACTCGGCACTCAAGTACTCACCACCTCGATCCGATCGAAGTGTTTTGATGCTTCGTCCCAATTGCTTCTCTACTTCACTTCTGAATTCTTTGAACCTTTCAAAGGCTTCAGACTTGTATTTCATCAAATACACATACCCATACCTCGAAAAGTCATCGGTAAAGGTAATGAAGTAGGCATGTCTATGCTTGGTGGTGATGCTAAGCGGACCGCACACATCGGTATGGATCAAATCCAATAACCCTTTGGCTCGCTCCACATGGCCCTTAAAGGGAATTTTGGTCATCTTTCCTTTTAGACAGGATTCACAAGTCGTGAGAGCATTAATATAAGACATATCAAACATGCCCACTCCCATTAGCTTGTTCATCATTCTTAGGGAAATATGTCCTAATCGAGCATGCCATAATTGTGCCGAATTTAGAGTATCTTGTTTGCGTTTGTTTGTTGTTATAGCTTGGACATTGTTAAGTGGAATATCTTCCAATTTTAAGGTGTAGAGATCGTTTTCAAGTTCTACAGTACCAATTAAACATTCATTCTTGTAAATATTGCAAACACCTTTGCTAAATAAACAAGAAAATCCATCTTTATCTAACATAGAAATGGAAATAATGTTCTTCACCAAGTCTGGTAAAAACAAAACATCTCTCAAAATCAACTTAAAATCATTGTTCAAATGCAAGTAAACATCTCCCACCGCCTTGGCAGCAACCTTTGCTCCATTGCCCATCCTCAAGAAGGTCTCACCTTCCCTGAGCCTCCTACTTCTTCCCATCGCCTGCAAATCATTACAGAGATATAAGCCACAGCCGGTATCCAATACCCAAGAAGTAGAGTTAATTGAAATGTTTACTTCAATATAGAACATACCGTTTCCAGAACTCTTCTGGGCAAGATATTCCCTGCAGTTACGCCTCCAATGTCCAGGCTTCTTGCAGTGATGACAGATGTCAACAGTCTTGTCAGCCTTCACTGGTATGGCTGCCACAACGGGACCCGGAGTCTGCCTCTTCAAGGGCACGTTCTTCTTGGGACGTTAGAAAGAACGCTTCTTTCCCTTCCTAGGTGGACCGGTCTTCGTACCAGATGAAGACCCCACAAAATAAACCGGCTTCTCTTTCTTGATAGTGGACTCAAAAGTCACAAGCATATTAACCAAATCCTCAAGGGTCGGCTCCATCTTGTTCATGTTGAAGTTCAACCCAAAAGGATCAAATGAGCTAGGCAATGACAACAGCAACACGTCGGTGGTCAGCTCCGAAGGCAATATCAAATCCATGCCAACGAGCTTGTCCACAAGCCCAATCATCTTCAGGCATGCTCATGGACCGAGGCCCCATCTCGCATGCGCATAATGATCAGCTCCTTGACGGTAGCATGCCTAAGAGGTCGAGTCTGCTCACCAAAGAGCTCCTTGAGGTGCATATGAATGTCAGCAGCATTCTTTGCATCCTCAAAACGCCTCTGCAGCTCATCATTCATAGAAGCCTGCATATAACAATTGGCCTTCAAGTCATGGTCAAACCAATCCTTGTAGGTCTGCAATTCCTCAGGAGTGCAGTCAGTCGGAGCCTTATCAGGGGGCGACTCAGTCAGTGTATATGCAATCTTTTCTGAGTTCAAGATGATTTTCAGATTTCTTAGCCAAGTGATGTAATTAGGTCCGGTTAATAGGTGTTTTTCGAGTATGGCGGAAAGCGGATTGCGAATTGAAGACATTGTCAAATTTTGTACTGAAAAGTAAAACAAATAAATGTTAATGACTATTTTAAAATATTTAGTAAGATATAAAGTATGGATTTTTACTTTATAAATTTTCGCTCCCACGGTTTTGACATTTTCACTACCCTCTAGTGAAAACGGGAAACTCCTTTCCTCAGTAGGTACATAAGGTCCAATTAGCGAATTATGATCCCGAATAATATCAGCCAATCATAATCCCTAAAAGGTAGTTTCCAATTGCATCACAATGCAACTCTCTACGTAAACTTTTGTCTCACGTTTGATTAGGACCCAATAATATGACGTCGTTCATCTTCACGTGTCAAGCCTTACCCATCGATGTTGAACCTTAATGGACGGTCGCCATGAGTTCCCCCAATAATATGAGTCGAAATCATGGGAGTTTCACGTAGTTCACATCACCATGTCAATGGATGTCACAGCTTTCCGGCACCCAGGGCCCCCCCAATAATATGAGCCGATCCCCGAGTACGGGTAGCGTTCATCATTCACCCATTGTCGATGGAAGACATGGAAATTATAAACAAATTTATAATTCCCCTTTTCGGGCTTGATATTAATTTTGAATCTTATTCAAAATGAGGGTTTTTTAATTTAGAAATGTCTCATCATTAATTTTATTTAAAAGCTCGGCATGTTTGATCGTATGTTTGCCGGATTCATGCAACTCTGTTATTATTATAATAATAATAACGCACATACTCATTATTTATAACATATCATGCATATATTATAAACAGTAAACAATCAAGGATGATCAATCGCCCCAATACTAATGGCCCGTGTGAGCTAAAGACGGGCCTAGGTCCAATCCTAGGGTAATGTAAGGGATGCAAATGCAACTATTACATTAGCTTCCAATATTTACTTGTCTTCGATCTTCATAATCATCATGGCCACCATCTTCCAATCTTGATCATCCACTATACTAATATTTACAAATAAATATCCATGACAAATAGGGATACATCTCATGGGGGTGGGAACGGGCCATAAACCAAGCCCACTTTAAATTTGATAATTATTACAATCATTCAACACAAAATATCCTAGCATACACCTAGAAAATTGGGCTTGGGCTTTTGATCATCCTTCATGCATAATATCACATATCATACACCATCAATTAATTATCACAATAATTAATTGATCCAATATTATATATTTTGAACCAATCACTAACCGCCACGATTATAAACTAAATTAACAAAGTATACAAACACCTTTGTCTACTTTCCAATTAATTTATTTATAACCGAATTTCTTGTAAATCACAATTTACTATAAATAATTAAATTCCAACTTCAATTATTTATTTTATGAGAAAATATTTACAACTTTTGTAATATTAAACTTAAGGGCCCAAAAACTCATTTTTACTAAAAACATTTTGGCCCATTTAAAATTCACAAATATGTTAGCCATCCAATGGCCCAACAACTCATGGCCCATGAAACTTTGATATTTCAAAACACCTTTTGAAAACCCTAGTCGTCATCACCGTCGCCGGAGCTCCGTCGCCAGATTCCGGCCAACAAAAAAATTTTTTTTATTTTTTTTATTTTGAGGGGGACGTTCGGGCAGCCCCTCAGGCTGCCCTTGCTGCACAAAATGGGCAGCTCGAGCTGCCCGAAACGAGCAGCAACATGCTGCCCGAAATATGCCCCAAAAATGCCTTGATTTTGTTGCAAAAATTTCATCTCATGAGGTTAGAAATCGACCTCAATATAATATTATGTATATGCTACACAAAACTAGTACCCTTAGCTCATGATACCACTTGAAAGGGATCGATTTTAGGTGCCCGAATGCGCAACGAAAAGTACAAAATTTTCGGTTTTTGCAAGAGAAAAATCGAGTACCTTAGTACTAGTGTGTAACATATACTAAACACAAAATGTCATACATAGGGTGTTAAGAAAATCTTTACCTATCAATCTTAAAAGATTGATGATGGCTCCAACTAAGGTGTAAACACCTTAGCTCTTGAATGGCAAGAAGATCTACAAGCCTCCTCCTTACTTCAAAATTAGGCCCACCACTAACTAGCTATAACCCTTCTTATTTTGCACTAGAAAAATAAGAAGATTTTTCAAGGAGAAGTGATTTCTTTCCTCAACAATTGAAGAAGAAAATTGAGAGAAAAATGAGGGAGGATCTCTCTCAAAAATTTCGGCCAAGTGAGGAGTGAAGGGAGAGTGGAAGACTTTTCTTGGTCTTTGAAAAAATTGAGTTAAGCATGTGCATGCCTGCCTTGGTTGTACAAAAAGTTGTCTCCCAACTCTTCACCTCCCTTGCATGCCTTTTTGAGTGGACTTGTAACAATTACAAGGCCCATGGACTTTAATTTAATTGTCTTAAACATATTTGAGCCCAATTAAACTTTACTTGATTTTACTCAAGTCCACTAGTTAAATAATTATTTCCAATTGGGCTCTACTAGGCCCAATGTTATTTAATTAATTCAACACTTGAACTAATTTAATTATTTGGACTCTATTAAGCCCACTATTGTTTAATTAATTCAACACTTGAATTAATTTAATTTAGTACATAATAATGTTTATGAAAATCAAAATTTTCAAATACATTAGTCACTTGGCCTACTTTTAATCTAGGAACACTTCCACAAATTAAAAGTTATATTTCTCTCATAGAAGTCATACTTCTAATTTTTTTTCTTTACGCTTATAAACTCATTTATAAGCCGTTCAACACATTGAACTATTTTACTTCTCAACGGGATCTAGAAAGCTAGTACTTGTGTGGCCCTCAATGGTTCATTGATAAAACTAGCCGTGGGTTCACATCTCCATGTGATTCGGACTAAACATTTCCTTATATGAGCATACCCTAATTGCTCCATTCTTGCTTATCAACTCCTTGATAACAAGAACGTCAGAACTCAAGTCTGATAGTACCCAACCAACAATGTTAAACGCCTAGCAGCATCGCTTACATGACTCCCTAGGTATCAAATGATAGTGCCTGCAAGAACCATTCAATTATGGTTAGTGTACAGTACAGTCCCTTCAACTCATATATCCCGACCGATTCGACAACCATTGGTTTATCGAGAGTTGTCAATGAATCGATACTATGTGTCATGTCGTAGTTGTATCGATGGTGTAATCTATGAAACCCCTTTCATAATTACCACCATACTCTGATCAGAGATTTCAACCTACATACACATGAGAACACATAGGATATCCATACCCGATGGTAAGCGGTGAATCCCCGACTACAATGCATCGACTCCTATATGTTTCGACAGAACACCCAACCTTGCCACCTGATGACCCCATGAGAGTCGGTAAACAAGTCAAAGTGTAATTCTAGCACATAGAGTCTCAATGTTGTCCCGGATCATAAGGACTAATGGTGTACAACCATAAACTAGGACTTTTCCACTCGATAAGTGAGAACAACTTGGAATGTCCTTTATGGAGGGTTGTTCAGTGTACTCTACCAGGAGCACCTATCTACATGCTCGGACATCACAATGTCCCCTACCATTGAAACATGGTACTCACATTGCAGATACTAGTCTCGAACTCGAGCGACCTATATCCTCCTTAGTGGGGGCTGAATCGACTAGGAACTATTTAGAATATACAGTATTCCAAATATGAGTTTCATGATACGCATCATATGAGCATCTCATATTCTTTCTACTATTTGTATATTCAAGGGCTTTATCTATGCAACTAGCATGTGTATACAGATAAAGATGTGTCAAAATAATAATTTCAAATATTATTAAAATAAAGACTGTTCATACATATAGTTTCATTGTGAACACTCGGCCAACACTTGGCTCGACGGGCACCTACTCTAACATAGTACGTATTTGACGATGGCACAGTTGTATATACGAGAGATTGTACGGTTGCATGGGATTCCAGTGTCTATTATATCTGATATTGATCCTCGATTTACTTCTCATTTTTGGGAACGATTGCAAACTGCGATGGGGACAGAGTTGAGATTGAGTACAGCTTATCATCCTCAGACAGATGGTCAGACTGAGCGTACTATTCAGACGCTGGAGTATATGTTGCATGCTTATGTTATGGATTTTAAATCTAGTTGGCAGTCATCTATTCCATTGGTAGAGTTTGCGTATAACAATAGTTATCAGAGTAATATTCAGATGGCTCCATTTGAGGCATTGTATGGGAGACGTTGTAGATCTCCGTTATACTGGGATGATGTTGATCGAGCTGCAGTTACCGGTCCTGATATGATTCATGTGATGGAACAGAAAGTAAAGTTGATACAACAACGATTGAAAGCAGCTCAAGATAGACAGGCCGCCTATGCAAATAAAAGACGAAGACCCTTAGAGTTTCAGCAAGGTGATCGAGTATTTTTGAAAGTTTCTCCTTTTCGTGGCACAGTGCGATTTAGTATGAACGGAAAGTTGGCACCGAGATATGTTGGCCGGTATGAGATATTACAGCGGATAGGCACTTTGGCTTATCGATTGGCTCTACCTCCATCTTTATATGGTATTCATGATGTCTTTCATGCGTCGATGTTGCGGAAGTATGAGCCAGACCCGTCACATGTGTTGGATATTTCTGAGGTTCAGTTAGATCCTGATGTGTCTTATGTTGAGAGACCAGTTTGTATTTTGGATCGATCTGAAAGGAAGCTTCGTAGTAAGCTTATACCGATTGTGAAGGTTCAGTGGGAGCATAGAGGTGTCGAAGAGGCCACTTGGGAGACAGAGCGGCATATGAGGGAGCTCTACGCTTACTTATTCTGATGGTATGACGTATCTTTATTTATGCATGTTATTACTGTTGTTGAATAATTCCAGGGTCGAAATTCATTTAAGGGGGGTAGAAATGTAATGCTTGAAGTAAATATCACAATTTGTTGATTTAGTAATATGAGATTACTAAATAATTAATTAATTTTGAAGAATGAAATATGACATATTTTTGTCATATGAAGTCCAAATGATTTGAAATTTGGATATAACGTAGAAAACTCAAAGATTTAGAAGTTTCATGTTTTGAGTTTTGAGAAATTTGGTCGTTTGACTGGTCCAAAAATATATACCGGTGTTAAAATGTTAAATATTATATATTATCTTATATTATATTATTTAATTAATATAATATAATATAAAATAAAAATAAAAAAAAATATTTGAAGCGGTGGAATTGATGAATTTCATCCGCAAGAACAGAAGGCAACGAAGACGCGAGGTGAGAGGGAAAGAAAGTTCCGATTTTTCTTTTTAATTTTTGCGATTTATCGGTTTATCCAATCGACGAATCGACTTCAGTTCTGGGATCTTTGACACGAGGTCTTAGATTTGAGGTATATATTTTATAGTTTTTGTGGTGTTTGAAATTCGTCGATTTCTGGAATAAATCTGTTAAATTGTTAAATCATACTGAAATTGAAGATTGTTGAATATTGTATGATTTTAACGAAGTAGAGAAGATTATAGTGGTGTTATTTTGAATTATTCCTAATTTATTATAATTAAGGATTTTTAATCGTTGGATTGAGATTGGAGAGTTGTTTGTCAGTTGTTATTAATTCTGATTATATATTCGGAGTCTACGAAGTATAGGCTACACGTTGCTATAAAGTTTTCGTAATTTGATGGATGTTGTAAAATAGCATAATATTTGAAGTTAATTAATTAGGGTGTATTTGATGGTAGTATTCTGAATAAAAAACACAAGAATATTAAATTGTTGAACAATACGAATTTATAATCGAGTTTTATATTTTGTTGAATTAATTGTTATTGGGCTATTTGATGTTATATGTTGAGGTTGTTATGATTGTGTTGATACGGTGACAATGATCTGATATTGTTGTTGAATTATTTAGATACATCACAAGCCTCAGGATCAAAGAAATAGCCAGATTTTATATATACTCGATTATCTGGTACGTGTTGACGTACGAGCATATGTTGTTATTGTTTAGTATTGATGAATACTATTGCGTTGAACGATGATAAATCACCGGAATTGGGTGATTTGATATTATATTTGTTGTTGTTTATTATTGTTGATATTGTTGACTATTGTTGTTGGGAGACGTCTCGTTGATGTTGTCACGTTGAGGTTGTTCATTCAACGATATTGCTGTCGTCGGAGTTGGGGTGCGACGTATCGTTGATGTTGTTGTTCGTTCGACGATATTGCTGTCGCCGGTGTTGGGGTGCGACGTATCGTCGATGTTGTTATTCGTTCGACGATATTGCTGTCGCCGGAGTTGGGGTGCGGCGTATCGTCGATGTTATTGCTGCATTGTGATGTTGTTGAGGTTGTTGTTGGCTTGATTGTCCAGAGACAGCAAAGGGGGTATTTCTGTTATCATTCCAGTTATATTTTATATTGTTGATAATATAACTGTTATGTATTTCGATGATAATTGTTGTGTATGCTCACCATTTGAGGGTTGTTTCTGTTGGGCAGGTTACAGGACTATGCGTGAGACAGGATAGTGATGAAGAACTAGGCGTGTCTAGTGAAACAGTCCTGTAGTTAATAGTAAATAGAGACAGTATGGTTCATTTTCTTATTTAAGTTGTAGGTGTGTATTTATTATATTGTTTCTGCTATACTGATGTAGATATTGTGGTGATTGCACTATTTTGTCGTATATGCATTATATTATTACGTCGTCGAAAAGAAAATTTTTATGCATATGACGTCACATGTTGTATGATTACGTGGCGAGGTTTGGACGCCACGGATAGACCATGAGACATTAGGAGATATCCTCTCCTGGACTCCTCCATAGACAAACTGTTCAGTATGGTATCGATATATGTGGATTCGGTGAGCCCTTGCATCCTCTTTGATCTATCCCTATAGATCTATATTCCTAATACATATGATGTTCACCCATATCCTTCATGGAGAACTTACCAGCTAACCATACTTTAGCTGACTGCAACATCTCTACATCATTCCCAATGAGTAGTATGTTATCAACATAAAGCACTAGGAATGTCATTGCACTCCCACTAATCTTCTTGTATACACAATGTTCCTCAGGATTTTTGGCAAAATCAAACACTTCGATAGTGTTGTCAAATTTGAGGTTCCAGCTCCTCGATGCCTGTTTGATTCCATAAATGGATCTCTGAAGTCTGCATACTTTATGCTAACTTCCTACTGATGTGAATCCTTGATGTTGAGATATGTAAATGTAATGCCCGAGATTTTATACCGTGTTAAATTACGATTATTGATTTTTAATCGAGATAATTATGAAAGGGCTAACCGAGACACGAAATGAGATCGCGTGTAAAAATTGATGTGCGAGGACAGTAGCATCGGCGCACATGCGCGACCGGATGCGCGCACATGCGCCAAACAGGCAGAAGACCTCGCGCATATGCGCGGAAGATGTCGCGCATATGCGCGAAGCCTATGCGAGTAACTCCAGAGAGTCTCGCGCATATGCGCGGATATGAGTCACGCATATGCGCGAGGCGATGTACAGGGTATGCGCGAGTAGTCCTGTAGCCAAAGTTTTGAGACAGAACCTTTGGCGCATATGCGCGGAGTTGAGGCGTGCATATGCGCCAGCAGTTGTGAAGCAACGCATCGAGACCAGTAGGTCTCGCGCATATGCGCCGGTTGGGGTCGCGCATATGCGCGAGACATGCAAATTGAGGAGTCGCCACGTTTCTTGATTCATGCATGTGTGTATATATATATATATGTAAATGGACGAAATACTTACATTCAGTTATCCGAGGAAGCTTCAGGAAAAAGGCTTTGTCCGTGATTTTCGAAATTGATTTACGAGCGAACCGTCCGTCTGATTTTGAATCCGACTTCAGTACTGTGTTCCTATCAACGCAGGCTACAATTGGACGTAAGTTTTGTTATGTTTAGACATGTTCTGAAATTATGATGTTGTCAGAATTAAATGGAATTCATATATGATGTTCTTGACATGTTAGACATCATAGAATCGAAGTCAGATTAGAGAATAGACTGTTTATGAAATTGTTATGAATTTCAAAGTTGATTTAGTTGAAATTCTATATCAGAGTTGTGATATTATTCAGATTTTGAGTTGACGGATACTGATTATGAGTTCTGGTATTATATCTGTGATGTTGAGATTGACGGGGTATCAAGAGTGTACTGTTATGCTGTCGAAACATCAATAGATTGATATTGATCAGATTCAGTAATGATTTCGATTGTATCGTGATATCGTTGATATGAATTAGATTGTGCCTTGTTCAGATATGGATCAGATTATGTATTGATTTGAGTATTGATCAGAACAAATCTTGAATTTATTTATATACTGATATTGTATTTATCCGATTGTCATTGCCAGACTGGGTATGGACAGATTGGAATACGAGACTTTGTCTTCAGCAGATCATGAAGAGAAAGGTATAAATAAATGTTGATTCGGGATTGCACAACTCGAGTTAGGTTCGACTTGAGTTTCCCAAAATCACATACTTTATTTTATTGCATTGATATTTGCAGATTATCAGATTGATATGTTTAGTCTATTGAATTATAGCAGAGCCAGAGTTTGAGTCTAGGGCAGATCAGCCTAGCTAGGGCAGAACCGCCGAGTCTTTGTCAGAACCGCATAGACTCTAGACTTACGGTGTATCGATGAGCTTAGATGTAGATCGACGTCTATTGTAGACATTCGATACAGCATACCAAAGTCTAAATTAGATCGGGATCCCTAGATTAAAATGAGAGATGAGTCGAGTCTTAGATATTGAGACTAAAATTTGATTTACAGATCCGTATTGATTTATGTTTCGTAGATTACGATTCATGTTTTATTTACAGACTAGTATTAATACATGTTGTTTGATTATGCTACATGTGATAAGATATAATTCATGCTTTTATGTTAATTCAGTTAACAGCATGTATACATTATTTATACTGGGATTTATTCTCACCGGAGTTATCCGGCTGTTGTCTTGTTTGTATGTGTGCATGACAGCAGGTGGGGCAGGATCAGGGTCAAGAGGATGATGAGAGATCGAGATTAGAGTGGTAATTCCGGACTTGGATGTAGACTTGGCTTAATACTGGAAATTAGTAGTTGAACCTTAGACTAGTTTGAATAATTGTTGTACATTATTGTACTTTTATACTGAGATGTATATTAGTTAAATTACATTACTCCGCACTTATATTTTAAAAAAAGAAAAATTTTTAGACCCTGTTTATCTTAATTGATAATTAAATACCAAAGATGATTAAGAAGATGATTAGCGTCCGGGTCCCCAGAACAGGTGGTATCAGAGCCAGGTTCCTTTAGACAGAGATAGAAGAGAATGAGCGGGGTTGATTGAGTTTTCTTTCCTTGCATGTGATTGCTAGGATGAGATTTATTTTAATGTTGATTTACATTGTGTATGCTAGCATGAGATTATGTTTTACTGCTTTGAAATACATGGTTACCTGAGTATCTGATTTGAGTTGGTATTATGTATTATTGATTATGAATCAGATCTGATTCATGATCAGCAGTAAGATGATCAGAGAAAGATTGAAACAGATTTGTAGTATTTGAGTACTAATGTTTTGATAAGCAGATATACCTCCACGGAGAATTCCAGAAAGGGGTAGTACTCCGACTGAACAGATAGATGTATCAGAAACTCAGATAGAAATACAGTTGAAAGAGTTTCAGTTATTTCAGCCGCCGATTCTGAGTGGTATCGAGACGTCTGAAGATTGTGAGAACTGGTTTGATGACATAGAAATATTGTTTGATTTACTTGATTATTCAGATGAGCAGAGAATTAAACTGATATTCCACCAGTTACGAGAGACTGCCAGGAGTTGGTGGATTACAAGTAAAAGAATGTTAGAACAGAGAGGTACAGTGATTTCGTGGGAAATATTCAGAACTGAATTTTATCGAAGATTTTTCTCAGTTTCGTACCGAGAGGACAAGAAAGCAGAGTTTGAGAATTTGAGACAAGGTCAACTAGATATTGAAGAATATGTTGCTAAATTCTCTACTCTACTGCGTTTTGCTCCTAATATAATTGGGAATGATGAAGCTGTAGCGGATCAGTTCATCAGAGGATTCAACTCGGAGATAGTTGCATTGATGAATATGCAACGACCTTATCATTTTGCTGATGCCTTGAGTAAAGCGAAGAGAGCGGAGGCGAGTCTGATTAGACAACTAAAAAGGGTGTGTGTGATGCAACCCCAGACACAGCAATCCCCTCTCCGATTTGATCGCGGCTGCACGAGTGGAAAGCAAGATTTGCTGAAAGCTCGAAAGAAGCCATTCCAGAAGTTAGGGAGCGGACTGAGCGGTTCAACTAGCTCCAGTGGTTCCAGCCCAAGTTATACCGGAGTGTATTGCAGGATTTGCGGAGGGAGACATTCCACGGAGCAATGCCAGGGAGTGACTGGTAGTTGTCGTATCTGCCGACAGCCGGGACACTTTGCTAGAGTTTGTCCCAAGAGAGATTCCCGAAGATTTCAGGGATCAGGACCATCTGGTGGTAGTGACCGAGGAACAGACCCAAGAAGCACTTGATGATATAGTGGCAGGTACTGTTACTTTATGATTATATTGCATATGTATTGATATATACTAATGCATTTCCTATGATTATCTTTGACTGAGTTGCATTGATATATATGGTATCTGTTGGGTCTGTATTGCTGTAGTATTAATCTTTGTACCTTTTGGGAAAGAAAAATTTATATCAGAGATTTCTGTGATATATTGTATACTACCGTAAGATGAAAATGAGATCGAGTTAAATTATGATGTACTTGTGTTTTCTGATTTGATTGCATTATTGATATTAATATGCTGAACAAGTACAGAACTATTATAGATTCCTTTTAGGAGAGTATAAGATTCAGACCAGATATGGCTGATGAGTAGAGATTTCACGGTAAGGATTCTAGATTCAGAATTCCTTTGATATTTGTGTTGTCTAGGGACTCGATTGTTACAGAAAGGAGCAGATGGCATCCATATATATTCAGTAGACATACTGAAATCGAGTCTAGCATTGGCAGATTTGCCAATGATGTACGAGTTGGCTGATGTTTGCCCAAATAAGATTTCAGATTTGCTTTATATCAGAAAGATAGATTTCAGAATTGAATTGAGACCAGGTACTGTTTATTGTTTAAGAATTCAGTACAGAATGATATTAAATGTACAGAATGACACTGAATGAATTGAAAGAATTGAAAGATCAGTAGAAGAGTACCGACCAGGAGTTAAATCTGATTTAGTGTTTCTCTTTGGCATATTTCAGTATGTTCAGAGATATTCTGATGATTTCATGCTCGTTGTATCTATGATATTTTGATATATTCGCAGCATCTGATTGATTGAATCGAATAACTGAAGATTGAATGGGATATTCTGAGAAATGTGATTATTGTATACAGAAATTTTTCAGATATGAATTCAGCTTGAAACAGATTGTAATCAGAGAATGCGATATCTGAAGTTAGTATACCGATTGTTCTTGACACAGTTAGAATTGTGATCAGTGACTGAGAATAATACCGATATCAGAAAGATCAGAAATTTCAGAAATGTCAGAAATGTCAGAAATTTATTTTTGGTCTGAATTGACAGATTATCTTATACGATTGTTACTTTGTGTCTGCCTGAGTAACGTTATAGTTTTACAGCAGTATTTAATACAGATCATTGTGAACCGTTGAGATTATATACAGTTCAATCCGAATCAGAGTTGAATTCGAGAATTTCGGCAGTTCAGAGATTTAATCAGAATGTTCAGAACTTAATTTCAATAATCAGAACAGAGCATCGATCAGAGTGACAGATATGTGATTTTACTGTGTGAGAATGATTATCTTGTGATGTCAAATATTTCAGAATTGTACAACAGAATTTGATATCGATAGTCAGAAGCGAATACCAGGTAGGTATTTTTCTTTCATTTATATTATTAACTGATTGTTTATACCCAATAGTTCGAATCTGAAATGACAGATGGTGTCAGAAACACACAGTAGTAGATTCAGTTTTCAGTTGGTGACTGTAAATGTATGATAATTCGAACAGATAATGTTGATATAGATAGATTAAATCAGTCATGATAGAATTATACTGAAATGTTGGCAGAACTTGTACTGAAATGTCTGAATTGCCAATAAATGAAGACAGAAAGATAGAAATCAAAAGATTTATTGCAGAATTTGTATATTTCTGACTAGACATGGGAAGTATACTTCGATGAATTTCGTAATGAGATCACTACAATACTTTCCAGATTGAGATGTAATATGATTGTGATTGACAGATTGTTCAATCTATATCTATTAGTTTGTACCAGATAACGTACAAACATGACCAAATGACACAGGTCGATGTCAGAAAAGTGGTCATAATAACTAGAATGCCGAAGTAGAGTATATCAGATCGTGATTTTGCTTAATTTTGTGCTTTTGGCAGAATTGTTAGCATGATTTTATCTATGGTTTATAGATTGACAGATAGTTGGAGTGAACTATCTAGATACTGGAGGATATCCGGGAACTGTAGTGCTGGATTTTAGCACTAGTGACCTGATGTCTTGTCACTTTATGAATTACTGTATGATGATAGCTATCAACTAAGTATTGAGATAGCCACAGATAAGACATTGTACAGTAAGTACTGCAGATTTCCGCTGAATGGGAATGATATTACGGTGATATCTGAGATTAAATTTGATAAAAGCAGAAATCTTATAAAGAAAATGAAGTTGATTCAAAAAAGGATGAACACCAGCTTCGAATGAACCGACTTAATATGCCGACGTCGGATGGTGACGATTGGTATTTAAAGCCGAAGATTGAGTAAATCCTTGACTGGGATAAACAGATTTGATAACAGCTGATGATATTGATTTGGTATGAGCTGTTGATTGGTATATACGGATGTTGTATAGCCAGTATTTGCAAGTAATTTTATCAGAATGGTTTGATAGAATGAATTTTCTGAAGTAATCTCTATTATAGATTCCTTCATTACCTGATTTGATTGTACGTGATTTCAAGGACGAAATCATATCTTAGAGGGGGAGAAATGTAATGCCCGAGATTTTATACCGTGTTAAATTACGATTATTGATTTTTAATCGAGATAATTATGAAAGGGCTAACCGAGACACGAAATGAGATCGCGTGTGAAAATTGATGTGCGAGGACAGTAGCATCGGCGCACATGCGCGACCGGATGCGAGCACATGCGCCAAACAGGCAGAAGATCTCGCGCATATGCGCGGAAGATGTCGCGCATATGCGCGAAGCCTATGCGAGTAACTCCAGAGAGTCTCGCGCATATGCGCGGATATGAGTCGCACATATGCGCGAGGCGATGTACAGGGTACGCGCGAGTAGTCCTGTAGCCAAAGTTTTGAGACAGAACCTTTGGCGCATATGCGCGGAGTTGAGCCGCGCATATGCGCCAGCAGTTGTGAAGCAGCGCATCGAGACCAGTAGGTCTCGCGCATATGCGCCGGTTGGGATCGCGCATATGCGCGAGACATGCAGATTGAGGAGTCGCCACGTTTCTTGATTCATGCATGTGTATATATATATATATATGTAAATGGACGAAATATTTACATTCAGTTATCCGAGGAAGCTTCAGGGAAAAGGCTTCGTCCGTGATTTTTGAAATTGATTTACGAGCGAACCGTCCGTCTGATTTTGAATCCGACTTCAGTACTGTGTTCCTATCAATGCAGGCTACAACTGGACGTAAGTTTTGTTACGTTTAGACATGTTCTAAAATTATGATGTTGTTAGAATTAAATGGAATTCATATATGATGTTCTTGACATGTTAGACATCATAGAATCGAAGTCAGATTAAAGAATAGACTGTTTATGAAATTGTTATGAATTTCAAAGTTGATTTAGTTGAAATTCTATATCAGAGTTGTGTCATTATTCAGATTTTGAATTGTACGGATACTGATTATGAGTTCTGGTATTATATCTGTGATGTTGAGATTGACGGGGTATCAAGACTGTATTGTTATGCTGTCGAAACATCAATAGATTGATATTGATCAGATTCAGTAATGATTTCGATTGTATCGTGATATCGTTGATATGAATTAGATTGTGCCTTGTTCAGATATGGATCAGATTATGTATTGATTTGAGTATTGATCAGAACAAATCTTGAATTTATTTATATACTGATATTGTATTTATCCGATTGTCATTGCCAGACTGGGTATGGACAGATTGGAATACGAGACTTTGTCTTCAGCAGATCATGAAGAGAAAGGTATAAATAAATGTTGATTCGGGATTGCACAACTCGAGTTAGGTTCGACTTGAGTTTCCCAAAATCACATACTTTATTTTATTGCATTGATATTTGCAGATTATCAGATTGATATGTTTAGTCTATTGAATTATAGCAGAGCCAGAGTTTGAGTCTAGGGCAGATCAGCCTAGCTAGGGCAGAACCGCCGAGTCTTTGTCAGAACCGCATAGACTCTAGACTTACGGTGTATCGATGAGCTTAGATGTAGATCGACGTCTATTGTAGACATTCGATACAGCATACCAAAGTCTAAATTAGATCGGGATCCCTATATTAAAATGAGAGATGAGTCGAGTCTTAGATATTGAGACTAGAATTTGATTTACAGATCCGTATTGATTTATGTTTCGTCGATTACGATTCATGTTTTATTTACAGACTAGTATTGATACATGTTGTTTGATTATGCTACATGTGATAAGATATAATTCATGCTTTTTTGTTAATTCAGTTAATTGCATGTATACATTATTTATACTGTGATTTATTCTCACCGGAGTTATCCGGCTGTTGTCTTGTTTGTATGTGTGCATGACAACAGGTGGGGCAGGATCAGGGTCAAGAAGATGATGAGAGATCGAGATTAGAGTGGTGATTCCGGACTTGGATGTATACTTGGTTTAATACTGGAAATTAGTAGTTGAACCTTAGACTAGTTTGAATAATTGTTGTACATTATTGTACTTTTATACTGAGATGTATATTAGTTAAATTCCATTACGCTCCGCACTTATATTTTAAAAAAAGAAAAATTTTTAGACCCTGTTTATCTTAATTGATAATTAAATCCCAAAGATGATTAAGAAGATGATTAGCGTCCGGGTCCCCACAGTAAATCTCTTACTTCATATCCTCATTAAGGATCACTGTCTTCACATCCATTTGTCATATTTCATAATCATACCATGCTATTATTGTAGAACTCGAAAATCAGATTACATATAAGCCATGCATAATTGCTACTATTTAAATTAAAAATGAATATTTTATATATATGAAGTGTTTGAATTATATTAATAATTTTAAGTCATGATTATTTATTTTAAAGATAGATGTTTACGCGAGGTCGGACCGGAGTTTGGAGGTTAAAGATAAGATTAATAATAAGAAAAATATTCCTAAATTTAATTTAAGTCAAGGAATAATTTAATTTAAAGGAAAAGAATGTTTTAGGATTTATTAAAATTAGTTGGAACCAAGTTATTAAATAAATTCTTTTAGGTTAATATTTAATTAAAGTTTAAAGTAAATTGTGTAAACAAATGAGAATGAATTAATCTAGGTATAATATATTCAAGAAATTAAACAAAACATTTAATTACTTAAATTTTAAACATGCAATGCCATGCAAGAGTTGAGTTTAAATTAAGGTGATAATTCACTAAAATGTTCAAATGGGTGTTAAAACATTAAGAAGCTAAAATACAAGATTTAAAACAATAATATACCATGCAAATTAGTAATAATTTTGGTTTAACATTTAAAATATTTCCAAGAGTTAGTAACTCTCCATTCAAACCATCCATAATGGCACTTCATGGTGTATTCTATTATCATGTTAATTTCATTAATTATTAGTAATTCAAATACTATAATTTACATAATTTCCTTCAACTAATTACCTAGCAAACCAACGGGAAACGTGAACATCCAGCCAGAATGAGGGAAAGAATCGGACAGACAAGGAGTGAAGAAGCATTTCAAATTTCCATTTCAAATTTTCACATGTAACTCCCCACTCAAACCACCTCTAAATGGTCTTTATAATGTATTCGATTCCTCAATTTTCATTCACTAATTAGTAGTAATTCTAATACAACAAATCCACTTCAATTTCCCTCAACCTTTCAGAGTAAAAATGAGCTGAACATGCAACTGAAAGATGAGAAGCCTAGGCAGCAAGAGAGAAGAAGAAACATTTCAAACCATTCCACTTCTTGACTTGTAACTCTTAAACTAAAGGCTTATAATGGCACCTTTAACACCTATTATATTATTCACCTTCATCACTTACATTCCCCACAACCTCACCTTCGAAAATTAGCAGAAACCAGCAGCTAATAATCTTGAAAGCCGGAGCAAAACAGTAGGAGAACAAGAGGAGAAATCCAACTCGGTTCCGTCGCGTCGTATTGCTGTTTTGATTTGTTTTCTTCAAAACAAATTTCAGGCATGTATATATTAGTTCTTTGCTCTTCCATCAAGTCATAATAGACATTTTAAATCAGTATGTGATCAAGATTTATGAGAAAAACGAAATACATCAGCAACATATTCGAAATAAAAACTGTGCAGGTTCTCGGCTTTGACTCATGGATTTGGTTGGAGATGTTTCTTGTGATTTCAGGAGGTTGCTCGGTTCCAGGCACACATGGCTGCTACTAGGCATGAATTAGGGGGTGTTAGAGTGTTATTGGTTCATTGGTGTCCATCCATATACACACAAATGCAGAAATGACAACAATTTTTTTACTTGAGTACAGAATGAGACACGGTTTCTGCCATTGAGTTGTTTAAGTGGAGTGTTCGAACCTTGGTTGTCCTAGGGACTGTAGCCAAGGTTATAATTCTCCCTTAACATGTCTAGGGTGTGATCAAATCGGTATTTACAAGCTTGGTCCAAGGATCCATCAGATTTTTTTTACATAAACTAGACAATAGCTCTTCAGTTTTCACATTCTGATTTTATGGGTGAGTAACTTTCGGTTTTGAGATGTTGAATGAATTGTGGTTGGCTCCTAGCCTGTAGCCATGGTTCATACAATACTCCAACATGTCTAGATCGAGCCATGGTCGATCAAATGGCCCTTTGAACGAGACAATACAGTGAAACCTTTCAATACCACACACTGCACAGCAAATGGGTGTTCTCGGTTAGTATGTTGTAATGTCCTAGGTGTTGGATTGGTTTGTGACTGGCTTTTAGCCCTTAGCCATTGTCCAAGCCATGCCTTAGAATGTTGGTAAGAGTCTTTGGGTGGTGGTTCAAGCCATTGGGCAATAAATTACATAGTTTATACCACAAACACACAAGTTGCCACTGCTGGATTTTTTTGACAGCAACTTTCATCTTTGGTTTTGGTGCTTGTTTGAATTCTTGGTTGGCTTTTAGCCCATGGCCTTGGACTGGACACTACCATAATGAGTTAGGAAAGTCATTTTTTTTGCCGTTCGTGATTTGGTCGAGTTTAGAGGTCATACGAGAATTTACGGTGAAAGGTGCAAAAATGACTCTCGAAAGAGTGTTTTATGTTTTTGAATTCCATTCACCTATTTTCGTGTTTTAAAGTCCTTGTGCATATTTTTCAGTATGTTTGGGGTATTTTTAATCATGGTTAAATGTCGGTTTAATGTTGGTTCGGGTTGGTACGATACCATGATTAAAAATCAAGTGGTTGGTCCTAATAGTCTCGTTTTTGGTTCTATTGTTAAGTTTTTGTCAAGTTAAGATTTATTGCATGTGTCACATATTAGAATTAAGTCGCAGCAAGCCTGGGAATGATCCAACTCATCCGGTAAAAATAAGGTTATAATTATATTACGTGCATAAAAATATAAAATGTTTATTTTTGAGATATATGCTATATGTCTTGTGGCCACCTTATGTTTATGGGTTTGGAAGTCGGTAGGCGCAACCGAGGACCTCTCCACACGGTGACTTACGACCGGTTTATGATTATGTATGGGTACAGACATCCAGTCCAAGGGCTGTGATTGATCTCTACCGCCCATTGTATTGTGGTTTAGTCTGATCAGGCGCTCACGTTATGTTATGAGCCACTTGCTTAGAAACATTATCTCTACCAAAAAAATTATGATATGTTATGACAGAGCTCTATTGAGTAAACCTTTTACGTATGATTTTCAGATATGCACGTAGTTATAATTATTCATTATACGATTTTCACCGTACGCTTTACGATACTTTATTTTTACGTTGCATGCAATTTTATGATATATTTACTTGTTATTCACGATATATACATGTTAAGTCTTTAGACTCACTAGACTTGATTGTTGTAGGTATTGATGAGGTCGAGACCGCGAGCGGAGACCAGTGAGCGATCTTGGGACAGCAGTAGTAAACCCGAGGACCTCATGATTTAATTTATGCACCTTTTATCATTCAAACTCTATTTTAACATGTTGGATTATTTTTAAATTGTTGTTTGAAATACAATGTTGACTTCCGCTGTTATTTTAAAGTTAAAATTATTTACATGTTTATTTTATAAATTTGCAAGTTATTTATTTATTTAGAAAAATTTTAATAATTCCGCAAAATTATGAATACGAAATACGGGCCTTTACAGTTTGTATCAGAGCCTATGATCTTGTAAAGGGTTGTACTACTACTGCTCTCGAGAAGCTCATGAAGTCACGTCTTCGGTCTGTAAGTTTTACGATTACGCATTTATTTTAAAGCTTGAAATATTTTTACATCATGGTTGCATGAAAGATCTTATGTCAAGATTACGATTATGCATTATTTATTTAAATTTAAAGAAATAGTGGAATTGTGCATGTTGGTTACGTATGGGTTATAATTATGGAACATCATGCTACCTAGACGCATTATTGATCCCACGGGAGGTGATGAGCATCGTCGGGAGAACGAGGAGAGAGATTTACCACCACCCCCTCCACCAGACATGAATGCCCAGATGCTAGCTGGGATGACTAAGTTCTTCGCGCAATTTGCGGGGAATAATGTAGTGGGAGCCAGACAGACAGGGCCAGAGGCTATTTATGAGCGGTTCATGAAGATGCGACTGAAGGAGTTCTTAGGGACGTCCGATTCTATGGCTGCCGAGGGCTGGATTAAGTCCCTTGAGGTTATCTTTGAGTTTATGGGGCTTGAAGATGGAGATAGGGTTCGATGTGCGACCTATCTGTTCGAAGGAGACGCTCGCCTATGGTGGGAAGGAGCATCAGTGGCTTTGGATTTGACTACTTTGAGCTGGGCGCACTTCACAGAGATATTCTACTCTAAATATTTTACTGAAGAGGTGCGTTCGAGGTTGACCACGGAGTTCATGACCCTGAGGCAGGGAGACTTGACTGTTACGGAGTTCTTCCGTAAGTTCGACAGGGGATGTCATTTTGTACCCCTAATTGCTAACGATGCTGGAGCCAAATTGAGGCATTTTCTGAATGGTCTACGGCCGATCTTATGGCGTGATGTTAGGGTGGCTGGCCCTACTACCTATGATGTTGCTGTTTCCAGAGCTCTAGCGGCAGAGAAGGACCAGAATGATATTGAGCGCGATCGCCAGGGTAAACGACGATTTCAGGCACCACACCGTCCCCCTCAGCCGCAGCATCAGAATAAGAGACCTTTCCACGGTCCACCCAGGAACAGAGGGCCGCAGCAGCAACAGCAAGGACGAGCAGTCCCGAGGATGGTGGAGTATCCAGTCTGTGCCAGGTGCTCACGTCGTCATGCTGGGAATTGTATGTATGGTTCGGGAAAGTGTTACAAATGTGGTAGTACTGACCACATATTGAAGAATTGCCCTCAGAAGAATCTGCCTACTCAAGGCAGAGTTTTTGCTCTACATGCTGCGAAGACTAACCTGGAGACGATGCTCATGACAGGTATCCTAAATCTTTAAGTTGTATTTGAAGTTTAATGTTTTGGGTTAAGATTTTGAACTTAGAAGTATGATATGATTGCATGTTCTAATCAGTGTTATTTACGGGAATTTAGGTTGAAGAACTTTAACATTTGCATGTCTATAAGCATAGTTCTTGTAAAACTATTGGGTTTAGCATGATATTCCAATCTTTCAGGGAGAATCTTTATAGTCGGTTCAGCTACGAAAGCCTTGATAGATTCAGGGGCTACTCATTCATTCATTTCAGAAACCTTTGCAAATTCTCTCAAGATCAAGACAATTGGGCTAGACATAGCGTATTCAGTAGCATTACCTTCTGGAGAAGAGATGACAGCTCCTAATGTGATCCGAGATATAGACCTTGAACTTCATGGTAATCTCGTGTATACGGATCTTATAGTTCTGCCGATGCCAGAATTTGATATAATTCTAGGGATGGACTGGCCATTGAGGAACAGAGTTTTGATTGATTTCCAGCGGAGATCTGTTCTCGTCCGACCGCCTGGGATGGAACAATTCTTATTCGAACCAGACAGGTATTTTAATTTACCGCATATAATACCTTATGTCCATGCTAGGAAACTCATGCATCGAGGGTGCCGAGCATTTTTAGCTACTCTTGTATCTGTTCCCGAGACGCCCAAACATTCAGCATCCGATGTTCCTGTTGTCCGAGACTTTCTAGACATTTTCCTTGATGATGTCTCTGGTTTACCACCGGTGCGAGAGGTGGAATTTTCTATTGAGCTTATGCCAGGTACCACAACGATATCGAAAGCACCATACCGATTAGCACCGACAGAGATGGCAGAACTCAAGAAACAGATTCAGGAACTTCTTGACAAGGAGTTTATTCACCGGAGCTTTTCGCCATGGGGCACACCGGTCTTGTTTGTGAAGAAAAAGAATGGTTCGATGAGGCTCTGCATTGATTACCGGGAGTTGAACAGAGTTACAGTGAAGAACAAATACCCACTCCCAAGGATTGAAGATTTATTTGATCAGTTGCAGGGAGCTTCAGTATTCTCCAAGATTGATCTGCGTTCTGGCTATCATCAGCTGAGAGTGAAAGACGCCGATGTTCTCAAGACTGCTTTCAGGACTCGTTATGGACACTTCGAGTTCCTTGTGATGCCGTTCGGTTTGACGAATGCACCAGCGATTTTTATGGATCTCATGAATCGCGTATTTCAGCCATACCTTGATCAGTTCTGATAGTATTCATAGATGATATCCTCATCTACTCAAAGAATCAAGCGGATCACAGCAGACATCTGACCCCTGTACTGCAGACCTTACAAAAGCATAAGCTATTCGCGAAGTTTAGCAAGTGCGAGTTCTGGCTAGAGAAAGTGGCGTTCTTAGGCCACATCGTTTCTAGCAGCGGTATTGAGGTAGACCCGGCGAAAGTTGCAGCAGTCAGAGATTGGGTTGTGCCGCAAAATGCATCAGAGATCCGTAGTTTTCTTGCGCTAGCAGGATACTATCGGAAGTTTATTCGGGCATTCTTCTCCATTGCAGTTCCACTCACATCATTGACGAAGAAGAATGTTAAGTATGTGTGGAGCGAGGAATGTCAGAAGAGCTTCGATACATTGAAGCAAGCTCTTATTTCAGCACCAGTGTTGGCCATGCCTTCAAGACCCGGAGATTTTGTTCTGTATAACGATGCTTCGAAACTCTGGTTAGGCGTAGTATTGATGCAGCATGGGAAGGTGATAGTATATGCTTCTCGGCAGTTGAAGATTCATGAGAAGAATTATCCTACCCATGATCTATAGTTGGCAGACGTAGTATTTGCATTGAAGATTTGGAGGTATTATTTGTACGGAGAGAAGTGCCAGATTTTTACCGATCACAAAAGTCTCAAATACTTCTTTACACAGAAAGAGTTGAATATGCGGCAGAGGCGTTGGTTGGAACTAGTGAAGGACTATGACTGTGACATTAGCTATCATCCTGGCAAAGCTAATGTAGTTGCGGATGCGTTGAGCAGGAAAGTCGCAGGGATGGCTTATTTGGTGGTTTCGAGACCTCTTCAGTTTGAGATGCAGAGGTTTGATCTAGAGACATATCCTCGAGGTAGAGTTCCTCGTTTATCTACTTTGACGATTCAGTCTTCTCTTCTAGACCGTATTCGCAGTGGACAGTTAGCAGATGAGCAGTTGGCTAAGTGGAAGCAGAGAGATGAAGCTAAGGGCAGTATCCTGTATACAGTCAGAGACAGTATTGTGAGATATCTAGACAGAATATGGGTTCCTAGCGGTGATTCTATTTGAGGGGATATCTTATCTGAGGCCCATATGTCGTCGTACTTTATTCATTCTGGGAGTACGAAGATGTACAAAGACCTGCAGTTATTATATTGGTGGCCTGGAATTGAAGAAGGATATCAGACGTTTTGTATCCAAGTGTATGACGTGTCAGCTAGTGAAAGCGGAACATCAGAGACCAGCAGGTATGCTTAAGCCTCTTCCTATTCCCGAATGGAAGTGGGAGAATGTCACCATGGACTTCGTTGTCGGTCTGCCGAAGTCAGTCAGAGGGTTGAATGCTATATGGGTGATTGTTGATCGTCTTACGAAGTCAGCTCATTTCTTGCCTATTAAGACGACTTTCTCCATGATCCAGTATGCAGAGTTATATATACGAGAGATCGTCAGACTTCATGGTATTCCCGTTTCTATAGTGTCTGACCGAGATCCTAGATTCACTTCATCGTTTTGGAAGAGTCTACATTCAGTTATGGGTACGAAGTTGTTGTTTAGCACAGCTTTCCACCCACAGACAGATGGTCAGTCCGAGAGAGTTATCCAGATTTTGGAGGATCTTCTTCGTGCATGTGTTCTTAATTTCTCCGGGAGTTGGGAATCAAAGCTACCATTGGTGGAGTTTACCTATATTAACAGTTTTCAGTCGTCTATAGGTATGGATCCATATGAAGCACTGTACGGTCGTTAGTGTAGATCGCCTATTCATTGGGATGAAGTAGGGGAGAGAGCAGAATTGGGTCCGGAGATTGTGCAGCAGGCTGTTGATGTAGTGGTCAAGATCCGTGATAGGATGAGGACTGCTCAGAGTAGACAGAAGAGTTATGCGGATCAGAGGAGGAGAGATTTAGAGTTTGCTGTTGGTGACCATGTTTTTGTGAAGATTGCACCGATGAAAGGTGTCATGCGGTTCGGGAAGAAAGGGAAGCTCAGTCCGAGATTCATTGGACCATTTGAGATCCTCGACAGAGTTGGGACATTAGCTTATCATGTTGCTCTTCCGCCGAATCTGGCCGGAGTACACAACGTGTTTCATGTCTCCATGTTAAGGAAGTATATGGCGAATCCATCGCATGTCTTGAACTTTGAACCGTTGCAGCTCACTCTGAACTTGTTTTATGAGGAAAGACCAGTGCAAATCCTAGACAGGCAGGAGAAAAAGCTTCCTAACAAAATGGTCAAGCTAGTGAAAGTCAAATGGCTCAATCATTCGGAGGAGGAAGCTACGTGCGAATCTGAGCCAGAGATGAGGAGTCGTTATCCCAAGTTATTTGGTTAGTTTTAATTTCGGGGACGAAATTCTTTTAAGGGGGGAGAGTTGTAGAACTCGAAAATCAGATTACGTATAAGCCATGCATAATTGCTACTATTTAAATTAAAAATGAATATTTTATATAAATATGAAGTGTTTGAATTATTTTAATAATTTTAAGTCATGATTATTTATTTTAAAGATTGATGTTTACGCGAGGCCGGACCGGAGTTTGGAGGTTAAAGATAAGATTAATAATAAGAAAAATATTCCTAAATTTAATTTAAGTCAAGGAATAATTTAATTTAAAGAAAAAGAATGTTTTAGGATTTATTAAAATTAGTTGGAACCAAGTTATTATATAAATTCTTTTAGGTTAATATTTAATTAAAGTTTAAAGTAAAATGTGTAAACAAATGGGGATGAATTAATCTAGGTATAATATATTCAAGAAATTAAACATAACATTTAATTACTTAAATTTTAAACATGCAATGCCATGCAAGAATTCAATTTAAATTAAGGTGATAATTCACTAAAATGTTCAAATGGGTGTTAAAACATTAAGAAGCTAAAATACATGATTTAAAACAATAATATACCATGCAAATTAGTAATAATTTTGGTTTAACATTTAAAATATTTCCAAGAGTTAGTAACTCTCCATTCAAACCATCCCTAATGGCACTTCATGGTATATTCAATTATCATGTTAATTTCACTAATTATTAGTAATTCAAATACTATACCAACGGGAAACGTGAACATCCAGCAAGAATGAGGGAAAGAATCGGACAGACAAGGAGTGAAGAAGCATTTCAAATTTCCATTTCAAATTTTCACATGTAACTCCCCACTCAAGCCACCTCTAAATGGTCTTTATAATGTATTCAATTCCTCAATTTTCATTCACTAATTAATAGTAATTCTAATACAACAAATCCACTTCAATTTCCCTCAACCTTTCAGAGTAAAAATGAGCTGAACATGCAACTGAAAGATGAGAAGCCTAGGCAGCAAGAGAGAAGAAGAAACATTTCAAACCATTCCACTTCTTGACTTGTAACTCTTAAACTAAAGGCTTATAATGGCACCTTTAACACCTATTATATTATTCACCTTTATCACTTACATTCCCCACAACCTCACCTTCGAAAATTAGCAGAAACCAGCAGCTAATAATCTTGAAAGCCGGAGCAAAACAGTAGGAGAACAAGAGGAGAAATCCAACTCGGTTCCGTCGCGTCGTATTGCTGTTTTGATTTGTTTTCTTCAAAACAAATTTCAGGCATGTATATATTAGTTCTTTGCTCTTCCATCAAGTCATAATAGACATTTTAAATCAGTATGTGATCAAGATTTATGAGAAAAACGAAATACATCAGCAACATATTCGAAATAAAAACTCTGCAGGTTCTCGGCTTTGACTCATGGATTTGGTTGGAGATGTTTCTTGTGATTTCAGGAGGTTGCTCGGTTCCAGGCACACATGGCTGCTACTAGGCATGAATTAGGGGGTGTTAGAGTGTTATTGGTTCATTGGTGTCCATACATATACACACAAATGCAGAAATGACAGCAATTTTTTTACTTGAGTACAGAATGAGACACGGTTTCTGCCATTGAGTTGTTTAAGTGGAGTGTTCGAACCTTGGTTGTCCTAGGGACTGTAGCCAAGGTTATAATTCTCCCTTAACATGTCTAGGGTGTGATCAAATCGGTATTTACAAGCTTGGTCCAAGGATCCATCAGATTTTTTTTTCATAAACTAGACAATAGCTCTTCAGTTTTCACATTCTGATTTTATGGGTGAGTAACTTTCGGTTTTGAGATGTTGAATGAATTGTGGTTGGCTCCTAGCCTGTAGCCATGGTTCATACAATACTCCAACATGTCTAGATCGAGGCATGGTCGATCAAATGGCCCTTGGAACGAGACAATACAGTGAAACCTTTCAATACCACACACTGCACAGCAAATGGGTGTTCTCAGTTAGTATGTTGTAATGTCCTAGGTGTTGGATTGGTTTGTGACAGGCTTTTAGCCCTTAGCCATTGTCCAAGCCATGCCTTAGAATGTTGGTAAGAGTCTTTGGGTGGTGGTTCAAGCCATTGGGCAATAAATTACAGAGTTTATACCACAAACACACAAGTTGCCACTGCTGGATTTTTTTGACAGCAACTTTCATCTTTGGTTTTGGTGCTTGTTTGAATTCTTGGTTGGCTTTTAGCCCATGGCCTTGGACTGGACACTACCTCAATGAGTTAGGAAAGTCATGTTTTGGTCCGTTTGTGATTTGGTCGAGTTTAGAGGTCGTACGAGAATTTACGGTGAAAGGTGCAAAAATGACTCTCGAAAGAGTGTTTTATGTTTTTGGATTTCATTCACCTATTTTCGTGTTTTACAGTCCTTGTGCATATTTTTCAGTATGTTTGTGGTATTTTTAATCATGGTTAAACGTCGGTTTAATGTTGGTTCGCGTTGGTACGATACCATGATTAAAAATCAAGTGGTTGGTCCTAATAGTCTCGTTTTTGGTTCTATTGTTAAGTTTTTGTCAATTTAAGATTTATTGCTTGTGTCACATATTAGAATTAAGTCGCAGCAAGCCTGGGAACGATCCAACTCATCCGGTAAAAATAAGGTTATAATTATATTACGTGCATAAAAATATAAAATGTTTATTTTTGAGATATATGCTATATGTCTTGTGGCCACCTTATGTTTATGGGTTTGGAAGTCGGTAGGCGCAACCGAGGACCTCTCCGCCCGGTGACTTATGACAGGTTTATGATTATGTATGGGTACGAACATCCAGTCCAAGGGCTGTGATTGATCTCTACCGCCCAGTATATTGTGGTTTAGTCTGATCAGGCGCTCACGTTATGTTATGGGCCACTTGCTTAGAAACATTATCTCTACCAGAAATATTATGATATGTTATGACAGAGCTCTATTGAGCAAAGCTTTAACGTATGATTTTCAGATATGCACGTATTATAATTATTCATGATACGATTTTCACCGTACGCTTTACGATACTTTATTTTTACGTTGCATGCGATTTTATGATATATTTACTTGTTATTCACGATTTATACATGTTGAGTCTTTAAACTCACTAGACTTGATTGTTGTAGGTATTGATGAGGTCGAGACCGCGGGCGGAGACCAGTGAGCGATCTTGGGACAGCAGTAGTAAACCCAAGGACCTCATGATTTAATTTATGCACCTTTTATCATTCAAACTCGATTTTAACATGTTGGATTATTTTTAAATTGTTGTTTGAAATACAATGTTGACTTCCGCTGTTATTTTAAAGTTAAAATTATTTACATGTTTATTTTATAAACTCGATTTTATCATTCGCTCCAAGTTTCCTTTTGCAAATCCATTTGCATCCTATGGGAATAATTCCCTAAGGTGGATCTACTAAGGAATCCTTCCTTGAAATTTCTTGGATCACATCAAGGAATGGGCTCACCTTGGCTCTCTTCAAGAAGCAGACTCAACCTATTAGGCGGCCTTGAGATCCTTTCGGATCTTCTAGGAGCTTGTGTTTGTTTGATTGGCTGTTGAGTGTGGGTTCTGCTATTTGTGTAGTAAGTGGTTCTCGAATCTCATCGAGTTCTATCATCCCGTCTTTTCTATCCAATAGAAACTCCTTCTCTAAGAAGGTGGCATTCCTTGAAAAAAACACATTTGTTTCACTAGGATAATAGAAGTAATATCCAACAGAGTTCTTTGGATATTCCACAAAGTAGCACAAATTGGCTCTACTATCAAATTTGTCTCCTAGTGCCTGCTTCACGTAAGCAGGGCATCCCCATATTCTTAAGTAAGAATATTTGGGTGGCTTTCCCATCCATAACTCATATGGAGTATTATTCACTGCCTTTGTATGGAATTAATTCAACAACCTTGCCGATGTTTCAGGCGCATATCCCCTAAGGGATGGTGGCAACTCAATGAATCCCATCATAGATCGGACCATGTCCATCAATGTCCGATTACAATGTTCTGACACACCATATAACTAAGGTGTGGCAGGTGGGGTCCACTGTGAGAGAATCTCATTCTCTTTAAGGTAGTTTTGAAACTCAGTACTCAAGAATTCTCCACTTTGATCTGATCGTAGTGTTTTAATACTCTTTTCTAATTGTTTCTCTACTTTTGCTCTGAATTCTTTTGAACTTTTCATAGGCTTCAGACTTGTATTTTATTAAATACACATACCCAAACCTGGAATAGTCATCGGTAAAGGTAATGAAGTAGGAATGGTCAAATCTCGTGCTAACACTTAGCGGGCCACACACATCTGTAGGGATCAAATCCAACTGATCATGTGCACGTTCCACTTTCCCTAGGAAAGGGGCCTTGTTCATTTTATATTTCAGACAGGACTCACACGTCTCTTAGAGAGTTTATGTCTGACGAGTCAAACATGCCCTCTCCCACTAGCTTTTGGATCCTTCTTTGTGAAATGTGTCTTAGCTTAACGTGTCACAAATGTGCTCGGTTTAGACTATCTTGTTTTCTTTTGGTTGTTGTTGAAATTGTGTTTGCTTGGACATTCACTTATCATTGTCGAAACATTACTGACCCAGATAATTTCTTATGTTCAGACTTCTTGTAGTGTAGCAAACATGTTCTAACCTATCGGGCTTTGTCAAATTCCGGGCCTACCTCCTTCTCATTAGGCCCAATCATACTTACACCATGCTCATGGGCAAGAGCCACATCTTGCATGCGTGTAGTCACGTGTTCCTTGAATGTGGCGTGCATCATTATGCGAGTTTCATGCACTATGCAACTCTTACATGTGTATTTGAATGTCAACAACATTCAAATTTTTTTCAAATTGTCTCTACAGTTCATTTGACATAGACGCGAGCATATTACACTTTAGCTTGCATCCTATGGTCCTACCATCTTGAATGCTTTGTCAGTTCCGCAAGACTAACATTAGTGTGTATGCTATTCTCTCCGAATATAGAACAATTTTCCCAGCCAATCTTGAAAATTAGTGTTTGGTTAGCTTGTTTCAATAACAAATATGAATTTTGACGAAATCATAAACATACTGATATGGAAACAGAATAAATGTTGTCGACTATTTTAAAATATTTTTTAAGACGTAAAATATGGACTTTTGTTTTTACGAATTGCCTCCCACTATTTTGACATTTTCACCACCCTCTGATGATAAACGGGAAATCCAAATTACTTAATGAGTACACAAGGCCCAATTGCAAATTATGATCCCGAATAATATCAGTCAATCATAACTTCTAAAAGGTATAGCCCAATTGCAACTCCTTGCTACCCTTACGTAATTTTGCCTCACGTTTGAGGAGGGTCTAATAATATGATCCATTTCCTCTTCACGTGTCGAGCCCGGCCCATCAATGTTGAACCTTAATGGACGATCGCCATGAGATCCCCCAATAATATGAGCCGAATTCATGGGAGTTCCACGTAGTTCACATCAAATATGTCAGTGGAAGTCACAGCTTTCCGGCGTCAAGGCCTCCTCAATAATATGAGTCAGACACTGATCGAGGGTAGCGTTCATCATGCAACCACCGTTGATGGAAGGCAAGGAATTATTAAACTTTCTTTTGATTATCCTTTTAATGGGCTTGATTTAAATTTTGGATCTCATCCAAAATGAGGGATTTTAATTTTAAAAATTTGTCTCATCATTAATTTTAAAACCCGTGTCATGATTGTTTGTATGATTGCCGGATTTATGCAACTCTTGTCATTACATTAATAATAACGCACATACTGATTATTTATAATATAACACATACATCATAAATAATAAAGGATGATCGATAACCGAGAGCTAATTGATCTGTAAGAGCCACATACGGATCCATGTCCATAACCTAGGTAAATGCAGGGATGCAAATGCAATATTACATAAACTTCCAATATTTTACATGTCTTCGATCTTCAAAACTCTTTCCGAAGATCCGGCCCACCATCTTCAAATCTTGATCTCCCACTAATTTTAATTGTTACATTAAATATCTATGGCACATTGGGATACAAATTTAGGGGGTGGGTACGGACCATAAACCATGTCTACTTTTAATTATCAAATAATCAAAAAATTACAACACGCAAAATATCCTAACATACATCTAGCACATTGGTCATGGCTCTCGATCATCCTTTTAAAATATAATATCATATATTATATAAATTCCATAATATCACATATTATCAACAAATCATGTATCTCGTAAATTATCATTAACCGCCATAATTAACAAATTAAATAAACACTTTTATTTAATTTCAAATAATTAAATTTCTTGTAAAACACCTTTTACCATAAATAATTAAAATCATATTTCAATTATTTATTTTGTAAGAATTTAATTTTATCAAAATTGTTGTAGGGATAAAATTGTCCGTATTTTAACAAAATATCAATTTAACCCAAAATTTTAAAAAATAGAAAATCGCCCTTGGGCCCGAAAAAATTCAAGCCCACGACTCAGTACGATGCCCGAACAGTTCCGAGCAGACCAATTAATTTATTTTTTAAAAAACAAATTTTTTTAAAATAATTTTTAGGGGCGTTTTTCATAAAAAATTCTTACGCTGTTAGAAATAATAAACTCAGTACAATTTAATTAAAACACACGATTGAGAATTACCGGATCTGATACCACTGTTGGTGCATCGCATTCTCGCACCCAAGACGCAGCGACAGTTTAAAAATTAATTATCTTGGGCGTCGTGTGTTTGAAACATACATAGGGTGTTTAGGATTATACCTTTGCATTCTTATTGCTGGACTCCAAACTATTCCGATGTTTAGACGGATATAGTCATTCTTGTAAATCTCTACGAACGGATCTTCTCCTTCGATCTCCCTACGATCAGAAACTTTGTTCCTCGCTTGGATTGCACTAGAAATCACAAACGATTTGTGCGTTGAGACTGTAGCCTCAAAATTTTCAAAATTCAAAATTTGGTCGAAGGTTCCATGATCCATGATCATGATTTTTTGCGAATTGATTCTTAATCAATCGTTAACCAAGGTAATTAAGTCCTTAATCATAATTAAATCACAAGTCTCAATTTGATTGTGACTCAATATGGTCGTGGGTCTTTCTATCAAGGAAGGAGAATTTTAGTTTGCTTTGTGTGCAAAAATTAGGGTCGTAATCATGAGTCCTAGTGGTGTATATATAGAGTGAGACTCCTAATCCAATTAGGTGTCCCTCTCCCACAAGGACTCTAATAACTTCATTATATTAAAACTCTCATATAATTAATACATAATGTATTTATTAACTTTTAATAATACATGATATAATAATACCATATACACATATTTTATATCACCATATAAAATATATATATGTATATTAAATTAAATAACCATTATTTAATTTATAAATTAACTCCTTAGTTAATTTAATTATAGACTCCTCTAGAACATATATGAGAATTTGTGCATGTTAGTAGTCACCACTACTAGCACAATCATTTAATTAGTAAATTCTAATTCACTAAAAATAATGATTTCGAACTCATTATAAACCCGATCGACGATCCGAGAGCGACGATGTATCAAGGATACAAATCTTGTTCATATAATGAGAATTGAAAATTTCGAAGATCAAAATTTTAACTTACCATATTAGGCAGCTACCAGTTTTAGTGAACTCTTTCACAAAACAGGTAGTTTCACTCTCATTCCTTATTTAGCAATCATGCCAACTTCCATTTCTTCCATCCTATGGAATGATCAGCTCATAAACTCCTTTATAAGCTTCTTGTTTGATCTCCATCAAACTATAGTTGTCAAATTCCAACTCTTTGAAATTTGACTATCTCAACGGAAAAACAGAATCCGATACTTGTGTGATCCTCAATGGTTCAGGGATACAGCTAGTCCTGGGTTCACATCTCCATGTGATTCAGAATAACATTTATTCTTATTCGGGTTTACCCTAGTTAACCTCATTCTTTTCTTCAACTCCTTGATCAAGAATGTCCAAACTCATTTCTGATTGCACCCATCGGATCATGGTAAGAGCTGCTAGTAGCATCACCCCATGATCCCCTAGGTATCACTGATAGTGCCTACAAGAACCTTTAGTCATGGTTAGCGTATAGTACGGTCCCTTCAACACATATATCCCGATCGAATCTCCAACCATTGGTATATCGAGAGTTGCATATGAATTCGATAATGATGCGATTTAACTTTGAGTACTAATAGTGGCATGGCATACGCAACTAGGAAAACATCTTTCCATAAAGCACATTTCTTGCTCTGGCCAGAGACTCCTTGCACTATTAACTCAACAGATCACATAAGATATCTTCACCCGTAGGCGAACGGTGAATCCCCGACTACAATGCATTTGTTCCTATGTATTTCGAAACTACACCCAACCTCGCCACCTGAAGACCCTCGATGGAGTCGGTAGATGGATTAAAGTGCATGCTAGTACGTATAACCCTTACATTGTCCCGGGTCAAAAGACTAATGGTGTAGAACCATAACTTTGGACTATTCCACTCGATAATTGAGAGCCACTTGGACAGTAGGAAGGAGGGTTGTTCAGTGCATCTTCACATAATCACCCATCTGTGTGAATGGACATCTTCATGCCCTTGCTAATGAAACATGGCGTTTACATCACAGATGCTAGTCTTGAGCTCGAGCGACATTTATCCTCGTTTAAGGCGGCTGAATCGACTAGGAACTTGTTTAGAATATACGGTACACTTCCTAATAAGTTTCATGATCTTACGTTGTGACGCAGACCTCATGGTACCTATTGTATATTCAAGGACTTTATCTATGCAGCTTGCATGGGTATACAGATAAAGTATAATGTCATAATCGAATAAAATCCTAAAATATTATTAAAATAAAGATTGTTTTACATTAAAGTCAATAAAGCCTGAGTCACAAGTTGGCTTGTCGGGCACCTAATCTAAGAGGCACTAGAAGTACCATCATGTGCCCCCAAGACAAAAACTATCGCCTTCACACAGTGGTTAAAAGAAGGCGATTTCTTCAGGTCATTAGTAAAACGATTACCCCGGGATTTTGAGGATGGGACTTTGAGGATTTGTTGTCCCGGGCGAAAAAATATATCAACATGGAGGAGGCGCAAAAACAAAAGATGGAAGGGGAAATCAAACGCCACTACGCACCTGGTCTTTGAAAAAAATGTAGAAGCCCTCCGAGGGCCTATCTGCCTGATCGGAGGAACTGGGAGTCCAATCTGAAAGGAAGAAGGGATAGATCCTAATGTTCTAAGGTCTTCCGTCACCCCGGAGATAAGAATGCCTCCCATGGTTGAAAACCAAGGAGCACTCGGGGCGTCGGAGGGAAGAGAACTAGGAGCCCGGGATTTACCTTTCTCCTTCTTGGATGCCCGGGAAGGACCAGAGGGTGTAGGGTTGGTTCTTTGTGCTTTGGTTTTTTTGGATAAGTGGGTAAAGGCAGGTTTTTCTATAGAAAAAGAAAGAGAATCAAAACGTGCCACTGCAGACTCGCGCTCGAGCGAACCACGCGCATTTGCTCCAGAGGTAGATGAGGCGGAGTTAGACATTTTCTAAAATAAATGAAAGAATGAAGGAACTTACGAGTTCAGTGAAAATCTGGAGATGGTATTGATCGTTGGAGGAGAGTGCCGCACGCCGGAGAATGAGAGAAAGTGGATAGAATACGAGAAGCGAAAAAGTGACAAGTGAGGAAAGTTCACTGTTCAAGGATCCTTTCTTAAATCTTCGAATCAGGTCCATAACTAGAAGATTAGTTCCTCTTCCAAATAGCACTAGAATATTTGGAAGAACTTTGAACGTTGGAGAGCGAAAATCGAGAGACTGTTCAACCCTTTTTTCAAAGAGGATGTCCGAAATCATGAGGAGAGGGAAGAGGCCCTTTTTTCGAAAATTTTTATTGTGTGGATGCTAGGGTTTAAGTCTCCTACTTAAATAAAGCCTTCATGACCTAATTAGCATAATATTATATTTGAGCCTCTTAATTAACATTAATGGGCTTGATTAATTAATTGGACTAGTCCAACTAGTTTAATTAATAAATCAAAGTCCATTAAGATAGTATGTTAGGCTTGTAATTCTACAAGCTCATTAAACATACTCCCCACTATATTTAATTTAATATTTAATAAATTCAAATTTTGAGTTTAACAATTTAAATTGCCAAATCTTATAAATTCAACTCCTTGAATTTATTTTCTCAAAATTTGATAAATTCACAAATTCAACTTCTTGAATTTACTATCTCATAAATCCAACTCCTTGACTCTACAATATCATAATTTTATAAAAATTCAACTACTTGAATTTATTCTATCAACTTGAACAAAATGGTTCAGTTCTTGTGTGACCCTCAATGGTTCAGAGATACAGCTAGCCTTGGGTTCACAACTCATTGTGATTCAGGACATAATCTTTTATTCGGGCTTACCCTAATTTGCCTCATTCTATGTATCAACAAATGATCATTAGAATGTAAGAAATCATATTTCTTATTAGACTTATCAAATAATGGGAAGAGCGTCTAGTAGCATCGCACCATGATTCCCCAGGTATCGTTGATAGTGCCTGCAAGAACAAGTCGGTTATGATTAACGTACAGTAAGGTCCCTTCATCTCATATATCCCGATTGAATCTGTAAACATTGGTTCGTCGAGGGTTTTATAAGAATTCGATAACTATCTGATACATATTTGAGAATAAATAGTGGCATCACATGTACAATTGAAGAACATATTCTCTAACGTACATCTCATACTCTGGTCAGAGATTTCATGCACTATTATTTCATGAGATCACACAGGATATCCAGACATGTAGGTGAGCGATGAATTCCAGACTACAATGTACTGGCTTCAACATGCGTTGAAGCTGGATCCAATCTGGCCACCTGATGACCCTCATGGAGTCGGTAAACGAGTCAAAGCACATACCTAGCATATAAAGCCTCCGTGTTATCACGGGTCGTAAGTACTAATGGTTTACAATCATATCAACGGACTTATTCTCTCGATGAATGATAACCACTTGGAAAGTCCTAGGGAGGGAAGTTAGTATATTCATCATATGACTACCTATCTGCATGTTTGTAGATCTCTATGCCCTTACCAAGAAACGTGGTACACAACATCACAGATGCTAGTCTCGAGCTCAAGTGATCTTTATCCATGTTTTAAGCAGCTGAATCGACTAGGAACGAATTTAGATTATATAGTGTTTACAAATAAGTTTCAACATCGAATTACGATTCACTTGTGTTAAAGTATAATCAAGTTCTTTATCTATGTTGATGTAATGGGTGTACAAATAAAGAATTAACAAACAATGAAATAATGAATTATATTAAAATAACGATTGTTTATTACAACTGAGTCAGTAAATTCTCTAGCTAACAGTTGGCTTACAGGGCATCTACTCTAACAATCTTCCACTTGCCGTAGAGCCAACTACCCATAAACTTTAATCCCATTACTTCGTGGTGCTACTCAAACAATGGTCCTCGCAATGGCTTTGTAAGTGGATCAACAATGTTATCTGTAGAGGAGACTCTTTTGGCTGATATATCTCATCTTCCCATAATCTTCCGGATGATGTGTAACTTCCTCAGTATATGTTTAGATCGCTGATGATACCTTGCTTCCTTTGCTTGCTTGCGCAACGGTACCAGTGTTGTCGCAGTACACCGGGACTGGATCAACTCCATTAGGGATAACGCCCAACTCTTGGACAAAATTCCTCATCCAAACTGTCTCTTTGGCTGCAGCAGATGCATCAATGTATTCAGCTTGAGTGGTGGAATCCGCAACGGTGTCTTGCTTGGAAATTTTTCAAGTGACAGTGAAACAACCCACTCCCATGACACTTAAATTTAAAGAAATCACATACGAGGAAGCCTTAACATTTGAAAGGGAAACATAAACAATTAACATGCATAAGAATAAAAACTTGACTAAATCTTGCCATAACCATTTTTTTTTAAATTTTCAACATTACACCATCATTGAATATCATTAACAAAATACACAATTCTTTCCCCAAAAGATGCATAATTAAACAAACATAACTATCCAATATTCAACCCACCAAATACGATTTTACATGCCAAAAGCTTCCCTTCCTCATGCCATATGACTTCTTCTATCTTGGAAAATCCCTTTCAAGCTTTCTTCTCACCTGCATCACATGACGTTAACTAGAATTAGATAAACTCATTAAGTAGAAAGCTTTACATAACAAGTAAATATACATAGTCCTGGCTTGAAACATAGCAATGGCAATGGCAATCAAAATTGAATAATATCATTCCCCATGAATAGTAGGTATCAAGTCAATGTAAATGGTATCTAACGGAATGAATTAAAGGAAATGAATTGATAGTTCTGTGACCTGTGACCTATGACCTGTGGAGATTATCTCTTTGATATATAAAAATATCAAAACTGTGGGAGATACTCCATAATCATGTGATTGGCCAATGACATGTATGAATTACCATCAATCCTTGGCTTTAATCATATAAACCTTATTGAAGCAATTAAACAAACACTTGGTAGGCACAATGAATTACTACCTCCTTTATCAATGAATTCAATGAAAACTCTTAATCAATGGATACATAACAACAATTATCAAGAGCATAACAATGAAAGGAGCTAGAAATCTATCAAAAATGGCTTTTATACATATATATATAATGTGAGCACAAGGCATAGCTACTACTTACAACCCAACAAGCAAGTGATTTCATAGATGATCTTGAAGGGAATCCTACAACAAAATATATGAATTTAACCATCAATCATCACCAATAATTCAATGAATCAATCAATTTAACTTAAACTTCAATATCTCAATCGTTTCCAACTCCAAAAATATAAGTTCTTACCTTGAAGCTTGAAATCTAAGGTAGGAGACACTTAAAATCAACTATGAGTCTTGAACTTGATGTGGAGAAAGCAGGAGAGAAAACCTTGAGGAAATAAGCTAGAACTGATGGAAATAAGGGAAGAAGAAAGAATGGTGGAGAAGCCATCTAGAAATGGTTTAAAAAGCCTTCAAATACACCAAAAACATGTTTAAAAAAAAGCCTGCACGCCTAGCAGCGCTGCCTTCCGGCGCTGTGGCGCTGTCCCCTGCACCAAAAACCATGCCCAACTCACCTTAAATCCATCCTTTTTCAATACCATTCAATCCTATAGAAATAAGCATCCAAAATCATCCTCAATCACCAAACACGACCATAAAAAAACTCATTCATTTCCCTGACAACACTAACCATAATCATAACTCCAAACAAAAAACATATTTAGTCATTCCAATAACCATATCCATAACAAATAACCATAAAAAAATCCATTACCAACATTAGCATCATAACAATAGAATGATAAAAGGTAGGGATAGTACAGACAGCCGCACCATTGAGCATGAATACAAAACCAGAGGTCGATTTCAAATTATCTACATCACATTGGAAGCTAGACTCAGTGTAGCATTCCACTTTTAATTCTCAACCTTCATAGACCATGAACGAGTTCTTAGTCCTTCTTAAGTACTTAAAAATATCTTTCACGGCTTTCCAATGCATTGGACAAGGGTTCGCCTGATATCTACTTGTAACACTCAGAGCGTAATCAACATCGGGATGCGTTGATATCATACCATACATGATACTACCAATGGCTGATGCATATGGAATACATGTCATCATCTCAATCGCTTCATCAATCTTATGACACATAGCTTTAGATAGAGTAACACCATGACACATTGGTAAATATCATCTCTTGGACTGTTCCATAGAGAATCGCTTCAGAATGATATCGATATAAGTGGCTTGGGTGAGACATAGCATCCTCTTTGATCTATCTCTATAGATTTGTATTTCCAATACATAGGATGTTTCTATTAGAGTAGGTGCCCGTCGAGCCAAGTGTTGGCCGATGCTTCACATTGAAACTCTATGTATAAACAATCTTTATTTTAATTATATTTGAAGTTATTGTTTTGACACATCTTTATCTGTATACCCATGCTTGTTGCATAGATAAAGTTCTTGAATATACAAATAGCAGAAAGAATATGAGATGCTCATATGCTGAGTATCATGAAACTCATATTTGGAATACTGTATATTCTAACCAACTCGTAGTCGATTCAGCCGCCGCTCAGAAGGATAAAGGTCGCTCGAGTTTGAGACTAGTATCTGCTATGTGAGTACCATGTTTCATTGGTAGGGGACATTGTGATGTCCGAGCATGCAGATAGGTGCTCCTTGTAGATTGCACTGAACAACCATCCATAAAGGACTTTCTAGATCTCGAATCACGTTGAGATGTGAATCATTGCTAGTTGTATCAATGAACCATTAAGGGTCACACAAGTTCTAACTTTCTACATCCCGTTGAGAAGTAAAATAGTTCAATGTGTTGAATGACTTATAAATTAGTTTATAAGCATAAAGAAAAATAGAAGTATGACCTCTATAGGGGAATGTAACTTTTAATTTGTAGAAGTGTTCCTAAATTAAAAGATGACAAAATAAATAATGTATTTGAAAATTGTGATTTTCATAAACATTATTATGGACTAAATAAAATAATTCAAGTGTTGAATTAATTAAACACTATTGGACCTAGTAGAGTTCATATAATTAAATTAATTCAAGTGTTGAATTAATTAAATAACATTAGTTCTTTTATAGCTCAATTAGAAATAATTATTCAAATAGTGGGCTTGAATAAAATAAGTTAGTTTAAATGGTCTCGAATGAGTTTGAGATATTTAAATACAAGTCCATGGGCTTTATAATTGTTACAAGACCAAAAAAATTGCATGCTTAGAAGGTGAAAGGTTGGGAGTCAACTTTTTCAAATTAAAGGCTACCATGCCTTTGGAATACACAACAATTTTTACACAACCAAGAAAAGGCTCCCTTCTTCCTTCCCTCATAGTGGCCGAAAATTCTTCTTCAATTGTTGAGGAAAACCTACACTTATCAAAGAAAAATCTTCTAATTTTTCTATTGCAAAATTGGAGGAAATCTTCCTAGTTAGTGAATCCATTTGAGCAAGGTGTGCTCTTGGAAGCTTGTAGATTGGGTCAACCCTTCAAGAGAAAAGTTGTTTACAACTTGGTTGGAGCCAAACATTAATCCTTGTGATTGATAAGTAAAAATTCTTAACACACTATATATGAAATTTATGTGTTTTTTGTGTTTGCTACACACACTAGTGGGTGCTCGGTTTTTCTTGTAAAAATTTTGTTTTGAAACTTCCAGTGCGCACTCGGGCACCGTAACCAATCCCCTTTCAAGTGGTATCATGAGCTAAGGTTACTATTTTTTGTAGCAAATACATGATATTATATTGTGAACAATTTCTAACCGCATGAGTTAATTTGTCGCAAAAAATCGAGGCACTTTTCGGGGTATTTCGGGCAACATGTTGCTGCGGGGGCTGCCCAATATTTCCCCCATACCCCCACCCCCCAAAAAAATTTTTTTTAAACAAATTTGGTGCATGTTGGCCAGAATCTAGCGACGGAGCTCCGGCAACGAAGATGACGACTAGGAATCTCAAAAGGATTTTGGAATATCAAAGTATCAAGTACCTTGAGTTGTTAGGACATTAGATAGTCAACATAATTTGCGAAATTTAAATGGGCCAAAATATTTTTTGTGAAAATGAAACAACCCACTCCCATGACACTTAAATTTAAAGAAATCACATACGAGGAAGCCTTAACATTTGAAAGGGAAACATAAACAATTAACATGCATAAGAATAAAAACTTGACTAAATCTTGCCATAACCATTTTTTTTCAAATTTTAAACATTACACCATCATTGAATATCATTAACAAAATACAGAATTCTTTTCCCAAAAGATGCATAATTAAACAAACATAACTATCCAATATTCAACCCATCAAATACGATTTTACATGCCAAAAGTTTCCCTTCCTCATGCCATATGACTTCTTCCATCTTGGACAATCCCTTTCCAGCTTTTTTATCACCTGCATCACAAGACGTTAACTAGAATGAGATAAAACTCAGTAAGTAGAAAGCTTTACGTAACAAGTACAAATAGATAGTCTTGTCTTGGAACATGGCAATGGCAATGGCAATGCCAATGAAAATTTAAAAATATCATTTCAAATGAATAGTAGGTATCAAGTCAATATAAATGGTATCTCATGGCATGAATTAAAGGAAAGGAATTGATAGTTCTGTGACCTGTGAACTGTGGCCTGTGAAAAGTATCTCTTTGATATATAAATATCAAAACTGTGAGAGATACTTCATAATCATGTGATTGGCCAATGACATGCATGAATTACTATCAATCCTTGGCTTTAATCATAGGGACTTCATTGAAGCAATTAAGCAAACACTTGGTAGGCACAATGAATTACTGGCTCCTTTATCAATGAATTCAATGGAAACTCTTAATCAATGGATACATAACAATTATCAAAAGCATAGCAATGAAAGATGCTAGTCATCAATCAAAAATGGCTTTTATACATATATATATCATGTGAGCACAAGGGATAGCTACTACTTACAACCCAACAAGCAAATGATTTATTAGATGATCTTGAAGGGAAACCTACAACAAAATACATGAATTTAACCATCAATAATCATCAATAATCATAGAAATCAACCAAGCCATCAATTACCTTCAACTTCTCAAACCCTTAAAAACCAAAAAGAGAAAATACCTTACTTTGAAGCTTGAGAAAATAGTAGGAGAAGCTAAATAAATTCAATAAATCCTTAACCTTGAAGTGTAGGAATGGAGGAGAGGAAAAATTGAGGGAGAAAGATTAAGAACCGATCAAAAAAAGAAGGAAGAGTTTTGAAATAAGTAGAAGCCTCTAGAATGGTATATAAAAGCCTTAAAATTCATCAAAAAGGCATTACCAAGTAGCAAATCTTGCAAGCCTAGCGCCGCGGTGCCCTTGGTTTGGCGCTGGCAACGCTGCGGCGCCAGGGCCAGCGCCTAGGTGCTGCCTTGCACGCCTAGGCAGCGCTCCCTTCCGGCGCTGCGGCGCTGTCCCCTGCACCAAAAATACACCCCAACTCAGAATAAATCCAACCTTTTCCAATATCATTCAATACCAATGAAATTAGCATCCCAATACATCCTCAATTCATCCAACACAACCATCAACAAAACTCATTCATTACCATAAACATCACTAACCAAAAACATAATTCCAAACAATAACCATATTTAACCATTCCAATAATCATTTCCATAACCAATAACCATTAAAATATATATAACCATATCTTATCACAATAAATCATAAATTACACCATCAACAATAACATGATAAAAGGTCGGGATATTACAATCTCCCCTCCTTATAAAAATTTTGTCCCCGAAATTTGCTTACCATCGAATAAATTCAGATAACGATGTTTCATCTCCTCTTCTGGTTCCCACGTAGCCTCTTCGATCATTTGATTCCTCCAAAGAACTTTGACAATGCGAATTTATTTGTTTCTCAACATTTTAACTTTGCGATCAAGAATTTGAACCGGCATTTCCTCGTAGCTTAGGTTAGGTAAAAGATCCAATGACTCGTAATGAAGAACATGAGATGGATTAAAAAGGTACTTTCTCGTAGCATAGAAACATTAAATACGTTGTGAACTCGACCCAAGTCTGTTGGTAATGCAAGACGATAGGCTCGGTCTCCAATCTTAACTTGAATCTCAATGGCCCAATGTATCGAGGACTTAACTTACCTTTCTTGCCAAATCACATAACTCCCTTGAGAGGAGCTATCTTAATAAATACATGATCACCAACCTCGAATGCTAAAGGTCTTCGTCGAACATCGGCATAACTCTTCTGTAAAGACTGAGCGGTCCTCATTCTTTCTTGGATCAATGCCACAACATCTGCTGTTTGTTGAACCAACTCCAGGCCCAACATCTTCCTTTCACCTACCTCTTCCCAAAACAAAGGAGATCGTCACTTTCTTCCATATAAAGATTCATAAGGTGCCATGCCAATAGAAAACTGGTAGGTGTTATTATGCGTGAACTCCACCAAAGGAAACTTGGAATCCCAAGTTCCCGGGATATCAATCGTACAAGCCCTTAGAATGTCTTCAAGAATTTGGATAACCCTTTCTGATTGACCGTCACTTTGAGGATGGTAGGCAGTACTAAAAGCCAACTTCGTTCCCAAGTCTCGATGCAAACTCTTCCAACATTCTGATGTAAACCTTGGATCACGATATGAAACTATCGATAGCAGTATCCCATAAAGTCTCACAATTTCCTGAATATAAACATCAGCATATTGATTCATAGATACGTCGTCTTGACAGGAAGAAAATGCGACGACTTGGTCAATCGATCCATGATCACACAAATAGAATTAAAGCATTTCTGAGTTCTTGGCATGCCAGTAACAAAATTCATGATTATGTGCTCCCACTTCCATTGCGGTATAGGCAAGGATTGCAACAATCCCGCCGGTCATTGGTGTTCAATTCTAACCTGCTGAAAGGTTAGACATTCAGAAACAAATAACATGATATCTTTCTTCATACCTAGCCACCAGTAAAGACGTCGAAGATCTTGATACATCTTGGTACTGCCGGGATGTACAGAATATGGCGTTGTATGAGCTTCAAGAAGTACATCTTTTCGAATGTCATCATTCATAGGAACACATATCTTACCTCGAAAGGTAAATAAACCATCACGATTCAACCCAAACTCCGAAAATCCTGTCAGATCACTTTTTCTCTCGAACTCCAATAATTGATCGTCAGAGTGTTGTCCCTTGAAAATTCGATCAAACAAAGTTGAGTGAAGAATTAATGCAGATAATCAAGCCACTGAACCTTGAGCTACCAAAGTTATCTCGTTCCTTTGCAGATCAAACAACAATGGTTTAGAAACTATAGAACCCAATAAAGAACTTGACTTGCGACTCAACGCATCTGCAACCACATTAGCTTTACCAGGATGATAGCTAATGGTGCAATCATAATCTTTCACAAGTTCTAACCATCTCCGCTGCCGCATATTCAATTCCTTCTGCGAAAACAAATAACTCAAACTTTTGTGATCCGTAAATATTTCACATTTCTCACCATAAATATAATGCCGCCAAATCTTAAGCAAAAACTACAGCTGCCAACTCCAAATCATGAGTGAGATAATTCTTCTCGTAATCCTTCAACTGACGAGAAGCATATTCTATCACTTTCCCACGCTGCATCAATACGGCACCTAACCCCTGCTTTGAAGAATTTATATACACAACAAAATCTTCAGTACCACAAGGAAGTACTAATACAGGGGCAGAAGTCAAATTATCTTTCAATGTTTGAAATGCTTGTTGGCATTCTATGGTCCATTCAAACTTGGTAGCCTTTCGTGTCAAATTCGTCAATGGCAATGCGATCTTCGAAAAGTCCGCTTTGGATCTTCTATAATACCCTGCCAAACCAAGAAAACTTATAACCTCTGACATTTTCTTTGGAATGTACCATTGCTTAATGGCTTCAATCTTGGATGGATCAACCGAAATTCCTTCTTTTGAAACAATGTGGCCCAAAAATGCCACCTCCTCCAACCAGAACTCACATTTCTTTAACTTGGCATACAATTGCTTATCCCTCAACAGCTGCAACACAATCCACAAATGCTCACGATGAAGATCTCGTGTCTTTGAGTAAATCAAGATGTCATCAATAAAAACAATGATAAAACTATCAAAATACGGCTTAAGGACACGATTCATTAAATCAATGAAAACTGAAGGAGCATTGATTATTCTAAACGATATCAACAAAAATTCATAATGATCATACCTCGTTGTAAAAGCGGTCTTTGGTATGTTCTCCGTTTTTACCTTCAATTGATGTTATCCGGATCGAAGATCAATTTTTGAAAACACGGTGGCTCCTTGCAATTGATCAAAAAGATCATCAATACGTGGCAAAGGATATTTGTTCTTAACAGTTACCTTGTTGAGTTCTCGATAATCAATGCATAATCTCAATGATCCATCCTTCTTTTTCACGAATAAAACCGAAGCTCCCAATTGCGATGAACTAGGTCGGATAAAACCTTTATCTAATAGCTCCTATAATTGATTCTTTAATTCTCTCATCTCATTCGGAGCCATTCTGTACGGAGCCTTAGAGATTGGATCTGTACCTAGAATTAAATCAATAACAAACTCCACCTCTTGATCAGGTGGTAATCCAGTCACATCATCTGCAAATACGTCAAAATAATCTTGAACCAAGTCAATATCTTGTAATTGCATATTACTTTCCTTGTGCACATCCAACACTGAGGCAAGAAAACCAATACAACCTTTTTGCAACAATTTAGTAGCTTGTAGAAAAGAAATAATATGAATACTCATCGAAGAACCTAGACCAACAAATACATCATTCTCATGGTGATCGGCTAAAAAGTTCACTGTCTTGCCAACACAGTCAATCACCGCATGATAAGCAGATAACCAATCCATGCCCAATATGACATCAAATGCAATCATCGGAATAATAATACGATCAGCAAACAATAATCTCGTACTCATTTTGAACAGGACAAGCCTTAAGGATACTAGTAGGACAAATTTCATCTACAGAGGGCAACACAATATTGAAGTGTAATGGCATAACAGTAGGTTCAACAGATAAAGATTGTATGAACATTTCAGACATAAAAGAGTGTGTCGTACCAGTATCAATTAATGTAAGTGCTTTCTTGTTGAAGATTAAAATATTACCTGATATTACTGAAGAATCAGGATTATCACTTTCTTTGGTCATTGCAAAAATTCTTCCTTGAACTCTTCCTTGATTCGAAGAAAGAGGACGCTTCATTGTTGTGTGCCACATTCCCTTGCATCTAAAACATCGACCACTACCAACCAAAAATTCACCTTTGTGTGGCTTTCCACACTTAGGACACACATGTCGCTCCGTATCTGAAAAAGGAAAAGAATGCTTATTGTGTGGCTCAATCTTGACTTTTCCTTTGTGGCCACCTCGCACATTAGTACTTGTCTCTTGCACTCTAGCTTGAAAAGCTTGCCTCCTTAATTGTCGTTCCTTCTCAATCTCTTGTTCATCATGCTCGGCAAGTAAGGCTCTCACAACAAAGTCTTGGTAGGTGATGACCTTTGACATATGGACATCTCTTCGAATCTCTGACTTCAAACCACGAAGGAAGTGTTCTCCCTTATCTTTGTTGTTTTCACCAATAAAAGGAACAAAAACACATCCTTCTTCGAACTTCAAAGTATACTCAGCGACATACATAGTATCTTTCTTCAATTCAAGAAATTCCTTCACCTTCTTGGCCTTGACCTCTCTTGGAAAATATTTGGCGAAGAATAATTTCTTGAACTCGTCCCACTTTAAATCTCGAACATTAACTGTAACCTTGGTGGCTTCCCACCAGATACGAGCCGCTTTGACCAACATAAACACAGCACAACTTACCTTATCTTGGTCGGTGAACTTCAAGTAATCGAATATGGCCTCCAATGATTTGATCCATTCAAGAGCCACTAATGGATCAGGGCCACCAATAAAATCAGGAGGGTTCATACGTCTGAAACGATCATATGCACCATCATCAGAACTTTCAGTTGTGCTTTGGCCTCTTCCACGACCACGACCCTGGGTCGAGGTGTTCCTGCTCAATAGCTGTTGAATCTGCTAGCTATGAACCTTCGCTTGTTCTTGTAATAATTTACTAAATTCGTTTACAACCTTGGCCGTCTTATCAGTAGGAGGGGTCCTATCATCCCCTTCAATACTCTTTCTCTTGGGAGGCATATACTACACAAATGCTCATTTTAACATAGATAGGAAGAAATGATACATCAATGACAATGAAATAGAATCAACTCTTATGTTAAAATCAATAGATGCAGGATAGAAAACATACCGGACTGTCCTAGGTAGAAGAAGTCATATATGGTGCAAAGAACTTTTGCTCTGATACCAATTGAAACAACCCACTCCCATGACACTTAAATTTAAAGAAATCACATACGCGGAAGCCTTAGCATTTGAAAAGGAAACATAAACAATTAACATGCATAAGAATAAAAACTTGACTAAATTTTGCCATAACCATTTTTTATATTTTCAATCTAAACATTAAACCATCATTTAATATCATTAAAAAAATATATAATTCTTTCCCCAAAAGATGCATACTTCAAAAAACATAACTATCCAATATTCAACCCATCAAATACGATTTTACTAGCCAAAAAATTCCCTTCCTCTTGCCATTTGTCTTCTTCTATCTTGGACAATCCCTTTCAAGCTTTCTTATCACCTGCATCACATGACGTTAACTGGAATGAGATAAAACTCAGTAAGTAGAAAGCTTTACATAACAAGTACATATACATAGTCTTGGCTTGGAACATGGCAATGGCAGTGGCAATGAAAATTGAATAATATCATTCAAAATGAATAGTAGGTATCAAGTCAATATAAATGGCATCTCATGGCATGAATTAAAGGAAAGGAATTGATAGTTCTGTGACCTGTGAACTGTGGCCTGTGAAAAGTATCTCTTTGATATATAAATATCAAAACTGTGAGAGATACTTCATAATCATGTGATTGGCCAATGACATGCATGAATTACTATCAATCCTTGGCTTTAATCATAGGGACTTCATTGAAGCAATTAAGCAAACACTTGGAAAGCACAATGAATTACTGGCTTCTCTATCAATGAATTCAATGGATACATAACCGCAAGTATCAAGAGCGTAGCAATGAAAGGAGCTAGTCATCAATCAAAAATGGCTTTTATACATATATATATAATGTGAGCACAAGGGCTAGCTACTACTTACAACCCAACAAGCAAGTGATTTCTTAGATGATCTTGAAGGGAATCGTACAACAAAATACATGAATTTAACCATCAATCATCACTAATAATCATAGAAATCAACCAACCCATCAATTACCTTCAACTTCTCAAACCCTTAAAAACCATAAAGAGAAAATCCCTTACCTTGAAGCTTGAGAAAATAGTAGGAGAAGCTAAATAAATTCACTAAATCCTTAACCTTGGAGTGTAGGAATGGAGGAGAGGAAAAATTGAGGGAGAAAGAGCAAGAACAAATCAATAGAAGAAGGAAGAGTTTGGAAATGAGTAGAAGCCTCTAGAATGGTATATAAAAGCCTTAAAATCCATCAAAAACGCATTACCAAGTGGCAACTCTCGCATGCCTAGGTTGGCGCCGCGGCGCCCGCGCATCGGCGCTGCCTGGCAGCGCTGCGGCGCCAGGGGCAGCGCCGAGCCCAGGCAGTGCTGCCTTCCGGCACTGCGGCGCTATCCCCTACACCAAAAATACACCCTAACTCAAAATAAATCCAACCTTTTCCAATACCATTCAATACCAATGAAATTAGCATCCCAATACATCCTCAATTCATCCAACACAACCCTAAACAAAACTCATTCATTACCATAAACATCACTAACCAAAAACATAACTCCAAACAATAACCATAAACAATAACCATATTTAACCATTCTAATAAATATATCCATAACCACTAACCATTAAAATATTTTTGACCATACCTTATCACAATAAATTATAAATTACACCGTCAACAATAACATGATAAAAGGTCAGGATATTACAGAAAATGTCTTATTGGCCCTTAGTTGTAAATCCACAAAAATTTGTATATATTTTCTCATAAAATAAATAATTGAAGTTGGACTTTAATTATTTATAGTAAATGATTATTTACAAGAAATTCGGTTATAAATAAATTAATTAGAAAGTAAAAAAAAGGGTTTGTTTAGTTTGTTGATTTAGTTTATAATCGTGGCGGTTAGTGATTGGATCAATTAATTATTATGATAATGAATTGATGGTGTATGATATGTGATATTATGCATGAAGGATGATCAAAAGCCCAAACCCAATTTTCTAGGTGTATGCTAGGATATTCTGTGTTGAATGATCGTAATAATTATCAATGTACAAGTTGGCTTGGTTTATAGCCCGTTCCTACCCCATGTGATGTATCCCTATTTGCCATTGATATTTTTTTGTAAATATTAGTATAGTGGAATATCAAGATTGGAAGATGGTGGCCATGATGATTATGAAGATCGAAGACATGTAAATATTGGAGGCTTATGTAATTATGCATTTGCATCCCATGCATTCCCTAAGATTTGACCCAGGACCGTGTTTGGCTCACATGGGCCAATAGTTTTTGGGACGATTGATCATCTTTGTTTATTTTACTGTTTATAATAGACGTATGATATATTATAAATAATGAGTATGTGCGTTATTATTATGATAAAAACAAAGTTACATGAATCCGACAAACATACGATCAAACATGGCGATCTTTTTAAAAAAATTTATGATGAGGCCATTTAGAAATTAAAAACCCTCATTTTGAATAATATTCAAAATTAATATCAAGCCCGAAAAGGAGAATTATAAAGGTTTTTATAATTTCCATGTCTTCCATCGACAATGGGTGGATGATGAACGCTACCCGTGCTCGGGGCTCGGCTCATATTATTGGGGGAGCCCTGTACACCGAAAAGCTATGACATCCATTAACATGGTTATGTGAACTACGTGGAATTCCCATGATTTCGACTCATATTATTGAAGGAACTCATGGAAACCGTCCATTAAGGTTCAACATTGATGGGTAAGGCTTGACATGTAAAGATGAACGACATCATATTATTGGCTCCTAATCAAACGTGATACAAAATTTTACGTAAAGGGTTGCATGGGGATGCAATTGGAAACTACCTTTTAGGAATTACGATTGGCTGATATTATTCGAGATCATAATTTTCTAATTGGACCTTACATGAAAGAGAAGTCGGTTCTTTACGTGGGTTCTTCATCTGGTACAAAGATTGGTCCACATGGGAAGGTAAAGAAGCGTTCTTTCCAACGTCCTGAGAAGAACGTACTCTTGAAGAAGCAAGCTTCGAATCCTGTTGTGGCAGTCACACTAGTTAAGGCTGACAAGACTGCTGATATCTATCATCAATGCAAGAAGCCTGGACATTGGAGGCGTAACTGCAGAGAATATCTTGCACAGAAAGGTTCTGGAAATGGTATGTTCTACATTAAAGTAAACATTTCAATTAACTCTACTTCTTGGGTATTAGATACCGGTTGTAGCTCACATCTATGTAATGATTTACAGTGATGGGAAGAAGTAGAAGGCTAAGAGAATGTGAGACCTTCTTGAGGATGGGAAATGGGGCAAGAGTTGCTGCCAAGGCTATTGGAGATGTTTACTTGCTTTTGAACAATGATTTTAAGTGAATTTTGAGAGATATTTTGTTTGTACCTGAGTTGGTGAAGAACATTGTTTCCATTTCTATGCTTGATAAAATGGATATTCTTGTTTATTTAGCAAAGGTGTTTGCAACATTTATAAGAATGAATGTTTGATAGGTACGGGTGAACTTGAAAACGATCTCTACAACTTAAAATTAAAAGATATTCCATTAAACAATGTCCAAGCAATAACAACAACAAACAAGCGAAAACGAGATACTCTAAATTCGACACAATTATGGCATGCTCGATTAGGACATATTTCCCTAAGAAAGATGAACAAGCTAGTGGGAATAGGCATGTTTGATATGTCTGATATTAATTCTCTCTTGACTTGTGAGTCCTGTCTAAAAGTAAAGATGACCAAAAGGGTTATTGGATTTTATTCACACCGATGTGTGCGGTCCGCTTAGCATCACCACTAAGCATGGACATGCCTACTTTGTCACCTTTATCGATGACTTTTCGAGGTATGGGTGTGTGTATTTGATGAAATACAAATCTGAAGCCTTTGAAAGTTTCAAAGAATTCATAAATTAAGTAGAGAAACAGTTGGGACGAAGCATCAAGTCACTTCGATCAAATCAAGGTGGTGAATACTTGAGTGCCGAGTTCCAAGAGGATCTTAGGGAGAATGTGATTCCCTTGCAGTGGACTCTGCTTGCTACACCGCAGTTGAATGGTGTTTCGGAGCGTCGTAACCGGAATTCGATACACATGGTTTGGTCTATGATGGGGCTTACGGAGTTGCTGCCATCCTTTTGGGGATATGCGCTTGAGACAACGGCACTGTTGTTGAACAATGTCCATTCAAAAGCAGTTGAAAAAACACCATATGATATATTGATGGGTAAGCCTCCCAAATATTCTTGTCTTAGAATATGGGGATGCCATGCTTATGTGAAGCAGGTGGTGGGAGATAAATTAGATAGTCGATCCATTTTATGTTACATTGTGGGATATCAAAGGAATTCAGTTGGATATTATTTCGATCATCCCAAAGAAACAAAGGTGTTTGTTTCTAGGAATGTAACCTTTTGGAAAAGAATTTTCTATTGGATAGAGAAGGAGAGATGATAGAACTCGAAGAGGTTCGAGAGACACCCACAATTGAAGAACCCACACCCGAAGAGGCATGAGAGGAGATACAAGCTCCTAGAAGATCCGAGAGAGTCTCGAGAACACCTATGAGGTGTGGTCTACTTTTTGAAGAGGGCCATGATGAGCCTAACCATGGATGTAATCCAACAACCTTCAAGGAAGCGTTATCTGATGCCGATTCATCCAAGTGGCTTGAAGCAATGGAATATGAGATGAATTCCATGTATTCGAACCAAGTGTGGAACCTTGTGGATCCACCTGAGGGAACTGTTCCCATAGTGTGTAAATGGATTTACAAGAGAAAACATGGGGCGGATGGGAAGGTATTGACCTTCAAGGCGTGATTGGTGGCAAAAGGATATACTCAAAGACAAGGAGTTGACTTTGAGGAAACCTTTTCTCCAGTTGCAATGTTCAAGTCTATAAGGATATTGCCAGTCATAGCTGCATGGTACGACTATGAGATATGGCAGATGGATGTCAAGACAACCTTTCTTAATGGGGATATTAAGGAAGAGATTTACATGTCTCAACATGAAGGGTTTACATCTGTCGGAAGTGAGCATATTGTATGCAAACTTCAGAGATCTATTTATGGTCTAAAGCAAGCATCTAGGAGTTGGAACTTCAGATTCGATAGTGCAATCAAAGAGTTTGGCTTTACTAAGAATCCTGATGAACCATGTGTATAAGAAGGTCAGTGGGAGTGCTGTGACATTCCTGGTGCTTTATGTTGATGACATTCTACTCATTGGGAATGATGTAGGAATATTGCAATCAACTAAAGTATGGTTAGCAAGTAAGTTCTTAATGCAGGACTTGGGTGAAGCATCATTTGTATTGGGTATACAGATCTATAGAGATAGATCAAGAAGATTGCTTGGTCTCAACTAGTCCACATACATTGATACCATCGTTAAGAGGTTCTCGATAGAAGAATCCAAGAGAGAACATCTACAAATGTGTCATGGCGTGTCCCTATCCAAGTCTATGTCTCCCAAGACTGATGCAAAGATAGCGGCGATGACAAGCATTCAATATTCATCTACAAAGTGTAGTATCATGTATGAGATGATATCTACACGTCCTGACATGGCTTTTGCACTAAGTGTAGTGAGTAGATATCAATCAAACCCTGGGCTTCCACATTGAAAAGCTGTGAAAGACATCCTCAAGTATTTGAGAAGGACCAATAGGCTGTTCTTAGTCTATGGGGGTGGAGAACTGAAATTGGAAGGCTATACCGACTCTAGCTTCCAAAGCGATATAGATGACTCAAAGTCAACATCTTGGTTCGTATTCATGCTCAATGGTGCTGCTCTCTCTTGGAAGAGTTCCAAACTGGAAAGAACTGCGGATTCCACCACTGAGGACGAATATATTGCTGCATCAGCTGCAGCAAAAGAAGCTGTTTGGTTAAGTAATTTCGTCCAAGAGTTGGGCATCATTCCTAATTGAGTTGCTCCTGTCGCGGTGTTTTGTGACAACACTGGAGCCATTTCTCAGGCGAAGGAGCCAAGGTCTCATCAGAAATCCAAACATGTATTGAGAAAGTACCACATCCTCCGAGAGATTGTGGAAAGAGGAGAAGTGTCGATTGACAAAGTCGGCTCCGCAGATAATGTTTCTGATCCACTAACTAAGTCTTTACCTTCACCATTATTCGAGAAGCATCGCGAATCAATGGGTTTGAAGTATATGGGTGGTTGGCTCTAGTGCAAGTGGGAGATTATTAGAGTAGGTGTCCGTCGAGTCAAGTGTTGGCCGAGGGTTCACATTGAAACTCTATGTATAAACAATCTTTATTTTAATTATATTTAAAAATATTGTTTTGGCACATCTTGATCTGTATACTCATGCTTGTTGCATAGATAAAGTCCTTGAATATAAAATAGTAAAAAGAATATGAGATGCTCATATGATCAGTATCATGAAACTCATATTTGGAATAATGTATATTCTAAACAGTTCTTAGTCGATTCAATCGCTACTAAGAAGGATATAGGCCTCTCGAGTTTTAGACTAGTATCTGCGATGTGAGTACCATATTTCATTGGTAGGGGACATTGTGAGGTCCGAGCATACAAATAGGTGCTCCTTGTAGAGTGCACTGATCAACTATCCACAAAAGACTTTCCAAGTGGTTCTCATTTATCGAGTGGAAACGTCATAGTTTACGGTTGTACACCATTAGTCCTTATGACCCGGGACAACATTGTGACTCTATATGCTAGCATTGCACTTTGAATTGTTTACCGACTCATATGAGGTCATCAGGTGGCAAGGTTGGGTGTTCTGTCGAAACATATAGGAGTCTATGCATTGTAGTCGGGAATTTACCGCTTACCTACGGGTATGGATATCCTATGTGATCTCATGTGTATGTAGTTTGAAATTTCTTATCAGAGTGTTTGTGGTAATTATGAAAGGGGTTTCATAGATTACACCATCGATGCAACTACGACATGACACTTAGTATCGATTCTTTGGCAACTCTCGATAAACCAATATTTGTCGAATCGGTCGGGATATACGATATGAAGGGACCGTACTGTACGCTGACCATAATAGAATGGTTCTTGCAGGCACTATCATTTGATACCTAGGGCATCATGTAAACGATGCTGCTAGGAGTTTAGCATGATTGGTTGGGTACTATCAGACTTGAGTTCTGACGTACTTATTATCTAGGAGTTAATAAATAAGAATGGAGTATTTGGGGTATGCTCATATAAGGACATGTTTAGTCCCGAATCACATTAAGATTTGAACCACAGCTAGTTGTATCAATAAACCATTGAGGGTCACACAAATGCTAACTTTCTAGATCATGTTGGGAAGTAAAATAGTTCAATGTGTTTGTACGGCTTTTAAAGGAGTTATAAGTACAAAGAAAAATAAAAGTACGGCTTCTATAAGTGAATGTAACTTTAATTTATGGAAATGTTCCTAAATTAAAAGATGGCCAAATAAATAATGTATTTGATAATTGTGATTTTCATAAACACTATTATGGATTGAATTAAATTAATTCAAGTGTTCAATTAATTAAACACTAGTGGACCTAGTAGAGTCCAAATAATTAAATTAATTCAAGTGTTGAATTAATTAAATAGCATTGGGTCTCTTAGAGCTCAATTAGAAATAATTATTTTACTAGTGATTTTGAGTAAAAATCAAGTAAAGTTTAAATGGTCTCAAATGGGTTTGAGATATTTAAATAAAAGTCAATGGGGTTTGTAATTGTTACATGCCCAAATAAATTTCATGCTTGTAAGGTGAAAGGTTGGAAGTCAACTTTTTCAAATTAAAGACTAACATGCATTTGGAATACACAACTTTTTTTACACAACCCAGAAAAGGCTCCCCTCTTCCTTCCCTTATAGTGGCCAAAAATTCCTCTTCAATTTTCTCCTAATTTTTGCTTCTTCAATTGTTGAAGAAAGCCTCCACTTCTCAAAGAAAAATCCTCTAATATTTCTAGTGCAAAACTAGAGTGGATCTTGCTAGTTACTGGTGGACCTAATTTGAAGGAAATAATTTACTAGAGCAAGGTTTGCTCTTTGAAGCTTGTAAATTGGGTCAACCCTTCAAGAGCTAAGTTGTTTACAACTTGGTTGGAGCCAAACATCAATCCTTATGATTGATAGGTAAAAATTCTTAACGCACTATGTCTGACATTTATGTGTTTTTGGTATTTTCTAAACACACTAGTGGGTAATCGGTTTTTCTTGTAAATATTTTTTTTTGAAACTTCCATCGTGCATCCGGACACCGTAACTGATCCCCTTTCAGTTTCACCCATGACTTTCATGGAGAATTTACTTGCTAACAATAATTTAGTTGATTGCAGTAATCCTACATTATTCCCAATGAGTAGGATGTCATCAACATAAAGTACTAGGAATATTACTGCACTTCCACTAACTTTCTTGTACACGCATGGTTCCTTAGGATTCTTAGCAAAATCAAATTTCTTGATAGTGCTATCAAATCTGAGGTTCCAACTCCTTGACGCCTGCTTGAGAGCATATATTGATCTCTGAAGTTTGCATGCATTATGCTCACTTGCTACTGATGTGTATCTCTCAGTTTGAGACATATAAATTTATTCTTTGATGTCTCCACTGAGGAATGCAGTCTTTACATCCATTTGACATATCTCATAGTCATACCATACTACTAGTATTTTAATAGACTTAAACATATCAACAGGTGAAAAGTTTCCTCATAGTCAATTCCTTGCCTTTGAGTATAACCTTTTGCAACAAGTCTTGCTTTGAAGGTCAATACATTCTCATCCGCCCCAAGCTTTCCTTTGTAGATCCATTTACATCTTATGAGAACGATTCCCTCAGGTGGATCCACCAATGTCTAGACTTGGTTATAATAAATTGAACCCATTTCAGACTGCATGGCTTCAAGCCATTTGGTTGAATAAGTATCAGATATTGATTATTTGAAGTTTATTGGATCACATCAAACACGAGGTTCATCATGGCCTTGTTCATGAAGAAGCGTGTATCTTGCAGGTGGTCTGATAACCCTATCAGACCTCATTCTCTTTTAGATAACCCAAAAATTCAGCACTCAAGTAATCTCCATCTTGATCAGATCGAAGTGCCTTAATACTCCTTTCCAGCAGTTTTTATACTTCAGATTTGAATTCTTTGAACCTTTCAAATACTTCAGATTTATGTTTCATCAAATAAACATGCACATACCTCGAATGGTCATCAGTAAAGGTAATGAAGTAAGATTGCCTATATTTTGTGCTAACACTTAGCAGGCCACAAAAGTCTGTTTGGATCAAGTCTAGTAGACCATGTGCATGTTCCATGTTTCCATTGAATGGAGTCTTGGTCATTTTCCTTTTAGACAAGACTCACAAGTAGGTAGTGAATTTTCGTCTGACAAGTCAAATATGTCTTCTACACTAGCTTGTCCATCATTGTTTGGGAAATATTACCTAGTTTAGCGTGCCATATTTGTGCTGGAATTGGATATTCTATTTTTCTTTTACTTGTTGTTGTTTTCGTATGCGCTTGGATATTGTTTAACTGAATATATTTTGATTTTAAGTTATAGAGATCGTTTGTTAATTCGCTGGTTACAATCAAACATTCATTCTTGTATAAATTGAAAAAACCTTTAGCAAAAACACAAGAATAATCATCCTATCAAGCATAGAAATAGAAATAATGTTGATGGGATCGATTAGGGGGTAATCGTTGAGCTACAATAGCTCGATTCTTGAAATATTGAACACTGATGAATTAAATCGAGTTTGGTGTTCAAACCAAGTGGAAAATACTCGAAATAATCCTTCGTAGAAATCGATTAAATATTTTGTAAAGCATTTAAAATATATGCAAGTTGAATGAGTAAAAATATTTTGGTTGAAGCATTTTATCAAACACTTGGTATGAAATATTTTGGTATTTGAAGAACACACAAAATGCTTCAACGATGCATCTTTAAAACTATGAAAATGATAAGTAAATGCAATAAACAAATAGACACGAATTTGTTTATGGATGTTCGGAGATTGAATAACTCCTACATCACCCCTTCTTCTCCTTGGGAAGGATATTCACTAGAAGACTATGATTTATACAAACACTTGTACGAACCCACTCAGCTAGGACTTATCCACTGCCTAAACTAAACTCCTAGCACTCAAGATTGTAGGCAGCACCTCACAATCAGCATATTATTTAATGTCTCATATGCAAAGGCTACATACACAAGTTTATTGTCTTTGTGCAAGACTCACTCAACTAATCTTTGAAGTTCAACTCTCTTGTATATTTGTGAGTGATTGTGTGTGAGGAATTTATCATTTACAGTGTATATCTCAAATGTATCCTCACACAAGGGCTTGTGCTCTCAACTAGCTGATTTCTTTATGCTAACTGCCCATGCTTTGAATCGACTTCCAAAGCTCTTGTTTGATCTTCAAGATGTTTTATTTTTAAGCTCCAACAATGATATATACGTTAGACACAAGAATATGACCGTTTGGAAAGTTTTTGTACTGTTTATGAAATTGCAACGGCCAAATTCAGCTTGCTGGGCATTTTCCCGACTGGTCAACTCTGGTCAATTGGTCAACTCTAGTCAACTCAACTGGTCGTTCAATTCAACCGGTCAACAGCTGGTTCAGTTCAGTTCAGTTGGTCAACTGCTGATTCAGTTCAACTGGTATGGTTCAGTTCAACTGGTTCGGTTCAGTTTCAGCTGGTCTGGTTCGGTTCAGCTGGTTCGGTTCAGTTGGTTGGTCAGCTGGTCAGCAGTTAGTTCAGTTAATTCAGTTTCAACTGGTGTGCTGAAATCAGCTAGGCTGATTTCAGTTTGTGCAGAACCAGTAACGTCATCGTCATTTATCAGCATCTTAAGCTTTGATTCAGACTTTGACTTATGAATCGCTTCATTTCGATAACCGAGCCGAGAGATATGACCAAAATACCGCAGCTGCTCAAACCCAACTGATTGTTGTTTTCGTATGATCAGTTCGGTAATTGAGCGATCAGTTAGACCATGATAACATCCGATTTTGCCCAACTGACGTGAAATACGATTTGTTCCAAATTGAGTTTTCTAATTATTCTAGTTGGCGGATTGTGATTTGGATTATCCAGTTGAGAGATATTATCAAAATACAAGAAGCTTGCCAGAAATTCAGTTTGTGCAGAATTTAGTTTCAGCTTACTACTGTGTTTGCAACTTCACACTTGAGTAAATATGTTAGAAACACAATAACAGTTTTGTTAACATCAAAATCAAGATTGCGAACTTGAAAAGTTTCAACAAATATTTTTAACCAATTCAGGAAAATATTAAACGTCTATCATAAATAACTTAAAATCATGTCCAAAATTAAATTAAAGTCTCCAATAGCAGTGACAGCAACCCTTGCTCCCTTTCCTAGTCTTAGAAATTTCTCACCATCTCTAAGCCTCTTGCTTCTTCCCATCACCTATAAGTCATTGCTTAGATGAGAACCACATCTGGTATCCAATACCCAAGAAAAGGAATAAATAGAAACTTTAACTTCAATGTAAAACATGCCATGGCCAGAACGCTTATGGGCAAGATACTCTGTGCAATTACGCCTCCAATATTCAGGCTTGTTGCAGTGGAAACATACTTGTTCTTACTAGTCAGGCTTTGTGGGCCCCGTAGTTGGTTTATGTATGGCTTCTTGTTGGGCTTTTTCTTTTTCAGATGGGCACAACGCTTCTTACCTTTATTTTGGGCTCCCTTTTTCGTACCGGACAATGAGTCCACTAGAAGAACAGGCTTTTCTTTTTTGATTGTGGTCTCATAAATAGTAACCATATTGACCAACTCTTCAGGGGTGGCCTCAAGCTTGTTCATATTAAAATTAACCACAAATCCATCTAACGAGGCAGGCAATGACATCAAGATAATATAAGTCGAGAGCTCATTAGGAATAACCACGTCGAGTCCCACCAACTTATGAATGAGGCCAATCATCCTAACACCATGCTCTTTGACCGAAGCCCCGTCTCGCAAGCGTGTAGTCATGAGGTTTTTCACAGTAGCATGTCTCTCTGAACGAGTTTGTACAACATACAATTCTAGCAGTTGCTTCCTTCAGTGGCTTCTTATTAAGCACATATGCAATATTTTCCGAGTTCAGAACAATATATAAATTTCGAAACCAATCATTATAGTTAGGGCCAGTCAATTTGTTTTGATCGAGATGATGGAAAGCGGGTTACGAGAAGTCATCGTAAATATACTGAAAATGAAAACAGATAATGGTTACTGATAATTTTAAAATATTTCTAAGATATAAAATATGGATTTTATTTTATAAATTTCGCTTTCACTATTTTGATATTTTCACCACCCTCTGATGAAATAGGGAAATCATATTTCCTTATTGGGCACATAGAGCCCAATTAGACAATTATAATTCCGAATAATATGAGCCAATTATAATTTTTAAAAGGTAAAATCCAATTGCATAGCTATGAAACCTCTGTGTGTTTCACCTCACGTTTAATAAGGACCCAATAATATGATGTCGTTTATTTTCACATATCAAACCGACACATCAATATTGAATTGTGTTGGACAGTCGCCATGAGTTCCCCCAATAATATGAGCCGAAGTCATGGGAGTTCCACTCAATTCACATCATATGTCAGGTGGAAGTCATAGCTTTCCGGCATCCGGGTCTCCCCAATAATATAAACCAGACACTGTCCGCGGGAAGCGTTCAACATGCAACCACGGTTGATGGAAGACTAGAATAAATTAAACTCTTTTAATTTTTACTTTTGTGGTTTGATATAAATTTTGAATCTTATTTAAAATGAGGGATTTTAATTTTAAAATTGTCTCATAATTTTAATTTAAAATCGCGTGCCACGAGTTTGTCGGATTCGTGCAACTATATTATTTAATAATATACATACATGTATACTACTATATATCACATATATATCATAATATGACATTCAACAATAAATAAGGATGATCGATCACCAACACTATTAGATCCATGTGAACAATACATGGATCCAGGTCCAAAACCTAAGTGAATGCAGGAATGCAAATGCAACTATTACAAAAACTTGCAATATTTTACATGTCTTCATCTTGTGCATCGGGCCCACCATCTTCCAGTCTTGATCTCCTACTATTTCTAAAAATTACATTTAAATAGACATGTCACATAAGGGATACATCTTATGGGGTATGAACGGTACATAAACCATACTCACTTTAATAATTTCAAGTTTAACAAAATTAATAAAACAGTAAAATATCATAACATACACTTAATACATTGATCAAGGCTCTCGATCATCCTTCATGCATTTAATATAAAATATTAACATCAATCAATTAAACAAATTTAATTAATTGATAAATCGTGTATCTAATAATTTTATTACTAACCACCACAATAATTAGAGAATTTAATAAATTAAATAAAAATCTTTATTTAATTTCTAATTTATTCAATAATAATTTATTTCTTGTAAAACTCATTTTTACTATAAATATTAAAACCATATTCTAATTATTTATTTTACAAGAAAATTATAAATTTGCCAAAAATTAAATTTTTTCAAAATATAAATTGAACTAATTTTAATAAAATATCAGTTTAATCCAAAGTTTTAAAAATCAAAAAATCGCACCCTAGGTCCAAACAATTCAAGTCCATTATTTAGCATATTGCCCGAGACGTTCCCGGGCAACCGCCCGCCCACTGCCCGGTTGTATCAGGCAGTGGCGGGCACGCTGTGCGCGGCCGCAAGAGAGCCGCGCGCGGCCCTGCGCGCACGGTCTTCCCGGAACTGTTCCGATCAGAATCTAAAATAATGTTATTTTTGATTTCTGGAAAAATAAATTTTTTTTGTGCATCAATTTTTTGAAAAATTATCTTGTGTGGTTCGAATAAATTATTCAATATGATTTAAAATCATACGATATAGAGAACCTTGCTCTGATTCCACTGTCTTGAATCTTGTTCTCTCGTGCATAAATGCAGCGGAAGTTATAAATTTTTTTCTTATTTTGACAATCAAAATATTTGGACAATCCTATGGTTTAGATTGAATAAACATACATATGACGTTTAGTATATACCTCTAGTGAATTTTTCACTTGCCTACAATTACTCCGGTATAAAAAAACGTAGCTCTTGTTGTAAATCCCACATACGTTCTTCAAGGCTCCTTTCTTCAATTTTTGAATCAGGTCACGACTATAAGATTAGTTCTTCTTCCAAATAACACTATAATATTTGGAAGAACTTTCAATGTTGGTGAGCAAAAACCGAGAGACGGCACAACCTTTTTTTCAAAGAGGATGGCCGAATTCTTGAGGGGTGGGATGAGGCCCTTTTTCCCGAAAATTGTGGTTGTGTGGAGGCTAGGGTTTAAGTCTCCTACTTAAATAAAGCATTCATGACCTAATTACCATAATATAATTATTTGGGCCTCTTAATTAACATTAATGAGCTTGATTAATTAATTGGACTAGTCCTACTAGTTTAATTAATTAATTAAATTCCATTAAGAACTTTAATTAATTATTTATTTAATCAAAGTCCATTAAACATACTCCCCACTATATTTCATTTTAATATTTAATAAACTCAACTTTTGAGTTTAATTATTTAAATTCTCAATTCTTATAAATTCAACTCTTTGAATTTATTCTCTCCAAATTTGATAAATTCAGAATTTATTTTCTCAAAATTTATTTATCATAAATTCAACACCTTTAATTTACAATGTCATAATTTTATATAAATTCAATTACTTGAATTTATTCTCTCAACGTGAATAAAATGATCGAGTGCATGTGTGACCCTCAATGGTTCAGAGATACATCTAGCCGTGTGATCACAACTCATTGTGATTCAGGACATAATCCTTTATTCGGGCTTACCCTAATTTGCCCCTATCTATGTATCAACAATTGATCATTAGAAATTCAGAAATCATATTTCTGATTAGACCCATCGAATCATGGTAAGAGCGTCTAGTAGTATCGCCGCATGATTCCCTAGGTATCACTTATAATGCCTGCAAGAACCACTCGGTTATGATTAATGTACAGTAAGGTCCTTTCACATCATATATCCCAATCGAATATGCAACCATTGGTTCATCGACGGTTGCATAAGAATTCGATAACTATGTCACATATTTGAGAATAAATAGTGACACATGCGTCGCAATTGTACCCAATCTCGCCACATGATGATCCTCCTGGATTCGGTAAACGAGTCAAAGCACAGCCCTAGCATATAGAGACTCCGTGCTCTCCGAGATCGTAAGGACTGATGGTGTACAATCATATCCACAGATTTATCCTCTTGATAAATGATAATCACTTGGAAAGTTCTAGGGAGGGTAGTTCGGTATAATCATCATATGACTACTTATCTGCATGTTTGGACATCTCTATGCCCTTACCAAGAAACACGGCATACAACATCACATATGCTAGTCTCGAAATCAAGTGACGTTTATCCATGTTTTAGGCGGCAGAATCGATTAGAAACAAATTTAGATTATACAGTGTTTAAAAATGAGTTTCAACATCGAATTACGATTCATTTGTATTAAAGTATAATCAATGTCTTTATCTATGTTGATCACATGTGTATACAGATAAAAAATTAACAAACCATGAAATAATGAATTATATTAAACTAAAGATTATTTATTATAACTGAGTCAATAAATTCTTAGCCAACATCTGACTTACAGGGCATCTACTCTAACACAAGATACAAGGACCTAAGCCTGCTAACCACTCCAAACCATCTTTGAAGATGCTTCTCCTTTATCTCCATGTACATTTTTAGGTATTCTCTCATTTTGACCTCTCTCATTTATTGGGATTATTATTGCATTTTTTGTTGTCTTGAGTGTCATAGTATCTATGTAAGCCAACAACTCAATGCTTTTGACGAGTGTTCGTGACAACGGTGACGATCCACGAAATTCCGACTTACGGGTCTACGCTTGCGAAGTTCTGACTTATGAAGTTACAGCTTACGGGTCTATGTTTAAAAACTTCCGACTTATAAATTTACAGCTTACTGGTCAATTCTTACGAAGTTACAGTCTACAACTTCTACGCTTACAACGCTTACGAATCATATGTATTTCGTATTCCTATTTACATAGTTCTAGTGTAGTATTTTTTGACTACATCAGTGGTGAAAATTGATTATCATATTTAAATTAACCAGAGAATCTTGAAACCCGTTTGCAAAACAAGAATTCATGTTAATTTGATTACTTAATTAATTTTTTGTTAGAGTAGATGCCCTGCAAGCCAACGGTTGGCTAGGGAATTTATTGACTCAAGTGTGATAAATAATCTTTATTTTAATATAATTTAACTCTTTATGGTTTTGTTTTACTTTATTTGCATACTCATGCAATCAGCATAGATAAAGTCTTTGATTATACTTTAATTGTCACACCCTTACTCTATACTTAGCATAATTACCATAATCAAAATAGGATTTGAATGATATATCTATATTATGAAGCAATTCAAAACAAGGCGCATCAATTTGACGGTTTATAAAAATTTTGGCATGATGTCCCTATATTTTGTCTATACCAACAACTGAATCAACAATAACAATACGTAGATATAAACGTAGTCTTATAAACAAACATACTTTGAATCATTATACACGTAGACATAAACATTGAAAAACTTGCTTCAAACCCTGACATTTAATTCATTATAATACATATGCGGAAGCTATACAATAAGACGACCCGGTTCTTATCGAGGTGAGGCACGTCGCAAGCATCCATTGGTAACATGTTAAACATAATGAGCTAAATCACTACATATTAAATTAAATAAATGCATTATTATCATTTGTACGAGTAACTGGGCATTACAATTCTCCCCTCCTTCAAAGAATTTTGTCCTCGGAATTTGACGTACCATATAGTTCAGGATATGTTTGACGTACCATATAGTTCAGGATATGTTTGTTGAATCTCGTCTTCTCGCTCCCAAGTTGCTTCTTCAATTGCATGATTGCACCATAATAGTTTCACCAAAGGTATTTCCTTGCCTCATAACACTTTTGATTTTCTGTCGAGGATTTGGACCGGCCGTTCTTCATACGAGAGATTCGATGCAAGTTCCAACGGTTCATATTGAAGAACGTGAGAAAGATTGGCCAAATACTTTCGTAGCAAGGAAACATGAAAAACGTCATGAAAATTTGATAAGTTCGGTGGTAAAGCAACTCGGCAGGCCCTATATCCTATTCTTTCCAAGATTTCAAATGAACCGATATATCTTGGACTCAATTTTTCCTTCTTACCAAAACGCAAAATGCCCTTACAAATACATGTTCACTGACCTAAAATTCCAGTCGACGACGTCGCACATCAGCATAACTTTCCTGTCGGCTCTGGGCACTGTGCATCCTTTCCATGATCTTAGTTACCGATTCAGCTGTCTGTTGTACCAATTCAGGACCTAATAATTTTCTTTCCCTACTTCAACCCAATGTACCGGAGAATGACATTTTCTACCATCTAATGCAGTATATGGTTCCATTCCAATGCTTCAATGATAGCTATTGTTATATGTAAACTCAGCCAACGGTAGTTTAGTGTCCCAACTGCCTGGAAAATCAATAGTACAGGCCCTCAACATATCTTCTATATCTGATTCACTCGTTCTGATTTTCCATCAGTTTGGCGATGGAACGCCGTACTAAATGACAATCGAGTTCCCATACCATGATGTAAATTCTTCCAAAATGCAGACGTAAATTTGGGATCTCTATCAGATAAAATGGACACTGGGATGCCATGAAGCCTCACTATCTCTTTGATGTATTCTTCAGCATATTGATTCATCGTGTATGTGGTTTTCACCGGAAGAAAGTGAGCTGATTTCATAAGTCGATCCACAATAACCCATATAGCACTGAACCCTCTTTGTGTTCTTGGAAAACCAAGAATGAAATCCACCGTGATGTATTCCCATTTCCACTCAGGAATGAGTAGTGGTTTCAGGAGTCCTGCTGCTCTTTGATGCGTGTCTTGACCTGTTGACAAGTTAGATATTGTGCAACCAATTGAGCAATGTCCTTTTTCATACCCGGCCACAAAAATAATGGTTTCAAATTTTTGTACATTTTGGTGCCTCCTGGATGGATCGAATATGGTGTAGCATGAGAATCAATAAGGATGTCATTTATGATCGTTCCTTGCTTTGGTACACACAATCTACCGCGATATGTCCATATTCCTTTCTCATTCAATTCAAAATTCAAATTTCCTTTTTCCTCATCTCGCTGCCTCAGTTGTTGTAATTCATTATCTGCACTTTGTTCGGCCTTGATCCTGTCTGCAAGTGTTGGTCGAACCATGAGGGATGATAATTGGATTGCAGTTTCCTTTGGCATAACATCAATCTTCAAATTCTGTAATTGTTCTTGTACTTGCATTGTGGCAATAGAACTGGATTTTGGACTTAACACATCTGCAACAACATTGGCTTTACCTGGATGATAATTAATAACACAATCATAATCTTTCACTAATTCCAACCAACGTTGTTGTCGCATATTCAATTCTTTTTGCGTAATAAATATTTCAAACTCTTGTGGTCCGTGTAAATTTCACATCGTTCACCATACAGATAATGGCGCCATATTTTCAACGTAAATACTACTGCTGCCAGTTTTAATTCATGTGTGGGATAGTTCTTTTCATATTCTTTCAATTTCTTTGAGGCATAAGCAATCACCTTCCGGTGCTGCATTAAGACTGCTCCTAAACCTTGCTTCGATGTATCATTGTATACCACAAAATCTTCTGTTTATTCTGGTATCGCAAGGACCGGTGCTGATGTCAATTTTGTTTTCAACTCTTGGAAACTGTGATCACATGCTTCGTTCCATACAAATTTCACATTATTTTGAGTTAAAGCAATCAAAGTATAATGCCTGAAGTAAATATTACAATTTGTTAATTTACTAATTGGAGATTACTAAATAATTGACGATTTTTAAATAATTAAATATGATATATATTGGTCATATGAAGTCTAAATGACTTGAAATTTGGATATAACGTAGAAAGCTCAAAGATATAGAAGTTTTATATTTTGAGTTTTGAAAAATTTGATCGTTTGACTGGTCCGAACGGATATATTGACGTTGGAAATGTTAAATATTATATATTATATTATATTTTTAATATTATATTAATAATAATATAATATAATATAATATAAACAGAATGAACCTATAAATAGATAGAAGAGCCGGACATCACAACCCGGATTCCATCTCAAAATATAAATAGTAAAATGCTTTATTAAAGCAAAAAGCAACATGCATGTAAAGTTGAAAGCCGTGCAATATGCGCCGCGGAAAGGTATGCAATGCACGCAGTAAAGTTGACAGCTGTCTTAAGTTTGACACTATTGACGGCGTGCGATTTACGCTGCGGTTTAGTCTAATAACGGCGTGCAGAGTATGCTATTGATAGTTAAACTATTGGCAGCGTGCATATATACGCTGTTAATACAAATTTCTGCAGCGTGCACAAGTACACCGTTAATAGTCATAAAAAAAATATTAGTGACGGTTTCGATAAAACTGTCGCACACGGGCGACGGGGCCAAACCGTCGCTAATTTAGCGACGGTCTTAAAATTTAGCGACAGTGTTATAATTTCGAGACAGTTCCAAAACCGTCGCTAAAGTTTGCGTAAATTTTAAAAAAAAATTACTTTTATAATTTAATACATTTTTATAAAAATACAATACAACTATAATAATAATACTCATGATCTTAATTAACAATTAAAAAATACTCATGATCTTAATTAACAATTAAAAAATTAACCAAAAATTGAAACAAAAACAGGTATTTAAATTGAAACTAAAATCATGTAAGTAAAGAAAAATGTTAAGTGTTGTGAAAAAAAATGGAACGGAGATCGGGAATAAATAGAGAATTTACGATTTTTTAGTGACGGTTTGTTACTAAACGGTCGCCGATGTAATTCTATTAGCGACGGTTAATAATTAACCGTCGCCGATTTAAATCTATTAGCGACGGTTAATTATTAACCGTCTCCGATTTAAATCGGCGACGGTTTATTCTAAACCGTTAAATCGGCGACGGTTTATTCTAAACCGTCGCTAAATGTGGCCTTAAATCGTCGCTAAATGTGGCCTTAAAATCGTCGCAACTTTAACTTTAGCGACGGTTTTACTAAAGCCGTTGCTACGTTAAAATTCGAACTCATTTTCCGCAGCGTGCTTATAATATGCATGCCGTGAATAATACTATTGAGGACGTACGATTAATGTGCGGCGTTAATGATTGAACACGATTTTTTTTTAAAAAAAATGATTTACTTTTTACAGCACACATAAACATGCACTTCGTTAATAATACTATTAACGGCGTGCCTTTATTGTGCGCTGTCATTTATATAATTTATTAACACCACACATAAATGCAAGCTGCAGATATTACTATCCGCAGCGTGCTTTTAATGCACGCCATTCATAATAATATCTGCAGCGTGCATTTAATGCACGCCGTTAATAGTATCAAGTTACTATCCACAGCGTGCTTTTAATGCATACCGTCAATAGTAATATCCGCAGCGTGCTTTTAATGCACGCTGTTAATAGTATCAAGTGCAACACTATTAACGGCGCACATATGGGTGCACGCCGTGAAAAGTAGTATTCGCAACGTGCGTTTAATGCACGCTGTTGATGACGTACTGCGAAAAATCATTTTTCTTGTAGTGATGGTTACGAAATTCAAAAAGTATACAGTGATATGCCACCCACTTTTGTCATGATATGCCATGATGTGTTATTCTACAAACTCTTGAATAGTGAGATTCCAATTCTTAATCATCTTTAATATTATTCTTTAGGGAATTCTTCAAATTCTCAAAAATATCATGTATTTGAGATAATTGAGGAATATCATCCTCTGGATCCTGTGCATATTGCATTTGCATTAAATGTTTGAATAAACTCAAAGAGGCTTTTTCCTTTTCTTGTTGATTATGAAATTCTTTCTTATATAAAGAAATTTTTTCCTCTATTTGTTGAAGAGTGTCATAGCCATAAGGCTTTCCAGTTTCTGGATCATTGCTACTATTTAAATAATAATTCACCCAAGTGTAGTTTGTCTGCAAGTAATATATTTCGTAAGTACGAGATCGATCTTCAGAGAGGTTATTTTGAGTTTAAAACTATATAAATAAATAATTGCATAAAGTAAATGTTAAATTAAATCATTATATTTCATTTATAACAACCGGCAGAGCCACGCTATTTCCTAAATGAAATATATTGATTTAATAATTTAGTTGCGGTAAAGTAAAAGTTAGTTGCGATAAAGTAAATGTTAGTTGCGGAAAAGTAAAAGTTAGTTGCGAGAAAGTAAAAGTTAGATGCGAAAAATAAAAGTTAGTTGCGATAAACTAAATGTTAGATTGTTAGATTTTAGTATTAAATCATAATATTTCATTTAGAACAACCGACAGAGCCACGCTATCGTCTAAATGAAATATTATGATATTATTATATAAATATATATATATATATATATATCTATATATATATATAATAATAAGTGATGAAATATTTATTGTATCAAAATTAAACAACAAATCAAGATAACCACTTTAATAGTATCAAGCATTTGATGTAAATTGATAACAACAAACAATTCATTTTTATACCTACAATAAAAATAAGTTAGCTAAATGAAAAGAAATAAAGAAAGGATATACAAAATATAAACAATCTTACTTCACCAATAATGCATCATCTTCACCTTGTCATAATAGATTTAGCTTGTCATAAGCTTACTTTTGATCAACACTAAAATATCACTCATAGTTAAGAACATGAAAGAAAATATATTGGAACTTAGAACTTTGATACACACTCACACTATATTTTACAATGGGATAGAATGATTCTCAAGCTTGCACAAGGCCTCTATTTATAGGCCAAATGAGAGAAAGGGTCAAAATTTTTATTAATGTCATGTAGTTTCAATAGTATTCTTTGTCTCCTCTAAGTTCAATTCCATGTCCCTTCTTTCAATGCTTTGTTCCACAACTTTAATCACCAAATTTAACTCTGCTCAAAACGGCAAATATGTGGGTAATTGTCTGTAGATGAATTTGGTCACTTGGTTCACCTCATTTGGTTAAATATTGAAATAGTTATGATTTTTTTACTATATGCTGGTCATAGTAAAAGTAAATTTGTCCTCCTTTTGATATTTGCACAATTTGATCATCTTTATTAACTTTTTAGTCAATCATTTCTTCTGCAAAGTTGTAGATAATTTCTCAAGAATTCCAAACATGTTTGAGTCACCTCCATTTGAATTTTCTAGCTTGAGTTGTCATTATTTTACCAACACGTAGAAAACCTGAAAATAAAACATATTTAGTAAGACAGTTAAATATAAACAAACAATACTAAAATAACATAATTTTATAATTTTAATGAAACTTAAATTTTAAAATACAGGTTTTAACATATAATAAATTATTAATTTTAAGTTTCATCACACCCCCACACTATCTTATTACTAGTCCCTTAGTAATAAACTTTATCGGAAAATCACAATCTAGATTCTTTATTTCTTTTATATATTCAAATACAAACATATTTATTAAAAACAAAATCATATACCGATTTATATATATATATATATTTATATTTTCGTTTAATATAATAATATATAATTAAATTTGTTTTTATTATTATTCTTATTTTCACATAATATATAAAGTAACAATATATATATAATATTTTTTTAAAATTTCTAAATTTTTTATAATAATATAGTCAAAAAGATAATTCACACCACCCACCATAACATGTATAATATCAAGAATATTATTGTAAAAGCCTCAACTCCATATATTCTTTCAGGTCAAAATGTTTAAGGAATAGCTAGTTTTCACTCATGGAGTTGGAATGAATATTAACTCTCATTGAAAAAGGCTAAGTATTAAAAAAGACAATTAATTAAACTAATATTGAAAACAAAATAGGAAAATTTACAAAGAATAAAATCCTCATTTTTTTCTTTTTTTTTATTGGTTTTTTTTAAATAACGTGACTGCAAAATTTTAGAATAACATAAAATTTTTTATCCAAACATTCTACTATATATATATATATATATATATATATGTACATAAACATTTATATAACGAATACATCCGACTACCTTTGAAACTTATCTAGCACAAACAAATCTTTTTGTTTGTTTGTTTTTTTTTTTTTTTTGTTTTTTTTTGTTTTTTTTAACACAATATTTATGTTTTTAGAACACATTCATAGTACATCAATCAAATCTAAAAAAATTACAATGAATAAAGTATTTTGTAGTCCGTTATATATTTACTTCTTTTTTTTTCAATAAATATTTTTTTTAGGGGAGTTATATTCTTGTAATTAATCATTTTTTAATAATCAATAAAAGTTTATTAATTGTTTTCTCATTTTTCACCACTCACTAACAAAAGATGTGTGAGTATATATTATACTTTTACAAAAGAATTCTTTCAATTATACATGTTAACAACCATACAAACCATATCTTTTAACTATATTCTTATAAAAATTTTAAAAATTATTTTATTTGAAAACACATACAATTATATATATATATATGAACACATCTATTATATATTTTATATTAATTGATCAATATATATATATAAATTGGTACATATGAAAAACTAATTTTTCTTTTAGTCTGTATTTTGAATATAATGAATATTAAAGTCTAGTGTATTGTGATTTTCCAATAATTATTAACTAATGCGTCTCAGGTGCATTTTACTGACACCTTACTCGACATTGAACTAAAAATTATTATTATTACTATATATAAGTATATATTTTAATTTTTATATAAAAAACTAAGAGGAGAAGAAGAAATTATTCATACCTTAAAAAAAAACATTAAAACATACCGTTGAATCACAAGTTTAGCATCACATGAATTTTCTTTTCTTACTTTTGGATGTTGGCCAATCATGACTAAATCCTTGCAGTAAATCAATAAGTTCACCTTCACTTGTAGCAGAAACTAACATCCTTCGCGAAGCTAATGAAATAAATCCCTGTTCCACAACATCATCAAGAAACGATAACAGTTTATCATAATAATTGTTAACATTTAACAAACCAATTGGCTTATTGTGGATATTAATTGTGGCCAACAATTAGTATGAAATATTTCTTCCAAAGTACCGAAACCTCCTGGCAAAGCAATGAAAGCATCTGAATGTTCAATCATTTGAGTAATTCGTTCATACATGTTGTCCACTTTCATTTCTTCTCCTATTGTTGGTCCTGTAATATTGGCTAAGGTAATCGGAATAATGCCTAAAACTTCACTTCCACCTACATGCACAGCTTTTGCAACTTTTTCAATGAGGCCAACTTCACCACCACCATATACCAAATGAATCTTTTTTTTAGCAAGTGTTATTCCAAGATTTTCTGCTACTTCTTCATAAATTGAATATTTTCCTGCACTAGATCCACAAAATACACAAATATTTTTTATTTCACTTACCGTGGACGTTGGCATGTTAAGAAATATGTTTTTTGTAATTGTTAGATCACAGCATATGAATTTATAAGCGTAACATGCCAAAAGTCAATATTTGAACAAGAAATTATTATTATTAAAAGAAAATAAAAATGACAAAATTAAAACAAATATATACAGTGTAGTTGTGATTGTGGCTCACATCTTCCTCTGATTTTACGTTCAGTAACGGCTTCAACGCCTTCTATGAGTCGAGGATATGCTTCCCATCCAATTTTCTTATAAATTGGCAAACATGGTCTTTTAACGTCAGATTCCCAAGACGAAATTGTGTATATATATTTACTTATCTAAATAAATATGCGTTACTACAGTAGGATCTGTGTAAGGCTGATTCCACCATCCATATTGATATTCCTCCTGTTGAAATTGCCACCATAGTTTAAGAAGTTCATTTTGCACGTACCCACTAGAATGCGTATCAAGAACCTCTAGAAAATTATCCAAATGCTCTTTAGTCAGATCATTCTTAATAAATAAAATTTTATCTTCTCTATTCATTGATGTCATTCCAACATTTTTGCATTTTCCTTTACAAGTCCACCTTGCACATTTATGACATCCACCTATACGTTTAGCTCTTCGCTTTTTGGCATATGTGCTTTTACCAAATCCTGGCATATGTCTTATTATTAATTCACTTGCTTCCCCAACCAATCGGGCTTTTGCTTCAATTATTAAACGGACATCATTCGGTATGCCATAGGACATCATCAACCTTAGCCGCTCACATCTAGCTTTATAAATTTTTTTCAACGCATTATCAGGTAAACAAGCAAAATATTTACGAAGATTCATAATACACGCATCCATATTATTATTATTATATATATTTCAATTATTTTGGGAAAACTGAAGAAACCGACTTAAACAGTCACGGAGTACCGTTATCCGTCACTTAACCGAGAAATGAACTAGAATCTGCAAAACAAAATGAAAATATCAAACAACTATTGTGGATCATATAAAGGCATAAACTCATTATTAAGAATTTCATTTTCTATAAAAGGCTTAAGTCTTTGCCCATTAACTTTAAACACGTCATTATTTTTAGGATTTTCAATATCAACAGCACCATGAGGATAAACAAATTTGACTATAAATGGTCCTGACCACCTCGATCTTAGTTTACCTGAAAATAAATGCAAACGAGAATTATAAAGCAAAACTTTTTGTCCAATTTCAAATGACTTTCATATGCATCATTTTTTAATTCTTCAAGTTCATTTATTTGCAATTTTTTTAATTTAGATGCATCATCTAAATTAATATTAAATGCTTTAATTGCCCAATAAGCTTTATGTTCAAGTTCAACCGGTAAATGACAATGCTTACCAAAAACTAACCTATATGGTGACATCCCTAATGATGTTTTAAATGCAGTTCTATATGCCCATAATGCATCAGTTAATCTTAAAGACCAATCTTTTCGATTTGGATTAACTGTTTTTTCTAAAATTTGTTTTATTTCTCTATTTGCAAGTTCAACTTGACCATACTTTGAGGATGATATGGGGTAGAAACTTTATGTGTAATGCCATATTTTCTTAACAAAGAAGAAAATGATTTATTTATAAAATGACTTCCCCCATCACTAATTATTGCTCTAGGTATTCCAAATCGGCTAAAAATATTTTCTTTTAAAAATCTTATAACAACTTTATGATCATTAGTTCTACATGCAATTGCTTCAATCCATTTTGAAACATAATCAACAGCGACTAAAATGTACGTATATACAAAAGATAATGAAAATGGACCCATAAAATCTATCCCCCAGCTATCAAATATTTCAATAATTATGATTGGATTTAAAGGCATCATGTTTCGTTTTGAAATTGATCCCATCTTCTGACAGTTTTCACAAGATTTGCAAAATAAATGCGTATCTTTGAATAAAGACGGCCAATAAAATTCACATTGTAAGATTTTTGTAGTTGTTTTATTGGATGAAAAATGACCTCCACATGCTTCAGAATGACAAAATTTAATAACATTACTTGCTTCATTGTCGGGTATGCATCGTCGAAAAATTTGGTCAGGACAATACTTAAATAAGTAAGGATCATCCCAATAAAATTTTTTAACTTCTATCAAGAATTTATTCTTATCCTGTGAATTCCAATGAAAAGGCATTTTATTTGTCACAAGAAAATTTACAATGTTAACAAATCAGGGCATAATAGTAGCATAAAACAACTGATCATCTGGAAAATTTTCATTTATTGGTATTTCATTATGAGATGATTCAGTCATTATTCTAGATAAATGATCGGCTACAACATTTTCTTTTCCTTTTTTATCTTTAATTATAATATCAAATTCTTATAACAATAAAATCCACCGTATTAATCTTGGCTTAGCATCTTGTTTATTTGATAAATATTTTATGGCAGAATGATCGGTGTAAACAATAGTAGTAGAACCAATTAAATAAGATCGAAACTTATCTAATGCAAATACTATTGAAAGTAATTCTTTTTCAGTAGTTGAATAATTTATTTGGTCACTATTTAAGGTTCTACTAGCATAATAGATTGCATAATGTTTTCCTTCTTTTCTTTGTCCTAACACAACTTCTATAGCATAATCACTTGCATCACACATTAATTCAAATGGTAAAGACCAATCTGGAGCTTGTAAAATAGGTGATGTAACTAAAAGATTAATAATTTTTTTAAAAGCATTTTCACATTTTTGAGTCCATTCAAATTGTGTATCTTTTGTTAAAAGATTTGAAATTGGTTTAGATATTATGCTGAAATTTTTTATAAACCTTCTATAAAATCCTGCATGACCCAAGAATGATCGAACTTCTTTGACCGTTTTTGGTGATGCAATAACATCAACTTTGACTTTATCAACTTCAATTCCTTTTTCAGATATCACATGTCTAAAACAATCCCAAATTTAACCATATAATTACATTTTTCCCAATTTAAAACAAGATTTTTTTCTTCACATCTTTTTAATACTTCTTCTAGATTTTTAAGACAATTTTCAAGTGAGTTTCCAAAAACAGTTATATCATCCATAAAAACTTCTACATATTCTTCAATCATATCACTGAAAATACTTAACATGCATCTTTGAAAAGTAGCCGGACCATTACATAAACCAAATGGAATTCTTTTAAATGCAAAAGTTCCGAAAGGACAAGTAAGAGTAGTTTTTTCTTGATCTTCTAATGATATAGGTATTTGATAATACCCCGAATACCCATCAAGAAAACAGTAATAAGAATTTTCTGCTACTTTTTCTAGAATTTGATATAAAAATGGTAGTGGGAAATTGTAAGGCTCGAGATTTTATTTACAGTAATCTGAGATTAATCTGAAATGATTTGGCGATAATTAATACAAATTATGGGTAAGTGAGAAGTGATTAAAGACGGAACAGATCAGACCGGGACATATGAGAAAAGACACGAAATGAGGTCGTGTGTGAGATTTGTGGTGCGAGGACCGTAGCTCTCGCGCACATGCGCGTCATAATGCGCGCACATGCGCAAGATGGAAAGAAGGCCCCACGCATATGCGCGAAGTGAATGCGCGCATATGCGCGAGCATATGTTACCAACGTCCAGAGAGCCTCGCGCATATGCGCGGAAGGCGTCGCGCATATGCGCGAGCTTCCGAGAAATGATGTGCGATGACCAGTAGGTCTCGCGCATATGCGCGAGACTTGTTACTCGAGGGAGCAGGCCACTTGCCTTGCTGCATGCGTGGTATATATAGATATATATATAAACATGCATATTTCTTCAGAAGAGAGAAAGAGGAAATCGAAGGAATCTTTAAGAAAATTCTCCGTGGCATTTTAATCATGATTTTGCGAAATCCATCCGTTAGATTTCTAATCTGAGGACAGTACCGTGTTCTTAGCGACGACAGCTACAACTGGACGTAAGTTTTGTAACGTTTTGATGTCGCTTGAAATTATGATACTGCCAGAATTGAATGGAATTCATATATGATGTTCTTGACATGTTAGACATCATAGAATCAAAGTCAGATTAAAGAACGGACTGATTAGGGAATTGTTATGAATTTTGGAGTCGATTTGATTGAGAATCGATATCAGAATTATATTATCGTTGAGATTATGAGTTGAACTGATACTGATTGTGAATTCTGGTAGTATCTCTGTGATGTTGAGATTGACGGGGTTATCGAGACTGTATCGTTATGCCATCGAAACAGCAGTAATGATTTCGATTGTATCGTGATATCGTTGATATGAATTAGATTGTGCCTTGTTCAGATATGGATCAGATTATGTATTGATTTGAGTATTGATCAGAACAAGTCTTGAATTGATTTATATACTGATATTGTATTTATGCGATTGTCATTGCCAGACTGGGTATGGACAGATTGGAATACGAGACTTCGTCTTCATCAGATCGTGAAGAGAAAGGTTTAAATAAATGTTGATTCGGGATTGCACAGCTCGAGTTAGGTTTGACTTGAGTTTCCCAAAATCACATACTTTATTTTATTGCATTGATATTTGCATATTATCAGATTGATATGTTTAGTCTATTGAATTATAGCAGAGCTAGAGTTTGAGTCTAGGGCAGATCAGTCTAGCTAGGGCAGAACCGTCGAGTCTTTGTCAGAACCGCGTAGACTCTAGACTTACTGTGTATCGATGAGCTTAGATGTAGATCGACGTCTATTGTAGACATTCGATACAGCATACCAAAGTCTAAATTAGATCATGATCCCTAGATTAGTATGAGAAATGAGTCGAGTCCTAGATATTGAGACTAGAATTTGATTTACAGATCCGTATTGATTTATGTTTCGTAGACTACGATTCATGTTTTATTTACAGACTGATATTGATACATGTTGTTTGATTATGCTACATGTGATAAGATATAATTCATGCTTTTATGTTGATTCAGTTAACTGCATGTATACATTATTTATACTGGGATTTATTCTCACCGGAGTATCCGGCTGTTGACTTGTTTTGTATGTGTGCATGACAACAGGTGGGGCAGGATCAAGGTCAAGAGGATGATGGGAGATCGAGATTAGAGTAGTGAATCCGGACTTGGATGTAGACTTTGTTAAATACTGAAAATTAGTAGTTGAACCTTAGAATAATTTGAGTAATTTTTGTACATTATTGTACTTTTATACTGAGATGTATAGTAGTTAAATTCCATTACGTTCCGCACTTATATTTTAAAAAAAGAAAAAATTTTAGACCCTGTTTATCTTAATTGATAATTAAATCCCAAAGATGATTAAGATGATGATTAGCGTCCGGGTCCCCACAACAGGTGGTATCAGAGCGATGATATTTAGTGTTTCTTGTTTATTGTTTTATAATTCAGTACAGAATGATATTAAATGTACAGAATGACACTGAATGAATTGAAAGAATTGAAAGATCAGTAGAAGAGTACCGACCAGGAGTTACATCTGATTTAGTGTTTCTCTTTGGCATATTTCAGTATGTTCAGAGATATTCTTATGATTTCATGCTCGTTGTATCTATGATATTTTGATATATTCGCAGCATCTGATTGATTGGATTGAATAACTGAAGATTGAATGGGATGTTCTGAGAAATGTGATTATTGTATACAGAAATTTTTCAGATATGAATTCTGCTTGAAACAGATTGTATTCAGAGTATGCGATATCTGAAGTTAGTATACCGATTGTTCTTGACACAGTTAAAATTGTGATCAGTGACTGAGAACGATACCGATATCAGAAATATCAGAGAATTTATTTTGTCAGAATGGGCAGATTATATTATCCGAGTATGTTTCGAACTGATTGAGAATTGTTAGCTTCTAGCTCAGTATAGATTATTGATATTCCAAATCTGATTTGATAGTACGGTTATTCTGAATCAATGTTTAATACAGATTATTCAAACCGAATCAGAGCTGAATTCAAGAATTACGGTAGTTCAGAGATTTAACTAGAATGTCCAGAACTTAATTTCGATAATCAGAGCAGAGCATCGATCAGGGTGACAGATATGTGATTTTTACCGTATGAAAATGATTATCTTGTGATGTCAAATGTTTGAGAATTGTACAACAGAATTTGATATCGATAGTCAGAACCGAATACCAGGTAGGTATTTTTCTTTAATTTATATTATTAACTGATTGTTTATACCAAATAGTTCGAATTGGAAATGACAGATAGGGTCAGAAGCGCACAGAAATGGATTCAGTAGTCGTTCAGGTAACAGAAAGTATATGATAATTCGAACAGATAGTTTTGATATAGACGGATTAAATCAGTTGTGACAGAATGGGTACTGAAATGTTGGCAGAACTTGTACTGAAATGTCTGAACTGCCAATAAATGAAGACAAAAAGATAGAAATCAAAAGATTTATTACAGAATTTGTATATTTCTGACTAGACATGGGAAGTATACTTCGATGAATTTCGTAATGAGATAACTGCAATACTTTCCAGATTGTGATGTAATATGATTGTGATTGACAGATTGTTCAATCTATATCTATTAGTTTGTACCAGATAACGTACAAACATGACCAAATGACACAGATCGATGTAAGAAAAGTGGTCAGAATAACTAGAATGCCGAAGTAGAGTATATCAGATTGTGATTTTGCTTGATTTTGTGCTTTTGGCAGAATGTATAGCATAATTTTATCTATGATTTATTGATTGACGGATAGTTGGAGTGAACTATCTAGATACTGGAAGATATCCAGGAACTGTAGTGCGGGATTTTAGCACTAGTGAGCTGATGTCTTGTCACTTTATGAATTACTGTATGATTTTAGCTATCAACTCAGTATTGAGATAGCCACAGATAAGACATTGTACACTAAGTACTGTGGATTTCCTCTGAAGGGGAATGATATTACGGTGATATCTGAGATTGAATTTGATAAAAGCAGAAATCTTATAAAGAAAATGAAGCTGATTCAAAAAAGGATGAACACCAGCTTCGAATGAATAGACTTAATATGCAGACGTCGGATGGTGACGATTGGTATTTAAAGCTGAAGATTGAGTACATCCTTGACTGGGATAAACAGATTTGATAACAGCTGATGATATGGATTTGGTATGAGCTGTTGATTGGTAGATACGGATGTTGTATAGCCAGTAATTGCAAGTAATTTTATCAGAATGGTTTGATAGAATGAATTTTTTGAAGTAACCTCTATTATACATTTCTTCTTTATCTGAATTGATTGTATGTGATTTCGAGGACGAAATCATATCTTAGAGGGGGAGAAATGTAAGGCCCGAGATTTTATTTACAGTAATCTGAGATTAATCTGAAATGATTTGGCGATAATTAATACGAATTATGGGTAAGTGAGAGGTGATTAAAGACGGAATAGATCAGACCGGGACAGACGAGAAAAGACACGAAATGAGGTCGCGTGTGAGATTTGTGGTGCGAGGACCGTAGCTCTCGCGCACATGCGCAAGATGGACAGAAGGCCCCGCGCATATGCGCGAAGTGAATGCGCGCATATGCGCGAGCATATGTTACCAACGTCCAGAGAGCCTCGCGCATATGCGCGGAAGGCTTCGCGCATATGCGCGAGCTGCCGAGAAATGATGTGCGATGACCAGTAGGTCTCGCGCATATGCGCCGAAAGATGTCGCGCATATGCGCGAGACGTGTTACTCGAGGGAGCAGGCCACTTGCCTTGCTGCATGCGTGTTATATATAGATATATATATAAACATGCATATTTCTTCAGAAGAGAGAAAGAGGAAATCGAAGGAATCTTTAAGAAAATTCTCCGTGGCATTTTAATCATGATTTTGCGAAATTCGTCCGTTAGATTTCTAATCTGAGAACAATACCGTGTTCTTAGCGAAGACAGCTACAACTGGACGTAAGTTTTGTTACGTTTTGATGTCGCTTGAAATTATGATATTGCCAGAATTGAATGGAATTCATATATGATGTTCTTGACATGTTAGACATCATAGAATCAAAGTCAGATTAAAGAACGGACTGATTAGGGAATTGTTATGAATTTTGGAGTCGATTTGATTGAGAATCGATATCAGAATTATATTATCGTTGAGATTATGAGTTGAACTGATACTGATTGTGAATTCTGGTAGTATCTCTGTGATGTTGAGATTGACGGGGTTATCGAGACTGTATCGTTATGCCATCGAAACATCAGTAATGATAACGATTGTATCGTGATATCGTTGATATGAATTAGATTGTGCCTTGTTCAGATCTGGATCGGATTATGTATTGATTTGAGTATTGATCAGAACTAGTTTTGAATTGATTTATATACTGATATTGTATTTATGCGATTGTCATTGCCAGACCGGGTATGGACAGTTTGGAATACAAGACTTCGTGTTCATCAGATCGTGAAGAGGAAGGTATAAATAAATGTTGATTCGGGATTGCACAACTCGAGTTAGGTTTGACTTGAGTTTCCCAAAATCACATACTTTATTTTATTGCATTGATATTTGCAGATTATCAGATTGATATGTTTAGTCTATTGAATTATAGCAGAGCCAGAGTTTGAGTCTAGGGCAGATCAGCCTAGCTAGGGCAGAACCGCCGAGTCTTTGTCAGAACCGCGTAGACTCTAGACTTATGGTGTATCGATGAGCTTAGATGTAGATCGACGTCTATTGTAGACATTCGATACAGCATACCAAAGTCTAAATTAGATCAGGATCCCTAGATTAGAATGAGAAATGAGTCGAGTCCTAGATATTGAGACTAGAATTTGATTTACAGATCCGTAATGATTTATGTTTCGTAGACTACGATTCATGTTTTATTTACAGACTGATATTGATACATGTTGTTTGATTATGCTACATGTGATAAGATATAATTCATGCTTTTATGTTGATTCAGTTAACTGCATGTATACATTATTTATACTGGGATTTATTCTCATCGGAGTATCCGGGCTGTTGTCTTGTTTTGTATGTGTGCATGACAACAGGTGGGGCAGGATCAGGGTCAAGAGGATGATGGGAGATCGAGATTAGAGTGGTGATTCCGGACTTGGATGTAGACTTGGTTTAATACTGGAAATTAGTAGTTGAACCTTAGAATAATTTGAGTAATTGTTGTACATTATTGTACTTTTATACTGAGATGTATAGTAGTTAAATTCCATTACGTTCCGCACTTATATTTTAAAAAAAGAAAAAATTTTAGACCCTGTTTATCTTAATTGATAATTAAATCCCAAAGATGATTAAGATGATGATTAGCGTCCGGGTCCCCACAGAAATGATCTTTTCTAGTTGCATCATTTAATTTTCTACAATCAATACACATACGCCAACTAGATGGAATCCTAGCTTGTAATAACTCTCCCTTTTCATTTTTTTTAACAGTGATGCCGGACGTTTTAGGTACTACTTGTGTTGGAGTTACCCATTTACTATCTGAAATTGGATAGATAATTCCAGCGTCTAATAGTTTTAATACTTCATTCTTAACAACTTCCTTCATATATGGATTTAACCTTCTTTGTGGTTGTTAATAAGTTTTAGCATTTTCTTCCAAGTGAATTTTATTTGTACAAATTAAAGGATTCATACCTTTTATATCTTTCAAAGTTTATCCAATTGCTTTTTTCTATTTTTTAAGTAATTTAATCAAATCTTCTTCTTGATTTGGCAAAAGAGTGGAAGAAATTACAACAGGAAATGTTTTATTTTCACCATGAAATACATATTTCAATTCTAATGGTAAAACTTTTAATTCAAGTTTTGTATTATCATCTTCCTTAAAATTATTTTTAGACTCAAAACTTTCTATTGAAAAAACTTCAGATTGTTGATTTAAGTTTTCTTCTTGTATATTTTCTTCCACAATTGTTTCAATTTCATTATCATATTCATTTTCATTAATACTTGGTTGTTTACATAAATTGAACACATTAAGTTCTAGAGTCATATTTCCAAAAGACAATTTCATTATTCCATTTCGACAATTAATTAAAGCATTTGAAGTTGCTAGAAATGGTCGTCCCAATATTACAGGAATTTCATTATGTACTTCTATTGGTTGTGTATCCAAAACAATAAAATCTACAGGATATATGAATTTATCAACTTGAACCAACACATCTTCTACAATACCTCTAGGTATTTTGATTGACATATCCGCCAGTAAGAGAGTAACAGAAGTGGGTTTTAATTCTCCTAAATTAAGTTTCTCATAAACTGAATAAGGAAGTAAATTCACACTTGCTTCCAAATCCAACAAAGTTTTTTTAATTTTATTTTCTCCAATAATACATGAAATTGTTGGACAACCAGGATCTTTATATTTTAAACTAGAATTATTTTGAAGAATAGAACTTACTTGTTCAACCAAGAATGCTTTTTTCTTCACATGCAATTTTCTCTTTACAGTACATAAGTCTTTTAAAAATTTTGCATAAGAAGGTATTTGTTTAATAGCATCTAATAATGGAATATTTATCTTCACTTGTTTAAAAACTTCATAGATATCAGAATCACTTTTTTGTTTTCTATGATTTGTTAATGCATGAGGAAATGGTGGAGGTTTATTTGACTTATTTACTATTTCAGATGATTTATCATTCACCATATTATTCATAAAATTTAAGGTATCATCATTCTCAAAAGTATCAGGATTATCATCCTTACTATTTGATTTTAAATGATCCTTGTTTTCATTACTATATGGATCATTACTATTTTACCACTTCTAAGAGTAATAACAGATTTTATTTGATCAATTTTTTCATTTTTTAATTCTTGATTTTGATTTTTAGGATTAGGTTGAGGTTGAGATGGAAATTTTCCTTTTTCACGAATATTAAGTGCAGATGAAAATTTTGCAAGAGTTTCTTTCAAATCACTCATAGATTGGCTGTTTTGAATATTGATAGACTCTTGCTTTTGGATAAATACATGAATTACATCTTCAAAGTTTTTTCTTGGAGGTGTAACATAAGGAATATAACCTTGATGATTTTGGTTATTTTGAAAATATTGTTGTGACGGTTGTGCATTATTGTAAGGACCGTGTATCGTGTTATCGTAAATCCTGTGTGATTATCGATAATTCATGAAATTGATATGTGATTATGTATTTGATGTATATTATGACAATGAAATTGAGAAAATGAATATTCAATATGAATTGACGTTGTAAGAGCTCGAGTGGAGAAGCCGAACGCCAATAAGTACAAAAATCAAATAATGGTACGGAACGTGTGGCGCCCGGGCGGAAGAAAGTGACCGCCCGAGCGCCAGAGTATGTGAAATGGATGTTCGGGCAGAACATGCCGCGCCCGAGCAGTAATTTGTGACCGCCCGAGCGCGGTACATATTTGAGTCGGGGGCAGAATGTCTCGCGCTCGGGCGCGAGAATTCTACCGCCCGAGCGCGAAGGCGGTAAAGATAAGAATGAGATTTTCGTTCATTTCCTTCTTCATCTTCTCCTCTGAAGCTTTGAGGGAGTACGAGAAATCTTGATTTCTTTCGTCCGAAATCACTTCGAAACGCTGTCTAAACGCGAAACAAATTATATATTTGTGATCGTCGCGTTGAGGGCTTCTGACTGAGGTAATTTTCTTCTAGTTCCAGCAGCTCTAAATATCAAAGTGCTGGAATAGCATGTATTTGAAGTTGAATTTATGATATGTGATAGAATAACCGACAAGAAACTCATATTCGAAGTCGGAATTGAATTATGATATGAATTTGATTTGATATGAATTTTTGAAGTTTCAAATGATATTTGAAACTCATATCAATGATTTTGGAGTATGTTATTGATTGGAATGAGTATGTTATTGATGTAGATAAAGTGTAATAGCAATATCTTCAGGCTACATCAACTGGAAACAAAGAATTGAGGTATGTTGCGACCGGGTAACATACGACAAGTATCTGTGTTATATGATATATGTCGGATTGATTTGATTGATTGGAATGAGATTATGTGTCTATAGGCCTTATTTGTTGATTGATGTGGCATACATGATATTGAGATTGAGATATCGATGTATAAAATAAATGTTTTGTTAACACACATCATTTTATGCATACATCGATACATGACATGCACATTGAGCTATGATCCTTGGATACCCTGATATGATTTGATTGGCTTCCGGGGTTTGTGAACACGATCGCTATGCCGGTATTATATGACCCGTAAAGCATAGACAATTGTGGCCCCATATGATTGGATATGAGATTTGGGATTTGATGGCGCTTTGCCGACGCTATCATACGAGTATCCCATATTGGCTGGTGTGCCAGCTCGAGCATTGATTTGATAGCGATTCGATTGATTCTGACATGTGCTCAGTGGATGGGCATTTGACCCGATACCTCCACGACATACATGCATTGCATACCATATATCATTGCTTAGATATCTGTGGTATATATGATTGGTTGTTCCATACGGAGCTTTGCTCACCCCCAAGGGGGGCTGTTGTTGTCTTTGTGTGTGGACAATGGCAGGTACTCCAAGATATCAGGAGACCGGAGAGGGTACTTCTGGAGTGAGCCACAGCTTGGGCTGAGGTTTTATGTTTATGTCTTGTTCCCAGTATATATGTATATGTATTTATATACCGGGGCATGTCCCGAGGGTATGAGTTGTTTGTATATGATTGGTGTTGATTACGTGTGGGCATGTTTTATGAATTGAGATGAAATACTATTTTTGGTATTCAAATAAAATGATTTGGGCTCATTGTAAAGAAAATTAAACTTGTTTTCCGCTGTAATTAATTAACCCTAATCAGATTGCATTGTAATAACGATTAGGAGCTAAGGGCCCCACACAGAGTGGTATCAGAGCATAGCTGGGAATGCTCGATTGAGTTTTGTGTACACTTGAATAGGCACAAATGAATTGTGCGCTTGTGTTTGAATTATTTGTAGTACTTGCTCCTACTTGATTTGATTTGAGTAAGTATCTGATGAGATTGATGATATGAGATGATGAGATTATGAAATTGATATGATATTTTGATATTCATCTTTTGATTTGTAGATGGATCACACAAATGAAACTTGCTTTGTTTCAGTTGAAAGACCGAGCTAAATCTTGGTGGGAAGCCGCTGAGATTGGACTGAAGGAAGCCGGGATTGAAGTCACATGGGATGTCTTCAAGGCCTAGTTTTTAGAGCAGTATTCTCCTCCATCTTATTATACTGCACAGGAGAATGAATTTAATAATCTGCAGCAGGGAACGATGTCTGTTGCAGAGTATGCTTCAAAATTTTCTACTCTGTTGAAGTATGCACCTCACATAGCTGGGAATGCGAGGGTAAAATATAACAGGTTTGTAAATGGATTACATCCTGCTTTATATACTTATGTTGTTTCTGGATTGCCTACCAGCTACGTAGAGGCAGTTGAACGAGCCAAGGCAGCCGAGGCTGGACTTAGGAGAGGAGGTCCATAGTATACTCCTCCACCACCGGTGTCAGCTCAGCAGCCTACTTTGCGACCGAGAGGTAAGAAGTTCAAGAAGACGGGTTCTGGTTCTTCGTCTTCTTCGAGCTCGAGTGGATCACAGAGAGGAAGTCCTGTGATTGCTCCCTATTGTAGCCATTGTGGAGGCAAACATACTATCGAGCAGTGTCGAGGTATTTTTGGTACTTGTTATCAGTGTGGACAGGAAGGTCATTTCTCTCGAGTATGTCCGAACAGGGGTACGACTTCTGCTCAACCCCAGCCAGGATTTAGAGGTGGCCCTGGTATGACGAGACCTACTGTTCGTGTTCCATCATTTCAGCAGTCGAGTGTCCCACGATATCGAGGACCGGGTGGTCAGAGTACCCAAGTTCCTCCTCAAGTGAGAGTGTATGCCATGACTGAGGATCAGGCGAGAGAAGCTCCTGGAGGCGTGATTGCAGGTATTTGCACGCTTTGCGATTATCCTGCACGTGTTTTATTTGATACATGAGCATCTCATTCATTCATATCTCATGCATTTGTTGCATCTCACGATATTGAGTGTACCCCCGTTGTATGACACTTTGTCGATAGCCAAGCCAGCAGGGAAGATTATTTTGTCTGAAAAAGTTGTGCATAATTGTGTATTAATATATGAGGATAATGTGATGTTCTTGAATTTGATTGTCCTCCCAATGCACGACTTTGATTGTATTGTTGGCATGGATATCTTGATGACGAATCGAGCTACTGTTGATTGTTGTCATGGAGTGGTTCGATTTCGACCGATTGATGGACCCAAGTGGAATTTTATGGCAAGGGTTCCCAAGCCAAAATTCCATTGGTATCTTCCTTGGAAATGTCCCGATTGTTGACTAGCGGAGATGAAGGTTATCTTATCTACGCTTTTGATATTTCGAAGAAGGAGTCTTCTTTATCTAAGATTCCTGTTGCGAAAGAATTCCCAGATGTATTTCCCGATGAGATTCCTGATTTTCCTCCTCATCGAGAAGTTGAGTTTAGTATTGATCTTGTGCCGGGGATTGCGCCTATTTCGAAAGCTCCTTATCGCATGGCACCATTGGAATTGAAAGAATTGAAAGAACAATTACAGGATCTTCTCGATAAGGGATATATTCGACCGAGTGTATCACCTTGGGGAGCTCCAGTTTTATTTGTTCGAAAGAAAGATGGTACGATGCGAATGTGTATTGATTATAGGCAATTGAATCGGGCTACTGTGAAAAACAAGTACCCACTTCCTCGTATTGATGATTTGTTTGATCAGCTTCAAGGTACTTTTGTATACTCGAAGATTGATCTTCGTTCTGGGTATCATCAAGTACGAGTTCGAGACGAAGATGTGCCCAAAACTGCTTTTCGTACGAGGTATGGCCACTATGAATTTCTGGTTATGCCTTTCGGTCTTACGAATGCTCCTGCTATTTTTATGGACTTAATGAATCGTGTCTTTCGAGAATATCTTGATCGATTCGTTATTGTATTTATCGATGATATTCTTGTATATTCGAAATCGAAAAAGGAGCATGCTGAACATTTGAGACTGGTACTTCAAACTCTTCGTACTAGTCATTTATATGCCAAATTGTCCAAATGTGAATTTTGGATGGACGGAGTGGTATTTTTGGGCCACGTCATTTCGAGACATGTCATATCTGTTGATCCTGCGAAGGTCGAAGCTGTATTGAATTGGCTGAGACCTACGAATGTTCTTGAGATCCGTAGCTTCATGGGTTTGGTTGGATATTATCGTCGTTTTATTGAAGGATTTTCGAAAATAGCTAAACCTATTACTCAACTGACACAGAAGAATCAGCGATTCATTTGGTCAGATGAATGTGAAGCTAGTTTTCTTGAATTGAAGACGAGATTGACCACAGCACCAGTGCTTACTATTCCCTGAGGTACCGGAGGATTTGTGATATGTACAGATGCGTCTGATAAAGGTTTGGGCTGTGTTTTGATGCAACATGGAAAAGTGGTTGCTTATGCATCTCGTCAATTGAAATCTCATGAAACACGTTATCCTGTTCATGATCTCGAATTGACCGCCATTGTATTTGCTTTGAAAATTTGGCGCTATTATTTGTACGGAGAAAAGTTTGTTATATATTCGGACCATAAGAGTCTGAAATATCTCTTTTCTCAATCTGATTTGAATATGAGGCAACGCAGGTGGATGGATCTCTTGAAGGACTTTGATTGTGAGATTCAATATCACCCTGGACCGGTGAATGTTACTGCGGATGCCTTGAGTCGGAAAGTTTATGATTCTGTTTTAGCTTCCGTCAATATCGCCAAGGTACATGAGGATATTTGTACTTCTGGCTGGACTTTTCACTCGAAATGGAATTCTGTTACTGTCTCAGCATTGCAAACTGAGCCGAATTTGATATCGAAGATACGAAAGGCCCAACGAAGCGATGCTCAGATCCAAAAGTCGAAAGAACTGATATCGGCAGGACATCAATCTGGATTCCAGATTCCTTCTGATGGTTCTTTACGACTTAATGGTCGGCTGGTAGTCCCTAATGATTCTGATTTGAAATCTGCCCTTCTTCGAGAAGCACATTGTAGCAAATACAGTGTTCACCCTGGAGGTCGGAAGATTTATTTGACATTGAGACCTCAATTCTGGTGGAAACATATGAAGAAGGACATTGGTGAGTTTATTTCGAAATGTCTTGTCTGCCAGCAAGTGAAAGCCGAGAGAATGAAATCGGGAGGATTGCTCCATAGTCTTGAAATCCCAAAATGGAATTGGGAACATATCGCTATGGATTTTGTGACTTATTTACCTCGTTTGCCCAAGGGCTGTGATGCTATTTGGGTGATTATTGATCGGCTTTCGAAATCTGCGCATTTTATTCCGTATGAACGGACTTATCCTTATAAGAGAATGACCCGTTTATACATTGAGAATGTTGTGAGACTGCACGGTGTGCCAGTCTCGATTGTATCTGATCGTGATCCCAGATTTGCTTCTAAATTCTGGGGTAGTTTTCAGGAAGCGATGGGTACGCGTTTGGCTATGAGTATTGCTTATCATCCTCAAACTGATGGCCAGACCGAGCGTATGATTCAGACTCTAGAGGACATGTTGCGTGTGATTGTGATGGACTTCAGAATGGGATGGCAAGATGCCTTACCATTGGTCGAATTTTCTTATAATAATAGCTTTCAGACGAGTATCGGTATGGCACCGTTTGAAGCTCTATATGGGAGACGATGTAGATCACCATTATTCTGGGATGAGATTGGTGAGAGACAATTGACTGGACCTGAAATGATACAGGAAATGAACGATAAGGTTCAGTTGATTCGGCAGCGGATGAAAGCTGCTCAGGATCGTCAAACGAGTTATGCGAATAAACGAAGACGACCCTTGGAATTCCATAAAGGTGACAGAGTGTTTTTGAAAATATCTCCCTTTAGAGGCACTGTTCGATTTGGCATGCGAGGGAAATTATCTCCTCGTTATGTTGGTCCATACGAGATTCTGGATCAAGTTGGTGATCTTGCGTATCGATTGGCATTGCCACCAGCTCTATCTACTATTCATGATGTGCTTCATGTTTCTATGCTGTGGAAATATGAACCCGATCCATCACATGTACTTGCACCTGACGAGGTTGAACTGGATCCTTCTCTTTCCTATGTCGAACAACCTGTTCGTATTATGGATCGAAAGGAAAAGATATTGAGAAATAAATCGATTCCCCTAGTACGAGTGCAATGGACACGACATGGTGTTGAAGAGTCGACGTGGGAATTGGAGAGCAAAATGCGAGATTCATATCCGCATTTATTTGATGCTAATCCATCTGTTCCATTGTATTCGATGTATTTTGATCCTTTTACTGATTTTAGCTTTGATATGTACTATAACTGGTGACATATGTATGTTTGCCAATGTTATGTATATAGAGATGTTTGAGATTTCGAGGACGAAATCTTTTAAGAGGGGGAGAAATGTAAGGACCGTGTATCGTGTTATCGTAAATCCTGTGTGACGAAATCTTTTAAGAGGGGGAGAAATGTAAGGACCGTGTATCGTGTTATCGTAAATCCTGTGTGATTATCGATAATTCATGAAATTGATATGTGATTATGTATTTGATGTATATTATGACAATGAAATTGAGAAAATGAATATTGAATATGAATTGACGTTGTAAGAGCTCGAGTGGAGAAGCCGGACGCCAATAAGTACAAAAATCAAATAATGGTACAGAACGTGTGGCGCCCGGGCGGAAGAAAGTGACCGCCCGAGCGCCAGAGTATGTGAAATGGATGTTCGGGCAGAACATGCCACGCCCGAGCGGTAATTTGTGACCGCCCGAGCGCGGTACATATTTGAGTCGGGGGCAGAATGTCTCGCGCTCGGGCGCGAGAATTCTACCGCCCGAGCGCGAAGGCGGTAAAGATAAGAATGAGATTTTCGTTCATTTCCTTCTTCATCTTCTCCTCTGAAGCTTTGAGAGAGTACGAGAAATCTTGATTACTTTCGTCCGAAAACGCGAAACAAATTATATATTTGTGATCGTCGCGTTGAGGGCTTCTGACTGAGGTAATTTTCTTCTAGTTCCAGCAGCTCTAAATATCAAAGTGCTGGAATAGCATGTATTTGAAGTTGAATTTATGATATGTGATAGAATAACCGACAAGAAACTCATATTCGAAGTCGGAATTGAATTATGATATGAATTTGATTTGATATGAATTTTTGAAGTTTCAAATGATATTTGAAACTCATATCAATGATTTTGGAGTATGTTATTGATTGAAATGAGTATGTTATTGATGTAGATAAAGTGTAATAGCAATATCTTCAGGCTACATCAACTGGAAACGAAGAATTGAGGTATGTTGCGACCGGGTAACATACGACAAGTATCTGTGTTATATGATATATGTAGGATTGATTTGATTGATTGGAATGAGATTATGTGTCTATAGGCCTTATTTGTTGATTGATGTGGCATACATGACATTGAGATTGAGATATCGATGTATAAAATAAATGTTTTGTTAACACACATCATTTTATGCATACATCGATACATGACATGCACGTTGAGCTATGATCCTTGAATACCCTGATATGATTTGATTGGCTTCCGGGGTTTGTGAACACGATTGCTATGCCGGTATTATATGAACCATAAAGCATAGACAATTGTGGCCCCATATGATTGGATATGAGATTTGGGATTTGATGGCGCTTTGCCGACGCTATCATACGAGTATCCCATATTGGCCGGTGTGCCAGCTTGAGCATTGATTTGATAGCGATTCGATTGATTCTGACATGTGCTCAGTGGATGGGCATTTGACCCGATACCTCCACGACATACATGCATTGCATACCATATATCATTGCTTAGATATCTGTGGTATATATGATTGGTTGTTCCATACGGAGCTTTGCTCACCCCCAAGGGGAGCTGTTGTTGTCTTTGTGTGTGGACAATGGCAGGTACTCCACGATATCAGGAGACCGGAGAGGGTACTTCTGGAGGGAGCCACAGCTTGGGCTGAGGTTTTATGTTTATGTCTTGTTCCCAGTATATATGTATATGTATTTATATACCGGGACATGTCCCGAGGATATGAGTTGTTTGTATATGATTGGTGTTGATTACGTGTGGGCATGTTTTATGAATTGAGATGAAATACTATTTTTGGTATTCAAATAAAATGATTTGGGCTCATTGTAAAGAAAATTTAAACTCGTTTTCCGCTGTAATTAATTAACCCTAATCAGATTGCATTGTAATAACGATTAGGAGCTAAGGGCCCCACAATTATTATCATTCCTCCAACTAAAATTAGGATGATTTTTCTATCTAGGATTATATGATGGTGAAAAAGGATCTAGTACTGGTTTTTTATAATTGTTAACATAATTTGCTTGTTCATGGAGACATTCTTTAAATGAAGGTAATGTTGGACAATCTTTTGTAGCATGATCATGTGTATCACATATATGACAAACAATTTCTTGAATACTTTTTAATTGACCACTCTTTTTCATTTCTAATGACTCAATTTTTCTTGCTAAAGATGCAAGTTTAGCTTGAATATCTATATCATTTTTAAGATTATAGATACCACCCCCATTTGTTGAATTATTGTTTTTAGTTGTTGGTGGTTCTATTGTGCCTATATTATCCCAATTTTGAGCATTTTCTGCTAATGAATCCAAATATTCCATAGCTTCATTTGGGTTTTATCTTCAAAACTTCCATTACACATGAATTCTATCATTTGCCTATCTTTAGGTATTAGACCTTCATAAAAGTGAGAAACTATTCTCCATGTTTCAAAACCATGATGTGGGCATGTATTAAGTAATTCTTTATATCTATCCCAACATTGATAAAACGTTTCTCCTTGTTTTTGAGAAAAAGTTGTAATTTGTCTTTTAAAAGAGTTTGTTCTATGGGAAGGGAAAACTTTTTGAGAAATTGTTGTTGCATTTCTTCCCATGATCTTATTGAACTTGATCTTAAATTTTGTAGCCATGTTTTAGCTTTATCTTTTAAAGAAAAAGGGAAAAGCTTTAATCGAACTATATCCATGCTACAATTTTGATCATTATAAGTGTTACAAACTTCCTCAAATTCTCTTAGATGCAAATATGGATTTTCAGAATCTAAGCCATAAAAATTTGGTAAAAGTTGAATAATTTGAGGTTTGATGTTGAAATTAGATGCATCAGGAGGAAAAACTAAACAAGATGGGGCACTAGTTCTAATAGGGTTCATATGGTGCCTAAGTATTCTTAATTGATCATGTTCTTGATTATTATTATTATTATTATTATCATTATCTTGATTATTTGAATTATCATCCATATTTAAATTATTTTCAGATACTAGAATAAGTCTATCACTTTTTTTTCGACTCCAAATACTCATACAAAAAAAAAACAACACAATAATTATAAATAAAACATAATTAACAAATATAAACTTAATTTATACCTCCCCGGCAACGGCGCCAAAAACTTGCTACTACTTAAGCAATAATTCACCCAAGTGTAGGTTGTCTGCAAGTAATATATTTCGTAAGTACGAGATCGATCCTCAGAGAGTTTATTTTGAGTTTAAATTTATTAATTTATAGATTACCAAATGCAAGAAGAAAGTTTACAAATTATAAATTTTGTCAAGGCTTGAGGATTTATTCCTGGTTTATGTAATATTGTTTAACTAAAAGTAAAACAAAAGAAACCACCATAAATAATGGTTCCAAGAAAATTACACACACACATAATATAATATAGTTCCCACTATAGAAATACCGAATTAACCGATATTTTATATATGGTACCTATGATTATAATTAAAACTATATAAATAAATAATTGCATAAAGTAAATGTTAAATTAAATCATTATATTTCATTTAGAACAACCGGCAGAGCGACGCTATTGCCTAAATGAAATATATTGATTTAATAAGTTAGTTGCGGTAAAGTAAAAGTTAGTTGCGATAAAGTAAATGTTAGTTGCGGAAAAGTAAAAGTTAGTTGCGAAAAAGTAAAAGTTAGATGCGAAAAATAAAAGTTAGTTGCGATAAAGTAAATGTTAGATTGTTAGATGTTAGTATTAAATCATAATATTTCATTTAGAACAACCGGCAGAGCCACGCTATCGTCTAAATGAAATATTATGATATTATTATATAAATATATATATATCTATATATATATAATAATAAGTGATGAAATATTTATTGTATCAAAATTAAACAACAAATCAAGATAACCACTTTAATAGTATCAAGCATTTGATGTAAATTGATAACAACAAATAATTCATTTTTATACCTACAATAAAAATAAGTTAGCTAAATGAAAAGAAATAAACAAAGGATATACAAAATATAAACAATCTTACTTCACCAAGAATGCATCCTCTTCACCTTGACATAATAGATTTAGCTTGTTATAAGCTTACTTTTGATCAACACTAAAATATCAGTCATAGTTGAGAACATGAAAGAAAATATATTGGAACTTAGAACTTTGATACACACTCACACTATATTTTACAATGAGATAGAATAATTCTCAAGCTAGCACAAGGCCTCTATTTACAGGCCAAATGAGAGAAAGGGTCAAAATTTTTATTAATGCCATGTAGTTGCAATAGTATTCTTTGTCTCCTCTAAGTTCAATTTCATGTCTCTTCTTTCAATGCTTTGTTCCACAACTTTAATCACCGAATTTGACTCTGCTAAAAACGGCAAACATGTGGGAATTGTCTGTAGATAAATTTGGCCCCTTGGTTTACCGCATTTGGTTAAATATTGAAATAGTTATGATTTTTTTACTATATGCTGGTCATAGTAAAAGTAAATTTGTCCTTCTTTTGATATTTGCACAATTTGATCAACTTAATGAACTTTTTAGACAATCATGTCTTCTGCAAAGTTGTAGATAATTTCTCAAGGATTCCAAACATGTTTGAGTCACCTCCATTTTAATTTTCTAGCTTGAGTTATCATTATTTTACCAACACGTAGAAAACCTGAAAATAAAACATATTTAGTAAGACAATTAAATATAAACAAACAATACTAAAATAACATAATTTTATAATTTTAATGAAACTTAAATTTTAAAATACAGGTTTTAACATATAATAAATTATTAATTTCAAGTTTCATCAATCTCACGCAATAATTTGTCCCAAAATTTAGTGGAACTAACTCGCCATATGCAAGGGATTCCTTCATCAGTGTATCCAAATTCTGGTTGCCATTTCCAGATCCAAGGAATTCCAAATTCCATGAAAAATAGACATAAAGTCTTTCCGTCAATCCAATGTTCAGAAAATGATTTTTTAATACTTGGGGAAACATTTAACCAAGTATTCATGGGTTTTATAAAAACCTCTGGCCAAATCTTTACAGATGGACCAAATATCTTCCACCAAGTTAGAAACCAATTTGGAACAGGATGATGAAAAACATTTTCACAAATCTTTAGAAACCATGTATGTTTTCTTTTTTCATTTTCATAAAATAGAGTTTTATTAAAACTCTCAATATAATCCCAAAAATTGAATTTAAAACTCATTTTAATGATTTTCAGAATAAAATTCTTTTTCAACTAATGGAGATATACCCCATTTTTCAATAGATATTATCTTTTTGATAATGAACTTGGAGAAGTTATAACTTCCTTTTCAGCTGAGTATTACTGAAAAAGTGAGTTATATCAACACTTTTTGTAGATAACAGAACATTTTCATAAAATCCTCTTTGTTTGTATGAACCATATACATATGATGTATTGGTTAAATATCTTTCCATGATAGTCCATGGAGTTTTCTCCCATTGGATATCCTTTTCTTCTATAAGAAGAATTAATTCACGATGTTTTGTCTCTGCATATAGAGCAGAATCATTATCATCTTCTTTTATTGTAAGGCCCGAGATTTTGATTACCGTAATCTGAAACGATTTGGTGATAGTTGATGTGATTATAGATGGGGCACTCCGAAATTGGAGTTTGAGTAATGGTGGTGCGTGACCAGAAGGTCTCGCGCATATGCGCGAAGAGTAAGCGCGCATATGCGCGAGCTGTGCGAAGGACCAAAATGCGAGACAGAATACTTGGCGCATATGCGCAAAGATGAGCGCGCATATGCGCATAGTGACAAGTAGCACAAGTGAGAATTCCAGAGAAGTTTGCGCATGTGCGCGAAGAAGGAACGCGCATATGCGCGAGGAGAGGCATTGGTGATTATCGAGTCCAGAGAGTTCGGCGCACATGCGCGGCGTGGAGGCGCGCATATGCGCGAGGGGTTGTGCATCGAGACAGTAGGTCTTGCGCATATGAGCGGTGATGGTGCGCGCATATGCGCGAGCTGCCGAGAGAAGAAGTGCTGGACAAAACTTCCGGCGCATATGCGCGGGCCTTGGGCGCGCATATGCGCGCGGCATGCAAAACGAAAACAAGCCACTTGCCCCTACATGCAACGTGTTTGTGTATATATATATGTATATATATATTTTCCTTCCTTAAGCTAAGAAACCAGAGGAAAAGAAACAGAGGGCCAGGGAATTTTCAAATTCCTTCTAAGAGTTTAATTCGAGTTGTGAGAAATCCGACCGTCTGAATTTGAATCCGAGTACAGTACCGAGTTCCTAGCGACGACAGCTACAACAGGACGTAAGTTATACTGAATTCTGGTATCATTTGAAATTATAATATTGGGGGAATTGTGATTTGACCGATATATTGTGTTCTGGGTATACTGATCGGTATATAATTGAAATCAGATCGAAGAACGGACTTTTTATGTAATTGTTATGATTTTCGGAAGTGATATGATTGAGATTGCGCAGATTTGATGTTATGACTTGTTATTATTGAAGATTATGATTCGTATTGATATCGATTATAAGTTGTGGTATTATATCTGTGATGTTGAGATTGACAGGGCTATCAAGACTGTATTGTTATGCCGTCGAAACATCAGTAGATTGATTGTGATCAGATTCAGTATTGATTAAGATTGTATCATAATATCGTTGATATGGATCAGATGATGTTTGATTTGAGTATTGATCAGAACATGTTTTGAATTGAATTATACATTGTTACAGTGTATTCGATATTGTCATTTCAGATTTGATATGGACAGATTTGACTTCGAAACTTCGAATTCGTCAGACTGATTAAGAGAAAGGTATAAATTGATGTTGATGCGGGATTGCACAACTCGTGTTCGATTCGACTAGAGTTTCCCAAAATCACATACTTCATCTTATTGCATTGATTATTTGCAATTGATGTGATTATTATTTTTGGTATATTTATTTATGCATAGAGTCATGGGCTGATACGCCTAGTCGTAGACGATTGATCTCGTGACAGAGGTACCCGATAGTGATGGAATCGTCACTGGGCCATTGCACATTGTCATAGAGGTTTGGCCGATATGCCAGGGCTGATGTGCCTAGTCTGTGGCTGATTCGTCAAGACACCGGACGTTTGGTTATATCGAAGTGGATAGAATTGAAGTTTCTTCTATTACTGATGTTTGATATGGAAAGAGCCAAAGTTCGTGAATAAGAACGTGCCACCACCCCGATCAGCAGTGTAGGTGGGTGTATGTTCTTATTCAGATCGGGATCCCTAGATTAGGAATGAGTCGAGTCTGAGTCTAAGAGTCACAGAGTGTGATTCAATGTTTGATACCGATTCATGTTTCTGATTGTGGTACATGTTCAGAGTATGATTTTCAGTTTGATATATATTCATGTTCTGATTGCGATACATGTTATGAATATATATTTCATGCTTTTATATCTGTTATATGATTGCATGTATACATGATTTATACTGAGAATGTAATTCTCACCGGAGTTATATGGTTGTTGTCTTGTTTGTATGTGTGCATGACAACAGATGGGACGGGATCAGGATCAGGAAGAGGATGAGAGATTATAGTTAGCGTGGAGATCCGGGCCCAAAATCAGAATAGGATTCAGCACTGGATGTATAGTCGTTGAACCTAGTTCAGATGAAGACTTGTAGTACATGATTTGTACTTTGATATTGCCATGTATATCAGATAGATTACTATTATGTTTCCGCAGTTATATTTAAAAAGAAAAAAATCTAGTCCCACTTTTCCTAATTGTTATATTTGACATTAATAATGATTAAGACATGAATTAGCGTTCGGGTCCTCACAACAGGTGGTATCAGAACTATAGATCCTTTAGATTGAGATAGAAGCTAGTGAGCGGGGTAGATTGAGTGTTTTTTCCTGCCTTTGCTATGCTAGCATGATCTTAAGATTTACTGCTTTGAAATGCATGTTTATTTGATTATCTGATTTGTTAATAAACATGTGTTATTGAGAATGAATCAGAACCGATTTTTGATCAGCAGTAAGATGATCATAGGAGGACTGAAATATGTTTGTTGTATTTGGTTACTAATTCTTTTGGTAATCAGATATACCTCCTCGAAGAATTCCAGAACCAGGTAATACTTCGAGTTATCAGATGGATGTGTCAGAAACTCCGATGGAAATAATGGTGAAGAGGTTTCAGTCATTTCAACCACCGATTCTGAAGGGTACTGAGACATCTGATGACTGTGAGAGTTGGTTGAATGATATTGAAGTGCTATTTGATTCACTTGATTACCCCGATGAACGCCGAGTTAGATTGATTGGACACCAGTTACACGAGGTCGCAAAGAGTTGGTGGATCGCAACCAAAGAAGCATTAGAACAGCATGGTACCATGATTACGTGGAAAATCTTTAAAGCCGAGTTTTATAAAAGATTTCTTCCAGTATCATACCGACAAGATAAGAGTATAGAATTTGCCAATTTGACACAGGGCCAGTTGAATATCTAAGCATATGTAGTGAAATTCTCTACTTTATTACGTTTTGTTCCTCAGGTGGCTGGGAATGATAAAGCTATAGTTGAGCAGTTCATCAGCGGATTGAATCCTAAAATATCTGCATTGGTAAGTGTAGAACGACCCCATTATTTTGCTGACGCGTTGAACAAGGCAAAGAGAGCTGAGGCCAGTTTGATTCAACAACGAGGAATGTCGTATGTTGTTCACCCACAGAAACAACAACCTCCAACTCAATTCTTGCAAGCACCGTCTCGATTTGATAGTGGTAGTAGTAGTAAGAGGAAAGAAGATTTCCTGAAAGCTCGGAAGAAAAATTTAAGAAGCTAGGGAGTGGTTCATCTAGCTCCAGCAGTTCTAGCCCGGGTTATACAGGAGAGTACTGCAGAACTTGTGGAGGAAGACATTCCACAGAGCAATGCCGATGTATGGTTGGTAGTTGCAACGTCTGTCATCAGCCAAGACATTTTGCTAGAGTATGTCCACTGAGAGCTTCCCGACGATCTCAGGTAGCAGAACCATCTGGATTAATGGCACCGTCTGATGGACAATCACCGGTTGTTCAGTCTTCTCAACCACCGATGACTTCTCAATCACAACCAAGGCCAGGACATACCTGACGAGGTAGTGGCAGGTACTTATTTATTGTATGGTTATTTTTCATATGTATTGATAATACTAATGCATTCCATACGATTATTCTTAAATGAATTGCATTGATATATGCTTTGAGTATTGAGTTATTATATGCTGTAGTATTGATCTCTTTGCTGTTTGGGAGAGGTTTTGTATTAGTGATATCTGTTAGACATGGTATGCTACAGTATGACAGATATGAAATTGAGTTAGATGATATGGTACTTGGGTTATCTAAATGTGATTACATTATTGGGACTAATATGTTGACCAAGTACAGAATTACCGTTGATTATTTCCAACAGATTGTGGAATTCAGACCGGATATGGCTAATGAATGGAAATTTTACGGTAAGGAATTTATATTAGAATTCCTTGGATAGGGGTAATATGAAGGACTCGATTGTTATAGAAAGGAGCGGAGAGATTCCTTGTCTATTCAGTTGATTACTGAAATCGAGCCTATCATTGGCTGATTTGCCAGTGACATGAGAGTTACTGATATGTTCCTCAGATGAGACTTCGGGTTTGATTCCAGCCAGGGAGATTGATTTCACCCTTGATTTGATACCAGGTACTGTTTTTAGTTCTAAAACACCGTACCGAATGATATCGATTGAATTGGAAAGATTTGAAAAATCGGGTAGAAGATTTACTCGCTGAGAGTTACATCTGATGGAGTGTTTCTCTTTAGGATGTATCAGCTATGGTTGTGAGTTGATAAACTCTGTGTTCAGAATATTTTGATGATTTTCTGATTAGTTGATCTATGATATTCTGGTATATTCGAAGATTATGACTGATTTTGTTGAATATCTGAGGATTGTATTGAATATTCTGGGAACTGGAAAGTGGTATACAGAAACTGTTGAAATGTGCATCTTGTTTGAGACAGATTGTATTCAGGGTTTGTTATATCTGAAGATGATATATTTGTTGATTCTAGTATAGTAAAGCTGTGATTAGTTGACTGAGATCGACATCAGTGTCAGAAACTTGTAGTTGCATGAGTTAGAAGGATACTGTATCTAATTGTTATTCTGAATTGCTTGAGAATGATTATTTTCTGCAGCAGTATTTGATACAGATTGTATACACTTTAGACTTAAAATTGTACAAGCCGAATCAGAGCTGATTTTGAGAATTGAAACAGTTCAGAAAGTTGATTAGAATTGGCAGAACTTAATTATCGATAGTCAGAACAAGGTATCGATCAGAATACCAGGAAGGTGATACTGCAGTGTAAGTGAATAACCGATGAGTTGTGCTAGATATTTCGGATTTAAAATGGCTAATGTTGTCAGAAATGCACAATAGTTGATTCGGTATTCATCCTGATAGCGGAGAAATGTATGATAATCTGAAAAGACAGTTATGATAGAAACAGATGAGATGAGATGTAGCAGAATTTGTACTGAAATGTTTGAATTACCGACAGATGAAGACAGAAAGAAAGAAACCAGGAAATTGGTTAGATAGCTTATCGATTCCTGAATGGAAATGGAATTACATTTCAAGGGATATCGTGATGAAGCTACTACAATACTCCCGAGATTGAGTATTGATTTGAGTAGGAGTGACAGACTGACCAAATCTGCGGGTTCTAGTTTGTACATGAAGACGTACTAATATGACTAGATTACTGAGCTTGCTGATGAAGAAGTTATCAAATGGCACGAAATGCCAAAAGATGAATTATATCAGACCATGATTTCAGTTGGCTTTGCACTTTTGACAAGAGTTATAGTAGGCTCTAGGTTTGAAATTATGTTTGAATACTGCATAGCATTTACCGACTGACAGACAGTCAGAGTGGATTATCCAGATTTTGGAGAATAGGCTTAGAGTTGTAGTGCTTGATTTTAGCACTAGTTGGTAGGATTTATTGTCATGTCGTGAATTTTCGTACAACAAAAGCTATCAGACGAATATGAAGATAATATCGTTTGAAGCGTTGTACGACAATAAGTGTAGATCCCCTTGTTATTGTAATGATATCTCTTAGATACTTGAGATTGGACCTGATATGATCAGAGATATGACTGAGGAAGTGAAGCTGATTCAGAGAAAAATGACGACAGCTCTGAATGGATAGACTGAATATGCCAACATCAGACGACGACCAATGGTATTTGATATAGGAGATTGAATAGTGAATTGATTTAGCCTAAACAGATTGGATGGCAGATGACGATGTTGATTTGTTATGAGCTGTTGATTGGTATATACGGATGTTTTATAGCCAGTAATTGAAATTGATTCTATCAAAGTTGGTTCGAGTTGTATTATGATAATTATACTTCTTGGATTATTATTTCAGATTGGAATTAGAAATCCGTGAAAGAAAGATAGTTCAGAACGAAGACTATTCCGTTGTTGAAAATTCAAAGAAATGGTTAAAGCATCAAGGAAGCTATTTAGAAGACAGAATCTGAGATGAGATAAAGATACTAGAATTGTTTCCTTGAGTTGATTGCTTGTGATTTCGGGGACGAAATCGGATCTTAGGGGGGGGGGGGAGAAATGTAAGGCCCGAGATTTTGATTACCGTAATCTGAAACGATTTGGTGATAGTTGATGTAATTATAGATGGGGCACTCCGAAATTGGAGTTTGAGTAATGGTGGTGCGTGACCAGAAGGTCTCGCGCATATGCGCGAAGAGTAAGCGCGCATATGCGCGAGCTGTGCGAAGGACCAAAATGCGATACAGAATACTTGGCGCATATGCGCAAAGATGAGCGTGCATATGCGCGAGGTGACAAGTAGCACAAGTGAGAATTCCAGAGAAGTTGGCGCATGTGCGCGAAGAAGGAACGCACATATGCGCGAGGAGAGGCATTGGTGATTATCGAGTCCAGAGATGTGCGCGCATATGCGCGAGGGGTTGTGCATCAAGACAGTAGGTCTCGCGCATATGCGCGGTGATGGTGCGCGCATATGCGCGAGCTGCCGAGAGAAGAAGTGCTGGACAAAACTTCCGGCGCATATGCGCGGGCCTTGGGCGCGCATATGCGCGCGGCATGCAAAACGAAAACAAGCCACTTGCCCCTACATGAAACGTGCGTATATATATATATATATATGTACTTTCCTTCATTAAGCTAAGAAACCAGAGGAAAAGAAACGGAGGGCCAGGGAATTTCAAAATTCCTTCGAAGAGTTTAATTCCACTTGTGAGAAATCCGACCGTCTGAATTTGAATCCGAGTACAGTACCGAGTTCCTAGCTACGACAGCTACAACAGGACGTAAGTTTTATTGAATTCTGGTATCATTTGAAATTATAATATTGGGGGAATTGTGATTTGACCGATATATTGTGTTCTGGGTATACTGATCGGTATATAATTTAAGTCAGATCGAAGAACGAAATGTTTATGTAATTCTTATGATTTTCTGAAGTGATATGATTGAGATTGCGCAGATTTGATGTTATGACTTGTTATTATTGAAGATTATGATTCGTATTGATATCGATTATGAGTTGTGGTATTATATCTGTGATGTTGAGATTGACGGGGCTATCAAGACTGTATTGTTATGCCGTCGAAACATCAGTAGATTGATTGTGATCAGATTCAGTATTGATTAAGATTATATCATAATATCGTTGATATTGATCAGATGATGTTTGATTTGAGTATTGATCAGAACAGGTTTTGAATTGAGTTTTACATTGATACAGTGTATTCGATATTGTCATTTCAGATTTGATATGGACAGATTTGACTTCGAAACTTCGAATTCGTCAGACTGATTAAGAGAAAGGTATAAATTGATGTTGATGTGGGATTGCACAACTCGTGTTCGATTTGACTAGAGTTTCCCAAAATCACATACTTCATCTTATTGCATTGATTATTTGCAATTGATGTGATTATTATTTTTGGTATATTTATTTATGCATTGAGTCATGGGCTGATACGCCTAGTCGTAGACGATTGATCTCGTGACAGAGGTACCCGATAGTGATGGAATCGTCACTGGGCCATTGCACATTGTCATAGAGGTTTGGCCGATATGCCAGGGCTGATGTGCCTAGTTTGTGGTTGATTCGCCAAGACACCGGACGTTTGGTTATATCGAAGTGGATAGAATTGGATTTTCTTCTATTACTGATGTTCGATATGGAAAGAGCAAAAGTCCGTGAATAAGAACGTGCCACTACCCCGATCGGGAGTGTATGTGAGAATTACATTCCCAGTATAAATCATGTATCCGACTGTTGTCTTGTTTGTATGTGTGCATGACAACAGGTGGGACGGGATCGGGATCAGGAAGAGGATGAGAGATTATAGTTAGCGTGGAGATCTGGGCCCAAAATCAGAATAGGATTCAGCACTGGATGTATAGTCGTTGAACCTAGTTGAGATAAATACATGTAGTACATGATTTGTACTTTGATATTGACATGTATATCAGATAGATTACTATTACGTTTCCGCAGTTATATTTAAAAAGAAAACAATTTAGTCCCACTTTTCCTAATTGTTATATTTGACATTAATAATGATTAAGACATGAATTAGCGTCCGGGTCCCCACATTTATGATATTAGCATATGATACTGAAGCTTGAGAATCTGTATTATGTCTCTGCTTTTGTTTCAGAAATTCTTGAAACTCATTGTATAACTCATTATTTTGCTCAGTTTTACTGGCTGATGAACTTGATAAGTTCTGGGCTATTAGCCTCTGTTTACCATGCTGTGCAATAATATTAGTGAGTTTTCCCCTACCACCTCGCCTTCTATAAGAGGACTCTCCTCTGCCTCGAGAATTCATATCTGTAGATAAAGACATTAGGATAAATATTCTCGAGTTAAGAAATCAGGTAGATGATTATCTTCACCTTTTTTATAAATGATTTCAAAATCAAAAGGAGCTAAATGAGCCTGCCATCTTGCAAACATTTGCTTAGAAACATCATGTTTAAAATCTTTATTAAACATAAATTTTGCAGATTTACAATCAGTTTTTATAATAAACTTTTGATTATATAAATCATCTTGAAATTTCAAAATACATCTAACAATAGCTAAGATTTCTTTTGCTACTGTTGAATAATTTTTCTGGGCATTATTCCATTTTCCAGAATAAAATCTTATAAGATATTCTTGTTTTATTTGAGGATCTATGTGTTTTAAGATTCCTCCAAAACCTATATCTGAAGCATTAGTTTCAACAATTTTATCCCATTGGGAATTAGCAAGCATAAGACAAGGAAAATTTTTAATCTTTTCTTTGATATTTTTAACAGCTATAGTATGTCTTTCAGACCAAGTTAAATGATTTTTCTTTAACCTATCATATAAGATAGCAGAATCTTTAGTAAGATCTTTTATATAAGGAGAAATATAATTTAAACTTCTTAAAAATCTTTGTAACTGATTTTTATCAGTTATAATATCTGGAAATTTCGAACCAAATTCTATACTTCTTTGAATAGGAATTATTTTTCCTTTGTCAATCATATGACCAAGGAATCTAATATTAGTTTGAAATAAAATCATTTTAGATTTTGATATGACAAGACCATTTTGAATAACAATATTTTTAAACATATCTAAATGTTTAAAATGTGTTTCAATATCATTAATATAAACAATTATAAAATTGCTATAATTATAAAAAATATCATTCATAATTTGTTGAAATTTGAAGGAGCATTTTTAAGTCCAAATGACATTACTGTTCATTCATAATGTCCTATTAGAACATTAAAAGCAGTTTTATACCTATCAGATTCTTTTATTTGAATCTGCCAAAATCTTGATTTTAAATCAAATTCTGAAAATATAATTGCATGAACCAATCTATCCAATAAATCTTTTTTATTAGGAATAGGATGCCTAATCCATTTTAAAACCTTATTAAGAGGTTTATAGTTAATTACTAATCTAGGAACTCCTCTTTCCTGTTCAGAATGTTTATTAACATAAAAAGCAGTACATGACCAAGGAGATTGAGAAGGTTTTATTAAACCTTTATCTAGTAATGAATGAATTTCATTTTTACATAATTCTAAATATTCAGAATTCATTTGACAAGGACGAGCCTTGGTTGGAATATTCTTTTCATCAAAATTCTCTTCATATGGAAGACAGATAATATGTTTCTTTCTATTCCAAAAAGCATTTGGAAGATCATTGCATATTTCTAATGAAAATTTATTATAAATAATTTTAATTTTTTCCTGTAATTTAGGATTTTGTAATTTATTATCTATAGTTAAAATATTAACTTCTTCTTTTAAAGAATTAATTTGAAAAGTTTTCCTATCAATCTTTTCTTGTAATTCATTAAGAATTCTATAAACATGTTTAGTTATAAACTTAAAAGCAATAGGATTACCTTGAAAAGTTCCTATTATACCTGTTTCATCAACATAAGTTAAAGGATAAATTTGATAAATAAAAGAAAGACCAAGTATAAGTTGGCTAGAAATATCTTTTGCTAATAAAAAACTGGTTAAAATACAGTTTTTATCTTTGCAAATTGTAATCCCCGAGATTTTACCATCGTAATTAGACATTGATTAATTGACAGAATTGAGATTTCAAGAGCTAAAATAAGATGTGAAAAGAGAAGCCGGGCGTCGGTGCATCATAAGTCAAGATGTTGGACAGAACATCTGGCGCCCGAGCGGCACATTACAACCGCCCGAGCGCCAATGCACCATAAGTCTACCCTTTGGACAGAACATCTGGCGCCCGAGCGGTAGTGTTTGACCGCCCGAGGGCCAGGGGATGAGACTATGAGGGCTAGGGAAGAAAGTCTGGCGCTCGAGCGGTATTTTTTAACCGCCCGAGCACCAGTGTTTAACAAGCCAAGTGTAAGGACCGTGTATCGTATTATCGTAAATCCTATATGATTATCGATAATTCATGAATTTGATATGTGATTATACATTTGATGTATATTATGACAATGAAATTGAGAAATGAATATTGCATATGAATTGACGTTGTAAGAGCTCGAGTGGAGAGGTCGGACGCCAACTTAGTACAAACAAAAATAATTGTACAGAACGTGTGGCGCCCGGATGGTAGAAAATGACCGCCCGAGCGCCAGGGTATGTGACATTTATGTTCTGGCAGAACATGCCGCGCCCGAGCGGTAATTTGTGACCGCCCGAGCGCGGTGTACTTGTTAGCCGGGGGCAGAATGTCTACCGCCCGAGCGCCGAAGCGGTGATGATAAGAATGAGTTTTCTTCTTCTTTTCTTTCATTCTAACCGTAGGTTCGAGAGAGAGAAACGAGAGAACTCGATTTTCTTCCGTCCAAATCGACTTCGAAACACTGTCTAAACGCGAAACAAATTATATATTTGTGATCTTCGCGTCGAGGGCTTCTGACTGAGATAATTTTCTTCTAGTTCCAGCAGCTCTAAATATCAAAGTACTGGAATAGTATGTATTTGAAGTTGAATTTCTGATATGTAGTAGAATAACCGACAAGAAACTTATATTCGAAGTTGGAATTGAATTATGATATGAATTTGATTTGATATGAATTTTTGAAGTTTCAAATGATATTTGAAACTAATATTAATGATTTTGGATTATGTTATTGATTGGAATGAGTATGTTATTGATGTAGATAAAGTATTATACCGATATCTTCAGGCTACATCAACTGGAAACGAAGAATTGAGGTATGTTGTGACCGGGTAACATACGACAGGTATCTGTATTATATGATATATGTCGGATTGATTTGATTGATTGGAATGAGATTATGTGTCTATATGCCTTATTTGTTGATTGATGTGGCATACATGACATTGAAATTCAGATATCGATGTATAAAATAAATGTTTTGTTAACACACATCATTTTATGCATACATCGATACATGACATGCACGTTGAGCTATGATCCTTGGATACCTTGATATGATTGGATTGGATTCCGGGGTTTGTGAACACAATCGCTATGCCGGTATTATATGACCCGTAAAGCATAGACAATTGTGGCCCCATATGATTGGATATGAGATTTGGGATTTGATGGCGCTTTGCCGACGCTATTATACGAGTATCTCATATTGGCTGGTGTGCCAGCTCGAGCATTGATTTAATAGCGATTCGTTTGATTCTGACATGTGCTCAGTAGATGGGCATTTGAACTGGTACCTCCACGACATACATGCATTGCATACCATATATCATTGGTTAGATATATGTGGTATATATGATTGGTTGTTCCATACGGAGCTTTGCTTACCCCCAAGGGGTGCTGTTGTTGTCTTTGTGTGTGGACATTGGCTGGTACTCCAGGATATCAGGAGACCGGAGAGGGTACTTCTGGAGGGAGCCACAGCTTGGGCTGAGGTTTTATGTTTATGTATTGTTCCCAGTATATATGTATATGTATCTATATACCGGGGCATGTCCCGAGAATATGAGTTGTTTGTATATGATTGATTTTCATTTCGTGTGGGCATGTTTATGACGTGAGATTAAATACTATTTTTAGTATTCAAATAAAATGATTTGGGCTCATTGTAAAGAAAATTTAAACTCGTTTTTCGCTGTAATTAGTTAACCCTAATCAGATTGCATTGTAATAACGATTAGGAGCTAAGGGCCCCACACTAGATGGTATCAGAGCATAGCTGGGAATGCTCGATTGAGTCTTGTGTACACTTAAATAGGCACAAATGAATTGTGCGTATGTGTTTGAATTATTTGTATTACTTGCTCTTATTTGATTTGAATTGAGTAAGTATTTGATGAGATTGACGATATGAGATGATGAGATTATGAAATTGTGATATTCATCTTTTGATTTGTAGATGGATCCCAAAAATGAAACTGCGAGTAGCAGTACTGAGAAGATTGTTGGGCAATTTGAAGGATTGTCCATGGATGTGGTGATGGCTCGATTCCAGGATTTGAAACCACCGAGGTTCTTTGGCACTGAGAGTGCTGAAAGAGCTGAGGCCTGGCTGAAGGATATCGAGCACTTGTTTAATATTGTTGAGTATTCCAAGGCTCGGAGACTGAAACTTGCTCTTTATCAGTTGAAGGACCGAGCTAAATCTTGGTGGGAAGCCGCTGAGATTGGATTGAAAGTAGCCGGGATTGAAGTCACTTGGGATGTCTTCAAGGCCCAGTTTTTGGAGCAGTATTCCCCTCCTTCATATTATACTGCTCAGTAGAATGAATTCAATAATCTACAGCAGGGAACGATGTCTGTTACGGATTATGCTTCGAAATTTTCTACTCTGTTGAATTATGCACCTCACGTAGCTGGGAATGCGAAGGCAAAATATAACAGGTTTGTGAATGGATTGCATCCTGCTATATATATTTATGTTGTTTCTAGATTGCCTACCAGCTACGCAGAGGCAGTTGAACGAGCCTAGGCAGCCGAGGCTGGACTTAGGAGAGGAGGTCCACAGTATACTCCTCCACCTCCGGTGTCAGCTCAGCAGCCTACTTTGCGACCGAGGGGTAAGAAGTTTAAGAAGACTGGTTCTGTTTCTTCGTCTCTTTCGAGTTCGAGTGGATCACAGCGAGGGAGTCCTGTGATTGCTCCCTACTATAGTCATTGTGGAGGTAAACATACTATCGAGCAGTGTCGAGGTATGTTTGGTACTTGTTATCATTGTGGGCAGGAAGGCCATTTCTCTCGAGTTTGTCCGAACAGGGGTACGACTTCTCCTCAACCCCAGCCAGGATTTAGAGGTGGCCCTGGTATGACGAGACCTGCTGTTCCTATTCCATACTTTCAGCAGTCGAGTGTCCCACGATATCGAGGACCGGGTGGTCAGAGTGCCCAAGTTCCTCCTCAAGTGAGAGTGTATGCCATGACTGAGGATCAGGCGGGAGAAGCTCCTGGAGGCGTGATTGCAGGTATTTGCACGCTTTGCGATTATCCTGCACGTGTTTTATTTGATACAGGAGCATCTCATTCATTCATATTTCATGCATTTGTTGCATCTCACGATATTGAGTGTACCCCGTTGTATGATATTTTGTCGATAGCCACGCCAGCAGGGAAGATTATTTTGTCTGAAAAAGTTGTGCATAATTGTGTATTGATATATGAGGATAATGTGGTATTTCTGAATTTGATTGTCCTCCCAATGCACGACTTTGATTGTATTGTTGGCATGGATATCTTGATGATGAATCGAACTACTGTTGATTGTTGTCATGGAGTGGTTCGATTTCGACCGATTGATGGACCCAAGTGGAATTTTTATGGCAAGGGTTCCCAAGCCAAAATTCCATTGGTATCTTCCTTTGAAATGTCCCGATAGTTGACTAGCGGAGATGAGGGTTATCTTATCTACGCTATTGATATTTCGAAGAAGGAGTCTTCTTTATCTGAGATTCCTGTTGCGAAAGAATTCCCGGATGTATTTACCGATGAGATTCCTGATTTTCCTCCTCATCGAGAAGTTGAGTTTAGTATTGATCTTGTGCCGGGGACTGCACCTATTTCTAAAGCTCCCTATCGCATGGCACCTCTGGAATTTAAAGAATTGAAAGAACAATTACAGGATCTTCTTGATAAGGGTTATATTCGACCGAGTGTATCACCTTGGGGAGCTCCAGTTTTATTTTTTCGAAAGAAAGATGGTACGATGCGAATGTGTATTGATTATAGGCAACTGAATCGGGCTACTGTGAAGAACAAGTACCCACTTCCTCGTATTGATGATTTGTTTGATCAGCTTCAAGGTACTTCTGTATACTCGAAGATTGATCTTCGTTCTGGGTATCATCAAGTCCGAGTTCGAGACGAAGATGTGCCTAAAACTGCTTTTCGTACGAGGTATGGCCACTATGAATTCTTGGTTATGCCTTTTGGTCTTACGAATGCTCCTGCTATTTTTATGGACTTAATGAATCGTGTCTTCCGAGATTATCTTGACCGATTCGTTATCGTCTTTATTGATGATATTCTTGTGTATTCGAAATCGAAAAAGGAGCATGCTGAACATCTGAGACTGGTACTTCAAACTCTTCGTACTAGTCATTTATATGCTAAATTGTCCAAATGTGAATTCTGGATGGACAAAGTGGTATTTTTAGGCCACGTCATTTCGAAACATGGCATATCTGTTGATCCTTTGAAGGTCGAAGCTGTGTTGAATTGGCCAAGACCTACGAATGTTCCTGAGATCCGTAGCTTCATGGGTTTAGCGGGATATTATCGTCGTTTTATTGAAGGATTTTCGAAGATAGCTAAACCTATTACTCAACTGACACAGAAGAATCAGCGATTCATTTGGTCAGATGAATGTGAAGCTAGTTTTCTTGAATTGAAGACGAGATTGACCACAGCACCTGTGCTTACGATTCCTTCAGGTACCGGAGGATTTGTGGTTTGTACAGATGCGTCTGGTAAAGGTTTTGGCTGTGTTCTTATGCAACATGGCAAAGTGGTTGCTTATGCGTCTCGTCAATTGAAATCTCATGAAACACGTTATCCTGTTCATGATCTCGAATTGGCTGCCATTGTGTTTGCTTTGAAGATTTGGTGCCATTACTTGTACGGAGAAAAGTTTGTTATTTATTCGGACCATAAAAGTCTGAAATATTTCTTTTCTCTATCTGATTTGAATATGAGGCAACGCAGGTGGATGGATCTCTTGAAGGACTTTGATTGTGAGATTCAATATCACCCTGGACCGGTGAATGTTACTGCGGATGCCTTGAGTCGGAAAGTTTATGATTCTGTTTTAGCTTCCGTCAATATCGCCAAGGTACATGAGGATATTTGTACTTCTGGCTGGACTTTTCACTCGAATTGGAATTCTGTCACTGTCTCAGCATTGCAAACTGAGCCGAATTTGATATCGAAGATACGAAAGGCCCAACGAAGCGATGCTCAGATCCAAAAGTCGAAAGAACTGGTATCGGCAGGACATCAATCTGGATTCCAGATTCCTTCTGATGGTTCTTTACGACTTAATGGTCGGCTGGTAGTCCCTCATGATTCTGATTTGAAATCTGCCCTTCTTCGAGAAGCACATTGTAGCAAATACAGTGTTCACCCTGGAGGTCGGAAGATTTATTTGACATTGAGACCTCAATTCTGGTGGAAACGTATGAAGAAGGACATTGCTGAGTTTATTTCGAAATGTCTTGTCTGCCAGCAAGTGAAAGCCGAGAGAATGAAACCGGGAGGATTTCTCCATAGTCTTGAAATCCCAAAATGGAATTGGGAACATATCGCTATGGATTTTGTGACTTATTTACCTCGTTCGCCCAAGGGCTGTGATGCTATTTGGGTGATTATTGATCGGCTTTCGAAATCTGCGCATTTTATTCCGTATGAACGGACTTATCCCTATAAGAGAATGACCCGTTTATACATCGAGAATGTTGTGAGACTGCATGGTGTGCCAGTCTCGATTTTATCTGATCGTGATCCCAGATTTGCTTCTAAATTCTGGGGTAGTTTCAGGAGGCGATGGGTACGCGTTTGGCTATGAGTTCTGCTTATCATCCTCAAACTGATAGCCATACTGAGCGTACGATTCAGACTCTAGAGGATATGTTGCGTGCTGTTGTAATGGACTTCAGAATGGGATGGCAAGATGCCTTACCATTGGTTGAATTTTCTTATAATAATAGCTTTCAGACGAGTATCGGTATGGCACCGTTTGAAGCTTTATATGGGAGACGATGTAGATCACCGTTATTCTGGGATGAGATTGGTGAGAGACAATTGACTGGACCTGAAATGATACAGGAAATAAACGATAAGGTTCAGTTGATTCGGCAGCGGATGAAAGCTCCTCAGGATCGTCAAACGAGTTATGCGAACAAACGAAGGCGACCCTTGGAATTCCAGAAAGGTGACAGAGTGTTTTTGAAAATATCTCCCTTTAGAGACACTGTTCGATTCGGCATGCGAGGGAAATTATCTCCTCGTTATGTTGGTCCATACGAGATTCTGGATCGTTGCGTATCGATTGGCATTGCCACCAGCTCTATCTGCCATTCACGATGTATTTCATGTTTCTATGTTGAGGAAATATGAACCGGATCCATCACATGTACTTGCACCTGATGAGGTGGAACTTGATCCTTCTCTTTCCTATGTCGAACAATGTAAGGCCCGAGAATTTGATTACCGTAATCGGAAATGATTTGGATATATTTACCGTAATCTGAGATTAATCTGGGATGATTTCTTGATTAATTGAAGTGATTATAGACGGAACGGAGTGGACTCGGAAAGACGAGAACAGACGTGAAACACATGTGCGAGGGTGTGCCTTCGCGCACTTGCGCGACGTGGACGGGAGCACATGCGCGAAGTAGGCAGAATCTTTCGCGCACATGCGCGGCGTGTAAGCGCGCACATGCCCGGAATGTCCAAAACCTTGGGCGCATATGCGCCGAGATGGGCGCGCATATGCGCGAGTGGGTGTGTGCACGAGACAATAAGTCTCGCGCATATGCGCGACGATGGGGCGCGCATATGCACTCGTCGCGCATATGCGCGAGCACTACAGTAGCAATTTCCGGATAAAGCTTCCGGCGCATATCCGCGGATGTTGGGCGCGCATATGCACGCGGCATGCAAAACGGAAGATTGCAACTTGGTGTGTATAAGCGACGTCTATATATATATATATATACATACAAACGTTCAATTCTCTTTAGATTTGAGAAAAGGGTCGAGAAAGGTTACGAAATAATCCTTACGCCTTTTTCTTACTTAGTTTGTGATTTACGAACAATCCGCCCGTTTGATTTTGAATCTGAGTATAATACCGAGTTCCTAGGGACGACACCTTCAACATGACGTAAGTTTTGTTACGTTTAGATATCGTTTGAAATTATGATATTGTCAGAATTGAATAGGAATCATATATGATGTTTCTGATACAGTGGACATCGTATAATCGAAGTCAGATTAAAGAACAGACTGGTTATGTAATTGTTATGATTTTTGGAATTGATTAATTGAGATTCGATATCAGATTTGTATTGTTATTGAAATTATGAGTTGCACCGATATTGATTATGAGTTCTGGTATTATATCTGTGGTGTTGGAATTGACGGGGTTATCGAGACTGTATTGTTATGCCGTCGAAACATCCGTAAATTGATATTGATAAGATTCGGTATTGGTTGAGATTGTATTGTGGTATCATATGTCGATTAGCATTGATCAGATTATGTTTTGATTTGAGTATTAATCAGAACAGGTTTTGAACTGAGTCATGTACTGATATTGTATCTATTCGATTGTCATTATCAGATTGGGTATGGTCAGAGTTGATTTCAATACTTCTTCTTCGTCGGACCGAGAAGATAAAGGTATAAATTAATGTTGAGTTGGGATTGCACAACTCGAGTGAGGTTTGGGCTCGAGTTTCCCTAAATCACATACTTTACCTTATTGTATTGATTTGATTGATATACTTGTTCTCTTGATTGATAGACAGCAGGTATTAGACGAGTAATCTTGTGACAGAAGTGCCTGATAGTGGTGGGATCGCCACGGGCACATTGCACGATGTCACAAGATAGTGTATTGGCGATTGTGCCAAAGTCTGTCACCGGATGTTTGGCTATCGATGTGGATAGAATTATAACTTCTTCTATTACTGATAATTGATATTATATCGATGTGGATAGAATCGGAGCTTCTTCTATTACTGGTGATCGGTACCGTATCGATGTGGATAGAATCATAACTTCTTCTATTACTGATGGTCGATATCATATCGATGTGAATAGAATCGGAGTTCTTTCTATTACTGGTGATCGATACTATACCGATGTGGATAGAATACGAGCTTCTTCTATTAATGGTGATCGATACCATATCGATGTGGATAGAATTGGTATTTCTTCTATTACTGGTGATCGATACCCTATCGACGTGGATAGAACTGGAGTTTTTTCTATTATTGTTGGTCGATATGAGAATGCCAACTTCTGGGAATCGGGATCCCTAGACTAGGATTGAGTCTAGTCTTAAATGTGGAGTCATGAGTCTAATTGACAGTTAATATTGAATTATGTTGATTATGTTCTTGAATATGGTACAGGATGAGTTATGTTCCTAATGATGATACATGTTTAGAATAGGATTTATTCTTGATATGGATTTATATTCTGATCTGAAGACATGTTAGACATATCTGTTATATGCGGTTATATTGTTGTTATGATTGCATTTATACATGATTTATACTGAGAATGTAATTCTCACCGGAGTTATCCGGCTGTTGTCTTGTTTGTATGTGTGCATGGCAACAGGTGGGATAGGATCAGGGTCAAGAAGAGAACGAGGCTGGACTAGATAGCGTGGAGATCCGGGCTTCGAAGCAACTTAGGATTCAACACTGATATATAGTTGAACTAGTTGAATTCTTGTAGATAATACAAGAATTGTATGTTATATTTAATATGTAATTTGAATTGAATTACATTACGTTTCCGCTTTGTATTTAAAAAAAAAAAATTTAGACCCTGTTTATTATAATTGGTTAAATTATTCCTAAAGACGATTAAGGGATGAATTAGCGTCCGGGTCCCCACAAACAACCTGTTCGAATTATGGATCGAAAGGAAAAGATATTGAGAAATAAATCGATTCCTTTAGTACGAGTGCAATGGACACGACATGGTGTTGAAGAATCAACGTGGGAATTGGAGAGCAAGATGCGAGATTCGTATCCGCATTTGTTTGATTCTATGACATCTGTTCCATTGTATTCGATGTATTCTGATCCTTTTTCTGATTTTAGTTTTGATATGTACTATAACTTGTGACATATGTATGTTTGCCAATGTTATGAGATGTTTGAGATTTCGAGGACGAAATCTTTTAAAAGGGGAAGAAATGTAAGGACCGTGTATCGTATTATCGTAAATCCTATATGATTATCGATAATTCATGAATTTGATATGTGATTATACATTTGATGTATATTATGACAATGAAATTGAGAAATGAATATTGCATATGAATTGACGTTGTAAGAGCTCGAGTGGAGAGGCCGGACGCCAACTTAGTACAAACAAAAATAATTGTACAGAACGTGTGGCGCTCGGGTGGTAGAAAATGATTGCCCGAGCGCCAGGGTATGTGACATTTATGTTCGGGCAGAACATGCCGCGCCCGAGCGGTAATTTGTGACCGCCCGAGCGCGGTGTAATTGTTAGCCGGGGGCAGAATGTCTCGCGCTCTGGCGCGAGAATTCTACCGCCCGAGCGCCGAAGCGGTGATGATAAGAATGAGTTTTCTTCTTTTTTTCTTTCATTCTAACTGTAGGTTCGAGAGAGAGAAACGAGAGAACTCGATTTTATTCCGTCCAAATCGACTTCGAAACACTGTCTAAACGCGAAACAAATTATATATTTGTGATCTTCGCGTCGAGGGCTTCTGACTGAGATAATTTTCTTCTAGTTCCAGCAGCTCTAAATATAAAAGTGCTGGAATAGCATGTATTTGAAGTTGAATTTCTGATATGTAGTAAAATAACCGACAAGAAACTTTTATTCGAAATCGGAATTGAATTATGATATTAATTTGATTTGATATGAATTTTTGAAGTTTCAAATGATATTTGAAACTCATATCAATGATTTTGGAGTATGTTATTGATTGGAATGAGTATGTTATTGATGTAGATAAAGTATTATACCGATATCTTCAGGCTACATCAACTGGAAACGAAGAATTGAGGTATGTTGCGACCGGGTAACATACGACAGGTATCTGTATTATATGATATATGTCGGATTGATTTGATTGATTGGAATGAGATTATGTGTCTATATGCCTTATTTGTTGATTGATGTTGCATACATGACATTGAGATTCAGATATCGATGTATAAAATAAATGTTTTGTTAACACACATCATTTTATGCATACATCGATACATGACATGCACGTTGAGCTATGATCCTTGGATACCTTGATATGATTGGATTGGATTCCGGGGTTTATGAACACAATCGCTATGCCGGTATTATATGACCCGTAAAGCATAGACAATTGTGGCCCCATATTATTGGATATGAGATTTGGGATTTGATGGCGCTTTGCCGACGCTATCATACGAGTATCCCATATTGGCCGGTGTGCCAGCTCAAGCATTGATTTGATAGCGATTCGTTTGATTCTGACATGTGCTCAGTGGATGGACATTTGACCTGATACCTCCACGACATACATGCATTGCATACCATATATCATTGGTTAGATATCTGTGGTATATATGATTGGTTGTTCCATACGGAGCTTTGCTCACCCCCAAGGGGGGCTGTTGTTGTCTTTGTGTGTGGACAATGGCAAGTACTCCAGGATATCAGGAGACCGGAGAGGGTACTTCTGGAGGGAGCCACATCTTGGGCTGAGGTTTTATGTTTATGTCTTGTTCCCAGTATATATGTATATGTATCTATATACCGGGGCATGTCCCAAGAATATGAGTTTTTTGTATATGATCGATTTTGATTTCGTGTGGGCATGTTTATGACGTGAGATTAAATACTATTTTTAGTATTCAAATAAAATGACTTGGGCTCATTGTAAAGAAACTTTAAACTCGTTTTCCACTGTAATTAGTTAACCCTAATCAGATTGCATTGTAATAACGATTAGGAGCTAAGGGCCCCACACCAAGTAACCGAACAGAGTGTTCGGCGCTCGAGCGGTAATTGTTAACCGCCCGAGCGCCGCTGGAGATGAAAGAAAAACAAGACACGTATCATGGACATGCAATGAATATTTATATGTGTTAATCCTTCAGAAATCATGAGAAAGAGTCGAGAATTCTCTTCAGAAAATCCTTACGCCTTTTATCTTGTAGATTCGTGATTTGTGCAAGATCCACCCGTCTGATTTTCAATCCGACTTCAGTACTGAGTTTCTATCGACGAGAGCTTTAACTGGACGTAGGTTTTATTACGTTTTGTGATGATTTGAAATTATGATACTGCCAGAATCAGATATGATCCATATATATTCTTCTTGCGATATCAGACGTTGTATAATCGAAACCGGATTGATCCATATACATACTTCATCTTATTGCATTGATATTTGCAATTGATGTGATTGATATCTTGGGTCTATTGATTTAGGTATTGAGTCATAGGCTGATGCGCCTAGTCGTAGACGATTGATCTCGTGACAGAGGTACCAGATAGTGATGGAATCTTCACTGGGCCATTGCACATTGTCACAGAGGTTTGGCAAGATATGCCAGGGCTGATATGCCTAGATGATTGGTCGATAGGCCAAGACAGATGTGCCTAGTCTGTGGCTGATTCGCCAAGACGCCGGACGTTTGGTTATATCGAAGTGGATAGAATTGGAGTTTTTTCTATTACTGATATTCGATATGGAAAGAGCCAAAGCCCGTGAATAAGAACGTACCACCACCCCGATCGGGAGTGTAGGTTGGTGTATGTTCTTATTCCGATCGGGATCCCTAGATTAGGATGAGTCGAGTCAGAGTCTATGAGTCACGGAGTGTGATTCAGAGTTTGTATTGATTCATGTTTCTGATTTTGATACATGTTATGAATATTTGTTTCATGCTGATATACCTGTTTATATGAAATGCATGTATACACGATTTATACTGGGAATGTAATTCTTACCGGAGTTATCCGGCTGTTGTCTTGTTTGTATGTGTGCATGACTACAGGTGGGACAAGATCAGGATCAGAAAGACGATGAGAGATTATAGTTAGCGTGGAGATCCGGGCCCAGAAACAAAATATGATTCAGCACTGGATGTATAGTTGTTGAACCTAGTTGAGATAGAGACATGTAGTACTCGATTTGTACTTTGATTTTGACATGTATATCAGATAGATTACTGTTACGTTTCCGCATTTATAATTTAAAAAGAAAAAAATTTATTCTCACTTTTTTTAATTGTTATATTTGACATTAATAATGATTAAGACATGAATTAGCGTCCGGGTCCCCACAGCAGGTGGTATCGATATATCCTTTAGATTGAGATAGAAGCTAGTGAGCGGGGTAGATTGAGTTTTCTTTCCTTGCTTTTACATGCTAGCAATCTATTATGATTTACTGCTTTGTAATACATGTTACTTGATTTATTTGATTTGATTTGGTAATAAGTATTAGTTAAAGTGAATCAGAACCGATTCTTGATCAGCAGTAAGATGATTAGAGGAGGACTGAAACAGGTTTGTTGTATCTGGTTACTAACCCTTTTGATAATCAGATTTATCTCCTCAAAGAATCCCAGAATAGGGATAGTATCTTGATTGATCAGATGGATGTGTCAGAAACTCCGATGGAAATACAGTTGAAGAGGTTTCAATCATTGACACCGCCTATTCTGAGGGTTACTGACACGACTGTTGATTGTGAGAGCTGGATAGATGATATAGAGATATTGTTTGATTCACTTGAGTACTCGGATGAATGTAGAGTTAAACTGATTGGGCATCAGTTACAGGAGGTCGCAAAGAGCTGGTGGATTGTAACCAAGCAAGCTTTAGAACAGCGTGGTACAATGATTACTTGGAAGATCTTCAAAGTGGAATTTTATCGAAGGTTTTTCCCAGTTTCGTACCGAGAAGATAAGAGGGCAGAATTTGAAAATTTGAAACAGGGTCAGCTAAAAAATGAAGAATATGTTGCTCAATTTTCTACCTTGCTACGTTTTGCTCCTCACGTGGCTGAGAATGATGAAGCTGTGACTGATCAGTTTGTTAAGGGATTGAATCCTGAGATATTGACATTGGTAAACACAGGCAGACCCTATAATTTTGTTGATGCTCTGAGTAGAGGCAAAAGAGCCGAAGCCAGTCTGATGAGACAGAAAGGAGCTTCGTTGGTGCTTCCAGCATCGAGACCACAGCAACCACCTCTCGGACTTCAGAGTGGTAGTATCAGTGGTGGAAAGAAAGACTATCTGAAAGCCCGAAAGAAACAGTTCAAGAAGTTAGGAAGTGGTTCGTCTAGTTCCAGTGGTTCTAGTCAGAGTTACACCGGAGTCTATTGTAGCACTTGCGGAGGGAGACATCCCACTGAGCAATGCCAAGGAGTATTTGGTAGTTGCCGTATCTGCAAACGATCAGGACATTTTGCGAGAGTATGTCCACAGAGAGGTTCCCGAAGATTCCACGGAGCAGAATCATCTGGATCAGTGACTCCGACTTATAGACCACCATCTGTTGTTCACTCTTCCCAACCACTCCCTATTCAGACACAACCAGGGCCAGAAGGAAGGCAGAGTAGTGGCAGTGACCGAGGGACAGACCCCGGATGCACTTGACGATTTAGTGGCAGGTAACTGTTCTTTTATGATTATTATACGTATGTATTGAGAGATATATACTCAGACATCTTATACTTGATTTCTGAATGAACTGCATTGATGTATGCTTTATCTGTTGAGTTAGTGTCTGCTGTAGTATTTTATCTCTTTATTGTTTTGGGAGAGTTTTGATAACAATGAACTCTGTGAAACATCGTATACTACAGTGAGATGAGAATGAGACCGAGTTAGCTTGTATTGTATCTGTGTTGTCTGAGCATTACTGCATTATTGATATTGATATACTGATCAAGTACAAAGTTACCATAGACTGATTCCGGAAGATGGTAAGATTCGGACCTGAAATGGCCGAAGAAGGAATATTGTACAGTGAGGGATTCTAGATTTAGAATTCCTTTGATATTCGTATTATCTATGACTTGATCATTACAGAAAGGAGCGGAGGGACTCCTTATGTATTCAGTTGACTTACTGAAGTTGAGTCCATCATTGGCTGATTTGCCAGTGACATGAGAGTTACTGATGTTTTTCCCAGATGAGACTCCGGGTTGGATTTCAGCTAGGGAGATTGATTTCAGCCTTGACTTGATACCAGATACTGTTTTATTTTAAAACACCGTACCGAATGATACCGATTGAATTGAAGGATTTGAAAAATCAGGTAGAAGATTTACTAGCCGAGAGTTACATCTGATTGAGTGTTTCTCTTTGGGATGTATCAGCTATGGTTGTGAGTTGATAAACTCTGTATTTAGAATATTTTGATGATTTTCTGATTAATTGATCTATGATATTCTGGTATATTCGAAGAATATGGCTGATTTTGTTGAATATCTGAGTATTGTATTGAATATTCTGAGAACTGGAAATTAGTATACAGAAACTGTTGAATTGTGAATCTTGATTAAGACACATTATATTCGGGGCTTGTTATATCTGAAGATGATATATCTGTTGATCCTAGCACAGTGAAGCTATAACTAGTTGACTGAGAACGACATCAGTGTCAGAAACTTGTAGTTGCATGAGTTTTGCAAGCTACTGTATATGATTGGTATTTTGAATTGTTTGAGAATGATTAGTTTCTGGAGCAGTATTTGATATAGATTGTATACAGTTGAGACTCGATACCGTTCAAGCCGAACCAGAGCTGATTTTGAGAGTTACAACAGTTCAGAAAGTTGATCAGAATGGGCAGAACTTGATTATCGATAGTCAGAGCAAGGTATCGATCAGAATATCAGGTATGTGACACTGCATTGTATGTGAATAACCGACGTATTGTGCCAGATGTTTCGGATTGGAAACAACAGATATTGTCAGATGTGTACAGTAATTGATCCAGTATTCACCCGGAAGGTAGAAAGATGTATACCGATATATGATAAATTAAAAAGACAATTTTGGTAAGAAACATATGAGATCAGATGTGGCAGAGTGTGTACTGAAATGTCTGAATTGCCGACAGATGAAGACAGAAAGAAAGAACCAGGAGATTGGTTATATAGCTTATCGATTCCTGAATGGAAATGAGATCACATTTCCAGGGATATCGTGATGAAGCTACTGCAATACTCTCGAGATTGAATATCGACTTGAGATAAGAATGACCGACTGACCAAGTCTGCGAGTTCTAGTTCGTACATGGAGACGTACAGGTATGACTAGATTACTGAGATTTCTGTTAGTAAAATGATCAGATTACACAGAGTGCCGAGATTTGATTATATCAGACCATGATTTTTGTTAGCCTTACACGTTTGGCAGAATGTATAGCAGGTTCTTCCATATATCATCCACAGACTGATAGATAGTCGGACCGGATTATCCAGACACTAAAAGATATGCTTAGAGCTATAGTGCTTGATTTTAGCACTAATTGGAAGGATTCATTGCCACGATGTGAGTGGTCGTACATCAATAGCTATCAAAAGAGTATAGAGATGACATCGTTTGAAGCGTTGTACGATAAGAAATATAGATCCCCTTTTTATTGGAATGTTATCTCTGAGGTTCCTGAGATTGGACCTGAGATGATCAGAGATATGACAAAGAAAGTGCCGCTGATTCAGAAGAAAATGAAAGCAGCACAAGATAACAAACCAAATGTGCCAACGTCAGATGACGACAGTTGATAGTTGTACAAGAATTTGAATATTGAACTGATTTAGAGAAAACCGATTTGGTAGCAGGTAATGGTATTGACTTACTATGAACTCTGGATTGGTATATACGGATATTGTATAGCCAATATTCTGAGATTGATTCTATTAAAGTTACTTCGAGTTGTATTATGACATTATAATTCTTGGGAATCAGAAGAAAGCTACCTTGGATGGGAATCAGAATCAACAGGAGAAAGCAACTCAGAACAAAGACTATTCAGCTTGTGAAAGTTCAGTGGAGTCGTTATGGTATTGAAGAAGCTACCTGGGAGACTGAGTTAGACATGAGACAGAAATTCCCAGAATTGTTTTATTGGTGGGAGTATTCTTATTTTGCTTCTATTCTCCATTCCTTATTGTATCTGGTGGATATCTGATGTGATAGCTGATTTGATTACCTGTGATTTCGAGGACGAAATCGTATCTTAGGGGGGGAGAAATGTAATGCCCGAGATTTTACCATCGTAATTAGATATTGATTAATTGACAGCATTGAGATTTCAGGAGCTAAAATAAGATGTGAAAAGAGAAGTCGGGCGTCAGTGCATCATAAGTCAAGATGTTGGACAGAACATCTGGCGCTCGAGCGGCACATTACAACCGCCCGAGCGCCAATGCACCATAGGTCTACCCTTTAGAAGGAACATCTGGCACTCGAGCGGTAGTTTTTGACCGCCCGAGCGCCAGGGGATGAGAACATGAGGGCTTGGCCAGAAAGCCTGGCGCCCGAACGGTAGTTTTTGACCGCCCGAGCGCCAGTTTTTGACAAGACAAGTAACCGAACAGAGTGTTTGGCGCTCGAGCGGTAATTGTTAACCGCCCGAGCGACGCTGGAGATGAAAGAAAAACAAGACACGTATCATGGACATGCAATGAATATTTATATGTGTTAATCCTTCAGAAATCATGAGAAAGAGTCGAGAATTCTCTTCAGAAAATCCTTACGCCTTTTATCTTGTAGATTCGTGATTTGTGCAAGATCCACCCGTCTGATTTTCAATCCGACTTCAGTACTGAGTTTCTATCGACGAGAGGTTTAACTGGACGTAAGTTTTATTACATTTTGTGATGATTTGAAATTATGATACTGCCAGAATCAGATATGATCAATATATATTGTTCTTGCGATATCAGACGTTGTATAATCGAAACCGGATCGAAGAACAGATTTTTTATGCAATTGTTATGAATTTTCAGAGTTGATTTGATTGTGAATAGACCGAGTTGATATCAGAATTGTGTTGTTATCGATTATGAGATGTTGGGTATATTGATATTATTCAGATTTGGATCAGATGAGTTGTTGATTCGTATATACTGATATTATATTGCCGGTATTGCGAGCTGAGCTTGTACAGATTTGAGATTATGATCTGTTATTGTTGAGATTATGGGTTGTACTGATATTGATTATGAGTCGTGTTATTATATCTGTGATGTTGAGATTGACGGGGTTATCGAGATTGCATTATTATGCCGTCGAAACATCAGTAGATTGGTATTGATCAGATTCAGTATTGATTGAGATTGTATCATTGTATCATTGACATAGATCAGAGTATGTCTTGACTTGATATTGATCAGAACAGATTTTGAATTGAGTTGCATATTAATATTGTATTTCTCGGTACGTCATTTCTGATTTAGTGACATTGATAGCTTCGACTTCGAGACTTCGACAGAGCCAGATCGAAAGAACGAAAAGAAAGGTATAAATTGATGTTGATGCGGGATTGCACAACTCGAGTCCGATTCGACTTGAGTTTCCCAAAATCACATATTTCATCTTATTGCATTGATATTCGCAATTGATGTGATTGATATCTTGGGTCTATTGATTTAGGTATTGAGTCATAGGCTGATGCACCTAGTCGTAGACGATTGATCTCGTGACAGAGGTACCAGATAGTAATGGAATCGTCACTGGGTCATTGCACATTGTCACAGAGGTTTGGCAAGATATGCCAGGGCTGATATGCCTAGATGATTGGTCGATAGGCCAGGGCAGATGTGCCTAGTCTGTGGCTGATTCGCCAAGACGCCGGACGTTTGGTTATATCGAAGTTGATATAAGTGGAGTTTCTTCTATTACTGATATTCGATATGGAAAGAGCCAAAGTCTGTGAATAAGAACGTACCACCACCCCGATCGGGAGTGTAGGTGGGTGTATGTTCTTATTCCAATCGGGATCCCTAGATTAGGATGAGTCGAGTCAGAGTCTATGAGTCACGGAGTGTGATTCAGAGTTTGTATTGATAGATGTTTCTGATTTTGATACATGTTATGAATATCTGTTTCATGCTGATATACCTGTTTATATGAAATGCATGTATACATGATTTATATTGGGAATGTAATTCTCACCGGAGTTATCCGGCTGTTGTCTTGTTTGTATGTGTGCATGACAACAGGTGGGACAAGATCAGGATCAGAAAGAGGATGAGAGATTATAGTTAGCGTGGAGATCCGGGCCCAAAAACAAAATAGGATTCAGCACTGGACGTATAGTCGTTGAACCTAGTTGAGATAGAGACATGTAGTACATGATTTGTACATTGATTTTTACATGTATATCAGATAGATTACTGTTACGTTTCCGCATTTATAATTTAAAAAGAAAAAAATTTAATCCCACTTTTCGTAATTGTTATATTTGACATTAATAATGATTAAGACATGAATTAGCGTCTGAGTCCCCACACAAATATATACTTTAGGTAATTTATAATTTATTTCTAATTGTTAACCTCCTGCATGAGAAAGGGAGTGAGTAGTTTTATGAAAATATTTTGTAAGAATTAATCCTTCCTATAATGGCCCGAAAATTCGTGTTTGAAAATTTGCGGAAAAATTCAAAATTTTCTTTTTAAAATAATTAAAATGCCTCATTTACCAAAATAAACTGATAAATCAAGTTTAATATCCAAAATAGCAGCGGAAGAAATTATTGTTCGCAAAATAACAAGTTTAAAGTAATCCAACAACTGATAAAAATGTTTGAGCATAAAAATGATAAATGCTGTAAATGAGGTCCTCGGGTTCCACTACTGCCGACCCAAGCTGGCTCACTGGTCCCCGCCCTCGGTCCCGACCACATCCGTACCTACAACAATCAAGTCTAGTGAATCTAAAGACTCAATATGCATATATTGTAAATAACTATTAAATAATGTAATAAAATTGCATGGGATAAAATATCATGTCATGAGGCATAACGTGAAAATAACTTATCATGAGCAATTATCATACGTGCATAACTGACTGAAAATCATAAGTGAAATGTTTGCTCAATCGAGCCCTGTCATAAAATAACATGTCATAAATTTTCTGTTGAGATTATGGTCTACGCAAGTGGCCCCTGCACTGAACTGAATTGAACTGACCGGTAACTGACGACCGGGTGAAGTAATAATCGTCTGATCAGACTAATGCCACAGTATACTGAGTGGAATTGAACTGAACCGGTAACTGACGACCGGGTGATGCAATAATCCCATGATAGTGAAATAGCCACAAGCAATATCGCATAAATCTCAAAAAAATGAATATTTTATATTTTTATGCACGTAATATAATTAAATGGCGGCCTGTATTATTTTACCACATGGATTGGATCGTTCCCAGACTCGCTGCGACCTAAATTTTAACATGAAAAATATGCAAATGATTTTCTTGACCCAACTTTGTAATTGAATCAAAAAACGAGACAATTACGCCCAACGACTTCGTATTTAATCATGACTCCGTGCCAACCTGAACCAACACCGAATCGTCATTTATTCATGATTAAAATACACTTAGAATGATGAAATAATGCTCCTAAAATGGTAAGTGCCAAAATTTTGGTGAATGGAGGCCAAAACATGAAACGCTCTTTCAAGAGTCAATTTGGCACATTGCACCGTAATTCCTTGTACGACCTCTAAAATGATCCGAATCACAAACGGCCAAAAACATGACCTTCCCAACTCGATGAGGTACTGTCCAGTCCAAGGCCATAGGCTAAAAGCCAACCAAGAACCCGAAATGCACCTCTGAACCGACGCACCACTTGCTGTCCACAAAATACAGCAGCAGCGCCTTCGTTTCCTTGCGTCGTTTTCGAGTCTACCGGCCATTGGGGCTTGCACCACGGACCAGAACCTCTTACCAACATCCTAAGGAATGATTTGAACCATGGCTAAGGGCCCTAGGTCAGCCACAATTCGAACCACGCCCTGAAACCGACCGAAAAGTCCCACCCGAGAGCACTTCTGCGCGCGTGGGGTTATCGGCTTCGTTTGCTGCCACGGACCATTCCAATGGCCATTTGATTGACCATGGCACAATCTAGATATCAAGGGGTATGGAGCGAAGCAGGGCTAAGGTCCAGAGGCCAACCGAGATTCACCCCAACCCACAAAACCGAAGCTACATGCAGAATAAAAAAATGGGGATCGAGGGGCTGTTTCTTGTTTTTGATTTGAAAACCGATACCACCATGGACCAAGCCTCAAAAGGGTTACTTGGTCACGTCTTAGACATAATAAGGAGATGTTATAACCATGGCTATAGCCCATAGGGCAGCCAAGATCAGAACCATCAGCCTTTGACAGCAAACATAAGAAAATCGAACCCAAATGGCAATAGGGACGTGTTGCTGTCGTTCTAGACTTCCAGCGGGTATGGGGCTGAAACCAACGTTCTTTCATGACCCTAACATGTCCTAGTACATGTATATATGCAGCCTCGAGTCCCTGGAACGAGCCACCCCTGAAATCAAAATGAAACATACCCAACGTGAAGCATAATAGAAACAAAATCTGTGAAGAATTTATTTCTTGTTCTTGTTGCTGAAAATTTCGGTTTTCTCCTTCATGATTGATGCACACATGATGTTTTAAAATATTATTATGACTTTATTGAAGAGTCAATAAAAATATAAACATGCCTTGGTTCGTTTTGAAAGAAAAACGAACGAGACGACGACGCGGCGCGGAGGAGACGGAGTGATCTTCTTGTTCTTGCTTCTACTCGATTTTTATCTCCTATTTTCTATGGCTACCTCACGATTTCTCTCTGGTTTTTCTTCTGAATTTCGGTGGTGAGGAAGGGGGAATGATGGTTAGGAGAGATGGAGGGGGTTGCAATATAAAAGGTATGGCAAGACCAAGTCTTGCTCTCTTTTGAATTTGAAATGGTTTGATATCAAAATGATTGTTGGAGGGATAGATGGGGTGACCGATTCTTCATGCGAAACAAGGCTAGGATAATGATCTATTATTAATTAATGGTGGTTAATTAATGAAAAAATTATCATGTTAAGAAATGACAAGGAAAGGGTCAAAGGTAGTTAGTTGTCAAAGAATTGTTTTCTCACTAAGGGGTGACCGAAATTAATCAAATAAATGGAGGAGAAATATTGTTTAGTTAGTGTATTTTAAAACTTTAGAGCCTTACCTATCCTTTAAATAATTTAGTGTATTAACACATTAATTATGGAACCTAAATGAACTTATTTCCTATTTAACTCAAGTTACTTAAATAATTCCTTAAACCTTTTTTTAACTTAAATTAACTTATTAGCTAGCTAAAATAAATTCTGGGAATGATTTCTAAATCTTACATTTTATCTCAAAACTCCAACTCCAGTCCGGCCTCACTTAATTAACTGAAAAGGCAACAATTAAACTACTGCGTAATATAATTAAATTTAAAGGAAAGAATTTAAATACTCATGCAATAAAATAATTTTAATTTAAAATACTAGAATTATGCATGGCTTATACGTAGTCTAATTTACGGGTTCTACAAATCTCCCCCCCTTAAAAGAAATTTCGTCCTCGAAATTAAAACTTACCGAATAACTCGGGGTACCGACTCCTCATCTCTGGCTCAGAATCCCACGTAGCTTCCTCCTCTGAATGGTTGAGCCATTTGACTTTCACTCGCTTAACTAGCTTGTTCCGAAGATTCTTCTCCTGCCTGTCTAAGATCTGCACTGGTCTCTCCTCATAAGACAGGTTCGGAGTAAGCTGCAACGGCTCAAAGTTCAAGACCTGCGAAGGATTCGCCATATACTTTCTCAGTATAGAGACGTGGAACACATTGTGTACTCCGGCCAGAGTCGGCGGAAGAGCCACATGGTAAGCTAGCGTCCCAACTCTGTCGAGGATCTCAAATGGTCCAATGAATCTCGGACTGAGCTTCCTTTTCTTTCCGAACCGCATGACACCCTTCATAGGTGCTACCTTCACGAAAACATGGTCGCCAACGGAAAACTCTAGATCTCTCCTCCTCTGATCTGCATAGCTCTTCTGTCGGCTCTGAGTAGTCCTCATCCTATCCCGGATCTTGACTACTACATCGGCAGCCTGCTGAATAATCTCTGGACCCAACTCTGCTCTCTCTCCTACTTCATCCCAATGAACAGGGGATCTACACTTACGGCCATACAGTGCTTCATACGGTGCCATACCTATAGACGACTGGAAACTGTTGTTATAGGTGAACTCCACTAATGGCAAGTTCGACTCCCAAATCCCAGAGAAATCAATCACACAAGCACGGAGAATATCCTCCAAAATCTGAATAACTCGCTCTGACTTACCATCTGTCTGAGGGTGGAAAGCTGTGCTAAACAACAACTTCGTACCCATAGTCGAATGCAAACTCTTCCAAAATGAGTAAGTGAATCTGGGGTCTCTGTCAGATACGATAGAAACTGGAATACCATGAAGTCGGACTATCTCCCGGATATACAACTTTGCATACTGAATCATGGTGAAAATCGTCTTAATAGGCAAGAAATGCGCAGATTTGGTAAGACGATCTACAATCACCCAGATAGCATTTGATCCTCTGACTTACTTCGGTAATCCGGTCACGAAGTCCATGGTAACATTCTCCCACTTCCACTCGGGAATGGGAAGAGTCTTGAGCAAACCTGTTGGTCTCTGATGATCCGCCTTCACTAACTGGCAAGTCAAACACTCGGATACAAACTGTCTGATGTCTTTCTTCATCCCAGGCCACCAATACAATAACTGCAGATCTCGGTACATCTTCGTACTCCCTGGATGAATAGAGTACGGCGACATGTGGGCCTCTGATAAAATATCTGCTCGGATAGAACCACTGCTAGGAACACACATCCGGTCTCGGTATCTCACTATACCGTCGCTAACTGAATTCAAGATACTGCCCTTGGCCTCATCCCTCTGCTTCTACTTTTCCAAATGCTCATCTGCTGGCTGACCACTGCGAAAACGGTCAATAAGGGAAGACTGGATCGTCAAAGTAGATAGACGAGGAACTCTACCTTGAGGATATGACTCTAGATCAAACCTCTGCATCTCTAGCTGAAGAGGTCTCTGAGTCGTCAAATGAGCCATCACTGCGACTTTTCTGCTCAATGCATCCGCAACTACATTAGCTTTACCCGGGTGGTAGCTAATGTCACAGTCATAATCCTTCACAAGTTCCAACCAACGCCTCTGACGCATGTTCAGCTCCTTCTGCGTAAAGAAATACTTGAGGCTCTTGTGGTCGGTAAAGATCTGGCACTTCTCTCCATACAAATAGTGCCTCCAAATCTTCAAGGCGAAAACTACGGCGGCCAACTCTAGATCATGGGTAGGGTAATTCTTCTCATGAGTTTTCAGCTGTCGAGAAGCATATGCTATCACCTTCCCATGCTGCATCAACACCGCGCCTAAACCGAGCTTCGAAGCATCGGTATACAAAACAAAATCTCTGGGCCCTGACGGCATGGCCAAAAATAGTGCTGAGATAAGAGCTTGCTTCAAAGTATCGAAGCTCTTCTGACACTCATCGCTCCACACAAATTTAGCATTCTTCTTGGTCAATGATGTGAGTGGAACGGCAATAGAGGAGAATCCCTTAATGAATTTCCGATAGTATCCTGCTAGCCCAAGAAAACTGCGGATCTCTGATGCATTCTGCGGCACAGCCCAATCTTTGACTGCTGCAACCTTCGCTGGGTCTACCTCAATGCCACTGCTAGAAACGATGTGGCCTAAGAACGCCACCTTCTCTAACCAGAATTCGCACTTACTGAACTTTGCGAATAACTTATGCTTCTGCAAGGTCTGCAACACTGTGGTCAGATGTCTGCTGTGATCCTCCTGATTCTTTGAGTAGACGAGAATGTCGTCTATGAATACTATCACAAACTGGTCAAGATACGGCTGAAATACGCGATTCATGAGATCCATGAAGATTGCTGGCGCATTCGTCAGACCTAACGTCATCACAAGGAACACATAGTGGCCATAACGAGTCCTAAAAGCAGTCTTGGAAACATCGGCATCTTTCACCCTCAACTGGTGATAACCGGAACGTAGATCTATCTTGGAGAATATCGAAGCTCCCTGCAACTGGTCAAACAAATCCTCAATCCTCGGAAGTGGGTATTTGTTCTTCACTGTAACCCTGTTCAACTCCTGGTAGTCAATGCAAAGCCTCGTAGAGCCATCCTTCTTCTTCACAAATAAGACTGGCGCGCCCCATGGTGAAAAACTCGGGCGAATGAACTCCTTGTCTAGAAGTTCCTGAATCTGCTTCTTAAGCTCTGCCATCTCTATCGGTGCTAGTCGGTACGGTGCTTTGGATATCGGAGCCGTACCTGGTATAAGCTCAATATAAAACTCCCCCTCTTTCTCGGGTGGCATACCAGAGACGTCCTCAGGAAAAACGTCTAAGAAATCTCTAACAATAGGAACATCTGTGGCTGAATGAATGGGAGCCTCGGGGACAGATATAAAAGTCGCTAGTAACGCCCGACACCCTCTATGCATGAGCTTCCTAGCTAGGACATAAGGTATAATGCGTGGTAAAGGAAAGTACCTGTCTGGCTCAAATAAGAACTGTTCCATCCCAGGCGGTCGGACTAGAACAGATCTCCGCTGGAAGTCGATCAAAACTCTTTTCCTTAGAAGCCAGTCCATTCCCAGAATGATGTCAAACTCTGGCATCGGCAACACGATCAGATCCGCATAAACGAGGTTGCCATGGAGCTCAAGATCTATATATCGGATCACATTGGTAGCTGCTATCTCCTCACAAGAAGGTAATACTACCGAATAGGCTACATCTAACCCAATGGTCTTGACCTTGAGAAAATTAGCAAAGGTCTCCGAAATGAAGGAATGAGTAGCCCCTGAATCTATCAAGGCCTTCGTAGCGGAACCAGATATAAAAATTCTCCCTGAAAGATCGAAACTCTAAGTTGAACCCAATAGTTACAAGAACTAAACTTATAGACATGCAAAGGCCAGAGTTCTTCTAACCTAATTCTCGAAAATAATACTGAGTAGAGCATGCAATCCTACTGCAATTCTATGTTCAAAAATCTTAACCCAAAACATTAAACCCCAAATGTAAACTTAAAGCTTAAAGGTACCTGTCATAAGCATGGTCTCCGGGTTAAGTGGTCTGGACTACCACACTTATAACACTTCCCTGAACCAAACGTACATGCTCCAGGATGGCGGCGTGAGCACTTGGGACAGACTGGGTGCTCAAAGGTCCTTGGGACTGCACGTCTCTGATGCTGCTACCTCTGTCCTCTGTTCTTGGGTGGGCCATGGAAAGACCTCTTGTTCTGATGCTGCTGCTGAGGAGGAGGAGGGCGGTGTGGTACTGGGACTGGTCGCTTACCCTGGCGGTCCCTCTCAATGTCGATCTGATCTTGCTCTGCAGCAAGAGCTCTGGAAACCGCGACTTCAAAAGTAGTAGGGCCTTCCACTCTAACATCGCGGCGCAAGATCGGCCGCAAATCATCCATAAAGTGTCTCAGTTTGGCTCCAGCCTAACTCGAGATCAGGGGCACAAAGTGGCAACCCCTCTCAAACTTACGGACGAACTCCGTAACAGTCAGATCACCCTGCCTCAGGGTCATGAACTCCCTGGTCAACCTGGAACGCACCTCATCAGTAAAATATTTGGAGTAGAATACCTTCGTGAAGCGCGTCCAACTCACCGTAGCCAAGTTCAAAGCTACTGATGCTCCTTCCCACCATAAGCAGGCATCTCCTCCGAATAGATAGGTGGCACATCGAACTCTGTCTGCATCTCCAAGCTCCATGAACTCGAAGATAACCTCGAGGGACTTGATCCAGCCCTCGGCAATCATGGGGTCCGTCGTCCCTGAAAACTCCTTAGGACGCATCTTCATGAATCTCTCATAAGTAGCCTCGGGCCCTGTCGGCCTGGCTGCCACAGCATGGTTCCCCGCAAACTGTGCGAAGAACTGAGTCATCCCAACTAGCATCTGGGCATTCATGTCAGGTGGAGGTGGAGGTGGAGATGGTAAGTCCCTCTCCTGCCTCTGGTTCATGCCGTCCTCCTGGTGAGGCTCATCCTCTCTAGTGCGCTCGAGAATGCGTCTAGGAGGCACACTGTTCCATACATAACCCATACGTAACCAACTTGCATAATTCCATAATTTATTTAAATTTAAATATTGAACAATAAAAATCTAGACGTAAAATATTTCATGAAAACGTGCTGTCCGAATATTTCATGCTTTAAATAAAATGCGTAATTGTAAAACTTACAGATCGAAGACTTGACTCCATAAGCTTCTCGTGGTCAGTAGTAGTACAACCCTTTACAGAACCATTGCTCTGATACCAGCTATAATGGCCCGCAAATTCGTGTTTGAAAATTTTTGCGGAAAAAATTAAAACTTTCTTTTTAAAGTAATTAAAATGCCTCATTCACTAAAATAAACTGATAAATCAAGTTTAATGTTCAAAATAGAGCGAAAGAATTTATTGTTTGCAAAATAACAAGTTTAAAGTAATCCAACAACTGATAAAAATGTTTGAGCATAAAAATGGTAAATGCCGTAAATGAGGTCCTCATGTTCCACTACTGCCGACCCAAGCTGGCTCACTGGTCCCCGTCCTCGGTCCAGACCTCATCTGTACTTACAACAATCAAGTCTAGTGAGTCTAAAAACTCAACATGCATATATTGTAAATAACGAGTAAATAATATAATAAAATTGCATGAGATAAAATATCATGTCATGAGGCATAACGTGAAAATAACTTATCATGAGCAATTATAATACGTGCATAACTGACTAAAAAATCATAAGTGAAATGTTTGCTCAATCGATCCCTGTCATAAATTTTCTGTTGAGATTATGGTCTACGCAAGTGGCCCCTGCATTGAACTGAACTGAACTGACCGGTAACTGACGACCGGGTGAAGTAATAATCGTCTGATCAGACTAATGCCACAGTATAATGGGTGGAACTGAACTGAACTGAACCGGTAATTGACGACCGGGCGATGCAATAATCCCATGATAGTGAAATGGCCACAAGCAATATCACATAAATCTCAAAAAAATGAATATTTTATATTTTTATGCACGTAATATAATTAAATGGCATAATGAAATATCCTGTATTATTTTACCACATGGATTGGATCGTTCCCAGGCTCGCTGCGACCTAAATTTTAACATGAAAAATATGCAAATGATTTTCTTGACCCAACTTTGTAATTGAATCCAAAAACGAGACAATTACGCCCAACGACTTCGTATTTAATCATGACTCCGTACCAACCCGAACCAACACCGAACCGTCATTTAGCCATGATTAAAATACACTTAGAATGATTAAATAATGCTCTTAAAATGGTAAGGGCCGAAATTTTGGTGAATGGAGGCCAAAACATGAAACGCTCTTTCGAGAGTCAATTTGGCACATCGCACCGTAATTCCTTGTACGACCTCTAAAATGATCCGAATCACAAACGGCCAAAAACATGACCTTCCCAACTCGATGAGGTACTGTCCAGTCTAAGGCCATAGGCTAAAAGCCAACAAAGGACCCGAAATACACCTCTGAACCGACGCACCACTTGCTGTCCACAAAAAAAAGCAGCAGCGCCTTCGTTTCCTTGCGTCGTTTTCGAGACTACCGGCCATTGGGGCTTGCACCACAGACCAGAACCTCTTATCAACATCCTAAGTAATGATTTGAACCATGGCTAAGGGCCCTAGGCCAGCCACAATTCTAACTACGCCATGAAACCGACTGAAAAGTCCCACCCGAGAGCACTTCTGCGCGCGTGGGGTTATCGGCTTCGCTTGCTGCTACGGACCATTCCAGTGGCCATTTGATTGACCATGGCACAATCTAGACGTCAAGGGGTATGGATCGAACCAGGGCTAAGGGCCAGAGGCCAACCGAGATTCACCCCAACCCACAAAACCGAAGCTACATGCAGAATAAAAAAATGGGGATCGAGGGGCTGTTTCTTGTTTTTGATTTGAAAACCGATACCACCATGGACCAAGCCTCAAAAGGGTGACTTGGTCACCTCTTAAACATAATAAGGAGATGTTCTAACCATGGATATAGCCCATAGGACAGCCAAGATCAGAACCATCAGCCTTTGACAGCAACCATAAGAAAATCGAACCCAAATGGCAATAGGGACGTGTTGCTGTCGTTCTAGACTTCCAGCGGGTATGGGGCTGAAACCAACGATCTTTCATGACCCTAAAATTTCCTAGTACATGTCTATATGCAGCCTTGAGTCCCTGGAACGAGCCACCCCTGAAATCAAAATGAAACATACCCAACGTGAAGCATAATAGAAACGAAATCTGTGCAGAATTTATTTCTTGTTCTTGTTGCTGAAAATTTCGGTTTTCTCCTTCATGATTGATGCACACATGATGTTTTAAAATATTATTATGACTTTATTGAAGAGTCAATAAAAATATAAACATGCCTTGGTTTGTTTTGAAAGAAAAACGAACGAGACGACGACGCGGCGCGGAGGAGACAAAGTGATCTTCTTGTTCTTGCTTCTACTCGATTTTTCTCTCCTATTTTCTATGGCTACCTCACGATTTCTCTATGCTTTTTCCTCTGAATTTCGGTGGTGAGGAAGGGGGAATGATAGTTAGGAGAGATGGAGGGGGTTGCAATATAAAAGGGATGGCAAGACCAAGTCTTGCTCTCTTTTGAATTTGAAATGGTTTGATATCAAAATGATTGTTGGAGGGATAGATGGGGTGACCGATTCTTCATGCTAAACAAGGCTAGGATAATGATCTATTATTAATTAATGGTGGTTAATAAATGAAAGGTTTATCATGTTAAGAAATGACAAGGAAAGGGTCAAAGGTGGTGAGTTGTCAAAGAATTGTTATCTCACTTAGGGGTGATCGAAATTAATCAAATAAATGGAGGGGAAATATTGTTTAGTTAGTGTATTTTAAACCTTTAGAGCCTTACATATCCTTTAAATAATTTAGTGAATTAACACATTAATTATGGAACCTAAATGAACTTATTTCCTACTTACCTCAAGTTACTTAAATAATTCCTTAAACCTTCTTTTAACTTAAATTAACTTATTAGCTAGCTAAAATAAATTCTGGGAATAATTTCTAAATCTTACATTTTATCTCAAAACTTCAACTCCAGTCCGGCCTCACTTAATTAACTGAAAAGGCAACAATTAAACTATTGTGTAAAATAATTAAATTTAAAGGAAAGAATTTAAATACTCATTCAATAAAATAATTTTAAATTAAAATACTAGAATTATGCATGACTTATACGTAGTCTAATTTACGGGTTCTACACTTCCTGTATAACATTTAAATCTACACCACTATCAATCATAGCTATAAAATTTTTCTTATAAGAATTCTCAATTAATAAAGTAATATTGGTGTACCATTTTTGAGATATAATCATGCTTAAAACAGATAAATATTTTTTATTTGGATCAAGAAATGAAATATCTTGAAGATTATCAAAACTATCAGAATTATTAACTGAATAATTAGTTTCAATAATTGAAATTCGATAATTTAAACTATTATTATTATGTTGTAAAATTCGTAGTTGTTCTTTAAGATTTTCAATTTCTTTAACTAAATCATGTATAGTAACTGGATTTTGTTTACTATATTTTTGTTGTAGAAGATTTTTTACTTCTTTCATAGAATAAGCTTGTTCTTGTTTAATAAGAATGTTATTATTATTACTAGTTGAAGTAGTATTTTTCATTTGATCTATAATTGTAGATTTTAATACTGGATCCTTAATCATTTTAAGGAATTCTAGAATATTATTGTTAGTTAACACATTAATATTTAAATCATTAAATTGACACATGAGTTTATAAAAATCATCATTTTTAACTTCTATATGATTTATACAAGATTTTCCTTGTATACAATTATTACATTCATTTAGATCATCAGAAATTTCTGATTCACTATCTATTATTTCATTTGAAATATAAGATTCTGAATAATTCTCAGTTTCACTGTCAGAATTATTGTTTGAATCCATTATTATTTTAAATAATGTTTCTTTTAGATTTTCATCTATATCTAAATTATTAATTTTGTTTTTAGCCCAACATTGATTAGCATAATGTCCTGCCTTTTTACATTTTCTACAAATTATTAATTTATTTTTATTTTTATAATTTTCTTCTTTCCGTGAATTATGACTTTCTTTTCTTTTCTTCTTTTTATTTCTTTGCCTATCAGACAAATGTCTTTTCTTTCTATAAATTTTTTCATTTTTTTCTTTAATTTTTTTTATACCTTTATTAGGTAAATATATACCAAATTGATCACAAAATTTACTTAATTGTTTTTTCTCAAGTAAATTCTGTCTTTTAATTTGATTATTTAATTTTAATTCATTACAAAGAGCTAAACCCTCTTTAATGCAAGTATTAATTAATTTTTCATAAGTATAATTATCATAACGAATATTAATTTCATATTTTCTTAAAATTTTTATAATTCTTTCAGCAAATAGAAAAGGTAAACCATCTATAAATTTGGCTTTCCAGAAACTATTATTACAATCTGGTATCTCATAAATTCGAGATAAAAAGGTATCTTTATATCATCTAAAATCAGTAAGTGTTTTACATTTTAGATTACTTAATAAAGTACGAATCTTTTTACTATCATCAGTAATTTACCAGTAAAATGTTCAATCATTGTCATTATTAATGAATATACTACATTTTCTGATTGAATATTATTCTACATTTTTATTGAATTTTCAATATCTTCTTTTTGGGACGGATTTAAATAATTATCCCACCAACCTTTAAGTTGGCCTGTAAATCCTGATATAATCATTTTAGCAATATTTTTATCATTATTGCCTGAAAATTTTACAAACAGTACGATACATAAGTATTCTGTGAGCAGTATTATAAATTTGCTTATCACTAAAACCATCAATATTTCATTCATAAATACTTTTCTCATCATAACTATTAGCAAATATATATTCTTGTTCATCAATAAGAACATCCATGGGAGTAGGTCTATTATAATAATATTTTTTTTGGGGAGGTCTATCTGCCCATTTAATTTTATTAATTTCTTAATCAGAATGATTATTATTATTATCAAACTCTTTATTAAGAGTATTTAAATTAAGATTTTTAAATTTTTCTTCTAATAATATTTTTATATCAGAAATAGAAGATTTAAATTTAAAATCTTTCATATCTTGAGGGGATTGAATAGAAGAAGTAGCAATAGAAACAATATTAGTTTCTTCATCTTTTGTTTGAATATGAACGTCTGATTTAATTTGATTAATAGCTATAATTATTTTATCAATTCTATCTTTAAGAGAAACTATTTGTAATGCCCGAGATTTTAATTCTGTTAATCTGAAATTATTGATTTTGAACTGATGTGATTATAGTCGGGTCATTCCGAGACCAGATTGGACAAAGTATAGGAATTGTACAAGTTTTGGACAGAACTACTGGCGCCCGAGCGGTAGAAAGTGACCGATCGAGCGCCAATGTTCAATAAGGTATGCTTCGGACAGAAGATGTGGCGCCCGGACGGTAGTTTTTGACCGCCCGAGCGCCAATGAATAATCGGGAGGCAGAACACCTCGCGCCCGGGCGGTAAGTTTCAACCGCTCGAGCGCCGAACAAGCGCCCGGGCGGAAATATATGACCGCCCGAGCGCCAAACAAGATTGAAGAAAGGTTTGACACGTTGCCTCAACATGAAATATATATATATATATGTTGCTTCATCCTCAACAGAAAACGAGGGAGATGAAAACGAAGAAAGTAAGCACGAGAAATCTTCCAGAAATTCTTACGCCTTTAGATTTCGATTCGCCCGTTAGATTTTGAATCTGACTTTAGTACTGAGTGCCTATCGACGCAGGCTTCAACTGGACGTAAGTTTTCTTATGTTCTGATATGTCTTGAAATTATGATATTGTCAGAATCTGATATGATTCATATATGTTGTTCTTGACATGTTAGACATCGTAGAATCGAAGTCAGATTGAAGAACGAATTGATTATGGAATTGTTATGATTTTTCTGACTATATTTATTCAAATTGGACAGATTTGAGTTATTAATTGATTCAGATTATATCGGATATGAGTTATGATTTGTAATTGATGTCTGTTGATATGGTAGTGACGGGGATAATGAGATTGTTTCGTTCTGTCGTGAATTGGATTAAATCCAGATTAATCAGATTCAGTGTTGAACTGAGAATAGAATATTGATATTATGATTCTCGACATGTCGTTTAAGATTTACAGAGATAGTCTTGAGTTCAGAACTGAGATTGCGGCAGACCGAGACTACAAACGGAAGGTATAATTCAATGTGGTATTGGGAGATCGACTTGTGTCGGTTTAGACTTGAGTTTCCCGAAAGCACATACTTTACTTTATTGCAGTGATATTGCATTGATTTGATTGATATACTTGTTCTCTTGATTTATAGATAGCAGGTATCTGACGGGAAATCTTGTGACAGAAGTGCCTGATAGTGGTGGGATCGCCACGGGCACATTGCACGATGTTACAGATAGTGTAGACATCTTGGGACGGAAGTGCCTGACAGTGGCGGGATCGCCACGGGCACATTGCACGATGTCTCAAGATGGGATATTAGCGATAGAGCTACAGTCCATGACGGATAGGTCAGGACACCGGATGTTAGTTATATAGAGTAATAGGATTGGAATTCTTCTATTACGGAATTCGATATAGGAACACCATATTTGGTTATATCGAGTAATAGGAACAGAGTTCCTTCTATTACGGAATTCGATATAGGAATACCACATTTGGAAACCGGGATCCCTAGACTAGGATGGAGTCATGTCTGAAACGTGGAGTCACGTACATGTTTGACAGTCTACGATTGTTTATGTTTCAGATTTTGATACATATATCTGTTACCTGATTACATGCTTTATATTTGTTTATATGATTGCATGTTTCGTTGATTTATACTGGGATTTATTCTCACCGAAATTATCCGTATGTTGTCTTGTCTGTATATGTACATGACAACAGGTGGGACAGGATCAGGGTCCAGGAGATGAAGAGAGATCGTGATAGAGTGGAGACTTCGGACTTGGATGTATATAGGGTTTTGACACTTGATATTTAGATGTTGAACCTTAGTTTTACTGATTTGTAGACCGTACAGGACATGTACTTTATTTTATACTGAGTTGTATATTAGTTGATTTCACTACGTTCCGCATTTTAAAAAGAAAAAAATTTTAGACCCTGTTTTATAATTGATTAATTAGTCCCAATGATGATTAAGAACTTGATTAGCGTCCGGGTCCCCACAGCAGGTGGTACCAGAGCGATAGATCCTTTAGACTGAGATAGAAGCTAGTGAGCGGGGTAGATTGAGTTTTTCTTCCTTGCTTGTGATTGCTAGCATGATTTACTGCTTTATATAATACATGAACCGATTCTCGATCAGCAGTAAGATGATCGGAGGAGGGACTGAATTGAAACAGGTTTGTTGGATTGGGGTTACTAATCCTTTTGAGCGCCGAATTAAATTGATTGGGCACCAGTTGCTTGATGTTGCAAAGAACTGGTGGATTACGATGAAGAGGGCCTTGGAACAGCGAGGTACGACTATTACTTGGGATGTATTTAAAACTGAGTTTTATCAGAGATTTTTCCCAGTGTCGTACAGAAAATACAAGGGGGCGGAGTTTGCCAATTTGAGACAGGGTCAGCTGAACATTGAAGAATATGTGACCAAGTTCTCTACCTTGTTGAAGTTTGCTCCCCATGTGGCTGGAAATGACGAAGCCGTTGCTGATCAGTTCATCAATGGCTTGAATCCCGATATATTTACATTGGTGAACACAGGGCGATCGAATAACTTTGCTGATGCCATGAATAGAGCAAAGGGCGCTGAAGCGGGCCTTATAAGGCAGAGAGGAGCTGCATCTGTTCCCCTAGAATCGAGACCACAACAACCACCACCTCCCCGATTCGAGAGTGACAGTAGCAGTGGTAGAAAGAAAGATTTTCTGAAGGCTAGAGGAAAGCAGTTTAAGAATTCTGGCGGCAGTTCTGCTAGCTCCAGTGGTTCCGAACAGAGTTATACCGGAGTTTACAACGGAAATTGTGGAGGGAGACATTCCACTGAGCAATGCCAAGGAATACTTGGTAGTTGCCACTTCTTCAAACAACAGGGACATTTTGCCAGAGTGTGTCCACAGAAGGGTTCTCAAGGATCCCAGAGAGCCGAATCATCTGGATCAGTGGCACAGTGGAGTAGACGATCAGCTGTTGTTCCTTCATTTCAGCCAGCACCATCTCAGTCACAGCAGAGGCCAGGAGGAAGCCAGACAGTTGGCCAGCCTCCTAGACAGCAGGCCAGAGTATTTGCTTTGACTGAGGAGCAGGCTCAGGAAGCACTAGATGATGATGTTGTAGGTAACTGTTCTTGATGTAGTTATCCTGCTTTTGTATTGATGAATACGGATGCTTCCCATATGTTTATTTCTGAACGATTTGCATTGAGTCATGCATTGCCTGTTGGGGCTTTATTCTACTGTAGTGTATCTCTTGACTAGTTGGGGAGAGTTTTTGTATCAGTGAATTCTGTAAAATATCGTATACTACAGTAGGATGAGAATGAGATTGAGTTAGATCGTGTGGTAGCTTGTATTGTACTAGTGTTGTCTGGTTTTGAGACTGCATTACTGATATTGATATGCTGACCAAGTACAGAGCTACCCTAGATTAGTTCCAGAAGATGGTGAAAATCGGACCTGAGATGGCCAAGGGATGAATAGTGTACGATAAGGATTCTAGATTGAGAATTCCGTTGATAATTCGTACTATCTATAACTCGATTATTACAGAAAGGAACAGAGGGACTCCTTATGTATTCAGTTGATTTACTGAAGTTGAGTCTATCATTGGCTGATTTACCAATTATAAGAAAGTTAATGATGTTTTCCCCAATAAGACTTCATATCTGATTTCAGTCAGAGAGATTGACTTTAACCTTGATTTGATATCAGAAACTGTTGAAATGGTGAATCCTGATTGAGACAGATTACATTCAGGGTGTGTTATATCTGAAGATGATATATCTGTTGAATTTAGCAGAGTTAAACCAGAATTAGTTGGCCGAGGTGGATATCAGTGTCAAACATTTGCGGTTTATGAGTTTAGCAGATCAGTACTGATGAGTGATGTTTTGAATCTAATTGAAGCTTGCTGTTGTTTTGAATCCGTGTTTGAATCAGGTAAGTAATACTGTATTGTATATGAATAACCAACATGTTGTTCCAGATGTTCCGAATTTAAAATGATAAATATTGCCAGACAGTGTGCAATAATCTATGCGGTATGCATTTTGATAGCTGAAAAGGTGTTGATAGAATGCTTTAATCTGCATATATTAGGTGTACAAGATGATGTACAGATAAGATCAGACGATCAAGAGTTAAGTCAGAAGAGTGATTAGACTGCATTGAATGCCAAAATTGACTATATCATACCATGATTTTCGGTTTATTTTTTATTTTTGGCAGAATATATTATAAACTCCTTCACCTATCGTCTATAGATTGACGGATAGTCGGAGCAAACTATCCGGATACTGGAGAATATCCAAAAACTGTAGTGCTGGATTTTAGCACTAGTTGACATGATTTATTGTCAATTATGAATTATCGTACAACCACACCTATCAGACGAATATTGAAATGACATCTTTCGAAGCGTTGTACGAAATGAAATGTTGATCCCCTCTTTATTGGGATGATATCTCTGAGATTCATGAGATCGGACCTGGCATGATCAGAGATATGACTGAAAAAGTGAAGCTGATTCAGAAGAAAATGAAGGCATCCCAAGACAGACAAGCCAAATATGCCAATGTCCGACGACGACCATTGGTATTTGAGGCTGGAAACCAAGTATTTTTGAAAATTTCACCTTTCAGATGAATTGTCCGATTTGGCAAGAAAGGGGAGTTGTCTCCACGATAGATTGGGCCGTATGAGATTCTTGAGAAGATAGGAGATCGTGCCTATCGACTCGCATTACCGCCTTCATTATCGGGAATACATGACGTCTTTCATGTATCTATGCTACGGAAATATCTTCCTGATGATTCTCACATTATTCAGACAGACGAGGCTGAACTTGATGAAAGCCTAAGTTATGTTGAAAAACCGATCCAGATTATTGATCGCAAGGAAAAGCAACTTAGAACGAAGACTATTCCACTTGTGAAGATTCAGTGGAGTCGTCATGACATCGATAAAGCTACTTGGGAAACTGAGTCTGATATGAGACAGAGATTTCCTGAGTTATTTCACTGATGTGAGTATTTTGATTCAGCTTCTGCTATACATTTCTTTCCGATATCTAATTTGATTGTCTCTGATTTCGGGGGCGAAATCGTATCTTAGGGGGGGAGAAATGTAATGCCCGAGATTTTAATTCTGTTAATCTGAAATTATTGATTTTGAACTGATGTGATTATAGTCGGGTCATTTCGAGACCAGATTGGGCAAAGTATAGGAATTGTACAAGTTTTGGACAGAACTACTGGCGCCCGAGCGGTAGAAAGTGACCGCCCGAGCGCCAATGTTCAATAAGATATGCTTCGGACAGAAGATGTGGCGTCCGGGCGGTAGTTTTTGACCGCCCGAGCGTCAATGAATAATCGGGAGGCAGAACACCTCGCGCCCGGGCGGTAAGTTTCAACCGCCCGAGCGCCGAACAAGCGCTCGGGCGGAAATATATGACCGCCCGAGCGCCAAACAAGATTGAAGAAAGGTTTGACACGCTGCCTCACAATGCAATACATATATATATATATATATATATATATATATATGTTGCTTCATCCTCAGCAAAAAACGAGGGAGAAGAAAACGAAGAAAGTAAGCACGAGAAATCTTCCAGAAATTCTTACGCCTTTAGATTTCGATTCGCCCGTTAGATTTTGAATCTGACTTTAGTACTGAGTGCCTATCGACGCAGGCTTCAACTGGACGTAAGTTTTCTTATGTTCTGATATGTCTTGAAATTATGATATTGTCAGAATCTGATATGATTCATATATGATGTTCTTGACATGTTAGACATCTTAGAATCGAAGTCAGATTGAAGAACGAATTGATTATGGAATTGTTATGATTTTTCAGACTATATTTATTCAAATTGGACAGATTTGAGTTATTAATTGATTCAGATTATATCGGATATGAGTTATGATTTGTAATTGATGTTTGTTGATATGGTAGTGACGGGGATACTGAGATTGTGTCGTTCTGTCGTGAATTGGATTAAATCCAGATTAATCAGATTCAGTGTTGAACTGAGAATAGAATATTGATATTATGATTCTCGACATGTCGTTTCAGATTTACAGAGATAGTCTTGAGTTCAGAACTGAGATTGCGGCAGACCGAGACTACAAACGGAAGGTATAATTCAATGTGGTATTGGGAGATCGACTTGAGTCGGTTTAGACTTGAGTTTCCCGAAAGCACATACTTTACTTTATTGCTGTGATATTGCATTGATTTGATTGATATACTTGTTCTCTTGATTTATAGATAGCAGGTATCTGACGGGAAATCTTGTGACAGAAGTGCCTGATAGTGGTGGGATCGCCACGGGCACATTGCACGATGTTACAGGATAGTGTAGACATCTTGGGACGGAAGTGCCTGACAGTGGCGGGATCGCCACGGGCACATTGCACGATGTCTCAAGATGGGATATTAGCGATAGAGCTACAGTCCATGACGGATAGGTCAGGACACCGGATGTTAGTTATATCGAGTTATAGGATTGAAATTCTTCTATTACGGAATTCGATATAGGAACACCATATTTGGTTATATCGAGTAATAGGAACAGAGTTCCTTCTATTAAGGAATTCGATATAGGAATACCACATTTGGAAACCGGGATCCCTAGACTAGGATGGAGTCTAGTCTGAAACGTGGAGTCACGTATATGTTTGACAGTCTACGATTGTTTATGTTTCAGATTTTGATACATATATCTGTTACCTGATTACATGCTTTATATTTGTTTATATGACTGCATGTTTCGTTGATTTATACTGGGATTTATTCTCACCGAAATTATCCGGCTGTTGTCTTGTCTGTATGTGTACATGATAACAGGTGGGACAGGATCAGGGTCCAGGAGATGAGGAGAGATCGTGATAGAGTGGAGACTTCGGACTTGGATGTATATAGGGTTTTGACACTTGATATTTAGATGTTGAACCTTAGTTTTACTTATTTGTAGACCGTAGAGGACATGTACTTTATTTTATACTGAGTTGTATATTAGTTGATTTCACTACGTTCCGTATTTTAAAAAGAAAAAAATTTTAGACCCTGTTTTATAATTGATTAATTAGTCCCAATGATGATTAAGAACTTGATTAGCGTCCGGGTCCCCACACTATTTCTTCTCCTATTATTGTTACATATAAATTTGTATAATTCTGTTTTTCAATTATCTAATTAATATGTTTAACAGTTATTTGTAACATATAATTGTCAAATAATTTTGAAAAAGCAGTAAAATTTAAAATTTTATTATTTTTTTCTATAATAAAAGATTGTTGAGGAGGATAAACAGATTTTTGAATCTGTCCAGAAGAAGGTATATAATTTCTTTCAAGAATAGAAATATAATCTATAATAAAATTTTTAAAAAACCAAGGAACAAAATGAATTAATTTATTCTGGTTTTCACAATATTTATAAAACTCTGAAACAATAAATTCAAATTCTTTTTCAGAGAAACTTTTAAAGTACCAATCTCTGAAAGATTCCCATTTGGGTAAATAAAATTCTGCATCGATCTTTGCTCTACCAAAAGATCCTTTAGTAAAATCAATTTTTTGTTTACTATCCATTAAATACTAAAATTCATTTCTGAAACTGTATCAGTTTCTCTAACTTTTTGAAAGTTACTCTTATGAACAATATTGTTTTGATTAATGATTAATTCATCTATTGTATCTTGTACATAAGACTCAACATCTTCTCTTATCTGAGAAGTAGAAACTCTAGAAGTATGAGGAACATCCCCCATATAATCTAAAGGTGAAATAAAAGAATGACTAGATCTTGATCTAGCATAGACAGAAGATGGTAAAAATCTTCTTTGTTCATTATTAAACTGTATTTGAACAGATCCTTCATTATTTTGTATAACTTGTTGTAAATTCCTATTTATTATAGGATTTCTAGGAACAGCTTGTTCAATTATCCAGTTTTCTGTAAATTCAATTTCTTCCCATGTTATAGATCTACTGTTAGAGTAGGTGCACGTCGAGCCAAGTGTTGGCCGATTGTTCACAATGAAACTCTATGTATAAACAATCTTTATTTTAATAATATTTGAAATTATTATTTTGGCACATCTTTATCTGTATACCCATGCTAGTTGCATAGATAAAGCCCTTGAATATACAAATAGTAGAAAGAATATGAGATGCTCATATGATGAGTATCATGAAACTCATATTTGGAATATTGTATATTCTAAACAGTTTCTAGTCGATTCAGCCGCCGCTAAGAAGGATATAGGCCGCTCGAGTTCGAGACTAGTATCTGCGATGTGAGTACCATGTTTCATTGGTAAGGGACATTGTGATGTCCGAGCATGCAGATAGGTGCTCCTGGTAGATTGCACTGAACAACCCTCCACAAAGGACTTTCCAAGTGGTTCTCACTTATTGAGTGGAAACGCCCTAGTTTATGGTTGTAAACCATTAGTCCTTATGACCCGGGACAAAATTGAGGCTCTATGTGCTAGAATTACACTTTGACTTGTTTACCGACTCTCATGGGGTCATCAGGTGGCAAGGTTGGGTGTTCTGTCGAAACATATAGGAGTCGATGCATTGTAGTCGGGGATTCACCGCTTACCTTCGGGTATGGATATCCTATGTATTCTCATGTGTATGTAGGTTGAAATCTCTGATCAGAGTATGGTGGTAATTATGAAAGGGGTTTCATAGATTACACCATCGATGCAAATACGACATGACACATATTATCGATTCATTGACAACTCTCGATAAACCAATGGTTTTCGAATCGGTCGGGATATATGAGTTGAAGGGACCGTACTGTACGCTAACCATAATTGAATGGTTCTTGCAGGCACTATCATTTGATATCTAGGGAATCATGTAAGCGATGCTGCTAGGCGTTTAACATGATTGGTTGGGTACTATCAGACTTGAGTTTTGACGTTCTTGTTATCAAGGAGTTGATAAGAAAGAATGGAGCAATTGGGGTATGCTCATATAAGGACATGTTTAGTCCGAATCACATGGAGACATTTAAAATAAAAGTCCTTGGGTCTTGTAATTGTTACAAGCCCAAATAGAAAGGCATGCTAGGGAGGTGAAGGGTTGGAGGCACTTTTTCAACATCCAAGGCATGGCATGTCTTTGGGGACATACTTGCTTTTTCCACAACCAAGAAAAGTCATTCTCCCTTCATTCCATACACCCCTTAGCCGAAATTCTACCTCATATTCTCACCAAAATTTTCTTCTTCAATTGTTGAGGAAGATAACACTTCTCAAAGAAAAATCCTTTTATTTTTCTAGTGCAAAATAAGAGGGGTTCTAGCTAGTTGGTGGTGTGCCTAATTTTGGAGCAAGGAGAGCTTGAAGATTGTCTTGCCACCAAGAGCTTTGTTGTATATCAACTAAGTTGGAGCCAACATCAATCTTTTAAGATTGATAGGTATATTTTCTTAAAACACCCTGTGTATGACATATTTTGTGTTTTGTATTTGCTACACACCCTAGTACAAGGTGGCCGAAATTTTTCCTCTTGAAAATCAATATTTTGAACTTCCGTTGCGCTTTCCATCACCTAAAATCGATCCCTTTCAAGTGGTATCATGAGCTAAGGGTACTAGTTTGTTTAGCATATACATAATATTATATTGAGGTCGATTTCTAACAGCATGAGATGAAATATTTGTAACCAAAATAAAGGTTTTTGAGAGAGGATTTCGGGCAGCAAGGGCAGCCCGAGTGGCTGCCCGAACCCCCCGTTGAAAATAAAAAAAAATAAAATTTTTTTGTTGTTGGTTGGAATCCGGCGACGGTGCTCCGGCGACGGCGATGACGGCTAGGGTTTTCAAAAGATGTTTAGAAATATCAAAGTGTCATGGGCCTTGAGTTGTTGGGCCATTAGATGGCTAACATATTTGTGAAATTTTAAATGGGACAAAATATTTTTGGTGAAAAATATGTTTTTGGGCCCTTAATTTTAAAATTACAAAAGTTGCAAATATTTTCTCATGAAATAAATAATTGCAGTTGGACTTTAGTTATTTATAGTAAATTGTGATTTGCAAAAAATTCGGTTATAAATAAATTAATTAGAAAGTAGACAAAGGTGTTTGTATACTTCGTTAATTTAGTTTATAATCGTGGCGGTTAGTGATTGGATCAAGATATATAATATTTGATCAATTAATTATTGTGATAATTAATTGATGGTGTATGATATGTGATATTATGCATGAAGGATGATCAAAAGCCCAAGCCCAATTTGCTAGGTGTATGCTAGGATATTTTGTGTTGAATGATTGTAATAATTATCAAATTTAAAGTGGGCTTGGTTTATGGCCCGTTCCCACCCCCATGAGATGTATCCCTATTTGCCATCGATATTTATTTGTAAATATTAGTATAGTGAATGATCAAGATTGGAAGATGGTGGCCATGATGATTATGAAGATCGAAGACCTGTAAATATTGGAAGCTAATGTAATAGTTGCATTTGCACCCATATATTTCCCTAGGATTGGACCTAGACCCGTGTTTAGCTCACACGGACCATTAGTTTTGGGGCGATTGATCATCCTTGTTTTGTTTACTGTTTATAATATATGCATGATATGTTATAAATAATGAGTATGTGCATTATTATTATGATAATAACAAAGTTGCATGGATCCGGCAAACATACGATCAAACATGGCGAGTTTTTAAATAAAATTAATTATGAGACCTTTCAAAATTAAAAACCCTCATTTTGAATAAGATTCAAAATTAATATCAAGCCTGAAAAGGGGAATTATAAATTTGTTTATAATTTCCATGTTTTGCATCGACAATGGGTGCATGATGAACGCTACCCGTGCTCGGGGCTCGGCTCATATTATTGGGGGGGCCCTGGGTGCCGGAAAGCTGTGACATCCATTGACATGGTGATGTGAACTACGTAGAACTCCCATGATTTCGGCTCATATTATTGAGGGAACTCATGGCGACCGTCCATTAAGGTTCAACATCGATGGGTAAGGCTTGACACGTAAAGATGAACGACGTCATATTATTGAGTCCTAATCAAACGTGAGACAAAAGTTTACGTATAGGGTTGCATGGAGATGCAATTGGAAACTACCTTTTAGGAATTGTGACTGGCTGATATTATTCGAGATCATAATTCGCTAATTGGACCTTCCGTACCTAATGAGGAAAGAAGTTTCCCGTTTTCACTAGAGGGTAGTGAAAGATGTCAAAACAGTGGGAGTAAAAAATTTATGAAGTAAAAGTCCATACTTCATATCTTACTAAATATTTTAAAATAGTCATTAACATTTATCTATTTTACTTTTCAATAATTTTTGACAATGTCTTCGATTCGCAATCCGCTATCTGTAATACTCGACAAACACGTATTAACCGGACCTAATTACCTCAATTGGCTAAGAAATCTGAAAATCGTCTTGAATTCGGAAAGGATAGCATATACACTTACTAAGTCGTCCCCTGTTGAGGCTCCGACTGACTGCACTCATGAGGAATTCCAGACTTACAAGGAATGGTGTGACCATGACTTGAAAGCCAAGTGTTATATGCAGGCTTCTATGAAAGATGAGAAGTCGGTTTTTTATGTGGGCTCTTCATCTGGTACAAAGACTGGTCCACCTGGAAAGGGAAAAAAGCGTTCTTTCCAACATCCCAAAAAGAACGTGCCCTTGAAGAGGCAAGCTCCGAATCCCGTTGTGGCAGCCACACCAGTAAAGGCTGACAAGACTGCTGATATTTGTCATCACTGCTAAAAGCCTGGACATTGGAGGCGTAACTGCAGAGAATATCTTGCCCAGAAGAGTTCTGGAAACGGTATGTTCTACATTGAATTAAAAATTTCAATTAACTCTACTTCTTAGGTATTGGATACCGGAAGTGGCTCACATCTCTGTAATGATTTACAGAGGATGGGAAGAAGTAGAAGGCTTAGGGAAGGTGAGACCTTCTTGAGGGTGGGCGATGGAGCAAGAGTTGCTGCCAAGGCCATAGGAGATGTTTACTTGCTTTTGGACAATGATTTTAATTTAATTTTAAGAGATGTTTTGTTTGTACATGATTTGGTGAAAAACATTGTTTCCATTTCTATGCTAGATAAAGATGGATATTCTTGTTTATTTAGCAAAGGTGTTTGCAACATTTACAAGAATGAATGTTTAATTGGTACTGGAGTACTTGAAAACGATCTTTATAACTTAAAATTGAAAGATATTCCATTAAACAATGTCCAAGTTATAACAACAACAAACAAGCGAAAACAAGATACTCTATATTCGGCACAATTGTGGCATTCTCGATTAGGACATTTTTTCCTAAGAAGGATGAACAAGCTAGTGGGAGTGGGCATGTTTGATATGTCTGATATTAATGCTCTCACGACTTGTGAATCCTGTCTAAAAGGAAAGATGACCAAGATTCCCTTTAAGGGCCATGTGGAGCGAGCCAAAGGGTTATTGGATTTGATCCATACCGATGTGTGCGGTCCGCTTAGCATCACCACTAAGCATGGACATGCCTACTTCATCACCTTTACCGATGACTTTTCGAGATATGGGTATTTGTATTTGATGAAATACAAGTCTGAAGCCTTTGAAAGGTTCAAAGAATTCAGAAGTGAAGTAAAGAAACAGTTGAGACGAAGCATCAAGACACTTCGATCGGATCGAGGTGGTGAGTACTTGAGTGCCGAGTTCCAAGAGTATCTTAGGGAGAATGGGATTCTCTCGCAATGGACTCCGTCCGCTACACCGCAGTTGAATGGTGTTTCGGCGCGTCGTAATCGGACGTTGATGGACATGGTTCGGTCTATGATGGGGTTCACGGAGTTGCCGCCATCCTTTTGGGGATATGCGCTTGAGACAGCGGCACTGTTGTTGAACAATGTCCATACAAAGGCAGTTGATAAGACACCATATGAGATATGGATGGGTAAGCAACCCAAATATTCTTATCTTAGAATATGGGGGTGCCCTGCTTATGTGAAGCAGGTAGTGGGAGATAAATTGTATAGTCGATCCATTTTATGTTACTTTGTGGGATATCCAAAGAATTCGGTTGGATACTACTTCTATCATCCCCAAGAAACAAAAGTGTTTGTTTCTAGGAATGCAACCTTTTTGGAAAAAGGAATTTCTATTGGATAGAAAAGGGGAGATGATAGAACTCGAAGAGGTTCGAGAGACACCCACAATTATAGAACCCACACCCGAAGAGCCAAGAGAGGAGATACAAGCTCCTAGAAGATCCGAGAGAGTCTCGAGGCCACCTATGAGGTATGGTCTGCTTCTTGAAGAGGGCCATGATGAGCCTAACCAGGGATGTGATCCAAGGACCTTCAAGGAAGCGTTGTCTGATGCCGATTCATCCAAGTGGCTTGAAGAAATGGAATCTGAGATGAATTCCATGCATTCGAACCAAGTGTGGAATCTCGTGGATCCACTTGAGGGAATTGTTCCCATAGGGTATAAATGGATTTACACGAGGAAACTTGGGGCGGATGGGAAGGTATTGACCTCCAAGGCGCGATTGGTAGCAAATGATATACTCAAAGACAAGGAGTTGACTTTGAGAAAACCTTTTCTCCAGTTGCAATGTTCAAGTCCATTAGGATATTGTTAGCCATAGCTGCATGGTATGACTATGAGATATGGCAGATGGATGTCAAGATAGCCTTTCTTAATGGGGATATTAAGGAAGATATTTACATGTCTCAACCTGAAGGGTTTACATCTATCGGAAGTGAGCATATGGTATGCAAACTTCAAAGATCTATTTATGGTCTAAAGCAGGCATCCAGGAGTTGGAACCTTAGATTCGATAGTACAATCAAAGAGTTTGGTTTTGCTAAGAATCCTGATGAACCCTGTGTGTATAAGAAGGTCAGTGGGAGTGCTGTGACATTCCTTGTTGTAAGGCCCGAGATTTTGATTATGTTAATCTGGATTAGTGATTATAAATTGATGTGATTGTAGTCGGGCCATTCCGAGACCAGATTGGACAAATTATATGAAAAGCTAAGATTATGGGCCGAAAGTGTTGCGCCCGGGCGGAAGTTCTTGTCCGCCCGAGCGCCTCTGAATCGAGTAGGAAAACCGAACACTTGGCGCCCGGGTGGAAGTTTTGTCCGCCCGAGCGCGATGGGGTATAATGCGAGGGACGTGATTTCCGCGCCCGGGCGGAACTTTATGTCCGCCCGAGCGCGAGACGTGCAAGTTAAAAGGTGAGCCACTTGGCTTGGCATGCAAGAGATGTATATATATATATACAATTCCTTTCCTCAGCAATCAGAAAGAAGAAACGAGGAAAGGAGGCACGAGAAAGAATTGAAGAATTCTTACGTCTTTAGATTTCGATCCTCCCGTCTAATTTTGAATCCAACTTCAGTACTCTGATCCTATCATCGACAACTACAACTTGACGTAATTTTTGTTAAGTTTTGATATGTCTTGAGGTTATGATAGTTCTGGAACCGAATATGATTTATATATGATGTTCTTGGCATGTTAGACATCGTAGAATCGAAGTCAGATTTAGAAACAGATTGATTATGGATTTGTTATGATTTTTAGAATATATCGATTAATATTGGAAAGATTTGGATTATGGATTGATTACAGATTGTGTTGGATATCAGTTATGGATTGTAATTATCATCTGTGATGTTGAGATTGACGGGGTTGTTGAGATTGTATGGTTATGCCGTCGGACATCAGTAGATGGATTTTGATCAGATTATGTCTTGATTTGCGTATTGATCAGAACAGGTATTGAATTGAGTTGTACATTGACACAGTCTATTCGATATTGTCATTTCAGATTTGATATGGACAGATTTGACTTCGAGACTTCGACTTCGTCAGATCGAGAAGACAAAGGTATAAGTCAATGTGGTATTGGGAGATCGACTCAAGTAGGATATACTTGAGTTTCCATAAATCACATACTTATTATTATTATGTTCATTGATTTGATTTGATATGCTTGTCCTATGAATGTATAGAAAGCAGGTATTAGTCGAGTGATCTTGTGACATCATTGCCGATAGTGATGGAATCGTCACTGGCACATTGCACATTGTCACAAGACAGTTGAATTGGCAATAGTGCCACAGTCTGTGACGGATAGGTCCAGACACCGGATGTTTGGTTATATCGAAGTGGATAGAATTGGATTTTCTTCTATTACTGATGTTCGGTATAGGAATGCCAACATCTGAAAACCGGGATCCCTAGACTAGGATTGAGTCTAGTCTAAGCCGTGGAGTCACGAGTATGATTTATGATTTCATATTGATTATGTTTCAGATTTGATACATGTCACTGATATTTGTTACATGCTTTTACATTGTTTATATGATTGCATGTTTCATTGATTTATACTGGGATTTTATTCTCACCGGAGTTATCCGGCTGTTGTCGTGTTTGTATGTGTGCATGACAACAGGTAGGACAGGTTCAGGGTCGAGGAGATGAAGATAGATCGTGATTAGAGTGGAGACTACGGACTTGGATTAGAGATAGCGTTTGGACACTTGACATTTAGTTGTTAAACTTAGTTGAATGATTGTATATATAGTACAAGACTTGTACTTTAATACTGATATGTATATTAGATTGAATCCCATTACATTCCGCATTTTAAAAAAAAATTAGACCCTGTTTAGTATAATTGATTAAATTGTCCTAATGATGATTAAGAGTATGATTAGCGTCCGGGTCCCTACAACAGGTGGTATCAGAGCGACAGATCCTTTAGACTGAGATAGGTGCTAGTGAGCGGGTAAAAGGAGTTTTCTTTCCTTGCTAGCATCATTTACTGCGTTATAACTACATGTTTACTTGTTTATTTGATTTAATTATAAACATGTATTATTTGAGAATGAATCAGAACCGATTCTTGATCAGCAGTAAGATGATCAGAGGAGGACTGAAACAGGTTTGTGGTATTTGGTTACTAATTCTTTTGGTAATCAGATATACTTCCTCGAAGAATTCGAGAACCGGGTAGTACTTCGGGTTATCAGATGGATGTGTCAGAAACCCCGATGGAAATAATGGTGAAGAGGTTTCAGTCGTTTCAACCGCCGATTCTGAAGGGTACTGAGACATGTGATGACTGTGAGGGTTGGTTGATTGATATTGAACTGCCGTTTGATTCACTTGATTACTTAGATGAACACCAAGTTAGATTAATTGGGCACCAGTTACACGAAGTCGCAAAGAGCTGGTGGATCGCAACCAAGGAAGCCTTGGAACAGCAGGGTACCGTGATTACGTGGAAAATCTTTAAAGCTGAGTTTCATAAAAGATTTCTTCCAGTATCATATCGACAAGATAAGAGTACAGAGTTTGCCAACTTGACGCAGGGCCAGATGAATATTGAAGAATATGTGGCAAAATTATCTACTTTATTACGTTTTGTTCCTCAGGTGGCTGGGAATGATAAAGCTGTAATTGATCAATTCATCAGCGGATTGAATCCTGAAATATCTACATTGGTGAATGTGGAACGACCCCTTTATTTTGCGGATGCCTTGAACATGGCAAAGAGAGCTGAGGCAAGTTTGATACAACAACGAGAAATTTCGTATGTTGCTCACCCCAGAAACAACAACCTCCAGCCCAAGTCTTACAATCACTGTCTAGATTTGATAGTGACAGTACTAGTGGAGGAAAGAAAGATTTCTTGAAAGCTCACAAGAAACAGTTTAAGAAATTAGGGAGTGGTTCGTCGAGTTCCAGTAGTTCTAGCCCGAGTTACACTGGAGTTATTGCAGAACTTGTGGAGGAAGACATTCCACAGAGCAATGCCAAGGAGTACTTGGTAGTTGCCATATCTGCAGAAAGTCGGGATATTTTGCTAGAGTTTGTCCACGGAGAGGTTTCCGACGAGCTCAGGAAGCAGAACCATCTGGATCATTGGCACCGCCTGATAGACAATCACCGGTTGTTTACTCTTTCCAACCACCCCTTACTCAGACCCAACAAGAGCCAGAAGGAAGGCAGAGTAGTGACAGTGACCGAGGAACAGACACAGGATGCACTTGAGGATATAGTGGCAGGTAATCGATCTTTTATGATTATTTTGCGTATATATATTGAGAAATATTAGTACATCCTGTATATGATTTCTGAATGAATTGCATTGATATATGCTTTATCTATTGAGTCCGTATCTGCTGTAATATTTGTCTCATTACCTTTTGGGGAAGAGTTTTGATATCAGTGAATCTTGTAAAACATTGTATACGACAGTGAAATGAGGATGAGATTGGGTTAGCTGGTGTGTACTGGTAGTGCCTGATTGTGACTACATTATTGATATTGATGTGTTGGCCAAGTACAGAGCTATCGCAAACTAATTCCAGGAAATGGTAAGATTCGGACCTGAAATGGCCGAAAAATGAACATGGTACGGTAAGGATTCTGGATTTAGAATACCTTTGATGTATGTAATGTTTATGACTCGATGAGTATCAAAAGGAACGGAGGAATTCCTTATGTATTCAGGTCATTTATTGGAACCGAGCTTACCATCGGCCGATTTACCAGTGGAATGAGAGTTGCTGATATTTTCCACAGATGAGACTCCGAGTTTACTCTCAGTTCGAGAAATTGATTTCAGTATTGACTTGATACAAGGTACTATTCTTATTTTAGAACTTCGTACAGCATGATATTGATTGAATCGAAAGATTGGAAAGATCAGTTAGAAGATTTCTAGCCGAGAGTTACATTTGATTCAGTGTTTCTTTTTGAGATGCTCCAGCTATGTTTCTGGATTGATAAACCTGTGTTCAGAAATATTCTGGTGATTTTATGCTCGTCTTATCTATGATTATTTTATCGGTGATATTATGTTATATTCGAAGAATATGACTGATTTGGTTGAATATCTGAATATTGTATTGAATATTCTGAAAATTGGAAAGTGGTATACAGAAACTATTGAAATGTGGGCCGAAACAGATTTTATTCGGGGTATGTTTCATTCAAAGATGGTATACCAGTTGATCTGAGCCCGGTGAAGAATTAATCAGTTAGCTGAGACCGAGAGCATTGTCAGAAATTACAGTTTTATAAGTTAGCATATCAGTATCGATGAGTGATGTTTTGAATTTTATTGAATAATGCTATTGTGCTGAATCTGTGTTTGAAAAAGATACTAGACAATGGAGAATTTATATTATACAGGCTGAATCAGAGGTGATTTTGATAATTAAAACAGTTCAGAAAGTTGATCAGAATGTTCAGAATTCAATCTTGACAGTCAGAACAGGACATCGATCAGAGTAACAGGTTTGTGACCGTGTGTTATATGTTAATAATCGATTTGTTGTGCTAGATTTTCTGATTTGAAACAACAGGTATTGTCTGAAATGCACAATAATTGATTCATCATTTATCCTGATAGCAGAAATGTATGGTAATTTGAAAAGATAGTTTTAGTTGAAACAGATGATATTAGATATTTCTAAGTTTTTATTAAAACGTCTGAATAGCCGACAAATGAAGACTAAAAGAATGAAACCAGGAGATCGGTTATATAACTTATCGATTCCTTAATAGAAATGGAATTACATTTCCAGGGAAATCGTGATGAAGCTATCGCATTCCTCTCGGAATTGAGCATGGATTGAGTTAGGAATGACAGACTGACCCAGTCTGCGAGTGCTAACTCGTACATGAAGACGTAAATATATAATTATATTACTGAGATTTCTGTCAGAAAAGTGAGTAGATTACACAGAGTATCGAGAGTTGATTATATCAGACCGTGACTTTGGTTGACTTTGCATGTTTGGCAGAGTGTACAGTAAGAGTCGGGTACATGATTATATCTGAGTACGGCATATCATTCACCAACTGACGGACAGTCAGAGTGGATTATCCGGATTTTGGAGAATATGTTTAGAGTTGTAGTGCTTGATTTTAGCACTAGTTGGCAGGATTTATAACATGTGATGAGTTTCTTCTTAATTTCTGTATATCTCCTTCTTGTATCTGATTGGTATCTGATATGAGTACTTGTGATTTCGAAATTGATTGCCTGTGATTTCGGGGACGAAATAGTGTCTTAGGAGGGGAGAAATGTAAAGCCCGAGATTTTGATTATGTTAATCTGGGATTATTGATTATAAATTGATGTGATTATAACCGGGTCATTCCGAGACCAGATTGGACAAATATATGAAAAGCTAAGATTATGGGCCGAAAGTGTTGCGCCCGGGCGGAAGTTCTTGTCCTCCCGAGCACCTTTGAATCGAGTAGGAAAGCCGAACACTTGGCGCCCGGGCGGAAGTTTTGTCCGCCCGAGCGCGATGGGGTATAATGCGAGGGCCGTGAGTTCCGCGCCCGGGCGGAACTTTATGTCCGCCCGAGCGCGAGACGTGCAAGTTAAAAGGTGAGCCACTTGGCTTGGCATGCACGAGATGTAAATATATATATACAATTCCTTTCCTCAGCAATCAGAAAGAAGAAACGAGGAAAGGAGGCACGAGAAAGAATTGAAGAATTCTTACGCCTTTAGATTTCGATCCGCCTGTCTGATTTTGAATTCGACTTCAGTACTCTGATCCTATCATCGACAACTACAACTTGACGTAAGTTTTGTTAAGTTTTGATATGTCTTGAGATTATGATAGTGCTGGAACCGAATATGATTTATAAATGATGTTCTTGGCATGTTAGACATCGTAGAATCGAAGTCAGATTTAGAAACAGATTGATTATGGATTTGTTATGATTTTTAGAATATATCGATTAATATTGGACATATTTGGATTATGGATTGATTACAGATTGTGTTGGATATAAGTTATGGATTGTAATTATCATCTGTGATGTTGAGATTGACAAGGTTGTTGAGATTGTATGGTTATGCTGTCAGAACATCAGTAGATGGATTTTGATCAGATTATGTCTTGATTTGCGTATTGATCAGAACAGGTCTTGAATTGAGTTGTACATTGACACAGTCTATTCGATATTGTCATTTCAGATTTGATATGGACATATTTGACATCGAGACTTCGACTTCGTCAGATCGAGAAGACAAAGGTATAAGTCAATGTGGTATTGGGAGATCGACTCAAGTAGGATATACTTGAGTTTCCCTAAATCACATACTTATTATTATTATGTTCATTGATTTGATTTGATATGCTTGTCCTGGGAATGTATAGAAAGCAGGTATTAGTCGAGTGATCTTGTGACATCAGTGCCGATAGTGATGGAATCGTCACTAGCACATTGCACGTTGTCACAAGACAGTTGAATTGGCAATAGTGCCACAGTCTATGACGGATAGGTCAAGACACCGGATGTTTGGTTATATCGAAGTGGATAAAATTGGATTTTCTTCTATTACTGATGTTCCGTATAGGAATGCCAACATCTGGAAACCGGGATCCCTAGACTAGGATTGAGTCTAGTCTAATCCGTGGAGTCATGAGTATGATTTACGATTTCATATTGATTATGTTTCAGATTTGATACATGTCACTGATATTTGTTACATGCTTTTACATTGTTTATATGATTGCATGTTTCATTGATTTATACTGGGATTTTATTCTCACCGGAGTTATCCGGCTGTTGTCGTGTTTGTATGTGTGCATGACAACAGGTGGGACAGGTTCAGGGTCGAGGAGATGAAGATAGATCGTGATTAGAGTGGAGACTACGGACTTGGATTAGAGATAGGGTTTGGACACTTGACATTAGTTGTTAAACCTTAGTCTAATGATTGTATATATAGTACAAGACTTGTACTTTAATACTGATATGTATATTAGATTGAATCCCATTACATTCCGCATTTAAAAAAAAAAAAATTAGACCCTGTTTAGTATAATTGATTAAATTGTCCTAATGATGATTCAGAGTATGATTAGCGTTCGGTCCCCACACTTGTGCTTTGTGTTGATGACATTCTACTCATTGGGAATGATGTAGGGATGTTGCAATCAACTAAGATATGGTTAGCGAGTAAGTTCTCGATGCAGGACTTGGGTGAAGCATCTTTTGTATTGGGAATACAGATCTATAGAGATAGATCAAAAAGATTGCTTGGTCTCACCCAGTCCACATACATTGATACCATCGTGAAGCAGTTCTCGATGGATGAGTCCAAGATAGGACATCTACCAATGTGTCATGGCGTGTCCCTATCTAAGTCTATGTCTCCCAAGACTGATACAGAGATAGCGGCGATGACAAGCATTCCTTATGCATCTGCGATTGGTAACATCATGTATGGGATGATATCTACACGTCCTGACGTGGCATTTGCACTAAGTGTAGTGAGTAGATATCAATTCAACACTGGTCTTCCACACTGGAAAGCTGTGAAAAAGATCCTCAAGTATTTGAGAAGGACCAATAAGTTGTTCTTGGTCTAGGGGGGTGGAGAACTGAAATTGGAAGGCTATACCGACTCTAGCTTCCAAAGCGATATCGATGACTCGAAGTCAACCTCTGGGTTCGTATTCATGCTCAATGGTGCTGCTGTCTCTTGGAAGTGTTCCAAGCAAGACAGTACTGCGGATTCCACCACTTAGGCCGAATACATTGTTGCATCTAATGCAGCAAAAGAGGCTGTTTGGATAAGGAATTTCGTCCAAGAGTTGGACGTCATTCCTAATGGAGTTGCTCCTATCCCGGTGTTGTGTGACAACACGGGAGCTATAGCTCAAGCAAAGGAGCCAAGGTCTCATCAGAAATCCAAACACGTATTGAGAAAGTACCACATCCTCTGAGAGATTGTGGAAAGAGGAGATGTCTGGATTGACAAAGTCGGCTCCGCAGATAATGTTGCTGATCCGTTAACTAAGCCTTTACCTGGACCATTATTCGAGTAGCATCGCGAATTAATGGGTTTGAAGCATATGGGTAGTTGGCTCTAGTGCAAATGGGAGATTGTTAGAGTAGGTGCACGTCGAGCCAAGTGTTGGCCGAGTGTTCACAATGAAACTCTATGTATAAACAATCTTTATTTTAATAATATTTTAAATTATTATTTTGGCACATCTTTATCTGTATACCCATGCTAGTTGCATAGATAAAGCCCTTGAATATACAAATAGTAGAAAGAATATGAGATGCTCATATGATGAGTATCATGAAACTCAGATTTGGAATACTGTATATTCTAAACAGTTCCTTGTCGATTCAGCCGCCGCTAAGTAGGATATAGGCCGCTCGAGTTCGAAACTAATATCTGCGATGTGAGTACCATATTTCATTGGTAAGGGACATTGTGATGTCCGAGCATGCAGATAGGTGCTCCTGGTAGAGTGCACTGAACAACCCTCCATAAAGAACTTTCCAAGTGGTTCTCACTTATCGAGTGGAAACGTCCTAGTTTATGGTTGTACACAATTAGTCCTTATGACCCGGGGCAACATTGAGACTCTATGTGCTAGAATTACACTTTGACTTGTTTACCGACTCTCATGGGGTCATCAAGTGGCAAGGTTGGGTGTTCTGTCAAAATATATATGAGTCGATGCATTGTAATCGGGGATTCATCGCTTACCTTCGGGTATGGATATCCTATGTGTTCTCATGTGTATGTAGGTTGAAATATCTGATCAGAGTTTGGTGGTAATTATGAAAGGGGTTTCATAGATTACACCATCGATGCAACTACGACATGACACATAGTATCGATTAATTGACAACTCTCGATAAACCAATGGTTGTCGAATCGATCGGGATATATGAGTTGAAGGGACCGTACTGTTCGCTAACCATAATTGAATTGTTCTTGCAGGCACTATCATTTGATACCTAGGGAATCATGTAAGCGATGCTGCTAGGCGTTTAACATGATTGGGTGGATACTATCAGACTTGAGTTCTGACGTTCTTGTTATCAAGGAGTTGATAAGTAAGAATGGAGCAATTGGGGTATGCTCATATAAGGACATGTTTAGTCCGAATCACATGGAGATGTGAACCCACGGCTAGTTGTATCAATGAACCATTGAGGGCCACACAAGTGCTAGCTTTCTAGATCCCGTTGAGAAGTTAAAATAGTTCAATGTGTTGAACGGCTTATAGATGAGTTTATAAGCGTAAAGAAAAATAGAAGTATGACTTCTATGAGAGAAATGTAATTTTTAATTTATGAATGTGTTCCTAAATTAAAAGTAGGTCAAGTGAATAATGTATTTGAAAATTGTGATTTTCATAAAAATTATTATGGACTAAATTAAATTAATTCAAGTGTTGAATTAATTAAATACTAGTGGGCCTAGTAGTGTCCAAATAATTAAATTAATTCAAGTGTTGAATTAATTAAACTATATTGGACCTTGTAGAGCCCAATTAGAAATAATTATTAAACTAGTGGACTTGAGTAATATCAAGTAAAGTTTAAATGGACTCAAATGTGTTTGAGACATTTAAAATAAAAGTCCATGGGCCTTGTAATTGTTACAAGCCCAAATAGAAAGGCATGCTAGGGAGGTGAAGGGTTGGAGGCACTTTTTCAACATCCAAGGCATGGCATGCCTTTGGGGACATGCTTACTTTTTCCACAACCAAGAAAAGTCATCCTCCCTTCATTCCATACACCCCTTAGCCGAAATTCTACCTCATATTCTCACCAAAATTTTCTTCTTCAATTGTTGAGGAAGAAAACACTTCTCAAATAAAAATCCTTTTATTTTTCTAGTGCAAAATAAGAGGGGTTCTAGCTAGTTGGTGGTGGGCCTAATTTTGGAGCAAGGAGAGCTTGAAGATTGTCTTGCCATCAAGAGCTTAGTTGTATATCAACTAAGTTGGAGCCAACATCAATCTTTTAAGATTGATAGGTATATTTTCTTAAAACACCCTATGTATGACATATTTTGTGTTTTGTATTTGCTACACACCCTAGTACAAGGTGATCGAAATTTTTCCTCTTGAAAATCAATATTTTGAACTTTCGTTGCGCTTTCGGTCACCTAAAATCGATCCTTTTCATCTACGAGTTGTAATATTAGATCTAATAAAATTAGTTTCTATTAGAATAGTTTCATTTAATTTTTTATCTATTCTTTTAAACATAGGATTCAATGTAAATAATGATTTTTAATAAATACGATAACAGATACATATAACTTCTGTTCCAGGAGTATAATTATAACCACAAGTTTTAACATTTAATGTCAAAGAATCTAATATATTAATATCAGACAAAGATAAAGATAAATTAGGATAAACATCAAAATATACTGGACCATGTGCCAGACTAGATTGAATAATTCTTATAAGGGATTGTTTCCAATTTAAATTTCTATCATCTCTTAAAGCTGCTATCACTACAAGAAATTTGATCAATAATGACAAAAACTTAATGAGGGTATACAAAAGTGGTCATTAAAAGAGTATTTTTTTGATGTTTTTATGAGGGTAAAAAAAAATGGTTAAATAGTTGAATTATTAGTGACGAATACTTAATTTCGTAACGATAGATAACTAATCCCGTCATTATTTGAATTAAAATTAATAATTCCCCTCATAGTATAGTTGGGTATATATTTTTGTGTAGGAAAAGAAGAAAAGAAGAAAAAGCCAAAAAAAAGCCAAACACTTTCCCCTGCATCCCATCGGCCACCTTCCTCCTCATCCAACCATCACCGCGTCGCCTAAACCAGATCTCCGGCCACCGCAGCAGGTAAGCCTTGACCCCAGGAACTTGATTAAGGCTTGAATCGAGTGAAAGTTGAGCTACAATAGGTCATGTAGCGAGCTGCTCGGCTGTAATGCCCGAGAATTAATCACTGTAATTAACGATGATTTATTTATAATTTTATGTGATTACGAAAGGATTAATCGGGACACGATTTGAGGCGGCGTGAGACGAATGATGTGCTAGGACAGTACCTCTCGCGCACATGCGCGACATGAGATGCGCACATGCGCGAAATGGACAGAGGGACTCGCGCATATGCGCGGTGGGTATGGGCGCATATGCGCGAGCTGTGCATACCATGTCCAGAGAGCCTCGCGCATATGCGCGACGTGTATCCGCGCATATGCGCGAGACAACCCGAGAGTTGGCAAAACTGAATAATAGTCTCGCGCATATGCGCCGATTAAGGGCGCGCATATGCGCGAGCTACCGAGAAGAATGTGCGAAGACCAGAAGGTCTCGCGCATATGCGCCGATTTAGGTCGCGGATATGCGCGAGACGTGTTGCGTGAAGGGCCCGCCATTTGCCTTGCTGCATGTACGTTGATGTATATATATATATACAATGCAATTCGTTTCTTCAGAAGAAAACCGAGAAAGGGTCAGGAGAAAGTTGTGAAAAATCCGTCCGTCTGATTTTGAATCTGACTGCAGTACTGTGTTCATATCAACGCAGGCTACAACTAGACGTAAGTTTTACTATGTTTTGATATGATTTGAAATTTTGATGTTGTCAGAATTGAATGGAATTCATATATGATGTTCTTAACATGTTAGACATCATAGAATCGAAGTCAGATTAAGAAACGGACTGATTATGGAATTGTTATGATTTTCTGAAGTTAATTGACTGAGATATGATATCATATTGTATTGGTATCGACTATTAGTTGAGGGAATTATTATCTGGGGATGTTATATTGACCGGGATATCGGGATTGTGCGGTTATACCGTTGATTTTGAATTATTGATCAGATTGGAATTGGTTTGAGCGGTACATTCATATGATATTATTGATATTGCCATTGCCAGATCGAGGGATTGACAGAGTTTGAATTCCAGACCGAAACTACGAACGAAAGGTATAAGTCAATGTGGTATTGGGAGATCGACTTAAGTCGGTTTAGACTTGAGTTTCCCTAAATCACATACTTTACTTTATTGCATTGATATTTGCATTGATTTGATTGATGTACTTGTTTTCTTGATTTATAGATAACAGATATTAGACGAGTAATCTTGTGACAGAAGTGTCTGATAGTGGTGGGATCGCCACGGGAACATTGCACGATGTCACAAGATAGTGTATTGGCGATAGTGCCAAAGTCTGTCACCGGATGATTGGCTATCGATGTGGATAGAATTTGGGTTTCTTCTATTACTGTTGATCGATGTCGTATCGGTGTGGATAGAATTGGAGCTTCTTCTATTACTTGTGATCGATATTATATCGATGTGGATAGAATTAGAGTTCCTTCTATTACTGGTGATCGATACCATATCGGTGTGGATAGAATCAGACCTTTTTCTATTTTTGGTGATCGATACCTTATCGACGTGGATATAAGTGGAGTCTTTTCTATTACTGTTGGTCGATATAGGAATGCCAACTTCTGGAAACCGGGATCCCTAGACTAGGATTGAGTCTAGTCTAAATTGTGTAGCTACTAGTATTGTCGACAGTTTGATATTAGTTATGTTTCAGATTTTGATACATATTGCTGTTATCGGTTACATGCTTTATATTTATTTATATGATTGCATGTTTCGTTGATTTATACTGAGATTATATTCTCACCGGAATTATCCGGCTGTTGTCTTGTTTGTATGTGTACATGACAACAGGTGGGACACGATCAGGGTCCAGGAGATGAGGAGAGATCGAGATAGGATGGAGACTTCGGACTTTGATGTATATAGGGTCTTGGCACTTGATAATTAGATGTTGAACCTTGGTTTTACTGATTTGTAGACGGTACAGGACTTGTACTTTATTTTATGCTGAGTTGTATATTAGTTTGATTTCACTACATTCCGCATTAAAAAGAAAAAAATTTTATGACCCTAATTACTTGATTAGTAAATTGATCCTGATGACGATTAAGAACTGATTAGCGTCCGGGTCCCCACAACAGGTGGTATCAGAGCGATAGATTCTTTAGACTGAGATAGGAGCTAGTGAGCGGGGTAGATTGAGGTTTTCTTTCCTGCTTTTGATTGCTAGCATGAATTCCTGTTTTAATACATGTTTGCTTGAATATCTGATTTTGATATGGTATTGTGTATTATTTGGAATGGATCATCACCGATTCTGGATCAGCAGTAAGATGATCGGAGGAGGACTGAAACATATTTGTGTATTGGGATTACTAATCCTTTTGATTATCAGATATGCCTCCGAGAAGAGTACTTGAACAGGGTAGTACTTCAAATCCTCCCATGGATGTGACAGCTACTCCCATGGAGACCTTGTTAAAGAGATTTCAGTCGTTCCATCCACCAACTCTGAAGGGTACGGAGAATTCAGTGGAATGCGAGAGTTGGTTAGATGATATCGAGATGTTGTTTGAATCCTTGGATTATACTGATGAGAAGAGGGTAAAACTGATAGGGCACCAGTTACACGATGTGGCAAAGAACTGGTGGATTACCACAAAGCGGGCCTTGGAGCAACGAGGTAAGACTATCACCTGGAATGTCTTTAGAACTGAATTTTATCAAAGGTTCTTTCCAATGTCGTATAGAAAGGACAACGGAGCCGAGTTTGCAAACTTGAGGCAGGGCCAGCTAAATATCGAGGAATACGTGTCCAAGTTCTCTACTCTGCTCCGATTTGCTCCTCATGTGGCTGAACATGATGAGGCCGTTGCGGACCAGTTCATAAATGGCCTAAATCCTGAAATCTTTACCTTGGTGAATACCGGGAGGCCAAACAATTTCACCGATGCCTTGAACCGAGCCAAGGGAGCTGAAGCTGGTCTGATGAGACAGAAAGAGGCTTCGTTTGTGCCTTCAGCACCGAGATCACAGATGCCTCCACCAGCTCCCCGATTTGAGAGTGGCAGTGGTAGTGGGAAGAAAGACTTCCTGAAAGCTAAGGGGAAGAAATTCAAGAAAGCTGGAAGTAGCTCATCCAGTTCGACTGGCTCTAGACAAATTGGTCAGGGCCAGAGTTATACAGGGCCCTACTGTAGCACTTGTGGAGGGAAGCATTCCACCGAGCAGTGCCGAGGAATGTTCAGCAACTGCCGCATTTGTAAGCAGCAGGGACACTTCGCCCGAGTGTGTCCCCAGAGAGGTGCCCAGGGATCCCAGGCCGCTGAGTCATCTAGATCAGTGGCTCAGATAGGGAGACGATCTGCTGCCGTTCATTCCTTCCAGCCAGCACCGTCTACTCAGTCACAGCAGAGGACAAGAGGGAGCCAGACAGCGAGCCAGCCTCCTAGACAGCAGGCCCGACTATTTGCTATGACTGAGGAGCAAGCATAGGATGCACCTGATGATGTGGTGGCAGGTAACTGTTTTATTTCTTGTTATCCTGCATATGTATTGATTGATACTGGTGCATCGCATACTTTTATTTCTGAGAGGTTTGCGTTGAGTCATGCGTTACCAATTGAGTCATTGTCCGCAGTAGTGTTTGTTTCTTCTCCGTTAGGGACATGTTTGATGTCAGTGAAATCTGTTAAATCTAGTATACTGCAGTATGATGGGCATGAGATTGAGTTGGACTGTATTGTGCTTGGGATATCCTATTTTGATTGTATTATCGGTATCGATACGTTGACCAAGTACAGGGCTACAGTCGATTGTTTCCACAAGATTGTCCGATTCAGACCTGAGATGGCTGAGGAGTGGAAATTTTATGGTAAGGGTTCTCGTGCACGAATTCCATTGATATTTGCCATGAATATGACTCGATTGTTGCAGAAAGGAGCGGATGGATTCCTGGTTTATTCAGTTGATTTACTGAAATCCAGTCCATCATTGGCGGATTTGCCAGTGGTCTGCGAGTTTGCTAATGTCTTTCCACATGAGATTCCTGGATTGCCTCCGATGCGAGAGATCGATTTCAGTATTGAATTGATGCCAGGAACAGTTCCGATTTCGAGAGCTCCATACCAAATGGCACCGATCGAGTTGAAAGAACAGTTGGAGGACTTACTGGCCAAGGGGTATATCAGACCGAGTGTTTCTCCTTGGGGTGCTCCAGTACTGTTCGTGAGAAAGAAGGATGGGTCGATGAGACTTTGTATCGACTACCGGCAACTGAACAAGGCAACGGTAAAGAATAAATATTCGTTGCCTCGTATTGATGATTTATTTGATCAGTTGCAGGGTTCATCTGTGTATTCCAAGATCGATCTGAGATCTGGATACCATCAATTGAGAATCAGGGATTCTGATATTTCAAAGACAGCATTCAGAACCAGGTATGGACACTATGAATTTATTGTCATGCCATTTGGGTTGACGAATGCACCGGCGGTATTTATGGGATTGATGAACCGCGTCTTTCAGAAATATTTGGATGATTTTGTTATCATATTCATTGACGATATATTGATTTATTCAAAGTATATGATTGAGCATGCTGATCATCTGAGGACTGTGTTGAGAATTTTGAGGGCGGAGAAACTGTATGCCAAACTGTCGAAATGCGAGTTCTGGTTGAAACAGGTGGTGTTTCTGGGAAATATTATATCTGGAGACGGGATATCAGTTGATCCCAGTAAGGTTGAGGCAGTGATTTCTTGGCCGAGACCGACATCTGTACCAGAGATACGCAGCTTTATGGGTTTGGCAGGATATTATCGCCGATTTATTAAAGATTTTTCGAGTATTGCAAAACCGATTACACAGTTGACTCAGAAATATGCTCCGTTTGTTTGGTCTGAGGAATGTGAGACCAGTTTTCTCGAATTGAAGAAGAGATTGACCAGTGCGCCTGTGTTGACGATTCCTTCAGGTACTGGTGACTTTATGGTTTACTGTGATGCATCTCACCGAGGATTGGGCTGTGTGTTGATGCAGCGAGGACATGTTATCGCTTATGCCTCGAGACAATTGAAGCCCCATGAATATCGTTACCCAATTCATGATCTTGAATTGGCAGCCATAGTCTTTGCTTTGAAGATATGGCGACATTACCTTTACGGTGAGAAATTTGAAATCTATTCTGATCATAAAAGCTTGAAATATCTGTTTTCACAGTCAGAGTTGAATATGAGACAGCGAAGATGGCTGGATTTATTGGAAGATTTCGATTGTGAAATCAAATACTACCCAGGAAAATCTAATGCAGCAGCCGATGCACTGAGTCGAAAGGTATGTTCTCTATCCTTATCGACTATGGGCGTTTCAAATTTAATAGAAGACTACTGTTTGTCTGGATTAGTATTTGAGACAGATCGGAGACCTATGAGATTATATACTATGCAAGCTGAACCAGAGCTGATTTTGAAAATTAAAGCAGCTCAGAAAGTTGATCATAATATACAGAAGTCGATTTCTATGGTTAAAGCTGGACATCGATCGGAATATCAGATTCAAAATGGTATTTTGTATGTGAATAATCGCCTTGTGGTGCCGAATGTTTCGGATTTAAGACAACGAATACTAGCAGAAGCGCACAACAGTCGTTTTAGCATTCATCCTGGGGGCAGGAAAATGTATAATTATTTGAAGACACAGTATTGGTGGAAACAAATGAAATCTGATGTTACTGAATTTGTAGCCAAGTGTCTAAATTGCCAACAGGTGAAAGCTGAAAGAAAAAAACCAGGAGGACTGTTACAGAGTTTGTCAATTCCTGAATGGAAATGGGATCACATTTCCATGGATTTTGTGACACAGTTGCCCCGTTCCTCCCGAGGTTGTGATGCAATTTCGGTCATGATTGATTGATTGACCAAATCCGCATGCTTTATTCCATACAAGATGACCTATAGATATGATCAGATGGCCGATATCTACGTCAAGGAAGTGGTTAGACTGCACGGAGTGCCGAAGTCGATTGTTTCAGACCGAGATCCTCGATTTACTTCGCACTTCTGGCAGAGTTTGCAGCAAGCTCTTGGTACGAAGTTACATCTGAGTACCGCATATCATCCTCAGACTGACGGACAGTCAGAGCGTACGATCCAGACATTGGAAGATATGCTGAGAGCTGTAGTGCTGGATTTTAGCACTAATTGGCAAGATGCATTGCCTCTTTGCGAATTTTCGTACAACAATAGCTATCAAACGAGTATTGAGATGGCTCCATTCGAAGCGTTGTACGGGAAGAAATGTCGATCCCCTCTGTATTGGGATTATATCTCTGAAGTTCCTGAGACTGGACCTGATATGATCAGATATATGACAGAAAAAGTGAAGTTGATCCAAAAGAAAATGAAGGCAACCCAGGACAGACAAGCCAAATATGCCGTTCTATTTAGTAAGAAAGGGAAATTGTCTCCACGATATGTTGGTCCGTATGAGATACTCGAAAAGATAGGAGATCGTGCCTATCGACTCGCCTTGCCGCCTTCATTATCTGGAATACATGATGTCTTTTCATGTATCAATGCTGCGGAAGTATATCCCTGATGATTCACATGTTATTCAACTTGACGAGACCAAGCTGGATGAGACATTGAGTTATGTTGAGAAACCGATCAGGATTATCGATCGTAAGGAAAAACAGCTCAGAACGAAGATGATTCCGTTGGTGAAAGTACAATGGACTCGTCATGGCGTTGAAGAAGCCACTTGGGAGACTGAATCAGATATGAGACAAGAATTCCCAGCATTATTTCGCTGATGTAAATTTCTGTTCAGTTTTATTACATACCTTCTTATTGATATAATGGATTGCCTGTGATTTCGGGGACGAAATTATATCTTAGGGGGGGAGAAATGTAATGCCCGATAATTAATCACTGTAATTAACGATGATTTATTTATAATTTTATGTGATTACGAAAGGATTAATCGGGACACGATTTGAGGCGGCGTTAGACGAATGATGTGCGAGGACAGTACCTCTCGCGCACATGCGCGACATGAGATGCGCACATGCGCGAAATGGACAGAGGGACTCGCGCATATGCGCGGTGGGTGTCCGCGCATATGCGCGAGCTGTGCATACCATGTGCAGAGAGCCTCGCGCATATGCGCGACGTGTATCCGCGCATATGCGCGAGACAACCCGAGAGTTGGCAAAACTGAATAATAGTCTCGCGCATATGCGCCGATTAAGGGCGCGCATATGCGCGAGCTGCCGAGAAGAATGTGCGAAGACCAGAAGGTCTCGCGCATATGCGCCGATTTAGGTCGCGCATATGCGCGAGACGTGTTGCGTTGAAGGGCGCGCCATTTGCCTTGCTGCATGTACGTTGATGTATATATATATATATATACAATGCAATTTGTTTCTTCAGAAGAAAACCGTGAAAGGGTCAGGGGAAAGTTGTGAAAAATCCGTCCGTCTGATTTTGAATCTGACTGCAGTACTGTGTTCATATCAACGCAGGCTACAACTAGACGTAAGTTTTACTACGTTTTGATATGATTTGAAATTTTGATGTTGTCAGAATTGAATGGAATTCATATATGATGTTCTTAACATGTTAGACATCATAGAATCGAAGTCAGATTAAGAAACGGACTGATTATGGAATTGTTATGATTTTCTGAAGTTAATTGACTGAGATATGATATCATATTGTATTGGTATCGACTATTAGTTGAGGGAATTATTATCTGGGGATGCTATATTGACCGGGATATCGGGATTGTGCGGTTATACCGTTGATTTTGAATTATTGATCAGATTGGAATTGGTTTGAGCGGTACATTAATATGATATTATTGATATTGCCATTGCCAGATCGAGGGATTGACAGAGTTTGAATTCCAGACTGAAACTACGAACGAAAGGTATAAGTCAATGTGGTATTGGGAGATCGACTTAGGTCGGTTTAGAATTGAGTTTCCCTAAATCACATACTTTACTTTATTGCATTGATATTTGCATTGATTTGATTGATGTACTTGTTTTCTTGATTTATTACTGTTGGTCGATATAGGAATGCCAACTTCTGGAAACCGGTATCCCTAGACTAGGATTGAGTCTAGTCTAAATTGTGTAGCTACGAGTATTGTCGACAGTTTTATATTAGTTATGTTTCAGATTTTGATACATATTGCTGTTACCGGTTACATGCTTTATATTTATTTATATGATTGCATGTTTCGTTGATTTTTACTGGGATTATATTCTCACCGGAATTATCCGGCTGTTGTCTTGTTTTTATGTGTACATGACAACAGGTGGGACAGGATCAGGGTCCAGGAGATGAAAAGAGATCGAGATAGGGTGGAGACTTCGGACTTTGATGTATATAGGGTTTTGGCACTTGATAATTAGATGTTGAACCTTGGTTTTACTGATTTGTAGACGGTACAGGACTTGTACTTTATTTTATACTGAGTTGTATATTAGTTTGATTTCACTACATTCCGCATTAAAAAGAAAAAAATTTTATGATCCTAATTACTTGATTAGTAAATATATCCTGATGACGATTAAGAACTGATTAGCGTCCGGGTCCCCACATCGGCGCGTGTTCTTCATCCAATTTTCGGTGAGCTTTTGGTTCGATGTCTTGGTTCATTTGTTGTCTTTTGGTAGGGATTTGAAGCTTAGTATGTCGGTTGGTTTTTCCCCTGTAATTCCAGCCTTTCCAGCCCATTTTTCAGCTCGTGAACAGTAATTCCGACGTGTTCCCGGTGGGTTATCGCCTCGAGACGGCTATTGACTAGAGTAAGCTTTGATCTTGCGATTTCCGGGTCCAAAATTCCACCATTTGTTGTGTTAAGTAGGCAGCTAAATTTTGGATTTTTACTCGCTTCGATTTAATTCATGTTCGTCGATTGTAATGCGTTATATTGACGTATATATTGGGTTTATATTGTAGATTCGATTGTTGGAAAGCTTTGAGGTATAATTTGACGAGTTTATAAATTAGTATCGAATTAATTGTGCGATTATTTTGAGAATTGTGATTATTTAGTTGATGTTTGGAATTTTTGGATTTGATTTGGGAAATATTTAGTAAATAAAATTGTATTGCTGAAAAGTTGGAAATTTAAATTGAAATTGTTGATTAATTCGATATTTTAATCGAAGTTGAGATTTAAATTGTATAATGAATAATTATTGGAACTATTATGCGTATTGGGGAATTATGATAATATGTTGTTTATTAAAGTTGTTGGAATTTATTTGGAGCGGGATTAGCCTATAAATTGGTTGATTTGAAAAGTTGGAACTTTAAATGAATTTTTGGATCTTTTTGAATGTTATAGTCGAATATCGAGTTTAGTTTGGGAAATAGATAATTGTTGGATTTATTGTGCAATTTGCGACCCTGCGTGCACTACTTCTTCTTCATTTTAGGTGAGCTTTTGGGCTTCGTTTTTCTTGGTTCTTTGGAGTGTATTGAGTAAGGATTTGAAGCCTTAAGTTTTCCCTGTATCGTTGGTGATTTTGCGACCTGAACCGCGCACTAAGGATGGAAGAGAAGCTCGTGGTGCTGGTGAGGACTGTATTAGGTGATTGGGACAGGTAAAATCGACATGAATTAGTAACCGAAATTAGAAACAAAGTTTTTGGAGAAACATTGTCGTAGGTAATGAACAAAGTACAGACCTTTGTTATATTATGCATCTATTAGATTAATAATATGTTTAAATATAATTCTCTCTTCTTCTAGAGTCAGAAAAGTTGAATTCATATGAATATGATATTTCTACATAATAAGGATATGATTTTTAAGTAAGTTCTTCGTTGCTCACGTCCTTCCTGGTTAGTTTCTAATTATTAAATGTGCCTTTAAGAACTCATTTGGGGTAAAAAAGACGAGCAACATTTATATCCATGTTGTAGGGACCAAAGCATTAAAATTTAATTTAGAGTAAGAGTTTTATGATGTCCATGCACATTCATGTTGCAATCGATGTTTTGATTGGCTTTTTTTTGTCTTCAGTGATTATGGAATTGCTGCTAAAGGATTAACCGCGGTGGTGAAGGCTCGTGATGGTTGACGTCCAGCGACCATGCTTACAAATTATATTCAACAGTCACTTAGTGTAAGGCCCGAGAAATTTATCCTGTTAATCAAAAATGATTCGGTGATAATTATTATAATGTATTCATAATTAAAAGGTGTTTATAGATGGAACGGATCAGACCGGGAGAGCCGAAAGAAGATTTGACATTTTGTGTGAGGGATAGTCTTCGCGCATATGCGCGACGTGGATGGGCGCATATGCGCGAGGTAGGCAGAACATTGCGCGCACATGCGCGGGTTGTCCAGAATGTTGGGCGCATATGCGCCGAGATAGTACGCGCATATGCGCGAGAGCCATTGTGAAGACACGCGCGGAGACTTAGTGTTTCGCGCATATGCGCCGATGGTATTCGCGCATATGCGCGAGACGTGTTATTGAAAGAAGCAAGCCACGTTTCTTAGAATGCATGAGGTGTACATATATATATATACAAGCATTCATCCGTAAGAAATGAAAGGAATTGAGAGAAAAGGGTAAGTTCCGCTCAACGTAGAAGATTTGTGATTTACGAGAAATCCGTCCGTCAGACTTTGAATCCGACTTCAGTACTGTGTTCCTATCAACGCATGCTACAACTGGACGTAAGTTTTGTTACGTTTAGACACGATTTGAAATTATGATATTTTCAGAATTTGATAGGAATCATATATGGTGTTTCTGATACAGTAGACATCATATAATTGAAGTCAGATTGAAGAATAGATTGTTTATGCAATTGTTATGATTTTCGAAAGATATTGATTGGGATTTGATATCAGAGTTGAGTTGTTACTGATCTTAAGTGTACAGATATTGAGATTATGAATTGTACTGATACTGATTATGAATTTGATATGATATCTGTGATGTTGAGATTGGCGGGGATATCGAAACTGTATTGTTATGCCGTCGAAACATCAGTTGATTTAGAGTGATCAGATTCAGTAATAATTTCGATGATATCGTTGATATGAATTAGATTGTACCTTGTTAAGATATGGATCAGATTATATACTGCTTTGAGTATTGATCAAAACAAGTTTTGAGTCGAATTATATACTGATATTGTATTTATGTGATTGTCATTGCCAGACTGGGTATGGACAGATTGGAATACAAGACTTCGTCTTCGTCAGACCGGGAAGACAAATGTTTAATTCATGTTTGTTTGGGGAGGACACAACTCAAATGAGATTCAATTTGAGTTTCCAAACAAAATCACATACTTGTTCTGTTTGTACTTTATATTGATTTGTATATATGTACTGAGATAGGAGTGTCATTGGTAGATACGCCAATTTTCTAAACGTTCGGTGATATCGATGCTTCGGATCAGATTCACTCCGATTGTAGATTTCGATACAGACCAGACCGAAGTTTAGGAATAAGATGTAACGCCACCCCGATTGGGAGAGTAGGTGGGAGACCTGTTACATCTTATTCTCACCGGGATCCCTAGACTTAGATACGAGTCAAGTTAAAGAGTAAGAGTCAGATTGTTTTATCTATATTCACTAATGTGTCATAATTACTGATTATGTGTTATGATTTATATTAAACGGCATGACATGCATGTATACATGTTTTATAATGGGATTTATTATCACCGGAGTATCCGGCTGTTGTCTTGTTTTGTATGTGTGCATGACAACAGGTGGGGCAGGATCGGGGTCAAAAAGATGATGAGAGAAGATGAGTTAGAGTGGTGATTCCGGACTTATTGTAGACTTGGTTTAATACTTGAAATTTAGTAGTTGAACCTTAGACTAGTATGAATAAGTGTTGTGCATTATTGTACTTTTATACTGAGATGTATATTAGTTAAATTCCATTACGTTCCGCACTTACATTTTTAAAGAAAAAAAAATTTTAGACCCTGTTTATCTTAATTGATAATTAAATCCCAAAGATGATTAAAAAGATGATTAGCGTCCGGGTCCCCACAACAGGTGGTATCAGAGCGATAGATCCTTTAGACTGAGATAGAAGAGCATGAGCGGGGTAGATTGAGTTTTCTTTCCTTGCATGTGCTTGCTAGCATGAGATTTATTTTAATGTTGATTTACATTATGTATGCTAGCATGATACTATGTGTAGAACCCGTAAATCAGTAGACGTATAAGCCATGCATAATTCTAGATTTTTAAATTTAATTGACTTCATTGCATGATTATTTTAAATCCATTTATTTGAAGTTAATTATTCATTATTTCAGTTCAGTAGTTTGATTTTAGCATTTCAGTTATTTCAGTGAGGCCGGACCGGAGTCGGAGTTTTGAGGTAGAATTTAAGATTCGAGAAATAATTCCAGAAGTTAAGTTAGCTAGCAAGTAAGTTAATTTAAGTTAGTAAGGGAGGTTTGAGGATTTAATTTAATTATTTGAGGTGATTAAGAAATGAGCTCATTTAAGTTATTAAATTAAGGGGTTAGCTCACTAAATTATTTAAAGGATTAGTAAGGCTTTCAAGGATTATTAGTTGACTAGATAACCAACACTTCCCACTCATTTTATTAGCATGATTTCGGCCCCTTGGATTTATTAAGCAATTCATTCCAACTCATCAACTTTGACCAATTCTTTCCATGTAATTAGTAGGATAATTCTAGGATTTTTGAGAGCACAATTTAATTAAATAAATGGACATATCCTAGACTAGAAAATAAGAAAAATCGGCCACTACCTCCTAGAAGCATCCACCAACTCATTTGATATCAAACCATAATTCAAAATTCAAAAATGAGAAGACTTGGTCTTGATTCTTTCCTTATATCTTGCACCCACTTCCCTCACCCTCCTAACCATCATTCCCCCTCCCTTAGTCACGAAATTCAGAGTGTTTTTGAGAGAGGAAAACCGTGGGAATTCAGTAGGAAGCAAGGGAAGAAAAATCGAGAGCAAGAAAGGTAAACAAGAGAAGCGCTCCACCTCCTCCGTGCCGCGTCGTCGTTGTTTCGTTCGTTTTCTTTCAAAACGAAACCAGGCATGTCTAGATTTCTTTCAAACCTCAATCAAGTCATATTATCATTTATTTTTCAGTACATGATCATGTTTATTCAAGTAAAAATCGAGATCCATGTCAAAATATTTTGAAACCACACATGCAGAATTTTCGATTTCCTTTGCAAGCTTCACGATTTCTTTTGGTTTGTGAGTTTCAGGTATTGGATCGACTCCAGGCTCCCAAGGCGGCTTGTATACATGTAGTAGGATGCATTAGGACCATGTTGGTCCATTCAAACCAGCCCCATGCTTGCTGGAAATTCAGAATGACAGCAAGTCCCCATAGGTGCAGAAATGTTGTTCGAAAAATTCAGTTTGTTGTCATGGAGGAAGGATCTGATCTTGGCTGCCCCAAGGGCCTATAGCCATGGTTGGATCACTTCCCTAGCATGTCTAAGACATGACTAAGTTGCCCTTTTGGTGGCTTGGTCCATGGCCCCTCGGTTTTTAATCAAAACGTCAAAACAGCCCCTTTCCCCATTCGGCCCCTTCCATTTTTCAGCATATGGTTTCGTTTCTTTTGTTGCTTGGTATGGATCTTGGTTGGCCTATGGCCCTTAGCCAGGGTTCATATCATGCTCCTAGATGTCTAGATCGTGTCATGGTCAATCAAATGGCCACTGGAATGACGCAAGACATCGATCATAGCATAAACACTTCACACGCATGCACGTTGCTCTCGGTTGGACCCTTCGGTTGAGTTTTGGTATGATGCGGATTGTGGCTGGCCTAGGGCCCTTAGCCATGGTTCAAATCATTCCTTGGGATGTTGGTAAGAGTCTCTGGTCGGTGGTTCACGCCCCTAATGGCCTATAGTCTCGAAACCAACGCAAGTCTTGTAGTTGCACAGCTGCTGGAAATTACAGCAAGTTGCTGTGTCATTTAGAAGGCTCGTTTGAGTTCTTGGTTGGCTTTTAGCCCATGGCCTTGGACTGGACAGTGCCTCATTGAGTTGGGAAGGTCATTTTTTTGACCGTTTGTGATTCGGATCATTTTTGAGGTCGTACGAGAATTTATGCCAAATTGACTCTCGAAAGAGCGTTTCGTGTTTTGGCCTCCATTCCACCTAGATTTCGACCCTATCATTTTAGGAACATTATTTTATGATTTTTCAGCGTATTTTAATCATGACTATACGTCGGTTCAGTGTCGGTTCAGGTTGGCTCGGAGTCATGATTAAATGCGAAGTCATTAGGCGTCATAGTCGCATCTTTTGAACGTAAATTGCATAGTTGGTCTTGTGTAAGCTATTGCATATTTTTCATGGCACAGTTAGGTTGCAGCGAGCCTGGGAACGATCCAATCCAATCCAGTTGGTAAAATTACAGGAATTTTCATTATGCCAGTTAATTATTTTACGTTCATTAAATAGAAAATGATTATTTTTGAGATTTATGCGATATGGCTTGTGGTTCATTCACTATGTGGGAGTGTTATTTTATACGGTCGCCAGTGACCGATCATTTCAGTATGGTACCACCCGGTCGCCAGTGACCGGCCAGCTCAGTTCAGTTTCAGCCTCCCCAGTAGCCAGTTACCGATCAGTTCAGCTTAGTGCAGTGGCCACAGGCGTAAAACATAATCTCAACAGAAAATTTTACCAGATATTTCAGTGCAGGCTCCAAGGAGCAAATATTTTTACAGTGATTTCCAGTTAAGTTATGCACGTATTATAATTGCTCAGTACAGATTATTTTTCAGTATGCCTCAGGACAGGATATGTTAACTCATGCATATTTTAAATTCAGATTTTTTCTCGTTAGATGCGATTTATGCATGCTGAGTCTTTAGGCTCACTAGACTTGATTGTTGTAGGTACTGATGAGGCCAGGGCCGAGGGCGGGGACCAGTGAGCCAGCTTGGGTCGGCAGTAGTGGCACCCGAGGACCTCAGTGTAGCAGTTGTTATATTATTCCGCAAACAATTTTTATCAGTTGTTGGATATTTTTAAATTGTGATTTTTGGCAAACTTTATTTTCTTCCGCTGCTATTATTTTAAACATTGAACTTGATTCCTCAGTGATTTTATGAATGAGGCCATTTAAGTTCTTTTAAAAAGAAAAATTTTTAATTTTCCGCAAATTTTCAAGAAAGGAGTTTTAGGCCCCTTCACAGTTGGTATCAGAGCGGTGGTTCTGTATAGGGTTTCACTACTACTGACCGCGAGAAGCTCACGAAGCCACGCCTTTGGTCTGTAAGTTTTTCTGTTCAGCATTTTGTTCAGCATTTTAGTTAAAGCATGAATTATTTTGTCAGCATGCTTCCAGATTTTCAGTACTTCAGTGTTCATTTAAAATAAAGTATGGAATTATGCATGTTAGTTACGTATGGGTTATGTTGGAACAGTATGCCCCCTAGACGCATTTTAGAGCGCAACAGAGAGGAGGAGCCTCGCCGAGAAGACAGGGAGGAGCGTAGACCGGAGGGAGACCTACCACCTCCTCCACCGCCACCACCGGACATGAGTGCCCAGATGTTAGCTGGGATGGCACAGTTCTTCGCACAGTTTGCGGGGGGCAATGCCGCAGCCGTAGCCGTAGCCACAGCCAGGCCGACAGTGCCCGAGGCTGTGTATGAGCGATTCATGAAGATGCGCCCGAAGGAATTCTCTGGGGCATCTGACCCCATGGTTGCCGAGGGATGGATCAAATCCCTCGAGGTTATCTTTGATTTTATGGAGCTGGGAGACGCAGACCGAGTCCGATGTGCCACCTACCTGTTCACTGGAGACGCCCGCTTATGGTGGGAAGGAGCTTCGGTAGCCCTGATATTGGCTACACTTTCTTGGACCCGCTTTACGGAGGTTTTCTACTCCAAGTATTTTGCTGAGGAGGTTCGCACCAGGCTGACCACCGAGTTCATGAGTCTGAGACAGGGGGATATGTCGGTTACGGAGTTTATCCGTAAGTTCGAGAAGGGCTGTCACTTTGTGCCCCTGATCGCGAATGATGCCAGAGCCAAGCTGATGCACTTCCTGGTGGGCTTACGGCCGATCTTGCGCCGGGATGTTAGGGTATCTGACCCTGCTACTTATGAGATTGCCGTCTCCAAGGCCTTAGCCGCAGAGCAGGATCTGCGGGATATCGAGAGGGATCGCCAGGGCAAGCGCCCAGTCCAGGCACCGCACCGCCCTCCTCCTCATCAGCACCAGCAGCAGAATAAGAGGCCTTTTCATGGACCGCCCAGGAACCGAGGCCAGCAGCAGCAGCAGCAGCAGCGGGGACGCCCAGCCCCGAGGACTCAGGAGCACCCAGTTTGTCCCAGGTGCTCACGTCGCCATCCTGGAGCATGTATGGCTGGCTTAGGAAAGTGTTTTAAGTGTGGCAGTCCAGACCACATGTTGCTGCAGTGTCCTCAGAGGAATCTGCCTACCCAAGGCAGAGTTTTTGCTCTCCATGCCGCGGAAACCAACCCGGAGACTATGTTGTTGATAGGTACCTCTAAACTTTAAGTTATTATTTGAATTTCCGCGTTTTGGGAATCGGGATTTAGATTTTGAACTTAGAACTGTTATAGGATTGCATGCTCTACTCAGATTTATTTCGGGGAAATTAATCTAGAGGAACCTAGACCTTTGCATGTCTATAAGTTTAGATCTTGTAGTGGGATTCAACTTAGAGCTCCGCTCTTTCAGGGAGAATTTTTATATCTGGTTCCGCTACCAAGGCCTTGATAGATTCAGGGGCCACTCACTCGTTTATTTCGGAGGTCTTTGCAAACTTTATCAAGATCCAGACCATTGGGCTAGATACAGCCTTTTCAGTAGTGTTGCCGTCAGGCGAGGAGATGGCAGCCACCAATGTTATCCGAGATATAGACCTTGAGCTGCACGGTAATCTTGTTTATGCGGATCTGATTGTGCTACCGATGCCGGAATTTGACATCATCCTAGGGATGGACTGGCTATTGAGGAACAGAGTGTTGATAGACTTCCAGCGGAGATCCGTTCTTGTCCGACCGCCTGGAATGGAGCAGTTCTTATTTGAGCCGGACAGGTACTTTCCTTTACCGCGCATTATTCCTTATGTTCAGGCTAGGAAACTCATGCATAGAGGGTGTCGGGCATTTCTAGCGACCTTTTTATCTGTCCCCGAGGAACCCAGCCAGTCAGCCTCAGATGTTCCGATTGTCAGAGATTTCTTAGACGTTTTTCCCAAAGACGTCTCTGGTATGCCACCCGAGAGAGAGGTGGAGTTTTCCATTGAGCTTATGCCAGGTACGGCTCCGATATCCAAAGCGCCATACCGACTAGCACCGACAGAGATGGCAGAGCTTAAGAAGCAGATCCAGGAACTTCTCGACAAGGAGTTCATTCGCCCGAGCTTTTCTCCATGGGGCGCGCCGGTCTTATTCGTGAAAAAGAAGGATGGCACGATGAGGCTTTGCATTGACTACCGGGAGTTGAACAGGGTTACAGTGAAGAATAAATACCCACTGCCGAGGATTGAGGATCTGTTTGACCAGTTGCAGGGAGCTTCGATTTTCTCCAAGATAGATCTGCGTTCTGGTTATCACCAGTTGAGGGTGAGAGATGCTGATGTTTCGAAGACAGCTTTCAGGACTCGTTATGGTCACTACGAGTTCCTTGTGATGTCGTTCGGTCTGACGAATGCGCCAGCGATCTTCATGGATCTCATGAATCGCGTATTTCAGCCGTACCTCGACCAGTTTGTGATAGTGTTCATAGATGACATTCTCGTCTACTCCAAGAATCGGGAGGAGCACAGCAGGCATCTGACCACAGTGTTGCAGACATTGCAGAAACATAAACTATTCGCAAAGTTCAGTAAGTGCGAATTCTGGTTAGAGAAGGTGGCGTTCTTGGGCCACATTGTTTCTAGCAGTGGCATTGAGGTAGACCCGGCGAAAGTTGTAGCAGTCAAAGATTGGGTTGTGCCTCAGAATGCATCAGAGGTCCGCAGTTTTCTTGGGCTAGCAGGATATTACAGAAAATTCATCCAAGGATTTTCCTCTATCGCCGTTCCACTCACAGCACTGACAAAGAAAAATGTGAAGTTTGTGTGGAGCGAGGAGTGTCAGAAGAGCTTCGATACTTTGAAGCAAGCTCTTATCTCAGCACCCGTTTTGGCTGTACCGTCAGGATCCGGCGAGTTTGTCCTTTATACCGATGCTTCGAAGCTTGGTTTAGGTGCAGTTTTGATGCAGCATGGGAGAGTGATAGCGTATGCTTCTCGACAGCTGAAAATCCACGAGAAGAATTACCCTACCCATGATCTGGAGTTAGCGGCCGTAGTTTTTGCTTTGAAGATTTGGAGGCACTATCTGTATGGAGAGAAGTGCCAGATCTTTACCGACCATAAGAGCCTCAAGTATTTCTTTACGCAGAAGGAGCTGAACATGCGTCAGAGGCGTTGGTTGGAGCTTGTGAAAGACTACGATTGTGACATTAGCTACCACCCGGGTAAAGCTAATGTAGTTGCGGATGCTTTGAGCAGGAAAGTCGCAGTGATGGCTCATTTGACGATGCAGAAACCTCTTCAGATTGAGATGCAGAGGTTTGATCTTGAGACTTATCCTCGAGGTAGAGTTCCTCGTTTATCTACCTTGACTATCCAGTCCTCTCTTATTGACCGTATTCGCAGCGGTCAGGCAGCAGATGAGCAGTTGGCACAGTGGAAGAAGAGAGATGAAGCCAAGGGCAGTGTTTTGTATTCAGTCAGCGACGGTATTGTGAGATACCGAGATAGGATATGGGTTCCTAGCAGTGATTCTATCCGAGCAGACATCTTATCAGAGGCCCATACGTCCCCGTACTCCATTCACCCTGGGAGTACGAAGATGTACAAAGATCTGCAGCTATTGTATTGGTGGCCAGGAATGAAGAAGGACATCAGGCGTTTTGTATCCGAGTGCCTGACTTGCCAGTTAGTGAAGGCCGAGCATCAGAGACCAGCAGGTTTGCTCAAGCCTCTTCCTATTCCCGAGTGGAAGTGGGAGAACATTACCATGGACTTTGTGACCGGATTTCCGAGGTCAGCCAGAGGATCGAATGCTATTTGGGTGATTGTAGATCGTCTTACCAAATCAGCGCACTTCTTGCCTATTAAGAAGACTTTCACCATGGTTCAGTATGCAGAGCTGTATATCCGAGAGATAGTCCGACTCCATGGTATTCCAGTTTCTATCGTATCCGACAGAGATCCCAGATTCACTTCCTCGTTTTGGAAGAGCTTGCATTCGACTTTGGGTACGAAGTTGTTGTTTAGCACAGCTTTCCATCCGCAGACGGATGGGCAGTCAGAGCGAGTTATTCAGATTTTGGAGGATCTTCTTCGCGCTTGCGTCATTGATTTCTCTGGGAGTTGGGAGTCGAACTTACCATTGGTAGAGTTCACCTATAACAACAGTTTCCAGTCGTCTATAGGTATGGCTCCGTATGAAGCACTGTATGGCCGCAAGTGTAGATCACCTGTTCATTGGGATGAAGTAGGAGAGAGAGCAGAGTTGGGTCCGGAGATTGTTCAGCAGGCAGCAGATGTAGTAGTCAAGATCCGTGATAGGATGAGGACTGCTCAGAGCCGACAGAAGAGTTATGCCGATCAGCGGAGGAGAGACTTAGAGTTTGCAGTGGGCGATCATGTCTTCGTGAAAGTGGCACCTATGAAGGGTGTCATGAGATTTGGCAAGAAAGGGAAGCTCAGTCCGAGATTCATTGGACCGTTTGAGATCCTTGACAGAGTTGGGACGCTTGCTTATCGTGTGGCTCTTCCGCCGAATCTGGCCGGAGTACACAATGTCTTTCACGTCTCCATGCTGAGGAAGTATATGGCAAATCCTTCGCATGTGCTGAATTTCGAGCCGTTGCAGCTTACTCCGAACTTATCTTATGAGGAGAGACCCGTGCAGATCCTAGACAGACAGGAGAAGAAACTTCGGAACAAGCTCGTTAAGCGAGTCAAAGTCAAATGGCTCAACCATTCAGAGGAGGAAGCTACGTGGGAGTCTGAGCAGGAGATGAGAAGTCGATACCCTGAGTTTTTCGGTAAGTTCTAATTTCGAGGACGAAATTTCTTTTAAGGGGGGAAGGATTGTAGAACCCGTAAATCAGTAGACGTATAAGCCATGCATAATTCTAGATTTTTAAATATAATTGACTTCATTGCATGATTATTTTAAATCCATTTATTTGAAGTTAATTATTCATTATTTCAGTTCAGTAGTTTGATTTTAGCATTTCAGTTATTTCAGTGAGGCCGGATCGGAGTCGGAGTTTTGAGGTAGAATTTAAGATTCGAGAAATAATTCCAGAAGTTAAGTTAGCTAGCAAGTAAGTTAATTTAAGTTAGTAAGGGAGGTTTGAGGATTTAATTTAATTATTTGAGGTGATTAAGAAATGAGCTCATTTAAGTTATTAAATTAAGGGGTTAGCTCACTAAATTATTTAAAGGATTAGTAAGGCTTTCAAGGATTATTAGTTGACTAGATAACCAACACTTCCCACTCATTTTATTAGCATGATTTCGGCCCCTTGGATTTATTAAGCAATTCATTCCAACTCATCAACTTTGACCAATTCTTTGCATGTAATTAGTAGGATAATTCTAGGATTTTTGAGAGCACAATTTAATTAAATAAATGGACATATCCTAGACTAGAAAATAAGAAAAATCAGCCACTACCTCCTAGAAGCATCCACCAACTCATTTGATATCAAACCATAATTCAAAATTCAAAAATCAGAAGACTTGGTCTTGATTCTTTCCTTATATCTTGCACCCACTTCCCTCACCCTCCTAACCATCATTCCCCCTCCCTTAGTCACGAAATTCAGAGTGTTTTTGAGAGAGGAAAACCGTGGGAATTCAGTAGGAAGCAAGGGAAGAAAAATCGAGAGCAAGAAAGGTAAACAAGAGAAGCGCTCCACCTCCTCCGTGCCGCGTCGTCGTTGTTTCGTTCGTTTCCTTTCAAAACGAAACCAGGCATGTCTAGATTTCTTTCAAACCTCAATCAAGTCATATTATCATTTATTTTTCAGTACATGATCATGTTTATTCAAGTAAAAATCGAGATCCATGTCAAAATATTTTGAAACCACACATGCAGAATTTTCGATTTCCTTGGCAAGCTTCACGATTTCTTTTGGTTTGTGAGTTTCAGGTATTGGATCGACTCCAGGCTCCCAAGGCGGCTTGTATACATGTAGTAGGATGCATTAGGACCATGTTGGTCCATTCAAACCAGCCCCATGCTTGCTGGAAATTCAGAATGACAGCAAGTCCCCATAGGTGCAGAAATGTTGTTCGAAAAATTCAGTTTGTTGTCATGGAGGAAGGATCTGATCTTGGCTGCCCCAAGGGCCTATAGCCATGGTTGGATCACTTCCCTAGCATGTCTAAGATGTGACTAAGTTGCCCTTTTGGTGGCTTGGTCCATGGCCTCTTGGTTTTTAATCAAAACGTCAAAACAGCCCCTTTCCCCATTCGGCCCCTTCCATTTTTCAGCATATGGTTTCGTTTCTTTTGTTGCTTGGTATGGATCTTGGTTGGCCTATGGCCCTTAGCCACGGTTCATATCATGCTCCTAGATGTCTAGATCGTGTCATGGTCAATCAAATGGCCACTGGAATGACGCAAGACATCGATCATAGCATAAACACTACACACGCATGCACGTTGCTCTCGGTTGGACCCTTCGGTTGAGTTTTGGTATGATGCGGATATTGGCTGGCCTAGGGCCCTTAGCCATGGTTCAAATCATTCCTTGGGATGTTGGTAAGAGTCTCTGGTTGGTGGTTCACGCCCCTAATGGCCTATAGTCTCGAAACCAACGCAAGTCTTGTAGTTGCGCAGCTGCTGGAAATTACAGCAAGTTTCTGTGTCGTTTAGAAGGCTCGTTTGAGTTCTTGGTTGGCTTTTAGCCCATGGCCTTGGACTGGACAGTGCCTCATTGAGTTGGGAAGGTCATGTTTTGGACCGTTTGTGATTCGGATCATTTTTGAGGTCGTACGAGAATTTACGGTGCAATGTGCCAAATTGACTCTCGAAAAAGCGTTTCGTGTTTTGGCCTCCATTCCACCTAGATTTCGACCCTATCATTTTAGGAACATTATTTTATGATTTTTCAGCGTATTTTAATCATGACTATACGTTGGTTCAGTGTCGGTTCAGGTTGGCTCGGAGTCATGATTAAATGCGAAGTCATTAGGCGTCATAGTCGCATCTTTTGAACGTAAATTGCATAGTTGGTCATGTGTAAGCTATTGCATATTTTTCATGGCACAGTTAGGTTGCAGCGAGCCTGGGAACGATCCAATCCAATCCAGTTGGTAAAATTACAGGAATTTTCATTATGCCAGTTAATTATTTTACGTGCATTAAATAGAAAATGATTATTTTTGAGATTTATGCGATATGGCTTGTGGTTCATTCACTATGTGGGAGTGTTATTTTATACGGTCGCCAGTGACCGATCAGTTCAGTATGGTACCACCCGGTTGCCAGTGACCGGCCAGCTCAGTTCAGTTTCAGCCTCCCCGGTAGCCAGTTACCGATCAGTTCAGCTTAGTGCAGTGGCCACAGGCGTAAAACATAATCTCAACAGAAAATTTTACCAGATATTTCAGTACAGGCTCCAAGGAGCAAATATTTTTACAGTGATTTCCAGTTCAGTTATGCACGTATTATAATTGCTCAGTACAGATTATTTTTCAGTATGCCTCAGGACAGGATATGTTAACTCATGCATATTTTAAATTCAGATTTTTTCTCGTTAGATGCGATTTATGCATGCTGAGTCTTTAGGCTCACTAGACTTGATTGTTGTAGGTACTGATGAGGCCAGGGCCGAGGGCGGGGACCAGTGAGCCAGCTTGGGTCGGCAGTAGTGGCACCCGAGGACCTCAGTGCAGCAGTTGTTATATTATTCCGCAAACAATTTTTATCAGTTGTTGGATATTTTTAAATTGTGATTTTTGGCAAACTTTATTTTCTTCCGCTGCTATTATTTTAAACATTGAACTTGATTCCCCAGTGATTTTATGAATGAGGCCATTTAAGTTCTTTTAAAAAGAAAAATTTTTAATTTTCCGCAAATTTTCAAGAAAGGAGTTTTAGGCCCCTTCACACTATGATTTACTGCTTTGAAATACATGTTTACTTGATTATCCGATTTGAATTGGTATTATGTATTATTGAGTATGAATCAGATCTGATTCATGATCAGCAGTAAGATGATCCGAGAAAGAATGGAACATGTTTGTAGTATTTGGGTTACTAATGGTTTTGGTAATCAGATATACCTCCTAGAAGAATTCCAGAACGAGGCAGTACTTCGGTTCAACAGATAAATATATCAGAAACACCGATGGAAATACAGTTGAAGAAATTTCAGTCGTTTCAACCGTCGATTTTGAGGGGTACTGAGATGTGTGAAGAGTGTCAGAATTGGTTAGATGACATAGAACTGTTGTTTGATTTGCTTAAGTATTCAGATGAACAGAGAATTAAATTGGTGCCCAACCAGTTACGAGAGGTCGCCAGGAGTTGGTGGATTACAATCAAGGGAGCATTAGAACAACGTGGTACTGTGATCACGTGGGAAGTCTTTAAAGCCGAATTCTATCGAAGATTTTTCTCAGCTTCATACCGAGAAGACGAAAGAGCAGAGTTTGAGAATTTGAAACAAGGCCAACTGAATATTGAAGAATATGTTGCTAAATTCTCTACTCTACAGCGTTTTGTTCTTCAGATAGCTGGGAATGATGAAGCTGTAGCTGAGCAGTTCATCAAAGGATTTAATTCAGAGATAGTTGCATTGATAAATATGCAGCGATCTTACCATTTTGCTGATACTTTGAGTAGGGCAAAGAGAGCTGAGGTGAGTCTGATTCGACAACGAGAAAGGTTAGATGTGATTCAACTCCCTCTTAGATTTGATAAAGGCAGTACGAGTGGAAAGCAAGATTTGCTGAAAGCTTGAAAGAAACAGTTTAAGAAGTTAGGGAGCAGAAGACCGAGGAACACACACAGGACACACCTGATGATATAGTGGCATGTACTGTTCTTTTATGATTATATTGCATAGGTATTGACATATACTAATGCATTCCCTACGATTATCTTTGACTGAGTTGCATTGAGATATGCTGTATCTGTTGAGTCTGTTTGTACTGTAGTATTGATTCCCTTTCTTTTTGGGAAAGAAAGATGGATATCAGAGATTTCTGTGAAATATTGTATACAACAGTAAGATGAGAATGAGGTCGAGTTAGATTATGTTGTACTTGTGTTTCTGATTTGATCGCATTATTGATATTAATATGCTGAACAAATACAGAACTATTGTAGATTCCTTCCAGAAAAATACAAGATTCAGACCAGATAGGGCTGATGAGTAGAAATTCCACTGTAAGGATTCTAGATCTAGAATTCCTTTGATACCTGTATTGTTTATGACTCGATTGATACAGAAAGGAGCAGATGGTATCCTTATATATTCAGTAGACATACTGAAATCGAGCTTAGTATTGGCAGATTTGCCAAGTGATGTACGAGTTGGTTGACGTCTTCCTAGATAAGATTTTGGATTTGCTTTATATCAGGAAGATAGATTTCAGAATTGAATTGATACCAGGTACTGTTTGTGTTTTAGAATTCAGTACAGAATGATATTGAATATACAGAATGTCACTGAATAAATTGAAAGAATTGAAAGATCAGTAGAAGAGTACCGGCTAGGAGTTACATTTGATTTAGTGTTTCTCTGTGGCATGGTTCAGTATGTTCAGAGATTTTCTGATGATTTCATGCTCGTTGTATCTATGATATTTTGATATATTCGCAGCGTCTGATCGATTGAATCAAACAATTGAAAATTGTATTGAATACTCTGAGAATTGTGATTATTGTATACAGAAATTATTCAGATAAGAATCTTGCTTGAAACAGATTGTATTTAGAATAAGCGATATCTGAAGTTAATATACCGATTGATTTTGACACAGTTGAGATTGTGATCAGTGACTGAGAACGATACCTATATCAGAAAGATCAGAAATGTCAGAAATTTATTTTGGTCTGAGTCGGCAGATTATCCTATACGATTGTTATCTTGTATCTGCTTGAGTATTGTTATTGTTCTAAAACAATATTTGAGAAAGCTTATATTGTTTGAGGGCATATTATATTTGCAGATGATATATAGCAGTTGATCAGAACGACATGAAGACGTGATTGATTAGTCAGAATTGACAATATTGCCAGAAATTGCCGTTTATGAGTTTACTGAACTCACTAGATCAGTATAAATTAGTGATATTGTGAATCTGATTTGATAGTACTGTTATTATGAGTCAGTGTTTGATACAGATTATTCAAACCGAATCAGAGCTGAATTCGAGAATTTCGGCAGTTCAAAGATTTAACCAGAATGTTCAGAACTTAAATTCGATAATCAGAGCAGAATATCGATCAAAGTGGCAGATATGTGATTTTTACTGTACGAGAATGATTATCATATGATGTCAAATGTGTCAGATTTGCACGACAGAATTTGATATCGATAGTCAGAACCAAATACCAGGTAGGTATATTTTTTTAATTTATATTATTAACTGATTTGTTTGTACCAAATAGTTCGAATCTGAAATGACAGATAGTGTCAAAAACACACAATAGTGGATTCATTTTTCATTTTGGTAACTGAGAATGGATAATATTCGGACAGACAGTTTTGATATAGACAGATTAAATCAGTTATGATAGAAATTGTACTAAAATGTTGGCAGAAATTGTACTGAAAAGTTTGAATTGTCAATAAATGAAGACAGAAAGATAGAAATCAGAAGATTTATTACAAAATTTGTATAATTCTGACTAGACATGGGGAGTATATTTCGATGAATTTCGTAATGAGATCACTGCAATACTTTCCAGATTGTGATATGATATGATTGTGATTGACAGATTGTTCAATCTATATCTAGTAGTTGTACAAGATGACGTACAAACATGACCAGATGACAAAGATCGATGTCAGAGAAATGGTCAGATTAACCAGAATGTTGAAATAGATTATATCAGATTGTGAATTTTGATCGAGTTTGTAATTGTTGTAGAACATATCATGAACTCATTTAAATATTATCCACCGACTGACAGATAGCCAGAGTGTACTATCCAGATATTAAAGGATATTTAAGGAGTTGTAGTGCTGGATGTTAGCACTAGTTGACATGACATATTGTCACTATATGAATTATTGTATAATAATAGCTACCAAACGAGTATTGAGATAGCTACAGATGAGACATTGTACAGTGAGTATTGCGGATTTCCTCTGAATGGGAATGATATTACAGTGATATTTAAGATTGAATTTGATAAAAGCAGAAATCTGATAATGAAAATGAAACTGATTCAGGAAAGAATGAAAACCAGCTTCGAATGAACAGACTTAATATGTCGACGTCGGATGGTGACGATTGGTAATTGAAGCCGAAGATTGAGTAAATCCTTGACTAGGATAAACAGATTTGATAACAGCTGATGATATTAATTTTGTATGAGCTGTTGATTGGTATATACGGATGTTGTATAGCCAGTATTGTGAGATTGATTATGTCAGAGTTATTTCGAAGGGTATTATGATATTATACTTCTTGAATTCTTATTCCAGATTAGAATCACAGATCCGTACAAGAACAATATTTCAAAATGAAGACTATTCTATTATTGAAAATACAGTAAGTTGACAGGGCATCAAAGAGACTATCTGAAAGACAGAATTTGTCATGAGATTAAGATTTCAGAATGGATTTATTGAGATGAGTTTCTGATTAAACTCTGTATACATTTCTTCTGATATGTCTGAATTGATTACTTGCGAGTTCGAGGACGAACTCAGATCTAAGAGGGGGAGAAATGTAAAGCCCGAGAAATTTATCTTGTTAATCAAAAATGATTTGGTGATAATTATTATAATGTATTCATAATTGAGAGGTGTTTATAGACGGAATGGATCAGACCGGGAGAGCCGAAAGAAGATTTTAAATTTTGTGTGAGGGATAGTCCTCGCGCATCTGCGCGACGTGGATGGGCGCACATGCGCGAGGTAGGCAGAACATTGCGCGCACATGCGCGACTTGAAAGCGCGCACATGCGCGGGTTGTCCAGAATGTTGGGCGCATATGCGCCAAGATAGTACGCGCATATGCGCGAGAGCCATTGTGAAGACACGCGCGGAGACTTAGTGTCTCGCGCATATGCGCCGATGGTATGCGCGCATATGCGCGAGACGTGTTATTGAAAGAATCAAGCCACATTTCTTAGAATGCATAAGGTGTACATATATATATATATATACAAGCATTCATCCGTAAGAAATGAAAGGAATTGAGAGAAAAGGGTAAGTTCCGTTCAACGTAGAAGATTTGTGATTTACGAGAAATCCGTCCATCAGAATTTGAATCCGACTTCAGTACTGTGTTCCTATCAACGCAGGCTACAACTGGACGTAAGTTTTGTTACGTTTAGACACGATTTGAAATTATGATATTGTCAGAATTTGATATGAATCATATATGGTGTTTCTGATACAGTAGACATCGTATAATTGAAGTCAGATTGAAGAATAGATTGTTTATGCAATTGTTATGATTTTCGAAAGATATTGATTGGGATTTGATATCAGAGTTGTGTTGTTACTGATCTTAAGTGTACAGATATTGAGATTATGAATTGTACTGATACTGATTATGAATTTGATATGATATCTGTGATGTTGAGATTGACGGGGATATCGAAACTGTATTGTTATGCCGTCGAAACATCAGTTGATTTAGAGTGATCAGATTCAGTAATAATTTCGATGATATCGATGATATGAATTAGATTGTACCTTGTTCAGATATGGATCAGATTATATACTGCTTTGAGTATTGATCAAAACAGGTTTTGAGTCGAATTATATACTGATATTGTATTTATGTGATTGTCATTGCCAGACTGGGTATGGACAGATTGGAATACAAGACTTCGTCTTCGTCAGACCGGGAAGACAAATGTATAATTCATGTTTGTTTGGAGAGGACACAACCCAAATGAGATTCAATTTGAGTTTCCCAACAAAATCACATTCTTGTTCTGTTTGTACTTTATATTGATTTGTATATATGTACTGAGATAGAAGTGTCATTGGTAGATACGCCAATTTTCTAAACGTTCGGTGATATCGATGCTTCGGATCAGATTCACTCCGATTGTAGATTTCGATACAGACCAGACCGAAGTTTAGGAATAAGATGTAACGCCACCCCGATTGGGAGAGTAGGTGGGAGACCTGTTACATCTTATTCTCACCGGGATCCCTAGACTTAGATACGAGTCAAGTTAAAGAGTAAGAGTCAGATTGTTTTATCTATATTCACTAATGTGTTATAATTACTGATTATGTGTTATGATTTATATTAAACGGCATGACATGCATGTATACATGTTTTATACTGGGATTTATTATCACCGGAGTATCCGGCTGTTGTCTTGTTTTGTATGTGTGCATGACAACAGGTGGGGCAGGATCGGGGTCAAGAAGATGATGAGAGAAGATGAGTTAGAGTGGTGATTCCGGACTTATTGTAGACTTGGTTTAATACTTGAAATTTAGTAGTTGAACCTTAGACTAGTTTGAATAAGTGTTGTACATTATTGTACTTTTATACTGAGATGTATATTAGTTAAATTCCATTACGTTCCGCACTTTATTAGTTAAATTCCATTACGTTCCGCACTTACATTTTTAAAGAGAAAAAAATTTTAGACCCTGTTTATCTTAATTGATAATTAAATCCCAAAGATGATTAAGAAGATGATTAGCGTCCGAGTCCCTACACTTAGTCTTTCTTCTCCAGATGAACTAATTGGGTATCTCTCTGAATGAACTTGTGACTTATAAAAATTTATTCATTCAGTGCTGCTAGATGAACTAATTGGGTATCTCTCTGAATTAACTTGTGACTCATAAAAATTTATTCATTCAGTGCTGCTGAGCAATGAATAAGTGGGTTAAGCTTGTTTTTATGGCAGTTAGTTTTGGCCCATCTTTGCTTGGCAAGTAAATTGTTTCAATGTTTTATATCCATTCAATTTCTGTTGTCAAGACCATGATGCTGATGTTAAGTAGCCATTTGAGTCTGATGAAAGTTGAAATTTTTGGAAGCATAGGAATATTTCTTATTGTTTCTTTAAAAAATTTAACTTTATTTTCAATATATTTTGATATAAATTGTTGCATGAAGTGGATCTGGGTATTTGATCATTTGAGTACATTTTTATTTTAATTGACTTTTCTTATTTATATTTTACAGATGTCACACTGACGGGACTTAATAGGTTGCCTTAATCGGATGGTGCTTCAAAGAAGAATTCAAGCATTGATAGATTAGAAAATTATTACTTGTTAGTTTAAAAATTTTGAATATATGAATAGATGCTGATGCAGTTGTTTTTATAAAATATTTTGTTCAAGAAAATTATTTGTTCTAGAATTCATATTTTATTAGTAATGTCATCTTTTAATATAATGACAAATTAATATAAAATTTTTTTAATAAATTTCATCATAATTAAAAATATTTTTTAATGAGGTTAATTAATAATTTAATGAGGGATAATTTTATTGTTAAATCGATTTTTAGTGAGGGGTAAATGATGATATAACGAAGAGGTATATTGTATAAAAAATTATTTAATGAGAGGCAAATGGTATTATAATGACGAAATTTTTCGTCATTTAAATTAGTTTTAATGAGGTAAAATCCCGTCACTAAATATGCTAAAACAATAATGACGGGACGTCATTCCCATCATTAATTACCTTTACCTAGGAGGGCAATAACGACGGTCCATGATGAGAAATTTCCCGTCATTAAAATTATTTAACTAAGGGTTTTGAATATTTAATGATGATATTTCCCGTCACTATAGGTCTATTTTCTTGTAGTGTATAAACTTTCTGGTAAAACTTCTAAAGTTAAAGGTCTAAAAGCTATTTGAATTAAACATATATGCATGAATTTATAATTCTTCATATAAGGTAAAATATCTTTATTGTTTAACAATCTAATAACCATTTCATCATTATATAGAGGTACTGATGATTCTGTAGTTTTAACTACTTGTTTAAAACCAATTCTTTCAAAGGTTCCTAATTTATAGATCATTTTAGATTCTATCTTAGGAATAGTCCATTTATTCAATAAATCTAAATTCTAAGGGTAAATCATATTTTTCATTTAAACAGTTATGAACAGTTTCTTTCATACCAAAAATATTCATTTGAAAAATATAATATAATATTAAAAAAAAGAAGAAAAAGATAACTTTGAAAATATTGATCAAGAAATTCATTATTTTGAAAGCATGTTTTGACAGTAGGGTTAAATAAGAGAGAAATAAGATTTTTAAATTTTCTTTTTGATCGTGCGATTTATCGGTTTATCCACTCGACGAACCGACTTCAGTTTTGGGATCGTTGACACGAGTTCTTCGATTTGCGTTATAAATTTTGTAGTTTTGGTGATGTTTGAAATTCGTCGATTTCTGAAATAAGTCCGATAAATTGTTAAATCATACAGAAATTGAAGATTGTTGAATAGTGTATGATTTTAACGAAGTAGAGAAGATTATAGTGGTGTTATTTTTAATTATTCTCAATTTATTATAATTAAGGATTTTTAATCGTTGGATTGAGATTGGAGAATTGTTTGTCAGTTGTTATTAATTCTGATTATATATTTGGAGTCTACGAATTATAGGCTACACGTTGATATAAAGTTTTCGTAATTTGACGGATGTTGTAAAATAGCCTATTATTTGAAGTTAATTGATTATGGTGTATTTGATGGTAGTATTGTGAATTAATTACACCAGAATATTAAATTGTTCAACAATACGAATTTAAAATCGAGTTTTATATTTTGTTGAATTAATTGTTGTCGGACTATTTGATGTTATATATTGAGACTGTTATGATTGTGTTGATACGGTGACAATTATCTGATAATTGTTGTTGAATTATTTAGATACCTCACAAGCATCGGGATCAAAGAAATAGCCAGATTTTATATTTACTCGATTATCAGGTACTTGTTGACGTACGAGCATACGTTGTTATTGTTTAATATTGATAAATACTATTGTGTTGAACGATGGTAAATCACCGGAATTGGTTGATTTGATATTATATTTGCTGCAGTTTATTATTGTTGATGTTGTTGGCTGTCGTTGTTGGGAGATGTCACGTTGATGTTGTTCGTTCAACGATATTGTTGTCGCATGAGTTGGGGTGCGACTTATCGTTGATGTTATTCGTTCGACGATATTGCTATCGCCGATGTTGGGGTGCGACGTATCGTCGATGTTGTTGTTGCAGTGTGATGTTGTTGAGGTTGTTGATGGTTGATTGTCTAGAAACGGCAAAAGGGGTATTTCTGTTATCATTTCAGTTATATCTTATGTTGTTAGTATAACTGTTATGTATTACGATGATGATTGTTGTGTATGCTCACCCTTTGGGGGCTGTTTCTGTTGGACAAGTTACAGGATTTTGTCGTGAGACATGATAGAGGTGAAGGACTAGGTGTGTCTAGTCAAACAGTCCTGTAGTTGATAGTAGATAGAGACAGTATAGTTTATTGTCTTATTTGAGTTGTGTGTATTTATTTATTATATTGTTTCTGTTGCACTGATGTAGATAGTGTGATGATTGCACTATTTTATCGTATATGCATTATATTATTACGTCATTGAAAAGAAAATTTTTATTCATATGACATCACACGTTGTATGATTACGTGGCGAGGTTTGGAGCGCCACATTTGGTGGTATCAGAGCATATGTTAGATGCCTGGGAAGGTTAGAAGTTGTGTTTGTGATGAGGGAGTTGGATGACAATTTTATCTGCATATGTATGTGCATTTGACTTGTTATTGATTATTTCTCGATATGATTGATTGATCTTTAGTTACGTGTGTTTTTGTGCGAAAGGTGTGATGATGATTACTGGATTGTAATTGTTAAAAGTTATGATTAACAATTTGATTTCCAGTTATGGCAGCTAAAGAACAGGTACATCCACACGAGGAAACAGACGAGGTTGACAGTGGGTTTGGACAGATCAATCCATTGCCACCTCCTCCTATGGGACATGCATCTGCAGATCAGCCTTTATTGCCTGGTGAGTTGACTTTGGCACAGTTTAGCAGTTATCTTCCGCCGAGATTTGACATCTCTGAGACTGGCGAGCGAGCACAGGAATGGATTGAGAGGATAGGGCAGATATTTGTGACCACTCTGTGTGCTAGGTCTGCTTGGTTACGATTGGCTACATTTCAGCTTTCGAGAAATGTACTATTGTGGTGGCAGACGACTGAGGCCGGATTGAGAGCCCCAGGGCCGTACTGTTTATTGGGATGTGTTTCGCTCTCTTTTTCTTGATAATTATTTTTCTATAATAGCCAGACAGAAGAAAGAGAGAGACTTCGAGGATTTGAGACAGGGCAGTATGTCTGTTTCAGAGTATGAGTCTTGGTATTCTGCATTGTTTAAATATGTCCCACATATTGCTACAAATGTTCATGCTAAGATGAGGCATTTCTTGAGAGGGTTGAAGTTAGAGTTATTTGATCGTGTGCAATCAAATAACCCGGTATCATTTGAGGATGCAGTGACGAGGGCTGAGATGGCTGAGTTGGTTATGCAGGAGTATGGGGCTCAGGGACGATTATCAGAGCCGACTAGGGAGTCATTGCGACCACATGGACAGTCTTTTAAATATCAGAAAGGTTCATCTTCTTCTTCAGCATCATCTGGGAAACGTTGATTTGATTCACGACGTGTTGAAAGTCGTTGTGGGGACCCGGGCTCTAACTCAATTCTTTTTGGGATTAATTGGATCTTCATTAGAAAATGTGGGTCAAAATTTTTTTTTGCTTTTTAACATTAATTCAAATGTATACAAACATACACAATATATTATACAACATGTTTCCATTGCACTTTATTCAAAAGATCATGCACTTGTTCAACTACAAAGATGTCACTAGTGTTTAGAAAATCAGTACAAGTCTAGTAAGAAACAACTAGTAATCTTCTACGCCCGAAATCACCACGCTACCTTGATCTCTCATCTTTGTCGTGACCCTGATCCTGTCCCACCTGTTGTTATGCACACATACAGACACAACAACAGCCGGAAACTCCGGTGAGAACAAATCCCAGTATAAGACATGGTAAACATGCATATACACAACATAATCATGAAGCATACTATCATGAATAAAAATCAATAACTACATGTCCCATAGTCTATGAAACATGATCAATATAAGCATGCAATCTAAATCAACTCATATCTTGACTCAACTCTGGTCTAACTCTAGGGATCCCGGTGTGAATAAGACGTCACAGTCTGCCACCTACCATGCCAATCAGGGTGATGGTACGTCTTATTCCTAGACTTCGGTCCTGTCTGTATCGAATGTCTACAATCGGAGTCAATCTGCTCCTATGCGTCGATACCACCGAACATCTAGAAATTAGGCAATTCTTCCAATGACTCTCCTATCTCAATGCTTAAATATAAATTAATAGACAAAGCATAAACATATAACCTAGTATGTGATTTTGGGAAACTCAAATCAAGTCTAATTCGAGTTATATATTCCCGAATCAACATGAATTATACCTTTCGTTGTCGTACAATCTTTGTCGTAGTCGAAGTCTCGATCTCGAAATTACCAATACAAATCTGAAATGGCATAATTAATGTGCATTCTATCAATCTTCCACTCAATGCAACACATATACGAATCAATAATAATTCTCGATACAATTCGACGGCATAACAACGTAATCTTGCGATACCGATAACTTAAACAACAATTAACTAATACAAGGACCATATCATCAATTCATAACCATCACAATCTATATATCAAGATCTCAAAATCTACATAATCTCATACCCATATATGCTGGAAATCTAAACAATCTCATATCATATCCGTTCTTCGATTCGTTTGTAATTCTAAGATCATCATAATCATGGGAACACAAAATAGAAATCAAATCTGACTTCTCCCAACATATATATTTCGAACCATGCTGAAAATGAACCATACTTACATCCTTTTGAAGCTTATGATGCAAGGAACACAAATCTGAACTCAGAATTAAAATCGAATGAATGGATCTTGCACAAGCTAATTTCTAAGCTAGAAGAAACTTAGAAGATTCTTTCATGGATATCTCGGCCTTTGTTGCTGGAGAATGAAGGAAAGGAAGACACATCTAACATATATGCATGGCCTAGGACACATGGTTTATTTTTCATCAACAACGTCGCACCGCGGGTGCGGTAACTTTTCACCGCGGATGCGCTCGGCTTTCGGCCTCCCTTCCAATTTTCCAAAATCGACGACCACGGGTGCGGTCCTGCTTTCACCACGGGTGCAGTCTCATTTATATGTCAAAATCCTACCTACTGGCCATCAACCGCGGGTGCAGTCCATTTCATAGCGCAGGTGCGGTGTTGCTTCGGCAACACATTCTGAAATTCAAAATAAATGGCCGCGGGGGCGGTCTTGTTTGAGGCGCGGGTGCGGTTCCTCTCATCAATGCAACACTTCATATATATATCACAATTTAAAAGTATCAAACGAGAATCGCGGGAATTACAGTCGTGAGGGCAGTTCTCAGTCTGTTCAGGGATAGAGAGGGGAGACCAGAGCAGTGAGATGTTTTTGTTGTGGGGGACTTCATCTGATTAGACAGTGTACACAGACCGAGATCACCTCTTTTAAGTGTGGCGGTGCAGGCCATGTAGCCAGACATTGTCCTAGTCGTGACGGACAGCGAGAGCCGTGATTGAGGTAGATCCTCATGGAGAGGATGACGACAGCCTCAGCAGTTTACATCGCGACCTTCTGGAGGATAGCCACGTATGCAGGGAGCTGGTCGGCCTCAGGCACAGGTGTATGCTTTGACCCGAGAGCAGGCATTGGAGGCACGAGAGGAGATGATAGCGGTTAAGTGTTATTTATGTTCTTATCTTACTTATATCCTTATTGATAAAGGTACCTCATATACTTTTATATCGAAGAGGTTTGTGGTTGAGCATCATATGCGCCTGTATCCATTTTCTATGCCTCTTTCTGTTTCGACACCTTCTGGAGTTGATATATCAGTTGTATCTATGATATCAGATGGTATTATTTCTTATTAGGGCTATGAGATGAGATCTGATATGATTATTCTAGAGATGACTGATTTTGATTGTATTGTGAGAATTAATGTGCTGAGGAGATATTGTGCGACTGTTGATTGTTATCAACGAGTAGTATATTTTTATACAGATGACAAAGAGCGTCGTAAATTTTATGGGAAGGGTTCTCGTCCCCGTGTTCCGTTTGTATCTGCTATCCGGATGTCTCGGTTATTGGAGCATGGAGATAAGGGTTATCTTATTTATGCTGTAGATGTGACAGAGAAGAAGAAGGAGGTGGGAATAGAGGAGATACTTATTGTTGTTGAGTTTGCCGATGTATTTCCTGATGAGATTCCAGGCTTCCCACCAGCCCGTGAGGTGGAGTTTGGGATCGAGTTGATGCCAGATACTTCCACTATTTCTCGTGCTCCTTACAGAATGGCACCAGCAGAGTTGAGGGAATTGAAATCTCAGTTGCAGTACTTGTTGGACAAGCGATACATTCGTTTTAGTGTATCACCTTGGGATGCACCAGTCTTATTTGTGAGAAAGATAGATGGAAACGATGCGACTTTTTATTGACTATCGACAGCTGAATAAGGTAACGGTTAAGAATAAATATCCCCTGCCTCGTATTGATGATTTGTTTGGTCAGTTGCAGGGAACCTCAGTATATTCGAAGATTGATTTGAGGTCAGGATATCATCAGATACGAGTTAGAGAGGAGGATATTCAGAAGACAGCAATCAGGACCAGATATGGACATTATGAGCTTTTAGTTATGCCGCTTGGGTTGATGAATGCTCCAGTTGTATTTATGAGTTTGATGAATAGATTAATTCAGCTTTATCTCGACCAGTTTGTTATTGTGTTTATTGATGATATATTGATATATTCCAGTAGTGAGGCTGAGTATGCAGGGCATTTGCATTCTGTGTTACAGGTGTTGCGAGATAGACAGTTGTATGCCAAACTCAGTAAGTGTGAGTTTTGGTTGGATCGAGTGGTCTTCTTGGGTCATGTTATATCGAGAGATGGGATTTCTGTTGATCCAGCTAAGGTCGAAGCCGTATTGCAGTGGTCTGCACCTACATCTGTACCAAAGATCCGTAGTTTCTTGTGTTTAGCAGGTTATTATCGTCGATTTATCGAGGGATTTTCAAAGACTGCTAGACCTTTGACATAGTTGACTCAGAAAGATGTGCGATTTCAGTGGTCTGAAGCATGTGAGAGGAGTTTTCAGGAGTTGAAGCACCGACTGACGACTGCACCGGTGTTATCAATCCCTACAGAAAACGAGAGGTTTGTTGTTTATACTGATGCATCATTACATGGTTTAGGATGTGTTTTGATACAGGATCGACATGTTGTGGCATATGCCTCAAGACAGCTGAAACCACACGAAATAAGGTACCCTGTGCATGACTTGGATTTGGCAGCCATTATCTTTGCCTTGAAGATATGGCGACACTATTTATATGGTACCTCGTTTACGATTTATACTGATCATAAGAGCTTGAGATTTCTGTTTACTCAGATAGAGTTGAATATGAGAATAGACGATGGTTAGATTTGCTGAAGGATTATGATTGTGAGATTGAATATCATCCTGGTCGAGCCAATCTTACAGGTGATTCATTGAGCCGTAAAGTGAGTTGTACTGCAGAGGATGTGAGTCGTTTATCAGCTATGATGATGTCTTGTTGTTCCTTGGGATATGATTTTGATCTCTCGACGACTCATATCCAGGTATCTACCTTATTAGCTGAACCTGATATATATGGTTGTATTCGTGATGCACAGATGACAGACGAGAGAGTTCAGCAATGGAAGGGGTTAGTTTCTCATAAACAAGATACTCGTTTTAGAGTGGCTGATGATGGCAGTTTGAGGATGAATGATTGTAATGCCCGAGATTTTGATTCTGTTGATCTGAGATTATTGATTTGGAACTGATATGATTATAAACGTATCATTTCGAGACCGGATTGGGCCAAGCATATGAATTACACAACTTTTGGACAGAACTATTGGCGCTCGAGCGGTAGTTTTTGACCGCCCGAGCGCCACTGTTCAACAAGTATATGTTTCGGGCAGAAGATGCGGCGCCCGAGCGGTAGTTTTTGACCGTCCGAGCGCCATTAGATAATATGAGGGGGGCCGAACATTCTGCGCCCGGGCGGAAATTCATGACCGCCCGAGTGCCAACCAGAATTGAAGAAAATGATGACACGTATTCATACATGCAAGGTGATATATATATATATATATATCTTCCTTCCTTAAGAAACGAGAAAGGAAAATTCAGAAGAAAAGCCCCCGAGAAATCCTCCAGCTTCTTCGTAGCTTTGAATTGTGATTGTGCGAGATCCGTCCGTCTGATTTTCAATCCGACTTCAGTACTGAGTTCCTATCGACGAGAGCTACAACGGGACGTAAGTTTCATTGATTTCTGTTATGTTATGAAATTATGATGTTGAAAGAATCGGATATGATTTATATATGTTGTTCTTTCGATATCAGACATCATATAATTGAAACCGGATTGAAGAACGGATACCTTATACAATTGTTATGATGTTCTGAGTAGATTTGATTGAGATGTGATATCAGATTTGTCTCGTTATCGATTATGAGTTGTGGTAACTCATATCTGTTGATATTGTATTGACGGGGATATTCAGATTGTTCCGTTATGCCGTTGATTTTGAATTAGATTCAGATTGATCAGATTTGGTATTGATTTGAGCAGTATACTGATATTGTACTTCTTGGTATTGTCATTGCCAGATTGAGTATTGGCAGACTTCGAATTCCAGACTTGAACGTTGTCAGAACTGCTATTAAAGAAAGGTATAAGTCAATGTCGAACTGGGAGAATGACTCAAGTGTGAAATATTTGAGTTTCCCTAAACCACATACTTATTGTTATTGTGTGCATTGATTGGATTGATTTGCTTGTTCTATTGATTTATAGAAATCATGTATTAGACGATTGGTCTTGTGACAGACGGGCCTGATGGTGATGGAATCGTCACTGACCCATTGCACATTGTCACCGAATAGTGATTGGCGGAGGTTGCCAAAGTCTGTGATGGATAGGTCAAGACACCAGATGTTTGGTTTATATCGATGTTTGATTAGAGGTGAAATTTACTTGTTTTACTGAAATTCGATATAGGAATGCCAACGTCTGGAAACCGGGATCCCTAGACTAGGAAAGAGTCTATCCTGAGATATGGAGTCATGAGTTGATTTACAGATTTATATTGAATTATGCTTTCAGAATTTGATTCATATTATTGATATCTGTTTCATGCTTTATATTGATTATATGATTGCATGTATCATTGATTTATACTGGGATATATTTCTCACCGGAGTTATCCGGCTGTTGTCGTGTTTGTATGTGTGCATGGCTACAGGTGGGACAGGATCAGGGTCGAGGAGATAAAGAGAGATCGTGATTAGAGTGGAGACAACGGACTTGGATCATAGATAGGGTTTAAACACTTGATATGTAGTTGTTGAACCTTAGTTTAAATGATTATATATGGTACAAGACTTGTACTTTGGTTTCGATGTATATATTCGAATGAATTCCATTACGTTCCGCATTTGATACTTGTATAAAAAAAAATTTAGACCCTGTTTATTATAATTGATTTAATTATTCCCACAGACGATTAAGAATTGAATTAGCGTCCGGGTCCCCACAACAGGTGGTATCAGAGCGATAGATCCTTTAGATTGAGATAGGAGCTAGTGAGCGGGGTAGATTGAGTTTTCTTTCCTGCTTTTGATTGCTAGTATGTTCTAATGCTTTATAATACATGTTTATCTGTTTATCTGACTTGAATTGGAAACATGTGTTATTAAGAATGAATCAGATCCGATTCTTGATCAGCAGTAAGATGATCAGAGGAGGACTGAAACAGGTTTGTTGTATTTGGTTACAAATCCTTTTGGTAATCAGATATGCCTCCTTGAAGAATACCAGAACAGGATAGCACTTCGAATCCTCCAATGGATGTGACAGCAAAACCGATGGAAACGTTGCTGAAGAGATTTAGTCGTTCCATCCACCGACTCTGAAAGGTACCGAGACTTTGGTGGATTGTGAGAGTTGGCTAGATGACATTGAGATGCTGTTTGAGTCCTTGGATTACACCGATGAGCGGAGAGTAAAATTGATCGGGCACCAGTTGCATGATGTTGCCAAGAACTGGTGGATTACGACGAAGAAAGCATTGGAGCATCGAGGTACGACTATTACCTGGAATGTCTTTATAACTGAATTTTATCAAAGATTCTTTCCAGTGTCGTATAGAAAGGACAAGGGAGCAGAGTTTGCAAATTTGAGACAGGGACAACTGAATATCGAAGAGTATGTGGCCAAGTTCTCTACATTATTGCGATGTGCTCCACATGTGGCTGAAAATGACGAAGCTGTTGCGGATCAGTTCCTTAATGTCCTGAATCCTGAAATATTTACATTGGTGAATACGGGGCGACCGAACAATTTTACTGATGCCTTTAACAGAGGCAAGGGAGCCGAAGCTGGTCTGATGAGACAGAAGGGAGCTTCGTTTGTGCCTTCAGCACCGAGACCACAATAACCACCTCCCTGATTTGAGAGTGGCAGCAGCAGTGGTGGAAAAAAGACTTCTTGAAAGCTAGAGGGAAGCAGTTTAAGAGATCTAGAAGCAGTTCATCCAGTTCTAGTGGCTCAAAACAGATCGGTCAGGGCTAGAGTTATACAAGAGCCTATTGCAGCCCTTATGGAGGAAAACATGCCACAGATCAGTGCCGAGGAGTGTTTGGTAGTTGCCGTATCTGCAGACAGCAGGGACATTTTGCTAGAGTCTGCCCACAGAGAGATTCTCAGAGATCACAGGGTGCCGAATCATCTGGATCAGCGGCACAGACTGATAGACAATCGGCTGCTGTTCATTCGTTCCAGCAAGCACCATCTCAGTCACAACAGAGACCAAGATGTAGCCAGACAGTGAGCCAGCCTCCTAGACAGCAGGCCAGAGTATTTGCTTTGACAGAGGAGCAGGCTCAGGAGGCACCTGACGATGTTGTTGCATGTAACTGTTTTATTTCTGGTTATCCTGCATATGTATTGATAGATACTGGTGCATCGCATACATTTATATCTGAGCGATTTGCATTGATGCATTCTTTTCCTATTGAGTCATTATCTGCTGTAGTGTCTGTCTCTTCTCCTTTGGGGACAGGTTTGATATCAGTTAAGTCTGTGAAACATTGTATGCTACAGTATGATGGGCATGAGATTGAGTTAGACTGTGTTGTGCTTGGGTTGTCTGATTTTGACTGTATTATCGGTATCGATATGTTAACCAAGTACAGAGCTACTGTTGATTGTTTCCACAAGATTCTGAGATTCAGACCGGATATGGCTGATGAGTGGAAATTCTACGGTAAGGGTTCTCGATCTAGAATTCCTTTGATATCCGTATTGTGTATGACTCGATTGTTACAGAAAGGAGCGGAGGGATTCCTTGTCTATTCAGTTGATTTACTGAAATCGAGTCCATCATTGGCTGATTTGCCAGTGGTGTGTGAGTTCGTTGATGTCTTCCCAGATGAGATTCCTGGTTTGCCTCCAATTCGAGAGATAGACTTCAGTATTGAGTTGATACCAGTTACAGTTCCGATTTCGAGGGCTCCGTACAGAATGGCACCGATTGAGTTGAAAGAGTTGAAAGAACAGTTGGAGGATTTATTGGCTAAGGGGTATATCAGACCGAGTATGTCTCTTTGGGGTGCTCCAGTACTATTTGTGAGAAAGAAAGACGATTCAATGAGACTCTGCATTGATTACCGGCAACTGAACAAAGCAACGGTAAAGAATAAATATCCCTTGCCTAGTATTGATGATTTGTTTGATCAGTTGCAGGGTTCTTCAGTATATTCCAAGATCGATATGAGATCTGGATATCATCAGCTGAGAGTCAGGAATTCTGATATCTCGAAGACAACATTCAGAACCAGGTATGGATATTATGAGTTTATTGTCATGACGTTCGGTTTGACTAATGCTCCAGCCGTGTTTGTGGGTCTGATGAACCGTATATTCCAGAGGTATCTTGATGATTTTGTTATTATATTCATTGATGACATTTTGATTTATTCGAAAAATATGATTGAACATGCCGAGCATTTGAGAACTGTATTGAAAATTCTGAGGGCTGAGAAATTATATGTTAAACTGTCAAAATGCGAGTTTTGGTTGAGACAGGTTGTATTTCTGGGTCACATCATATCCGGAGAGGGTATATCAGTTGATCCCAGCAAGGTTGAAGCCGTAATTTCTTGGCCGAGACCGACATCAGTACCCGAGATTCGTAGTTTTATGGGTTTGGCAGGATATTACCGTAGATTTATTAAAGATTTTTCCAGCATTGCCAAGCCGATTACTCAGCTGACTCAAAAGAATGCTCCATTTGTAAGGTCTGAAGACTGTGAGTCCAGTTTTCTTGAGCTGAAGAAAAGACTGACCAGTGCACCGATATTGACTCTTCCATCAGGTACTGGTGATTTTGTGGTTTATTGTGATGCATCTCACCAAGGATTAAGTTGTATTCTGATGCAGCGAGGACATGTGATTGCTTATGCCTCGAGATAGCTGAAGCCACATGAGACTCGTTACCCAATTCATGATATTGAATTGGCTACCATTGTATTTGCTTTGAAGATATGGCAACACTACCTATATGGTGAGAAGTTCGAAATCTATTCTGATCATAAAAGCTTGAAATATCTCTTTTCACAGTCAGAATTGAATATGAGACAGCGAAGATGGCTTGATTTACTTAAAGACTTCGATTGTGAAATCAAGTACTATCCTGGAAAATCCAATGCAGCAGCTGATGCACTAAGTCGAATGGTATGTTCTTTATCCTTATCGACGATTGGTGTTTCGAATTTGATAGAAGATTGTTGTTTGTCTGGATTGGTATTTGAGACAGATTGTAGACCACTGAGATTATGTACTGTTCAAGTCGAACCAGAGCTGATTTTGAGAATTAAAGCGGCTCAAAAAGTTGATCAAAATGTTCAGAATTCGATTTCGATGGTCAGAGCAGGGCATCGATCGGAGTATCAGGTTCATGACAGTGTTTTGTATGTGAATAACCGTATTGTTGTGCCGAATGTTTCAGATTTGAGACAACAGATATTGGCAGAAGCGCACAGCCGTCGTTTTAGCATTCATCCTGGTGGCAGAAAGATGTATAATGACTTGAAAAGACAGTTTTGGTGGAAACAGATTGTGGGGACCCGGACGCTAATTCATGTCTTAATCATTATTAATGTCAAATATAATAATTAAGAAAAGTGGGACTCAATTTTTTTTCTTTTTAAGTTATAAATGCGAAAACGTAACAGTAATCTATCTGATATACATGTCAAGAGTAAAGTACAAATCATGCACTACATGTCTCTATCTCAACTAGTTTTAACGACTATACATCCAGTGCTGAATCCTATTCTGCTTCTTGGCCCAGATCTCCACGCAAACTATAATCTCTCATTCTCTTCCTGATCCTGATCATGTCCCACCTGTTGTCAAGCACACATACAAAAAAGACAACAGCCGGATAACTCCGGTGAGAATTACATTCCCAGTATAAATCATGTATATATGCATTTCATATAAACAGATATAACAGTACGAAACAGATATTCATAACATGTATCAAAATAAGAAACATGAATCAATACAAACTATGAATCACACTCCGTGACTCTTCGACTCACATGAATCAATGCAACTCTGAATCACAATCCGTGACTCTTAGACTCTGACTCGACTCATCCTAATCTAAGGATCCCGATCGGAATAAGAACATACACCCACCTACACTCCAGATCGGGGTGGTGGTACGTTTTTATTCATGGACTTTGGCCCTTTTCCGTATCGAATCTCAGAGATAGGAGCTGCTCTACTCCCCAACATATCGATACGACCAAACGTCCGGCGTCTTGGCAAATTCGCCAAAGACTAGGCACATCCGCCCTGGCATATCCTGCCAAACCTCTGTGACAATGTGTAATGGCCCAGTGATGATTCTATCACTATCTGGTCCTCTGTCACGAGATCAATCGTCTACGACTAGGCGTATCCGCCTATGACTCAATACATAAATCCATAGACCAAAGATATCAATCACATCGATTGCAAATATCAATGCAATAAGATGAAGCATGTGATTTTTGGAAACTCCAGTCAAATCAGACTCGAGTTGTGCAATCCCGCATCAACATTAATTTATACCTTCCGTTTCGTTCTGTTGATATGACTCTGTCGAAGTCTCGAACTCACTGCCTGTAAAATCAATCTGGCAATAACAATATCAAATACAATGTATCAATGTATAACTCAATTCAAGACCTGTTCAGATCAATATTCAAATCAAACATAATCTGATCCATATCAACGATATCATGATACAATCTCAATTAATCCTGAATTTGATCAAAATAAATCTACTGATGTTTCGACGGCATAACAATACAGTCTTGGTAACCCCGTCAATCTGAACATCACAGATATAATACTACAATTCATAATCGATATCAATACGAATAATCATCTATAATAATAACAGGTCATAATATCAAATCTGCACAAGCTCACAATACCGGAAATACCATATCAGTATATACGAATCAACAACTCATATGATCCAAATCTGAATAATATCAATATACCCGGCAATACAGTATCAATTAGATATCAATTCCAACACCTCATAATCGATAACAACACCATTCTGATATCAAATCGGTCTATTCATAATCAAATCGACTGAAAATTCATAACAATTTCATACGGTATCCGTTCTTCAATCCGGTTTCAATTATACGATGTCTAACATGTCAAGAACATCATATATGAATCATATTCGATTCTGGTAATATCATAATTTCAAATCATATCGAAACGTAACAAAACTTACGTCCAGTTAAAGCTCTCATCGATAGAAACTCAGTACTGAAGTCGAATTGAAAATCAGACGGGTGGATCTTGCACAAATCAAGAATCTACAAGACAAAAGGCGTAAGGATTTTCTGAAGAGAATTCTCGACTCTTTCTGATGATTTCTGAAGGATTAACACATATATATATTCATTGCATGTCCATGATATGCGGCTTGTTTTTCTTTCATCTCCAGCGGCGCTCGGGCGGTTAACAATTACCGCTCTGGCACCGAACACTCTGTTCGGTTACTTGGCTTGTTAAACAATGGCGCTCGAGCGATCAAAAACTACCGCTCGGGCGCCAAACTTTCTGCCCAAGCCCTCATATTCTCGTCCCCTGGCGCTCGGGCAGTCAAAAACTACCGCTCGAGCGCCAGATGTTCTGTTCAAAGGGTAGACTTATGGTGCAATGGCGCTCGGGCGGTTGTAATGTGCCACTTGGGCGCCAGATGTTCTGTCCAACATCTTGGCTTATGATGCACCGACGCCCGGCTTCTCTTTTCACATCTTATTTTAGCTCCTGAAATCTCAATTCTGTCCATTAATCAATGTCTAATTACGATGGTAAAATCTTGGGCATTACATTTCTCCCCCCCCCCCCCCCTCCCCCACTCCTGAGATACGATTTCGTCCTCGAAATCACAGGTAATCAAATCAGCTATCATATCAGATATCCATCAGATACAATAAGGAATGGAGAATAGAAGCAAACTAAGAATACTCCCATCAATAAAAGAATTCTGGGAATTTCTGTCTCATGTCTAACTCAGTCTCCCAGGTAGCTTCTTCAATACCATAACGACTCCACTGAACTTTTACAAGCGGAATAGTCTTCGTTCTGAGTTGCTTTCTTCTAATGATTCTGATTCCCATCTGGAATAATAATTCAAGAAGTATAATGTTATAATACAACTCGATGTAACTTTAATAGAATCAATCTCAGAATATTGGCTATACAATATCCGTATATACCAATTCAGAGCTCATAGCAAGTCAATACCATTACCAGCTACCAAATCGGTTTACTCTAAATCAGTTCAATATTAAAATTCTTGTAACAAATATCAACAGTCGTCGTCTGATGTTGGCATATTCAGTCTGTCTATTTAGAGCTGTCGTCATTCTTTTCTGAATCAGCTTCACTTCTTCAGTCATATCCCTGATCATATCGGGTCCAATCTTAGGAACCTCAGAGATATTACCTCAAGTACAAAATGGGATGTGCCCTTCTCATCTTACAATGCCTCGAATGAAGCTATCTCGATACTCATCTGATAGCTATTGATGTACGACCACTCACATCGTGGCAATGAATTCTGCCAATTAGTGCTAAAATCAAGAACTATAGCTCTAAGCATATCCTCCAATATCCTGATAATCCACTCTGACTGTCCGTCAGTCGGTGGATGATATGCAGTATTCAAACATAATTTCATATCTAGAGCCTACCACAATTCTGGTCACAGTGCAAAGTCAACTGAAATCACGTTCTGATATAATTAACTTTCGGCACTCTGTGTAATCTGATCACTTTTCTAACAGAAATCTCAGTAATATAGTCATACCCGTACGTCTACATGTACGAAATAAAACTTACAGACTTGATCAGTCTGTCATTCTTAACTCAACCAATGCCCAATTTCAAGAGGAATGCGGTAGCTTCATCACGATATCCTTGGAAATGTAATCCCATTTCAATTCAGGAATCGATAAGCTATATAACAAATCTCCTGGTTTCTTTCTTTCTGTCTTCATATGTCGGCAATTCAGACATTTCAGTACAAACTCTGCTACATCTGATCTCATCTGTTTTTATCAAAACTGTCTGTTCAAATTATCATATATCTTTCAGTCAGCAGTAGGAATGTTGAATCGATTATTGTGCACTTCTGACAACATTAATCATTTCAAATCCGAAATATCTGGCATAACCCACCGGTTATTCACATACAATGCAGTATCACATACCTGATATTCTGATCGATACCTTGCTATAACTACCGATATAAAGTTCTTCCCATTCTGATCAATTTTCTGAACTGTTTTAACTCTCAAAATCAGCTCTGGTTCGGCTTGAACGGTATCGAATCTCAACTGTATACAATCTGTATCAAATACTGCTCCAGAAAATAATCATTCTCAAGCAATTCAAACTAACAATCATATACAGTAGCCTGATAAACTCATGCAACTACAAATTTCTGACACTGATGTTGTTCTTAGCTAACTAATCACGGCTTCACTGTGCTAGGATCAATAGATATATCATCTTCAGATATAACAAGCCCTGAATACACTCTGTCTTAATCAAGATTCACAATTCAACAGTTTCTGTATACAACTTTCCGATTCCCAGAATATTCAATAAAATACTCAGATATTTAACAAAATCAGTCATATTCTTCGAATATACCCGAATATCATAGATCAACTAATCAGAGAATCATCAAAATATTCTGAACACAGAGTTTATCAACTCACAAACATAGCTGATACATTCCAAAGAGAAACACTCAATCAGATGTAACTCTCGGCTAGTAAATCTTCTACCCGATTTTTCAAATTCTTCAATTCAATCAGTATTATTCGGTACGATGTTTTAAAATCAAACAATACCTGGTATCAAGTCAAGGCTGAAATCAATCTCCCTGGCTGGAATCAAACCCGGAGTCTCATCTGAGGAAATTATCAGTAACTCTCATATAACTGGCAAATCAGCCAATGATGGACTCAACTTCAGTAAGTCAACTGAATACATAAGGAGTCCCTCTGCTCCTTTCTGTAATGCTCGAGTCATAGATAGTACGAATATCAAAGGAATTCTAAATCTAGAATCCTTATCGTACAATATTCCTTCTTCGGTCATTTCAGGTCCGAATATTACCATCCTCCGGAATTAGTTTATGGTAAATTTGTACTTGATCAGTATATCAATATCAATAATGCAGTCGTACTCAGACAACACAAGTACAACACAAGTTAACTCAGTCTCATTCTCATCTCCCTATAGTATACGATGTTTCACAGAGTTCACTGATATCAAAACTCTCCTCAAACGGTAAAGAGATAAAATACTACAGCATACACTGACTCAACAGATAAAGCATACATCGATGCAGTTCATTCAGAAATCATACATAGGATGTAGGAGAATCTCTCAATACATACACGGAATAATCATAAAAGAACAGTTACCTGTAACAATATCATCAAGTGCATCCTGGATCTGTTCCTCGGTCACTGTCGCCCCTTTGCCTTTCTTCTGGACCTGGTTGTGTCGGAGTAGGGGTGGGTTGGAAAAAGCGAACAACAGATGATGGTCTATCAGTCTGGGTCACTGATCCAGATGACTCGGCACCCTGTGACCTCTGAGTATATCTCTGGGGACAAACTCGTGCAAAATGTCCATGCTGTCTACAAATACGACAAGTGCCAAACACTCCTCGGTACTGCTCTGTGGAATGCTTCCCTCCACAAGTGCTGCAATAAGGTCCTGTATAACTCTTGCCAGACCCACTAGAACTAGACGAACCGCTTCCTAACTTCTTAAACTGTTTCTTTCGGCCTTTCAAATAGTCTTTCTTTCCACCACTGCTACTACCAGTCTCAGGTCCGAGAGGTGGTTGCTGTGGTCTTGATGTTGGAGGCATAAACGATGCCCCTTTCTGTCTCATCAGACTGGCTTCGGCTCTCTTAGCTCTACTCAGAGCATCAGCAAAATTAAAGGGTCGGCCTATTTTGACCAATGTTAATATCTCAGGATTCAATCCTTTAACAAACTGATCAGTCACAACTTCATCATTCTTAGCCACGTTAGGAGAAAAACATAGAAAGGTAGAAAATTGAGCAATATATTCTTCAATGTTTAGCTGACCCTGTTTCAAATTTTCAAATTCTGCCATCTTATCTTCTCGGTACGAAACTGGGAAAAACCTTCGATAAAATTCACCTTTGAAGATCTTCCACGTAATCACTGTACTACGCTGTTCTAAGGCTTCCTTGGTTGAAATCCACCAACTCTTTGCGACCTCCTATAACTGATGCCCAATCAGTTTAACTATACGTTCATTCGAGTACTCAAGTAAATCAAACAATATCTCTATATCATCTATCCAGCTCTCACAATCAACAGTTGTCTCAGTACCCCTCAGAATTGGCGGTGTCAATGATTGAAACTTCTTCAACTGTATTTCCATCGGAGTTTCTGACACATCCATCTGATCAATCAACATGCTAACCCTGTTCTGGGATTCTTCAAGGAGGTATATCTGATGATGACAAGAGTTAGCAATCACATGAGACAAATCCGTCTCAGTCCTTTTCTGATCAGCTTACCTCTGATCAAGAATCGGTTCTGATTCATTCTCAAATAATACACATTACCAAATCAACTCAGATATTCAGGTAACATGTATCTTCAAAAACAGTAAACATGTATTAAAGCAGTAAATCATGCTAGCATTCAAAAGCAAGGAAAGAAGGCTCATTCTACCCCACTCACTAGCTCCTATCTCAGTCTACAGATCTATTGCTCTGATACCACATGCTGTGGGGATCCGGACGCTAATTCATGTCTTAATCATTATTAATGTCAAATATAACAATTAAGAAAAGTGGGACTCAATTTTTTTTTTCTTTTTAAGTTATAAATGCGGAAACGTAACAGTAATCTATCTGATATACATGTCAAGAGTAAAGTACAAATCATGTACTACATGTCTCTATCTCAACTAGGTTCAACGACTATACATCCAGTGCTGAATCCTATTCTGCTTCTGGGCCCGGATCTCCACGTTAACTATAATCTCTCATCCTCTTCCTGATCCTGATCCTGTCCCACCTGTTGTCAAGCACACATACAAACAAGACAACAGCCGGATAACTCCGGTGAGAATTACATTCCCAGTATAAATCATGTATGCATGCATTTCATATAAACGGATATAACAGTACGAAACAGATATTCATAACATGTATCAAAATAAGAAACATGAATCAATACCAACTCTGAATCACACTCTGTGACTCTTCGACTCACATTAATAAATGCAACTCTGAATCACACTCTGTGACTCTTAGACTCTGACTCGACTCATCCTAATCTAAGGATCCCGATCGGAATAAGAACATACACCCACCTACACTCCCGATCGGGGTGGTGGTACGTTCTTATTCACGAACTTTGGCCCTTTCCGTATCGAATCTCAGAGATAGGAGCTGCTCTACTCCCCAACATATCGATACGACCAAACGTCCGGTGTCTTGGAAAATCCGCCAAAGACTAGGCACATCCGCCCTGGCATATCCTGCCAAACCTTTGTGACAATGTGCAATGGCCCAGTGACGATTCTATCACTAACTGGTTCTCTGTCACGAGATCAATCATCTACGACTAGGCGTATCCGCCTAGGACTCAATACAAAAATCCATAGACCAAAGATATCAATCACATCGATTGCAAATATCAATGCAATAAGATGAAGTATGTGATTTTTGGAAACTCTAGTCAAATCGGACTCGAGTTGTGCAATCCCGCATCAACATTAATTTATACCTTTCGTTTCGTTCTGTCGATATGACTCTGTCGAAGTCTCGAACTCACTGCCTGTCAAATCAATCTGGCAATAACAATATCGAATACACAGTATCAATGTATAACTCAATTCAAGACCTGTTCAGATCAATATTCAAATCAAACATAATCTGATCCATATCAACGATATCATGATACAATCTCAATTAATCCTGATTTGATCAAAATCAATCTACTGATGTTTCGACGGCATAACAATACAGTCTTGGTAACCCCGTCAATCTGAACATCACAGATATAATACTACAATTCATAATCGATATCAATACGAATAATCATCTTCAATAATAACAGGTCATAATATCAAATCTGCACAAGCTCACAATACCGGAAATACCATATCAGTATATACGAATCAACAACTCATATGATCCAAATCTGAATAATATCAATATACCCGGCAATACAGTATCAATCATATATCAATTCTAACACCTCATAATCGATAACAACACCATTTTGATATCAAATCGGTCTATTCATAATCAAATCGACTGAAAATTCATAACAATTTCATACGGTATCCGTTCTTCAATCCGGTTTCAATTATACGATGTCTAACATGTCAAGAACATCATATATGAATCATATAAGATTTTGGTAATATCATAATTTCAAATCATATCGAAACGTAACAAAACTTACGTCCAGTTAAAGCTCTCGTCGATATAAACTCAGTACTGAAGTCGGATTGAAAATCAGATGGGTGGATCTTGCACAAATCACGAATCTACAAGATAAAAGGCGTAAGGATTTTCTGAAGAGAATTCTCGACTCTTTCTGATGATTCTTGAAGGATTAACACAAACCTCCCCAAGCCCTCATATTCTCGTCCCCTGGCGCTCGGGCAGTCAAAAACTACCGCTCGGGCGCCAAATGTTCTGTTCGAAGGGTAGACTTATGGTGCATTGGCGCTCGGGCGGTTGTAATGTGCCACTCGGGCACCAGATGTTCTGTCCAACATCTTGACTTATGATGGACCGACGCCCGGCTTCTCTTTTCACATCTTATTTTAGCTCCTGAAATCACAATTCTGTCAATTAATCAATGTCTAATTATGATGGTAAAATCTCGGGCATTACACAGATGAAAGCTGATATTGCTACATTTGTATCCAAATGTCTGAATTGCCAACAGGTGAAAGCCGAAAGAAAGAAACCAGGAGGCTAACTGCAGAGTTTATCTATTCCTGAATTGAAATGGGATCACATTTCCATGGATTTTGTGACGCAGTTACCACGTTCCTCCAGAGGTTGTGATGCGGTTTGTGGTTGTGATTGACAGATTGACCAAATCCACATGTTTTATTCCATACAAGATGACGTATAGATATGATCAGATGGCCGATATTTATTTCAGAGAGGTGATCAGATTGCACGGAGTGCCGAAGTCAATTGTATCAGACCGTGATCCTCGGTTTACTTCGCACTTCTGGCAGAGTTTACAGCAGGCTCTAGGTACGAAGTTACATCTGAGTACCGCATATCATCCACACACCGACAGATAGTCGGAGCGGACTATCCAAACAATGGAGGATATGCTTAGAGCTGTAGTGCTGGATTTTAGCACTAGCTGGCAGGATGCATTGCCACTTTGTGAGTTCTCGTACAACAACAACTATCATACGAGTATTGAGATGGCACCTTTTGAGGCGTTGTATGGAAAGAAGTGCAGATCCCCTCTGTATTGGGATGATATCTCTGAGATTCCTGAGATTGGACCTGATATGATCAGAGATATGACAGAAAAAGTGAAGCTGATACAGAAAAGAATGAAGATAGCTCAAGATAGACAGGCCAAATATGACAATGTTCGACGTAGACCATTTGTATTTGAGGTAGGAGACTGAGTGTTCTTGAAGATTTCACCTTTCAGAGGAGTTGTCAGATTTGGCAAGAAAGGGAAGTTGTCTCCACGTTATATTGGGCCATATGAGATTCTCGAGAAGATAGGAGATCGTGCCTATCGACTAGCCCTACCACCTTCTTTATCAGGGATACATGATGTCTTTCATGTATCGTTATTGCGGAAATATCTGTCTGATGCTTCACATGTTATTCAGCCAGGCGAGGCAGAACTGGACGAGACATTGAGCTATTTTGAAAAGCCAATTCAAATTCTCGATCGCAAGGAAAAACAGCTCAGAACGAAGACTATTCCGCTTGTGAAGATTTAGTGGAGTCGTCATGGCATTGAAGAAGCTACCTGGGAGACTGAGTCAGATATGAGACAGAGGTTCCCCGAGTTATTTCACTGATGTGAGTTTTCTATTCAGGTTCTGTTATACATTTCTTTCTGATATGATTTGATTGCCTGTGATTTCGGGGACGAAATCGTATCTTAGGGGGGGAGAAATGTAATGCCCGAGATTTTGATTCTGTTGATCTAAGATTATTGATTTTGGAACTGATATGATTATAGACGTATCATTCCGAGACCGGATTGGGCCAAGCATATGAATTACACAACTTTTGGACAGAACTATTGGCGCCCGAGCGGTAGTTTTTGACCGGCCGAGCGCCATTGTTCAACAAGTATATGTTTCGGGCAGAAGATGCGGCGTTCGATCGGTAGTTTTAGATCGCCCGAGCGCCATTAGATAATATGAGGGGGGCCGAACATTTTGCGCACGGGCGGAAGTTCATGACCGCCCGAGCGCCATTGTATAATACACGAAGGCCGAACATTCCACGCCCGAGTGAAAATTCATGACCGCCCGAGCGCCAACTAGAATTGAAGAAAATGATGACACGTATTCTTACATGCAAGGTTATATTTATATATATATATATATATATATACCTTCTTTCCTTAAGAAACGAGAAAGGAAAATTCAGAAGAAAAGCCCCCGAGAAATCCTCCGGCTTCTTCGTAGCTTTGAATTGTGATTGTGCGAGATCCGTCCGTCTGATTTTCAATCCGACTTCAGTACTGAGTTTCTATCGACGAGAGCTAAAACGGGACGTAAGTTTCATTGATTTCTGTTATGTTCTGAAGTTATGATGTTGAAAGAATCGGATATGATTCATATTTGTTGTTCTTACGATATCATACATCATATAATTGAAACCGGATTGAAGAACGGATACCGTATGCAATTGTTATGATTTTCTGAGTAGATTTGATTGAGATGTGATATCAGATTTGTACCGTTATCGATTATGAGTTGTGGTAACTGATATCTGTTGATATTGTATTGACGGGGATATTCAGATTGTTCCGTTATGCCGTTGATTTTGAGCTAGATTCAGATTGATCAGATTTGGTATTGATTTGAGCAGTATACTGATATTGTACTTCTTGGTATTGTCATTGCCAGATTGAGTATTGGCAGACTTCGAATTCCAGACTTGAACGTTGTCAGCACTGCTATTAAATAAAGGTATAAGTCAATGTCGAACCGGGAGAATGACTCGAGTGTGAAATACTTGAGTTTCCCTAAACCACATACTTATTGTTATTGTGTGCATTGATTGGATTGATTTGCTTGTTCTATTGATTTATAGAAAGCATGTATTAGACTACTTGTCTTGTGACAGATGGGCCTGATGGTGATGGAATCGTCACAGACCCATTGCACATTGTCACCGAATAGTGATTGGCGGAGGTTGCCAAAGTCTGTGACGGATAGGTCAAGACACCGGATGTTTGGTTTATATCGATGTTTGATTAGAGATGGAATTTACTTCTTTTACTGAAATTCGATATAGGAATGCCAACGTCTGGAAACCGGGATCCCTAGACTAGGAATGAGTCTAATCTGAGATATGGAGTCATGAGTTGATTTACAGATTTATATTGAATTATGCTTTCAGAATTTGATTCATATTATTGATATCTGTCTCATGCTTGATATTGATTATATGATTGCATGTATCGTTGATTTATACTGGGATATATTTCTCACCGGAGTTATCAGGGTCGAGGAGATTAAGAAAGATCGTGATTAGAGTGGAGACTACGGACTTGGATCATAGATAGGGTTTGAACACTTGATATATAGTTGTTGAACCTTAGTTTAAATGACTATATATGGTAAAAGACTTGTACTTTGGTTTCGATGTATATATTCGAATGAATTCCATTACGTTCTGCATTTGATATTTGTATAAAAAAAATTTAGACCCTATTTATTATAATTGATTTAATTATTCCCACAGACGATTAAGAATTGAATTAGTGTCCGGGTCCCCACAATGATAGATGGGTAGTTCTTGATATATCAGATTTGCGCCAAGGCCTGTTGCGGCGTGCATATTGTAGTCGATATTCTATCCACCCTGGTGGCAAGAAGATGTATAAGGATCAACACTCTCTGTTTCGGTGGAAGGAAATGAAACGTGATGTGATTGATTTTGTACGTCGATGTCTCAATTGTCAAAAAATCAAAGCTGAGAGGAGAAGCCCAGGAGGTGAATTGAGGATTTTAGAGGTACCGACTTTGAAATGGGAGCACATATCGATGGATTTTGTGACTCATTTCCCAAGAAGTACCGGAACGATTGATGCTATTTGGGTGATCGTTGATCGCTTGACGAAAGTTGCACATTTTATACCCTATAGCATGAGTAGTACGTACTTGACGAGGGCACAGTTGTATATAAGAGAGATTGTACGATTGCATGGGATTCCAGTGTCTATTATTTCTGCTAGAGATCCTCGGTTTACATCTCATTTTTGAGAAGGATTGCAGACTGCGATGGGAACAAAGTTGAGATTGAGTACGGCTTATCATCCCCAGACAGATGGTCAGACTGAGGGTACTATTCAGACGCTGGAGGATATTTTGCGTGCTTATGTTATGGATTTTAAATCTGTTTGGCAGTCATCTATTCCATTCGTATAGTTTGCGTATAACAATAGTTATTAGAGTAGTATTCAGATGCTCCATTTGAGGCATTGTATGGGAGATGTTGTAGATCTCTGTTATACAGAGATGATGTTGATCGAGCTGCAGTTACCGGTCTTGATATGATTCATGAGATGGAACAGAAAGTAAAGTTGATACAATAACGATTGAAAGCAGCTCAAGATAGATAGGCCGCCTAAGCCAATAAAAGACGAAGACGCTTAGAGTTTCAGCAAGGTGATCGAGTATTTTTGAAAGTTTCTCCTCTTCGTGGCTCAGTGCGATTTGGTATGAAAGGAAAGTTGGCACCGAGGTATGTTGGTCCATATGAGATATTGCAGCGGATAGGAACTTTGGCTTATCGATTGGCTCTACCTCCATCTTTATCTCGTATTCATTATGTGTTCCATGTGTCGATGTTGCGAAAGTATGAGCCAGACCCTTCACATGTGTTGGATATTTCTGAGGTTCACTTAGATCCTGATGTGTTTTATGTTGAGAGACCAGTTTGTATTTTGGATAGATCTGAACGGAAGCTTCGTAGTAAGCTTATACCGATGGTGAAGGTTCAGTGGGAGCATAGAGGTGTCGAAGAGGCCATTTTGGAGACAGAGTGGCATATGAGGGATCTCAACCCCTACTTATTCTTATGGTATGACGTATCTTTATTTATGCATGTTATTACTGTTGTTGATTAATTTCGGGGTCGAAATTCATTTAAGGGGTAGAAATGTAATGTCTGAAGTAAAAATTACAATTTGTTGATTTAGTAATTGGATATTACTATATAATTAACGATTTTTAAATAATTAAATATGACATATGTTGGTCATATGAAGTCCAAATGATTTGAAATTTGGATATAACGTAGAAACTCAAAGATATAGAAGTTTCATATTTTCAGTTTTTAAAAATTTGATCGTTTAACTGGTCCAAACGGATATATTGGCGTTGGAAATGTTATATATTATATATTATATTATTTTATTAATATAATATAATATAATATTAAAAAAAAGAAGAAAAAGATAACTTCGAAAATATTGATCGAGAAATTCATTATTTCGACAGCAAGTTTTGACAGTAGGATTAGACAAGAGAAAAATAAGATTTTTAAATTTTCTTTTCGATCGTGCGACTTATCGGTTTATCCAATTGACGAATCGACTTCAGTTTTGGGATCGTTGACACGAGTTATTTGATTTGAGGTATAAATTTTTTAGTTTTAGTGATGTTTGAAATTCGTCGATTTCTGGAATAAATCTGATAAATTGTTAAATCATACAAAAATTGAAGAATGTTGAATAGTGTATGATTTTAACGAAGTAGAGAAGATTATAGTTGTATTAGTTTGAATTATTCCCAATTAATTATAATTAGTGATTTTTAATGATTGGATTGAGTTGAGAAGTTGTTTGTCAGTTGTTATTAATTCTGATTATATATTTGGAGTCTACGAAGTATAGGCTACACCTTGATATAAAATTTTCGTAATTTGACGGATGTTGTAAAATAGCCTATTATTTGAAGTTAATTTGAAACGTCTGTCCTTTTTATTGCTTAAAAAGTACTAGAAATTTTTTTTATATAAACACTCGATTTTCGATCATGACATATAACTCATGAAAATACTTTTATAAAATATTTTGCCCTTTTTTTAAAATAAAACATCAGCCAACTAGCATTTAAAAATCAAGTGAAATAGTCACAACATAAAATCGTCTACTGTTTTACCAAACCTCAAGAAAGCAATAATTTGAAAAGAATAGCCCATACTAAACCTCTCAAAAACCTCTCAAAAGCATAAATAAATAATCTTAAAAATCTCTAACATAAATCATAAGTCATAAATCATAATGCGGAAAAGTAGAAGCGCTGGTCCTCGGGTTGTGTACGCCTTCAGTCCAGTCAAATCACCCGTCAAGTCCTCCCTCAAACTCACCTGCATCTATCACACCTAGTGAGTCTAAAAACTCAACACACCATCATCTTTATTGCAAGTAATACGTAATACAGTCAACATATAACAGTGAAAAATATTTGTACTTAAAATATCGTTTTCATGAAGATTCATAAACTTAAACATAAACATTTTCATAAATACTTTCATGATGCATTTCATAAACCTTAACATTTTTCCTTTTTCCTCAACATGACATGACATAAAACACTTTTCATGATCATAAACATTTTTCCTTTTCCTTTTCTTTTTCCTTTGTTGAATTTCGATCGTTAATTGTGACTTTCCTGATCATGACATAAAGGTCGATGGATCCATCTACATATGACCACAGTACTGGGCGGCGGGGGACACCAGCAACAGTCTCACCGGTCAACTGGGCCCTGGCCTATCATTATTCGAATAGAAATACGATCGTCGGGGCTCCCTCTGGGGTCTTTTTCCATAAATGGGCCTCCTCTGGGCCTTTTCCACTCACGATATTCCCATTCTTCTGTTACCACAAAACCGTTACCACATAACCGTTACTACATATTCGCAATGATGGAAACACGATCGTCGGGCTCCTACTGGGACCATAACCCTCACGATGTCGCCAACATTAACGAATTAGTCACAATCACTTCACTTCCTTCAACATTTACATTCTCATCACATTATAAAAATCATGCATAACAAAACATTTTGTTTTTGAAACCAAGCATGCAACATGTCTTTTAAATGTCTTCCTTAAATCATATAATCCCTTAAACATTTAAAAATCATAATTTAATCATGAACATTTCATAAACATTTAAAAATAATCATAATATCATAAAAACAGCATTTAGGGCACTGCCATGACCTTTACTAATTTCTAGGTGTAAAAAGACTGTTTTACCCCTAGACTCGACATTTTACGATTTCGACTTTTTCTTGATCTCATGACTCTAACATGTCCCAAATAATTATTTAAGCCTACATGAATTTTTTCGTAATTTTATTTGGCATAAAACTTAGACTTTTTCAATTATCTTTTTCAAATTCTTCTTTACTTAAAACACCCTATTTGACACCTAAACTTCGACCCCGAGCCAACTTCCGATTTTCAAGAGTTTCCCCCAAATCATGTTGGTCAAAAACTTGCCCAACATCCTAAATTAACCTACTGGACTCTAACTTCATCAAGCATCCCAATCTAAAGCCAAAAACGAAGCCCCTCACAACCCACCTAATCTGGCCGAGACCCCTAGTGGTGTAGGATTCTTTGGTTTGCTTCCCAACCCTTGAACCAACGAGCCCAGCCCTTGTACCAAGAGTCCTAGCTTGGCTAGGACTCTTCCCCAGCCCTTACCGTGAGTCCTAGCTTGGCTAGGACTCTCTCCCTAACCCGTGCACGACGAGCCCTGGCAAGCCAAGACCAAGCCTCCCCCTAGAACAAGCAACCCGATCGCCCCAATTGCAAGTTTCTGGTTTTGGTTTGCTTGTTTGTTCTCCTTTGGTTTAGTCGATTTAAGTGTGGTGTGTGGGACTCTAAAACATGCACAAACTTTACATGGTCACAACCTAATGTCATGGCATCCCCTACATACATACAAGGCATGAATTTTGTGCATAGAATCAAAAGTTCAAGGCATGCTCATGAGAAATTCCAAAAATTCTGAAAATTATATCATGTTTTTTTCATGCGTAAAATAATTTCAACCATAATATGATATGATAGATGGGAAAAGGAGACGTATGGCGTGCCTTTGCGTAATATACGCACGAAAATTCGTTTCCGATGAAGAACGGAGCGAGGAGACGAAGGCTATGAAGTTTCCCTTGAAGTTTTCTCAATTTTTCTTGCTTCCTTCGTGTGGTGTGTGTGTTATGGGGTTGTGAGTGGTTGGGAGAGAATTTCAGAATTATAAAAGTGAGTGGCCGAGAGTTTGTTTTGCAAAGTGAAGGGTTTTTGGTGATTTAAAACTTTAAATACTAATTAATTCACTAATTAGGACTTAGGCCTATTAAGCTAACCAATTAGGCCCATTAGTCTTAATTAGGATATAATTAAAATTTTTAAATAGTTTTGCTAAAAATAAGTTTGTGAATTTAATAGCCGGGTTACCAAAAAGTTCGAGTTTTAGTTAAAAAACCGACACCGATAAAATTTACGTCCCGACGTATAAAATCACCTCAAAACCCCTTATTTTAAAAAATATGAAAAATCATCAACCATATTTTAAATAAATAAAAATAATTATTTCATAAAAACATTTTCTAATTTTTCAGCCATCGGTCTCCGTTCCTCGATCGCAACTCGAATAATCTTTAAAAATACATTTTAATGCAACAATGTAGAAAAATATATTTTAAACACGCAAATATGCACCACATAATTAATTAATGCAATTAAAACATTTTAATCAAAATACAAAAAATTTAATAATTTATATGCATGTGGTTCGCGTGACCCTTTAAATTTTCGGGGCGCTACAATCTTCCCCCCTTAAATTGAATTTCGTCCTCGAAATTTGATTATCATTAATAACCAAAAGTTTATACTTAGCTCTAGTATCCCAAAAATCCACCCTTCCGCTGCGCTACTCTGATCAAACTTAAGTTCTAGAATGTCCTTACGTCTCTTTGATCCCCATTAATTTCGTCTTCTAAATCCTTATTTGCAATTTGCAACTTAAGAAAACCCATAATAACTTAGTGTTATACTATTATAACCCCAAATTTCAACTTTTCTTAAAATTCCCAATATTCGAAATGGATGACCACACTTATCGTATGTTACTTTCCCTATATTATACCAAAAAATGTTCGTCGACTTATCATATTTAAATTAAAAAATCCCAAACGCATCTGCTAACGCTTAGATTTTTCAAGCCTAATATCGATTCATCCTTAAAAACCCCTGATTAAAATTCTTTATAACACTATATCCAAGATATCCCAAGATTCAAAATATTCTTACAAGCCAAATCATCGAAAATTCCTACCAATTAAACCATCAAATTATCGCTTATTGCTAAACTAGTCCCCAAATTCCTTAATAATTGCAAAATAGATTCTTAATTTTCCCAAAAATATCACATTGGTCCCAAAATTTCAAAAATCCTACCATTATACCATAAGTTTTTGGCATTCTTAGTTTCCTTCGACGGGTTTCCCACAACATAAATTTCGAAATTTTAAACTTATTTACCTAAAAAATCATTTCCTATAACCAATCTTACCTTTCATGAGACTTAAAATCCCAATTTATACATTTTCTTACTTCTCAAGATAATCGAAGTCCTTGAATAATTATTACTTATGTCTAATTCCCAAAAATTAATTCGACTACTAACCATGAATCATAAATATTTTCTTAGAAAATCTACGTGTCCCAAAACATTCATAATATTCATGATTAACTTATAACCCAAAAAGTAAAATGTCAATACTAAAACCCAAAAATCAACATCGTCCAATTCCACCACAAAGCCAACATACCTTGAAATCAAATAATTTCTTATTTCATATCGTATAATGTTTAAAAATCATGAAGCATCTAATCTTTTAGCATAACAAAGTCATGCAACTATGCAGGGTAAAAATCGTTTGCCATGCAACCTTAAACATAACGTCAATCAACTTCAAAATGTGTATGCACATGTAGCTTAAACATTTAGATCATGTAAACATGTAGGTATCATCACATAAATCATATAAAGCATGTAAAACTTACAACTTGAGGCTTGACGACTGATCTTCCCGGCACTGATGGTGGCACAACCCTTTACAGAACCATTGCTCTGATACCAACTGAAACTTCTGCCCTTTTTATTGCTTAAAAAGTACTAGAAATTTTTTTTTTTTATAAACACTCAATTTTCGACCATGACATATAACTCATGAAAATAATTTTATAAAATATTTTGCCTTTTTTTTAAAATAAAACATCAGCCAACTAGCATTTAAAAATCAATTGAAATAGTCACAACATAAAATCGTCTACTGTTTTACCAAACCTAAAGAAAGCAATAATTTGAAAAGAATAGCCCATACTAAACCTCTCAAAAACCTCTCAAAAGCATAAATAAATAATCTTAAAAATCTCTAACATAAATCATGAGTCATAAATCATAATGCGAAAAAAGTAGAAGTGTGGCGCCCCAAACCTCGCCACGTAATCATACAACATGTGACGTCATATGCATAAAAATTTTCTTTTCGACGACGTAATAATATAATGCATATACGACAAAATAGTGCAATCACTACACTATCTACGTCAGTGCAGCAGAAACAGTATAATAAATACATACACACATAACTCAAATAAGACAATAAGCTATACTGTTTCTATCTACTATCAACTACAGGACTGTTTGACTAGACACACGTAGTCCTTCACCACTATCCTGTCTCATGACATAGTCCTGTAACCTGTCCAACAGAAACAGCCCCCAAAGGGTGAGCATATACAACAATCATCATCGCAATACATAACAGTTATATTAACAACATAATATATAACTTAAATGATAACAGAAATACCCCTTTGCCGTTTCTGGACAATCAGCCATCAACAACCTCAACAACATCACACTGCAACAATAACATCGACGATACGTCGCACCCCAACTCCGGCGACAGCAATATCGTCGAACGAACAACAACATCGACGATACGTCGCACCCCAACTCCGGCGACAGCAATATCGTCGAACGAACAACAACATCGACGATACGTCGTACCCCAACACCGGCGACAGCAATATCGTCGAACGAATAACATCAACGATACGTCTCACCCCAACACCGGCGACAGCAATATCGTCGAACGAACAACATCAACGTAACAACATCAACGAGACGTCTCCCAACAACGATAGTCAACAATATCAAAAATAATAAACAACAACAAATATAATATCAAATCACCCATATCCAGTGATTTATTATCGTTCAACGCAGTAGTATTCATCAATACTAAACAATAACAACATATGCTCGTACGTCAACACGTACCTGATAATCGAGTATATATACAATATGGCTATTTCTTTGATCCTGAGGCTTGTGATGTATCTAAATAATTCAACAATAATTATCAGATCATTGTCACCGTATCAACACAGTTATAACAGCCTCAATATATAACATCAAATAGCCCAACAACAATTAATTCAACAAAATATAAAACTCGATTATAAATTCGTATTGTTCAACAATTTAATATTCTGGTGTATTTAATTCACAATACTACCATCAAATACACCTTAATTAATTAACTTCAAATAATAGGCTATTTTACAACATCCGTCAAATTACGAAAACTTTATATCAACGTGTAGCCTATACTTCGTAGACTCCGAATATATAATCAGAATTAATAACAACTGACAAACAACTCTCCAATCTCAACCCAACGATTAAAAATCCCTAATTATAATAATTTAGAAATAATTCAAAACAACAACACAATAATCTTCTCTACTTCAATAAGATCATACACTATTCAACAATCTTCAATTTCAGTATAATTTAACAATTTATCGGATTTATTCCAGAAATCGACGAATTTCAAACATCACCAAAATTACAAAATTTATACCTCCAATCGAACATCACCAGAACTGAAATCGGTTCGTCGATTGAATAAACCGATAAATCGCACGATCGAAAAGAAAATTCAAAATCCTATTTTTTCTTTCTTCTCTCTCACTTCTGGTATGCAAACTTTCGAATGAAGATTCATATTTATCTTTTTTTTTTAATTTTTAATATTATATTATATTATATTAATAAATTATATTATATTAATAAAATAAAATAATATAATATAATATTTAACATTTTAATATCGGTACATCCATTTGGATCAGTCAAACGATCAAGTTTTCCAAACCTCAAAACATGAAACTTCTATATCTTTGAGTTTTCTACGTTATATCCAAATTTCAAATCATTTGGACTTCATATGACCAACATATGTCATATTTCCCTCTTTAAAATTAATTAATTATTTAGTAGTCTCACATTACTAAATCAACAACTTGTAATATTTACTTCAGGCATTATATTTCTACCCCCCTTAAATGAATTTCGACCCCGAAATTAATCAACAACAGTAATAACATGCATAAATAAAGATACGTCATACCATCAGAATAAATAAGCGTAGAGCTCCCTCATATGCCGCTCTGTCTCCCAAGTGGCCTCTTCGACACCTCTATGCTCCCACTGAACCTTCACATCGGTATAAGCTTACTACGAAGCTTTCTTTCAGATCGATCCAAAATACAAACTGGTCTCTCAACATAAGACACATCAGGATCTAACTGAACCTCAGAAATATCCAACACATGTGAGGGGTCTGGCTCATACTTCCGCAACATCGACGCATGAAAGACATCATGAATACCATATAAAGATGGAGGTAGAGCCAATCGGTAAGCCAAAGTGCCTATCCGCTGCATTATCTCATACGGGCCAACATATCTCGGTGCTAACTTTCCTTTCATACCAAATCGCACTGTGCCACGAAAAGGAGAAACTTTCAAAAATACTCGATTGCCCTGCTGAAACTCTAAGGGTCTTCGTCTTTTATTTGCATAGGCGGCCTGTCTATCTTGAGCTACTTTCAATCGCTGCTGTATCAACTTTACTTTCTGTTCCATCTCAAGAATCATATCAGGACCTGTGACTGCAGCTCGATCAACATCATCCCAGTATAATGGAGATCTACAATGTCTCCCATACAATGCCTCAAATGGAGCCATCTGAATACTACTCTAATAACTATTGTTATACGCAAACTCTACCAATGGAATAGATGACTGCCAACCAGATTTAAAATCCATAACATAAGCACGCAACATATCCTCCAGCGTCTGAATAGTACGCTCAGTCTGACCATCTGTCTGAGGATGATAAGCTGTACTCAATCTCAACTCTGTCCCCATCGTAGTCTGCAATCCTTCCCAAAAATGAGAAGTAAATCGAGGATCTCTATCAGATATAATAGACACTGAAATCCCATGCAACCATACAATCTCTCGTATATACAACTGTGCCATCGTCAAATACGTACTACTCATGCTACATGGTATAAAATGTGCAACTTTCATCAATATATCAACAATCACCCAAATAGCATCAATAGTTCCAGTGCTTTTTGGCAAATGAGTCACAAAATCCATCGATATGTGCTCCCATTTACAAGTCGGTACTTCTAAACTCCTCAATTCACCTCCCGGCCTTTTCCTCTCAGTTTTTATATGTTGACAATTGAGACATCGACGTACAAAATCAATCACATCACGTTTCATTCCCTTCCACCAAAACTGAGAACGTAGATCCTTATACATTTTCTTGCCACCAGGGTGGATAGAATATCGACTACAATGTGCACGCCGCAATAGGCCCTGGCGCAACTCAGATATATATCAGGAACTACCCATCTATCATTCATCCTCAAACTGCCATCATCAGCCACTCTAAAACGAGTATCTTGTTTCTGAGAAACTAACTCCCTCCATCGCTAACTCTCTCGTCTGTCATCTATGCATCACGAATACAACCATATATATCAGGTTCAGCTAATAAGGTAGATACCTGGATAGGAGTCGTCGAGATATCAAAATCATATCCCAAGAAACAACAAGACATCATCATAGCTGAGAAACGACTCACATCCTCTGCAGTAGAACTCACTTTACGGCTCAATGCATCAGCTGTAAGATTGGCTCGACCAGGATGATATTCAATCTCACAATCATAATCCTTCAGCAAATCTAACCATCGTCTCTGTCTAGGTAAACAAAAATCTCAAGCTCTTATGATCAGTATAAATCGTAAACGTGGTACCATATAAATAGTGTCGCCATATCTTCAAGGCAAAGATAATGGCTGCCAATTCCATGTCATGCACAGGGTACCTTGTTTCGTGTGGTTTCAGCTGTCTCGAGGCATATGCCACAACATTTCGATCCTGCATCAAAACACATCCCAAACCATGTAATGATTCATCAGTATAAACAACAAACCTCTCATTTTCTGTAGGAATAGATAACACCGGTGCAGTCGTCAGTCGGTGCTTCAACTCCTGAAAACTCCTCTCATATGCTTCAGACCACTGAAATCGCACACCTTTCTGAGTCAACTGTGTCAAAGGCCTAGCAATCTTTGAAAATCCCTCGATAAATCGACGATAGTAACCTGCTGAACCCAAGAAACTACGAATCTCAGGTACAGATGTAGGTGCAGACCACTGTAACACGGCTTCGACCTTCGTTGGATCAAAAGAAATCCCATCTCTCGATATAACATAACCCAAGAAGACCACTCGATCCAACCAAAACTCACACTTACTGAGTTTGGCATACAACTGTCTATCTCGCAACACCTGTAACACTGAACGCAAGTGCCCTGCATGCTCAGCCTCACTCCTGGAATATATCAATATATCGTCAATAAACACAATAACAAATCGATCGAGATAAGGCTGAAATACCCTATTCATCAAATTCATGAACACAGCTGGAGCATTCGTCAACCCAAACGGCATAACTAAAAACTCTAAATGCCCATATCTGGTCCTGAATGCTGTCTTCTGAATATCCTCCTCTCTAACTCGTATCTGATGATATCCTGACCTCAAATCAATCTTCGAATATACTGAGGTTCCCTGTAACTGATCAAACAAATCATCAATACGAGGGAGGGGATATTTATTCTTAATTGTTACCTTATTCAGCTGTCGATAGTCAATACAAAGCCGCATTGTTCCGTCTTTCTTTCTTACAAATAAGACTGGTGCACCCCAAGGCGATACACTAGGGCGAATGTATCCCTTGTCCAACAAGTCCTGCAACTGGGCTTTCAACTCCCTCAACTCTGCTGGTGCCATTCTGTAAGGAGTACGAGAAATAGGGGAAGTATCTGGCATCAACTCGATCCCAAACTCCACCTCACGGGCTGGTGGGAAGCCTGGAATCTCATCAGGAAATACATCGGCAAACTCAGCAACTATAGGTATCTCCTCTATTCCCACCTCCTTCTTCTTTTCTACCACATCTACAGCATAAATAAGATAACCCTCATGCACATGCTCCAATAACCGAGACATCCGGATGGCAGATACCAACGGAACACGGGGACGAGAACCCTTCCCATAAAATGTCCAACGCTCTTTCTCATCTGTATAAAAATATACCACCCGCTGATAACAATCAACTGTCGCACAATATCTCCTCAGCACATTAATACCCACAATACAATCAAAATAAGTCATCTCTAGAATAATCATATCAGATCTCAGCTCATAGCCCTCATAAGAAATAATATCATCTGATATCATAGATACAACTGATATATCAACTCCCGAAGGTGTCGAAACAGAAAGAGGCATAGACAATGGAGACGAGCACATATGATGCTCAACCACAAACCTCTTCGATATAAAAGTATGCGAGGCACCAGTATCAACAAGAATATAAGCAGGATAAGAACATAAATAACACTTACCCGCTATCATCTCTTCTCGTGCCTCCTCTGCCTGCTCTCGTGTCAAAGCATACACCTGTGCCTGAGGCGGACCAGCTCCCTGCATACGTGGCTGTCCTCCAGAAGGTCGTGGTGTAAACTGCTGAGGCTGTCGTCCTCCTCTCTCTGAGGATCTACCTCTAGCACTCCTAGGCTCTCGCTGTCCCTCACGACTAGGGCACTGTCTCGCCAGATGACCAACACCGCCACACTCAAAACAAGTGATCTCGGTCTGTGTACACTCTCTGATCCGATGAGGTCCCCCACAACGATAACATCTCACTACTCTGGACTCTCCTCTCTGCCCCTGAACAGACTGAGAACTGCCCCCACGACTCTCAACACGTCGTGAATCAAATCGACGCTTCCCAGATGATGCCGAAGAAGAAGATGAACCCTTCTGATATTTAAAAGACTGTCCCTAAGGTCGCAATGACTCCCTAGTCAGCTCTGATAATCGTCCCTGAGCCCCATACTCTTTCATAACTAACTCAACCATCTCAGCCCTCGTCACTGCATCCTCAAATGATACCGGGTTGTTTGATTGCACACGATCAAATAACTCTAACTTCAACCCTTTCAAGAAATGCCTCATCTTAGCATGAACATTCGTAGCAATATGTGGCACATATTTCAGCAATGCAGAATATCGAGTCTCATACTCAACAACAGACATACTACCCTGTCTCAAATCCTCAAATTCTTTCTCTTTCTTTTGTCTGGCTGCTATAGAAAAATATTTATCAAGAAAACGAGACCGAAACACATCCCAATCAACAGTACGACCCTGAGCTCTCAATCCGGCCTCAGTCGTCTGCCACCACAATAATACATTCCACGAAGGCTGAAATGCAGCCAATCGTAACCAAGCAGACCTAGCACACGGAGCGGTCACAAATATCTGCTCTATCCTCTCAATCCACTCCTCGGCTCGCTCACCAGTCTCAGAACTATCAAATCTCGGCGGAAGATAACTGCTGAACTGTGCCAAAGTCAACTCACCAGGCAATAAAGGCTGATCTACAGGTGCCTTTCCCATAGGAGGAGGTGGCAATGGATTCATCTGTCCAAACCCACTGTCAACCTCATCTGTTTCCTCGTGTGGATGTACCTGTTCTTTAGCTGCCATAACTGGAAATCAAATTGTTAATCATAACTTTTAACAATTACAATCCAGTAATCATCATCACATCTTTCGCACGAAAGTACACGCAACTAAAGAACAATCAATCATATTGAGAAATCATCAATAACAAGTCAAATGCACAGACACACGCAGATAATATCGTCATCCAACTCCCTCATCACAAACCCAACTCTTAACCATCCCAGACATCTAACATATGCTCTGATACCACCAAATGTGGCGCCCCAAACCTCGCCACGTAATCATACAACATGTGACATCATATGCATAAAAATTTTCTTTTCGACGACGTAATAATATAATGCATATACGACAAAATAGTGCAATCGCTACACAATCTACATCAGTGCAGCAGAAACAGTATAATAAATACATACACACAATAACTCAAATAAGACAATAAGCTATACTGTTTCTATCTACTATCAACTACAGGACTGTTTGACTAGACACACGTAGTCCTTCACCACTATCCTGTCTCATGGCATAGTCCTGTAACCTGTCCAACAGAAACATTCCCAAAGGGTGAGCATATACAACAATCATCATCGCAATACATAACAGTTATATTAACAACATAATATATAACTGAAATGATAACAGAAATACCCCCTTTGCCGTTTCTGGACAATCAGCCATCAACAACCTCAACAACATCACACTGCAACAATAACATCGACGATATGTCGCACCCCAACTCCGGCGACAGCAATATCGTCGAACGAACAACATCAACGTAACAACATCAACGAGACGTCTCCCAACAACGATAGTCAACAATATCAACAATAATAAACAACAACAAATATAATATCAAATCACCCATATCCAGTGATTTACCATCGTTCAACGTAGTAGAATTTATCAATACTAAACAATAACAACATATGCTCGTACGTCAACACGTACCTGATAATCGAGTATATATACAATATGGCTATTTCTTTGATCCTGAGGCTTGTGATGTATCTAAATAATTCAACAATAATTATCAGATCATTGTCACCGTATCAACACAGTTATAACAGCCTCAATATATAACATCAAATAGCCCAACAACAATTAATTCAACAAAATATAAAACTCGATTAAAAATTCGTATTGTTCAACAATTTAATATTCTGGTGTATTTAATTCACAATACTACCATCAAATACACCATAATTAATTAACTTCAAATAATAGGCTATTTTACAACATCAGTCAAATTACGAAAACTTTATATCAACGTGTAGCCTATACTTCGTAGACTCCGAATATATAATCAGAATTAATAACAACTGACAAACAACTCTCCAATCTCAACCCAACGATTAAAATCCCTAATTATAATAATTTAGGAATAATTCAAAACAACAACACAATAATCTTCTCTACTTCATTAAGATCATAAACTATTCAACAATCTTCAATTTCAGTATGATTTAGCAATTTATCGGATTTATTGCAGAAATCGACGAATTTCAAACATCACCAAAATTACAAAATTTATACCTCCAATCGAAGACCTCGTGTCACCGATTTCAGAACTGAAATCGGTTCGTCGATTGAATAAACCGATAAATCGCACGATCGAAAAGAAAATTCAAAATCCTATTTTTCCTTTCTTCTCTCTCGCTTCCGTTATGCAAACTTTCGAATAAAGATTCATATTTATCTTTTTTTTTTAAATTTTTAATATTATATTATATTATATTAATAAAATAAAATAATATAATATAATATATAATATTTAACATTTTAATATCGGTACATCCATTTGGATCAGTCAAACGATCAAGTTTTCCAAAACTCAAAACACGAAACTTCTATATCTTTGAGTTTTCTACGTTATATCCAAATTTCAAATCATTTGGACTTCATATGACCAACATATGTCATATTTCCCTCTTTAAAATTAATTAATTATTTAGTAGTCTCACATTACTAAATCAACAACTTGTAATATTTACTTCAGGCATTACAAGAAGCGCTGGTCCATGGGTTGTGTACGCCTTTAGTCTAGTCAAATCACCCGTCAAGTCCTCCCTCAAACTCACCTGCATCCATCACACCTAGTGAGTCTAAAGACTCAACACACCATCATCTTTATAGCAAGTAATACGTAATACAGTCAACATATAACAGTGAAAAATATTTTTACTTAAATATCGTTTTCATGAAGATGCATAAACTTAAACATAAACATTTTCATAAATATTTTCATGATGCATTTCATAAACCTTAACATTTTTCCTTTTTCCTCAACATGACATGACATAAAACACTTTTCATGATCATAAACATTTTTCCTTTTCCTTTTCTTTTTCATTTGTTGAATTCCGATCGTTAATTGTGACTTTCCTGATCATGACATGAAGGTCGATGGATCCATCTACATATAACTACAGTACTGGGCGGCGGGGGACACCAGCAACAGTCTCACCGGTCAACTTGGCCCTGGCCTATCATTATTCGAATAGAAATACGATCGTCGGGGCTCCCTCTAAGGCCTTTTCCCCTCACGATATTCCCATTCTTCCGTTATCACAAAACCGTTACCACATAACCGTTACCACATATTCGCAATGATGGAAACACGATCGTCGGGCTTCCACTGAGACCATAACCCTCACGATGTCGCCAACATTAACGAATTAGTCACAATCACTTCACTTCCTTCAACATTTACATTCTCATCACTTTGTAAAAAATCATGCATAACATAATATTTTGTTTTTGAAATCAAGAATGCAACATGTCTTTTAAATGTCTTCCTTAAATCATAGAATCTCTTAAAAATTTAAAAATCATAATTTAATCATGAAAATTTCATAAACATTTAAAAATAATTATAATATCATAAAAACAGCATTTAGGGCACTGCCATGACCTTTACTAATTTCTAGGTGTAAAAAGACCGTTTTACCCCTAGACTCGACATTTTACGATTTCGACTTTTTCTTGATCTCATGACTCTAACATGTCCCAAATAATTATTTAAGCATACATGAATTTTTTCGTAATTTTATTTGGCTTAAAACATAGACTTTTTCAATTATCTTTATTTAATTGTTTTAACGGTGTTTTAATCCCGAAAAATCCCAAACTTTAATATAAAATTCCTAAATTCTAAATTTTGTCTTTTTATATTATTTTAGCCCTTATGGACCACGACTTGACCCCCGTGAGCTGTTTTCCAATTTTTCTTTACTTAAAACACCCTATTTGACATCTAAACTTCGACCCCGAGCCAACTTACGATTTTCACGAGTTACCCCCAAATCATGTTGGTCCAAAACTTTCCCAACATCCTAAATTAACCTACTGGACTCTAAATTCATCAAGCATCCCAACCTAAAGCCAAAACCGAAGCCCCTCACAACCCACCTAATCTGGCCGAGACCCCTAGTAGTGTAGGATTCTTTGGTTTGCTTCCCAACCCTTGAACCAACGAGCCCAGCCCTTGTACCACCCCTTGTGCACCCTTCTATGACTCTAGTGCATCGCCTTGACCCGGCCCTTGAACCCCAGACCGCGCCCCCATCTCCTGGAAGTAGCACAAACCCTGTGCACCCCCTGGAATACCTCTCGGGTAGAGTCCTAGCTTGGCTAGGACTCTTCCCCTAACCCGTGCACAACTCTAGCCGAGCCCTGGCTCAATCCAAGTCCAAGCCTCCCCCTAGAACAAGCAACCCGATCGCCCCAATAGCAAGTTTCTGGTTTTGGTTTGCTTGTTTGTTCTCCTTTGGTTTAGTCGATATATGTTTGGTGTGTGGGACTCTAAAACATGCACAAACTTTACCTGGTCACAACCTAATGTCATGGCAGCCTCTACATACATACAAGGCGTGAATTTTGTGCATAGAATCAAAAGTTCAAGGCATGCTCATGAGAAATTCCGAAAATTCCGAAAAGTATATCATGTTTTTTTCATGCGTAAAATAATTTCAACCATAATATGATATTGGATGGGAAAAGGAGACGTATGGCGTGCCTTTGCGTAATATACGCACGAAAATCCGTTGCTGACGAAGAACGGAGCGAGGACAGGAAGGCTATGAAGTTTACCTTGAAGTTTTCTCAATTTTTCTTGCTTCCTTCGTGTGGTGTGTGTGTTGTGGGGTTTTGAGTGGTTGGGAGAGAATTTCAGAATTATAAAAGTGAGTGGCCGAGAGTTTGTTTTGCAAAGTGAAGGGTTTTTGGTGATTTAAAACTTTAAATACTAATTAATTCACTAATTAGGACTTAGGCCTATTAAGCTAACCAATTAGGCCCATTAGTCTTAATTAGGATATAATTAAAATTTTTAAATAGTTTTGCTAAAAATAAGTTTGTGAATTTAATAGCCGGGTTACCAAAAAGTTCGAGTTTTAGTTAAAAAACCGACACCGATAAAATTTATGTCCCGACGTATAAAATCACCTCAAAACCCCTTATTTTCAAAAATATGAAAAACCATCAACCATATTTTAAATAAATAAAAATAATTATTTAATAAAAACATTTTCTAATTTTTCAGCCATCGGTCTTCGTTTCTCGATCGCAACTCGAATAACCTTTAAAAATACATTTTAATGCAACCATGTAGAAAAATATATTTTAAACACGCAAATATGCACCACATAATTAATTAATGCAATTAAAACATTTTAATCAAAATACAAAGAATTTAATAATTTATATGCATGTGGTTCGCGTGGCCTTTTAAATTTTCGGGGCGTTACATAATTAATTAGGGTGTATTTGATGGTAGTATTGTGAATTAAATACACCACAATATTAAATTGTTGAACAATACGAATTTATAATCGAGTTTTATATTTTGTTGATTTAATTGTTGTCGGACTATTTGATGTTATATATTGAGGCTGTTATGATTGTGTTGATACAGTTGTTAGAGTAGGTGCTCGTCGAGCCTAGTGTTGGCCGAGGGTTCATGTTTAACATCTAAGTATAAACAATCTTTATTTTAATAATATTTAAAATTATTGTTTTGGCACTTCTTTATCTGTATACTCATGCTAATTGCATAGATAAAGTCCTTGAACATACAAATAGTAGAAAGAATATGAGAAGCTCATATTATGAGTATCACGAAACTCATATTTGCAATACTGTATATTCTAAACAGTTCCTAGTCGATTCAGCCGCCGCTAAGAAGGATATAGGCCCCTAGAGTTCGAGACTAGTATCTGCGATGTGAGTACCATGTTTCATTGGTAGGGGACATTGTAATGTCCGAACATGCAGATAGGTGCTCCTTGTAGAGTGCACGTAACAACCCTCCATAAAGGACTTTCCAAGTGGTTCTCACTTATCGAGTGGAAACGTCCTAGTTTATGGTTGTACACCATTAGTCCTTATGACCCGGGACAACATTGAGACTCTATATGCTAGCAATGCACTTTGACTTGTTTACCGACTCTCATGGGGTCATCAGGTGGCAAGGTTGGGTGTTTTGTCGAAACATATAGGAGTCGATGCATTGTAGTCGGGGATTCACCGTTTACCTTCGGGTATGGATATCCTATGTGATCTCATGCATATGTAGTCTGAAATCTCTGATCAGAGTATGGTGGTAATTATGAAAGTGGTTTCATAGATTATACCATCGATGCAACTACGACATGACATATAGTATCGATTCATTGACAACTCTCGATGTACCAATGATTGTCGAATCGGTCGGGATATATGAGTTGAAGGGACTGTACTGTACGCTAACCATAATTGAATGGTTCTTGCAGGCACTATCATTTGATACCTAGAGAATCATGTAAGCGATGCTGCTAGGCGTTTAACATGATTGATTGGGTACTATCAGATTTGAGTTCTGACGTTCTTATTATCAAGGAGTTGATAAGTAAGAATGGAGCAATTGGGTATGATTATATAAGGACATGTTTAGTCCCGAATCACATGGAGATGTGAACCCACGGATAGTTGTATCAATGAACCATTGAGGGTCACACAAGTGCAAACTTTTTAGATCCTGTTGAGAAGTAAAAGAGTTCAATGTGTTGAACGGCTTATAAAGGAGTTTATAAGCGTAAATAAAAATAGAAGTATGACTTCTATAAGGAGAATAAACTTTTAATTTGAGAAAGTGTTCCTAAATTAAAAGTTGGCCAAACTAATAATGTATTTGAAAATTGTGATTTTCATAAACATTGTTATGGACTAAATTAAATTAATTCAAGTGTTGAATTAATTAAACATTAGTGGACCTAGTAGTGTTCAAATAATTAAATAAATTCAAGTGTTGAATTAATTAAATAACATTGGGCCTTGTAGAGCCTAATTAAAATTAATTATTAAACTAGTGGGCTTGAGTAAAATCAAGTAAAGGTTAAATGGTCTCAAATGTGTTTGAAACATTTAAACTAAAGTCCATGGGCTTTGTAAATGTTAGAAGCCCACTTAAATTGCAAAAAGCTTCGGAGGTGAAGAGTTGAGGACTACTTTTTCATTAAAAATTTGCAGAGCATGCACCTTTATCAATTTTTCAAGCTCCAAGAAAAGTCTCCCCATCCCTTCTCTCTTACACTACTATGGCTAAAAATTTCACCAAGCATTCTCTCCAATTTTCTTCTTCATTTTTGTTGAGGAAATCCTACACTTTTCAATGAAAAATACCCTAATTTTATTAGTGCAAAATTAGGGTGGTTCTACTTTGTTAGTGGTGCACCTAATTTTGAAGAAAGGAGTCCAAGAGCAAGGAGAGCTTGTAGATTTGTCATCCTTTCAATCGCCAAAGTTGTTTACAACTTTGTTGGAGCCATAACATCAATCCTTGTGATTGATAGGTAAAAAAATTCTAAACACCCTATGTATGACATCTTGGTGTTTTTCGTATTTGCTACACATTATAGAATTAGGGTGCTCAGTTTTTGCCCTTGAAAAACAAATTTTGAAACTTCCGTTGCGCATTCGAGCACCTTAATCGATCCCTTTTCAAGTGGTATCATGAGCCAAGGATACTATTTTGTGTAGCATATACATGATATTATATTGAGATCGATTTCTAACCGCATTAGATAAATTTTTACAACAAAAATCAAGGCCAATGCAAGGGGATTTTTGGGCAGCATGTTGCGGGGCTGCCCATTTCGGGCAGCAAGGGCAGCCTGCCCCCTTCAAATTAAAAAAAAAAAATTTGTTAGCCGGAATCTGGCGACGACGATGACGACTAGGGTTTCCAAAATTGTTTTGGAATATCAAAGTGTCATTGGCCTTGATATTTTTGGGCCATTAGTGTAAAGGCCTAAAATTCTTACTTGGAAATTTGCGGAAAATTTAAAATTTTTCTTTTTAAATAATTAAAATTGCCTCCTTCATAAATGAACTTATAAATAAAGTTTGATGTTCAATGTGGCAGCGGAAGAATTAACATTTTTGAAATAACAGTAAAAAGTTTTTCCAACAATAATTAAAACGTTTGAGCCATCAATTAAAAATAAATGCTGAACTGAGGTTCTCGGGTCCTACTACTGCCGACTCGAGCCTGTTCACTGGTCCCCGCCCTCGGCCCCAGCATCATCAGAACCTACAACAATCAAGTCTAGTGAGTCTAAAGACTCAACATGCATATATCGTAAATAACGAGTAAATACTATAGTAAAATTTCATGGAATAAAAATGTCGTGTCATGAGGCATATCGTAAAAGGGTCGTGTCATGATTAATTATAATACGTGCATAACTGAATTGAAAATATCATGGTAAAAATGTTTGCTCCTTGGAGCCCTGTACTGAAATAGCCTGTTATAATTTTCCTGGTGAGATTATGGTATACGCAAGTGGCCCCTGCACTGAAACTGACCGGTAACTGGCGACCGGATAATAAAATGCTCCCATGACCGGTAACTGGCGACCGGATAAAATAGTAAACGTCTGATCAGACTGTAGCCACAGTATACTGGGTGAAACAAACTCAACTGACCAGTAACTGGCGACCGAACCGGTAACTGACGATCGGATTTAGCAATAATCCCATGATAGTGAAATGGCCACAAGCAATATCGCATAATCTCAAAAATGAACATTTTATATATTTATGCACGTAATATAATTAAATGGCACAATTAAATATCCTGCAATAATTTACTGCTTGGATTGGATTGCTCCCAGGCTCGCTGCAACCTAAATATGTCATGAAAAATATGCAATAGATTTATGGGACCAAACTATGCAATAACATTCTAAAATGTGACAATTACGCCTACCGACTTCGCATTTAATCATGACTCCAAACCAACCCGCACCAACACTGAACCGTCATGAAGTCATGATTAAAATATGCCTAAAATGATAAAATAATGCTCCTAAAATGGTGAGGGCCGAAATCTAGGTGAATGGAGGCCAAAACAAGAAACGCTCTTTCGAGAGTCAATTTGGCACATCGCACCGTAAATTCTCGTACGACCTCAAAAATGAACCGAATTACAAACGATCAAAAAAATGACCTTCCTAACTCGAGGCACTGTCCAGTCCAAGGCCATAGGCTAAAAGCCGACCGAGAACTCGAATGAGGCACTGAACCGTCACAGCAAGTTGCTGTCCAAAAATACAGCAGCTGTGCTTGGTTTGCTTGCGTCGTTTGCGAGGCTAATGGCCATTGGGGCTTGAACCTCCGACCAACACCTCTTACCAATGTCCCAAGGAATGATTTGAACCATGGCTAGGGGCCCTAGGCCAGACACAATCCTCACCATTCCAGCAACCAACCAAAAACTCCTACCGAGGACACTCATGCGTGCGTGTGTGGTGTTGTGCTTCACTTGCTGTCTCGTCTCGTTCCAGTGGTCATTTGATTGACCATGGCATGACCTAGACATCTTGGGGCATGGTATGAACCGTGGCTAAGGGCCATAGGCCACCAAGATCCACACCAAACCAACCAAATCGAACGCATCTATGCTGTAAAAATGAAGAAGCCGAATGTGGGGGAGGGGCTGTTCTAGCGTTTTATGTAAAAACCGATTAGCCATGGACCAAGCCACCAAAAGGACGACTTAGTCACGTCTTAGACATGCTAGGAAAGCGATCTAATCATGGCTATAGGCCCTTATGGCAGCCAAGATCCTATCTATTCCCTTATGACCGCAACATCAGATTTTCGAACACAAATGGACACAAATGGAGTTGCTGTCATTTTCGAATTTCCAGCAAGCATGGGGCTGAAACAATGGACTAAAGTGATCCTAATACATCCTAGAACATGTCTATATGTTGCCTAGGGAGCCTGGAACCGAACCAATACCTGAAACCACAACATCAAAGAAAACCGTGAAGCTTGAAAAGAAAGGGGCCGAAATTCTGCATGTTGTTCTTTTCTGAAAATGCTGATGTATTTCGGTTTTTACATGAAAGGGGGATCATGAAACATTAAAATATGATAGTATGACTTGATTGAAGAGTCAAGGAAGAATATATGCATGCCTGGTTTCGTTTGAAAGAAAAACGAAAAGTAGAGACGATCCGGCCCGGAGGAGGTGGAGCGCTTTGCTACTTAGCTTGATTCTGAATTTTTCTCTCTTGTTTTCCCTTAGAACCTCACGATTTTTGCCTCTAAAATGACTCTGAATTTTGAGCTTAGGGAGAGGGGAAGATGGTTAGGGGAGTGAGGGAAGTGGGTGAAAAATATAAGGGGCAACTCAAGACTAAGTCTCCCTCATTTTGAATTTTGAATTGTTGTTTGATATCAAATGAGTTGATGGATGGCTCTAGAAGGTGGGGGCCGAAATCTTAAGCTTTCTAGACTAGGATAATGCTCAACAATTAATTAATTAAGGTAGACTAATCATAAAAGAAAGATTAGCATGTTAACACCAAAAAGAATGGGTCAAAAGGGTGATGAGTTGGCATGGTAATGCTTAATCTATTAAGGGGCCGAAAATACAATAAAATGAAGGGGAAAAATTGTTTAGTTACTAAATATTAATACCTTAAGAGCCTTATCTATCCCTTAATTAATTTATTGAATTAATCCCTTAATTAAGTAACTCAAACGAGCTTATTTTCCTACTCACCTCAAGTAATTAAATTAAATCCTCAAACTTCCTTTTTAACTTAAATGAACTTACTTGCTAGCTAAAATAAATTCCGGAAATGTTTTCTAAATCTTAAATTCTATCTCATAGCTCCAACTCCAGTCCGGCCTCACTGAAATAACTGAAAGAATAAAATTAAAACTACTGAAATGAAATAATTAACTTTAAAGAAAGGCACTTTAAATACTCATGAAACAAAAATCATTTTAATTAAAATACTAGAATTATGCATGTTTTATACGTAGTCTAAGTTACGGGTTCTACAATCAGATTGTGGGGACCCGGGTGCTAACTTGTCTTCTTTAATAATTGGGACTAATTGGATCAATTATGTATACTACTTTGGTAAAAAAAAAAAAAATTCTTATATACAAAGCATTACTAACCAAAATGTATACAAGCATACATCAAGTTAAGTTTATTTATTGTACAAGATCAAAAGCAAAGTCTACAACACATAATAATCTTGCAAATTTATTCCATTTACAAACCATCTAACTAGTGTTTATTTCCATCAATACACGTCTAGGAATACACCACCAGTTTCATATCTAAGCCCGGATCACCGCGCTAATCATCACTCGTTCAAGCTCTTCTCGGTACTGATCATGTCCCACCTGTTGCCATGCACACATACAAACACGACAACAGCTAGAAACTCCGGTGAGGATAAATCCCAGTATAAAACATGTATACATGCAATACATAAGATCATATAAAAAACACAAACCATGTATCAAAAAACCGAATCATGATTTTATGACACATTAGTGAATACAGATAAAACTCTTGACTCGACTCACATCAAAGTCTAAGGATCCCGGTGTGAATAAGACGTAACAAATCTCCCACCTACTCTCCAAATCAGGATGGCGGTACGTCTTATTCCTAGACTTCGGTCCTTTCTGTATCGAACATCTACAATAGGAATCGTTATTCTCCTATGCCATTCGATACCACCGAACATCTAGTAACTTGGCCGCTCTGCCAATGACTCATATATCTCAAGTGCATTTCTATAATTCAATAGACCAAAATATAAACATCTCAAAACATAAACAATCTAGTATGTGGTTTAGGGAAACTCCAGTCCAATCTGACTCGAGTCGTATCTCCTGGTTCAACATTGATTTATACCTTTTTTTGTTTGGTGTTTGGTTGGATTAAATCAATCCCAATCTTCAAAACCTTCAATACCAATCTGAAATACATGTATAAGATGCACTATATCAATCTTCAACTCAACGTATGAATACCGATATGAATCTCGATGCATTTCTACGGCATAACGGTGTAGTCTTGATATACCGGCAACTTACACATCATAAGATCAATATCACCAATTCATAACAACAATGATATGCATATCATAACCCCAAAATTCTGTACAACTCATACCATATAAGCTGGAAAATCGATAACAATCGTATACAATAACATTTCTTCGATCCGATTTTGATTCTACGACGTCTAACATATCAAGAACATCATATATGAATCATATCCGATTCTGACAATATCATAATTTGAATACATAACAAAACGTAATAAAACTTATGTCCCGTTGAAGCCTGCGTCGATAGAAACACAGTATCAAAGTCGGATTGCAAATCTAATGGACGGATTTCACACAATCCCAAATCTAGACTCAAGAATTTTAACTTCTCTCGGTTGGTTTCGTTTCTCCTTGCTGGAAATCTGAAGGGAGGAATTGTACTTTGATATATATATATCATGCATGAAGAAGGGCAAGTGGCTTCCCCCTAACACAACACGTCTTGTGCATATGCGCGACCATTCTCGGCGCATATGTGCGAGACACTATGTCTCGGCGCGTGATAGTCTCGGCAGCTCGCGTATATGCGCGCCCTCATTCAGCGCATATGCGTGAGATCCCTCACAATTCTTCACAACTCTCGGGTACTCTTGCGCACATGCGCGGATCCAGGTCGCGCATATGCGCGAGGTGTTCTGTTCTCGCACATAATTCGGTCTTCTTTTCGTCTATCCCGGTCTGATCCGTTTCATTTATAATCACTTCAATTTATCCATAATTCATATCAGATTACGATAATCTAATTCTCGTGCCTTACATAGATGGCTAATACAATTTGTGAATTTAAATGGGCCAAAATATTTTTTGGTGAAAAATGTTTTTTTGGGCCCTTAAGTTTAAATCCACAAAAGTTGTACATATTATCTCATAAAATAAATAATTGAAGTTGGACTTTAATTATTTATTGTTAATTGTGATTTACAAGAAATTCGATTATAAATAAATTAATTAGAAAGTAGACAAAGGATTTTGTATACTTTGTTAATTTAGTTTATAATCGTGGCGGTTAGTGATTGGATCAAGATATATGATATTGGATCAATTAATTATTGTGATAATTAATTGATGGTGTATGATATGTGATATTATGCATGAAGCATGATCAAAAGCCCAAGCCCAATTTGCTAGGTGTATGCTAGGATATTTTGTGTTGAATGATTGTAATAATTATCAAGTTTAAAGTGGTCTTGGTTTATGGCCCGTTCCCATCCCATGAGATGTATCCCTATTTGCCATGGATATTTATTTGTAAATATTAGTATAGTGGAAGATCAAGATTGGAAGATGGTGGCCTTGATTATTATGAAGATAGAAGAAATGTAAATATTGGAGGCTAATGTAATAATTGCATTTGCATCCCATGCATTTCCCTAGGATTGGACCTAGGCCCGTGTTTAGCTGTGGGGACCCGGACACTAATTCATTTCTTAATCATCTTTGGGAATAATAATCATCTTTGGGAATAATAAGATCAATTAAATAAACAGAGTCTAATTTTTTTTTTAAATACAAATGCGAAAATGTAATGTAATCAATCTGATATACATATCCAAAGTAAAGTACATGTCTTGTACTTAATACATTAAAATCAAACTAGGGTTCAACCATTATATATCAAGTGCTGAAGCCTATTTACTTCTGATCCGGATCTCCACGCTAACTTTGTCCTCTCTCATCCTCTTCCTGACCCTGATCCTGTCCCACCTGTTGTCATGCACACATACAAACACGACAACAGTCGGATAACTCCGGTGAGAATATAATCCCAATATAAACATGCAATCATATAAAAACATATATAAAAGCATATAACAGTTATCAATAACATCTATCAAATCCGAAAACATGAATGATATAAAACTGTAAATAAACTCGTGACTCGTCATCTCAGACTCGACTTATCTCTAATCTAGGGATCCCGATTCCTGGATATTACAATATACCGAATCTCAGCAATAGAAGCCAATCTGCTCCTACGCAACATCGATATAAAACAAACATCCAGTGTCTTGGCATATCCGCCACAGACTTGGCATATCTCCGCCAATGACTAGGCATCTCCGCCCATGACTCAATACACGCTTTGTTATAAATCAATAGACTAAGCATATCAATTTCATTCAATTGCAAACATCAATGCAATAAAGTAAAGTATGTGATTTTTATGGGAAACTCGAGTCCAGTCTGACTCGGGTCGATCTCCCGGTTAACATTGATTTATACCTTTCTTTCGGTCGGTTTGACGAAGTCGAAATCTCGAATTCGAATCTACCAATATCCAATCTGAAATGACATTTCCAAAAAGCATAATATCAATATACAATCCGAATCAATCCTGGATATAATCAGAATTCAATCTAATTCTGTTTCAACGGCATAACGGCACAATCTCGATATGCCCAGCAATACAATATCAATCAGATATCAATCCCAATGTCTCATACTAGATAACAATACAATCTGATATTAATTCTCAATCAAATCAACTCTAAAAAATCATAACAATTTCATACGGTATCTGTTCCTCAATCCGGTTTCGATTATATGATGTTTAATATGTCAAGAACACCATATATGAATCATATCAGATTCCTTCAATATCATAATTTCAAATCATATCAGAACATAAGAAACTTATGTCCTTGTGAAGCCTTTGTCGAGAGGAACACAGTACTGAAGTCGGATTAAAATTCGGACGGACGGATCTCTGAAGCCTTCTTTTCGTTCTTTCTGCTGGAATATGAAGAATAAATACCATTGTATATATATTTTTCATGCCTAAGACCAAGTGTCTTCATCTTTGTGCAGCACGTCTCGCGTTTATGCGCGACCCTCCTTGGCGCATATGCGCGAGACACTATGTCTCGGCGCGTAACTTCACGGCATCTCGCGCATATGCGCGCCCTCACCCGGGGCATATGCGCGAGGTTCTTTGCAACTCTCTGCCATCCTCGCGCATATGCGCGGGTCCTGGTCGCACATATGCGCGAGGTTCTCTGCCAACCTCACGCATATGCATCCTGTCCGGTCGCGCATATGCGCGAGGGGTTCAGTCCTCGCACATAATTCGTGTCTTTGTTCGTCTTTCCCGGTCTGATCCGTTCTGTCTATAATTACAACAATTTATCAACAAATCATTTAGATTACAATAATCAAAATCTCGCACATTACATTAGCTCACACGGGCCATTAGTTTTGGGGCGATTGATCATCCTTGTTTTGTTTAATGTTTTAATATATGCATGATATGTTATAAATAATGAGTATGTGCGTTATTATTATGATAATAACAAAGTTGAATGAATCCGGCAAACATACGATCAAACATGGCAAGCTTTTAAATAAAATTAATGATGAGACCTTTCAAAATTAAAAAAACCCTCATTTTGAATAAGATTCAAAATTAATATCAAGCCCGAAAAGGGGAATTATAAAGTTGTTTATAATTTCCATGTCTTCCATCGACAATGGGTACATGATGAACGCTACCCGTGTTCGGGGCTCGGCTCATATTATTGGGGGGGCACTGGACACCGGAAAGCTGTGACATCCATTGATATGGTGATGTGAACTACGTGGAACTCCCATGATTTCGGCTCATATTATTAAGGGAACTCATGGCGACTGTCCATTAAGGTTCAACATCGATGGGTAAGGCTTGACACGTAAAGATGAACGACGTCATATTATTGGGTTCTCATCAAATGTGAGACAAAAATTTACGTAGAGGGTTGCATAGTGATGCAATTGGAAACTACCTTTTAGGAATTATGATTGGCTGATATTATTCGGGATCATAATTCGCTAATTGGAATTTGCGTACCTACTGAGGAAGGAGTTTCCCGTTTTCACTAGAGGGTAGTGAAAGATGTCAAAAACAGTGGGAGTAAACATTTATAAAGTAAAAGTCTATACTTTATATCTTACTAAATATTTTAAAATAGTCATTAAAATTTATCTGTTTTACTTTTCAGTACAATTTTTGACAATGTCTTTGATTCGTAATCCGCTATCTGCAATACTCGACAAACACGTATTAACCGGACCTAACTACCTCAACTGGCTAAGAAACTTAAAAATCGTCTTGAATTCGGAAAGAATAGCAAATACACTGACTGAGTCGCCCCCTGTTGAGGCTCCGACTGACTGCACTCCTGAGGAATTGCAGACTTACAAGGAATGGTGTGACCATGACTTGAAAGCTAGGTGTTATATGCAGGCTTCTATGAACGATGAGCTGCAGGGGCGTTTTGAGGATGCAAAGAGTACTGCTGACATTCACTTGCATCTCAAGGAGCTCTTTGGTGAGCAAACACGGCCTCTTAGGCATGCTACCGTCAAGGAGCTAATCACTTTACGCATGCGAGATGGGGCTTCGGTCCATGAGCATGGCCTAAAGTTGATTGGGCTGGTGGACAAGCTCGTTGGCATGGATCTGATGTTGCCTTTGGAGTTGACCACCGACGTGTTGCTTTTGTCGCTGCCGAGTTCATTTGATCCTTTTGTGGTGAACTTCAACATGAACAAGATGGAGCCGACCCTTGAGGAGTTGGTGAACATGCTTGTGACGTTTGAATCCACTATCAATAAATAGAAGTCGGTTCTTTATGTGGGTTCTTCATCTGGTACGAAGATTGATCCACGTGGGAAGGGAAAGAAGCGTCCTTTCCAACGTCCTAAGAAGAACATACACTCGAAGAGGCAGACTCCGAGTCCCACTGTGGCAGCCACACCAGTCAAGGCTGACAAGACTGTTGATATTTGGCATCACTGCAAGAAGCCTGGACATTGGAGGCGTAATTGCAGGGAATATCTTGCCCAGAAGAGTTCTGGAAACAGTATGTTCTATATTGAAGTAAACATTTCAATTAATTATACTTCTTGGGTATTGGATACCGGCTGTGGCTCACATCTCTGTAATGATTTGCAGGTGATGGGAAGAAGTAGAAGGCTTAGGGAAGAGGAGAACTTCTTGAGGATGGGCAATGGAGCAAGAGTTACTGCCAAGGCCGTAGGAGATGTTTACTTATTGTTGAACAATGATTTTAATTTGATTTTGAGAGATTTTTTGTTTGTACTAGATTTGGTGAAAAAAATTATTTCTATTTCTATGCTTGATAAAGATGGATTTTCTTGTTTATTTAGCAAAGGTGTTTGCAACATTTACAAGAACGAATGTTTAATTGGTACTGGAGAACTTGAAAACGATCTCTACACCTTAAAATTGAAAGATATTCCACTAAACAATGTCCAAGCAATAACAACAACAAACAAGCGAAAACAAGATACTCTAAATTCGGCACAATTGTGGCATGCTCGATTAGGACATATTTCCCTAAGAAAGATGAACAAGCTAGTGGGAGTAGGCATGTTTGGTATGTCTGATATTAATGCTCTAACGACTTGTGAATCCTGTCTAAAAGGAAAGATGACCAAAATTTCCTTTAAGGGCCATGTGGAGCGAGCTAAAGGGTTATTGGATTTGATCCATACCGATGTGTGCGGTCCGCTTAGCATCACCACTAAGCATGGACATGCCTACTTCATCACCTTTACCGATGACTTTTCGAGGTATGGGTATGTGTATTTGATGAAATACAAGTCTGAAGCCTTTGAAAGGTTCAAAGAATTCAGAAGTGAAGTAGAGAAATAGTTGAGACAAAGCATCAAGACACTTAGATCGGATCGATGTGGTGAGTACTTGAGTGCCGAGTTCCAAGAGTATCTTAGGGAGAATGGGATTCTCTCGCAGTGGACTCCGCCTGCTACACCACAGTTGAATGGTGTTTCGGAGCTTCGTAACCGGACTTTGATGGACATGGTTTGGTTTATGATGGGGTTCACGGAGTTGCCGCCATCCATTTGGGGATATGCACTTGAGACAGCGGCACTGTTGTTGAACAATGTCCATTCAAAGGCAGTTGATAGACACCATATGAGATATGGATGGGTAAGCCTCCAAAATATTCTTATCTTAGAATATGGGGGTGCCCTACTTATGTGAAAAGCAGGTAGTGGGAGATAAATTGGATAGTCGATCCATTTTATGTTACTTTGTGGGATATCCAAGGAATTCTGTTGGATATTATTCTATCATCCCCAAGAAACAAAGGTGTTTGTTTCTAGAAATGTAATCTTTTTGGAAAAGTAATTTCTATTGGATAAAAAAGAGGAGATGATAGAACTCGAAGAGGTTCGAGAAACACCCACAATTGAAGAACCCGCACCCGAAGAGCCAAGAGAGGAGATACAAGCTCCTAGAAGATCCGAGAGAGTCTCGAGACCACCTATGAGGTATGGTCTGCTTCTTGAAGAGGGCCATGATGAGCCTAACCATGGATGTGATCCAAGGAACTTCAAGGAAGCATTATCTGATGCCGATTCATCCGAGTAGCTTGAAGCAATGGAATCTGAGATGAATTTCATGCATTTGAACCAAGTGTGGAATCTCGTGGATCTACCTGATGGAATTGTTCCCATAGGGTGTAAATTACAAGAAGAAACTTGGGGCGGATGGAAGGTATTGACCTTCAAGGCGCGATTGATAGCAAAATGATATATTCAAAAACAAGGAGTTGACTTTGAGGAAACATTTTCTACAGTTGCAATGTTCAAGTCCATAAGGATATTGCTAGCCATAGCTGCATGATATGACTATGAGATATGACAGATGGATGTCAAGACAGCCTTTCTTAATGGGGATATTAAGGAAGAGATTTACATGTCTCAATCTGAAGGGTTTACATCTGTCGGAAGTGAGCATATGGTATGCAAACTTCAAAGATCTATTTATGGTCTAAAGCAGGCATCTAGGAGTTGGAACCTTAGATTCGATAGTACAATCAAAGAGTTTGGTTTTACTAAGAATCCCGAGGAACCCTGCGTGTATAAAAAGGTCAGTGGGAGTGCTGTGACATTCCTGATGATTTATGTTGATGACATTCTACTCATTGGGAATGATGTAGAAATTTTACAATCAATTAAATATGGTTAGCGAGTAAGTTCTCGATGCAGTACTTGGGTGAAGCATCTTTTGTATTGGGAATACAGATCTATAGAGATAGATCGAGAAGATTGCTTGGTCTCACCCAGTCCACATACATTGATACTATCGTGAAGAGTTTCTCGATGGATGAGTCCAAGAGAGGACATCTACCAATGTGTCATGGCGTGTCCCTATCCGAGTCTATCTCCCAAGACTGATGCAGAGATAGCGGCGATGACACGAATTCCGTATGCATCTGCAATTGGTAGCATCATGTATGGGATGATATCTACATGTCCTGACGTGGCTTTCGCACTAAGTGTAGTGAGTAGATATCAATCGAACCCTGATCTTCCACATTGAAAAGCTGTGAAAGAAATCCTCAAGTATTTGAGAAGGACCAATAAATTGTTCTTGGTCTATGGGAGTGGAGAACTGAAATTGGAATGCTATACTGACTCTAGCTTCCAAAGCAATATCGATGACTCAAAGTCAACCTCTGGGTTCATATTCATGCTCAATGTTGCTGCTGCCTCTTGGAAGAGTTCCAAGCAAGACAGTACTGCGGATTCCATCACTGAGGCAGAATACATTGATGCATCAGCTGCAGCAAAGGAGGCTGTTTGGATAGGGAATTTCGTCCAAGAGTTGGGCATCATTCCTAATGGAGTTGCTCTCGTCTCGGTGTTTTGTGACAACACGGGAGCCATTGCTCAAGCAAAGGAGCCAAGTTCTCATGAGAAGTCCAAACATGTATTGAGAAAGTACCACATACTCCGAGAGATTGTGGAAAGAGAAGAACTCTCGATTGATAAAGTCGGCTCCGCAGATAATGTTGTTGATCCACTAACTAAGCCTTTACCTGGACCATTATTCGAGAAGCATCGCGAATCGATGGGTTTGAAGCATATGGGTAGTTGGCTCTAGTGCAAGTGGGAGATTGTTAGAATAGTTGCCCGTCGAGCCAAGTGTTGGCCGAGGGTTCATGTTTAAACTCTATGTATAAACAATCTTTATTTTAATAATATTTAAAATTATTGTTTTGGCACTTCTTTATATGTATACCCATGCTAGTTGCATAGATAAAGTCCTTGAATATACAAATAGTAGAAAGAATATGAGATGCTCATATGATGAGTATCATACAACTCATATTTGCAATACTATATATTCTAAAAAGTTCCTAGTCAATTCAGCCGCCGCTAAGAAGGATATAGGTCGCTAGAGTTCGAGACTAGTATCTGTGATGTGAGTACGATGTTTCATAGGTAGGGGACATTGTGATGTCCGAACATGCAGATAGGTGCTCCTTGTAGAGTGCACTGAACAACCCTGCATAAAGGACTTTTCAAGTGGTTCTCACTTATCGAGTGGAAACGTCCTAGTTTATGGTTGTACACCATTAGTCCTTATAACCCGGGACAACATTGAGACTCTATATGCTAGCAATGCACTTTGACTTGTTTACCGACTCTCATGGGATCATCAGGTGGCAAGGTTGGGTGTTTTGTCGAAACATATAGGAGTCGATGCATTGTAGTCGGGGATTCACCGTTTACCTTCGGGTATGGATATCCTATGTGATCTTGTAAGGTCCAAAATTAAGACAACGTAATCCAACTGCATGCGAATCTAGGAAATAATGAAAAATAAGTAATAATTGATTTTAATTGCTAATTAATTATGTGACATACTTGTTCATATGTTAAATGAGATTTTTATTGTCATCATGCATAAAATTGTATTTTTAGGAATATTCAAACTGACGATCGAGGAACGGGGACCGAGGGCTGAAAAATGTCAAATGTTTTTATTAAATGATTATTTTTAATTATTTAAAATATGGTCGATGCTTTTCATATTTTTGAAAATAAAGGGTTTTGAGGTGATTTTATACGCCGGGACGTAAATTTTATCGGTGTTGGTTTTTCAACTAAAATACGACCTTTTTGGCAACCCGGCTAATAAATCCACATATTTTCTAAAAGAAAAACTTTTTTAATATTTTAATTATGTCCTAATTAGACTAATGGGCCCTATTAGATGGCTTAATAGGCCTAATAAGCCTTGAAGGTGATTAAGTAGTATTTAAAGTATTAAAATATACTAAACCCTATTCTAGAACATAAAATAATCAATCACCACTCAATTTTATTTTCTTAAAACACTCCCCACCCCCTTGCACGGCACTACATACAATTTGGAGAGGGTTTTCGAAAGAGCAAGCAAGATCAAGCCATCGTCGCGTCCCGCTCTTCGTCGTCAATGGATATTCGAGCGTATATAACGCAAAGGCACGCCATACATCTCCTTTTCTCATCCATCATATCATATTATGGTTGAAATTATTTTACGAATGAAAAAAAAACATGATATACTTTTCAGAATTTTCGGAATTTCTCGTGAGCATGCCTTGAACTTTTGATTCTATGCACAAAATTCACGCCTTGTATGTATGTAGGGGCTGCCATGACATTAGGTTGTGACCAGGTAAAGTTTGTGCATGTTTTAGAGTCCCACACACCACACATATATCGACTAAACCAAAGGAGAACAACAAGCAAACCGAGTCCAGAAAGTTGTTGTCATGGTTGGGGCGAACGGGTTGTTGTCCTAGGGGGAGGCTTGGCCTTGGCTGGGGCCAGGGCTCGGCTAGAGTCTCGCATGAGTCAGGGGGAGGGTCCTAGCCAAGCTAGGACTCACAGACAGGGCTGGGGGAGAGTCCTAGCCACGCTAGGACTCTACCCGAGAGCACAGCCCAACGCTGTGCAGGCTTCGCACCGCTTCAGGGGTCAGGGGCTCGATGCATGGGGCACGGGCTGGGCTAGGGTGGTTCACTAGGGTCCTAAGGTGATGCACAACATGCTGGTTTGGGGCTAGGGTCGTTGGCTAGGGTCCCTAACACAACAAACGAAGAGTCCACACACTTTGAAAGTTTCGGCCAGCATGGGGTCACTTAGGGGGCTGTTGTTTTTGGCCTTGGGTGAGGTTTTCGTGAGTTTCCTAGGTCCAGTAGGGTACTCCAACATGTTTGGCAAGTTCTGGTTTGTTATGGTCCAAGGGTAACCTGATTAAATCAAAAGTTGGCTCGGGGTCGAAGTTTAGGTGTCAAATAGGGTTTTTAAAAAAAGAAAATTTGGAAAACGGCTCACGGGGGTCGAGCCATGGTCCATAAAGGCTAAAATAATATAAAAAGACTAAATATAGAATTTAGGAATTTTATATTAAAGTTTGGGATTTTTCGGGATTAAAAAAACACCGTCAAAACAATTAATTAAAGATAAATGAAATATTCTAATATTTAAGCTAAATAAAATTACGAAAAAAATTCATGTAGGCTTAAATAATTATTTGGGACATGTTAGAGTCATGAAATCAAGAAAAAAAGTCGAAAACGTAAAATGTCGAGTCCAGGGGTAAAACGGTCTTTTCACACCTAGAAATTAGTATAGGTCATGGCAGTGCCCTAAATGCTGTTTTTATGAAATTACGATTATTTTTAAATGTTTATGAATTGTTCATGATTAAAATATAATTTTTGAATGTCTAAATTATTTTTATGATTTAAGAAGAAATTTAAAATACATGTTGCATGCTTGGTTTCAAAAATGAAAAATGTAAATATTACTCATGATTTTTCTAAGTGATGTGAATGTAAAATGTTGAAGGATGTGAAGTGATTGTGACTAATTCGTTAATGTTTGCGACGTCGTGAGGGTTATGGTCCCAGTGGGAGCCCGACGATCGTGTTTCCATCATTGTGAATATGTGGTAACGGTCATGTGGTAACGGTAAGAATGGGAATGTCGTGAGGGGAAAAGGCCCCAGAGGGAACCCATTTATAGGAAAAGGCCCCCGAGGGAACCCCGACGAGCGTATTTCTATTCGATCATGATAGGCAACGGCCAAGTTGACCGGTGAGAGTGTTGCTGGTGTCCCCCGCCGCCCAATACTGAGGTTTCACGTAGATGGATCCATCGTCATGTCATGTCATGTCAGGAAAATCACAATTAACGATCTGAATTCAACAAAGGAAAAAAAAGGAAATGTTCATGATTATGTTTAAGGTTTTATGTCATGTCATGTTGAGGAAAAGGAAATTCAAGTTTGCATGTCATGAAAATGTTTATGTTTAAAGTTTTATGCATCATGAAAATGTTTACGAAAATGTTTATGTTTATGCATTTTCATGAAAACGATATTTTAAGTACAAGTATTTTTCACCGTTATATGTTGACTGTATTATGTATTACTCGTTATAAAGATTATGGTGTGTTGAGTCTTTAGACTCACTAGGTGTGATGGATGCAGGTGGTATTGAGGGAGGACTTGATGAGTGATTTGACTGGACTGAAGGCGCACACAACCCGAGGACCAGCGCTTCTACTTTTTCCGCATTATGACTTTTGACTCATGCTTTATGATTAAAGATTTTTAAGATTATTTATTTATGCATTTGAGAGATTTTTGAGAGGTTTAGTATGGGCTATTCTTTTCAAATTATTGATTTTTAGGTTTGGTAAAATATGCGACGATTTCATTTTATCACTATTGCATTTGGTTTTTAAAATGCTAGTTGGTTAATGTTTAATTTTAAAGGGTAAAATGTTTTATAAAAATATTTTCCTATGAGAAAGGTACATGGCCGAAAATTGAGTGTTAAAAAAAAAATTTCTAGTACTTTTAAAGCAATAAAAAGGACGGGACGTTTCAGTTGGTATCAGAGCAAAGGTCCTGTAAAGGGTTGTGCCACGATCAGCGCCGGGAAGATCAATTGTCAAGCCTCAATTTGTAAGTTTACATGCTTTATATGATTTAGTATGATGTTACCTGCATGATGATATGAATATTATGTTTATGATGCATGTTTATTAGGTTTCCGAGTATTTATGCTTTGCATGCTTAAATTGATAAAATGAATTAGGACATGTCACATGATTAGAAAACTTAGATTTAATTGCATGTTGGTTACGTTAGAATTTGGAAAACATTCAGATAAAATGCCTCCTAGTGTACCCGTTATCGAGAATCAGGAAGAGAACAGTGTTAATTGCCGAGGGAATAGTCAAAGAAATGCACCACCACCACCACCTCCTCCTCCAGGGGATCCTGCTACTCGTGCTTTAGAGGGTATGGCTCGTCTCTTCGAGCAACAATTACAGCAGCAGCAGTTACAACAGCAGCAGTTACAGCTGCAGTTACAGCAGATGCAGCAGCAGCAGCTACAGCAGCCATCTTGGCCACAACAGGATATTTATGAGCAATTCCGGAGGCTAGGGCCGAAGGAATTTTCTGGAACCACCGATCCATTTGCTGCTGAGAGTTGGATCCGATCACTCGAGGTACATTTTCGCTATCTGGACATGGGATACGCCGACCTTGTGAGGTGCACTACTTATCTGCTTAGGGACGACGCTTCTTTATGGTGGGAAGGAGCCGAGCATCGTGTTGACCTTGCTACACTCACATGGGCACAGTTCAAGACGAAATTCTATGAGAAATACTTTACTGCTGACGTCAGAAGCCGGATAAAGAGGGAATTTATGACTCTCCGTCAGGGAGACATACCTGTTGCTGATTTTGTGAAGAAGTTTGATAGGGGTTGCCACTTTGTACCCCTTATTGCCGGGGACGCGGAAGAAAAACTTAGGCATTTCAAGGATGGCCTACGACCTACCATTCGGGATAAAGTTATGATGATGCGTCCGGAGAATTATGCTATGGCTGTTACTTATGCATATCAGGCTGAGCAGTCCTTAAAGGACATTGACTTTGAGATTCAGCGCAAGAGGCAGCACTATCAGAATAACAATCAACCCAACAAGAAGCCAAATACGGGTCCTCCTAGACCTCAAGGGCCTCAAAATCCCCAAGGTCATGTCAAGAAGCCAGCGCCACCAAAGCCACAAAATCCTGGAGCACCAAAGCCTGCTGAGAGACAACCATGCAAATAGTGCAACCGTACACATCTTGGCAAATGTGAATGGGGATCATTTAAATGTTTTTACTGCAAGGAGGATGGACATAAAGCTATCGAGTGTCCAAAGAAGAAAGCAGCTACCACGGCCCGAGCTTATGTTATGAATGCCGAGGAAGCTGAGGAAGAGGCAGACACTACACTCATCACGGGTAACCTAGTCATTTAACATTTTTATATTGTTTATTAATGCATGAAGTGTTAAATTGGTTATTAGAATTGATTTGGGATCAAGTTTCAACCTATAATAAATTAGGTTGCATGTTCTACCTAGTTGGATTTAAGTGATGATTTTAGAAACCATAGAAAATGATTTGAATTTTGTGTCTTGTTTTATGTGAAGGATGGAATGATTCAAAATATAAAAAAAACAATTTTAGGGAAAAAATTAAAGAAAATCATAATTTAGGGAGATTTCGAAATTTTGGGGGTTATTGTGCAATTTTCGAAACTTTGAGGTCTATTGTGTAATTTCGAAAAAAAATAAAGGGACTATAATGCAATAATTCGAAAATAAGGAACCTAAGTGAAATTTCTGAAATCTTAAGAATCAAAATGCAATTCTCGAAACATGAAAGGCTAAGGTGCAATAATTCGAAATTTTGGGGTCAATTTTGCAAATTTAAAAAATTGAGGGACTAAGGTGCAATTTTTTTTAAAGAAATGTTTAAGTTCAACGCGCAATCTTCTTATAACTTTGGGAATTAATGATAGTAAATCCTTAAGATTCAACGCGAAAAGATATATAAGACAATTTTCATCGCAGGGAGGATCATCATTTTAGGTGTAGCTACCTATGCATTGCTAGATTCAAGAGCTACACACTCTTTCATATCTGAAACCTTCATAAAAAGACTGAAAATTACTCCTCAAGATATGGGTTTGGGTTTCAAAGTTTCTATTCCATCCGGCGATCAGATGCTCACGTCTAAGATTGTTAAGAATCTGGAGCTTCGGTTATTCAAAGATGTTGTTCGGGCAGATCTTAATGTGCTTCCTATGCCCGAATTCGATATTATACTTGGGATGGATTGGTTATCAGCAAATGGAGCTTCGATTGATTTCATCATCGATCAGTATCTATTAGACCGCCTAGTGGTAAATCTTTTGTCTTTGAGGCGGCATGAAACAAGCAAATGCCGCACATCATCTCTTGTCTATGTGCAAGGAAGCTTATTAAGCGTGGATGTCAAGCTTATCTAGCATGTGTCACTACTACACATGAATCCAGCAGTCAGAAGATAGAAGATGTTGATATTGTGAGAGATTTTCCTAGCGTCTTTCCCGACGACGTTTCTGGCATTCCGCCCGATCGTGAAGTGGAATTCTCTATTGATCTTATGCCGGGCACTGTTCCTATATCTAAAGCACCTTATCGTCTAGCACCTGCTGAAATGAAAGAACTAAAAGATCAAATCCAAGAATTACTAGACAAGGGTTTCATTCGCCCTAGTTACTCTCCATGGGGCGCTCCGGTTTTGTTTGTGAAAAAGAAAGATGGCAGCATGCGTCTTTGCATTGATTATCGAGATCTTAATCGAGTTACCATCAAAAATAAGTATCCACTGCCAAGAATTGAGGATCTGTTCGATCAGTTGCAAGGAGCATCGATATTTTCTAAGATTGACCTGCGATCTGGATACCATCAATTGAAAGTCAAAGAATTTGATGTTCACAAGACAGCGTTTCGCACGAGATATGGGCACTATGAGTTTATGTTCATGCCATTCGGGTTGACCAATGCGCCAGCGATCTTCATGGATCTCATGAATCGCGTATTTCAGCCATATCTGGATCAGTTTATTATTGTCTTCATTGATGACATATTGATCTATTCCAAGAACAGAGAGGAGCATAGCCGTCATTTGAGGATCACACTGCAGGTATTACAAGACAGAAAGCTATATACAAAGTTCAGCAAGTGCGAGTTTTGGCTTGACAGAGTGGCGTTCTTAGGCCACATCATTTCTAGTGATGGCCTGGAAGTTGATCCGAGTAAAGTTGAGGCAGTAAAAGAGTGGCCAGTACCGAAGAGTGTCACCGAGATTCGCAATTTCTTGGGACTAGCTGACTATTATCGCAAATTCATCAAGGGGTTCTCATCTATTGCAGTGCCTTTGACATCTTTGACGAAGAAAAATGCTAAGTTTATTTGGGGATCCGAGTGTCAAGACAGTTTTGACAAGTTGAAGCAAGCCTTGATATCCGCACCAGTGTTATCTATGCCATCGGGGCAAGGGGAGTATGTTCTATATACCGACGCTTCTAAACTTGGTCTGGGCGCAGTTCTGATGAAAAACGACCGAGTTATCGCCTATGCGTCAAAACAGTTGAAAATTCATAAAAAGAACTACCCTAATCATGATCTTGAGCTTGCAGCAATAGTCTTTGCACTAACAATTTGGAGGCACTACCTTTATGGGGAGAAGTGCAAGATATTCATCGATCATAAAAGTTTGAAATACTTCTTCACCCAAAAGGAGTTGAATATGAGACAGCGCAGATGGCTTGAATTGGTAAAGGACTATGATTGTGACATTAGCTACCATCCGAGGAAAGCTAATGTAGTGGCAGACGCATTGAGTAGAAAAGCAGCAGTTATCACTCATTTATCACTCCAAAGACCATTGCAGTCCGAGATACAGCGGTTTGAGCTTACAGTGTATGCTAGGGGCGAGGCCCCTAATCTTGCCACATTATCAGTACAGTCGACTTTGAGGGACAGAATTCGTGATGGGCAGTCTACTGATGAGCAGTTGCAAAAGTGGATAGCTAGAGATGAAACCAAGGGCCGGAATTTATATTCAGTAGTGGATGGCTTGGTCCGTTATAGAGACCGTCTATGGGTTCCTAGTGATGATTCCTTGAGAAACCTTATTATGAAGGAAGCCCATGACACACCATATTCCATTCATCCGGGCATCACAAAAGTGTATAGAGATCTGCAGTTGTTATATTGGTGGCCAGGCATGAAGAGGGACATTCTGAGATATGTATCCGAGTGTTTGACTTGTCAGCAAGTCAAAGCAGAGCATCAAAAACCAGCGGAAAAATTAAAACCACTCCCTATTCCCGAGTGGAAATGGGAGAACATCACTATGGACTTTGTTGTGAGATTGCCAAAGACAGTTAAAGGATTCAATCCCATTTGGGTGATAGTGCAAGATATTCACTGATCATAAAAGTTTGAAATACTTCTTTACCCAAAAGTAGTTGAATATGAGACATCGCAGATGACTTGAGTTAGTGAAGGACTATGATTGTGACATTAGCTACCATCCGGGAAAAGCTAATGTAGTGGCTGAAGCGTTGAGCAGAAAGGCAGCAGTTATCACTCATTTATCACTCCAAAAATCGTTGCAGTCCGAGATACAGCGGTTTGAGCTCACAGTATATGCTAGGGGCGAGGCCCCAAATCTTGCCATACTATTAGTCCAGTCGACTTTGAGAGATAGAATTCGAGATGGACAGTCCACTGATGAGCAGTTGCAAAAGTGGAGAGCTAGAGATGAAGCCAAGGGCCGGAATTTATATTCAGTGGTGGATGGTTTAGTCCGTTATCGAGATCGCCTATGGGTTCCTAGTGACGATTCCTTGAGAGATATTATTATGAAGGAAGCCCATGACACACCTTACTCCATCCATCCGGGAAGTACGAAGATGTACAAAGATTTGCAGTTGTTATATTGGTGGCCAGGCATGAAGAGAGATATTCTGAGATTTATATCCGAGTGTTTGACTTGTCAGCAAGTCAAAGCAGAGCATCAAAGACCAGCGGGAAAGTTGAAGCCACTCCCTATTCCCGAGTGGAAATGAGAAAATATCACCATGGAATTTGTTGTGGGATTGCCAAAGACTGTTAAGGGATTGAATGCCATTTGGGTGATAGTCGATCGTCTTACGAAATCAGCACATTTTCTACCTATTAAGACGACATTCACCATGGTTCAGTATGCCGACTTGTATATTCGGGAGATAGTTCGGCTGCATGGGATTCCTATATCCATCGTTTCTGACAGGGATTCGAGGTTCACGTCGTCTTTTTGGAAAAGTCTGCATGCAGCGATGGGGACCAAGTTATTGTTCAGTACAGCGTTCCACCATCAAACCGATGGTCAGTCAGAAAGAGAGTTATACAGATTTTGGAAGATATACTGCGAGCATGTGTTATTGATTTCCAAGGCAGTTGGGAACCAAAATTACCTCTAGTGGAGTTCATTTACAATAACAGCTATCAATAATCAATAGGAATGGCTCCTTTTGAGGCACTCTATGGAAGGAAGTGTAGATCTCCTATTCATTGGGAAGAGGTTGGGGAAAGAAGAGATATTGGTCCAGATGTGATTGAAGAGACAGCTGAGCTGGTAGTCAAAATTCGTGATAGAATGAAGACTGCGCAAAGCCGACAAAAGAGTTATGTGGATAAAAGGCGAAGGGACTTAGAGTTTGCAGTGGGCGATCATGTATTTGTGAAAATAGCACCCATGAAGGGTGTTATGCGCTTTGGCAAGAAGGGCAAGCTTAGTCCAAGATTTAGGTCCGTTCGAAATTTTGGAGAGGATTGAGACACTAGCTTATAGAGTGGCATTGCCACCAGCGCTTGCAGGAGTTCACAATGTGTTCCACATTTCGATGCTGCGGAAGTACATGTCGAATCCGTCACATGTGCTTAATTATGAGCCTCTTCAACTAACTCCAAATATGACTTATGAGGAAAGACCTGTCCAGATTTTGGCAAGACAAGAAAGACGATTGCGTAACAAAGTCATTCCAATGGTCAAGGTCAAGTGGCTGAATCACTCAGAAGAGGAAGCTACTTGGGAAACCGAGAGAGACTTGAAGAGTCGCTATCCAGATCTATTCGGTAAGTTTTAATTTCGAGGACGAAATTTTATTTAAGGGAGGGAGGAATTGTAAGGTCCAAAATTAAGACAACGTAATCCAACTGCATGCGAATCTAGGAAATAATGAAAAATAAGTAATAATTGATTTTAATTGCTAATTAATTATGTGACAAACTTGTTCATATGTTAAATGAGATTTTTATTGTCATCATGCATAAAATTGTATTTTTAGGAATATTCAAACTGACGATCGAGGAACGGGGACCGAGGGCTGAAAAATGTCAAATGTTTTTATTAAATGATTATTTTTAATTATTTAAAATATGGTCGATGCCTTTCATATTTTTGAAAATAAAGGGTTTTGAGGTGATTTTATACGCCGGGACGTAAATTTTATCGGTGTTGGTTTTTCAACTAAAATACGAACTTTTTGGCAACCCGGCTAATAAATTCACATATTTGCTAAAAGAAAAACTTTGTTAATATTTTAATTATATCTTAATTAGACTAATGGGCCCTATTAGATGGCTTAATAGGCCTAATAAGCCTTGAAGGTGATTAAGTAGTATTTAAAGTATTAAAATATATTAAACCCTATTCTAGAACATAAAATAATCGGCCACCACTCAATTTTATTTTCTTAAAACACTCCCCACCCCCTTGCACGGCTCTACATACAATATGGAGAGGGTTTTCGAAAGGGCAAGCACGATCAAGCCATCGTCGTGTCCCGTTCTTCGTCGTCAACGGATATTCGAGCGTATATTACGCAAAGGCATGCCATACATCTCCTTTTCTCATCCATCATATCATATTATGGTAGAAATTATTTTACGCATGAAAAAAAACATGATATACTTTTCAGAATTTTCGGAATTTCTCATGAGCATGCCTTGAACTTTTGATTCTATGCACAAAATTCACGCCTTGTATGTATGTAGGGGCTGCCATGACATTAGGTTGTGACCAGGTAAAGTTTGTGCATGTTTTAGAGTCCCACACACCACACATATATCGACTAAACCAAAGGAGAACAACAAGCAAACCGAGTCCAGAAAGTTGTTGTCATGGTTGGGGCGAACGTGTTGCTTGTCCTAGGGGGAGGCTTGGCCTTGGCTGGGGCCAGGGCTCGGCTAGAGTCTCGCATGAGTCAGGGGGAGGGTCCTAGCCAAGCTAGGACTCACAGACAGGGCTGGGGGAGAGTCCTAGCCACGCTAGGACTCTACCCGAGAGCACAGCCCAACGCTGTGCAGGCTTCGCACCGCTTCAGGGGTCAGGGGCTCGATGCATGGGGCACAGGCTGGGCTAGGGTGGTTCAATAGGGTCCTAAGGTGATGCACAACACGCTGGTTTGGGGCTAGGGTCGTTGGCTAGGGTCCCTAACACAACAAACAAAGAGTCCACACACTTTGAAAGTCTCGGCCAGCATGGGGCCACTTAGGGGGCTGTTGTTTTTGGCTTTGGATGAGGTTTCCGTGAGTTTCCTAGGTCCATTAGGGTACTCCAACATGTTTGGCAAGTTCTGGTTCGTTATGGTCCGAGGGTAACTCGATAAAATCATAAGTTAGCTCGGGGTCGAAGTTTAGGTGTCAACTAGGGTTTTTAAAATAAGAAAATTTGGAAAACGGCTCACGGGGGTCGAGTCATGGTCCATAAGGGCTAAAATAATTTAAAAAGACTAAATTTTGAATTTAGGAATTTTATATTAAAGTTTGGGATTTTTCGTGATTAAAACACCGTCAAAACAATTAATTAAAGATAAATGAAAAAGTCTAATATTTAAGCTAAATAAAATTACGAAAAAAATTCATGTAGGCTTAAATAATTATTTGGGACATGTTAGAGTCATGAAACCAAGAAAAAAAAGTCGAAAACGTAAAATGTCGAATTCAGGGGTAAAACGGTCTTTTCACACCTAGAAATTAGTATAGGTCATGGCAGTGCCCTAAATGCTGTTTTTATGAAATTATGATTATTTTTAAATGTTTATGAATTGTTCATGATTAAAATATGATTTTTGAATGTCTAAATGATTTTTATGATTTAAGAAGACATTTAAAATACATGTTGCATGCTTGGTTTCAAAAATGAAAAATGTAAATATTACTCATGATTTTTCTAAGTGATGTGAATGTAAAATGTTGAAGGATGTGAAGTGATTGTGACTAATTCGTTAATGTTGGCGACGTCGTGAGGGTTATGGTCCCAGTGGGAGCCCGACGATCGTGTTTCCATCATTGCGAATATGTGGTAACGGTCATGTGGTAATGGTAAGAATGGGAATGTCGTGAGGGGAAAAGGCCCCAGAGGAAACCCATTTATGGGAAAAGGCTCCCGAGGGAACCCCGACGAGCGTATTTCTATTCGATCATGATTGGCAAGGGCCAAGTTGACCAGTGAGAGTGTTGCTGGTGTCCCCCGCCGCCCAGTACTGAGGTTTCACGTAGATGGATCCATCGTCATGTCATGTCATGTCAGAAAGTCACAATTAACAATCTGAATTCAACAAAGGGAAAAAAAAGGAAATTTTCATGATTTTGTTTAAGGTTTTATGTCATGTCATGTTGAGGAAAAGGAAATTCATGTTTGCATGTCATGAAAATGTTTATGTTTAAAGTTTTATGCATCATGAAAATGTTTACGAAAATGTTTATGTTTATGCATCTTCATGAAAATGATATTTTAAGTACAAGTATTTTTCACCGTTATATGTTGACTGTATTACGTATTACTCGTTATAAAGATTATGATGTGTTGAGTCTTTAGACTCACTATGTGTGATGGATGCAGGTGGTATTGAGGGAGGACTTGATGAGTGATTTGACTGGACTGAAGGCGCACACAACCCGAGGACCAGTGCTTCTACTTTTTCCGCATTATGACTTTTGACTCATGCTTTATGATTAAAGATTTTTAAGATTATTTATTTATGCATTTGAGAGATTTTTGAGAGGTTTAGTATGGGCTATTCTTTTCAAATTATTGATTTTTAGGTTTTGTAAAATATGCGACGATTTTATTTTATCACTATTGCACTTCGTTTTTAAAATGCTAGTTGGTTAATGTTTAATTTTAAAGGGTAAAATATTTTATAAAAATATTTTCCTGTGAGAAAGGTACATGGCCGAAAATTGAGTGTTAAAAAAAAATTCTAGTACTTTTAAAGAAATAAAAAGGACGGGACGTTTCAGATCTCATACATATGTAGTGTGAAACCTCTGATCAGAGTATGGTGGTAATTATGAAAGGGATTTCATAGATTACACCATCGATGCAACTATGACCTGACACATAGTATCGATTTATTGACAACTCTCGATATACCAATGGTTGTCGAATTGATCGGAATATATGAGTTGAAGGGACCGTACTGTACGCTAACCATAATTGAAAGGTTCTTGCAGGCACTATCATTTGATACCTAGGGAATCATGTAAGCGATGCTGTGAGACGTTTAACATGATTGGTTGTGTTATATCAGACTTGAGTTCTGACGTTCTTATTATCAAGGAGTTGATAAGTAAGAATGGAGCAATTGGGTATGCTCATATAAGGACATGTTTAGTTCCGAATCACATGGAGATGTGAATTCATGGCTAGTTGTATCAATGAACCATTGAGGGTCACACAAGTGCGAACTTTTTAGATCCCGTTGAGAAGTAAAATAGTTCAATGTGTTGAACGGCTTATAAAGGAGTTTATAAGCTTAAACAAAAATAGAAGTATGATTTCTATAAGGAGAATGTAACTTTTAATTTGAGGAAGTGTTCCTAAATTAAAAGTTGGCCAAACTTATAATGTAATTGAAAATTGTGATTTTCATAAACATTATTATGGACTAAATTAAATTAATTCAAGTGTTGAATTAATTAAACACTAATGGACCTAGTAGTGTCCAAATAATTAAAAAAATTCAAGTATTAAATTAATTAAATAACATTGGGCCTTGTAGAACCCAATTAAAAATAATTATTAAAGTAGTAGGCTTGAGTAAAATCAAGTAAAGGTTAAATGGTCTCAAATGTGTTTGAGACATTTAAACTAAAGTTCATGGGCTTTGTAAATGTTACAAGCCCACTTAAATCGCATGCTTGGGAGGTGAAGAGTTGGGGACTACTTTTTCATTAAAAATTTGCATGGCATGCTCTTGCACCTTTATCACTTTTTCAAGCTCCAAGAAAAGTCTCCCCCCTTCTCTCGTACAATACTATGGCCGAAAAGTTCGCCAAGCATTCTCTCCAATTTTCTTCTTCATTTTTGTTGAGGAAATCCTACACTTCTCAATGAAAAATATCCTAATTTTTCTAGTGCTAAATTAGGGTTGTTCTACTTGGTTAGTAGTGGACCTAATTTTAAAGAAAGGAGTCCAAGAGCAAGGAGAGCTTGTAGATTTCTCATCCTTTCAAGAGCCAAAGTTGATTACAACTTGGTTGGAGCCATAACATCAATCCTTGTGATTGATAGGTAAAAAAAAATTCTAAACACCCTATGTATGACATCTTGGTGTTTTTTGTATTTGCTACACATTATAGAATTAGGGTGCTCGATTTTTGCCCTTGAAAAACAAATTTTGAAACTTCTGCTGCGCATTCGGGCTCCTTAATCGATCCCCTTTCAACGGTGACAATTATCTGATAATTGTTGTTGAATTACTTAGATACGTCACAAGCATCGGGATCAAAGAAATAACGAGATTTTATATATACTTGATTATCAGGTAGGTATTGACGTACGAGCATACATTGTTATTGTTTAGTATTGATAAATACTATTGTGTTGAACGATGGTAAATCACCGGAATTGGGTGATTTGATATTATATTTGCTGTTGTATATTATTGTTGATGTTGTTGGTTGTCGTTGTTGGGAGACGTCACGTTGATGTTTTTCGTTCAACGATATTGTTGTCGCCGGAGTTGGAGTGCGACGTATCATTGATGTTATTCGTTCGACGATATTGTTGTCGCCGGTGTTGGGGTGCGACGTATCGTCGATGTTTTTTTCGTTCGAAGATATTGCTGTCATCGGAGTTGAGGCGCGACGTATCGTCGATGTTATTGTTATAGTGTGATGTTGCTGAGGTTGTTGATGGCTGATTTTCCAGAAACGGCGAAGGGGGTATTTCTGTTATCATTTCAGTTATATCTTATGTTGTTGTTAGTATAACTGTTATGTATTACGATGATGATTGTTGTGTATGCTCACCCTTTGGGGGCTGTTTTTGTTGGAAAGGTTAAAGGATTTTGCCGTGAGACATGATAGAGGTGAATGACTAGTTGTGTCTAGTCAAACAGTCCGTAGTTGATAGTAGATAGAGCCAGTATAGTTTATTGTCTTATTTGAGTTGTGTGTATTTATTTATTATATTGTTTTTGTTGCACTTATGTAGATAGTGTGATGATTGCACTATTTTGTCATATATGCATTTTATTATTACGTAGTTGAAAAGAAAATTTTTATGCATATGACGTCACATGTTGTATGATTACGTGGCAAGGTTTGGGGCGCCACACAAAGGCAATGCTATCTTGGAAAATCCCGCTATAAACCGACGGTAATAACCAGCTAACCCAAGAAAACTAAGTACCTCAGTAACGGTAGTTGGTCGTAGCCAGTTATTAACAGCTTCAATCTTGCTTGGATCCACAGATATGCCTTCTTTTGAAATGAGATGATCCAATAATGCTACTTGTTCAAGCCAAAATTCACATTTCTTCCATTTAGCATACAAATGTTGATCTTTCAAAGTCTGCAAAACTAGGTTCAGATGTTCTCGATGCTCCTCTGCAGTTCGTGAGTAGATAAGAATATCATCTATAAACACAATCACGAACTTGTCTATAAATGGCTTGAAAATTCTGTTCATTAAATCCATAAAAGCAGCTGGTGCATTCGTTAGTCCAAATGGCATTACAAGAAATTCATGATGCCCATACCTCGTTCGGAAGACAGTCTTTGAGATATCGTCTGTCTTTACTTTTAGTTGATGATAGCCTGATCGTAAATCAATCTTCGAAAAGATAGCACCTCCTTGTAATTGATCAAACAGATCATCAATCCTGGGGAGTGGATATCTATTCTTGATTGTCACTTTGTTCTATAATCATTACATAGACGAAAGGTACCATCTTTCTTCTTCACAAATAAAACAGGTGCACCCCACGGTGAAAAACTCGGTCTAATAAACCCTTTATCAAGTAACTCCTGTAAATGTTCTTTTAATTCTTTCATTTCTGTAGGAGCTAATCGATAAGGGGCTTTTGAGATCGGATGAGTTCCTGCCACAATATCAATCACAAATTCGATCTCTTAATCTGGGGATAAGCCTGTTACATCATCAGGAAATACTTCTGGGAATTCACAAACAACATCTTTTTTTTTAATTCACGAACATGTGAGTCAATAGTTAAAACAGATGCTAAGTATCCTTGACACCCCTTCTGTAGTAATTTACAAGCCTTCATACAAGAGGTTATCCGAAGAGGTAAGGATATATCTGCACTTGGTACTGTGAATGGTTCAGCTCCTACTAGTGCAAATTTGATCATCTTTATGCCACAGTCAATAGTAACTCTGTACTTCGAGAGCCAATCCATTCCTAATATCGAATCAAAATCAGTCATCCTCAGAACTATCAAGTCAGCATACATATGATGGCCTTGGACATATGTTTGACACCCTCGCACAATCTGATCTTTCTGTAATTCTTGCCCGGAAGGTAAGGCAATGGCGATTTGTGTCTCTGTTGTACTTGCTGTAATGCCCAGTCTCCTTACAAACGATTCCGAAATAAAGGAATGTGTGGCTCCTGAATCTAGTAAAACAACAGCAGTGATACCAGAGATCAAGAACATACCAGTGATCATCGATGTATCCGCATCCACTTCCTCTTTGGTCATAGAGAAAGGCGTCCATGTACTTTCTCAGAACTTCCTGGACAATTCCTTGCGAGATGCCCTGGCTTTTTGCAACGATAACAAACATTGGAACCTTGCATACATTCACTGTCATGGAGTTTGCTACATTTAGGACAAGGTGCTCTAACTTGTTCTTTACGTGGAGGGGGACCCTTGCCACGAGGTTCCTCTGGTCGAGTACCCCAACTATCAGCTTTTTTCCTTGTCTGTTCCTTGGCTCGTTTGAAAGTACTGCTGCCTTCGTTGTTGTCTATATCTGTCAATGTCTTGCTCATCCTGTTCTGCCATAAGTGCTTCATCTACTATCTCTCCATATGTAACAACCTTTGACATCCGTACATCTCTTTTAATTTCAGAGCGAAGTTCCCGCATGAAGTGTTCGCCCTTACTTGTGTCATCATGTGCAATATATGGTACATATTGGACTCCAGCCTCGAATTGTTGTATGTATTCCGCCATTGACATGGTTCCTTGCTTCAGATTAAGGAAATCACTGGCTTTCTTGTCTCGTACATCTTTACTGAAATATTTGTTGTAAACCATGGATTTAAATGTATCACATGTCAATGTTATCGCAGGTAATGCCTCCCTTGCACTCTCCCACCATATTCTTGCATGTTTTGTTAATAAAAACATGGAACAAATTACTTTGTCAGCATCTTCCATATGAAGGTAGGAGAAGATGGACTCCAACGACTTAATCCATTCTTCTGCTACTGCATGCATTCCGGAGGATTCAGACGTCGAAAACAATCATACACATCTGTTTGAATAGGTTCTCGTCTGGGTAGCATGGCTTGTGCGTGTGCCTGCTCATGAGTAGTCCGTTGCATCTCAAGTAATTGCTATATCTGTTCCCCATGGACTTTCTCTTGTTGTTGGAGCAGCTGAGCAAAATCATCTATAGGTCGTGGCGCACTGCCCTCACCTTTGACTGCTGGGGCCTTGCCCTTAGATGACTCTCCTTCCTGTACCTTACGTTTAGGTGGGATCATCTTTTATCTTAACCTACATATATATAGGTCACGTAGAAACACATAACTTAGCATAAACTATGGGATACAAAGATAATTACTTGTCGAGTTCTCCATGTGTGGATGAATTGCAATCTCTTTCCTGTTGAAGAACCGTGGGCTATGATAACACTCTAAAATGTCACACCCTTACTCTATACTTAGCATAATTACCATAATCAAAATAGGATTTGAATGATATATCTATATTATGAAGCAATTCAAAACAAAGGGCATCAATTTGACGGTTCATAAAAATTTTGGCATGATGTCCCTATATTTTGACTATATAAACAACTCAATCAGCAATAACAATACGTACATATAAACTTAGTCTTATAAACAAATATACTCTGTATCATTATACACATAGACATAAACATTGCAAAACATGTTTCTAACCCTGAAATTTAATTCATTATAATACATATGCAGAAGCTACACAATAAGACGTCCTGGTTCTTGTCGAGGTGAGGCACGTCACAAGCATCCATTGGCGAACTGGCATCCTATGCATCTTCACTACCTGATCCTGTAATACATGAGATACGTGAGTTTATAAAACTCAATAAGTTGGTACTTGTACGTATCAATATGCGTCGAAGGAACATACATATCAAGTCGTGACAACAATTAATCTTTAAACCATGTCATATCATAGCATATATTCATGTTCGTTTTCGTACTTGAGCCTCATTAGTTGACCTGTACTACCGTGCTTGCTTTATTATATAGCTACTACTGTGTTGGACGTCAAGGAGCAAACTTTGGCAACCCCACGCCCCATGAACATATATTGGCCAATAGGTTTGGTGGCCATGATGTCAACAAGCTCTATATCATGTAAAAATCAGTTCTTTTCTTTTCATGTTCATGTTCATGTTCATGACATAGCACCCATCTTCAATATTCATGAGTTCCTTTCATATTAATACATAACAATAGAATATGGTGCTATTTTTCATCAATAAACATACTAACAATGTACATATAGCAATAATCAATGAGAATCATTTGAAATCATAATATTACTCATGTATTATTTCAAGAACATGCCAACTTACAGTCCAAGTGTTCGAATACTGGTTTGAGACTATGTTTCTCGTTCCTATAATGTCAAATACATCAATAAACCAATCACTATGTATATACTAGGTGAAAAACACTCCTTTATTGTCCTCTACTTGTATAACAATCAAAAGAGACGAAAACTTACACCCTTAGGAAGTTCTTGTGATGAAGAACTTAATTCTTACTTCAAAATGATGAAAGAAATGAAGAAGGGAGCTTTTGGGAGGAAGAATCCTTGTTTTGCTTCGTGCTTTGGCTGCAAGAGAAGGTAAGAATGGTGGGGTTTGCTTGGAAAAATCAAAACTTATCTTTTATACATGAGGTGGCGCCCAGGCAGACGTCTTTTACCGCCCGGGCAAGGAACTATCGGCAAAATTTTTGTACAGGTCCGTCGGGCAGACATTCTCGTCGGCTCGGTCGAGCAGCTTTCGGCTCTGCACACTATTTCATCAAAAATCGCTCCAAAAACTTTTCTTCCTTCCATAATCTGAAAAAGTGGTAAACATGAAAGTTGTAGCCCTATGTCTTAGCTTGCTAATAGTTATGGCCTCACATAATTTGGATAAATATTCTAATCTTATCCTAAACCCGTAAAAACTGTCATATTTTCATCTCATTTCCTACCAACTTCGTTACCCTACTTCTGCCTACACATCCTACTGTCACTATTTAAACACATATTCATTCTCAATACACCATGGACAATCTAGAAATTATATTCAATCTCAATATCGATACCTCAATCAACATGTAAAACATAATGAGCTAAATCATTACATATTAAATGAATTAAACACATTATTATCATTTGTATGAGTAACCGGGCATTACATTAATACAAATGAATCATAATTCGATGTTGAAACTCATTTGTAAATACTGTATAATCTAAATTAGTTCCTACTCGATTCATCCGCCTAAAACATGGATAAAAGTCGCTTGAGCGCGAGACTAGCATCTGTGATGTTCTGTACCGCGTTTCTTGATAAGGGCATAGAGATGTCCAAACATGCAGATGAGTAGTCATATGACGATTATACTGTACAACCCTCCCTCGGATTTTTCAAGTGGTTATCATTCATCGAGATGATAAGTCCGTGGTTATGATTGTACACCATTAGTCTTTACGACCCGGGACAACACTGAGGCTCTATAGACCGACTCCAGGAGAGTCATTGGTGGCGAGATTGGGTACAGTTGCGATACATGTAGGAGCCAGTACATTGTAGTCGGGAATTCACCGCTCACCTACGGGTGTGGATATCTTATGTGATATGATGAAATAATAGTGCCAGAAATCTCTGGCCAGAGTATGAGATGTACGTTAGAGAAGGAGTTCTCTAATTGTACATGCGATGCCACTATTTATTCTCAAAGATGTGTCACATAGTTATCGAATTCATATGCAACCCTCGATGAACCAATTGTTGCATATTCGATCGGGATATATGGGATGAAAAGTCCGTAATGTACGTTAATTATAATTGACTGGTTCTTGCAGCCACTATTAGTTATACCTAGGGAATCATGGGGCGATGCTACTAGACGCTCTTACCATGCTTCGATGGATTTAATCAGAAATATGATTTCTGACATTCTCATGATCAATTGTTGATAAATAGAATGAGGCAAATTAGGGTAAACCCAAATAAAGGATTATGTATTGAATCACAAAGAGTTGTGAACTCACGGCTAGTTGTATCTCTAAATCATTAAGGGTCACAGAAGCACTTGATCATTTGTTCCCGTGGAGAGAATAAATTCAAGAAGCTGAATTTATATTATGATATAGTAAATTCAAGAAATTTTTGATAATTAAATTTTGAGAAAAATAAATTCAAGGAGTTGAATTTCTGAGATAGTAAATTCAACTTCTTGAATTAAAGTTCTTGAATTAAAGTTCTTATGAATTTATAAAATATGGAGAGAATAAATTCAATGAGTTGAATTTATAAATTTTGAGAATATAATTTGTTAAAATCAAAAGTTGAGTTTATTAAATATTAAATTAAGCATAGTGGAAAGTATGTTAAATGGGCTTGTAAGTATACTAAATAATTAAAGTTCTTAATGAGTTTTGATTAATCAATTAAACTAGTTGGACTAGTCCAATTAATTAATCAAGCCCATTAATGTTAATTAAGAAGCCCAAATGTTGTATTATGGTAATTCGGTCATGGATGTTTTATTTTAAGTATGAGACTTAAACCATAGCCTCCACTAATTTCATTGTGTGTGATTTTCGAAAATCACAACCATAATTCTTCCAAATATTTAGTTTACTTAATTAACTAGATTAATTAAGTAAATGATGATTAAAGAAATATTAAGATTTCTTTATTCTTATTGCATAGATTCCTTCGTGAGTTTCAAGGATTTTGCAAGAAAATTTTAGCTCTCAAAATTTTTGAAGTTTTCGGCTACTTTAAATAAAAATGTATTGGGTCGATTTCTTCTATGTGTTCTATCTCTTGAAAAAATCTTCTATACTTTCTAGGGCAAGTTAAAAGAGGAACTAGTAATCCGGTCGTAGACCTGATTCGGTTATTAAAAAGGAGATTTGAAGAACGTACGTAGAAATTTACAACAAGAGTTACGTCCGCTCATACCGGAGTAGTTGGAGGCAAATGAATGAATTAACTAAAGGTATATATTAAACATCCTCTATATGTTTTAATTATTAAAACCATACGAGTGTCCAAACAATATTTTGAACGTCAAAATAAATTTTTAAAACTTCCGCTGCGTTGTGGGCACGAGAAAACCGAGACTCAACGTTTTTATCATTAAAGTTAATGAAGTCTATAATCGATCTGATGCCCCGGAACGTCCCGGGTCAGGGATAGGCTCTGGGACTTCCCGGGCCATGGAGCATATCCATTGTTAGTGCCCGGGCCAGGATGGGATGCTCTCAGGCCAATAGCATGACAAAATGGATTAATGTCTCGAGCCATTGAACCACCCGGGACATGATTTCCAAGAGATGTGGAAGACCCTAGCTCTTCTGTAATTAACCTGAGAGGCATTCTGCTCGGTGACCTCGATATGAGTGAAGTATTTAATGCCGCCGATAAACAGTGTGTATAGCCGACCTATCTCTGACACTAATGCAAGTGGTCAATAAATCAAGTAGTCTGGATATGACAAGTGCGCGATTTGACATGTCAGAACAATAGAATATAATCAGCCACCCTATTATAATTAATGCTCACACACAAAAAACGAAGTCATCATTACATCCTCTACTATAAATACCAGATTCTTTACTTGCATTTATGATTCATTCAGATATTAATCCACACATTTAATACTCTCACTTACTCTCCACACCAAGCACAAAGTTATCATTTGGCTACATTGGTTTTATTGCTTGAGTAGCCTGCTGACTTAAGCATCGGAGTGGTCACGCCAGACATCCCTCCGGCGTCCATTCACGTGGTTACCTTTCTGTTTGAAGATATCACAAATCGGATCGAGGAATTACGAGATTCAAGCCCGGCGTCCAACTCATATTTACTTTGATATTTTGATAGTTTACCCGTCAGAGTTCTCGACCCGACTCGTCCATTTCGCCTGGGTTGCATCATTGGCGCCGTCTGTGGGAAATTTGAGTTCTAAGACGTTGATATGGCTCCTACTAGAAGAACAGCAAATCAAGACAGTTCCCGGGTTCAGGGAGAAAACAACACCCATGTTTCTGGTGCGGACGGTCCGCCCCCCAATGGACCCCCGCCTACCTTCAATCTGACAAGCGAAGATTTGGCCAGAAGAATAAACAAAGCAGTAGAAGAAGCCTTAGCAAAAAAGAAAGATCCCCACCATTCTGCTCGACAAGAAGGAGAGCAAGAGCAAGGTCAATAAAATCGAGAAGATGAGAGAAGGGAGGAAGAAAGGGAATCCAGTGTTGGTTCTAAGTCCCCTACCGTAGCAGAGGAATTAGAAGAATTGAGGAAAAAAGTGAAGGTATTGGAGGGGCAGGTTGGTTCCAAAAGCAGTTCGCGGGTTGTTAAAGGCTGTCCTTTTGATGATGCCATCGTTCGGGAACCACTTCCCGGGAATTTCAAATCGTCCAAAGTCAAGGAATATGACGGTAGCTCTGATCCTGAAGAACATCTTGCTAGGTTTGAAAACATGGCTATGCTGCATTGCTATGGAGACCAGATCAAATGCAAAGTGTTTCTAACCACCCTGGTCGACTCGGCTCAGAGATGGTTCGAGGGGTTAGATCCTCAGAGTATTCGCTCTTTTGAAGATTTTCAGAAAGTGTTCTTACATCAGTTTAGCAGTAGCAAGAAATATAAAAAGACTGCCTTCAGTTTATTCGAGGTAAAGCAGCACCTTGACGAAACTCTAAGAGCTTATATCAAAAGATTCAACCGAGTGGCCTTAGATGTGCCTGCTTGTGCGCCCGAGACAAAAAATACTGGTTTTTCGCAAGGATTGCTAGAAGGGGATTTCTTCCGCTCCCTCACCAAAAAACTGCCGGGGGATTTCGAAGATCTTTTGTCCCGGGCAGAAAAATACATCAATATGGAAGAGACCCAGCATCAGAAAAGAGAAGCATTAAAAAGAGCAAGGGGAGACCGGGTTGTCAGGCCTGAGGAAAGAAGTAACAGGAGGAATGGTTCCGGGCATCTTTCTCACGTTCCCCTGAGAAATGCCCGGGATAGGGAGGTTCAAGAGTGCAGCTCGGACGTGACCCCATTTCCTAATCTCACAGCCCGGTCAGTCCAATCACAGAAGACAGGATACTGCACTCTCATAAAGAAGGCTCTCACAATACGAATGAATGCCGAACCCTAAGGAAAGGATTTAAAAAGCATTCTGAGACGGAATCCCGCCCTTCAAGGAATGAGCCCAGGTCACTGCCTTGGATATCACAACGACCTGGACCGAACGCTCCCAAAAGATCAGTCGACATCCCAAGGAGAAGCAGGAGAACAGAAGAGAGTTCTCGGGAAGAAAGGGGCAGACAAATAGAAAGAAAGGACCTTCCCCCCAGCCGGGGAGTAAACAAAATGATTTCATGAGGATCTACTGATGGTGATTCTAACCGGGCCAGGAAAGCAAGGGGTAGAAGAGTGTGTTTAGAAGTTGATGGCAGGAGGCAAAATGAGCCGATTATTAGTTTTGGCCCAGAAGACCTCAGAGGAGTCAGCCCACCTCACAATGATGCTCTGGTCATTCAGGCCCGGATCGCTAATTATGATGTGTTGAGAGTTTTTGTGGACAATGAGAGTTCTGTCAATGTCATTTTCAAAGAAGCCCTGGTCCAAATGGATTCACATGAATACCAGCTGGAGGTAGTTGAGACTGCTCTGTTCGGCTTCGCAGGCCATGCTGTATACCCTGAAGGAGAAATCACTCTTCCCCTAATACTTGAAAGTGGAGACTTGAGGAAGACAGTTATGACGGTTTTCACCGTAGTAGATGCCCCATATTAGTATAACATAATCCATGTAAGGCCAGCCATGAACGAGATGAGAGCTGTAGCTTCTACTTATCACCAGAAGATCAAGTTCCCAATACGAGGACAAGTTGGAGAGGTTAAGGGAGATTAACCCTCTTCCCGGAAATGCTATGGTGAAATAGTCCGAGTAGGCCAGAAGAAGGCGAGAAGGGAGGAAAAAGGGAAGAAGATGGTTCAGGCAGCAAGAGAGGTAGAGGAAAAGGAAGTACATTTTGTTGGGGAAGATGAGCAGGAGGTGGTTGAAGTAGGACCAGGAAAAAGTATCCGGGTGGCCCGAGACCTTGAAGCCTCCACCCGGGTAAAACTCCTAACCTGTTTAAAAGCTAATATCTCTGTTTTTGCATGGTCTCAGCAGAAAATTATGGGAATATCACCCAAAGTAGCCGAGCATAAGTTAAACATCATCCCTGGATCCCGACCTGTGAAACAGAAGAAAAGGCATTTTGGGCCCGAAAAAGACAAAATCATTGAAGAATAGGTGAAGGAAATGCTGAAGGCCGGCCACATCAGAGAAGTCCAATTTCCCACATGGCTCTCTAATGTGGTCCTTGTTCCCAAAGCCACAGGGAAGTGGAGGATGTGTGTGAACTTCCGGTATTTGAACAAAGCTTGCCCGAAAGATTGTTACCCACTTCCTCGGATTGATCAGTTGGTGGATTCGACTTCTGGCTTCGAGTTGTTAAGTTTCATGGACGTATATCAGGGATATCACCAAATCCCTATGGCCCGAGAAGATCAAGATAAGGCCAGCTTCATCACTTCCGGAGGCACCTTTTGCTATGTGATCATGCCGTTTGGATTAAAAAACGCTGGGGCCACATACCAGCGGTTAATGAATCAGGTCTTCCAGAAACAGATAGGCAGAAATATTGAGGTATATATAGATGATATCTTGATCAAAACTCGAGAAATATCTTGTTTTATTGATGACTTGGCAGAAACCTTTGCCACATTGAAGAAATATGAAATAAAGCTCAACCCGGCCAAGTGTGTGTTCGGGGTCAAGAGTGAAAAATTTTTGGGTTTCATGGTCACAGACCATGGAATTAAAGTCAACCCAGAAAAAATAAAAGCTATGATCGATATGCCTTCCCCTCAATCTGCTTGAGAGGTACAGAAATTGATCGGGAGGATCACTGCTTTATCCCGATTCATTTCTCGATCTGCTCACCGGAGTTATCCTTTCTTTCAAGTCCTCAGGAAGGCCCAAAAATTTGGTTTGGATGAAGGGTGTGAACAGGATTTTCGAGACTTGAAGAAGCATTTAGCCGAGTTGCCTGTTCTGGTAAAGCCGGAGCCGGGGGAAAAGTTGTGGGTTTATCTGTCTGCCACTGAACTTGCTGTTAGCTCTGTTCTCATTAAGGAAGAAGGGATAGATCAGAGGCCCGTGTACTATGTCAGTCATGCCCTCCGAGGGGAAGAATTAAAGTATAGTGAATTTGAAAAAATAGCTATAGCCCTAGTGATGACTGCTCGGAAATTAAGGCCGTACTTTTTGTCCCATCCAATAGTGGTCTTCACCAATTCTCCGCTCGGAAGAATAATGACACGTGCGGAAGTCTCAGGAATAATGGTCAAATGGACAATAGAGCTGGGAGAGTACGACATTGAATATCAACCCCGGGTTGCTATCAAAGCCCAAGCTTTAACAGATTTCTTAATAGAGATGGTCCAGCCAGCAGAAGAAGAGGTATGGAGAGTTTTTGTTGATGGTGCTTCAATCTATCCGGATGCGGAGTTGGAGTGGTCATAGTTGCCCCAGCCGGGGAGAAGATCAAATTGGCCATAAGAATTGATTCCCGGGTCACAAATAATGAGGCTGAATATGAAACTGTTCTGTCAGGATTGCAGGCCGCCCAGGAAGTTGGGGCCTCCCGAGTGATTATTTATTCTGATTCTCAGTTGGTGGCGCAACAAATTAAAGGTGCTTACGAGACCAAAGATGAAAAAATGCTCAAGTACCTGAAACTTATCACAGCCCGGGCTGCCACTTTTACCGACTGGAGCATTGAACAAATCCCCCGGGAAGAGAATGGGGAAGCTGATAATCTCGCCAAGATGGCCACCTCCATATCCGAAGTAAGAACCCGTGAAATCATGTGTTTCACGCGGATGGTGCTCTCTATTAATGAGGAAATACTCCCGGTCCAGAAAAGTGCATGGATGACTCCGATCGTGGAATACATAGTACATGAGAAGCTCCCAGAAGATCGAGTCTAGGCCGTAAAAATAAAAAAACAAGTGCCCAGGTTCGTCTTTTTGAATAATGTTTTGTATAGGCGATCCTATCAGGGCCCATTACTCAAGTGCTTATCAGAAGACGAGGTAGAGTACGTCCTCCGAAAAATACACGATGGATGCTGTGGGCAACACCTCGGTGGAACAGCTCTGTCTCGGAAAACTATTTTGGCCGGGTTCTGGTGGCCCCGGATGAATCAAGATGCTGCCCGACTTGTCCAAAAATGTTAGGGTTGCCAACACCATTCTAATTTTCACCATCGCCCAGCTGCGAGTATGCAACCAATCTCTGCATCATGCCCTTTTGACTAGTGGGGTTTGGATATTGTGGGTCCTTTCCCCATAGCCCGAGCACAGAAAAAATTCTTTCTTGTGGCTGTGGATTATTTCTCCAAATGGGTAGAGGCTGAGCCATTAGCCAAGATTACCGAGGATGAAGTCATGAAATTTCTTTGGAAAAATATTGTTTGCAGATATGGCATCCCGAGGAGATTAATTTCAGATAATGGAAGACAATTTCAGGGAAAGAAGATCATCTCCTGGTGCCAAGAAATGAAGATTATTTAATCTTTCACCTCAATAGCTTATCCTCAGGCTAATGGCCAGACTGAAGTGACTAACAGAATCATTGTGCAAGCATTGAAAGCCCGGATCCATGGGAAGGGTAAAGATTGGGTGGAAGAATTACCGAGTGTCTTATGGGCATACCGCACTACGCCTCGATCATCTACTCGGGAAATACCCTACAGCCTTGTCTATGGTTCAGAAGCAGTCCTACCAGTGGAAATCGGGCAATCTTCTACCCAGGTAGAATCTTACCCAAGCAACAATGATCAATCCCGGGCCGTTGAACTTGATTTAGTGGAAGAAAGAAGAGATCGAGCAGCCACTCGAATGGAGTCTTATCGTAGCCGGGTGATGAAGTCCTACAACAAGCATGTTTGGCCACGAAATTTTCAGGTCGGGGACCTGGTTATGAAGAAGATCAAGCCCGTAGGCGATGTGGAAAAATTAGAAGCCCGTTGGAAAGGACCCTTCAAAGTAATTCAAAGAATTAGCTCAGGTGCAGCTTATTATCTCGATGATTCTCAGGGACACACTCTCAAAAGGCCATGGAATGCTTTTCATTTAAAGAAATATTATGTTTAAAAGCCCGTGTATCTATTATTTCTTCAACAAATAAAGAAATGATTCAGGGAAAATCTACAAATTCCAGGGACCCGTACCCTGGCCCAGGGACCCGCACCCTGGTTATCTACAAAGTCCAGGGACCCGTACCCTGGCCCAGGGACCCGCACCCTGGTTATCTACAAAGTCCATGGACCCGTACCCTGGCCTAGGGACCCGCACCCTGGTTATCTACAAAGTCCAGGGACCCGTACCCTGGCCCAGGGACCCGCACACTGGTTATCTACAAAGTCCATGGACCCGTACCCTGGCCCAGGGACCCGCACCCTGGTTATCTACAAAGCCCAGGGACCCGTATCCTGGCCCAGGGACCCGCACCCTGGTTATCCACCAAGACCGGGGATCCGTACCCTGGTCGTCCACCCAGCCCAAGAACCATTCTAATGACTTGCACCCTTGTTACTTGTCAAGCCTAAATTCCCTATCGCACCTATGGGTCTATGATTTGTGAAGAAAGATTAACAATCGATAAAATTCGCAAAGTTATTACCGAATGCAACTCAATGTTTTGAAGTAACTATCAAATGCAAGAAAAAGAAAACATTTCATTGAAAGGAAAAATATTTACATGGTGTCCGGAAGCCAGGAAAATAAAGAAAAAACCACACGTCCTAATTTACTTGGGATCTCGGCCTTGGTCCTCCTCTTCTTCTTCTGGGAGAGATGCAGCAGTCTTTTCTAAGTCAGGAAAGTCCTCCCGGTCAGATGGAACAAGGCCTGCCTCCTCGATTTGCTCGAGGCACTTGTTGAAACCCTGTTCTAAATAAGGGAAGGCTTTGTCAGCTACCATCTTCTTAAACTCCGGAGACTTCAAAAAGTTGGCCATTTGCTCCTCCTGAGCAGTCTTGAGGAGAGTCACAGCAGCTTGAAGGTCTTTGGCCCGGACGCGGGAGGACTCTGCCTCTGCCCTTGCTGCTTTCGCCTCTGCCCGAGCCTCAGCAAGCTCCGCTTGAGCCAAGTCCATTTGATGTTGCCAGCAGGCCTTCTCCCGAGCCAAGACATGCTCATTCAAACGACCCACCTCCTCTTGGAGTTTAGCATGCATCTTTGTGCACGAGTAATAGCCAAGCCATTTTGGTGCGCATTATTAATAACTTGGATCTTGTACCAAGTATACATAACCTTCACCCCGATATACTCTTCGACAGTCCTTTTCAGATTCTCCACATAAGGACGTAGCCCGACCGTTATTTGACTGTGTGCACCAATGGAAGAGACCGTGCTACTGCAGGCGCTAGAATCACTTGAGCTCGACATATTAAACTGATACTCACATTTCATCCACATCGTCTTATTTATTGACAAGTAGCATTTAATATTAAGGAAGTTGGAGAGGCTTGAGGCAGTCGAAACGCCTTCCCGTTTATTCCGGAAGAGAGTTAATCACAACCGTAGAATGAATACATGAACGATCAGGATGAGTCTTGGGAATAGAGCTGAGTAGACGAAAGGACGTGCACGAATATCGATGTGTTGTAATTATTAGATTCTCGAAAAATGAAGCGATTTTCGGCGATATAAATATTAAGAGCATGCATCATAATGACTCCCGTGGACTACCTGAGAACACTAACTAAACATATTAGCACGGGAAAAATAAGGCCCCGACATCATATTCTTATCCCGGACGGTGAGAGAGCTCGAAAATTTATCTTAAAGGCCGGGAATGTGAGGTTCCGGCATCTTATTCTAAAACCGAGATATGTGAAGGGGACCCGGGCTCTAAATCAATTCTTTTCGGGATTAATCGGATCTTTATTCAAAAAAATGTGGGTCAAAATTTTGTTTTTTTTTATCTAAATTCAAATGTATAAAATCAATACATAAGCAACATCTTTACTTTATTTTCACATGCACAAGATCTATTTCTATGTTATTACAACAAACATAAATACATGACTTGGTCTAGTAAATTCATACAAACTAGTGTTTAATACAAACTACAATTCACACGTAGTACAAGTCTAGTAAAAACCACTAGAAATCTTCTGCGCCCGAAGTCGCCACTCTATTTCGATCTCATCTCTGTCGTGATCCTGATCCTGCCCCACCTGTTGTTATGCACACATACAGACATAACAACAGCCGGAAACTCCGGTGATAACAAATCCCAGTATAAAACATGTTATGCATGCATATACACAAAATAAATCATGAAGCATACTATCATGAATCAAATCAAAAGCAATAAGTTCCATAGTCTATGAAACCAATCATATAAGCATGCAATTCAATCAAATCGTGTCTTGACTCGACTCAACTCTAACTCTAGGGATCCCGGTGTGAATAAGACGTCAATGTCTGTCACCTACCCTCCCAATCGGGGTGACGGTACGTCTTATTCCTAGACTTCGGTCATGTCTGTATCGAATGTCTACAATCGGAGGAAGTATGCTCCTATGCGTCGATACACCGAACGTCTAGAAGTTTGACAAATCTTCCTGAAACGACATATCGAGAATCATAATATCAATATTCCATTCTCAATTCAACACTGAATCTGATTAATCTGGATTTAATTCAAAACCAACGGCATAACGGCACAATCCCGATATTCCCGTCAATACAATATCACCAGATATTAATTACAAATCATAACCCATATCTGATATAATCCATAATCAATTCATAATCCAAATATGTCCCATTTTCAATCGGTATAATCAAAAAATCATAACAATTTCATAATCAGTATGTTTTTCGATCTGACTTCGATTATGCAATGTCTAGTATTCCCAGAACACATAATAATGATCAAATCACAATTTCTCCAACATCATATTTTTGAATCAAGATAAAACTTAATAAAACTTACGTCCTTGTGTAGCTCTTGACGAGGGGAACTCACAACTATGCTCCGATTAAAAATCGGATCACCGGTACTCGCAAAATCAATTTTCTAAGATGTAAGGAATTTAAGGATTTCCATGGAACTCTCGCTTGTTTCCTTGCTGAAGGCTTGAAGAATGAAGACCATTTATATATATCAAGTTGTCTAGGGGTGACAAGTGTCCCACTCAACTTTCCATATTTGCACTTTTGTCCCTCAACTTTTCACTATTTGCAAATCGGCCCCCCAATAATTACGAAATTGCCATCAAATTTAAATTAAGTATTTTTCCACTTAATTACAAAATTGCCATATAATTTAAATTCAGTATTTTTTCACTTAATTACAAAAATGCCATCAATAATATTTTCTTTTCGGGGTCTCATAAAATTGATAACATCTTGGGGACCCGGGCTCTAACTCAATTCTTTTCGGGATCTCATAAAATTGATAACATCTCGGGCCTTACATGGCAGTTCGGTTTGTCGATTGTCCGTTATTTATCTTCGATTAAGGTCGCTCAGTATTGTCGGTTATTCTATACATGATATCAACTGAGGAAAATCAAAGATGCTAGGAAAATAACAGAAATGTAAAACAAAAATAGCTTTTATTTATTTGACAAAATTATTGCGGACTACATCATAATATTCCTTCTCTACGAAAGCCATCCACAGGGTCATCCAGCCCTTTATTCCTCCAGTGGACGTCTTGAGGAAGCTATCGGAGGTGGTGAGGTCCGTCAGAATTTTCCTTTCCTTGTAGAGCATCAACTCGTAGACATAATCATCCTCGAAGAGATCCGCTGTCTCGGAAACGTGTAGGCGTTCCCAGAACTTTTTCAGCTTTACCACCAGTCTAGAAGTATTAGCTTCCCTGAAGCTTTTCCCAGTAGTGGATAATCTTGTGGAAAACTTCATCTTCTATAGCAGTTTTTCGAGTTTCCAAGGCCGACTTCTCAAAAGCTGCAGCCATATCCGGGGACTTCGAGCCGCTTGCACCTGCCATTGTATTCCTTGAATAATAAGTTTTCTGGTGCCGATTGAACAGAAGGTGGGTCATTATATATAGGAGAGGGAAGCCGATCCACACCATTGATCCATAATGAATCAAAAGGCTCAGATTTACATAGGAAATTGCGCAAAGATATTTGAAAAGACGCAAAGATATTTGAAAAGACAGGTCCAGGAATCAATGCGTCAGAATGATTTATCTTCTTGGGAAACAAAGAGTCTCTGACAAACCTTATAGCCTACGTCAGCAATACCCACGTGTCAACACGCTACAACTATCCCGAAAAAGACCAAGTGGCAAGGCGATTTTCCTGACCGGGCACACAAGACTAATCGGGACAGCGAGTATGACTCTAGCCCGACTAATTTAGGACGGAATGATGATGCCCCGGAACGTTTCGGGTCAGGAATAGGCCCTGGGACTTCCCGGGCCATGGAGCATATCCATGGTTAGTGCCCGGGCCAGGATGGGATGCTCTCAGGCCAATAGCATGACAAAATGGATTAATGTCTCGAGCCATTGAACCACCCGGGACATGATTTCCTCGAGATGTGGAAGACCCGAGCTCTTCTGTAATTAACCCGAGAGGCATTCTGCTCGGTCACCTCGATATGAGTGAAGTATTTAATGCCGCCGATAAATAGTGTGTATAGCCGACCTATCTCTGACAATAATGCAAGTGGTCAATAAATCAAGTAGTCTGGATATGACAAGTGCGCGATTTGACATGTCAGAACAATAGGGTATAATCAGCCACCCTATTATAATTAAAGCTCACACACGAAAAATGAAGTCATCATTACATCCTCTACTATAAATATCAGGTTCTTTACTTGCATTTATGATTCATTCAGATATTAATCCACACATTTAATACTCTAACTTACTCTCCACACCAATCACACAGTCATCACTTGGCTACATTGGTTTTATTGCTTGAGTACTCTGCTGACTTAAGCATCGGAGTGGTCACGCCGGACATCCCTCCGGCGCTCATTCACGTGGTTAACTTTCTGTTCGCAGATATCACAAATCGGATCGAGGAATTACGAGATTCAAGCACGGCGTCCAACTCATATTTCCTTTGATATTTTGATAGTTTACCCGGCAGATTTCCGACTCGACTCGTCCATTTCGCCTGGGTTGCATCACAATCGTTAATTCCCCAGCCGAAACCAAAAAATCTGGTCGAAGTGAAATCTCTCGTTACAAGTCGTTTGGGTATTATATTTGCACAACCAAATCATGAACAAATATACAATGTGGAAGAGTAAATCCAGAATAAATAAATACTTTTAAATATGGAATGATTTGTTGATAAAAAAAATATCTTACAAGAATGTAAAATATATACACGTGTTATATATATATATATATATTATATTATATTTTTTTATTCAAGTCAAAGACTCATAGCCTGCATCTGTTTTTTTTTCTCTCGACTTTGATTTATTTGGTTTTACTTGGTCAAACTTATTGGCCTAAATTATAATATTATTTTCCAATAATTAAATAAATCTTTACCAATAATAATAATAATTGAATAAATATTCCACTGCAACAACTCTTGAAATTGACCATTTAACTAAATATTTTACGAAGATAATTAATTAAAAATTGTGGTGTGCTAGTGTGGAGTAATTGATGACCACATCCAGCCGTCCATATCAGTGAGCAAATCCATATTTTGAAGGCTGGGATTGGTCAACAAACTAGTATTTGGGAAACTTCAAATGAATTTGCACGCCCATACTCATTTAATGGATTCAAATGTGGTTTGTTGAAGGGGAACAAAACTGTGTGGAAATTCAGTTTTTTATTTAGAAAATTTATCGAATTAAGAATATATGACTATTTAGAATTTATCTATCCCACGTTGAATTTTTACGAGTATTGTGAGCAGGCTTTTTGTGAAACAATATCACAGATTCACACATTATTTTTCCATGGTTCATGTCATAAATTCGTCGCATAAAAGTATCTCATGAGATGATTACTGAAGATTTCGGTTAGGAAAACTACTAAGTATAATAAGTTAAGTAATAATATAGTTGGATAAAGTCCAAATCGTCGCACTATAGTAAACACGATGCGCGCAGCGTGCGCGAAACGTGGGCGCGCAGCTGCCGCGCGCTCTGTGCGGAACGTTCGCACAGCGCGCGGCACGCTTCGCGCGCACCGTCCGCGGGGCTGTGCGCGCCCTGTGCCCCCGCCACTGCCCGATACGATCGGGCAGCGGGAGGGCAGCGCAGGCGCGTCTCGGGCACCGTGTCGGGTCATGGGCTTGAATTGTTCAGGCCTAGGGTGCGATTTTCTGATTTTACAAAATTTTGGATAAAATTGATATTTTATGAAAATTGTTCAATTTTTCCTTAAAATAAAATTTTGCTAAAATTGTAATTTTCTTATAAGGTAAATAATTAGAATATGATTTTAATTATTTATGGTAAAAATATGTTTTACAAGAAATCAATTATTATTGAATTAATTGAAAATTAAATAAAAGTGTTTATTTAATTTATTAAATTCTTTAATAATTGTGGTGGTTAGTGATAATATTATTAGATGCATAATTAATAAATTAATTAGAATTGTTTAATTAATTGATGTGGGGACCCGGGCTCTAACTCAATTCTCTTTGGGATTAATTGGATCTTTATTCAAAATGTGGGTCAAATTTTCGCTTTTTAACATTAATTCAAATGTAAATACTAAGCATAATATCTTTCTTTATTTAATTACAACACATATAATATACATGTCATGTTTTACTACCAACACATCACTAGTGTTTAATACAAACCATAAACTACAAGTAGTACAAATCTAGTACAACATCACTATTGATCTTCTGCGCCCGTAGTCACCACGCTATCTTGATCTCATCTCTGACGTGACCCAGATCCTGCCCCACCTGTTGTTATGCACACATACAGACATAACAACAGCCGGAAACTCCGGTGAGAACAAATCCCAGTATAAAACATGTATACATGCTGAAACGAAATCATAAATCATGCATGAAAGCAATAACAATGGCTCCATAGTCTATGAAACCGATCTATCTAAACATGCAATTAAAATCAAATCATATCTGGACTCGAATCGACTCTACTCTAGGGATCCCGGTGTGAATAAGACGTCAATGGCTGTCACCTACCCTCCCAATCGGGGTGACTGTACGTCTTATTCCTAGACTTCGGTCATATCTGTATCGAGTGTCTACAATCGGATTGAATCTGGTCCGAAGCGTCGATACCACCGAACATCTAGTTTGGCAAGTCTGCCAATGACTCTCCTATCTCAAAGGCTTGAATAAAACTCTATAAACAAGACAGCATTCTATCAAGAGATTTGAATATAAATCTATAAACAAATCAAATTCATATCGAAAGATAAGCAACAATTCTAGTATGTGATTTGGTTGGGAAACTCAAATTAAATCTCATTTTAGTTGTGTCTTCCCCAAACAAAACATGAATTATACCTTCTTGTCATTGAATAAATCGAAGTCTCGCCGTAGGGATATCGAACCTGTCAATCCAAATCTGAAATGACAATGTTGAGATGCACAATATCAAATCACAACTCAAACTAATACTAATACGGTTCAATATCAAATTTTGATACAATTCGACGGTATAACGGCATAGTTTCTCGATACCGGTCCATTCAAATCTCAACATATCTCAACAAATCATAATCCTCAACTCATAATCAGCACAATCTATATGTCATATCTCAAAATCTGCATAAGCTCATACATATATATGCTGAAAACTCATAACAATTGCATATGCCCTCATTTTCTCGATTCGTTTACGTTTCTACGATGTCCATGATCTCAAGAACATATGATTATAAGCATAACAGAATTTCCCCAACACGTAAACTTCAAAACATGCTGAAACATAACCAAGCTTACCTCCTTTGATAGCCCTTGAAAAGAGGAGCTCAAAACCGAAGTCGGATTAAAGTTTGGATGTGTGAATCTTTCAAAATCACAAGCTTAAGAGCACAAGAAAAGTTGAAGCTTTCTCCCCTGAATCTCTCGGTTCTATCTGCTGAAGAGGAAAGGAACAAGGACAACTCATTATATTGCATGGTTAAGGGCAAGTGTTTAATTCTTCAGCAAACACGTATGACCGCGGGTGCGGTAGTTCATGAACCGCGGCTGCGCTCAAGCTTCGGCAATTCATTCGTTTTCCAAAATCGACGACCGCGGTTGCGGTACATATAAGACCGTGGGTGCTCAAGCAACACTTCATCTTTTCATTTTATCCACCTACAATCAAGGGCATTACATTTCTCCCCCTCTTAGATTTTAGTTCGTCCTCGAACGTGAAATCAATTAATCAAAGTATGTACAAACAGTAGTAAAATCAAAACTGAATAAATACTCACATCATGAGAATAACTCGGGATATTTCTGTCTCATATTTGTTTCTGTCTCCCAAGTCGCTTCCTCGGTGCCATGACGATTCCACTGGACTTTCACTAGTGGAATAATCTTTGTTCTGAGTTGTTTCTCTTTCCGATCAAGAATCTGTATCGGTTGTTCAATATAACTCAACGTTTGATCCTGCTCAGCTTCGTCAAGCCGAATGACATGAGAATAATCTGGTATGTATCTACACAACATCGATACATGAAAAACGTCATGTATCCCGGATAGAGAAGGAGGAAGAGCCAGTCGATATGCTCGATCGCCAATCTTCTCAAGAATCTCGTATGGACCGATGTATCTAGGAGACAATTTCCCACGCTTGCCAAATCTGACAATGCCTCTGAAGGGAGAAATCTTCAAGAATACTCTGTCTCCCTGTTCAAATACTAACGGTCTACGTCTGATGTTGGCATACTTGGCTTGTCTATCCTGTACCGTCTTCATTCGCTTCTGAATGATCTTCACCTTCTCAGTCATTTCCCGAATCATATCAGGCCCAAGTTCTGGTACCTCAGATATATCATCCCAGTACAACGGAGATATGCACTTCTTGCCATACAATGCTTCAAACGGTGCCATTTCTATGCTCGTTTGATAGCTGTTGTTGTACGAGAATTCACACAACGGTAGTGAATCTTGCCAACTAGTGCTGAAATCTAGCACTACAGCTCTCAACATGTCCTCTAAAGTCTGGATAGTCCGCTCTGACTGTTCGTCGGTCTGAGGATGCTAAGCAGTACTCAAGTGTAATGTCGTACCTAAGGCCTGCTGCAAACTGTGCCAAAAGTGTGAAGTGAATCGTGGATCACGATCTGATACGATAGACTTCGGCACACCATGCAATCTGACTACTTCTCTGATATAGATCTCGGCCATCTGATCGTGTCTGTATGTCATTCTGTATGGAATAAAACAAGCCGATTTGGTCAATCTGTCAATAATAACCCAAATCGCGTCACAGCCTCGGGATGATCGAGGTAACTTCGTCACGAAATCCATGGAAACGTGATCCCATTTCCATTCTGGAATAGATAAACTCTGAAGTAAACCTCCGGGCTTCTTTCTCTCAGCCTTTACCTGTTGGCAATTTAAGCACTTATACACAAATTCTGCAATATCTGACTTCATCTGTTTCCACCAGAATTGTGTCTTCAAGTCGTTGTACATTTTTCTGCCACCAAGGTGAATGCTGAATCGACTATAGTGCGCTGCTGACAATATCTGTTGTTTCAACTCCGAAACATCTGGCACTACAATACGGTTATTCACATACAGGACAAAATCACGTACCTGATATTCAGACTGATGTCCTGATCTGACCATCTGAATTGACTGCTATATATTCTGATCTCTTCTTTGAGCTTCTTTGATTTTCATAATCAAATCTGGCTCAACTTGAATCGTGGCAAGTCTTAATGGTTTACTATCCTTGTCAAATGCTAAACCAGACAAACAACAATCTTCAACTAAATTCGTAACACCTATCGTCGATAAGGATAGGGCACAAATCTTTCGACTCAAGGCATCTGCTGCTGCATTTGACTTCCCTGGATAGTATTTGATCTCGCAATCAAAATCTTTCAGTAGATCAAGCCATCTACGCTGCCTCATGTTCAACTCTGACTGAGAAAACAGATACTTCAGGCTTTTATGGTCAGAGTAAATCTCAAATTTTTCGCCATAAAGATAATGACGCCAAATCTTTAATGCAAATACGATAGCCGCCAATTCAAGATCATGAATGGGGTATCGAATCTCGTGTGGCTTCAGCTGTCTAGAGGCATATGCGATCACATGACCACGCTGCATAAGAACACATCCCAGTCCTCTGTGAGATGCATCACAATATACAACGAAATCGCCAGTACCTGAAGGAATCATCAAGACAGGTGCACTGGTCAGCCTCTTCTTCAACTCTAGGAAGCTAGACTCGCAATCCTCCGACCACACAAATGGTGTATTCTTTTGCGTCAACTGGGTAATCGGCTTCACAATACTAGAGAAATCTTTGATGAATCGTCTATAGTACCCTGCTAGACCCATGAAACTGCGTATCTCAGGCACCGAAGTCGGCCTAGGCCAACCGATCACAGCTTCCACTTTACTCTGATCCACAGAAATACCATCTCCAGATATGATATGACCCAAGAAGACAACCTGTCTCAGCCAAAACTCACAATTTGACAGTTTAGCATACAATCTTTCATTTCTCAATGTTTGCAACACAATTCTCAAATGATTAGCATGCTCATCCAAATTCTTTGAATACACCAAAATATCATCAATAAAAACAATCACAAACTCATCTAAATACCTCTGAAGGACGCGGTTCATCAGTCCCATAAACACCGCCGGAGCATTCGTTAATCCAAAAGGCATGACAATAAATTCGTAATGTACATACCTGGTTCGAAATGCTGTCTTTGGTATATCAATATCTCGTACTCGCAGCTGGTGTTATCCAGATCTCAGATCGATCTTGGAATAGATAGAAGATCCCTACAACTGATCAAATAAGTCGTCGATACGAGGCAAAGGATATTTGTTCTTTATCGTTGCCTTGTTCAGTTGCCTGTAATCTATACACAATCTCATAGAACCGTCTTTCTTTCGCACAAATAGCACTGGAGCAACCCAAGGAGATACACTAGGTCTGATATATCCCTTGGCTAGAAGATCTTCTAATTGTGCTTTCAATTCTATTGGCGCCATCCTATATGGAGCTCTCGAAATTGGAACGGTACCCGGAATGAGATCAATGCTAAAATCTACCTCTCAGGCTGGAGGTAACCCTGGAATCTCGTCAGGAAATATATCGGCAAACTCCCGTACTAATGGCAAATCTGCCAATGCCGGGCTCGATTTCAGTAAATCTACTGAATAAATAAGGAACCCTTCTGCTCCTTGTTGCAACAATCTACTCATAGTCAAAGCAGACACTAAGGGAATCCAAGATCTGGAACACTTACCGTAGAATTTCCAGTCTTCTGTCATTTCGGGTCTGAATCTGACAATCTTGTGAAAACAATCTACGGTGGCTCAATACTTGGTTAGCATATCAATCCCAACAATACAATCAAAATCAGATAAACCCAGTACAACACATTCTAAATCGATCTCATGCCCTTCAAACTGCAGTAAGAAATGTCTAACTGAAGTCACAGATATCAGACCACTTCCCAACGGAGAAGAAATAGACACTACAGTAGACAATGACTCTACAGGCAATGCATGTGTCAATGCAAAACGTTCTGATATGAATGTATGCGATGCACCTGTGTCTATCAATACATATGCAGGATAACCGCAAAGAAAACAGTTATCTGCAATCACATCGTCTGACGCATCTTGGGCTTGCTCTTCCGTCAATGCAAACACTTGAGCCTGTTGTCTGGGAGGTTGGCTCAATATCTGGCCAGCTCTGGCTCTAGGCTGGGATTGTGTAGGCGTGGGCTGGAAGGAATGGACAGATGAAGCTTGCCTCTCAGGCTGAGTCACTGATGCTGATGACCCTGCACTCTGAAATCTCTGTGCACCTCTCTGGGGACAGACTCTGGCGAAATGTCCCTGTTGCTTACATATGTTACATCTGCCCATCACTCCCTGACACTGCTCTGTGGCATGTCGGCCTCCACAAGTAGTACAATATACACCTGTCACATCTGTACTCTGGCCAGGACCTCTTTGTCTTGACCCACTGGAGCTCGACGAACTGCTCCCTGACTTCTTAAACTGTCTGCCCTTTGCTTTCAGAAAATCCTTCTTGCCACTACTACTGCTTCCACTATCAAATCGAGGAGGAGGTGGTGGAAACTGGGCGGCGGGCTGTGGCGGTCTCTGACTCTGAGCACTATAGGAAGCCCCTCGCTGCCTAATCAAGCCAGCCTCTGCTCCCTTCGCTCTGTTCAGTGCATCAGAAAAGGTATTGGGTCGTCCCGTGTTCACCAAAGTAAAAATATCAGTGTTTAAACCATTGATGAACTGGTCTGCGACCGCTTCGTCATTTCCTGCCACGTGTGGCGCAAATCGAAGCAAAGAAGAAAACTTGGCAACATACTCTTCTATGTTCCACTGCCCCTGTCTCAAGTTGGCAAATTCGGCCCCTTTATCTTTTCGATACGACACTGGAAAGAAACGTTGATAAAATTCATCTTTAAATATTTTCCAAGTAATATCGATACCTCTATGCTCCAGGGCTCGTTTCGTTGTAAGCCACCAACTTTTTGCCACTTCTTGTAATTGATGCCCAATCAACTTCACTATCCGTTCGTCTGTATAAGCCAGAGATTCAAACAACATCTCTATATCGTCTAACCAGCTCTCACAATCCACTGCGTTTTCTGTGCCCTTCAAGGTAGGTGGATGGAATGATTGAAACCTCTTCAACAAAGTCTCCATCGGTGTAGCAGTAACGTCCATCTGAGTACCTGACGTACTCCCCTGTTCTGGCACTTGTCTTGCAGCTGGTTGCGGTATCCTTCTAGGCGGCATATCTGATTATCAAACAAATTAGGATACAATCTATACAATCTGTCTCAGCCCTCCTCTGATCATATACCTCTGATCCAGAATCGGTTCTGATTCAGTCTTTACAAGTATATGCTGTAGGTCAACTCAAATACAATACAACATATAATAGGGAAAGCATTAAATCATGCTAACACATCAAAAGCAAGGAAGAAGACTCGATCTACCCTGCTAATTCTATTCTATCTCAGTCTACAGAACCTACGGCTCTGATACCACCTGTTGTGGGGACCCGGGCTCTAACTCAATTCTCTTTGGGATTAATTGGATCTTTATTCAAAATGTGGGTCAAATTTTCGCTTTTTAACATTAATTCAAATGTAAATACTAAGCATAATATTTTTCTTTATTTAATTACAACACATATAATATACATGTCATGTTTTACTACCAACACATCACTAGTGTTTAATACAAACCATAAACTACAAGTAGTACAAATCTAGTACAACATCATTATTGATCTTCTGCGCCCGTAGTCACCACGCTATCTTGATCTCATCTCTGACGTGACCCAGATCCTGCCCCACCTGTTGTTATGCACACATACCGACATAACAACAGCCAGAAACTCCGGTGAGAACAAATCCCAGTATAAAACATGTATACATGCTGAAACAAAATCATAAATCATGCATGAAAGCAATAACAATGGCTCCATAGTCTATGAAACCGATCTATCTAAACATGCAATTAAAATCAAATCATGTCTGGACTCGAATCGACTCTACTCTAGGGATCCCGGTGTGAATAAGACGTCAATGGCTGTCACCTACCCTCCCAATCGGGGTGACTGTACGTCTTATTCCTAGACTTCGGTCATATCTGTATCGAGTGTCTACAATCGGATTGAATCTGGTCCGAAGCGTCGATACCACCGAACATCTAGTTTGGCAAGTCTGCCAATGACTCTCCTATCTCAAACGCTTGAATATAAATCTATAAACAAGACAGCATTCTATCTAGAGATTTGAATATAAATCTATAAACAAATCAAATTCATATCGAAAGATAAGCAACAATTCTAGTATGTGATTTGGTTGGGAAACTCAAATTAAATCTCATTTGACTTGTGTCTTCCCCAAACAAAACATGAATTATACCTTCTTGTCGTCGAATAAATCGAAGTCTCGCCGTAGGGATATCGAACCTGTCAATCCAAATCTAAAATGACAATGTTGAGATGCACAAAATCAAATCACAACTCAAACTAATACTAGTACGGTTCAATATCAAATCTTGATACAATTCGATGGTATAACGGCATAGTTTCTCGATACCGGTCCATTCAAATCTCAACATATCTCAACAAATCATAATCCTCAACTCATAATCAGCACAATCTATGTGTTATATCTCAAAATCTGCATAAGCTAATACATATATATGCTGGAAATTCATAACAATTGCATATGCCCTCATTTTCTCGATTCATTTACGTTTCTACGATGTCCATGATCTCAAGAACATATGATTATAAGCATAATAGAATTTCCCCAACACGTAAACTTCAAAACATGCTGAAACATAACCAAACTTACCTCCTTTGATAGCCCTTGAAAAGAGGAGCTCAAAACCGAAGTCGGATTAAAGTTTGGATGTGTGAATCTTTCAAAATCACAAGCTTAAGAGCACAAGAAAAGTTGAAGCTTTCTCCCCCGAATCTCTCGGTTCTATCTGCTGAAGAGGAAAGGAACAAGGACAACTCATTATAATGCATGGTTAAGGGCAAGTGTTTAATTCTTCAGCAAACACGTATGACCGCGGGTGCGGTAGTTCATGAACCGCGGCTGCGCTCAAGCTTCGGCAATTCATTCATTTTCCAAAATCGACGACCGCGGGTGCGGTACATATAAGACCGCGGGTGCGGTGACATTACCGCGGGTGCGGTTACGTTTGCACCGCGGGTGCGGTGTCATTTCTGTAGTTACTTCCCAACTCTTTGTCCATCAACCGCGGGTGCACTCTGTCTTGGACCGCGGGTGCGGTGACCCTACTGTAAAATGACCAATTTTCTGTCCATGCACCGCGGGTGCGGTGCTTCTATAGGCGCGGGTGCGGTCCCTTTCTTCAAGCAACATTTCATCTTTTCATTTTATCCACCTACGATCTAGGGCATTACAATTGATGTTAAAATTTTATATTAAAAGAATGAAGGATGATCGAGAGCCTCTTGACCAATGTGTTAGGTGTATGTTAGGATATTTTACTATTTTATTCATTTTGTTAATATTTGATATTATTAAAGTGGGCCTGGTTTATGGCCCGTTCTCACCCCATGAGATGTATCCTTTATGTGTCATGGCTGTTTAAATGTAATTATTAGAAATAGTGGGAGATCAAGACTAGAAGATGGTGGGCCCGATGCACAAGATGAACACATGTAAAATATTGGAAGAACTTGTAATAGTTGCATTTGCAACCCTGCATTCACCTAGGTTTTGGACCTGGTTCCATGTCTGGCTCACGTGGATCTAATAGTGTTGGCGATCGATAATCCTTATTTATTGTTGAATGTCATATTATGATATATATGTGATATATAGTAGTATGCATATATGTATATTATTAGATAATATAGTAGCATGAATCCGGCAAACATACAAACATGGCACGTGATTTTAAATTAAAATGAAGAGACAATTTTAAAATTAAAATCCCTCATATTGAATAAGATTCAAAATTTATATCAAACCGCAAAAGTAAAAATTAAAAGAGTTTAATTTATTCTTGCCTTCCATCAACTGTGGTTGCATGTTGATCGCTACCCGCGGACAGTGTCTGGCTCATATTATTGGGGAGGCCTGGACGCCGGAAATCTGTGACTTCCACCGGACATATGATGTGAATTGAGTGGAACTCCCATGACTTCGGCTCATATTATTGGGGGAACTCATGGTGACCGTCTACTACAATTCAACATTGATGGGTCGGTTTGACACGCGAAAATAAACGGCGTCATATTATTGGGTCCTTATTAAACGAGAGGCAAAACACGCGGATGTTGCATAGGAATGCAATTGGATTCTACCTTTTAGAAATTATTATTGACTGATATTATTCGGGATTATAATTGACTAATTGGACTCTACGTGACCACTAAGGAAATACGATTTCCTTTTTTCATCAGAGGGTGGTGAAAATGTAAAAATAGTGGAAAGGAAATTTATAAAATAAAATCCATATTTTATGTCTTAGAATTATTTTAAAATAATCAGGAATCCTTATTCTGTTTCCACATCAGTATATTTTCGATTTCGTCACATAATCCATTTTTGTTATTAACAAGCTAACCGAATCTAATTTTAAAGATTGGTTGGGAAAAATGTTCTGAATTCGGAGAAAATAGCATACACATTAATGTCAGTCCTGCTGAACTGAACAAGAATGCAAGATGGTAGGACAATAGTATGCAAGCTAAAGTGTAACATGCTCGCTTCTATGTCAAATGAACTGTAGGGACAGTTTGAGAAAACGTTGAATGTTGTTGACATTCAAATACACATGCAAGAGTTGCATGGTACATGAAACTCGTACAGTGATGCACATCATTTTTAAAAGCTCATGACTACATGCATGCAAGATAGGGCTCTGGCCCATGAGCATGGTGTACATTTGATTGGGCTTATTGAGAATGTCGTGGGCCTGGAATATGTGATTCCTATCGAGTTAATTGATGATATCAATTTGTTGTCTTTCTCTTCCTCATTTGACGAGGTTATGGTGAACTTAAATTTGAATAAGATAGATGATAGCCTTGAAGAGCTAGTTAATATGCCTATGACTTATGAGATCACCATAAAACAGGAAAATGTTATTTTTTCTAATGGGCCTCTCGTCAGGACGAAAAATGGCCCACAAGGTAAGGGAAAGAAATGTTCTGCCCCTCACAAGAAAAAAAATCTCAATAAGAGGTAAACTCTAGAGGACACTTAAAGGGCCTACAAAGCCCGATAAGTCAGAACATATTTATTTCACTGCAAGAAATCCGGACATAAGAAATTATATGTGCCATAAATGTTCTGGAAATGATAAGTGAATGTCAAAGTAAATAGAATTTCAACAACAAACAAAAAAAAATTAGATGATCTAAATCTCGCACAACATAGTCTATTAGATTTGATCCACGCATACATTTGTGGCCCGCTAAGTGTTAGCACAAAATATGGGCAAATCTTACTTCATTACCTTTACTGATGACCATTCGAGGTATGCGTATATTTATGAAACACTAATCTGAAACATTTGAAAGGTTCAAAGAATTCAGATCTGAAGTAGGAAAACAGCTAGAAATGAGTATTAAGACACTTCGATATGATCGAGATGGAGAATACTTGAGTGCTGAATTTTTGGGTTATCTAAAGGAGAGTGAGATTCTCTCACACTGGACTCCACCAGCAACACCACAATTGAATGGTGTTTCTGAACGTCGTAATCGAACCTTGATGGACATGGTTTGATCCATGATTGGATTCGCTGAATTGCCTACATCGTTTTGGGGCTTTGCGTTTGAAACTACGGCAATGTTGTTGAATAATGTCAATACTAAAGCAATGGATAAAACACCATATGAGATATGGATGGCAAAAACTCCCAAATATTCTTAAATGAGAATATGGGGATGTCCTGCTTATGTGAAGCAAACAGTGGGTGACAAATTGGATAGTAGATCCACTTTGTGCTATTTTGAAGGACATCCAAAGAATTTTGTTGGATATTATTTCTATCATCCCAATGAAACAAAAGTGTTTGTTTCACGAAAATGTCACCTTTTTGAAAAAGGAATTTCTACTAGATAGAAAAGGCAAAAGGATAGAGCTTGAAAAATTGAAGATACTCCCTCAACTGTAGAAGTTGAACCTAATCCCCAACAACCACTAGTTGAAGTACAAGAACCTAGAAGGTCTGATAGGGTTATTAGAGCACCGTCAAGATATACACTTCTTCGTGAAAAAGGTCATGATGAGCCTTGTGTTGGACGTGATCCAATGAACTTTAAAGAAGTAATATCTGATACTGATTCAACCAAATGGCTTGAAGCCATGCAGTCTGAAATGAACTATATATATATTCAAACCAAGTCTGTTAATTGGAGGATCCACATGAGGGAATCGTTCTCATAGGATGCAAATGGATCTACAAAAGAAAGCTTGGGGCGGATGGGTGGGTATTGACCTTCAAAGCAAGACTGGTTGAATAAGGTTATACTCAAAGACAATGAATTGGCTATGAGGAAACTTTTTCACTAGTTGCTATGTTTAAGTTTATTAGAATACTACTAGCCATAGCAGCATGTTATGAATATGAGATATGGCAAATGGATGTAAAGACTGTGTTCCTCAATGGAGACATCAAAGAATAAATTTATATGTCTCAACCTGAGGGATACACATCAGTAGGAAGTGAGCATAAGGTATCCAAACTTCATAAATCAATATATGGTCTCAAGCAGGCGTCAAGGAGTTGAAACCTCAAATTTGATAGCACTATCAAGGAATTAGGTTTTGCTAAAAATCCTGAGGAACCATGCGTGTACAAGAAAATTAGTGGGAGTGCAGTGACATTCATAATACTTTATGTTGATGGTATCCTGATCATTGGGAATGATGTAGGATTACTGCAATCAACCAAAGTATGGTTAGCAAGTAAATTCTCCATGAAAGAAATGGGTGAATCATCCTATGTATTGGGAATACAAATCTATAGAGATAGAACGAAGAGGATGCAGGGGCTCACCCAAGCCACCTATATCGATACCATTTTGAAACGATTTTCTATGGAAGAGTCCAAGAGATGATACTTACCAATGTGTCATTGTGTTACTCTATCTAAAATTTTGTGTCCCAAAACTGATGAAGAGATAGAGATGATGACACATATTTCATATGCATCAGCCATTGGTAGTATCATGTATGGTATGATATAGACACTTCCTGATGTTGCTTACGCTCTGAGTCTTACAAGCAGATATCAGGCGAACTCTGGTCCAATGCATTGGAAGGCATTGGAAGATATTTTTAAGTACTTAAAAAGGAATAAGAACTTGTTCATGGTCTATGGGGGTGGAGAAATGAAATTGAAAGGCTACACTGATTCTAGCTTCCAATGTGACGTAGATGATTCGAAATCGACCTCTGGTTTTGTATTCTTGCTAAATGGTGCGGCTGTCACTTTAAAAAGTTCTAAGCAAGACACCGTTGCGGATTCCACCACTGAAGCTGAATACATTGCTGCATCCGCTGCAGCCAAAGAGGCAGTTTGGATGAGGAATTTTGTCCAAGAGTTGGGCGTTATTTTTAATGGAGTTGATCCAGTCCCGGTGTACTGTGACAACACTGGTGCCGTTGCGCAAGCAAAGGAACCAAGGTCTCATCAACGATCCAAACATATACTGAGGAAGTTCCATATCATACGGGAGATTGTGGGAAGAGGAGACATATCAGTCTAAAGAGTCCTCTCTATAGATAATGTTGCTGATCCACTTTCAAAGCCCTTGCCAGGACCATTGTTTGAGAAGCATCATGAAGCAATGGGATTATAGTTATGGGCAGTTGGCTCTATGGCAAGTGGGAGATTGTTAGAGTAGATGCCCTGCAAGCCAACGATTGGCTAGGGAATTTATTGACTCAAGTGTAATAAACAATCTTTATTTTAATATAATTTAACTTTTTATGGTCTTGTTTTACTTTATCTCTATACCCATGCAATCAGCAAAGATAAAGTCCTTGATTATACTTTAATATAAATGAATCGTAATTAGATGTTGAAACTCATTTGTAAATATTGTAGAACCTAAATTCATTCTTAGTCGATTCGGCCGCCTAAAACATTGATAAAGGTCGCTTGAGATCGAGACTAGCATCAATGATGTTGTGTACTGCGTTTCTTGGTATGGGCATAGAGATGTCCAAACATGTAGATGGGTAGTCATATAATGATTATACCGAACAACCCTCTCTCAGTCTTTCCAAGTGGTTATCATTCATCGAGAGGATAAGTCAGCGGTTATGATTGTACACCATTAGCCCTTACGACCCGGGACAACACCGTGTCTCTATATGCTAGGGCTGTAATTTGACTCGTTTACCGGCTCCAAGAGAGTCATCAGGTGGCGAGATTGGGTACAATTGTGACACCTGTAGGAGCCAGTGCATTTTAGTCGGGGATTCACCGCTCACCTACGGGTGTGGATATCCTATGTGATCTTATTAAATAATAATGCGTGGAATCTCTAGCCAGAGTATGAGATGTACATTAGAGAAGGAGTTTTCCAGTTGTACATGCGAAGCCACTATTTATTCTAAAAGATGTGTCACATAGTTATCGAATTATTATGCAACCCTCGATGAACCAATGGTTGCAGATTCGATCGGGATATATGAGATGAAGGGATCGTACTGTACGTTAATGATAATCGACTGGTACTTGCAGGCACTATCAGTGATACCTAGGGAATCATGGGGCAATGCTACTAGATGCTCTTATCATGATTCGATGGGTTTAATAAGAAAATAGTTTCTGACATTCTCATGATCAAATGTTGGTGCATGAAATGGGGCAAATTAGGGTAAGCCCGAATAAAGGATTATGTCCTGAATCACAAAGAGTTGTGAATCCACGGATAGCTGTATTCCTGAACCATTGAGAGTCACACAAGCACTGGTTTACTTGTTCTTGTTGAGATAATAAATTTAATGAGTTGAATTTAAAAGAAATAAGTTTGATATGATCAATCGATAAGCTTATAAATAAAGTTTATAAAAGCTTATAGAAATTTTGAGAGTATGACTTCTAAAGACGAATCAGTCTATGACTCAATACATACATTGTCTATGAATCAATAGACCACACGCATCAATATCATTAATTGCAAATATCACTGCAATAAACTAAGGTATGTGATTTAGGGAAACTCGAGTCAAACCTCACTTGAGTTGTGCAATCCCAACTCAACATTAATTTATACCTTTCGTTCTGTTACTCTGACTCTGTCGAAATCTCGAACTCAAAGCCTGTCAATATAAATCTAGCAATAACAATATCAAGGAGTATAATATCAATACCCGTTCAAATTACTACGGGATATAATCAGAATCCAATCAAATTCCGTTTCAACGGCATAGTGGCGTAATCTCAATATACCCAGCCATATCATATCTATCAGATATCAATTCCAACATCTCCTAATCAATAACGACTCAATTCTGATATCCAATCAACTCCAAAATTTATAACAATTCCATGTGATATTTGTTCTTCAGTCCGGTTTTGATTATACGATGTTTAACATAATAAGAACATCATATAGGAATCATAATTTTAAAACATATCAAAACGTAACAAAAATTACATCTTGTTGAAGCCTGCGTCGATAGGAACACAGTACCGAAGTCGGATTCCAAATCAGACGGACGGGTTTCTCGTAAATCAAATTCTGGCGTCAAGAATTTGATTTCCTCTCGGAAGCTCTCGCTTTCTCTTTCTTCATGATTAATCAACGAGTTTGTATATATATATATATATATATACCTGCATGTAAGGCAAGTGGCTCAATGTGCCTACTGCACGTCTCGCGCATTGTGCGACCACTATCGACGCATATGCGCGAGACAATATGTCTCGGCGCGTCCTCTGCACAGCACCTCGCGCATATGCGCGCCCTTACTCGGCGCATATGCGGGAGGCCTTTGTTCATTTTATCCAACTCTCGGGTGCCCTAGTGCATGTGCGCGGATTCACGTCGCGCAGATGCGCGAGGCTCTCTGGACATCTCGCGCATGTGCGCGCTCCCCAACGCGCATGTGCGCCCACTTCTCTGGAGTTGACTTTAAACCCTTGCACAGCTCGCGCATATGCGCGCACACCCACCGCGCATATGCGCGAGACCCTCTGCCCGTTTCGCGCATGTGCGTGTCTCATGTCGCGCATGTGCGTGAAAGGCACTTTCCTCGCACATACATCTTTTCATGCTGAATCAAATCGTGTCCCGATTAATCCTCTCATAAACATATCAAATTATAAATCAATAATTACAGATTACAAGGATTAAATTCTCGGGCATTACATTTCTCCCCTCCTAAGATATGATTTCATCCCTGAAATCACAGACAATCAATCATACCAATAAGAAGGAATGTAATAGAAACGGAATAGAAACTTACATCAGTGAAACAATGCTGGGAATTCCTGTCTCATGTTTGATTCAGTCTCCCAAGTAGCTTTTTCAATGCCATGACGAGTCCATTGAACTTATACAAGTGGAATTGTCTTTGTTCTGAGCTGTTTTTCTTTACGATCGATAATCCGAATCGGCTTCTCGACATAACTCAATGTCTCATCCAGCTCGGTCTCGTCTGGCTGAATAATATGAGAATCATCAGGGAGATACTTCCGCAGCATAGATACATGAAAGACGCTATGTATCCCTGACAATAAAGGTGGTAATGCGAGTCGATAGGCATGATCTCCTATCTTCTCGAGAATTTCATATGGACCAATGTATCGTGGAGATAATTTCCCATTCTTACCAAATCTGACAACTCCTCGGAAAGGTGAAATTTTCAAAAATACTCGATCTCCAGTCTCAAATACCAACGGTCTTCGTCGAACATTGGCATATTTGGCTTGTCGGTCCTGTGCTGCCTTCATTCTTTTCTGAATCAGTTTCACTTTTCCAGTCATATCTCTGATCATATCAGGTCAAGTCACCGGAACCTCAGAGATATCATCCCAATAAAGAGGGGATCTACATTTTTTTCTGTACAACGCTTCGAATGGAGCCATCTCAATACTTGTCTGATAGTTATTGTTGTACGAAAACTCGCAAGGAGGCAAGGCATCTTGCCAATTAGTGCTAAAATCAAGCACTACAGCTCTCAGCATATCTTCCAATGTCTGAATCGTCCGCTCTGATTGTCCGTCAGTCTATGGATGATATGCGGTACTCAGATGTAACTTCGTACCTAGAGCCTGCTGTAAACTTTGCCAGAAGTGCGAATTAAACCGAGGATCACGGTCTGACACAATCGACTTCGGCACTCCGTGCAATCTGACCACCTCACTGACATAAATATTGGCCATCTGATCATATCTGTATGTCATTTTGTATGGAATAAAGCATGCAGATTTGGTCAATCGATCAATCACGACCCAAATCGCATCATAACTTCTGGAGAATCTCGGTAACTGTGTCATAAAATCCATGGAAATGTGATCCCATTTCCATTCAGGAATGGACAAACTCTGTAACAATCCTCCTGGTCTCTTCCTCTCAGCTTTCACCAGTTGGCAATTCAGACACTTGGCTACAAATTCAGTAACATCAGATTTCATCTGTTTCCACCAATACTGTGTCTTCAAATCATTATACATTTTCCTGCCACCAGGATGAACGCTAAAATGACTATTGTGCGCTTCTGTCAGTATTTGGCGTGTCAATTCTGAAACTTTTGGCACAACAATACGATTACTCACATACAAAATACCGTCACAAACCTGATACTCCGATTGATGTCCAGCTCTGACCATAGCAATCGAATTCTGTACGTTCTGATCAACTTTCTGTGCCTCTTTGATTCTCAATATCAATTCTGGCTTAGCTCGAATTGTACACAATCTCAGAGGTTGACAATCTGTTTCAAAAGCTAATCCAGACAAACAGCAGTCTTCTATCAAATTCGAGACACCTATCGTCGATAAGGATAAAGAACATACCTTTCGACTCAGTTCATCAGCTGCTGTATTGGACTTTCCTGGATAATATTTGATTTCACAATCGAAATCCTTCAGTAAATCGAGCCATCTTCGTTGCCTCATATTCAACTCAGATTGTGAAAACAAATACTTCAAACTCTTGTGATCAGAATATATCTCAAATTTCTCGCCGTACAGATAATGTCGCCATATCTTCAATGCAAAGACAATGGCTGCCAATTAAAGATCATGAATTGGGTAACGAGTTTCATGTAGTTTCAGCTGTCTCGAGGCATAAGCAATAACATGCCCTCGTTGCATCAGAATACAACCCAATCCTCGATGAGATGCATCAAAATAAACCACAAAATCACCAGTACCTGATGGGATAGTCAATATCGGTGCACTGGTCAGTCTTTTCTTTAGTTCAAGAAAACTGGTATCACATTCCTCAGACCAAACAAATGGAGCATTCTTCTGGGTCAACTGTGTAATCGATTTGGCAATACTGGAAAAATCTTTGATGAATCGACGATAATATCCTGCCAAATCCATGAAACTGCGAATCTCGGGCACTGACGTCGGTCTCGGCCAAGAAATCACTGCCTCAACCTTGCTGGGATCAACTGATATCCCGTCTCCGGATATAACATGTCGCAGAAATACTACTTGTCTCAACCAAAACTCACATTTCGACAGTTTAGCATATAACTTCTCAGTCCTCAAAATTTTCAACACAGTTCTCAGATGATCAGCATGTTCAATCATATTTTTTGAATAAATCAAGATATCATCAATAAAAATGATGACAAAATCATCCAGGTATCTCTGAAAGATACGGTTCATCAGCCCCATAAATACAGCCGGTGCATTAGTCAAACCAAATGGCATGACAATAAATTCATAGTGCCCATACCTGGTTCTGAAGGCTGTCTTTGAGATATCAGAATCCCTGACTCTCAGATGATGGTATTCAGATCTCATATCGATCTTGGAATATACGGATTAACCCTGCAACTGATCAAACGAATCATCAATGCAAGGCAAGGGATATTTATTCTTTAGCGTTACCTTGTTCAGTTGCCGGTAATCGATACAAAGCCTCATCGAACCATCTTTCTTTCTCACAAATAATAATGGAGCACCTCAAGGAGACACACTCGGTCTAATATACCCCTTGGCCAGTAAATCTTCCAATTGTTTCTTCAATTCTTTCAACTCAATTGGTGCCATTTGGTATGGGGCTCTAGATATCGGAACTGTACCTTGCATCAACTTAATGCTGAAGTATATCTCTCGAATCGGAGGCAAACCAGGAATCTCATATGGAAAGACATCAGCAAACTCACACACCACTGGCAATTCGCCCAATGATGGAATCGATTTAAGTACATCAACTGAATAAACAAGGAATCTCTCCGCTCCTTTCTGTAACAATCGAGTCATAGATACTACAGATATCAAAGGAATTCTGGCTCGAGAACCCTTACCATAAAATTTCCACTCATCAACCATCTCCAGTCTGAATCTCACAATTTTGTAGAAACAATCAACGGTAGCCCTGTACTTGGTCAGCATATCGATACCCATAATACAGTCAAAATCAGATAGTCCAAGTACGATACAATCTAACTCAATCTCATGCCCGTCATACTGTAGCATACAATGTTTCACAAAATTCACTGATATCAAACCTGTCCCCAAAGGAGAAGAGACAGACACTACAGACGATAATGACTCAACAGGCAATGCATGACTCAATGCAAATCTCTCAGAAATAAACGTATGAGAAGCACCAGTATCAATTAATACATAAGCAGGGTAACCACATAAAGAACAGTTACCTGCAACGACGTCATCTGGTGCTTTCTGAGCTTGCTCCTCTGACAAGGAAAATACTCGGGCCTGCCGTCTCGGAGGTTGGCTAACTGTCTGGCTTCCTCCTGGCCTCGGTTGTGACTGAGATGGTGCTGGCTGAAAGGAATGAACAGCAGCTGATCTTCTATCAGTCTGTGCTGCTGATCCTGATGATTCGGCTCCCTGGGATCTTTGGGAACCTCTCTTTGGACATACTCTGGCAAAATGTCCCTGTTGTCTGCAGATGTGACAACTACCAAGCACTCCTTGGCATTGCTCTGTGGGATGTCTCCCTCCGCAAGTTCTGCAGTAAGCTCCGGTATAACTCTGTTTGGAACCACTGGAGCTAGAAGAACTGCTGCCAGACTTCTTAAACTGTTTTCCTCTAGCTTTCAAGAAATCCTTCTTTCCACCACTGCCGCTACCACCGTCAAATTTGGAAGGTGGTTGTTGTGGTCTCGGTGCTGGAGGAACAAACGAAGCTCCTTTCTGTCTCATCAGACCGGCTTCTGCTCCTTTGGCTGTGTTCAGGGCGTCAGTAAAGTTATTCAATCGTCCTGTGTTCACCAATGTAAAAATCTCGGGGTTCAAGCCATTAATGAATTGATCAGCAGTAACTTCCTCGCTCTCAGCAACATGTGGGGCAAATCTCAACAAAGTAGAGAACTTGGTCACATACTCCTCAATATTCAACTGACCCTGTCTCAAATTGGCATATTCGACCCCCTTGTCTTTCCTGTACGATACTGCGAAAAATCTCTGATAAAATTCAGTTCTAAATACATTCCAGGTAATAGTCGTACCTCGATGCTCCAATGCTCTTTTTGTTGTAATCCACCAGTTCTTTGCAACGTCCTGCAACTAGTGTCCTATCAACCGAACTCGTCGCTCATCTGTGTACTCCAACGAATCAATCAACATTTCTATGTCATCCAACCAACTCTCACAGTCAACCGAAGTCTCTGTTCCTTTCAGGGTTGGTGGTTTGAATGACTGAAATCTTTTCAACAATGTTCCCATTGGAGTTGCTGTCACATCCATTGAAGGATTCGAAGTGCTACCCTGTTCTGGTATTCTTCGAGGAGGCATATATGATTACCAAAAGGATTAGTAACCAAATACAACAAACATGTTCCAGTCCTCCTCTGATCATCTTACTGCTGATCCAGAATCGGTGCTGATTCATTCTAAATAAAACATATTACCATATAAAATCAGATAAACAAGTAACATGTATTAATGCAGTAAGACATGCTAGCATTCAAAAGCAGGAAAGAAAACTCAATCTACCCTGCTCACTAGCTCCTATCTCAATCTAAGGATCTATCGCTCTGATACCACCTGTTGTGGGGACCCGAACTTAATTCAACAATTAATTGTTATTAAGATCAAAGTTAACAACTAAGTAATAGTGGGTCATAAATTTTTTTTTAATATACAAGTGCGGAAACGTAAGATAATAAATCTTGTACACGTGTCAGTGTCATAGTACAAATCTTGCACAACATTTATGTAACTTAATTAAAGTTCAGTCGCTAGGTCAAGTACTGAAATTCACTCTACTCTAAGTCCGGATCTCAACGCTAATTTTGAATCTCTCATCCTCTTCCTGATCCTGGTCCTGCCCCACCTGTTGTCATGCACACATACAAAACAAGACAACAGCCGGATAATTCCGGTGAGAAATACCTCCTAGTATAAACAATGTATACATGCAATCATATACACAATATAAAAGCATATAATAGATATTCATGACATGTATCGAATCAGAAACATAAATCAATATCACGTAATGAATCACAGTTAGACTCGGACTCGACTCAATCCTAATCTAGGGATTCCGGTGTCTGGACATTGAAAAATATATCGAATCTCAGTCGATAGGAATGAATCAACTCCTAAACGACTTCGATATAATTTATATATCCAGTGTCTGGGGGAATCAGCCACAGAATTGGTGAGTCAGCCAGTGCCTAGGCGAATCAGCCAGTGCCTAGGCGAATCAGCCGATAGCTAGACGAATCAGTCTAAGACTCAATACATACATTTTGTATGAATCAATAGAACACACACATCAATATCATTAATTGCAAATATCACTGCAATAAACTAAGGTATGTGATTAAGGGAAACTCGAGTCAAACCTCACTCGAGTTGTGCAATCCCAACTCAACATTAATTTATACTTTTCATTCTGTTACTCTGACTCTGTCGAAGTCTCGAACTCAAAGCCTGTAAATATCAATCTGGCAATAACAATATCAAGGAGTATAATATCAATACCCGTTCAAATTACTACGGGATATAATCAGAATCCAATCAAATTCCGTTTCAACGGCATAGTGGCGTAATCTCAATATACCCAGCCAAATCGTATCTATCAGATATCAATTCCAATATCTCCTAATCAATAACGACTCAATTCTGATATCCAATCAACTCCAAAATTCATAACAATTCCATATGATATTTTTTCTTCAGTCCGGTTTCGATTATACGATGTTTAACATAATAAGAACATCATATAGGAATCATATCAGATTCTGACAATACCGTAATTTCAAAACATATAAGAACGTAACAAAACTTACGTCCTGTTGAAGCCTACGTCGATAGGAACACAGTACCGAAGTCGGATTCCAAATCATATATATATATACCTGCATGTAAGGCAAGCGGCTCAATGTGCCTACTGCACATCTCACGCATATACGCGACCACTATTGGCGCATATGCGCGAGACAATATGTCTCGGCGCGTCCTCTGCACAGCACCTCGCACATATGCGCGCCCTTACTCGGCACATATGCGCGAGGCCTCTGTCCTCTTTTTTATCCAACTTTCGGGTGCGCTCGCGCATGTGCGCTGATACTCGTCGCGCATATGCGCGAGGCTCTCTGGACATCTCGCGCATGTGCGCGCTCCCCGTCGCGCATGTGCGCCCACTTCTCTGGAGTTGACTTTAAACCCTCGCACAGCTCGCGCATATGCGCGCACACCAACCGCGCATATGCGCGAGACCCTCTGCCCGTTTCGCGCATGTGCGTGTCTCATGTCGCGCATGTGCGTGAAAGGCACTGTCCTCGCACATACATCTTTTCATGCTGAATTAAATTGTGACCCGATTAATCCTCTCATAATCATATCAAATTATAAATCAATAATTACAGATTACTAGGATTAAATTCTCGGGCAATACAGAACGTTTGGCGCCCGGGCGGTAGAAAATGACCGCCCGAGCGCAAGGATATATAAAAGGTATGTTCGAGTAGAACATGCCGCGCCTGAGCGGTAATTTGTGACCGTCCGAGCGCGGTGCAATTGTTAGCCGGGGGCAGAATGTCTCGCGCTCGGGCGCAAAAATTCTACCGCCCGAGCGCGTAGGCGGTGGAAAGATAAGATTTATTTCTGCTGTCTGAATTCTTCATTTCATTTACGTAGCTTCGAGAGAATACGAGAGAAATCAAATTTCTTTCTTCCGAATCGACTTCAAAACGCTGTCTAAACGCGAAACAAATTATATATTTGTGATCTTCGCATCGAGGGCTTCTGACTGAGGTAAATTTCTTCTGGTTCCAGCAGCTCTAAATATCAAAGTGCTAGAATAGCATGTATTTGAAGTTGAAATTCCTATATGTGGTACAATAACCGACAATAAACTCATATTCGAAGTCGGAATTGAATTATATTATGATTTGGATTTGATATGAATTTTTGAAGTTTCAAATGATATTTGAAACTCATATTAATGATTTTGGATTATGTTATTGATTGGAATGAGTATGTTATTGATGTAGATAAAGTGTTATATCAATATCTTCAGGCTACATCAACTGGAAACGAAGAATTGAGGTATGTTGCGACCGGGTAACATACGACAGGTATCTGTATTATATGATATATGTCGGATTAATTTGATTGATTGGAATGAGAATACATGTCTATATGCCTTATTTGTTGATTGATGTGGCATACATGACATTGAGATTGAGATATCGATGTATAAAATAAATGTTTTGTTAACACACATCGTTTGATGCATACATCGATACATGACATGCACGTTGAGCTATGATCCTTGGATACCCTGATATGATTTGATTGGATTCTGGGGTTTGTGAACACAATTGCTATGTTGGTATTATATGACCCGTAAAGCATAGACAATTGTGGCCCTGATGATTGGATATGAGATTTGGGATTTGATGGCGCTTAGTCAACGCTATCATACGAGTATCCCTTATTGAGGCCGGTGTGGCAGCTCGAGCACTGATTTGATAGCGATTCGATTGATTCTGACATGTGCTCAGTGGATGGGCATTTGACCCGATACCTCCACGACATACATGCATTGCATACGATATATCATTGTTTAGATATCTGTGGTATATATGATTGGTTGTTCCATACGGAGCTTTGCTCACCCCCAAGGAGGGCTGTTGTTGTCTTTGTGTGTGGACAATAGCAGGTACTCCAGGATATCAGGAGACCGGAGAGGGTACTTCTGGAGGGAGCAACAGCTTGGGCTGAGGTTTTATGTTTATGTCTTGTTCTCAGTATATATGTATATGTATCTATATACCGGGGCATGTCCCGAGGATATGAGTTGTTTGTATATGATTGGTTTTGATTACGTGTGGGCATGTTTATGACGTGAGAATAAATACTATTTTTAGTATTCAAATAAAATTATTTGGGCTCATTGTAAAGAAAAATTAAACTTGTTTTCCGCTATAACTAGTTAACCCTAATCAGATTGCATTGTAATAACGATTAGGAACTAAGGGCCCCACATAGAGTGGTATCAGAGCATAGCTGGGAATGCTCGATTGAGTTTTGTGTACACTTGAATAGGCACAAATGAATTGTGCGTATGTGTTTGATTTATTTGTATTACTTGCTCTTACTTGATTTGATTTGAGTAAGTATCTGATGAGATTGATGATATGAGATGATGAGATTATGAAATTGATATTGATTTGTAATATTCATCATTTGATTTGCAGATGAATCCCACAAATGAAACTGCGAGTAGCAGTACTGAGAGAATAGTTGGGCAATTTGAAGGATTGTCCATGGATGTAGTGATGGCTCGATTCCAGGATCTAAAACCACCGAGGTTTTTCGGCACTTAGAGTGCTGAAAGAGCAGAGGCCTGGTTGAAAGATATCGAGCACTTGTTTAATATTGTTGAGTATTACAAGGCTCGGAGACTGAAACTTACTCTTTATCAGTTGAAGGACCGAGCTAAATCTTGGTGGGAATTAGCTGAGATTGGACTGAAAGAGGCCGAGATTGAAGTCACATGGGATGTCTTCAAGGCCCAGTTTTTGGAGCAGTACTCTCCTCCTTCTTATTATACTGCTCAGGAGAATGAATTTAATAATCTGCAGCAGGGAACGATGTCTGTTGCGGAGTATGCTTCAAAATTTTCTACTCTATTGAAGTATGCACCTCACGTAGCTGGGAATGCGAGGGCAAAATATAACAGGTTTGTAAATGGATTACATCCTGTTTTATATACTTTTGTGGTTTCTGGATTGCCTACCAGCTACGCAGAGGCAGTTGAATGAGCTAAGGCAGCCGAGGCTGGACTTAGGCGGGGAGGTCCACAGTATACTCCTCTACCTCCAGTGTCAGCTCAGCAGCCTACTTTGCGGCCGAGAGGTAAGAAGTTCAAGAAGACTGGTACTGTTTCTTCGTCTTCTTCGAGTTCGAGTGGATCACAGAGTGGGAGTCCTGTGATTGCTTCTTACAGTAGCCATTGTGGAGGTAAACATACTATCGAGCAGTGTCGAGGTATGTTTGGTACTTGTTATCAGTGTGGGCAGGAAGGCCATTTCTCTCGAGTATGTCCGAACAGGGGTACGACTTCTGCTCAACCCCAGCCAGGATTTAGAGGTGGCCCTAGTATGATGAGACCTACTGTTCTTGTTCCATCCTTTCAGCAGTCGAGTGTCCCACGATATCGAGGATCGGGTGGTCAGAGTGCCCAAGTTCCTCCTCAAGTGAGAGTGTACGCCATGACCGAGGATCAGGCGAGAGAAGCTCCTGGCGGAGTGATTGCAGGTATTTGCACGCTTTGCGATTATCCTGCACGTGTTTTATTTGATACAGGAGCATCTCATTCATTCATATCTCATGCATTTGTTGCATCTCACGATATTGAGTGTACCCCGTTGTATGATACTTTGTCGATAGCCACGCCAGCAGGGAAGATTATTTTGTCTGAGAAAGTTGTGCAAAATTGTGTATTGATATATGAGGATAATGTGGTATTTTTGAATTTGATTGTCCTCCCAATGCATGACTTTTATTGTATTGTTGGCATGGATATCTTGACGACGAATCGTGCTACTGTGGATTGCGGTCATGGAGTAGTTCGATTTCGACCGATTGATGGACCCAAGTGGAATTTTTATGGCAAGGGTTCCCAAGCCAAAATTCCATTGGTATCCTCCTTAGAAATGTCTCGACTTTTGACTAGCGGAGATGAGGGTTATCTTATCTACGCTATTGATATTTCGAAGAAAGAGTCTTCTTTATCTGAGATTCCTGTTGCGAAAGAATTCCCGGATGTATTTTCCGATGAGATTCCTGATTTTCCTCCTCATCGAGAAGTTTAGTTTAGTATTGATCTTGTACCGGGAACTGCGCCTATTTCTAAAGCTCCTTATCGCATGGCACCTCTGGAATTGAAAGAATTGAAAGAACAATTGCAGGATCTTCTCGATAAGGGATATATTCGACCGAGTGTATCGCCTTGGGGAGCTCCAGTTTTATTTGTTTGGAAGAAAGATGGTACTATGCGAATGTGTATCGATTATAGGCAATTGAATTGGGCTACTGTGAAAAACAAGTACCCACTTCCTCGTATTGATGACTTATTTGATCAGCTTCAGGGTACTTCTGTATACTCGAAGATTGATCTTCGTTCTTGGTATCATCAAGTACGAGTTCGAGACGAGGATGTGCCCAAAACTGATTTTCGTACGAGGTATGGATTTAATGAATCGTGTCTTCCGAGATTATCTTGACCGATTCGTTATTGTGTTTATTGATGATATTCTTGTTTATTTGAAATGGAAAAAGGAGCATGCTGAACATCTGAGATTGGTGCTTCAAACTCTTCGTACTAATCATTTAGATGACAAATTGTCCAAATGTGAATTCTGGATGGACAAAGTGGTATTTTTTGGCCACGTCATTTCGAGACATGGCATATCTGTTGATCCTACGAAGGTCGAAGCTGTATTGAATTGGCCGAGACCTACGAATGTTCCTGAGATCCGTAGCTTCATGGGTTTAGCTGGCTATTATCGACGTTTTATTGAAGGATTTTCGAAAATAGCTAAACCTATTACTCAACTGACACAGAAGAATCAGCGATTCATTTGGTCAGATGAATGTGAAGCTAGTTTTCTTGAATTTAAGACGAGATTGACCACAGCACCTGTGCTAACTATTCCCTCAGGTACCGGAGGATTTGTTGTGTGCACAGATGCTTCTGGTAAAGGTTTGGGCTGTGTTCTGATGCAACATGGCAAAGTGGTTGCTCATCCGTCTCGTCAATTGAAATCTCATGAAACACGTTACCCTGTTCATGATCTCGAATTGGCCGCCATTGTGTTTGCTTTGAAAATTTGGCGCCATTACTTGTATGGAGAAAAGTTTGTTATCTATTCGGACCATAAAAGTCTGAAATATCTCTTTTCTCAATCTGATTTGAATATGAGGCAACGCAGGTGGATGGATCTCCTGAAAGATTTTGATTGTGAGATTCAATATCACCCTGGATCGGTGAATATTACTGCGGATGCCCTTAGTCGAAAAGTTTATGATTCTATTCTAGCATCTATTTTTGTCCCCAAAGTACACGAGGATATATGTACTTCTGGCTGGACTTTTCACTCGAATTGGAATTCTGTCACTGTCTCAGCATTGCAAATTGAGCCGAACTTGATATCGAAAATACGAAAGGCCCAACGAAGCGATGCTCAGATCCAAAAGTCGAAAAAACTTGTATCTGCAGGACATCAGTCTGGATTCCAGATTTCTTCTGATGGTTCTTTACGACTTAATGGTCGGCTGGTAGTCCCTAATGATTCCTATTTGAAATATGCTCTTCTTCGAGAAGCACATTGTAGTAAATACAGTATTCACCCTGGAGGTCGAATGATGTATTTGACATTGAGACCTCAATTCTGGTGGAAACGTATGAAGAAGGACATTGCTGAGTTTATTTCTAAATGTCTTGTCTGCCAGCAAGTGAAAACCGAGAGAATGAAACCGGGAGGATTGCTCCATAGTCTCGAAATCCTTAAATGGAATTGGGAACATATTACTATGGATTTTGTGACTCATTTACCTCGTTCGCCCAAGGGCTATGATGTTATTTGGGTCATTATTGATCGGCTTTCGAAATCTGGGCATTTCATTCCGTATGAACGGACTTATCCTTATAAGAGAATGGCCCGTTTATACATTGAGAATGTTGTGAGGCTGCATGGTGTGCCAGTCTCAATTGAATCTCATCGTGATCCCAGATTTACTTCTAAATTCTGGGGTAGTTTTCAAGTAGCGATGGGTACGCGTTTGGCTATGAGTACTGCTTATCATCCTCAAACGGATGGCCAGACTGAGCGTACGATTCAAACGTTAGAGGATATGTTGCGTGCGATTATGATGGATTTTAGAATGGGATGGCAAGATGCCTTACCATTGGTTGAATTTTCTTATAATAATAGCTTTCAGACGAGTATCGGTATGGCACCATTTGAATCTCTATATGGGAGACGATGTAGATCACCATTATTCTGGGCTGAAATTGGTGAAAGACAATTAATTGGACCTGAAATGATACAGAAAATGAACGATAAGGTTCAGTTGATTCGGCAGCGGATGAAAGCTGCTCAGGATCATCAAACGAGTTATGCGAAAAAACGAAGACGACCCTTGGAATTCCAGAAAGGTGACAGAGTATTTTTGAAAATATCTCCCTTTAGAGGCACTGTTCGATTTGGCATGCGAGGGAAATTATCTCCTCGATATGTTGGTCCATACGAGATTCTTGATCGAGTTGGTGATCTTGCGTATCGATTGGCATTGCCACCAGCTCTATCTGCTATTCACGATGTGTTTCATGTTTCTATGTTGAGGAAATATGAACCAGATCCATCGCATGTACTTGCACCTGATGAGGTTGAACTTGATCCTTCTCTTTCCTATGTTGAACAACTTGTTCGCATTATGGATCGGAAGGAGAAGATATTGCGAAATAAATCGATTCCGTTGGTTCGAGTACAATGGACACGACATGGTGTGGAAGAGTCGACGTGGGAATTGGAGAGCAAGATGCGAGATTCATATCCGCAATTATTTGATTCTATTCCACCTTTTCCATTGTATTCAATGTATACTGATCCATTTACTGATTTTAGTTTTGATATGTACTATAACTGGTAACATATATATGTTTGCCAATGTTATGTATATAGAGATGTTTGAGATTTCGAGGATGAAATCTTTTAAGTGGGGGAGAAATGTTATGACCGTGTATCATATTATCATAAATCCTATGTGATTATCGATAATTCATGAATTTGATATGTGATTATGTATTTGATGTATATCATGACAATGAAATTCAGAAAATGAATATTGGATATGAATTGACGTTGTAAGAGCTCGAATGAAGAATCCGGACGCCAATATAGTATAAAAATAAATATTTGTACAGAACGTGTGGCGCCCGGGCGGTAGAAAATGACCGCCCGAGCGCCAGGATTTATAAAAGGTATGTTCGGGCAGAACATGCCGCGTCCGAGCGGTAATTTGTGACCGCCCGAGCGCAGTGCAATTGTTAGCCGGGGGCAGAATGTCTCGCGCTCGGGCGCGAGAATTCTACTGCCCGAGCGCGTAGGCGGTGGAAAGATAAGAATGATTTCTACTGTTTGAATTCTTCATTTCACTTACGTAGCTTCGAGAGAATACGAGAGAAATCAAATTTCTTTCTTCCGAATCGACTTTGAAACGCTGTCTAAACGCGAAACAAATTATATATTTGTGATCTTCGCGTCGAGGGCTTCTGACTGAGGTAAATTTCTTCTGGTTCCAGCAGCTCTAAATATCAAAGTGCTAGAATAGCATGTATTTGAAGTTGAAATTCCTATATGTGGTACAATAACCGACAATAAACTCATATTCGAAGTCTGAATTGAATTATATTATGATTTGGATTTGATATGAATTTTTGAAGTTTCAAATGATATTTGAAACTCATATTAATGATTTTGGATTATGTTATTGATTGGAATGAGTATGTTATTGATGTAGATAAAGTGTTATATCAATATCTTCACGCTACATCAACTTGAAACGAAGAATTGAGGTATGTTGCAACCGGGTAACATACAACAGGTATCTGTATTATATGATATATGTCGGATAGATTTGATTGATTGGAATGAGAATACATGTCTATATGCCTTATTTGTTGATTGATGTGGCATACATGACATTGAGATTGAGATATCGATGTATAAAATAAATGTTTTGTTAACACACATCGTTTGATGCATACATCGATACATGACATGCACGTTGAGCTATGATCTTTGGATACCCTGATATGATTTGATTGGATTCTTGGATTTGTGAACACAATTGCTATGTTGGTATTATATGACCCGTAAAGCATAGACAATTGTGGCCCCGATGATTGGATATGAGATTCAGGATTTGATGGCGCTTTGTCGACGCTATCATACGAGTATTCCTTTTTGAGGCCGGTGTGCCAGCTCGAGCATTGATTTGATAGCGATTCGATTGATTCTAACATGTGCTCAGTGGATGGGCATTTGACCCGATACCTCCACGACATACATGCATTGCATACCATATATCATTGTTTAAATATATGTGGTATATATGATTGGTTGTTCCATACGGAGCTTTGCTCTCCCGCAAGGAGGGCTGTTGTTGTCTTTGTGTGTGGACAATGGCAGGTACTCCAGGATATCAGGAGACCGGAGAGGGTACTTCTGGAGGGAGCCACAGTTTGGGCTGAGGTTTTATGTTTGTCTTGTTCCCAGTATATATGTATATGTATCTATATACCGGGGCATGTCCCGAGGATATGAGTTGTTTGTATATGATTGGTTTTGATTACGTGTGGGCATGTTTATGACGTGAGATTAAATACTATTTTTAGTATTCAAATAAAATGATTTGTGCTCATTGTAAAGAAAATTTAAACTCGTTTTTCGCTGCAATTAGTTAACCCTAATCAGATTGCATTGTAATAACGATCAGGAGCTAAGGGCCCCACAATTTCGAAGACTTATTGTCCCAGGCAGAGAAATATATCAATATGGAAGAAGCTCAGAAGCAGAAGAGGGAGCCTGTAAGGAAAGAGAGATGGGACCGGGTGTCTAAGCCCGAGGAGAGAAGATAGAAGAGGGGTAATCCAGGGCACTTTTCTCATCACGTGCCTCTGAAGATTAACAGGGAAAGGGAAGTACAAGAATGCAGTAGAGACCTGGCCCCGGACCATCAATTATACTTGCTAGAGAAGAGTGGATTTTGCACTCTCCACAAAGTGTGTTATCATAACACCGAGGACTGCAAGACACTGAAGGGAGATTATGTCTTACCTTCCGCCCCGGGACCCAGTCACGACAACAAGAGACCAAGATTTCCACCTTGAACATCTCGGCAGCCAGGATCCAGTGCCCGAGGAGGAGGTATGAGGAATAATCCGAGGAGTGAGCCCGGGAGAAGAAGAGAACCCGAGCCCGAGAGAAAAAAGAATTCGCCCCCTGCCACGAGGTTGATTAAAATGATATCAGGAGGCTCCAATGATGGAGACTCCAATCGGGCGAGGAAATCGAGAAGTAGGTGGGAATGTATGGAGGTAGAAGGGACGAGGAGGAATGAGGCAGTCATCAGTTTTGTCCCTGAGGATTTGCAGGGGGTCAATCTACCCCACAATGATGCCTTGGTGATCCAAGCCCGGGTGGCAAATTATGACATTTTGAGGGTCTTTATTGACTCGAGCAGTTCTGTAAATGTAATTTTTAAAGATGCCTTTGTGCAGATGGATTTGCAAGGTTTTCACTTGGAAGCTGTGGAAACTGCCCTCTTTGGCTTTGCTGTCCATGTGGTCTACCCGGAAGGGGAGATTGTCTTACCACTAACCCTGCGCTCTCAGGATCTCAAGATGACAGTGATGAGCTCTTTCACTGTAGTGGACTCCCCATCTTGATATAATATCATTCTGGGGAGGCCGGCTATGAATGAATTAAGAGTCGTGGCATCCACTTACCATCAAAAGATAAAATTTTCTGTGGGAACCGGGGTAGGAGAAGTCCGAGGGAATCAGCCATCTTCTCGGTAGTGCTATGTGGAGGCAGTCCGAGCTGATCAGAGCAAAACTAGGAGGGAAGGAAAGAAATCAAGAGTGGACAACGAAGGAGGAAGAGTAGTGGAGAAGGGAGAGGTACATTTTGTGGCAGAGGAAGAACAGGAAATGATAGAGGTTGGACCAGGGCAGCAAATCAGGGTGGCTCGGGACCTCAGCACATCAACCCGGGTTAGTCTCATCAATTATTTAAAAGCTACTATTCATGTGTTTGCCTGGTCCCAAGAGGAGTTGACAGGGATCTCACCCCTGATATCGGAGCATCAATTGAACATTCTCCCGGGCTCTCACCCGGTAAAGCAGAAGAAGAGACACTTTGGTCCTAAAAAGGACAAAGTTATTAATGAACAGGTGAAAGAGCTGCTGAGGGCCGGCCACATTCGAGAAATTAAATTTCCTACATGGCTCTCGAATGTGGTGTTGGTACCTAAATCTACCGGGAAGTGGCGGATGTGTGTAGATTTCCGCGATCTTAATAAAGCTTGTCCCAAGGATCATTATCCCTTACCCAGGATTGATCAGCTGGTGGATTCCACCTCAGGTTTTGAACTACTGAGTTTCATGGACGCATACCAGGGGTATCATCAAATTCCCCTGGCCAAGAGTGATCAAGATAAATCCAGCTTCATCACCTCGGGAGGTACATTTTGTTATATTGTAATGCCTTTCGGGTTGAAGAATGCAGGGGCTACTTACCAGCGTCTAATGAACAAAGTCTTTGAGAAGCAGCTGGGACGAAATGTGGAAGTTTATGTGGATGATATTATGGGCAAGACCAAGGAAGTTGCGGACTTTATTGTTGATCTAGAAGATACTTTTGCCACTCTCATGCATTACGGGATCAAGCTCAACCCTGCCAAATGTATTTTTGGCGTAAGAGTGGCAAATTCTTGGGATTCATAGTGACAGATCGGGGGATCGAGGTGAATCAAGAAAAAGTCAAATCCGTGTTGTGTATGCCATCTCCCCGATCTGTCAAAGAAGTACAGAAGCTGACCGGGAGGATTGCTTCCTTATCTCGATTTATATCCCGGTCAGCACACAGAAGTTATCCTTTCTTCCAGGTTCTAAGGAAGGCCCAACAATTCGGGTGGGATGAGAAATGCGAACAGGCCTTCCAGGACTTGAAGATTCACCTTGCAGAGCTCCCTGTGTTGGTAAAGCCGGAGCCCGGGGAAAAACTATTTGTTTATCTTTCTACTACGGAGCATGCTGTCAGCTCGGTTCTAATAAAAGAAGAAGGCTCTGATCAAAAACCTGTCTACTATGTCAGCCATGCTCTAAGAGGCCCTGAGCTCCGTTACAGTGAAATAAAGAAGGTTGCTTTGGCCTTGATCATGACTGCCCTGAAGCTACGACCTTACTTCCTGTCACATCAAATCATTGTTCTCACCAATAGTCCTCTTGGCAGGATCATGACTCATTCAGAAGTATCCGGGTGGATGATCAAGTGGATAGTAGAGCTGGGAGAATATGACATTGAGTACAAGCCCCTAGTTGCCATCAAAGCGCAAGCCTTATCAGATTTCTTATTAGAAATGGTTCAACCCGATGAAGAAGAAGTATGGAGAGTATTTGTGGATGGGGCATCTAGCCTTGCTGGATGTGGAGTAGGGGTTGTAATAATATTTCCCCGGGAGAAAAGGTTAAATTGACACTAAGGATTGACTTTCGGGTAACCAATAATGAGGCCGAGTATGTGGCTGTTCTCGCAGGTATCTGAGCTGCCCGGGAAGTTGGAGCATCCCGGATTATCCTGTATTCTGATTTACAGATCATCACTCAACAAACAAAAGGTGTTTATGATGCTAAGGATGACAGGACGCTCAAATATTTACAGCTCATTCGAGCCCAAGCAGATATCTTTGCTGATCGGAGTATTGAGCAAATACCCCGGGAGGAGAATGGCGAGGCAGATGCTCTGGCAAAAATGGCTGCTTCTCTATCAGAAGATAGCACCTGGGAGGTCTTACATGTTTCTCGGCTGATCCTCTCAACCGAGGAAGAAATATTACCAGTACACGGGGACTCCTGAATGACACATATGATTAAGTTCATTATGAATAATGAACTACCCGAGGACAAAGCTCAAGCTCAAAAGATTAAGAGACAAGCTCCCAGGTTTGTTCTCTTAAATAATATTTTATACAACAGATCATTCCAGGGACCTCTTTTGAAATGCTTATCAGAAAAAGAGGTGGATTATGTCCTCCGAGAGATTCACGAAGGATGTTGTGCTGAGCACCTCGGAGGAATATCTTTGGCCCGGAAGACAATGCTTGCCGGGTTCTGGTGGCCAACTCTAAGTCAAGATTCTGCTCGAGTGGTCCAGGCTTGTGAGGGCTGTCAACATCATTCAAATTTTCGACACAGCCCGGCCACTCTCATGAAGCCTATTTGGGCATCTTGCCCCTTTGATCAGTGGGGCATGGATATTGTAAGCCCTTTCCCAATTGCCCGGGCGCAGAAGAAATTATTGCTAGTAGCTGTTGATTATTTTTCCAAATGGGTAGAGGCTGAGCCCTTGGCTAAAATCACTAAGCAGGAAGTTTTAAAATTTTTGTGGAAGAACATTGTGTGCCGGTTTAGAGTGCCCAGAAGACTGATCTCGGACAATGGAAGACAGTTTCAGGGCAAAGGAATTACGTCGTGGTGCCGGGAAATGAAGATCACTCAATCTTTCACCTCTGTTACCTATCCTCAAGCTAATGGCCAAACAGAAGTTGTCAATAGAATTATTGTACAAGCATTGAAAACAAGGCTACAAGTCAAAGGAAAAGATTGGGTGGAAGAATTACCCAGTGTTCTCTGGGCTTACAGAACCTCTCCTCGCGCACCTACTCAAGAAACTCATTTTAACTTGGTATTTGGTTCTGAAGCAGTCCTTCCGGTGGAAATTGGGCAAACATCTTCCCGGGTAGAATCTTACCCGGACAACAATGATCAAAGCCGGGCTATGGAGTTGGATTTGGTGGAAGAAAAAAGAGACCGAGCTGTCATTCGAATTGAAGCATATCGGAGCCGGGTTATGAAATCATATAACAAAAAGATCCGGATCCGAGACTTCCAAGTATGGGATCTAGTCATGAAGAAAGTCAACCCTGCTGGGGATGTCAGGAAGCTGGAAGCACTGTGGGAAGGACCTTATAAAATTACCCAGAGAGTCAGCTCGGGATCCTTTTATTTAGAAGATGTTCAAGGACATTCTCTCAAAAGGCCTTGGAATGTATTTAATTTAAAAAAGTATTATGCTTAACAGATATAATTATTTGGTTGAAGATATAATGAAAGATCTGTTTTTCTCAGAGAGGAGTGTTATATATTGTTTCTTGTATCTTCACTCGGGAAGTACCAAGCTCCGGTTATTTAAAAAGCCCAAGGCACTATACCCTGGCTCGTGGAACCACACCTCGAGCATTCCCAAGTCCCGGGACATTCTCCCCGGCCCAAGGCTCCGTACCTTGGTTCTTAAAAAGCCCAGGGCACTACACCCCGGCTCGGGGAACCACACCTCGACCATTCCCAAGTCCCGGGACATGTTTCGCGGCCCAAGGCTCCGTACCTTGGTTCTTAAAAAGCCCAGGGAACTACACCCTAGCTCGGGGAACCACACCTCGACCATTCCCAAGTCCCGGGACATGTTCCCTGGCCCAAGGCTCCGTACCTTGGTTCTTAAAAAGCCCAGGGCACTACACCCTAGCTCGGAGAACCACACCTCAACCATTCCCAAGTCTTGGGACATGCTCCTCGGCCCAAGGCTCCGTACCTTGGTTCTTAAAAAGCCCAGGGCACTACACCCTGGCTCGGGGAACCACACCTCGACCATTCCCAAGTCCCGGGACATGCTCCCCGGCCCAAGGCTCCATACCTTGGTTCTTAAAAAGCCCAGGGCACTACACCCTGGCTCGGGGAACCACACCTCGACCATTCCCAAGTCCCGGGACATGCTCCCCGGCCCAAGGCTCCGTACTTTGGTTCTTAAAAAGCCCAGGGCACTACACCCTGGCTCAGGGAACCACACCTTGACCCTTCCCAAGTCCCGGGACATACTCCCCTGCCCAAGGCTCCGTACCTTGTTTCTTAAAAAGCCCAGGGCACTACACCCTGGCTTGGGGAACCACACCTCGACCATTCCCAAGTCCTGGGACATGCTCCCCGGCCCAGGTTTTCATACTCTGGTCAATTCATACGATGCAAAGTCTTTGTGCCTTGACTTAAAGGATTTATATCTCGAGCATCGATTAAAAGGATTATTATTCGGATTCAAAAGTTTAGCAGCCCGGGCACTTACTGAAGTTCCCGGTTATTTCTCAACACTTAGAAATCTTTTGACTTATTAAGATGTGAATATTGTGATTATGTTAGAAGACCGGATATATGGCAGGCTGTTATTACAATAAGGATGAAAGGAAAGGTAAGATTTCACTAATAAATAGCCCGGAGGCAGAAATGTACAAATTACAAAAAAAAAAATATGCTAAAAAGCTATTCAAGTAGAGGGTCCCACGGTTTCCCCAGGACCATTCTCAGCCTCCTTCTCGGCAGCATCGTCCTTGGGAAGGGAATCAATGGCCTTGTCAATATCAGAAAAGCCCTCCCTACCTGCTGGAATAAGGCCTTCTTCCTCAAACTGCTCCTGGCACTTCTCAAAGCCGACTTTGAAGTAGTTGTACGATCTATTTTCAATAGCCGCTTGGAACTCCGCAGATTGAAGGAAGATAGTCCTCCATTCATCCTGGGTAAGTTGGTGGAGACTGAGTTTCTCCTCAGCAGCCGTGACTCGATGCTGCTGAAGGCTGTTTTCGTCCTCGAGATAGTTAACTCGGGATTCGAGGAAGGAGATCCCCTCCGAAGGGTTTCCTCCCTAGCTATGCTCTCATCCCTGGCAATTTGGGCAGAAGCCAGCTGCTGGTTAGCCATATCCAAAGAGGCCGGGAGGCCGGCACTCTTTCCTTGATAAGCATGGGTAGCCTGAGCCAGTTCTGCTTGCATCTTGCCAAAGAGATCTTGGCTAGTTTTGGCTTTTCGTCCCTTCTTAGTGGCCACTGCGGCCACCTCCTCGAAGGCCGAGACCATCATTTGACCAGCCTGGACAACAACCATAATAATAAAAATTATGTTCATGTATACATATACAAAGAAGGAGAAAAATGAGAACTTACAGAGAGAAGTCGGTTTGAGCCCTCCAGAAATCGGCCACTCACTGGGGTACTATTTAGAAATGCCTCCTTGGCAGGGATGAGTATCTTCTCTAGGCGCTTAATGCCGGTGGCAGTAGCTCCCTCAAAAAAGATATTAGCCTGGGAAAGCTGATCGGTTGAAGGGAGCTCTTGGCCGGGTTCTTCATTGGACTGCTGGCGGAGGGGAGGAGATGGAGCAGATCGGGAGGTGCCCTGGCCACCCTCGGGGAGGTCTTCAAGAATGACCAGCTCCGGGTCCGCAGTAGCTTTTCGTTTCCTCTAACTGAGAGGAATGAGATCTTCAGATCCACCGAGGTTTCAGTCATCACCCGGGAAGTGTTATCCCGGTGAGGGTCTTCCCGGGAAGCTTCAGCTCTCCGGGCTGCCGCCTCTGCAGCCCGTTGCTTCTCTTCTTCAGCAGCTGCTCGGCGAGCCGCCATTTCTTTCTCTCGCGCCTTCTCAGCTGCTTGCCTCTTAGCAAAAGCTTCCTGCATCTCGGAGTTATAAGCATAAAGAAGAGACAAGGTTATGGTAAATTAAAACGAGCAAGATAAGGGAATAAGGAGACGCAGTAGAGAAAGGATGTATCGGGTTGAGAGCCCGAGCCCACCACCTCGTCGATTACACGGTCCAAGGGGTCCTCAACCCGGGAACTCAACCCATATGCTACTAAATTTTCGTCCGAGATAAGGGCTGAAGAGGAGTACTTACGCCCCTCTACTAATGTTTGACTCACCAGAAAAAGCTCCTCAAATTTGTATGATTGGGAAAGGGCAGGTTGTTGGGGAAGGGAAGGGAGAAACCCGATTAAACAAGAAAGAGGACCCGGGAGTTGGATATAAAAAAATTTTCCTTTCCATCCCTTTTGAGAGGAAAGGATGTCATCAAGGAATCGGGCGTTTAGCCGGGAAGTCAGGGAAAATGCATTATCCCCAAGCCGGCAAGAATAGTAATAATGAAGGGTGAGGGGGGTTATGAGAAGATTATTTATTTTGAAAAGGACATAGGCCGAGGCCATAATCCTGAAAGAGTTGGGATGAAGTTGATTGACAGGCACGCCAAAAAACTTGGCAACATCGATATAAATAGGAGGGACGGAAAATCGAAGACCATTCCTAACCTGGTCCCGAAAGAAAGTGGTGTATCCGGGGGGAGGTTGATCTGCTCGATCAGAAGGACCAGGAATAAGAATGGGAAAATCAGAAGGAATAGACCCTAGAACCCGGAGCTCCTTATCTGCCCCCGAGTGCAAGGTGCTGCTCATAGAGGAGAACCAGGGAGCTCCTGGGGTCTCGGTTGGAGTAGGGCTCGAGACCCGGGCTTTGCCCTTGCTCTTGCTCTTTGTAGGAGCTCGGGAATAGCTAGAAGAAGAAATTTTTGAAGAGTTTGGTTTGGTTTGATGGGCTACTGGTTTTTTAGAAGGCATGGTAATAGAACGACGAGGGGGAGACGGAGAAGAATCAGAGCGCAGTACGGTGGACTCTGCACTAGGCGAGCCTCGCGCATTGGCTCCTGAGGTTGAAGAGGTAGAGTTAGACATAGTTTAAAGGAGGAAAAAACTTACAAGTTTTTAGGGTAAAATACGGTGGAGGATCGTCGGAAGTTGAATGTTTTACGCTGTGGAGCTTCGAGAAGAAATTTTGCATGGGCTTCGCCGAGAGTTTGAATTTGAAAGTGATTTTAAGAAAATGGGAGGGCTAATATATATAGGCGGTAGGGGAAGATCTCGACCATTGATCTGGATACACGTGGACGATTGAGATTCACCTCATAAACTGAAACAGGCATATGAAAGGACGTATGAGGATATCGAGGAGACATGATCATTATTGCCTCGGAATATGAAACGATTCTCGGCGGTATAAATGCTAAAGCATGGGTAATAATGACACACTTTGGGCTACCCGAGAATACTAAACGACACTACATTTATTAAGCCCAGGAGAAATAAGGTCCCGACGTCTTATTCAAAACTCAGGTTGTATCAGACCCCGGTATCCCATTTAATCTATGGGATATTTGAAGCCCCCGATGCTCTTACACATGCTGAAATTATGTTTCAAAAGTAAAAGTATGACTGATCGAGACAGCGAGTCAAGCTCTAACCCGACTATTTTAGGGATGGGTGGTGATACCCCCATAAGGAGCCGGGTTATCATTAACCCGGTTTATTAATTGGGAGGCCCAGATCAGAGCCAGCTTCCCGGGCACTTCACTTCTTCCCGGGCAATCATCATCGCCCGGGTTCTCATACAAGTAACCAGGTAACCTACTACCCGGGCCACCTCGAGAATTGCACCACACTCGAGTATGATTGATACAAACAGTCTAATCTGTCAGAACTACTTGGACTTGGAGTGTCCTAGAAGTCATCAGAAGCTAGTATGGGCAACCGACTTACCATACTTAGTAGGTGGCACGAGAATCGAGGTACCTACCCCATTTTCTGCTATAAATAGCAGGTATTAATGTCATTTAATGATTCTGAAAATCTTTGAACTCTAAAGCACTTGCATATTTTCTCTCAAATATTGCTTGTGTTCATCTAAAAATCTGCTGACTTTATCATCGGAGTGGCCACGCCGGACACCCCTCCGGCGCCCATTCACGAGTTCTTTTCATTGTTTGCAGGTGCTATGACAGCCATTATCTTCACTCCAAATTCTCAAACACTATAAATTGTTGATTTGATCCGTTGAAACTTCTAACCATACTCACCCATTTCAGACAGATCACAACAATATTTATTTACTAAAAAACATACGAGTGTCCAAATAATATTTTGAATGTCAAATTAAATATTTAAAACTTTCGCTGCGTTTGGGTACGAGAGAAACCGAGATCCAACATATATTACATTTCATGAAATATATTACATTTTTCAAGCCATAAATATAAAATTGTGCATATTGGATGTCCATGATTACCCGGTAATCTTTTAAAATTTTGCGAATTATGCTGGAGTTTTCACTCACTATAACAGTAAGAGATTTTATACATAATGTTTGAATTTCTATACAGGAAAACACATGAGATGTAGTCATATATTTTGTAAAATTAAATATAGAAATAATTTAATTATCTCATGACACACGTAATATAGAATATCATTTGAAAGGTTCGAATTTTTAAAACATTTCGTGGAACCTTTTCTAAAAATAGTATGAAATTTCAGCTCTTTGCCTAAAATTGCATACTGAAACCGAATACTATTTCTAGCCGGTTTAACCATGTGTTGATCAATATTTTTGAAGCTATTTTTAATTTATTCTCTTTCGAGTCAAGATCAAATAATATATATGCAATTTATTGGTCAGATTAAATGCAATAGATTTGCATAATGTCAGTTAACAACATAAAATAATCAAAACTCTAATAAATCCAATATGCAAACAACGATCACAAGTTTGGCCGTATCGTAGTCCCAAACATAAGATAACTATCCCAGAAAATCAATACTAGACAAAAATCTAATGTTTAAATTCATGAAATTAAAGAAATAAAAATAAAAAGAAGAAATGAGCGTGAATTAAGTGCAGTCATTTAAGTGTATATAGGAGATAGAGAAGATAGAGAAAACTTAAATAAAAAAATATCCTCCTACTATGATATAATGTACTTTATCCATAAGAAAGATTGAGTTTTTATCGATCTTTCCGTATCATAATCCTAAAAGTTTTTTGCTCTCCAAAATATTCAACAAATCAAGTACCACAATTAAGATTTTTAAAATATGATATTTTGTCATTAATTTCGAGCTTCTTCATGCAGTTACAAGTAAAAATTGAAGAAAATACAAGGCGTGGCCACGGATTGTTCCGTGACTTTTCTGTAAGGCCCGAGATTTTAATTACCGTAATCCGAGATTAATCTGAAATGATTTATTTATTAATTGATATGATTATAGACGGAAGGGATCAGACCGGGAAAGACGAAAGAAAATCAAAATGAGGAGCAAGAAAGAGTCCTCGCGCACATGCGCGACGTGATGGGCGCACATGCGCGAAGAAAGACGCGCATATGCGCTAGCAGCTCATGGCGAAGGCAGAGGACCTCGCGCATATGCGCGAGATAGTTCGCGCATATGCGCGAGGAGGTGTATCGGTACGACTCGAGTCCAGAGAATGTCACGCACATGCGCGGAAGGACGTCGCGCATATGCGCGACTTGCTGTAAGTTCGGACAGAACGTTCGGCATGCATCACGAAAAATCGACATTTGGTCTCTATATGCAACGTGGATGATATATATATATATATCAATCCTTACACTTCTTAGGATCAAAAGGAAAAAAAACGAGAAAGAACCGAGGGAAGAAAACTCCAAGTTCCTTTCGTGTGAAATTTGAGGGTTACGCAAAAATCCGTCCGTCCGATTCATAATCTGAGTACGGCACCAAATTCCTAACAACGTAGGCTACAACTGGACGTAAGTTTTACTACGTTTTGATATGTCTTGAAATTATGATGTTGTCAGAATTGAATACGAATCATATATGGTGTTTCTGATACAGTAGGCATCGTATATCTGAAGTCAGATTAAAGAACGGACTGTTTATGGAATTGTTATGATTTTTGGATTCAATTTGACTGAGATTTTATATCAGATGTGTATTGTTATTGAGAGTATGAGTTGTACTGATACTGATTACGAAATCTGGTATTATATTTGTAATGTTTGGACTGACAGGGTTATCGTGACTATATTGTTATGCCGTCGAAACATCCGTAAATTGATATGGACCAGATTCGGTATTGGTTGAGATTGTATTGTGGTACCATATGTCGATTGGCATTGAGCAGATTATGTTGTGATTTGTGTATTGACTAGAACAGGTATTGAATTGAGTAAGATATTGATATTGTGCCTGTTTGATATTGTCATTGCTAGATTGGAAATGGATAGAATTGACTTCGGAACTTGGTCTTCGTCAGAGCAAGAAGATAAAGGTATAAATTAATGTTGATTTAGGATTGCACAACTCGAGTGAGGTTTGGCTCGAGTTTCCCTAAATCACATACTCTACCTTATTGTATTGATTTGATTGATGTACTTGTTCTCTTGATTTATAGACAGCAGGTATTAGACGAGTAATCTTGTGACAGAAGTGCCCGATAGTGGTGGGATCGCCACGGGCACATTGCACAACGTCACAAGATAGTGTATTGGCGATTGTGCCAAAGTCTGTCACCGGATGTTTGGCTATCGATGTGGATAGAATTATAACTTCTTCTATTACTGATGATCGATATTATATCGATGTGGATAGAATCGGAGCTTCTTCTATTACTGGTGATCGGTACCGTATCGATGTGGATAGAATCATAACTTCTTCTATTACTGATGGTCGATATCATATCGATGTGGATAGAATCGGAGTTCTTTCTATTACTGGTGATCGATACTATACCGATGTGGATAGAATACGAGCTTCTTCTATTACTGGTGATCGATACCATATCGATGTGGATAAAATTGGTATTTCTTCTATTACTGGTGATCGATACCCTATCGACGTGGATAGAACTGGAGTCTTTTCTATTACTTTTGATCGATATGGGAATGCTAACTTCTGGAAACCGGGATCCCTTGACTAGGATTGAGTCTAGTCTTAAATTTGGAGTCATGAGTCTAATTGACAGTTTATATTGATTTATATGGAATTATGTTCTTGATGATGGTACATGTTTAGAATAGGATTTATTCTTGATATGGATTTATATTCTGATTTGAATACATGTTAGAAATATCTGTTATATGCTTTTATATTGTTTTATGGTTGCATGTATACATGATTTATACTGATAATGTAATTCTCACCGGAGTCATCCGGCTGTTGTCTTGTTTGTATGTGTGCATGGCAACAGGTGGGATAGGATCAGGGTCAAGAAGAGAACGAGGCTGGACTAGATAGCGTGGAGATCCGGTCTTTGAAGCAACTTAGGATTCAGCACTTATATATAGTTGATCCTAGTTGAATTCTTGTAGATAGTACAAGATTTATATGTTTATGTTTAATATGTAATTTGAATTGAATTACATTACATTTCCGCTTTATATTTTTAAAAAAAAATTTAGACCCTATTTATTATAATTGTTTAAATTATTTCTAAAGACGATTAAGGAATGAATTAGCGTCCGGGTCCCCACATTTTCTATTTTTCTTCTTCTTCCAAAACTCTATATTGACAACTTCAAATATTATAAAAATAATCTTTTAGCCCAATTTTGTTCTAAGATCATAAAACTTCCTCGATCATATCATAAATATTCTTGGATGATAGAAAAACACTTCATCGATTATTTCTTTCATTATCGAGAATCCTTCCTACTAGACATTAAATTCTTTGATCTTATCTTAAACTTTTTACATCTTTTGGTAAAACCTATAAACAATAAAAATATTATGATTTAACCGTAATCTCGGAATAAAAATATCAGATAAACACGAATACGACAAAATAAAGTTGTAAAAGATTTATATGATTCGTTCTTATCATACCCCCATGTTTAGCTTTTGTTCATCATGGAATAAATAAGAAAAAATAGAGATGAAAAATATCCATTATTTACCACCCAAAGTTCACAATCGAAACCTCACAATCTACTAAATCTCTTCACACCAAATCAAAATATCATACTTTGAAAATCACCAGATTTATTTTCGTTGCAATTCAAGACTCAAACACTGTCCGAAAAAGATAAACAAAATGATATGCGTGTAGTGTGAAAGTCATAACTTACACTCCTCAAAGGTTTATTAGTTTCAAGGATTTCTCATTTTTATTCATCATTTTTCCCGAAACGCACCATATGCTCGACTTTCATACAGCTCTCTTCTAAATGTTCAACAATTATAACTCAGTTAATAGGTATTTTCAAGATTATAACATAAGGCAACATCTCACGGATATAATAAATTGCACTAAAGTAAGAGAAAGAGTAAATAAATATATTTCTTATGTAGCGCACTCACACAACTCTAACTGTGAGAACCCAGGATTTCCGAAGCAAATTATGTAAGAAATAACACTTGAAATTAAACTTAAAACTTTAAGCTTAACTATAAAACTCAACTATAAACTTAAAATTTCAGCTAACAAGGCTCGAGGGAGAAACTCAAAAGCTCGAGGAGTAGCTCAAAGGGGATCTACGCTGTAAGAAACCACAACAATCGAAGAGTCATCAACGGAAGAGTATATCCCCAACACAACGACTCAATATTCTAGCTCAAGGAAGCTCAAACTTACTTGTCCTAAATGAACCAAAAAGGGAGCTAAGAGAAGAGATAAAGGAATAGACAAATTTAATGTCTAGGAAATAACTCTTGAGTTGATCGATGTGACCCTTGTTGCTTTACTACAATAAAAATGATTTTCCGCAGCACGTCATCAACAACGTACATTAAAAGCACGTTGCATATATTATTTTTAACGGCGTGCATTCATATGTGCATTGTTAATATTTTTGCACTTGACAGAAATAATGGCGTGCATTAAAAGCACGCTACGGATAGTAATATCCGCAACATGAATTTATGGTGTTATTAATAAATTATATAAACGACAACGTGCAGTTATATATGAGTTGTTAATAACCTATGCAATTTTTGGAGCGCAAAATAAAGGCACGCCATAAATAGTATTATTAACAGCGTGCATGTTTATGTGTGCTGTTAATAGTAAATCATTTTAAAAAAATATCGTGTCTAGAAATTAACAACGTACATTAATCGTATGCCTTCAATATTATTATTCCCGGCATCCATATTAGCACGCTGTAAAAAATGGGTTCCCAATTATTTAGAACAATTATTAAATTAGCGACGGTTTTTATATGTAGCGACTGTTTTGATACAACCGTCGCTAATTTAAATTTAGCAACAGTTTAAATTATACCATCACTGAAACGTCTGCTTTTCATTTTACTTAAAAATGTACTAGAAATATATATTTTTTTCACCATAATTTCGAAAATTTACATATGTACACTTTAAAATACCTTGACACCATTTTCTAAAATAAAACAACCAACTAGTATTTGAAAATTAAAAGAAATATTCGAAACTTGAAATCGTCAACCGTTTTACCGAACCTAAAAAGCAATAAATGTGAAAAGTATAGCCCATACTAGACATCTCAAAAACCACTCAAAAGCATAAATAAATAATCTTAAAAATCTTAACATAAATCATAAACTTAAATGCGAAAAATAAAAGCGCTGGTCCTCGGGTCATGTGCACCTCCAGTCCAATCAAATCAGGCATCCAAGCCTCCCTCAACATTATTATCATATTCACCTGCATCAATCACACCTAGTTAGTTTAAAGACTCAACACATCATATTCTTGATACCAAATATTACGTATAAAACCACAAGCAATAGTGAGAATACTTTTACGTAAAAATAACATTTCATGACATGCATAAACTTTAAAACATGAACATTTTCATATCATCCTCAACTTATTCATATAAATATTATCATCAACATATACGTATTCCTTTTTCCTTTTCGTTGAATTCAGATCGTTAATTGTGACTTTCATGTTCATCTAAGTCTACGTGTTGGGCGATGGATCCATCTACATATAATCACAGTACTGGGCGGCAAGGACATCAGCAACACTCTCACCGGTAAACTGAGCATTGGCCTTACGTATTAACATATCATCGTATACATATTCGTATCCAAGGAAACACGATCGTCGGGCTCCCACTGAGACCATAATACTCACGATATTTCCAACATATCATCGTATTAGTCACAATTACTTAACTTCCTTCATCGCTTCATATTCTCATCACTTTATAAAATTTAAACATGCATATAACGTTTTCCTTTTAAACCAAGCATGCGACATTTCTTTGACATTTCTTTAAAATGTCCACGTTAACTCATGAAATCCATAAACATTTTAAAAATAACATTTTAACTTATACATATCCATGAACATTTAAAATAATCATATTAACATATAAAACAGCATTCAGAACACTGCCATAACGTTTACTAATTTTTTGGTGTTAAATTACCATTTTACCCCTGGACGTAAAATTTCACGTTTTTTGACTTTTTCTTAATTTTATTGACTCTAACATGTCCCATATAATTATTTAAGCTTAAATTAAAATTCACATAATTTTATTTATCTTAAAAACTAGGTTTTTTAATTACTTCGTAATTATTCGTTTTGAAGGCGTTTTAATCCCGAAGAATTCCAAACTTTAATATAAAATTTCTAAATTTAAAACTTAGACTTTTTATATGATTTTAGCCCTCGTGAACCACGACTCGACCCCCGTGAGCCGTGTTTCAATTTAAAAATCAAGAATACCCTAAATTCGAACCACTTGAGCAACCCTATGGACCATCTCTCGGTTTCATCGAGCCAAGCCCGAGCCACCTTGAGCCATCCACTGGCTCGAACTCCCCTGGTCCATACTGAACCCCCTGGACCCCCCTAGGACTCACCCCCAACGCACAGCAAACCCCCTGCACAAAACAGGAGAGTCGTGCGGGTCTTCGTGCATGCGCCTAGTCTCCCTCACTTCCTGGACCCTTCACCCGAGCCACTCCCAAGCCCAGAAAACCCTGGACCAACCTCCACCTCCCACGTGGCACTATTCCATTCGTCCAATCTGTATCTATGCCCGATTCCTTCTTCTTTCCTCCTCCTTCTCTTCTTTCCTCCTCTTATCTTTGCCCTCTCATTCTCCCATTTCTCAGTTTCTCAATTCCTCCCAGAAAAATTTTTTTAGACGAAGTTGAGAAGATCTACAACATAATTCGGAATGGCAGATAATCGAAATCAAGAAGATCCCGGTGTCCTCTATTTACAAGCGACACATATGTCATCAAGAGTGTCTTCGTTAACCGTTGATGATATTGTCAAAGTGAAGAGGTTAGACAATTTGATTTGGAAGTTATATACTGATAATTACTTACACAGGCGTGTACTAGCATATATAAATCATATGGGTTTTTATGGAGTTTTAGAATATGGGTCACAAGTTCTTGATAATCATTTGATTACTGCGCTTGTTGAACGTTGGCGACGCGAGACACACACGTTTCATTTTACATGTGGTGAAGCAACAGTGACATTACAAGATGTTTCAATAATTTGGGGTCTAACAATTGATGGTGAAGCAGTAACTGGAGTAGATTTATCACATAAAGTTGAGGAATGGCAACACATATGTTTGGATATGTTGGGATTTTTGCCAGCATCAAAATATTTGAAAGGTGGTCATCTGTCTATGACTGCAATACACGATCATTGTATAACTAACCATGTTAATGATAAAATTTCAGAAGTAGATGTTGTGAAATTTAGTCGTTGTATTGAGTTAATGATTATTGGAGGATTAATGTTCCCTGACTATCAAGGAGGGTCATGTAGACTAATATTTTTGCAACAGCTACGAGATGTTGATAACGTGAAGTCTTATAGTTGGGGTAGTGCAGTTTTAGCATTTCTATACCGTGAGTTGTGTAACGCGTCACGTATAGAGAAGACTACAATGGCTGGACCTTTATATATCCTGCAAGTATCATTAATGTGATGTGATTATTTAACACAATATTTTGGTTAAATGTTAATTGGTTTTTATTATTATAAGCAGATATGGGCATGGAGCAGGATTAAATGTGTTAACCCCGATCGAGATGGGTTAACATTAGTTGTACCTCCCGTTGATCCGGATGGTTTCATTCCAGTTTCTCCATATGGTGCACGGTAATATTTAAAAATTATGGTGGTAATATCATATATATCTTGTATATTTTCTTGATATGTAATTTATTTTTTTTATAATTGTAGATGGAAATATGGATTTAGTTACACACATTCGCCAACACATTTTGTAAGAATTATAAGGGATTCTCTAGATCGTATGAATAATAATGAGGTATTATAGAATGTTAATACGTAATAGTGATTACACGAAGACTATTTTGTTTTGATTGATTAAATGAATATTCAACGGTATTTATTTTTTTTTACAGTTTAATTGGAGCGTATACCAGAAAAACGACATAGATGTGAAGACGATTATTGATTCATACAACAATAGAATATGGCGATGTGTTTGTCCCCTTATATGCTTTGACATCGTGGAGATGTGTCGTCCTAATCGGGTAATGCGACAAATGGCCGTAGAAGAATTATTTTTACAATGTAACTTCCACAAACTGCGTGTGCTATCCACGACACGGTACTCACGCCTGACAACTCTGACTGAATAATCCTTGACAGATGCAATAAGATCATTCTTATCTTTAAATAACATATTAACGCATAATTAACCTCTATCCGGATTGTAATAGCTTGATTGCACTCCACAAGGAACATCGACGGAATAAGGAGGCTCTTCCCCAAAAAATTTATCGAAAAATGATGGCATTTCAGAAATGTTTGACAGAAATGGTACGATCTGCCTCTGTAATGTGTCACGTGATGGTTGTCGAGATAATGTCCCCTCATCAGGATTTGTAAAAGTATTCACTTCATCATCAACATTCACTTCTTTTTCTTCAGACTCGCTGTATGACATATCGGGTTCGGAATCAGTCTTCCAGATATCATCATTATTGGCCTGATCCGGACAACGAGCACTCGTATCTAATGTTGGATTCGGCCAATATGGATCATTATTTTGTTCCGACGAGACATTTATATATTGGTCCCAAGGCCCACTTACATCATCGAAACTCATATTACCGAGTCCTTCAGTAACCAGTGGAACATAAGATTCTTGCTCCTGGAAACCACCATATGTAGACGTAACGGATTGGTTATAAAAACCTGAATCGGATGCATGTGGAACATAGGATTCAGGATCATCAAATCCAACATTATGCTCAATTGAATTTGCTTCCACGTACAGATGCAAAACATGCATATTGTCACATTGCATTATAAACTATAAAGCATCGTCATCAACGAGATTGACTTGAATTTCATGCCAAGATGCTCTCTCCATGAATGAATACTTTGTTGACATCTTCAGAGAAATATTCGTTGAATCGATTGCTAACAATTTATGCACAACTTCAACTAAATCCATCAAATTAATAGATCGTAATACTCGTATCAGTCTAACAAAAGGAATGATATATTCAATCGATACATTATCGAAAATTACATGACCACCAAAATATAAGAGTACGTCGATGTTAGACATTTTGACAATAAAAATTGAGAGAAAATTTAAGAGAAAGTTGATAACTCATCGTTGAATTTTTCATCAATTATATAGGAGAAGAAATGTGAAGACTATTCATATTTGAATTATTGGTCTTCACGTGATTTTTCAGAGTCTCAGCTTTCACATAAAATTATCATTTCAGAGTCTCAGCTTTCACGTGAAATTTTCAGGCAGCGAATGTACGTAATAAAGAAAAGAATGAAATGAGCGGACAATAAAAATTAAAAAACTTTAAAAAATAAAAAAAAATTAGCGTCCGCGCTTACCAAGCGCGGACGGACCTACACGGAGCAGCGTCCGGGCTTACCAAGCGCGGATGGTACTCAACGTGAGCACCGTCCGCGCTTGGTAAGCGCGAATTGCAGTAGAATTGAAATTTTTTTTCTTAAATTATTTTTGAAAAATATTTTTTAAAAAAAACCCCCTAGCTCACCTAACCCGCGCCCTTCCTTTCTGCGCAAGCTGCGCACCTGCGCATCCCATGATAGCTCTCGGTTAGAGTCATAGGCCCATTAATTAAGCTTAGGCCCATTAAGCACACAAATTAGGCTCGTTAATGCTTAATTAAAATATTAAAAATATTTTTGTTTAAATAAGTTTGTGAATTTATTAGCCAGTTTGCCAAAACATTTTATTTTTGTTGAAAAACCAACACTGATAAAATTTACGTCTCGGCGTATAAATTAACTTCAAAACATCTTATTTCCAAAAATATGTAAAAGCATCAACTATATTTTAAATAATTAAAATTAATTATTTAATAAAAATATTTTGCATTTTTCAGCCCTCGGTCTCTGTTCCTCGATCGCAACTCGAATAACCCTTAAAAATTAATTTTTGTATGTAAGTAGAAAACTACTAAAACGTCATGTAAACATGTCACATAATCAATTAAGCAATTTAAATAATTTAATTATCCATTTTTCATATTTCGTATATTTGCATGCAGTTGAATTACGTTGTTTTAAATTTGGACCTTACAATTCCTCCTCCCCCTTCCCCTTAAATAAAATTAGTCCTTGAAATTAGAACTTACCGAATAGCTCTTGATAGCGACTCTTCAAGTCCCTCTTGGTTTCCCAAGTAGCTTCCTCTTCCGAGTGATTCAGCCACTTGACCTTGACCATTGGAATGACTTTGTTTCGCAGTCTTATTTCTTGCCTTGCCAAGATTTGGACATGTTTTTTTTCATATGTCATATTTGGAGTCAATTGTAGAGGTTCATAATTTTGCACATGTGATGGATTTGGCATGTACTTTCGCAGCATCGAAATATGGAACACATTGTGAACTCCAGAAAGCGTCGGTGGCAATGCCACTCTATAAGCTAGTGTCCCAATCATCTCCAAAATCTAAAACGTACCTATAAATCTTGGACTAAGCTTGCCTTTCTTGCCAAAAAGCATAGCACCTTCCATTGGTGCTATTTTCACAAACACGTGATCTCCCACTGCAAAATCTAAGTCTCTTTGTCTCTTGTCAACATAACTCTTTTGTCGGCTTTGTGCAGTCTTCATTCTCTCACGAATTTTGACTACAAGCTCGGCAGTTTCTTCAATCACATCCAGATCAATCTCTCTTTATTCATCAACCTCGTCCCAATGAATAGGAGATCTACATTTCCTTCCATAAAGTGCCTCAAACGGAGCGATCCCAATTGATGATTGATAGTTATTGTTGTAGATGAACTCCACTAGAGGTAATTTTGATTTCCAACTGCCTTGGAAATCAATAACACATGCTCGCAGTGGATCTTCCAAAATTTGAATTACTCTTTCGGACTGACCATCGGTTTGAGGATGGAATGTTGTACCGAATAATAACTTGGTCCCCATTGCTGCATGCAGACTCTTCCAAAAACACAACGTGAATCTCGGATCTCTGTCAGAAACAATAGATACGGGAATCCCATGCAGACGAACTATCTCTTGGATATATAACTCTGCACACTGAATCATGGTAAAGGTCGTCTTAATAGGTAGAAAATGTGTTGATTTCGTAAGACGATCAACTATCACCCATATAGCATTAAATCTCTTAATAGTCTTCTGCAATCCAACAACAAAGTCCATAGTGATATTTTTCCATTTCAACTCGGGAATAGGAAGTGGCTTAAGTTTCCCCGCTGGCCTTTGATGCTCTGCTTTAACTTGTTGACAAGTCAAATACTCGGATACAAATCTAAGAATGTCTCTATTCATGTATGACCACCAATATAATAATTGTAAATTTTTGTACATTTTCGTCCTTCCCAGATGAATGGAATAAGGTGTGTCATTAGCTTCCTACATAATGAGATTTCTCAAAGAATCGTTACTAGGAACCCATAAGCGATATTGATAACGAACTATACCATCCACCTCAGAGTATAACTTCAGGCCCTTGGCTTCATCTCTAGCTCTCCACTTTTGCAATTGTTCATCGGTAGACTGTCCATCACGAATTCTATCTCTCAAAGTTCACTGTACTGATAAAGTGGCAAGATTAGGGGCCTCCTCCCTAGCATAAACTGTAAGCTCAAACCGCTGTATCTCGGATTGCGACGGTCTTTGGAGCGATAATTGAGTGATAACTGCTACTTTTTGACTCAATGCGTTTGCCACAACATTAGCTTTCCCCGGATGATAGCTAATCTCACAGTCGTAGTCCTTCACTAATTCAAGCCATCTTCGTTGTCTCATATTCAATTCCTTTTGGGTGAAGAAGTATTTCAAACTTTTATGATCGGTGAAAATTTTTCACTTCTCCCTATATAAGTAATGTCTCCAAATCTTCAATGCGAAAACTAACGCTGCTAGCTCAAGATCACGAGTAGGGTAGTTTTTCTCGTGAATTTTCAACGTTTCGACGCATAAGCTATTGTAAGGCCCGAGATTATATCATTTTAATCCGAGATTTTTTAATTTAAGAATTTTGGAATGATGAATTAAATTCCACGATTTTGTAATTAATTAGGATTGAAATGGAATTAAAAAGAGTTTTGAGGACCAAATTGCAAATAGTGAAGAATTCAGGGGCTAAAGTGCTATTTTGGGACTTGAGTGGGACACTTGTCATGCAACTTGATATATAAAGTTCAATTCTCCTCCATTCTTCAGCCAAGGGAAACGAGAAAGAATACAGAGAATTCATAAATTTTCATTTTACTTTGAATTGTGATTTATAAAGAACCGTCTATCAGAATTTGAATCCTGACACAGTACTGTACTCCTCTCTTCGACAGCTACAACCGAACGTAAGTTTTATTGAATTCTATTATCTTTTGAAAATATGATGTTGTAGGAATTTGATATGATTCATATATGGTGTTCTGGATATGTTAAACATCGTAGAATCGAAGTCAGATTGAAAAACAGACTGATTATGGAATTGTTATGATTTTCTGATTATATTGATTTGAAATAAGACAAATTTGTATTATGGATTGATTACAGATTGTATTGGATATGGGTTATAGATTGTAATTGATATATGTTGATGTGGTATTGACGGGGATGTCGAGATCGTTCCGTTATGCCATTGATTTTGAGTTGAATCTAGATTGATCATATTGGTATTGATTTGAGCAGTATATTGATATGATATTATTGATATTGTCATGGCCAGATTGAGGGATTGACAGACTTTGAATTCCAGACTTGAACATCGTCAGAACTTCAACGAAAGAAAGGTATATGTCAATGTGGTACTGGGAGATCGACTCAAGTAGGATATACTTGAGTTTCCATAAATCACATACTTCTTATTATTATGTTCATTGCTTTGACTTGATATGCTTGTTCTATGGATGTATAGAAAGCAGGTATTAGTCGAGTGATCTTGTGACAGAAGTGCCTGATAGTGGTGGGATCGCCACGGGCACATTGCACGATGTCACAAGATAGTGTATTGGAGATAGTGCCACAGTCTGTGACGGATAGGTCAAGGCACTGGATGTTTGGTTATATCGACGTGGATAGAATTGGAGTTTCTTCTATTACTGTTGGTCGATATATGAATACCAACGTCTGGAAACCGGGATCCCTAGACTAGGATTGAGTCTAGTCTGAGTAGTGGAGTCACGAGCATTGTCGATAGTTTTATATTGATTATGTTTCAGATTTTGATATATATTGCTGTTATCTGTCCATGCTTTTATGTTTATCATATGATTGCATGTTCGTTGATTTATACTGGGATTATATTCTCACTGGAATTATCCGGCTGTTTTCGTATTTGTATGTATGCATGACAACAGGTGGGACAGGATCAGGGTCGAGGAGATGACGAGAGATCCTGATTAGAGTGGAGACCACGGACTTTGATATTGCTGTAGATAGGGTTTGAACACTTGATAGCTAGTTGTTGAACCTTAGTTGTATTGAATATATGCTGTACAGGACTTGTACCTTATTTTATACTGATATGTATACTAGTATGATTTCCATTACGTTCCGCATTTTAAAAAAATAAAAATAAAATAAGAATTTAGACCCTGTTTATTTTAATTGATTAAATGGTCCCAATGACGATTAAGAGTATGATTAGCGTCCGGGTCCCCACAACAGGTGGTATCAGAGCAATAGATCCTTTAGATTGTGATAGGAGCTAGTGAGCGGCGTGGAATGTGTTTTTTTTCTGCTTTTGATTGCTAGCATGATTTACTGCTTTAATACATGTTTACCTGATTATCTGATTTTGATATGGTTATTTGTAATATTGAGAATGGATCAGAACTAATTCTTGATCAGAGGTAAGATGATCAGAAAGAGACTGAGACAGATTTGTCAATTGTGATTGCTAACCTTTTTTATCATCAGAAATGCCTCCCCGAAGAATACCGGAACAGGGTAGCACTTCGAATCCTCCAATGGATGTGACAGCAACACTGATGGAGACATTGCTGAAGAGATTTCAGTCGTTTCATCCACCTACACTAAAGGGTACTGAGACAGCAGTGGATTGTGAGAGTTCGCTGGATGACATTGAGATGCTGTTTGAGTCCTTGGATTACACTGATGAGCGGAGAGTGAAACTGATAGGGCACCAGTTGAATGATGTGGCAAAGAACTGGTGGATTACAACAAAGCGGGCATTGGAGCATCGAGGTACGACTATTACCTGGAATGTGTTTAGAACTGAATTTTATCAGAGATTTTTCCCTGTGTCCTACAGAAAGGATAAAGGTGCTGAGTTTGCGAATCTGAGACAAGGGCAGTTGAACATTGAGGAATATGTGTCTAAATTCTCTACACTACTGAGATTTGCTCCACATGTGGCTGAGAATGAAGAAGCGGTGGCTGATCAGTTCATCAATGGCTTGAATCCGGAGATATTTACATTGGTGAACACCGGGCGACCAAACAACTTTGCTGACGCCCTGAACAAAGCAAAGGGAGCAGAAGCTGGTCTGATGAGACAGAGAGAAGCTTCATATGTTGCCCCAGCACCGATACCACAGCAACCCCCTCCCAGATTCGAGAGTGGTAGCAGCAGTGGTTGAAAGAAGGACTATTTGAAAGCCAGAGGAAGACAGTTTAAGAAGTCTGGCAGCAGTTCTTCCAGTTCCAGTGGCTCGAGACAGACTGGTCAGAGCCAAAGTTATACAGGACCATATTGCAGCACTTGTGAAGGAAAGCATTCCACAGAGAAGTGCAGAGGAGCGTTTGGCTCTTGTCGTATATGTCGACAGCAGGGACATTTTGCCCGAGTATGTCCCCAGAGAGTTGCACAGGGATCCCAGGCAGCAGAGTCATCTGGATCAGTGGCTCAGACCGAGAGACGACCATCTGCTGTCCATTCTTTCCAGCCAGCGCTGTCTACCCAGTCACAGCAGTGGCCAGGAGGAAGCCAGACAGTGAGCCAGCCTCTGAGACAGCAGGCCAGAGTTTTTGCTTTGACTGAGGAGCAGGCACAGGATGCACCTAATGATGTCGTTGAAGGTAACTGTTCTATCTCTGGTTACCCTGCTTATGTATTGATTGATACTGGTGTATCACATACATTTATTTCTGAGAGATTTGCATTCATGCATGCATTACCTGTTGAGTCCCTATCTACTGTAGTATCTGTTTCTTCTCCTTTGGGAAAAGGTCTTGTATCAGTGACTTCTATTAGATCTTGTATACTACGATATGACGGGCATGAGATTGAGTTAGACTGTATTGTGCTTGGGTTGTCTGATTTTGACTGTATTATCGGAATTGATATGTTGACCATGTACAGAGCTACAGTTGATTGTTTCCACAAGATTGTGAGATTCAGACCTGAGATGGCCGAGGAGTGGAAATTTTACGGTAAGGGTTCTCGAGCCAGAATTCATTTGATATCCGTATTATCTATGACTCGATTATTGCAGAAAGGAGCGGAACTGAAGTTGAGTCCATCATTGGCGGACGTGCCAGTGGTGTGTGAGTTTGCTGATGTCTTCCCAGACGAGATTCCTGGATTGCCTCCGATTCGAGAAGATAGACCTCAGCATTGAGTTGATGCCAGGTACAGTTCCGATTTCTAGAGCTCCGTACAGAATGGCACCGATTGAACTGAAAGAGTTGAAGGATCAGTTGGAGGATTTATTGGCCAAGGGATACATCCGACCGAGTGTATCTCCTTGGGGTGCTCCCGTGTTGTTTGTGAGGAAGAAAGACGGTTCAATGAGACTCTACATTGATTACCGGCAACTGAACAAAGCAACGGTAAAGAATAAATATCCATTGCCCCATATAGATGATTTGTTTGACCAGTTGCAGGGTTCTTCTATTTATTCCAAGATCGATCTGAGATCTGGATATCATCAGCTGAGAGTCAGGGATTCTGATATCTCGAAGACAGCGTTCAGAACCAGGTATGGACACTATGAGTTTATTGTCATGCCGTTTGGTTTGACCAACGTGCCAACTGTGTTTATGGGTCTGATGAACCATGTATTTAAGAAATATCTCGATGATTTCGTGATTATTTTTATTGATGATATTTTGATTTATTCGAAGAATATGATTGAGCATGCAAAACATTTGAGAACTGTGTTGAAAATTCTGAGAACTGAGAAATTGTATGCTAAACTGTCAAAATGTGAGTTCTAGTTGAGACAGGTAGTATTTCTGGGTCATATCATATCTGGAGATGGTATATCAGTTGATCCCAGCAAGGTTGAGGCTGTGATTTCTTGGCCGAGACCGACATCAGTACCAGAGATTCGCAGTTTTATGGGTTTGACAGGATATTACCGTCGGTTTATTAAAGATTTCTCGAGCATTGCCAAACCGATTACTCAGTTAACTCAGAAGAATGCTCCGTTTGTGTGGTCAGAAGACTGTGAGTCCAGTTTTCTGGAATTGAAGAAAAGATTGACCAGTGCACCGATACTGACTATCCCCTCAAGTACTGGTGGATTTGTTGTTTATTGTGACGCTTCTCACAGAGGTTTGGGTTGTGTGTTGATGCAGCGAGGACATGTGATTGCTTATGCCTCGAGACAGCTGAAGCCACACGAGACTCGCTACCCAATTCATGATCTTGAATTGGCAGCCATTGTATTTGCTTTGAAGATATGACGACACTACCTCTACGGTGAGAAATTTTAAATTTATTCTGATCACAAAAGTTTGAAATATCTGTTTTCACAATCAGAGCTGAATATGAGACAGCGAAGATGGCTGGATTTACTGAAAGACTTTGATTGTGAAATAAAATACTATCCGGGGAAGTCCAATGCAGCAGCTGATGCATTGAGTCGAAAGGTATGTGCTTTATCCTTATCGACAATAGGTGTTTCGAATTCGATTAAAGACTTCTGTTTGTCTGGATTGGTATTTGAGACAGATTGTAGACCGTTGAGATTGTATGCTATACAAGCTGAACCAGAGCTGATTTTGAAGATTAAAGCGGCTCAGAAAGTTGATCAGAAAGTTCAGAAATCGATTGAGATGGTCAGATCAGGTCATCAATCAGAGTTTCAGGTACGTGAGGATGTAATGTATGTGAATAATCGTCTTTTTGTGCCGAATGTTTCAGAGTTGAAACATCAGATATTGACTGAAGCGCACAGCAGTCGATTCAGTATCCATCCTGGTGGCAGAAAGATGTATAATGACTTGAAGACACAGTTTTGGTGGAAGCAAATGAAATCTGATGTCACAGAATTTGTGTCAAAATGTCTGAATTGCCAACAGGTAAAGGCTGAAAGAAAGAAACCAGGAGGTCTATTGCACAGTTTATCGATTCTTGAATGGAAATGGGATCACATTTCCATGGATTTTGTGACGTAATTACCGAGATCCTCCCGAGGTGGTGATGCGATTTGGGTCGTGATTGACAGATTGACCAAATCAGCATGTTTTATTCCGTACCAGATGACATACATGTATGACCAGATGGCTGAGATGTATGTTAGAGAGGTAGTCAGATTGCACGGAGTGCCGAAGTCAATTGTATCAGACCGTGATCCTCGATTTGCTTCGCACTTTTGGCAGAGTTTACAGCAAACTCTAGGTACGAAGTTGCATCTGAGTACCGCATATCATCCACAGACTGACGGACAGTCAGAGCGGACGATCCAGACATTGGAGGATATGCTGAGAGCTGTAGTTCTTGATTTTAGCACTGGATGGCAAGATGCATTGCCACTTTGTGAATTTTCGTACAAAGAAGCTATCAGACAAGTATTGAGATGGCTCCATTTGAAGCATTGTACGGAAAGAAGTGCAGATCCCCTCTGTATTGGGATGATATCTCTGAGGTTCCTGAGATTGGACATGATATGATCAGAGAGATGACAGAAAAGGTAAAGCTGATTCAGAAGAGAATGAAGACAGCTCAGGACAGACAGGCCAATTATGCCAATATTCGACGAAGACCGTTGGTATTTGAGGTTGGAGACCGAGTATTCCTAAAGATTTCACCTTTCAGAGGAGTTGTCAGATTTGGCAAGAAAGGGAAGTTGTCTCCACGTTTTATTGGGCCGTATGAGATTCTCGAGAAGATAGGAGATCGTGCCTATCGACTTGCATTACCGCCTTCTCTATCTGGAATACATGATGTCTTTCATGTATCTATGTTACGGAAATATCTCCCCGATGATTCCAATATTATCCAGCCAGACGAGGCTGAGCTTGATGAGTCTCTGAGTTATATTGAGAAATCGGTTCAGATTATTGATCGTAAAGAAAAGCAACTCAGAACGAAGACCATCCCACTTGTGAAAGTCCAGTGGACTCGTCATGGCATTGAAGAAGCTACTTGGGAGACTGAATCAGATATGAGACAGGAATTCCCAGAGTTATTCCACTGATGTGAGTTTACTATTTTAGTTTCTTTTATTTCTGATTTGATTACCTGTGATATGATTGCTTGAGATTTCGATGACGAAATCATGTCGCAGAGGGGGAGAATTGTAAGGCCCGAGATTATATCATTTTAATCCGAGATTATTTAATTTAAGAATTTTGGAATGATGAATTAAATTCTACGATTTTGTAATTAATTAGGATTGAAATGGAATTAAAAAGAGTTTTGAGGACCAAATTGCAAATAGTGAAGAATTCAGGGGCTAAATTGCAATTTTGGGACTTGAGTGGGACACTTATCATGCAACTTGATATATAAAGTTCAATTCTCCTCCATTCTTCAGCCAAGGGAAACGAGAAAGAATACAGAGAATTCATAAATTTTCATTTTGCTTTGAATTGTGATTTTTAAAGAACCGTCGATCAGAATTTGAATCTTGACACAGTACTGTACTCCTCTCGTCGACAGCTATAACGAACGTAAGTTTTATTGAGTTCTGTTATCATTTGAAAATATGATGTTGTAGGAATTTGATATGATTCATATATGGTGTTCTGGATATGTTAAACATCGTAGAATCGAAGTCAGATTGAAAAACAGACTGATTATGGAATTGTTATGATTTTCTGATTATATTGATTTGAAATCGGACAGATTTGTATTATGGATTGATTACAGATTGTATTGGATATGGGTTATAGATTGTAATTGATATATGTTGATTTGGTATTGACGGGGATGTCGAGATCGTTCCGTTATGCCGTTGATTTTGAGTTGAATCTAGATTGATCAGATTGGTATTGATTTGCGCAGTATATTGATATGAAAATATTGATATTGTCATGGCCAGATTGAGGGAGTGACAGACTTTGAATTACAACCTTGAACGTCGTCAGAACTTCAACGAAAGAAAGGTATAAGTCAATGTGGTACTGGGAGATCGACTCAAGTAGGATATACTTGAGTTTCCCTAAATCACATACTTCTTATTATTATGTTCATTGCTTTGACTTGATATGCTTGTTCTATGGATGTATAGAAAGCAGTTATTAGTCGAGTGATCTTGTGACAGAAGTGTCTGATAGTGGTGGGATCGCCACGGGCACATTGCACGATGTCACAAGATAGTGTATTGGCGATAGTGCCACAGTCTGTAACGGATAGGTCAAGACACTGGATGTTTGGTTATATCGATGTGGATAGAATCGGAGTTTCTTCTATTACTGTTGGTCGATATAGGAATACCAACGTCTAGAAACCGGGATCCCTAGACTAGGATTGAGTCTAGTCTGAGTCGTGGAGTCACGAGCATTGTCGATAGTTTTATATTGATTATGTTTCAGATTTTGATACATATTGCTGTTATCTGTCCATGCTTTTATGTTTATCATATGATTGCATGTTCGTTGATTTATACTAAGATTATATTCTCACCGGAATTATCCGGTTGTTGTCGTGTTTGTATGTGTACATGACAACAGGTGGGACAAGATCAGGGTCGAGGAGATGACGAGAGATCATGATTAGAGTGGAGACCACGGACTTTGATGTTGCTGTAGATAGGGTTTGAACACTTGATAGCTAGTTGTTGAACCTTAGTTGTATTGAATATATGCTGTACAGGACTTGTACCTTATTTTATACTGATATGTATACTAGTATGATTTCCATTACGTTCCGCATTTTAAAAAAAAATAATAAAATAAGAATTTAGACCCTGTTTATTTTAATTGATTAAATGGTCCCAATGACGATTTAGAGAATGATTAGCGTCCGGGTCCCCACAGCTATAACTCGGTCATTTTGCATCAGAACTGCGCCCAAACCAAATTTAGAACTATCGATATATAGAACATACTCTCCTTGCCCCGATGGCATAGATAATACTGGCGCTGATATTAAGGATTGCTTCAACTTATCAAAACTTTATTGACACTCGGATTTCCATTCAAACTTTGCTAATGGTGTGGCCTAAGAATGACACTCTATCAAGACAAGACCCGCACTTGCTGAATTTTGCATATAACTTTCTATCTTGCAGTACTTGCAGTACTGTCCTAAAATGACGACTATGCTCATCTATATTCTTCGAATAGGTCAGTATATCATCAATGAAGACTATGATGAATTGATATAAGTACGGCTGAAATAAACGATTCATTAGACCCATGAAGATTGCTGGCGCATTGGTTAACCCAAATGGCATGATCATAAACTCCTAGTGCCCATATCTAGTACGAAGCGCTGTCTTGTGATCATCAGACTCTTTTACTTTCAACTGATGGTATCCAGAACGCAGATCAATCATAGAAAATATCGATGCTCCTTGCAATTGATCAAATAAATCTTCAATTCTTGGCAATGGATACTTATTCTTGATAGTGACCTTATTAAGCTCTCGATAATCAATGCAAAGTTGCATACTACCATCTTTCTTCTTCACAAATAATACTGGTTCTCCCCAAGGAGAATAACTAGGGCAAATAAAAGACTTGTCTAGCAATTCTTGGATTTGATCTTTTAGTTCTTTCATTTGACCAGATGCTAGACGATAAGCTGCTTTAGATATAGGAACGGTGCCCGAAATTAGATCAATAGAGAATTCAACTTCACGATTGGACGGAATTCCAGAACGTCCTCGGGAAAGACGCTAGGAAAATCTCTGAAAATATCAATATCTTCCAATTTATAACTGATAGGAGCATGTGTGGTAGTGACATGCTAGAAAATCTTGGCATTCACGTTTAATAAGCTTCCTCGCGCAAAGACAAGGGATAATGTGAGGCATTTGTTTGTTTCTTGCCGCCTTAAAGACAAAAGATTTACCACTAGGCGGTCGAATAAACACTGATCGCTGAAGAAAATCAATCGTAGCTCCATTCGATGATAACCAATCCATACCAAGTATAATATCAAATTCGAGCATAGGAAGCACAATAAGATCTGCCCGAACCATATCTTTGAATAAACGAAGCTCCAGATTCTTGACAATTTTAAACGTGAGATCACCGGAAGGAATAGAAACTTTGAAAACCAAACCCATATCTTCAGGAATAATATTCAGTCTTTTGATGAAGGTTTCAGATATGAAGGAATGTGTAGCTCCCGAATCTAGTAGTGCATAGGTTGTCACACCTTGAATGATAATCCTCCCTGCGGCGAAAACGTCTTTTAAATCTTTTCGTGTTGAAGCTTAAGGAGTTTCTATCATTAGTTTCCCAAAGTTAGGTGAAAATTACGTGTTTATCTTAAGCATTTCTTGAAATATTGCATTTTAGCCCTTCAATTTTTCGAAATTTGCATTTTAGTCCCCAAATTTTCAGATATTTGCAATTTGATCCTTATATTTTTGACAAGTTTCATTTTGGTCCCTTAAATTTCGAAAATTACATTTTTGACCCTTAATAATTCGGAAATTGCATTTAGTTCCCTTAAATTTCGGTTAATTACATTTGGTCCTCATAATTTCAAAAATTTCAATTAAGTCCCTGAAATTTTCGAAAATTATACATTTGTCCCCTCATAAATTCAAAGCTCTAATAAATTTCTTAATTATGAATTTTTTTTAATTTTGTCCCTAAAACTTTTATTTGGAATTATTTCATTCTTTGCATAAAATAAGGCTCAAAATCAATACCAATTTCTATGATTTCTAAAATCATCTATTAATTTTCAACTAAGGTAGAGCATGAAACCTAATTTTCACTAGGTTAATCTTGATCCCAATTCAATTTTTATAACCAATTTAACATTTCATGCAATAATAAGCAATATAAAAATGTTAAATGACTAGGTTACCCTTGATAAGCGTAGTGTCTGCCTCCTCTTCAGCTTCTTCAGCATTCATAACATATGCTCTTCCAACAGTAGGTTCATTATTCTTCAGGCAATCAGCAGCCTTATGTCCTTCCTCCTTGCATATGAAGCATCAAAAAGATCCCCACATGCACTTGCCAAAATGAAAGAGATTACGCTCCTTGCATGGTTTACTCTCAGCAGGTTTCGGTGCTCCAGGTTGTTGTGGCTTTGGTGATGCCGGTTTTTTGAATTGACCTTGGGGCTTTTGAGGTCCTTGAGGTCTAGGAGGACCAGTATATGGCTTTTTACTCGGCTGATTATTATTTTGGTGTTGATGTCCCTTGCGCTACATCTCAAAATCGATGTCTTTCAAAGATTGTTCAGCCTGAGATGCATAAGTAGTAGCAGTGGCATAATCCAAAGGACACATCATCATAACTTTATTTCGAATGGTAGGCCGTAGACCATCCATGAAGTGCCTCAACTTCTCTGCAGGATCCCTCGCAATAAGGGGTACAAAGTGACAACCCCTATCAAATTTCTTCACAAATTCAGCTACAGTCCGGTCTCCCTGACGAAGGCCCATAAACTCCCTCTTCAGTCGCCCTCTAACATCGGTAGCAAAATATTTTGCATAGAATATCTCCTTGAATTGATCCCAAGTAAGAGTAGCAATGTTAACACCATGATCTTCTCCTTCCCACCATAAAGAAGCATCATCCCTAAACAGGTAAGTGGCACACCTCACACGGTCAGCATCCCCCATATTCAGATAACGAAAGTGTATTTCGAGTGCACGAATCCATGACTCAGCAGCAAAGGGATCGGTGGTGCCAGAAAATCCCTTCGGCCCTAGCCTTCGCAACTGATCATATATGTCATGCTGTTGCCTAGGTGCCTACTGTAACTTCTGCTGTAACTGCTGCTCAAAGAAACGAGCCATACCCTCTAAGGCACGAGTATCAGCATCTCCATTAGGAGGTGGAGTTACATTCCTTTGTTGGTTCACACTGTTCTCAGCTTGGTTCTCATTAATAGGGGCACGTCTAGGAGGCAATTTATCTGAACGTTTTCCAAATTTTAACGTAACCAACATGCATTTAAATCTAAGTTTTCTAATCATGTGACATATCCTAATTCATTTAACAAATTTAAGCATACAAATCATATATACTCAAAAAGCTTTTAGACATGTAACGTAAACATATTATTCATGCCATCATGCAGGTAACATTATATTAAATCATATAAAGCATGTAAACTTACAGATTGAGGCTTGACGACTGATCTTCTCGGCGTTGATGGTGGCACAACCATTTATAGAACCATTGCTCTGATACCAACTGAAACTTCTGCTATTCATTTTACTTAAAATGTACTAGAATTTTGTTTTTCACCATAATTTTGAAAATATACATATATATACTTTAAAATACCTTGACACCATTTTTTAAAATAAAAAAAACCAACTAGTTTTGAAAATTAAATGAAATAGTCAAAACATGAAATCATCAACCGTTTTACCGAACCTAAAAAGCAATAAATGTGAAAAGTATAGCCCATACTAAACCTCTCAAAAATCACTCAAAAAGCATAAATAAATAGTCTTAAAAATCTTAATGTAAATCATAAACTTAAATGCGGAAAATAGACGCGTTGGTTCTTGGGTCATGTGCATCTCCAGTCCAGTCAAATTAGGCATCCAAGCCTCCCTCAACATTATTATCATATTCACCTACATCAATCACACCTAGTGAATCTAAAAACTCAATACATCATATTCTTGATACCAAATAATAAGTATAAAATCACAAGCAACCGTGAGAATACTTTTAAGTAAAAATAACATTTTCATGACATACATAAACTTCAAAACATGAACATTTTCATATCATCCTCAACATATTCATTTCGTTGAATTCAGATCGTTAATTGTGACTTTCATGTTCATCTAAGTTTACGTGTTGGGCGATAGATCCATCTACATGTAACCACAGTACTGGGCGACAGGGAGATCAACAACACTCTCACCGATAAACTAAGCATTGGCCTTACGTATTAACATATCATCGTATACATATTCGTATTCAAGGAAGCACGATCGTCGGGCTCCCACTTGGACCATAAACCTCACGATATTTTCAGCATATCATTGTATTAGTCACAATTACTTAACTTCCTTCAACTCTTCATATTCTCATCACTTTATAAAATTTAAACATGCATATAATGTTTACGTTTTAAACCAAGCATGCCACGTTTCTTTTAAATGTCCACGTTAACTCATGAAATCCATAAACATTTTAAAAATAACATTTTAACATATACATATCCATGAACATTTAAAATAATCATATTAACATATAAAACAGCATTCAGGACTTACTAATTTTTTGGTGTAAAATTACCGGTTTACCCCTGAACGTAAAATTTCACGTTTTTTGATTTTTTTTTCTTAATTTTATTGACTCTAACATGTCCCAAATAATTATTTAAGCCTAAATTAAAATTCATATAATTTTATTTAGCTTAAATACTAGGCTTTTTAATTACTTTGTAATTAGTCGTTTAGAAGGCGTTTTAATCCCCAAAAATTCGAAACTTTAATATAAAATTTCTAAATTTAAAACATAGACTTTTTATAATATTTTTGCCCTCGTGAACCACGACTCGACCCCCGTGAGCCGTGTTTCAATCTAAAAACAAATAATACCCTAAATTCGAACCACTTGAGCAACCCTACGGATCATCTCTCGGTTTCGTCGAGCCAAGCCCGAGCCACCTTGAGCCATCCACTGACCCGACCTCCCCTGGTCCCTACTGAACCTCTTGGACCCCCTTAGGACCCGCCCTCAACATGCAGCAAACCCCCTGCAGGAAACAGGAGAGCCGCGCGGGTCTTCATGCATGCGCCTAGTCTCCCTTACTTCCTGGACTCTTCACCCGAACCACTCCCAAGCCCAGCCAACCTTGGACCAACCTCAGACCCCTCTCGAACCATCCTAGCTCACTTAACCCGCGCCTTTCTTCCCTGCGCGAGCTGCACACCTGCGCACCTCATGATAGCTCTCCCTTACCCTTCTTAATCATGGCAGCCACTTAGTGTGCATATAAAACATGTTTTTGGTTCACATATCATGCTTTAAAATTCACGTTTGATGCAAAAACGAAAATATAACAAAGTGCAACTTGTTTTTCCATAAAATTCATACATAAAAACATATTATGGTGTGATGATGTTTGAAGGAAATAATTATGCGTGCTTTTTCGTTTTAAACGCACGATTTTACGTTGACGATGAAGAACGACGAGGAGGAGTGCCTAGGCTTGAAATTCCTTGAAGCTATCAACTTTTTTCTTCAACTATGGGGTGTGTGTATCGTGTGTTTTGAGGGAAGATTTTAGGAAAGAAAATCAGAAAGTTGGCGTGAGTTTTTTTGGTTGGTTAATGAGGAGGGTTTTGAGTATTTTATAGTTAATCAATCATTAATTAAGCTTAGGACCATTAAGCACACAAATTAGGCCCATTTGTAATGCCCGAATTTTAATATAATATGGCAGTAGTTGTGATGGTTCTTGGCTTTACGATATGGTATGAATGGTAATGATGTTATAGAATGGAATAGATAATGGATGGGTAGAATCAAAAGTGGAATTTGAGCTAAATAGGTAATAGAAGTGCAGAAACGGTATGAAAAATATGGCATAAGTTGTGGTTTTTAGAATAATGTTTTGTATATTGATCCAATTGATGTGAGGCCACTTCCATTAGAAACATAAGACATAAGGCTATAACTTTCCAGTTTTGAGTTTTGTTCAAATCATTAGGGAAGATGAGCCAAAAGCGCCCCGAAGTGTGTCGTGCGTATCGTCGTTCCTACAATGACACATGTTGGGAGATTGAGCATAACTTTTTACTCAGACCTTCAAATTACATGAGGTCAATTGGAGATGCAAGCCAAGATATAGGGCTACAACTTTCTAGTTTACCGCTTTTCCTAATTCGTAAGGGAAGAGGCGTTTCGGAAGCGATCTTTGTATTGGATGTGCGCAGAGTGTGCACCCGGGCGGGAATTAATGTGCGCCCGGGCGGGTCTTGTTCGGGAAAAATGGTGTTTTGGCCGAGAGTTCCGCGCCCGGTAGGAAAAAGATGTCCGCCCGGGCAGCCAACGATTTTTAAAAAGCGTGTTTCCGAGATTTAAGAGATATAATAGAAGAGTTGGTTCACTTTTCCCTCATTTCTCTCCTCACTTCTCGATTCTTCACTCCAAGGGAAGCTAGGGTTCTCTTTTTCCTTCATTGGTCCCTTTGATTCTAGCTACTTGTTGGGTTTTTGGAGTAAGAGCAAGAGCATTTTGGGTTCAAGGAACTAAGGTAAGCTTGTGAGCTTAGTTATTGTTGGATTTTGGTGTTGAGGAATTTTGGAGATTGTGATTGTGTTGGTTTGAATTTAAAATGGAATTGAAGCCAATGGCAAAGTAAAGGAGCTAACTCCTTAGCACGCATGTTATGTGTTTGATAAAATGATTCAATAAATGTTTTTATGGCATATTACGGTTAAGAAATTTATGGATCTTGGTTCGAAGCAGTATTGAATTTATTATGAATTTTGTACAGAAACAGCTCTGTTTTGATAAGTGATCCGAGTTCTTGAGTTATAGTAGATATCAAAGGTTCAAGACTTCTCACCTACACATTTCGATCTTCTTTTGGTAATATTTGAAAGGTATGTTACGGTCGGTAACATACGAGGTAAAAGTATCATTTTTATTTTAAACTGAAAACTCTATGGCTCGATGAATTATTGGTGATTTGATAATGATTGTTGTATTGAGATGAGTTTATTATGATATCGAAATGATGATATTGATTTGCATCATTACATTGCATATTGAGCCACTTTTTGATTCAGATTTGATATGGCGGAGGTCGCCTTGATTTATTGATTTGTTGAACGTATGGGGCTATAGTTGAGTTGGCATAGTGTATGCGGAGGTCGCTGCTATGGCCTGAACACTCTCTATAGGCGCACCATAGTCCTGAGATTGTAGAACACAGCACCCCACCCCGAGCGGATGAGTCGGTGGATGTTGCTGGGTGATTCTATTCCCTTGGGTATCCTATGACCAGATGATTCACTTGATCTTGAGATTTATTGATAGCCCACAGCTTCTGATCATGCATTGCATTATATTGCATCTTTCTGAATTTTATATGAGATATTTGAAATGTTAATTCTCATATGTTATTGATTGTATCATACTGGGTTTATACTCACCGGCACGTCGGCTACCTCTTGTTTTCATGTGCTTGACGGTAGGTGAGGCGAGGCGAGGCTTAGGATGCCAGAGTCCAGCTCCAGGCGAGGAGATACAAGTTAGAGTGGGATTCTCGGGTCTTAGGAGCTATGTGATGTTGTTTGGATTTCTTTGGTTCACTACTTTTTGTTGGCATGTTGAAAATTATATTTCAAACATTTGAGACCATTAAATTATTTTGATGATTTTTATGTGAATTTGTGAACCACAAATTATGTATTTACTAAATCATTTGGTTTGTTACAATTATAATTATTAGTATTAGATATCGGACCCGGGGCCCCACACCATTAGTGTAATGCCCGAGATTTTATATCGTGTTAAATTACGATTATTGATTTTAATCGAGACAATTATGAAAGGGCTAACCGAGACACGAAATGAGGTCGCGTGTGAGATTTGTTGTGTGAGGACCGTAGCTCTCGCGCACATGCGCGTCATAATGCGCGCACATGCGCAAGATTGACAGAAGGCCCCGCGCATATGCGCGAAGTGAGTGCGCGCATATGCACGAGCGTATGTTACCAACGTCCAGAGAGCCTCGCGCATATGCGCGGAAGGCGTCGCGCATATGCGCGAGCTGCCGAGAAGTGATGTGCGATGACCAGTAGGTCTCGCGCATATGCGCCGATTGATGTCGCGCATATGCGCGAGACGTGTTTTATGAAGGATGATCCACTTGGCTTCAGCATGCATCGTTGATGTATATATATATATACAATGCAATTCCCTTCATAAGTTGGCAAGAAAACCGAGAAAAGGGTCAGGGGAAAGTGATAGAAAATCCTTACGCCTTTTGTGAGAAATTCGTCCGTCCGATTTTAAATCCGACTTCAGTGCCGAGTTCCTATCGACTTAGGCTACAACTGGACGTAAGTTTTACTACGTTTTGACATGTTCTGAAATTATGATGTTGTTCAAATTGAATACACGTCATATATGATGTTCTTGACATGTTAGACATCATAGAATCGAAGTCAGATTAAGAAACGGACTGATTATGTAATTGTTATGATTTTTGGGAATTGATTAATTGAGATTCGATATCAGATTTGTATTGTTATTGAAATTATGAGTTGCACCGATATCTATTATGAGTTCTGGTATTATATCTGTGGTGTTGGAATTGACGGGGTTATCGAGACTGTATTGTTACGCAGTCGAAACATCCGTAAATTGATATTGATTAGACTCGGTATTGGTTGAGATGGTATTGTGGTATCATATGTCGATTGGCATTGATCAGATTATGTTTTGATTTGAGTATTAATCAGAATAGGTTTTGAACTGAGTTATAAACTGATATTGTATCTATACGATTGTCATTATCAGATTGGGTATGGACAGAGTTGACTTCAATACTTCGTCTTCGTCGGACCGAGAAGATAAAGGTATAAATTAATGTTGAGTTGGGATTGCACAACTCGAGTGAGGTTTGGGCTCGAGTTTCCTTAAATCACATACTTTACCTTATTGTATTGATTTGATTGATGTACTTGTTCTCTTGATTTATAGACAGCAGGTATTAGACGAGAAATCTTGTGACAGAAGTGCCTGATAGTGGTGGGATCGCCACGGGCACATTGCACAATGTCACAAGATAGTGTATTGGCGATTGTGCCAAAGCCTGTCGCCGGATGTTTGGCTATCGATGTGGATAGAATTATAACTTCTTCTATTACTGATAATCGATATTATATCGATGTGGATAGAATCGGAGCTTCTTCTATTACTAGTGATCGGTACCGTATCGATGTGGATAGAATCATAACTTCTTCTATTACTGATGGTCGATATCATATCGATGTGGATAGAATCGGAGTTCTTTCTATTACTGGTGATCGATACTATACCGATGTGGATAGAATACGAGCTTCTTCTATTACTGGTGATCGATACCATATCGATGTGGATAGAATTGGTATTTCTTCTATTACTGGTAATCGATACCCTATCGACATGGATAGAACTGGAGTCTTTTCTATTACTGCTGGTCGATACGGGAATGCCGACTTCTGGAAACCGGGATCCCTAGACTAGGATTGAGTCTAGTCTTAAATGTGGAGTCATGAGTCTAATTGACAGTTGATATTGATTTATGCTGATTATGTCCCTGAATATGGTACATATCGATTTATGTTCCTGATGATGGTACATGTTTAGAATAGGATTTATTCTTGATATGGATTTATATTCTGATTGGATACATGTTCGAAATATCCGTTATATGCTTTTATATTGTTTTATGATTGCATGTATACATGATTTATACTGAGCATGTAATTCTCACCGGAGTTATCCGGCTGTTGTCTTGTTTGTATGTGTGCATGGCAACAGGTGGGATAGGATCAGGGTCAAGAAGAGAAAGAGGCTGGACTAGATAGCGTGGAGATCCGGGCTTCGAAGCAACTTAGGATTCAGCACTGATATATAGTTGAACCTAGTTGAATTCTTGTAGATAATACAAGAATTGTATGTTGTATTTAATATGTAATTTGCATTGAATTACATTACGTTTCCGCTATGTATTTTAAAAAAAAAATATTTAGACCCTGTTTATCTTAATTGATAATTAAATCCCGAAGATGATTAAGAAGATGATTAGTGTCCGGGTCCCCACAATTAGTGCTTAACTAAAATATTAAAAATAGTTTTGTTTAAATAAGTTTGTGAATTTATTAGCCGGGTTGCCAAAACATTTGTATTTTTGTTGAAAAACAAACATCATAAAAATTTACGTCCCGGCGTATAAAATCACCTCAAAACCGCTTAATTTCAAAAATATGTAAAAGCATCAACCATATTTTAAATAATTAAAATTAATTATTTAATAAAAACATTTTACATTTTTCTGCCATCGGTCTCCGTTCCTAGATCGCAACTCGAATAACCCTTAAAAATACATTTTTGTATGTAAGTAGAAAACTACTAAAACATCATGTGAACATGTCACATAATCAATTAAGCAATTAAAATAATTTAATTATCTATTTTTCATATTTCCTAGATTTGCATGCAGTTGATGTAATATCCCAATCTTTTATCCTTCTTTTGTCAATGATGTTATTATTTGGTTTGCTGTTTGGGAGACATGGTTATTGTATATTCATGGTTTATAATTGTATAGTATTGTAATTGATATTTCACATGGTAAGGGTGGTTTATAGTGGTATTGATAGTTGTTATGGTTGTGAAGGTTTAATGGTGGGATTTGGATTGATGGTTTTGTTGGTTAAGTTGATATGGTTGGTTATTGCTTGTTGTGATGGTGTTTATAGATGATTTGATCATGTATTTGAATGGTAATGAATGAGTAGAATAGAAAGTTGATCTTGAGCTAAATAGGAAATCGAAGTTCAGAAACGGTATGAAAAATGTGTTAGTAGTTGTGGTTTTTAGAAAAATATTTTGTTTACTGATCCAATTGATGTGAGGCTACTTCCATTAGAAATATAAGATATAGGACTATAACTTTTGTGAGAACCCCAAATTTTGGGAGTGTAATTTTGAAATATAGACATGTATAATAATTTATTTTCGAGTTATAATAAATTCAAAAATATTAAATAATACATGGTATTGGAAATTCCAAGTCAATAAATACATGAAATTCAATATTCAGTACAAATCGTGTATTAATTTCGAAATAAGGCTGGATATCAATCAATTTGGAAGAAAATATTACACACAAGGTAGATTTTCTCAACAAGGTAGCATCCTAATATTTAAAGAAGGAGTATCTCGATAATTATGGAATAATTATCTCGAAATTATGAAAGAAATATCAATCGAATTATGGTAGGATTTTTACATCACCCTTATAAAAAGGAGGACCCTCTCATTCAGAATTTACATGAAATTTTCGAGTTCTTCCCCAAATTTTCGAAATTTTGCTCCTAAAATTCTGCACGAGTCATCAAAATTCTGTTCAAGTTCAGAAATTCGTTTCTCTCACTCGGTTGCTCGGAATCTGATCTCCACCGTTCAGAATATGCTTTGATATGTTTCGAATAACATATCCAAATTTCAGAAAAATCCAACGGTAAGTTTTTCGTTTATAGCCTTTGAAAGAAAACTGCTCAGATTTTAGGCGGGAATTCAGCATACCTACGGTTTTTCTATATGAACAGACATAAACGACTTCCAAACCCGATCTCCACTGTTCATAATATATTTAACGTACTTGTAAACGTACTGTAAAATTTTGAGTCCGACCCAACGGTGAAATAAGGTGCAATGAATTTTTCAAGACGGCTGATTTTTTCGGTAGATGTGCTGCTGCGTTTTCGAGGGGTTGGTTGCATGATTCTTTTATAGTTTCAGAGTTCTTCACGTTTTCTTCCAGTCTAAGGTAAGTGGGCTTGTTTTAAAGATTAAACTTTCGTTTATGCATATTTATTTCGTTTTTTTGAAAATACGGTCGAGTACGTTCTTCTTCTACTCCGTTCTTGTGTTGGTTGTCATACGGTTTTGGGCACTGTGAGGATTCGACTGTATATGGGTGGGAATCCCAACCATGACGTACCCTTACGCGGTGGGGGACATAACCGCTATACGGCCTCGCCCCCTTAGAGTAGTAAAAATTAGGGACTGATATCAGTAAACCATAGAAAGTGGATGAATCTCAGTGCTGGTAAATGTTATGCATGTGATATGAATGATGTTATGTAAGTGCAAGTCATGTGATTTTCGAAATTATGAATGTTTTTATATTGTGCTCGAACGGCCCCCACTTGCTGAGTATTTCCCAAAATACTCACCCCTTACTCTACTGTCCCCAGATAAATCAGAAAAGAAAATCGAAGAGGATGAGCAAGACCAGTTTTGGGGCTGATAATAAGATGATTCAAGAAGTTTTTTTTAGTTTTGGCTTAGTAAGTTGTAAAAGTTTCCGCATATTATTTTTATCATTTTAAGAATCTACGTTGTAAAGACAATCTTTTGATTGATTATGAGTAATAAACTGGTTTTTGATTTATACTGTACTACGAGGCTTGTTGTTTTCAATTGTGTGGTTGTAAAACAACACCGGTGTCAACTAACCCCGGTCTCGGGGCGTGACATTTAAGTGGTATCAGAGCCGCCAGGTTCATAATCCAGTTGGGAAGAAAAAAAAATTATCAGATTGTGGAGAAAGGCTAATGCAGTCCTCTTCGGAACGACCAACGATTAATACCACAACTTTGTTGTGAGACGTGGTCCGAAAACGAGAAATTCCTTCATCTGGACCTCCAAAATCGTGTTTTTGCTATTTTAGGAAAGTTTCGTAGGAAATTCATAATTTAATTCCGTCGACTGTTCTGGAATCCTCTCGACGTATTCTTTCTATCCATGGGTCAATGTCCAAAATTTCTATTTTTGGAAAAATTCTGGAAAATTCACGTTCAACGCGTTTTTTTGATTACTTGTAGAATTCTTATGGAATTGTATTATGGGGACAATTAGTATTTGTCTATATTGTTAGGAATATACTTATCAGAGATAAGTTGACTTAAGCTTTTGAATTAAGTAGAAAAATTTGACTCGAGGATGATAGGTTATTTACGAAAACTAATATAAGAAAAGTTGATATAAGAATTATATTATAAGTTTTGGGTATTCCAATAGAGAAGTTGATTTTGTGTTAACAGTTTACTGTGCGAGCATTAAGTTTGAGTTATTAAGAATTTTAAGTGCTAACTTTAAATATTTAGGACCTTGGAATATCTTGTGAGACAATATCATCAGGTTAAGGAATTTATAATATTTTGGGATAACAAGTAGGCTACGACCTTACGTAAATAAAATAAGTTATGAGATATTGATGGGTATCAAGGAAAGTATTGTACGATAAGTTTTGACTTTTATGGTACTAAGAATGATTCAAAGAGATTGACATTCAATGAACTCCTTTGTATTAGACCGTGATAGGCTCATGATCTTGATGAAAGTAAGATTTAGTAAAAAAAAAAAAATTTATTTGAGGTAACGACTAGGTTATAATTTTGGGAATTTAAGCTATAGATCGATATTGAGTTAAGTTTCAATATTCAATATGTGTTTTAATTTTTGAGATAATAATCATGATAATTTCAAGATAAAATAAAATCAGTATCAATTTGCATATGTTTAGTGCCGACTTGATTCACCTCACTTCAGTGGATTTCGACGCCATCCTAGGAATGAATTGTTTATCTAAGAACCGTGCAATAGTAGATTGAAAGAATAAAAATGTCAAACTCTTAACCCCGAACCAAGAAAAAAATCAGGTACCATGGCAATGCTGAGGAACATAAATATAATTTTTCTTTTTCCCACACTTGGAAAGCCATAATATTGGGCGAAGAAATTTACCTAGCAATGGTAAACAAAGTGCAAGAAGTAGATGAGCTGAAGTTGGAAGATATTCAAGTAATACGAAATTTTTTTTTTGGACGTTTTTCCAAAAAGACTTCTTGGAATGTTCTCGGATTAAGAAGTAGAGTTCGAGATAAATTTAACGGTGATGCACTAATCTCCAATACATTGTACCGAATGGCTCCTGACGAACTCAAGGAGCTAAAAGAACAACTTCAAGAGTTGTTAGACAAAAAGCAGATTAGGTCAAGTGCATCCCTTTGGGAAGCTACAGTCTTATTTGCAAAGAAGAAAGATGAAAGTATGAGATTGTGTATAGAAAACAGAGAACTCAATAAAATCACAATCAAGATAAGTATCTTCTTCCAATAATAGACGGCATTTTCGAGCAACTTAAAGGAGATACAATCTTCTCAAAGCTTGACCTAAGGACATGCTATCATCAGCTAAAGGTCAGAGCAGAAGACACCCCAATTTCAGCATTCAGAATAAGGTCATGTAGGATCGAAATCAGGAATATCAGTGGACCTAAGAAAGTAGAGGCAATTCTAGATTAGCCGAACCATAAGAATACAACCAAAATTAGAAGCTTCTTTGGATTACTAGGCTATTAGCTGAAATTTGTCGAGGGCTTCTCTTCAGTAGTCGTATCACCAATGAGACTCGCACAAAAGAACTATGAATTCAACTGAAGATAAAGATGTGAAAGAGCTTTCAAACATTAAAGGAGAAGCTAGCATCTACACCAATGTTGGTATTATCTACTGAGGACAAGGATTTTACCATCTACAGTAAAGTATCAAAGGAAGATCTCAGAGGCGTACTCATGAAAGACAGGCTAGTCAACTAAAGACGCATGAGCAAAACTACCCTACTCACGATCTCTAGTTGGCAGCAGTGATATTTGCATTAAAAATTTGGAGACGCTATCTCTACGATGCCAAGTGTGAAATATTCACAAACCACCAAGCCTCGAATATTTGTTCATTCAAAAAGAATTAAAAATGGGACAAGGACGTTGGATAAAGTTACTCAAAGAATGTGACTTGACAATAAGCTACCACGACAGGAAGGCAAATAAGGTAGCCAATACTTTGAGTCAAACATGGGTAAGATAACCCTAGCATCACTCTCTGTGCAATCATGTCTTCTAGAAGCAGTCAAGCTAAATCAGAGTCGAGACATGACACTAGAGAAGTTCAAAGAACAAGCCAAGGAAATAAAGTCGTCAGATTTTCAAGTGGGCCCAAGCATAATCTTGTGGATGAGAGAACGATTGTGTGAGCCAGACATCGACAATCTTCGATAAGAAGTGATGTTAGAGGTGCATAAGTCAACATTCCAGATCTATACCATCAGTACAAAGATGTATAGAGATTTGAAAAAAAAGTTTCTGGCAAAACAGAATAAAAATAGATGTCGCCGAGTTCATATTTAAGTGACAAGTATGCCAACAAGTGAAAGTCGATCATCAGCGACATGGAGAATTACTGCAACAGTTGGAATTCCAGAATGGAAATGAGAACATATTTCCATGGATTTCGTAGTAGAATTTTCAAAGTCAATACAGAGTCAAGACGTGATATTGATAATCGTAGATATACTCAAAAAATCTACGTACTTTCCACTTGTTCGAAGGAATTATAATATTGACAAGTTGACTACTCTATACTTGGATAACATTATGCGGCTACATGAAGTGCCAATAATAATAATGTCGGATAGATATCCAAGATTTGTGTCACGTTTGTGGTAGAGCTTTCAAGAAGCCATGAGAACAAAAGTCACTCTTAATACGGCTTATCGCCCTTAAAATGATGGTCAAACAGAGAAAATGATTCAAATCCTAGAGGGTTTGATAATGGCATGTGTCATAGACTTCAGTAGTAATTGAAGTGAACATATACCCCTGATAGAATTCGCCTACAATAACAATTATCACGTCAATATTGGGATGACTCCATTTGAAGCCTTTATGGACGGAAGTGTCGATCACCACTGTACTGGGACAAAATAAAGGAGACATCCATGACATGCCAGAACTATTCCAAGCGACAATGGAAAAATTGGCCATTATCAAAGATATACTCAAGGATGCATAGGACCAGCAAAAGAGTTAGTCTGATCTTAAAAGAAGACATGTGGAATTCATAGTGAGTGAATAGGCTTATATAAAGGTCTCATCAATGCAAGGAATCCTTAGATTTTGTAAAGCTGTAAAAGTGAATCCTCGATACGTAGGACCATTCAAAATTCTGGATAGATTGGCACGTTGTCTTACAGAATAGCATTGCCATCAGATATGTCTAGAATCCATAATGTATTCCAGAAGTCCAAACTAAGGAAATACACCTCGAGCCCAGGCCATGTTATGGAAATTGAACCGCTCATGATCAAAGGTAACATGGGGAAAGAGCTGAAATATGAAGATGTCTCTATTTATATTGTGGATAAAAAGACCAAGTACCGAGATGATGTATCATTCCCTATGTCAAGGTGCAATAGTCAAACACACAGAATGAGAAAACTACTTCGGAGTTTGAAGAGAAAATGTGCAAGCAATATCCCTACCATTTAGAAGGTCAAGCCGACTAAAGTTTCGAGGACGAAACTTCCAATAAGGAGGGAGGGATGTGAGAACCAAAAATTTTGGGAGTGCAATTTTGAAATATAGACATGTATAAAAATTTATTTTCGAGTTATAATAAATTCGAAAATATTAAATAATACATGGTATTGGAAATTCCAAGTCAATAAATACATGAAATTCAATATTCAGTACAAATCGTGTATTAATTTCGAAATAAGGCTGGATATCAATCAATTTGGAAGGAAATATTACACACAAGGTAGATTTTCTCAACAAGGTAGCATCCTAATATTTAAAGAATGAGTATCTCGATAATTATGGAATAATTATCTCGAAATTATGGAAGAAATATCAATCGAATTATGGTAGAATTTTTACATCACCCTTATAAATAGGAGGACCCTCTCATTCAGAATTTACATGAAATTTTCGAGTTCCTCCCCAAATTTTCGAAATTTTGCTCCTAAAATTCTGCACGAGTCATCAAAATTCTGTTAAAGTTCAGAAATTTGTTTCTCTCACTCACATGCTCGGAATCTGATCTCCACCGTTCAGAATATGCTTTGATATGTTTCGAATAACATATCCAAATTTCAGAAAAATCCAACGGTAAGTTTTTCATTTATAGCCTTTGAAGGAAAACTACTCAGATTTTAGGCGGAAATTCAGCATACCTACGGTTTTTCTATATGAACAGGCATAAACGACTTCCAAACCCGATCTCCACCGTTCATAATATATTTAATGTACTTGTGAACGTACTGTAAAATTTTGAGTCCTATCCAACGGTGAAATAAGGCGCAGTGATTTTTCAAGACGGCTGATTTTTTCGGTAGATGTGCTGCTGCGTTTTCGAGGGGTTGGTTGCATGATTCTTCTATAGTTTCAGAGTTCTTCACATTTTCTTCCAGTCTAAGGTAAGTAGGCTTGTTTTAAAGATTAAACTTTCGTTTATGCATATTTATTTCGTTTTTTTGAAAATACGGTCGAGTACGTTCTTCTTCTACTCCGTTCTTGTGTTAGTTGTCATACGGTTTTGGGCACTGTGAGGATTCGACTGTATATGGTTGGGAATCCCAACCATGACGTACCCTTACGCGGTGGGGGACATAACCGCTATACGGCCTCGCCCCCTTAGAGGAGTAAAAATTAGGGACTGATATCAGTAAACCATAGAAAGTGGATGAATCTCAGTGCTGGTAAATGTTATGCATGTGATATGAATGATGTTATGTAAGTGCAAGTCATGTGATTTTCGAAATTATGCATGTTGTTATATTGTGCCCGAACGGCCCCCACTTGCTGAGTATTTCCCAAAATACTCACCCCTTACTCTACTCTCCCCAGATAAATCAGAAAAGAAAATCGAAGAGGATGAGCAAGACCAGTTTTGGGGCTGATAATAAGATGATTCAAGAAGTTTATTTTAGTTTTGGCTTAGTAAGTTGTAAAAGTTTTCGCATATTATTTTTATCATTTTAAGAATCTACGTTGTAAAGACAATCTTTTGATTGATTATGAGTAATAAACTGGTTTTTGGTTTATACTGTACTACGAGGCTTGTTGTTTTCAATTTTGTGGTTGTAAAACAACGCCGGTGTCAACTAACCCTGGTCTCGGGGCGTGAAAACTTTTATGTTTTGAGTTTTTTTCAAATCATTAGGGAAGATGAGCCAAAAGTGGCCCGAATGGTGTTGTGCGTATCGTCGTTCCTGCACTGACACGTTTTTGTATAATGAGCATAACTTTTTACTCAGACCTTTAAAGTACATGAGGGGAATCTAAGATGCAAGAAAAGACATAGGGCTACAACTTTCATGTTGACCACTTTTGCGAATTCGGAAGTTAAAAATGAGTTTTTCGGCAGAATGTGGCGTGCATATGCGCCAGATCTCGCGCCATTGCGCGCCGGGTGCTGCAGTTCTTAGTGTTTCGGCAGAACGGGGCGCGCATATGCGCCGCAAGTGGCACGCATATGTTCCCAGCACAGGTTTAAAAAAAACGTGTTTGAGGATTGGAAGGCTTATATTTCCCTTGTCTAGATGCTTCTACTCACTTCTCTCCTTCTTCCTTGTAATCAATCGATCCAAGCTCCTTTCTTTTCAGGGTTTTCTCTCCTTCATCTTCCCACTTCAAGTTCATGTAATCTATTAGATTCTTAGTTCCTCCTGCCTAAATTTCCAAGTTCCAAGCTAAGGATTCTATATTTTTGGAGTTTAGAAGGGTTTGAGAAGTTGAAGGTACATGTTGGCTTGGTTGAATTCTATGATTAATGGTGATGATTAATGGTTGATTGTGCATATTATTGTAGGAATTCCTTCAAGATCATCTAAGCAAATAATTGCTTCTTGGGTTGTAAGTAGAGGCTCTCGTTCTTGCTCACATGATATTTATTTGTACAAAAGCCATGTTTATTGATGTCTAGCTCCTTCCATTGATATATTTTTTATGTATATATTGCTATTTATTCATTGATTAAGAAATATCATTGAATTCATTAATAAAAGAGCTAGTAAGCCATTGTTGCCTACCAAATGTTTGTTCAATTGCCTCAACGAAGTTCTTATGATTAAAATAAAATATTGATAGTATTTACATGCATGTCATTGGCCAATTTCATGATTAATATGTATTTCTCACAGTTTTGATATTTATATCAAAGAGATACTTATTATATGATCACAGGTCACAGGTCACAGAACTATCAATTCATTTCTTTAATTCATGCCAAGAAATACCATCTATATTGCCTTGATATATATAGTTCATGGAAAATGGTATTATATAGTTCTCATTACCATAGCCATGTTATTCAAGCCAAGCCTATGTATATGTATTTGTTATTGCAGCTTTCTACTTACTGAGTTTTATCTCATTCCAGTTAATATCATGTGATGCAGGTGAGAGGAAAGAATGAAATGGATTGTCCAGTGAGGAAGAAGTCATATGGCAAGAGGAAGGGAAACTTTTGGCATGTAAAACTTATTTTGATGGGTTGGAATATGGATGGTCAAATGTAATATGCACTTTATGTGAATCAATTGTATATTTTGGTGATGATGTTTAGATTATTCTTTAATCAAAAATTTAAAAATGGTTATATTAAAGTTTAGTCAAGTTTTTGTTAATACGAGATTTATCTTGTTTATTTTTCCCTTTTACAAATGTAATGCTTCCGCGCATGTTATTATTTAATTTTAATTGTCAAGGGAGTGTTGTGTTTCAATTGGTATCAGAGCAAAGTTTCTTCGAACAATATTTGACTTCTTCTACCTAGGATAATCCGGTATGTTTTCGATCCTGCATCTATTGATTTAACATTGATAAATGATTCTATTTTATTTCCCTTGATATATAGTTGCTCCCTAGCTATGTTAAAGTGAGCCTATGTGTAGTAAATTCCTCCAAAAAGAAAAAGCATCGAAGGGGATGATAGGAACCCTACGTCACATAAGACTGTGAAATTTGTGGACGAATTCAGTAAACTATTAAAAGAACAGGCGAAGGTCCATGGTGAACAGATTCAACAATTATTGAGGATGAACACTTCGACTCAGGGTCGTGACCATGGAAGGCGTCAAGGCAGAACGAAAAACATTGAAGATGGTTCTTATGATCGATTCAGGCGGATGAACCCTCCTGAATTTATTGGTGGTCCTGATCCACTATTGGCTCTTGAGTGGGTCAAGTCATTGGAGGCCATATTTGATTTTCTGAAGTTCACTAATATTGATAAAGTGAGTTGTGCTGTTTTTATGTTGGTGAAAGCGTCCCGTATTTGGTGGGAAGCCATTAAGGTTACTGTTAACATTCGTGAACTAAAGTGGAATGAGTTCAAATATTTATTCTATGCCAAGTATTTTTCAAGTGAACTCAAAGCCAAAAAAGTAAAAGAATTTCTTGAGTTGCGACAAGGTTTCATGAATGTCAATGAGTATACTCTCAAATTTGAGGAAGGATGCGTCTTTGTTCCCTTTATTGCCGAAAATGATAAAGATAAGAGAGATCATTTTCTTCGTGGGTTGAGGCTAGTGATTAGGAGGAATGTTCATATATCAAAAGTGGTCGCATATCAAGATATTGTTGAGAGAGCGTTGCTTGCTGAACTTGATGAACAGGAGATCGAGAGGGAACGACATTTAAGAAGACAGAATTTCCAAGCAAGAGGTCAAGGGGCGAGTGCTCATGTTCGAGGTGGCCATAAGGGGAAAGTAAGATGGAGCCGCGTAGCGAAGCTCCATTGTCTTCCTCTGATCCTGAGAAACCATTGTGTCCTAAGTGTGGCAAGCCACACAAGGGAGAGTGTTTGATTAACAGTGGAAGATGTTACAGATGCGAAGAATTGGGACACACGGCGCATAAGTGTCCTCTTTCTTCGGATAAAGGAATAGTACAGGGTAGAATTTTTGAAATGACAAAAGAGGGTGCTAATCCTGGTTCTTCGGTAATATTAGGTAATATTTAAATATCTGTCAATGAAGCACTTAAATTAATTGACACTGGTGCGACTCATTCCTTTATGTATGAAGTGTTTATGCACTCTTTATCTGTTGAGCCTACTGTCATGCCTTTATATTTCAATATTGTGTTACCTTCTGGAGATGAAATTTGGCCAACTTGTATTCTTAAGGCCTGTCCGGTAGAGATGGATAGAAGATTATTGTTTGCTGATTTAACAGTTATTCCAATGGTTTCTTTTGATGTCATATTGGGTATGGATTGGTTGTCTGCTTACCGTGCAATGATTGACTGTGTTGGCAAGACAATAAAGTTTTTAGTCGAAGATCATGTGAGTGAAGTGTTTGTTGGTTTAGGGTCTTCGTTGAGTATTCCAATTATTTCTTGTTTACAAGCTACTAAATTTTTGAATAAGTGGTGTATTGGTTTTTTGGCTTCGGTATTGGATGTGAGCAAAGAAAATAAGATGCAATTGCATGATATTGAAGTGGTGCAGGATTATCCTGATGTATTTGCTGAGGAGGTGCTTGGATTACCACCTGATCGAGAGGTAGAATTTGTTATTGAATTGATTCCAGGCACAGCCCCAATTTATAAGGCTCCGTATAAAATGGCTCCGACCGAGATGAAAGAATTGAAGAACCATTTACACGAACTATTAGATAAATGTTTTATCCGTCCTAGTTCCTCGCTGTGGGAGCTCCAGTTTTATTCGTGAAAAAGAAAGATGAATTGTTGAGATTATGTATTGATAATCGGGAACTGAAAAAGGTAACTGTTAAAAACAAATATCATTTGCCTTAAATTGATGACCTTTTTTATCAATTGCAAGGAGCCGCAGTTTTCTCGAAAATTGATCTTCGGTCCGGATATCATCAATTGAAGGTGAAGAAGGAGGATATACCAAAGACTGCTTTTAGAACGAGGTATGATCATTATGATTTTTTGGTAATGTCCTTTAGACTAATCAATGCTCCTTCAGTTTTCATGGATTTAATGAATTGTGTCTTTAAGCCGTTTTTGGATAACTTTGTCATTGTTTTTATTGATGACATTTTGATCTACTCTAAGACACGAGAACTTCATCGTGAGAATTTGAGGACTGTGTTGCAGCTATTGAGGGATAAGCAATTATATGCTAAGTTAAAGAAATGCGAATTCTGGTTGGAGCAAGTGGCATTTTTGGGCCATATCGTTTCAAAAGATGGAATATTATCAGTAGATCCATCCAAAATTGAGTCCATTAAGCAATGGTCCATTCCAAGACAGTTTCAGAGGTTAGAAATTTTCTTGGTTTGGCAGGATATTACAGACGGTTCATAGAGAATTTTTCAAAGATAGCTTTGCCACTGACGAGTTTGACAAGGAAATCTATCAAGTTTGAATGGACTATAGAATGCCAACAAGCATTCCAAGCCTTGAAAGATAAGTTGACTTCTGCCCCTGTGTTAGTACTTCCTTGTGGTACTGAGGATTTTTTTGTGTATACTGATGCTTCTAAGCAAGGGTAAGGTGCAGTACTGATGCAGCGCAGGAAAGTGATAGCTTATGCTTCATGTCAGTTGAAGGACTACGAGAAGAATTATCCCACTCATGATTTGGAGTTGGCAGTTGTGGTTTTTGCCTTAAAGATTTGGCGGCATTATCTCTATGGTGAGAAGTGTGAAATTTTTACGGATGAAAAAAGATTGAGTTATTTATTTTCGCAGAAAGAGCTGAATATGCGGCAGCGGAGATGGTTGGAACTTGTGAAGTACTATGATTGCACCATTAGCTATCATCCTAGTAAAGCTAATGTGGTTGTGGATGCTTTGAGTCGTAAGTCGAGTTCTTTATTGGGTTCCATGATTCATAAACCATTGTTGCTTGATTTGAAAAGAAATGAGATAACTTTGGTATCTTCAGGTACAGTAGCTCAATTATCTGCATTAGTTCTCCGCTCAACTTTGTTTGATCGAATTTTGAAGGAACAACATTTCGATAATCAGTTGGAGTTGAAGAGAAAAAGTTATCCAACAAGGGTTTCTGAGTTTGGGTTGAATCGTGATGGTTTGTGGACCTTTCGAGATAGGATATGTGTACCTATGGGTGATGACATTCGAAGAGATATACTAATTGAAGCTCATACAACGCCATATTCGGTACACCCTGGTAGTACCAAGATGTACCAAGATATTCGACTCCATTATTGGTGGACAGGTATGAAGAAAGATATTATATTATTTTTTTCTGAATGTCCAACATGTCAGTAGATTAAGATTGAGCATCTGTGGCCGGCGGGATTGCTGCAATCCTTACCTATATCGCAATGGAAATGGGAACACATTACCATGGATTTTTTTGTTGAGTTGCCAAGAACTCAAAAGGGCTTTAATTCTATTTGGGTATTCGTGGATCAATTAAGCAAGTCATCGCATTTTCTTTCTGTCAAGACGAAATATTCTATGAATCAATATGCCGAGTTTAATGTTCAGGAGATTGTGAGACTTCATGGGAAACCAGTGTCGATAGCTTCAGATCGCGATCCTAGATTTACATCTGAGTTTTGGAAGAGTTTACATCGAGCCTTGGGAATGAAATTGGCCTTTAGTAAGGCCTATCATCCTCAAAGTTACGGGCAATCAGAAAGGGTTATCCAAATTCTTGAGGATATGTTGAGGGCTTGTATATTTGATTTTCCAGGTAGCTGGGATTCAAAGTTACAACTTGTCGAGTTCACGTATAATAACAGCTACCAGTCTTCAATCGGCATGGCACCCTATGAAGCTTTATGTGAAAGGAAGTGTCGATCTTCGTTGTATTGGGACGAAGTAGGTGAAAGGAAGATGTTCGGCCCGGATTTTGTTCAACAGACAACAGATGTTGTGGCATTGATCCAAGAGAAAATGAAGACAACTCAATCTAGACAGAAAAGTTATGCCAATGTGAGACGATGGCCTTTGGCATTCGAGGTTGGTGATCATGTTTTCATTAAGATTGCTCCTCTTAAGGGAGTTACGCGATTTTGTAAGAAAGGTAAACTTAGTCCTTGATACATTGGGCCGTTTGAGATTCTTGATAAGATTGGAGACCAAGCCTATCGTCTTGCATTGCCACCGAACTTGGATCGAGTTCACAATGTCTTCCATGTTTCTATGCTCAACAAGTATCTTCCTAATCCATCTCATTTTCTTCGGAACGAATCATTGGACCTTCTACCTAACTTGAGCTATGAGGAAGTGCCGATTCAAATACTTGATCACAAAGTTAAAGTGTTGAGGAATAAAGAAATTGGTCTTGTCAAATTTCTTTGGAGAAATCATGTGATTGAAGAGGCCACATGGGAACTGGAGGAGGAGATGAAACAATGTTATCCGAATTTAATTGACGGTAAACAAATTTCGAGGATGAAATTTTTATAAGGATGGGAGATTGTAATATCCTAAAGTTTTATCCTTCTTTTGTCAATTATGTTATTATTTGGTTTGGTGTTTTGGAGATATGGTTATTGTTATGATTATTGTATATTCATGGTTTATTATTGTATAGTATTGTAATGGATATTTCACATGGTAAGGGTGGTTTGTAGTGGTATTGATAGTTGTTATGGTTGTGAAGGTTTAATGGTGGGATTTGGATTGATGGTTTTGTTGGTTAAGTTGATATTGTTGGTTATTGCTTGTTGTGATGGTGTTTCTAGATGATTTGATCATGTATTTGAATGGTAATGAATGGGTAGAATAGAAAGTTGATCTTGAGCTAAATAGGAAATATAAGTGCAGAAACGATATGATAAATATGTCAGTAGTTGTAGTTTTTATAAAAATATTTTGTTTATTGATCCAATTGATGCGATGCCACTTCCATTGGAAAGATAAGTTATAAGGCTATAACTTTCATGTTTTGAGTTTTATTCAAATCATTAGTGAAGATGAGCCAAAAGTGGTCCGAATGGTGTCGTGCGTATCGTTGTTCCTGCACTGTCACATTTTTGTAGAATGCACATAACGTTTTACTCAGACCTTCAAATGACATGAGGCCAATCGGAGATGCAAGAAAAGACATAGGGCTACCACTTTCATGTTGACCACTTCTGCAAATTCGGAAGTTGAAAATGAGTTTTTCTGCAGAATGTGGCGTGCATATGCGCGAGATCTCTCACCATTGCGCCCCGGGTGCTGAAGTTCTTAATGTTTGGACAGAACGGGGCGCGCATATGTTTGTTCAATTGCCTCAATGAAGTTCCTATAATTAAAATAAAGGATTGATATTATTTACATGCATGTCATTGGTCAATTTCATGATGAATGTGTGTCTCTCACAATTTTGATATTTATATCAAAGAGATACTTATTATATGGTCAAAGGTCACAGGTCACAGAACTATCAATTCATTTCTTTAATTCATGACAAGAAATAACATCTATATTGCATTGATATTTGTTGTTCATGGAAGATGGTATTATATAGTTCACATTACCATAACCATGTTATTCAAGCCAAGCCTATGTATCTGTATTTGTTATTGTAGCTTTCTACTTATTGAGGTTTATCTCATTCCAGTTAATATCATGTAATATAGGTGAGAGGAAATAATGAAATGGATTGTCCAGTGTGGAAGAAGTCATATGGCAAGAGGAAGGGAAACTTTTGGCATGTAAAACTTATTTTGACGGGTTGGAATATAGGTGGTCATATGTGTTATAGTGTGCAATTTATGTGAATGAATTGTATATTTTGGCGACGATGTTTGGATTATGTTTTAATGAAAAATTTTAAAATGGTTATATTAAAGTTTAGTCAAGTTTTTGTTAATACAAGATTTATCTTGTTTATTTTTCCTTTTTACAAATGTAATTCTTCAGCGCATTTTATTCTTTAAGTTAAATTGTCATGGGAGTGGGGTGTTTCAGTTGAATTACGTCGTTTTAATTTTGGACCTTACAGTCGGTATATTAAAAACCGTCGCTAAATTTAAATTAGCGACGGTTTCATGACAAATCGTCGCTATTTAATGACAAACCGTCGTAATAGCGACGGTTTGTCATTAAACCGTCGCTAATAGCCGTATCACTACACAGTGTTTGATAATCGTTGCTAATAGCGACAGTTTAATAAATAATAGTCGTTAACGGCGACGGTTTAACAAAAACCGTCGCAAATTGTCTATAAATATCTGTATTTTAAATCTATTTTTCTCCACACCACTTCACAACACTTAAAAATTTTCTCTTTAACACGATTTTAATTTTGATTTAGGGTACGTTTTTTCGTTTCAATTTTTGGTTAATTTTTAATTGTTAATTAAGATAATGAGTATTGTTAGCATAGTTAGATTGTAAGTTTTTTTTTAAAATTTATTAAATTATAAAAGTATTTTTTTTTATTTTAACAAAAATATTAGCGACGGATTATGATATATCGTTTCTAAGATTCGTTAAACTTAAAACTTAGTGACATATTTTAAACCGTCGCTAAATTAGCGACAGTTAATTAGCGACGGTTTTTGAACCGTCGCTAATTTTTGAAATTTTAGGTGGAATACTAACGGCGTACATTGCACGCTGCGGATAATTGTACGCACACGACGGATAATAATATTAACAGCGTGCACATGTACACTGCGAATAATCTTGAACTTTCAATAGCTTGCAGTTGTACAGCGTGTAATGGGCGCCGCAGAAAGAGAATTTGCGCGCTGCGAAAAGCCATTTTTGTTGTAAAGCTTGGTTAACCTTGACCACATTAAACCCTTGCTTGGGCATCAAGGGGGCGGCAAAATGGGGAGGGGAAAAGGCCATCCTTTACATATAAATAAGACCATACCATGCTGAAGAAATCACATCCAAAAAAAGGCTACAAGAAAATCGGTTACCTCCCCATCCAAGTAACCCTCGGCCGCCACTAGCAAGGAAGAAGAAGGAAGCGTTTTGCCGGCGATCTTGTACTGTTATCATCGACAATATCATCATGTAAGCCCTATCCAAATTTCAGCCATCACTTGTTCGATTTTGAGGAACCTTCGCACAACCAAGTTGACAAGCGTCGAATTATACTGTATAAATTCCGTAAGCGGGTTTTTGTTATGTACTTTTCTTGTAAACTTAAACTGTGTGTAAATATATCATGACATGCTTGTATGTGTGTTCATTTTCGAAAAATGCTATTTTAAAATCTCGATCGATGTACGATATGTTCTTTCTGGTTTCGATGTTATTTGATTCCTCCAATTCCTTTCAATATTCTGAAATGTTCTGTTCGATAAATCTTAATATGTGGTACAATGTTAGAATTAGAGTTGGATATGGAACGAATATTGTAATTCTTTCTAGCGTCAATCAGTGGGTATAAAACTGTGTTCTGATTCTAGTTGGATATGGAACGACGATCGTAATTCTGTCTGGCCCCCATCAGTGGGTATAAAACTGTGTTCTGACCTCACCCCATAGAGCACTAACATATGAGGGAAAATTTGACCATGGAAATGTTGGGACATTGTATTCTCGCACCCAAGACGCAGCGGAAGTTTAAAAATTTTGTTCTTAGGCGTCGTGTGTTCAAATCATTCATAGGGCGTTTAGGATCCATACCTTTGCATTCCTAATGCTTGACTCCAAGCCATTTCGATGTTTAAACGGATATAGCCCTTCTTGGAAATCCCTACGAACGGCTCTTCTCATTTGATCGCCTAATTGGGTCCACGATCGAAGACCGTTTCCTCGTTTGGTTTGCACTAGAAAATCCAAACAATTTGTGCGTTGAGACTGTAGCCTCCGAATTTCAAAAATCCGGAGATGAAGCGGCGCGACGATGGAACAATGGAAGTGGCCGAAACTTTCATAAACAATTTGTAAAGTGGCAGTGAATTCCATGATTCATAACCATGGATTTTTGATTAATTGGTTCTTAATCTATCTTTAACAATTATTAATGATTCTTAATAAATAATTAAGCAAAAACAATTTGCCTTTTTGTTGCAAAATTTCTTCCAACGTTTCAAGAGGTGGCCATGGGTTTCAATGAAGATGAAAGAGAGATTTTGTGTGCAAAATTGGGGTTTTTAATTATGAGTCCTAGTCGTGTATTTATAGAGTGAGACTCCTAATCTAATAAGGAGTCCTTATCTCACAAGGACTCTAATAATTTCATTATAATTAAACTCCCATATAATTAATATATAATGTATTTATTAACATTTAATAACACATGATATAATAATAATATCATATACACATATTTTATATCACCATATAAAATATATACATGTATATGTATATTAAATTAAATAACCATTATTTATATTATAAATTAACTCCTTAGTTAATTTAATTCTAGACTCCTCTAAAATATTCATAGGAATTTGTGCATGTTAGTAGTCACCACTACTAGCACAATTATTTAATTAATAAATTCTCAATTCACTAAATAAATGATTTAGAACTCATTATAACCCTGATCGAGGATCCGAGAGTGCCGATATGCCAAGGATACAAATCTTGTTCATATAATGAAAACCGAAAATTCCGAAGATCAAAATTTTCATTTACCAAATTTGGAACTTACTATATATGGCAGCTGCCAGTTTTAGTGATTTCCTTCACAAAACAGGCAGTTCTACTCTCCTTCCTTATTTAGCAATCATGCTAACTTCAACTTCTTCCATCCTATGGAATCAGCTCATAAACTCCTTTATAAGCTTCCTGTTTGATCTCCATCAAACTATAGTTGCTAAATTTCAACTCTTTGAAATTTGACTATCTCAACGGGAACACAGAATCTGATACTTGTGTGACCCTCAATGGTTCAGGGATACAGCTAGCCGTGGGTTCACATCTCCATGTGATTCAAAATAAAATTTATTCTTATTCGTGATTACCCTAGTTAGCCCCATTATTTTCATCAACCCTTTGATCAAGAATGTCAGAACTCATATCCGATTGCACCATCGGATCATTGTTAGAGCGTCTAGTAGCATAGCCCCATAATCCCCTAGGTATCACTGATAGTGCCCATAAGAACCTTTAGTCATGGTTAGCGTACAGTACGGTCCCTTCAACACATATATCCCGATCGAATCTGCAACCATTGGTATATCGAGAGTTGCATATGAATTCGATAACGATGTGATTTATCTTTGAGTACTAATAGTGGCATGGTGTGTGCAACTAGGAAAACACATTTCCCTAAAGCACATTTTTTGCTCTGGCCAGAGACTCCTTGCACTATTAACTCATCACATCACATAGGATATCTTCTCCCGTAGGCGAACGGTGAATCCCCGACTACAATGCATTTGCTCCTACGTATTTCGAAACTACACCCAACCTCGCCACCTGATGACCCTCGATGGAGTCGATAAACGGATCAAAGTGCATGCTAGTACGTATAGTGTAGAACCCGTAAGTCAGTAGACGTATAAGCCATGCATAATTCTAGATTTTTAAATTTAATTGACTTCATTGCATGATTATTTTAAATGCATTTATTTGAAGTTAATTATTCATTATTTCAGTTCAGTAGTTTGATTTTTAGCATTTCAGTTATTTCAGTGAGGCCGGACTGGAGTTGGAGTTTTGAGATAGAATTTAAGATTTGAGAAATATTTCCAGAAGTTAATTTAGCTAGCAAGTAAGTTCATTTAAGTTAAAAAAGAAGTTTAAGGAATTATTTAAGTTAGTTGAGGATTTTAATTTAAATTATTGGAGGTGATTAAGAAATGAGCTCATTTAAGTTACTTAATTAAGGGGTTAGTTCACTAAATTAATTAAAGGATTAGTAAGGCTTTTAAGGGTTATTAAATTACTAGGTAATCAATTTTCCCCCTACCATTTATCATGCATTTTCGGCCACACCCCTAGAAGAACAAACTAGGACTTGCCAACTCACCTTTGACCCATTCTTGGTTGATTAGCATGCTAATTCTTTTAGCTATTTTTCCACCTTAATTAATTAATACTAGACCACTATCCTAACCCTTGTTTGGCATGATAAAATCGGCCACTATAGTCTAGAATCACCCAAGAGATCATTTGATAGCAATTCAAAATTCAAAATTCAAATGCATGAAGACTTGGTCTTGATATGATCCTATTTTTGTGCACCCTTCTCCTCACCTTCATAACCATCACTCCCCCTCCACCTCCACCGAAAATAAGACCCCTTTTCAGTAGAAAAAAAAACGTGAATAACAGCTAGGGAGAAAGGGAGAAAATCGAGAGCCAAGAAAGGTAGAGAAGCAAGCCACTCCGTCTCCTCCGCGCCGTCTCGTCTCTTCTTTTCGTTTTCTTTCGAAACGAAACCAGGCATGTCTAGATTTCTTTCAAACCTCAATCAAGTCATATTATCATTTATTTTTCAGTACATGATCATGTTGTAGCAAGCAAAAAATCGAGATCCATGTCAAAATATTTTGGAACACACATGCAGAATTTTCGACTTCCCTTGACAAGCTTCACGTTTTTCTGAGTTTTGATGGTTTCAGGTATTGGATCGACTCCAGGCTCCCAAGGCGGCTTGTATACATGTATTAGGATGCATTAGGACCATGTTGGTTCATTCAAACCAGCCCCATACTTGCTGGAAAACCGAAATGACAGCAAGTTCCCCATAAGTGCAGAAATGTGATTCGAAAATTCAGTTTGGATGTCAAGGAGGAAGGATCTGATCTTGGCTGCCCCAAGGGTCTTTAGCCATGGTTGGATCACTTCCCTAGCATGTCTAAGACGTGACTAAGTCGCCTTTTTGGTGGCTTGGTCCATGGCTCATCGGTTTTTAAATAATCAACAAGAACAGCCCCTTTCCCCATTCGGCCCTTCCATTTTTCAGCATTTGGTTTCGTTTCTTTTGTTGCTTGGTGTGGATCTTGGTTGGCCTATGGCCCTTAGCCACGGTTCATATCATGCTCCTAGATGTCTAGATCGTGCCATGGTCAATCAAATGGCCACTGGAACGACGCAAGACATCGATCATAGCATAAACACTACACACGCACGCATGAGGGCCCTCGGTGAGAACTTTCGGGTGGTTGCTGGAATGTGGCAAATTGTGGCTGGCCTAGGGCCCTTAGCCATGGTTCAAATCATTCCTTGGGACGTTGTGGAGAGGCTTTGGTCGGTGGTTAAAGCCCCAATGGCCAAAAGTCTCGCAAACGACGCGATGCAAGCTAGGTCGCAGCTGCTGGAAATTACAGCAAGTTGCTGTGTCGGTTTAGAGGCTCGTTCGAGTTCTTGGTTGGCTTTTAGCCCATGGCCTTGGACTGGACAGTGCCTCATTGAGTTAGGAAGGTCATGTTTTTGACTGTTCGTCATTTGGATCATTTTTGAGGTCGTACGAGAATTTACGGTGCAATGTGCCAAATTGACTCTCGAAAGAGCGTTTCGTGTTTTGGCCTCCATTTCACCTAGATTTCGACCCTATCATTTTAGGAACATTATTTTATGATTTTTCAGCGTATTTTAATCATGACTATACGTCAGTTCAGTGTCGGTTCAGGTTGGCTCGGAGTCATGATTAAATGCGAAGTCATTAGGCGTCATAGTCGCATCTTTTGAACGTAAATTGCATAGTTGGTCATGTTTAAACTATTGCATATTTTTCATGGCACAGTTAGGTTGCAGCGAGCCTGGGAACGAACCAATCCAATCCAGTTGGTAAAATTACAGGAATTTTCATTATGCCAGTTAATTATTTTACGTGCATTAAATAGAAAATGATTATTTTTGAGATTTATGCGATATGGCTTGTGGTTCATTCACTATGTGGGAGTGTTATTTTATACGGTCGCCAGTGACCGATCAGTTCAGTATGGTACCACCAGGTCGCCAGTGACCGGCCAGCTCAGTTCAGTTTCAGCCTCCCCGGTAGCCAGTTACCGATCAGTTCAGCTTAGTGCAGTGGCCACAGGCGTAAAACATAATCTCAACAGAAAATTTTACCAGATATTTCAGTACAGGCTCCAAGGAGCAAATATTTTTATAGTGATTTCCAGTTCAGTTATGCACGTATTATAATTGCTCAGTACAGATTATTTTCAGTATGCCTCAGGACAGGATATGTTAACTCATGCATATTTTAATTCAGATTTTTACTCGTTACCTGCGATATATGCATGCTGAGTCTTTAGGCTCACTAGACTTGATTGTTGTAGGTACTGATGAGGCCAGGGCCGAGGGCGGGGACCAGTGAGCCAGCTTGGGTCGGCAGTAGTGGCACCCGAGGACCTCAGTGCAGCAGTTGTTATGTTTTTCCGCAAACAATTTTTATCAGTTGATGGATATTTTTAAATTGTGATTTTTGGAAAACTTTATTTTCTTCCGCTGCAATTATTTTGAAATATTGAACTTGTTTCACCAGTGATTTTATGAGCGAGGCCATTAAGTTCTTTAAAAAAAAAAAAATTTTAATTTTCCGCAAATTTTCAAGCAAGGAGTTTTAGGCCCTTCGCAGTTGGTATCAGAGCGGTGGTTCTGTATAGGGTTTCACTACTACTGACCGCGAGAAGCTCACGAAGCCACGCCTTTGGTCTGTAAGTTTTTCAGTTCAGCATTTTGTTCAGCATTTTAGTTAAAGCATGAATTATTTTGTCAGCATGCTTCCAGATTTTCAGTACTTCAGTGTCCATTTAAAATAAATTATGGAATTATGCATGTTAGTTACGTATGGGTTATGTTGGAACAGTATGCCCCCTAGACGCATTTTAGAGCGCAACAGAGAGGAGGAGCCTCGCCGAGAAGACAGGGAGGAGCGTAGACCAGAGGGAGACCTACCACCTCCTCCACCGCCCCCACCGGACATGAGTGCCCAGATGTTAGCTGGGATGGCACAGTTCTTCGCACAGTTTGCGGGGGGCAATGCCACAGCCGTAGCCGCAGCCGCAGCCAGGCCGACAGGGCCCGAGGCTGTGTATGAGCGATTCATGAAGATGCGCCCGAAGGAATTCTCTGGGGCATCTGACCCCATGGTTGCCGAGGGATGGATCAAATCCCTCGAGGTTATCTTCGATTTTATGGAGCTGGGGGACGCAGACCGAGTCCGATGTGCCACCTACTTGTTCACTGGAGACGCCCGCTTATGGTGGGAAGGAGCTTCGGTAGCCCTGACATTGGCTACACTTTCTTGGACCCGCTTTACGGAGGTTTTCTACTCCAAGTATTTTGCTGAGGAGGTTCGCACCAGGCTGACCACCGAGTTCATGAGTCTGAGACTAGGGGGATATGTCGGTTACGGAGTTTATCCGTAAGTTCGAGAGGGGCTGTCACTTTGTGCCCCTGATAGCGAATGATGCCAGAGCCAAGCTGATGCACTTCCTGGTGGGTTTACGGCCGATCTTGCGCCGGGATGTTAGGGTATCTGACCCTGCTACTTATGAGATTGCCGTCTCCAAGGCCTTAGCCGCAGAGCAGGATCTGCGGGATATCGAGAGGGATCGCCAGGGCAAGCGCCCAGTCCAGGCACCGCACCGCCCTCCTCCTCTTCAGCATCAGCAGCAGAATAAGAGGCCTTTTCATGGACCGCCCAGGAACAGAGGCCAGCAGCAGCAGCAGCAGCAGCAGCGGGGACGCCCAGCCCCGAGGACTCAGGAGCACCCAGTCTGTCCCAGGTGCTCACGTCGCCATCCTGGAGCATGTATGGCTGGCTCAGGAAAGTGTTTTAAGTGTGGCAGTCCAGACCACATGTTGCTGCAGTGTCCTCAGAGGAATCTGCCTACCCAAGGCAGAGTTTTTGCTCTCCATGCCGCGGAAACCAACCCGGAGACTATGTTGTTGACAGGTACCTCTAAACTTTAAGTTATTCTTCGAATTTCAGCATTTTGGGAATCGGGATTTAGATTTTGAACTTAGAACTGTTATAGGATTGCATGCTCTACTCAGATTTATTTCGGGGAAATTAAGCTAGAGGAACCTTGACCTTTGCATGTCTATAAGTTTAGATCTTGTAGTGGGATTCAACTTAGAGCTCCGCTCTTTCAGGGAGAATTTTTATATCTGGTTCCGCTACCAAGGCCTTGATAGATTCAGGGGCCACTCACTCGTTTATTTCGGAGGTCTTTGCAAACTTTCTCAAGATCCAGACCATTGGGCTAGATACAGCCTTTTCAGTAGTGTTGCCGTCAGGCGAGGAGATGGCAGCCACCAATGTTATCCGAGATATAGACCTTGAGCTGCACGGTAATCTTGTTTATGCGGATCTGATTGTGCTACCGATGCCGGAATTTGACATCATCCTAGGGATGGACTGGCTATTGAGGAACAGAGTGTTGATAGACTTCCAGCGGAGATCCGTTCTTGTCCGACCGCCTGGAATGGAGCAGTTCTTATTTGAGCCGGACAGGTACTTTTCTTTACCGCGCATTATTCCTTATGTTCAGGCTAGGAAGCTCATGCATAGAGGGTGTCGGGCATTTCTAGCAACCTTTTTATCTGTCCCCGAGGAACCCAGCCAGTCAGCCTCAGATGTTCCGATTGTTAGAGATTTCTTAGATGTTTTTCCCGAAGACGTCTCTGGTATGCCACCCGAGAGAGAGGTGGAGTTTTCCATTGAGCTTATGCCTGGTACGGCTCCGATATCCAAAGCGCCGTACCGTCTAGCACCGACAGAGATGGCAGAGCTTAAGAAGCAGATCCAGGAACTTCTCGACAAGGAGTTCATTCGCCCGAGCTTTTCTCCATGGGGCGCGCCGGTCTTATTCGTGAAAAAGAAGGATGGCTCGATGAGGCTTTGCATTGACTACCGGGAGTTGAACAGGGTTACAGTGAAGAATAAATACCCACTGCCGAGGATTGAGGATCTGTTTGACCAGTTGCAGGGAGCTTCGATTTTCTCCAAGATAGATCTGCGTTCTGGTTATCACCAGTTGAGGGTGAGAGGTGCTGATGTTTCGAAGACAGCTTTCAGGACTCGTTATGGTCACTACGAGTTCCTTGTGATGCCGTTCGGTCTGACGAATGCGCCAGCGATCTTCATGGATCTCATGAATCGCGTATTTCAGCCGTACCTCGACCAGTTTGTGATAGTGTTCATAGATGACATTCTCGTCTACTCCAAGAGTCGGGAGGAGCACAGCAGGCATCTGACCACAGTGTTGCAGACATTGCAGAAGCACAAATTATTCGCAAAGTTCAGTAAGTGCGAATTCTGGTTAGAGAAGGTGGTGTTTTTGGGCCACATTGTTTCTAGCAGTGGCATTGAGGTAGACCCGGCGAAAGTTGTAGCAGTCAGAGATTGAATTGTGCCTCAGAATGCATCAGAGATCCGCAGTTTTCTTGGGCTAGCAGGATATTACAGGAAATTCATCCAGGGATTCTCCTCTATCGCCGTTCCACTCACAGCACTGACAAAGAAAAATGTAAAGTTTGTGTGGAGCGAGGAGTGTCAGAAGAGCTTCGATACTTTGAAGCAAGCTCTTATCTCAGCACCCGTTTTGGCTGTACTGTCAGGATCTGGTGAGTTTGTCCTTTATACCGATGCTTCGAAGCTTGGTTTAGGTGCAGTTTTGATGCAGCATGGGAGAGTGATAGCGTATGCTTCTCGACAGCTGAAAATCCACGAGAAGAACTACCCCACCCATGATCTGGAGTTAGCGGCCGTAGTTTTTGCTTTGAAGATTTGGAGGCACTATCTGTATGGAGAGAAGTGTCAGATCTTTACCGACCATAAGAGCCTCAAGTATTTCTTTACGCAGAAGGAGCTGAACATGCGTCAGAGGCGTGGTTGGAGCTTGTGAAAGACTACGATTGTGACATTAGCTACCACCCGGGTAAAGCTAATGTAGTTGCGGATGCTTTGAGCAGGAAAGTCGCAGTGATGGCTCATTTGACGATTCAGAAACCTCTTCAGATCGAGATGCAGAGGTTTGATCTTGAGACTTACCCTCGAGGTAGAGTTCCTCGTTTATCTACCTTGACTATCCAGTCCTCTCTTATTGACCGTATTCGCAGCGGTCAGGCAGCAGATGAGCAGTTGGCACAGTGGAAGAAGAGAGATGAAGCTAAGGGCAGTGTTTTGTATTCAGTCAGCGACGGTATTGTGAGATACCGAGATAGGATATGGGTTCCTAGCAGTGATTCTATCCGAGCAGACATCTTATTAGAGGCCCATACGTCCCCGTACTCCATTCACCCTGGGAGTACGAAGATGTACAAAGATCTGCAGCTATTGTATTGGTGGCCAGGGATGAAGAAGGACATCAGGCGTTTTGTATCCGAGTGCCTGACTTGCCAGTTAGTGAAGGCCGAGCATCAGAGACCAGCAGGTTTGCTCAAGCCTCTTCCTATTCCCGAGTGGAAGTGGGAGAACATTACCATGGACTTTGTGACCGGATTGCCGAGGTCAGCCAGAGGATCGAATGCTATCTGGGTGATTGTAGATCGTCTTACCAAATCAGCGCACTTCTTGCCTATTAAGACGACTTTCACCATGGTTCAGTATGCAGAGCTGTATATCCGAGAGATAGTCCGACTCCACGGTATTCAAGTTTCTATCGTATCCGACAGAGATCCCAGATTCACTTCCTCGTTTTGGAAGAGTTTGCATTCGACTATGGGTACGAAGTTGCTGTTTAGCACAGCTTTCCATCCGCAGACAGATGGACAGTCGGAGCGAGTTATTCAGATCTTAGAGGATCTTCTCCGTGCTTGCGTCATTGATTTCTCTGGGAGTTGGGAGTCGAACTTACCATTGGTAGAGTTCACCTATAACAACAGTTTCCAGTCGTCTATAGGTATGGCTCCGTATGAAGCGCTGTATGGCCGCAAGTGTAGATCTCCTGTTCATTGGGATGAAGTAGGAGAGAGAGCAGAGTTGGGTCCAGAGATTGTTCAGCAGGCAGCAGATGTAGTAGTCAAGATCCGTGATAGGATGAGGACTGCTCAGAGCCGACAGAAGAGTTATGCCGATCAGCGGAGGAGAGAGTTAGAGTTTGCAGTGGGCGATCATGTCTTCGTGAAAGTGGCACCTATGAAGGGTGTCATGAGATTTGGCAAGAAAGGGAAGCTCAGTCCGAGATTCATTGGACCGTTTGAGATCCTCGACAGAGTTGGGACGCTAGCATATCGTGTGGCTCTTCCGCCGAATCTGGCCGGAGTACACAATGTCTTTCACGTCTCCATGCTGAGGAAGTATATGGCAAATCTTTCGCATGTGCTGAATTTCGAGCCGTTGCAGCTTACTCCGAACTTATCTTATGAGGAGAGACCCGTGCAGATCCTAGACAGACAGGAGAAGAAACTTCGGAACAAGTTGGTTAAGCGAGTCAAAGTCAAATGGCTCAACCATTCAGAGGAGGAAGCTACGTGGGAGTCTGAGCCGGAGATGAGAAGTCGATACCCTGAGTTATTCGGTGAGTTCTAATTTCGAGGACGAAATTTATTTAAGGAGGGAAGGATTGTAGAACCCGTAAGTCAGTAGACGTATAAGCCATGCATAATTCTAGATTTTTAAATTTAATTGACTTCATTGCATGATTATTTTAAATGCATTTATTTGAAGTTAATTATTCATTATTTCAGTTCAGTAGTTTGATTTTTAGCATTTCAGTTATTTCAGTGAGGCCGGACTGGAGTTGGAGTTTTGAGATAGAATTTAAGATTTGAGAAATATTTCCAGAAGTTAATTTAGCTAGCAAGTAAGTTCATTTAAGTTAAAAAGAAGTTTAAGGAATTATTTAAGTTAGTTGAGGATTTTAATTTAAATTATTGGAGGTGATTAAGAAATGAGCTCATTTAAGTTACTTAATTAAGGGGTTAGTTCACTAAATTAATTAAAGGATTAGTAAGGCTTTTAAGGGTTATTAAATTACTAGATAATCAATTTTCCCCCTACCATTTATCATGCATTTTCGGCCACACCCCTAGAAGAACAAACTAGGACTTGCCAACTCACCTTTGACCCATTCTTGGTTGATTAGCATGCTAATTCTTTTAGCTATTTTTCCACCTTAATTAATTAATACTAGACCACTATCCTAACCCTTGTTTGGCATGATAAAATCGGCCACTATAGTCTAGAATCACCCAAGAGATCATTTGATAGCAATTCAAAATTCAAAATTCAAATGCATGAAGACTTGGTCTTGATATGATCCTATTTTTGTGCACCCTTCTCCTCACCTTCATAACCATCACTCCCCCTCCACCTCCATCGAAAATAAGACCCCTTTTCAGTAGAAAAAAAAACGTGAATAACAGCTAGGGAGAAAGGGAGAAAATCGAGAGCCAAGAAAGGTAGAGAAGCAAGCCACTCCGTCTCCTCCGCGCCGTCTCGTCTCTTCTTTTGGTTTTCTTTCGAAACGAAACCAGGCATGTCTAGATTTCTTTCAAACCTCAATCAAGTCATATTATCATTTATTTTTCAGTACATGATCATGTTGTAGCAAGCAAAAAATCGAGATCCATGTCAAAATATTTTGGAACACACATGCAGAATTTTCGACTTCCCTTGACAAGCTTCACGTTTTTCTGAGTTTTGATGGTTTCAGGTATTGGATCGACTCCAGGCACCCAAGGCGGCTTGTATACATGTAGTAGGATGCATTAGGACCATGTTGGTCCATTCAAACCAGCCCCATACTTGCTGGAAAACCGAAATGACAGCAAGTTCCCCATAAGTGCAGAAATGTGATTCGAAAATTCAGTTTGGATGTCAAGGAGGAAGGATCTGATCTTGGCTGCCCCAAGGGCCTTTAGCCATGGTTGGATCACTTCCATAGCATGTCTAAGACGTGACTAAGTCGCCCTTTTGGTGGCTTGGTCCATGGCTCATCGGTTTTTAAATAATCAACAAGAACAGCCCCTTTCCCCATTCGGCCCTTCCATTTTTCAGCATTTGGTTTCGTTTCTTTTGTTGCTTGGTGTGGATCTTGGTTGGCCTATGGCCCTTAGCCACGGTTTATATCATGCTACTAGATATCTAGATCGTGCCATGGTCAATCAAATGGCCACTGGAACGAGGCAAGACATCGATCATAGCATAAACACTACACACGCACGCATGAGGGCCCTCGGTGAGAACTTTCGGGTGGTTGCTGGAATGAGGCAAATTGTGGCTGGCCTAGGGCCCTTAGCCATGGTTCAAATCATTCCTTGGGACGTTGTGGAGAGGCTTTGGTCGGTGGTTAAAGCCCCAATGGCCAAAAGTCTCGCAAACGACGCGATGCAAGCTAGGTCGCAGCTGCTGGAAATTACAGCAAGTTGTTGTGTCGGTTCAGAGGCTCGTTCGAGTTCTTGGTTGGCTTTTAGCCCATGGCCTTGGACTGGACATTGCATCATTGAGTTAGGAAGGTCATGTTTTTGACCGTTTGTCATTTGGATCATTTTTGAGGTCGTACGAGAATTTACGGTGCAATGTGCCAAATTGACTCTCGAAAGAGCGTTTCGTGTTTTGGCCTCCATTTCACCTAGATTTCGACCCTATCATTTTAGGAACATTATTTTATGATTTTTTCAGCGTATTTTAATCATGACTATACGTCAGTTCAGTGTCGGTTCAGGTTGGCTCGGAGTCATGATTAAATGCGAAGTCATTAGGCGTCATAGTCGCATCTTTTGAACGTAAATTGCATAGTTGGTCATGTTTAAACTATTGCATATTTTTCATGGCACAGTTAGGTTGCAGCGAGCCTGGGAACGAACCAATCCAATCCAGTTGGTAAAATTACAGGAATTTTCATTATGCCAGTTAATTATTTTACGTGCATTAAATAGAAAATGATTATTTTTGAGATTTATGCGATATGGCTTGTGGTTCATTCACTATGTGGGAGTGTTATTTTATACGGTCGCCAGTGACCGATCAGTTCAGTATGGTACCACCCGGTCGCCAGTGACCGGCCAGCTCAGTTCAGTTTCAGCCTCCCCGGTAGCCAGTTACCGATCAGTTCAGCTTAGTGCAGTGGCCACAAGCGTAAAACATAATCTCAACAGAAAATTTTACCAGATATTTCAGTACAGGCTCCAAGGAGCAAATATTTTTATAGTGATTTCCAGTTCAGTTATGCACGTATTATAATTGCTCAGTACAGATTATTTTCAGTATGCCTCAGGACAGGATATGTTAACTCATGCATATTTTAATTCAGATTTTTACTCGTTACCTGCGATATATGCATGCTGAGTCTTTAGGCTCACTAGACTTGATTGTTGTAGGTACTGATGAGGCCAGGGCCGAGGGCGGGGACCAGTGAGCCAGCTTGGGTCGGCAGTAGTGGCACCCGAGGACCTCAGTGCAGCAGTTGTTATGTTTTTCCGCAAACAATTTTTATCAGTTGATGGATATTTTTAAATTGTGATTTTTGGAAAACTTTATTTTCTTCCGCTGCAATTATTTTGAAATATTGAACTTGTTTCACCAGTGATTTTATGAGCGAGGCCATTAAGTTCTTTAAAAAAAAAATATTTTAATTTTCCGCAAATTTTCAAGCAAGGAGTTTTAGGCCCTTCGCAGTTGGTATCAGAGCGGTGGTTCTGTATAGGGTTTCACTACTACTGACCGCGAGAAGCTCACGAAGCCACGCCTTTGGTCTGTAAGTTTTTCAGTTCAGCATTTTGTTCAGCATTTTAGTTAAAGCATGAATTATTTTGTCAGCATGCTTCCAGATTTTCAGTACTTCAGTGTCCATTTAAATAAATTATGGAATTATGCATGTTAGTTACGTATGGGTTATGTTGGAACAGTATGCCCCCTAGACGCATTTTAGAGCGCAACAGAGAGGAGGAGCCTCGCCGAGAAGACAGGGAGGAGCGTAGACCAGAGGGAGACCTACCACCTCCTCCACCGCCCCCACCGGACATGAGTGCCCAGATGTTAGCTGGGATGGCACAGTTCTTCGCACAGTTTGCGGGGGGCAATGCCGCAGCCGTAGCCGCAGCCGCAGCCAGGCCGACAGGGCCCGAGGCTGTGTATGAGCGATTCATGAAGATGCGCCCGAAGGAATTCTCTGGGGCATCTGACCCCATGGTTGCCAAGGGATGGATCAAATCCCTCGAGGTTATCTTCGATTTTATGGAGCTGGGGGACGCAGACCGAGTCCGATGTGCCACCTATTTGTTCACTGGAGACGCCCGCTTATGGTGGGAAGGAGCTTCGGTAGCCCTGACATTGGCTACACTTTCTTGGACCCGCTTTACGGAGGTTTTCTACTCCAAGTATTTTGCTGAGGAGGTTCGCACCAGGCTGACCACCGAGTTCATGAGTCTGAGATAGGGGGATATGTCGGTTACGGAGTTTATCCGTAAGTTCGAGAGGGGCTGTCACTTTGTGCCCCTGATAGCGAATGATGCCAGAGCCAAGCTGATGCACTTCCTGGTGGGTTTACGGCCGATCTTGCGCCGGGATGTTAGGGTATCTGACCCTGCTACTTATGAGATTGCCGTCTCCAAGGCCTTAGCCGCAGAGCAGGATCTGCGGGATATCGAGAGGGATCGCCAGGGCAAGCGCCCAGTCCAGGCACCGCACCGCCCTCCTCCTCTTCAGCATCAGCAGCAGAATAAGAGGCCTTTTCATGGACCGCCCAGGAACAGAGGCCAGCAGCAGCAGCAGCAGCAGCAGCGGGGACGCCCAGCCCCGAGGACTCAGGAGCACCCAGTCTGTCCCAGGTGCTCACGTCGCCATCCTGGAGCATGTATGGCTGGCTCAGGAAAGTGTTTTAAGTGTGGCAGTCCAGACCACATGTTGCTGCAGTGTCCTCAGAGGAATCTGCCTACCCAAGGCAGAGTTTTTGCTCTCCATGCCGCGGAAACCAACCCGGAGACTATGTTGTTGACAGGTACCTCTAAACTTTAAGTTATTCTTCGAATTTCAGCATTTTGGGAATCGGGATTTAGATTTTGAACTTAGAACTGTTATAGGATTGCATGCTCCACTCAGATTTATTTCGGGGAAATTAAGCTAGAGGAACCTTGACCTTTGCATGTCTATAAGTTTAGATCTTGTAGTGGGATTCAACTTAGAGCTCCGCTCTTTCAGGGAGAATTTTTATATCTGGTTCCGCTACCAAGGCCTTGATAGATTCAGGGGCCACTCACTCGTTTATTTCGGAGGTCTTTGCAAACTTTCTCAAGATCCAGACCATTGGGCTAGATACAGCCTTTTCAGTAGTGTTGCCGTCAGGCGAGGAGATGGCAGCCACCAATGTTATCCGAGATATAGACCTTGAGCTGCACGGTAATCTTGTTTATGCGGATCTGATTGTGCTACCGATGCCGGAATTTGACATCATCCTAGGGATGGACTGGCTATTGAGGAACAGAGTGTTGATAGACTTCCAGCGGAGATCCGTTCTTGTCCGACCGCCTGGAATGGAGCAGTTCTTATTTGAGCCGGACAGGTACTTTTCTTTACCGCGCATTATTCCTTATGTTCAGGCTAGGAAGCTCATGCATAGAGGGTGTCGGGCATTTCTAGCAACCTTTTTATCTGTCCCCGAGGAACCCAGCCAGTCAGCCTCAGATGTTCCGATTGTTAGAGATTTCTTAGATGTTTTTCCCGAAGACGTCTCTGGTATGCCACCCGAGAGAGAGGTGGAGTTTTCCATTGAGTTTATGCCTGGTACGGCTCCGATATCCAAAGCGCCGTACCGTCTAGCACCGACAGAGATGGCAGAGCTTAAGAAGCAGATCCAGGAACTTCTCGACAAGGAGTTCATTCGCCCGAGCTTTTCTCCATGGGGCGCGCCGGTCTTATTCGTGAAAAAGAAGGATGGCTCGATGAGGCTTTGCATTGACTACCGGGAGTTGAACAGGGTTACAGTGAAGAATAAATACCCACTGCCGAGGATTGAGGATCTGTTTGACCAGTTGCAGGGAGCTTCGATTTTCTCCAAGATAGATCTGCGTTCTGGTTATCACCAGTTGAGGGTGAGAGGTGCTGATGTTTCGAAGACAGCTTTCAGGACTCGTTATGGTCACTACGAGTTCCTTGTGATGCCGTTCGGTCTGACGAATGCGCCAGCGATCTTCATGGATCTCATGAATCGCGTATTTCAGCCGTACCTCGACCAGTTTGTGATAGTGTTCATAGATGACATTCTCGTCTACTCCAAGAGTCGGGAGGAGCACAGCAGGCATCTGACCACAGTGTTGCAGACATTGCAGAAGCACAAATTATTCGCAAAGTTCAGTAAGTGCGAATTCTGGTTAGAGAAGGTGGCGTTTTTGGGCCACATTGTTTCTAGCAGTGGCATTGAGGTAGACCCGGCAAAAGTTGTAGCAGTCAGAGATTGGGTTGTGCCTCAGAATGCATCAGAGATCCGCAGTTTTCTTGGGCTAGCAGGATATTACAGGAAATTCATCCAGGGATTCTCCTCTATCGCCGTTCCACTCACAGCACTGACAAAGAAAAATGTAAAGTTTGTGTGGAGCGAGGAGTGTCAGAAGAGCTTCGATACTTTGAAGCAAGCTCTTATCTCAGCACCCGTTTTGGCTGTACCGTCAGGATCTAGTGAGTTTGTCCTTTATACCGATGCTTCGAAGCTTGGTTTAGGTGCAGTTTTGATGCAGCATGGGAGAGTGATAGCATATGCTTCTCGACAGCTGAAAATCCACGAGAAGAACTACCCCACCCATGATCTGGAGTTAGCGGCCGTAGTTTTTGCTTTGAAGATTTGGAGGCACTATCTGTATGGAGAGAAGTGTCAGATCTTTACCGACCATAAGAGCCTCAAGTATTTCTTTACGCAGAAGGAGCTGAACATGCGTCAGAGGCGTTGGTTGGAGCTTGTGAAAGACTACGATTGTGACATTAGCTACCACCCGGGTAAAGCTAATGTAGTTGCGGATGCTTTGAGCAGGAAAGTCGCAGTGATGGCTCATTTGACGATTCAGAAACCTCTTCAGATCGAGATGCAGAGGTTTGATCTTGAGACTTACCCTCGAGGTAGAGTTCCTCGTTTATCTACCTTGACTATCCAGTCCTCTCTTATTGACCGTATTCGCAGCAGTCAGGCAGCAGATGAGCAGTTGGCACAGTGGAAGAAGAGAGATGAAGCTAAGGGCAGTGTTTTGTATTCAGTCAGCGACGGTATTGTGAGATACCGAGATAGGATATGGGTTCCTAGCAGTGATTCTATCCGAGCAGACATCTTATTAGAGGCCAATACGTCCCCGTACTCCATTCACCCTGGGAGTACGAAGATGTACAAAGATCTGCAGCTATTGTATTGGTGGCCAGGGATGAAGAAGGACATCAGGCGTTTTGTATCCGAGTGCCTGACTTGCCAGTTAGTGAAGGCCGAGCATCAGAGACCAGCAGGTTTGCTCAAGCCTCTTCCTATTCCCGAGTGGAAGTGGGAGAACATTACCATGGACTTTGTGACCGGATTGCCGAGGTCAGCCAGAGGATCGAATGCTATCTGGGTGATTGTAGATCGTCTTACCAAATCAGCGCACTTCTTGCCTATTAAGACGACTTTCACCATGGTTCAGTATGCAGAGCTATATATCCGAGAGATAGTCCGACTCCACACTATTCAAGTTTCTATCGTATCCGACAGAGATCCCAGATTCACTTCCTCATTTTGGAAGAGTTTGCATTCGACTATGGGTACGAAGTTGCTGTTTAGCACAGCTTTCCATCCGCAGACAGATGGACAGTCGGAGCGAGTTATTCAGATCTTAGAGGATCTTCTCCGTGCTTGCGTCATTGATTTCTCTGGGAGTTGGGAGTCGAACTTACCATTGGTAGAGTTCACCTATAACAACAGTTTCCAGTCGTCTATAGGTATGGCTCCGTATGAAGCGCTGTATGGCCGCAAGTGTAGATCTCCTGTTCATTGGGATGAAGTAGGAGAGAGAGCAGAGTTGGGTCCAGAGATTGTTCAGCAGGCAGCAGATGTAGTAGTCAAGATCCGTGATAGGATGAGGACTGCTCAGAGCCGACAGAAGAGTTATGCCGATCAGCGGAGGAGAGAGTTAGAGTTTGCAGTGGGCGATCATGTCTTCGTGAAAGTGGCACCTATGAAGGGTGTCATGAGATTTGGCAAGAAAGGGAAGCTCAGTCCGAGATTCATTGGACCGTTTGAGATCCTCGACAGAGTTGGGACGCTAGCGTATCGTGTGGCTCTTCCGCCGAATCTGGCCGGAGTACACAATGTCTTTCACGTCTCCATGCTGAGGAAGTATATGGCAAATCCTTCGCATGTGCTGAATTTCGAGCCGTTGCAGCTTACTCCGAACTTATCTTATGAGGAGAGACCCGTGCAGATCCTAGACAGACAGGAGAAGAAACTTCGGAACAAGTTGGTTAAGCGAGTCAAAGTCAAATGGCTCAACCATTTAGAGGAGGAAGCTACGTGGGAGTCTGAGCCGGAGATGAGAAGTCGATACCCTGAGTTATTCGGTGAGTTCTAATTTCGAGGACGAAATTTATTTAAGGGGGGAAGGATTGTAGAACCCGTAAGTCAGTAGACGTATAAGCCATGCATAATTCTAGATTTTTAAATTTAATTGACTTCATTGCATGATTATTTTAAATGCATTTATTTGAAGTTAATTATTCATTATTTCAGTTCAGTAGTTTGATTTTTAGCATTTCAGTTATTTCAGTGAGGCCGGACTGGAGTTGGAGTTTTGAGATAGAATTTAAGATTTGAGAAATATTTCCAGAAGTTAATTTAGCTAGCAAGTAAGTTCATTTAAGTTAAAAAAGAAGTTTAAGGAATTATTTAAGTTAGTTGAGGATTTTAATTTAAATTATTGGAGGTGATTAAGAAATGAGCTCATTTAAGTTACTTAATTAAGGGGTTAGTTCACTAAATTAATTAAAGGATTAGTAAGGCTTTTAAGGGTTATTAAATTACTAGGTAATCAATTTTCCCCCTACCATTTATCATGCATTTTCGGCCACACCCCTAGAAGAACAAACTAGGACTTGCCAACTCACCTTTGACCCATTCTTGGTTGATTAGCATGCTAATTCTTTTAGCTATTTTTCCACCTTAATTAATTAATACTAGACCACTATCCTAACCCTTGTTTGGCATGATAAAATCGGCCACTATAGTCTAGAATCACCCAAGAGATCATTTGATAGCAATTCAAAATTCAAAATTCAAATGCATGAAGACTTGGTCTTGATATGATCCTATTTTTGTGCACCCTTCTCCTCACCTTCATAACCATCACTCCCCCTCCACCTCCACCAAAAATAAGACCCCTTTTCAGTAGAAAAAAAAACGTGAATAACAGCTAGGGAGAAAGGGAGAAAATCGAGAGCCAAGAAAGGTAGAGAAGCAAGCCACTCCGTCTCCTCCGCGCCGTCTCGTCTCTTCTTTTCGTTTTCTTTCGAAACGAAACCAGGCATGTCTAGATTTCTTTCAAACCTCAATCAAGTCATATTATCATTTATTTTTCAGTACATGATCATGTTGTAGCAAGCAAAAAAAAAAATCGAGATCCATGTCAAAATATTTTGGAACACACATGCAGAATTTTCGACTTCCCTTGACAAGCTTCACGTTTTTCTGAGTTTTGATGGTTTCAGGTATTGGATCGACTCCAGGATCCCAAGGCGGCTTGTATACAAGTAGTAGGATGTATTAGGACCATGTTGGTCCATTCAAACCAGCCCCATACTTGCTGGAAAACCGAAATGACAGCAAGTTCCCCATAAGTGCAGAAATGTGATTCGAAAATTCAGTTTGGATGTCAAGGAGGAAGGATCTGATCTTGGCTGCCCCAAGGGCCTTTAGCCATGGTTGGATCACTTCCATAGCATGTCTAAGACGTGAATAAGTCGCCCTTTTGGTGGCTTGGTCCATGGCTCATCGGTTTTTAAATAATCAACAAGAACAGCCCCTTTCCCCATTCGGCCCTTCCATTTTTCAGCATTTGGTTTCGTTTCTTTTGTTGCTTGGTGTGGATCTTGGTTGGCCTATGGCCCTTAGCCACGGTTCATATCATGCTCCTAGATATCTAGATCGTGCCATGGTCAATCAAATGGCCACTGGAACGACGCAAGACATCGATCATAGCATAAACACTACACACGCACGCATGAGGGCCCTCGGTGAGAACTTTCGGGTGGTTGCTGGGATGAGGCGAATTGTGGCTGGCCTAGGGCCCTTAGCCATGGTTCAAATCATTCCTTGGGACGTTGTGGAGAGGCTTTGGTCGGTGGTTAAAGCCCCAATGGCCAAAAGTCTCGCAAACGACGCGATGCAAGCTAGGTCGCAGCTGCTGGAAATTACAGCAAGTTGCTGTGTCGGTTCAGAGGCTCGTTCGAGTTCTTGGTTGGCTTTTAGCCCATGGCCTTGGACTGGACAGTGCCTCATTGAGTTAGGAAGGTCATGTTTTTGACCGTTCGTCATTTGGATCATTTTTGAGGTCGTACGAGAATTTACGGTGCAATGTGCCAAATTGACTCTCGAAAGAGCGTTTCGTGTTTTGGCCTCCATTTCACCTAGATTTCGACCCTATCATTTTAGGAACATTATTTTATGATTTTTTCAGCGTATTTTAATCATGACTATACGTCAGTTCAGTGTCGGTTCAGGTTGGCTCGGAGTCATGATTAAATGCGAAGTCATTAGGCGTCATAGTCGCATCTTTTGAACGTAAATTGCATAGTTGGTCATGTTTAAACTATTGCATATTTTTCATGGCACAGTTAGGTTGCAGCGAGCCTGGGAACGAACCAATCCAATCCAGTTGGTAAAATTACAGGAATTTTCATTATGCTAGTTAATTATTTTACGTGCATTAAATAGAAAATGATTATTTTTGAGATTTATGCGATATGGCTTGTGGTTCATTCACTATGTGGGAGTGTTATTTTATACGGTCGCCAGTGACCGATCAGTTCAGTATGGTACCACCCGGTCGCCAGTGACCGGCCAGCTCAGTTCAGTTTCAGCCTCCCCGGTAGCCAGTTACCGATCAGTTCAGCTTAGTGCAGTGGCCACAGGCGTAAAACATAATCTCAACAGAAAATTTTACCAGATATTTCAGTACAGGCTCCAAGGAGCAAATATTTTTATAGTGATTTCCAGTTCAGTTATGCACGTATTATAATTGCTCAGTACAGATTATTTTCAGTATGCCTCAGGACAGGATATGTTAACTCATGCATATTTTAATTCAGATTTTTACTCGTTACCTGCTATATATGCATGCTGAGTCTTTAGGCTCACTAGACTTGATTGTTGTAGGTACTGATGAGGCCAGGGCCGAGGGCGGGGACCAGTGAGCCAGCTTGGGTCGGCAGTAGTGGCACCCGAGGACCTCAGTGCAGCAGTTGTTATGTTTTTCCGCAAACAATTTTTATCAGTTGATGGATATTTTTAAATTGTGATTTTTGGAAAACTTTATTTTCTTCCGCTGCAATTATTTTGAAATATTGAACTTGTTTCACCAGTGATTTTATGAGCGAGGCCATTAAGTTCTTTAAAAAAAAAAAAATTTTAATTTTCTGCAAATTTTCAAGCAAGTAGTTCGAGGGCCTTTGCATATAGCCTCTACATTGTCCCGGGTCAAAGGACTAATGGTGTACAACCATAACTGCAGACTATTCCACTTGGTAAGTGAGAACCACTTGGACAGTTCGAGGGAGGGATTTTCAGTGCATCATCACATGATCACCCATCAGTGTGAATGGACATCTCCATGCCCTTGCCAATGAAACATGGCGTTTACATCACAGATGCTAGTCTCGATCTCGAGCGACCTTTATCCTTTGTTTTAGGCGGCTAATTTGACTAGGAATCTGTTTAGAATATATGGTACACTTCCTAATGAGTTCCATGATCTTACGTTGCGACGCAGACCTCATGGTACCTATTGTATATTCAAGAAATTTATCTATACAGCTTGCATGGTATACAGATAAAGTATAATGCCATATCGAATAAAATCGTAAATTATTATTAAAATAAAGATTGTTTTACATTAGAGTCAATAAAGCCCGAGCCACAAGTTGGCTTGCCGGGCACCTACTCTAACAGAAAAATGAGATGAGTAACAGTGCTGTGTTTGTTATGATTTGTTATGTAACTCCCCGAAAATTTGAAGGTCCACGCGAACTACATGCATGAAATTATTAAATTCTTTGTGTATTTTAATTAAATGTTTTAATTGCATGGATTAATTATGTGGTGCATATTTGCATTTTTAAAATATATTTTCTACATGGTTGAATTAAAATGTATTTTTAAGGACTATTCATGTTGCGATCGAGCAACGGAGACCAAGGGCTGAAAAAACGTAAAATGTTTTTATTAAATAATTGTTTTTAATTATTTAAAATATGGGTGTTAGTTTTTCATATTTTTGAAAATAAGGGGTTTTGAGGTGATTTTATACGCCGGGACGTAAATTTTATCGGTGTGGGTTTTTCATTAAAAATGCGAGTTTTTTGGCAACACGGCTAATAAATTCACAAATTTATTTAAACAAAAACTTTGATAATATTTATTAAATCTTAATTAAGACTAATGGGCTTAATTTAGTGGCTTAATAGGCCTAAGCCTAATTAGTAATTTAATTAGATATTTAAAATGTTAATCAACTAAAACCCTACTCATTATTCACGCCTCCCACTTTTAAAATTCTGAAACTCTCCCCAAAATACCATCAACATACACGGCACACACCTTCATAAATTTTGTTGAGAAAAATCGTGAGTTGCAAGGAGGATTTCTAGCTAAAGGTCTTGCCCCGTTCTTCGTCGTCAACGGTTGTTCGTGCGTTTAAAACGCAAAGGCACATCATAATTCTTCATTTTCTCGTCTATCACATCGTACTAATATTTTAAATTATGTTTTCATGAAAAGCATGATGCCTATATGAAAATTTTCGTAATATTGATCCTTCATGCGATAATGCCATGTTTTCATGTTCCAAATTCATGTTTTATGTGATTCTAGAGGCTGCCATGATTAGGACAAGTTTAGTGGGTTTCTTGCATGTTTTATAGAGTCCAAAGACACCCCATACACGCTGCAAGAATAAGAGAAGCAAGCTGTTCGAAAAATCTGTCATATGATCATAAGGTTCGGGTTTCACGAGGGAGGGGTTGGCTTGGTCTTGGCTTGGGCCAGGGCTTGGCTAGGGTCTGTCAAGAGTCTATGGTAGAGTCCTAGCCATGCTAGGACTCAAACCATTGGCTGGGGAAGGAGTCCTAGCTTGCTAGGACTCCCACCCGACAGTTGGGATGCTTCGTGTAACGCCCCAGATTCGACGACTGTCCTCACTGTATCAAGACGAGTCTTTCCAGCGTGCTTATGTCCTCACTCACACGCACCCTGGGAAACTTCCCAGGAGGTCACCCATCCCAAAATTGCCCCAAGTCAAGCACGCTTAACTTTGGAGTTCTTATGTGATGAGCTACCGAAAAGAAGATGCACCTTCGTGATATGAGTAGTACAAATCAAATCTTTTAAGCCCTCTTCAACTGTACAGTCCATTACATTGAACAGTCTCGGAATCCCTCTCATTCCCGTGTGGGTCGGTTCATTCATGTTCCCTTCACCTAGAAGCCTGCCAGGAGCCGCTCATTGTCCGTGCAACTACTGATGGCACCGGCGATCACCCCCCGCCCTCTTCGGCCCCGGGCCTCACATGCCCACCAGCTTCCGCTTGGTTCGTCCCCGAACCACACCGTACTAAGAGAGGCTGGCTCTGATACCACTTGTAACGCCCCAGATTCGACGACTGTCCTCACTGTATCAAGACGAGTCTTTCCAGCGTGCTTATGTCCTCACTCACACGCACCCTGGGAAACTTCCCAGGAGGTCACCCATCCCAAAATTGCCCCAAGTCAAGCACGCTTAACTTTGGAGTTCTTATGTGATGAGCTACCGAAAAGAAGATGCACCTTCGTGATATGAGTAGTACAAATCAAATCTTTTAAGCCCTCTTCAACTGTACAGTCCATTACATTGAACAGTCTCGGAATCCCTCTCATTCCCGTGTGGGTCGGTTCATTCATGTTCCCTTCACCTAGAAGCCTGCCAGGAGCCGCTCATTGTCCGTGCAACTACTGATGGCACCGGCGATCACCCCCCGCCCTCTTCGGCCCCGGGCCTCACACTTCGTGCAGAGTTCAGCGCTTGAGCAGGGTTAACTGGTTCTGCATGAAGACTTCAGGTTGGGGAAGGGCGTGACTTTAGAGTCCTAAGAGAGTGCACATCAGGTTGGTTGAGGGGCTGGGGCGCTGGCTAGGTTCACAAGTCCACAAACTTAGAGTCCTTGCATAATGAAACTCTCGGCCAGCATAGGGGGGAGTGAGGGGCTCATGTTTTTGGGTTTTGGCGTGGTTTCTAAGTGATGTAAGGGTTCAATAGGGTACTCTAGTGTGTTGGTCAGGTTTTGGATCAACATGGTTCGGGGGTGACTCGAGAAAATCGAATGTTGACTCGGGGTCGAAGTTTATGTGTCATAATAGGATTTCTAAACTTAAATAAATTGAAAAACGGCTCACGGGGTCGAGTCGTGGTTTATAAGTGCTAAATTAATATAAAAAGACTAAATTTAGAATTTAGGAATTTTATATTAAAGTTCGAGAAATTTTTCGGGATTAAAACACCGTCAAAATAATTAATTAAAGATAAATGAAAAAATTTAATATTTAAGCTAAATAAAATTAAGGAAAAATTAATTTATGCTTAAACAATTATTTGAGACATGTTAGAGTTATTGAAGTAAAGGAAAAGTCAAAATCGAGGAATTTTACGTCTAGTGGTAAAACAGTCTTTTTACAACTAAAATTAGTAAACGTCATGGCAGTGCTCTAAATGCTGTTTTAATGATATTATGATTATTTTTAAATGTTTATGAAATGTTCATGATTAAATTATGATTTCTAAATGTCTATGAGATTTTTAGGATTTAAGGAAGACATTTAAAAAACATGTTGCATGCTTGGTTTCAAAAACAAAAATGTTATGTTATGCATGATTTTATAAAGTGATGTGAATGTAAAACGTTGAAGGAAGTGAAGTAATTGTGACTAATTCGATAACGATGGAGATATCGTGAGGGTGACGATCCCAATGGGAGCTCGACGATCGTATTTCTATTATTACGAATATGAAGATATGAGGATATGAGGTAAAGGTAAGTATGGGAATATCGTGAGGGGAAAAGGCCCAGAGGGAGCCCATTTATGGGAAAAGGACCCAAAGAGAGCCCCGACGATCGTATTTCTATTCGAAAGAGGATAGGCCAAGGATCAGTTGACGGGCGAGAGTGTCGCTGATGTGCCCGCCCCCTACTACTGTGGTTACATGTAGATGAATCCATCGACTTTTGAGGTTTAATGAAAGTCACAATTAACGATCTAAATTCAACAAAGGAAAAGGAAAAGGAAATGTTTATGATCAAGATAAAAGGTTTCATGTTATGTCATGTTAAGGAAAAATGAATAAGTTCAGGTTTATTTATGCATGTCATGAAAATGTTATTTTTACGTAAAAGTATTTTCACTGTTGCATGTGATTTTTATACGTATTATTTGTTATAAAGATTATGGTGTGTTGAGTATTTAGACTCACTAGGTGTGATGAATGCATGTGAGTTTGAGGGAGGACTTGATGGGTGATTTTGCTGGACTGTCGGTGCACAAAACCCGAGGACCATCACTTTTACTTTTTCGCATTTACGATTTATGATTCATGACTTACGTTAAAGATTTTAAGACTATTTATTTATGCTTTTGAGAGATTTTTGAGAGGTTTAGTATGGGCTATACTTTTCAAATTTATTGCTTTTTACGTTTGGTAAAACATGCGACGATTTCATTCTTATGACTATTTCACTTGATTTTTAAAATACTAGTTGGTTGATGTTTTATTTAAGGGGTAAAATATCTTATGAAAATATTTTCATGTGGGATATGGATATGGCCGAAAATGAAGTGTTTAGAAAAATAAAAATAAAAATTTCTAGTATTTTAAAACAATAAAAAGGCAGACGTTTCAGTTGGTATCAAAGCAAAGGTCTTGTAAAGGGTTGTGCCACCATCAGCGCCGAAAAGATCAGTCATCAAACCTCAAGTTGTAAGTTTTACATGCTTTATATGATTTAGTATGATGTTACCTGCTTGACGATATGAAATAAGAAATTATTTGATTTTAACGCATGTTGGCTTCGTGGTGGAATTGGACTATGTTGATTTTGGGATTTAGTATTGACGTTCTACTTTTTTGGGCTATAAGTTAATCGTGAATATTATGAATGCTTTTGGGATTCATAGATTTTCTAAGAAAATATTTATTTGATTCATGGTTACTAGTCGAAATAATTTTTAGAAATTACCCATAAGAAATAATGATTCGAGGATTTGCAATGACTTGGGAGTAAGAAAATGTATAAATTGGGATTTTAAGCTTTGATGAAAGATAAAATGGGTTATAGCAATTGATTTTGGATAAATAAGTTTAAATTATCGAAATTTATGTTATGGAAAACCCGTAGAGGAGAATCAAGAATGTTAAGAATTTATGGGTTGATCGTAGAATTTTGAAATTAAGGACCAATTAGGATAATTTTTGAGAAAATTAAGAATTTGTTTTGCAATTATTATGGAATTTGGGAACTAGTTTATCAATAAGTGAGAATTGAATGGGTTAATTGATAAGTGTTTTCGATGATTTAGACCTTTAAGAATATTTGGAACCTTGTGATATCTTGGTTATAATGTTATAAGGAATGTTGATAATGGGTTTTTAAGGATGAATCAATACTAAGCTTGAAAATTCTAAGCGTTAGCGGATGCATTTGGGATTTTAAGGTTGAAATATGATAAGTTGATGAATATTTTGGGTATAAAATAAGGAAAGTAATATACGATAAGTGTGGTCATTCATCTTTTAATATTGGGAATTGTAAGAAAAATTGAAATTCGAGGTTATAATAGTAATAACACTAACTCATTTGGGTCTTTTTAAGTTGCGATTTGAAAATAAGGATTTAGAAGGTAAAATTAATTGGGATCAAGGAGACGTAAGGACATTCTAGAACTTAAGTTTGATCAGAGTAGTTGTAATGCCCTAGAATTTAATCCTAGTAATCAGTAATTATTGATTTATAATTTGATATAATTATGAGAGGATTAATCGGGACACGATTTGATTCAGCATGAAAAGATGTAAGTGCGAGGACAGTGCCTTTCGCGCACATGCGCGACATGAGACGCGCACATGCGCAAAACAGGCAGAGGGTCTCGCGCATATGCGCGGAGGGTGTGCGCGCATATGCGCGATCTGTGCGAGGGCTCAAAGTCAACTCCAGAGAAGTTGGCGCACATGCGCGATAGGGAGCGCGCACATGCGCGAGATGTCCAGAGAACCTCGCGCACATGCGCGACGTGTATCCGCGCACCTGCGCGAGGGTACCCGAGAGTTGGGCAAAATGAACAAGGGCCTCGCGCATATGCGCCGAGTAAGGGCGCGCATATGCGCGAGGGGCTGTGCGAGCTACGCGCCGAGGAGGGTCGCTCATATGCGCGAGACGTGTTGCATGTAAGATGCGCCATTTGCCTTGATGCATGTTACGTATATATATATATATATATATATATATATATATATATATATATACTTATCAGAATTCGTTTCCTCAGTTAGAAAAAGAAAAGAACCGAGAGCTTTCGGAGGAGAATTACGTTCAATTCGATTTGCGAGAAATCCGTCCGTCCGAATTAGAATCCGACTTCAGTACTGTGTTCCTATCAACACAGGCTACCACTGGACGTAAGTTTTGTTACGTTTTGATATGTCTTGAAATTATGACATTGTCAGAATCAAATATGATTCATATATGATGTTCTTGACATATTAGACATCGTATAATCGAAGTCAGATTGAAAAACAGACTGATTATGAAATTGTTATGATTTTCTGATTATATTGATTTGAAATCGGACAGATTTGGATTATGAATGAATTACAGATTGTATCGGATATGAGTTATGATTTGTAATTGATGTTTGTTGATTTGGTATTGACGGGGATACTGAGATTGTGCCGTATGCCGTTGATTTGACTTAAATCCAGATTAAACAGATTCAGTGTTGAATTAAGAATGGAATATTGATATTATGATTCTCGATATGTCGTTTCAGATTTATAGAGACAGTCTTGAGTTCAGAACTGATATTGCTTCAGACCAAGACTACAGACGAAAGGTATAAGTCAATGTGGTACCGGGAGATCGACTCGAGTATAGTATGATATACTTGAGTTTCCCTAAATCACATACTTATTATTATGATTGTGTTTATTGATTTGATTTGATATGCTTGTTCTATTGATTTATAAGAAGCATGTATTCGACGAGTATTAGACGAGTGATCTTGTGACAGAAGCGCCTGATAGTGGTGGGATCGCCACGGACACATTGCACGATGTCACAAGATAGGAAATTTGTGAAAACGCCAAAGTCTGTGACGGTTAGGTCAAGACACTGGATGTTTGGTTATATCGATGTGGATAGAATTGGAGTTTCTTCTATAATTGGTGATCGATACCATATCGATGTGGATAGAATTGGAGTTTCTTCTATTACTGGTGATCGATATGGAATGCCAACGTCTGGAAACAGGGATCCCTAGTCTAGGATTGAGTCTAGTATGAAACGTGGAGTCACGAGTCTGATTGGCGATTTTATATTGATTATGTTCTGATTTTGTTACATGTTACTGATATTTGTTACATGTTTTACATGTCTTTACATTGTTGATATAACTGCATGTTTCGTTGATTTATACTGGGATTTATTTCTCACCGGAGTTATCCGGCTGTTGTCGTGTTTGTATGTGTGCATGACAACAGGTGGGACAGGTTCAGGGTCGAGGAGATGAAGAGAGATCGTGATTAGAGTAGAGACTGCGGACTTTGATCTGAGATAGGGTATGGACTACTTGATATGTAGTTATTAAACCTTAGCTCGAATGATTGTATATAGTGCCAGACATGTACTTTTAATATACTGATATGTATATTTGCATGTATTCCATTACGTTCTGCAATTAAAAAAAAAATTTAGACCCTGTTTATTATAATTGATTAAATTGTCCTAATGATGATTGAGAATATGATTAGCGTCCGGGTCCCCACAACAGGTGGTATCAGAGCGATAGATCCTTTAAATTGAGATAGGAACTAGGGAGTGGGGTAGAAGGTGTGTTCTTTCCTGCTTTTGATTGCTAGCATGATTTACTGCTTTATAATGCATGTTTATCTGTTTATCTGACTTGATGTGAAAACATGTGTTATTGAGAATGAATCAGCACCGATTCTGGATCAGCAGTAAGATGATCGGAGGAGGACTGAAACATATTTGTGTATTTGGTTGCTAACCCTTTTGATTATCAGATATGCCTCCCCGAAGAGTACCAGAACAGGGTAGCACTTCGAATCCTCCCATGGATGTTACAGCCACTCCTATGGAGACACTATTGAAAAGATTCAGTCATTTCATCCACCAACTCTGAAGGGTACTGAGAATTCAGTGGATTGTGAGAGTTGGCTAGATGATATCGAGATGCTGTTTGAGTCTTTGGACTATACTGATGAGAAGAGAGTGAAACTGATAGGGCACCAGTTGCATGATGTGGCAAAGAACTGGTGGATTACCACAAAGCGGGCCTTGGAGCATCGAGGTACGACTATTACCTGGAATGTCTTTAGAACTGAATTCTATCAGAGATTCTTTCCAGTGTCGTACAGGAAGGATAAGGGAGCGGAGTTTGCAAACTTGAGACAGGGCCAGCTAATTATTGAGGAATAAGTGACTAAGTTCTCTACCTTGCTGCGATTTGCTCCACATGTGGCCGAGAATGAAGAAGCTATCACGGATCAGTTTATCAATGGTTTGAATCCTGAGATTTTTACATTGGTGAACACAGGGCGACCGAATAATTTTATTGATGCCCTGAACCGAGCCAAGGGAGCCGAAGCCAGTCTGATAAGACAGAGAGGAGCTTCGTTTGTGCCACCAGCACCGAGACCACAGCAACCACCTCCTAGATTTGAAAGTGGCAGCAGTAGTGGCGGAAAGAAAGATTTCTTGAAAGCTAGAGGGAAGCAATTCAAGAAGTCAGGAAGTAGTTCTTCTAGCTCTGGGAGTCCTCGACAGAGCCAGAGCTATACAGGATCTTACTGTAGCACTTGTGGAGGGAAGCATTCCACGGAGCAGTGCCGATGAGTGTTCGGCAGTTGCCGTATTTGTAGGCAACAGGGACATTTTGCCAGAGTGTACCCACAGAGAGACTCTCAGAGAACACAGGGTGCCAAATCATCTGGATCAGCGGCACAGACTGACCGACAATCAGCCGCTGTTCATTCTTTCCAACCAGCACCGTCTACTCAGTCACAGCAGAGGCCAGGAGGAAGCCAGACAGTGAGCCAGCCTTCGAGACAGCAGGCCAGAGTATTCGCTTTGACTGAGGAGCAAGCACAGGAAGCACCTGACGATGTTGTTGCAGGTAACTGTTTTATTTTTGGTTATCCTGCATATGTATTGATAGATACTGGTGCATCACATACATTTATATCTGAGCGATTTGCTTTGATGCATTCTTTGCCTATTGAGTCATTGTCTGCGGTAGTGTCTGTTTCTTCTCCGTTGGGGACATGTTTGATATCAGTGAAGTCTGTTAAACATTGTATACTGCAGTATGATGGGCGTGAAATTGAGTTAGACTGTATTGTGCTTGGGTTGTCTGATTTTGACTGTATTATCGGTATTGATATGTTGACCAAGTACAGAGCTACTGTCGATTGTTTCCACAAGATTGTGAGATTCAGACCTAAGATGGCTGATGAATGAAAGTTCTATGGTAAGGGTTCTCGTTCTAGAATTCCTTTGATATCCGTATTGTCTATGACTCGATTGTTACAGAAAGGAGCGGAAGGATTCCTTGTCTATTCAGTTGATTTACTGAAATCGAGTCCATCATTGGCGGATTTGCCAGTGGTGTGTGAGTTTGTTGATGTCTTTCCAGATGAGATTCCTGGTTTACCTCCGATTCGAGAGATAGACTTCAGCATTGAGTTGATGCCAGGTACAGTTCCGATTTCGAGGGCTCCGTACAGAATGGCACCGATTGAGTTGAAAGAGTTGAAAGAACAGTTGGAGGATTTACTGGCCAAGGGGTATATCAGACCAATTGTGTCTCCTTGGGGTGCTCCAGTACTGTTTGTTCGAAAGAAAGACGGTTCAATGAGACTCTGTATCGATTACTGGCAACTGAACAAAGCAACGGTAAAGAATAAATATCCCTTGCCTCGCATTGATGATTTGTTTGATCAGTTGCAGGGTTCATCCGTATATTCCAAGATCGATCTGAGATCTGGATACCATCAGCTGAGAGTCAGGGATTCTGATATCTCGAAGACTGCATTTAGAACCGGGTATGGACACTATGAATTTATTGTCATGCCATTTGGTTTGACGAATGCACCAGCGGTATTTATGGGGTTGATGAACCGCATATTTCAGAGATATCTGGATGATTTTGTTATCATATTCATTGATGATATCTTGATTTATTCAAAGAATATGATTGAGCATGCTAATCATCTGAGAACTGTGTTGAAAATTTTGAGGGCTGAGAAGTTATATGCTAAATTGTCGAAATGTGAGTTTTGGTTGAGACAGGTAGTATTTCTGGGGCATATTATATCCAGAGACGGTATATCAGTTGATCCCAGTAACGTTGAGGCAGTGATTTCTTGGCCGAGACCGACATCAGTGCCCGAGATTCGCAGTTTTATGGGTTTGGCAGGATATTATCGTCGATTCATCAAAGATTTTTCTAGTATTGCCAAACCGATTACACAGTTGACTCAGAAGAATGCTCCACTCGTTTGGTCTGAGGAATGTGAGACCAGTTTTCTTGAATTAAACAAAAGACAGACCAGTGCACCGATATTGACTATTCCCTCAGGTACTGGTGATTTTGTGGTTTATTGTGATGCATCTCATCGAGGATTAGGTTGTATTTTGATGCAACGAGGGCATGTTATTGCCTATGCCTCGAGACAGCTGAAACCACACGAGACTCGTTACCCAATTCATGATCTTGAATTGGCGGCCATTGTCTTTGCTTTGAAGATATGGCAACATTATCTGTACGGTGAATAGTTTGAGATCTATTCTGATAACAAGAGCCTAAAGTATCTGTTTTCACAGTCCGAGCTGAATATGAGGCAACGAATATGGCTCGATTTATTGAAGGATTTTGATTGTGAAATCAAATATTACCCAGGAAAGTCTAATGCAACAGCAGATGCACTGAGTCGAAAGGTATGTTCTTTATCCTCGTCGAAGATTGGTGTTTCCAATTTGATAGAAGATTGCTGTTTGTCTGGATTAGCCTTTGAAACAGATTGTCAGCCTCTGAGATTATGTGCAATTCGAGCTGAACCAGAATTGATATTGAAAATCAAAGAGGCACAAAAAGTTGATCAGAACGTACAGAATTCGATTGCTATGGTCAGAGCTGGACATCAGTCAGAGTATCAGATTCGTGACGGTACTTTGTATGTGAATAATCGTATTGTTGTACCAAATGTTTCAGAATTGAGACATCGAATACTGACAGAAGCGCACAACAGTCGTTTTAGCATTCATCCTGGTGGAAGGAAAATGTATAATGATTTGAAGACACAGTATTGGTGGAAACAGATGAAATCTGATGTTACTGAATTTGTAGCCAAGTGTCTAAATTGCCAACAGGTGAAAGCTGAGAGGAAAAAACCAGGAGGATTATTACAGAGTTTGTCCATTCCTGAATGGAAATGGGATCACATTTCCATGGATTTTGTGACGCAATTACCGAGATCCTCCAGAGGTTGTGATGCAATTTGGGTCGTGATTGATCGATTGACCAAATCTGCATGTTTTATTCCATACAAAATGACATACACATATGACCAGATGGCCGATATTTATGTCCGAGAAGTGGTTAGATTGCACGGAGTGCCGAAGTCGATTGTTTCAGACCGTGATCCTCGGTTTACTTCGCACTTCTGGCAGAGTTTGCACCAGGCTCTAGGTACGAAGTTACATCTGAGTACCACATATCATCCACAAACTGACGGACAATCAGAACGGACGATTCAGACATTGGAGGATATGCTGAGAGCAGTAGTGCTTGACTTTAGCACTAATTGGCAGGATACATTGCCACTCTGCGAGTTTTCGTACAACAATAGCTATCAGACGAGTATTGAGATGGCTCCATTTGAAGCGTTGTACGGAAAAAAATGTCGATCCCCTCTGTTTTTGGATGATATCTCTGAAGTTCCGGAGACTGGACCTGATATGATCAGAGATATGACTGAAAAAGTGAAACTGATTCAGAAAAGAATGAAGGCAGCACAGGACAGACAAGCCAAATATGCCAACATTCGACGTCGACCGTTAGTATTTGAGGCAGGAGACAGAGTATTTTTGAAAATTTCACCTTTCCGAGGAGTTGTCAGATTTGGCAAGAAAGGAAAGTTGTCTCCACGATACGTTGGTCCATATGAAATTCTCGAAAAGATAGGAGATCGTGCCTATCGACTCGCATTACCGCCTTCATTATCAGGGATACATAACGTCTTCCATGTATCTATGCTGCGAAAGTATCTCCCCGATGATTCTCATATTATTCAGCCAGACGAGACCGAGCTGGATGAGACATTGAGTTATGTCGAGAAACCGATTCGGATTATCGATCGTAACGAAAAACAGCTCAGAACAAAGACAATTCCGCTTGTAAAAGTTCAATGGACTCGTCATGGCATTGAAGAAGCTACTTGGGAGACTAAATCAGACATGAGACAGGAATTTCCAGCATTATTTCACTGATGTAAGTTCCTATTCCATTTCTAATACATTCCTTCTTATTGATATGATTGATTGCCTGTGATTTCGGGGACGAAATCGTATCTTAGGGGAGGAGAAATGTAATGCCCGAGAATTTAATCCTAGTAATCTGTAATTATTGATTTATAATTTGATATAATTATGAGAGGATTAATCGGGACACGATTTTATTCAGCATGAAAAGATGTAAGTGCAAGGACAGTGCCTTTCGCGCACATGCGCGACATGAGACATGCACTTGCGCGAAACGGGCAGAGGGTCTCGCGCATATGCGCGGTGGGTGTGCGCGCATATGCGCGATCTGTGCGAGGGCTCAAAGTCAACTCCAGAGAAGTGGGCACACATGCGCGACGGGGAGCGCGCACATGCGCGAGATGTCCAGAGAACCTCGCGCACATGCGCGAGATGTCCAGAGAACCTCGCGCACATGCGCGACGTGTATCTGCGCACATGCGCGAGGGTACCCGAGAGTTGGGCAAAATGAACAAGGGCCTCGCGCATATGCGCCGATTAAGGGCGCGCATATGCGCGAGGGGCTGTGCGAGCTACGCGCCGAGACATACTGTCTCGCACATATGCGCCGAGGAGGGTCGCGCATATGCGCGAGACGTGTTGCATGTAGGATGCGCCATTTGCCTTGATGCATGTTACGTATATGTATATATATATATACATATCAGAATTTGTTTCCTCAGTTAGAAAAGCAAAGAACCGAGAGCTTTCAGAGGAGAATTACGTTCAATTCGATTTGCGAGAAATCCGTCCGTCCGAATTAGAATCCGACTTCAGTACTGTGTTCCTATCAACGCAGGCTAACACTGGACGTAAGTTTTGTTACGTTTTGATATGTCTTGAAATTATGACATTATCAGAATCAAATATGATTCATATATGATGTTCTTGACATATTAGACATCGTAGAATCGAAGTCAGATTGAAAAACAGGCTAATTATGGAATTGTTATGATTTTCTGATTATATTGATTTGAAATCGGACAGATTTGGATTATGAATGAATTACAGATTGTATCGGATATGAGTTATGATTTGTAATTGATGTTTGTTGATTTGGTATTGACGGGGATACTGAGATTGTGCCGTATGCCGTTGATTTGACTTAAATCCAGATTAAACAGATTCAGTGTTGAATTAAGAATAGAATATTGATATTATGATTCTCGATATGTCGTTTCAGATTTATAGAGACAGTCTTGAGTTCAGAACTGATATTGCTTCAGACCAAGACTACAGACGAAAGGTATAAGTCAATGTGGTACCGGGAGATCGACTCGAGTATAGTATGATATACTTGAGTTTCCCTAAATCACATACTTATTATTATGATTGTGTTTATTGATTTGATTTGATATGCTTGTTCTATTGATTTATAAGAAGCATGTATTCGACGAGTATTAGACGAGTGATCTTGTGACAGAAGCGCCTGATAGTGGTGGGATCGCCACGGACACATTGCACGATGTCACAAGATAGGAAATTTGTGAAAACGCCAAAGTCTGTGACGGTTAGGTCAAGACACTGGATGTTTGGTTATATCGATGTGGATAGAATTGGAGTTTCTTCTATTACTGGTGATCGATACCATATCGATGTGGATAGAATTGGAGTTTCTTCTATTACTGGTGATCGATATGGAATGCCAACGTCTGGAAACCGGGATCCCTAGACTAGGATTGAGTCTAGTCTGAAACGTGAAGTCAAGAGTCTGATTGGCGATTTTATATTGATTATGTTCTGATTTTGTTACATGTTACTGATATTTGTTACATGTTTTACATGCCTTTACATTGTTGATATAACTGCATGTTTTGTTGATTTATACTGGGATTTATTTCTCACCGGAGTTATCCGGCTGTTGTCGTGTTTGTATGTGTGCATGACAACAGGTGGGACAGGTTCAGGGTCGAGGAGATGAAGAGAGATCGTGATTAGAGTGGAGACTGCGGACTTTGATCTGAGATAGGGTATGGACTACTTGATTTGTAGTTATTAAACCTTCGCTCGAATGATTGTATATAGTGCCAGACTTGTACTTTTAATATACTGATATGTATATTTGCATGTATTCCATTATGTTCCGCAATTAAAAAAAAATTTTAGACCCTATTTATTATAATTGATTAAATTGTCCTAATGATGATTATGAATATGATTAGCGTCCGGGTCCCCACAGCACCGCAGCGGAAGCGTGGATTTTTTAGATACTAGAACTAAGTCTAAACTTTGGGTTATTAAGGATAAGAGAATTTCGAGAACGAAATTCAATTTAAAGGGGAAAGATTGTAACGCCCCGGAAATTTTAAGGTCCACGCGAACCATATGCATGCAATTATTAAATTATTTGTGTATTTTAATTAAATGTTTTAATTGCATGGATTAATTATGTGGTGCATATTTGCTTTTTTAAAATATATTTTCTACATGGTTGAATTAAAATGTATTTTTAAGGATTATTCAAGTTGCGATCGAGCAACGGAGACCAAAGGTTGAAAAAACGTAAAATGTTTTTATTAAATAATTGTTTTTAATTATAAAATATGGGTGTTGGTTTTTCATACTTTTGAAAATAAGGGGTTTTGAGGTGATTTTATATGCCGGGACGTAAATTTTATCGGTATGGGTTTTTCATTAAAAATGCGAGCTTTTTGGCAACCAGGCTAACAAATTCACAATTTTTTTTAAACAAAAGCTTTGATAATATTTTATTAAATCCTAGTTAAGACTAATGGGCTTAATTTAGTGACTTAATAGGCCTAAGCCTAATTAGTAATTTAATTAGCTATTTAAAATGTTGATCACCTAAAACCCTACTCATTATTCACGCCTCCCACTTTTAAAATTCAGAAACTCTCCCCAAAATAACATCAACATACACGGCACACACCTTCATAAATTTTGTGGAGAAAAATCGTGAGTTGCAAGGAGGATTTCTAGACAAAGGTCTTGCCCCGTTCTTCTTCTTCAACGGTTGTTCGTGCGTTTAAAATGCAAAGGCACGCCATAATTCTTCCTTTTCTCGTCTATCACAACGTACTAATATTTTAAATTATGTTTGCATGAAAAGCATGATGCCTATATGAAAATTTTCGTAATATTGATCCTTCATGCGATAATCCCATGTGTTCATGTCCAAATTCATGTTTTATGTGATTCTAGAGGCTGCCATGATTAGGAAAAGTTTTAGTCGGTTTCCTGCATGTTTTACAGAGTCCAAAGACTTCAAAAAGATGTAAGTTTTAGTCGGTTTCCTGCATGGTTTCTAAGAGTCCGTGCTCCTTTCGTCAAAGGCTTCAAAAGGATGTAAGTTTTCTTATGTTCTAGCATGGTTCGAAAACTTGATATTGAAGGAATCATGATATTATTGTTATTACGAGTTCCTGAGTTTGTGGTAATCGTATATTCGAAATTGGATTGAAGAACGTATACCGTATGAAATTGTTATCATTTTCCAGATTTGATTTGATTGAGAATATACAGATTTGGTATTGGAATTGTGTTTATTGATCGATTATGAGTTGTTGAGATTGGTATCTATTGATATTGTATTGCTGGGTATATCGAGATTGTGTCGTTATGCCGTCAAAAGTTGATTTGATTGAGAATTCTTGTGTTGGGTTGTATATTGATATTGTACTCCTCAATAATGTCATTCCAGAATCGGTATTGAAAGCTTCGAAGACTGAGCAGAGCCAGATTGATCTACGAAAAGAAAGGTATAAATCAATGTTAAACCAGGAAAATACGACTCGAGTCAGAGATAGCTTGAGTTTCCTAAAACCACATACTTTATTGTAATTGCTTTGATGTTTGCAATTCATGAGATTGATATGCTTAGTCTATTGATTTATAGCAAAGCATACATAGAGTCTATGGCAGATGTGTCATGTCTTTGGCAGAGGTGCCAAGTCACTGGACATTTGGTTTATATCGATGTTGCTTAGGAGTAGATCGACTCCTATTTTAAAGATTCGATATAAAAGGCCAAAGTCTGGGAATAAGAACGTACAACCATCTAGCTGGGAAGAGTAGGTGGAAGACTGTTGAATTTTTATTCGAACCGGGATCCCTAGATAAGAGTCGAGTCAGAAATTAAGAGTCAAAGAGTTTGATTTACAGTTTTATATCGATTCATGTTTTCAGATTATGATATATGCTATTGATAACTGTTTTATGCTTTTATATATGTTTAGATGAAATGTATGTATACGTTGTTTATACTGGGAATATATTTCTCACCAGAGTTATTCGGCTGTTGTTGTGTTTGTATGTGTGCATGACAACAGGTGGGACATGAACAGGGTCGAGAAGAGGATGAGAAATTGAGTTTAGAGTGGAGATTCGGACCCCGAAGTAGAGTTGATTTTCATCAGTTGATATGTAGTTGATGAACATTAGTTTGTTATGATTTTTTTTTTGTACAAGACTTGTACTTTGGATCTTGTTGTAGATATTAAACTTGATCTTATAATTTGAATGAGATGGGACCTAATTTAGTATAGATTTTGTACACTGGTTTATATAGTGTTCAATATTTAATAATAAAAAAAATTTGACCCAGTTTATTTAATTGTTCCCAATTAATCCTAATGATGATTGAAAAGAATGAGTTTGCGTCCGGGTCCCCACAACAGGTGGTATCAGAGCTTTAGTTGTATGCTCCTTAGATTGGGATAGAAGCGAGTGAGCGGGGTAGATTGAGTTTTCTTTCCTGTTTTGTAATGCTAGCATGACATCATGTTTTATTGCTTTGAAAATACATGTTTACTTGATTATCTGATATGATTGGAAACGTGTATTATTGAGAAATGAATCAGAACCTATTTTGATCAGAGGTATGATGATCAGAGGAGTACTGAGACAGATTTGTTATTTGGTTACTAACCATTTCGATAATTAGATATGCCTCCTCGAAGAATCCCAGAACAGGGTAGTACTTCTAAAATCCGATGGATGTTACAGCGACACCCATGGAAACACTGCTGAAGATATTTCAGTCATTCAAACCGCCGACTTTGAAGGGCACAGGGAATTCTATTGACTGTGAGAGTTGGCTAGATGATATTGAAATACTGTTTGATTCACTTGATTATTCAGATGAACGAAGAGTTAGACTGATTGGACATCAATTGCATGACGTTGCGAAGAATTGGTGGCTCACAACCAAAAGGCCTTTGGAGCATCGAGGTACAGTTATTACTTGGAATATCTTTAAAACGGAATTTTATCAAAGATTTTTCCCAGTATCGTACAGAAAAGACGAGGGTGCAGAGTTTGATAATCTGAGACAGGGTCATCTGAATATTGAAGAATATGTGGCCAAGTTCTCTACCTTGTTACGTTTTGCTCCGCATGTTGCTAAGAATGATGAAGCCGTGGTTGATCAGTTTATTAATGGGCTGAATCCCGAGATCTTTACACTGGTAAATGCAGGGAGAATGAATAACTTTGTTGATGCTTTGAATAGAGCAAAAGGAGCGGAAGCGGGCCTGATCAGGCAGAAAGGAGCTTCGTTTGTTGCTCCAGCACCAAGACCGCAACAACCCTCAGCTCAGTTCCACCAACCCTCTCCCAGATTGGATAGTGGCAGTAGTAGCATTGGGAAGAAAGATCATTTGAAGGCCCGAGGCAAACAATTTAAGAAATCTGGTAGCAGTTCATCTAGCTCCAGTGGTTCACGACAGAGCCAGAGTTATACCGGGGTCTATTGCAGAACTTGTGGTGGAATACATCCCAAAGAGCGATGCCAAGGAGTGTTTGGTAGTTGCAATATCTATCGACAGCAAGGACACTTTGCCAGAGTCTATCTAGAACGAGGTTCTCAACGATCCCAGGGAGCAGAATCATCTGGATCAGTGGCTCAGGCTGATAGACGATCATCTTGTAGAACCCGTAAATCAGTAGACGTATAAGCCATGCATAATTCTAGATTTTTTTAAATTTAATTGACTTCATTGCATGATTATTTTAAATGCATTTATTTGAAGTTAATTATTTATTATTTCAGTTCAGTAATATGATTTTTAGCATTTCAGCATTTTCAGTGAGGCCGGACCGGAGTTAGAGTTTTGAGATAGAATTTAAGATTCGAGAAATATTTCCAGAAGTTAATTTAGCTAGCAAGTAAGTTCATTTAAGTTAAAAAGAAGTTTAAGGAATTATTTAAGTTAGTTGAGGATTTTAATTTAAATTATTGGAGGTGATTAAGAAATGAGCTCATTTAAGTTACTTAATTAAGGGGTTAGTTCACTAAATTAATTAAAGGATTAGTAAGGCTTTCAAGGATTATTAGTTGACTAGATAATCAATTTTCCCCCTACCATTTATCATGCATTTTCGGCCACACCCCTAGAAGAACAAACTAGGACTTGCCAACTCACCTTTGACCCATTCTTGGTTGATTAGCATGCTAATTCTTTTAGCTATTTTTCCACCTTAATTAATTAATACTAGACCACTATCCTAACCCTTGTTTGGCATGATAAAATCGGCCACTATAGTCTAGAACCACCCAAGAGATCATTTGATAGCAATTCAAAATTCAAAATTCAAATGCATGAAGACTTGGTCTTGATATGATCCTATTTTTGTGCACCCTTCTCCTCACCTTCATAACCATCACTCCCCCTCCACCTCCACCGAAAATAAGACCCCTTTTCAGTAGAAAAAACGTGAATAACAGCTAGGGAGAAAGGGAGAAAAATCGAGAGCCAAGAAAGGTAGAGAAGCAAGCCACTCCGTCTCCTCCGCGCCGTCTCGTCTCTTCTTTTCGTTTTCTTTCGAAACGAAACCAGGCATGTCTAGATTTCTTTCAAACCTCAATCAAGTCATATTATCATTTATTTTTCAGTACATGATCATGTTTTAGCAAGCAAAAACCGAGATACATGTCAAAATATTTTGGAAACACACATGCAGAATTTCGGCTCTTCATGGCAAGCTTCACGATTTCTTTTGGTTTGTGAGTTTCAGGTATTGGATCGACTCCAGGCTCCCAAGGTGGCTTGTATACATGTAGTAGGATGCATTAGGACCATGTTGGTCCATCCAAACCAGCCCCATGCTTGCTGGAAAACCGAAATGACAGCAAGTTCCCCATAAGTGCAGAAATGTGATTCGAAAATTCAGTTTGGATGTCAAGGAGGAAGGATCTGATCTTGGCTGCCCCAAGGGCCTATAGCCATGGTTGGATCACTTCCCTAGCATGTCTAAGACGTGACTAAGTCGCCCTTTTGGTGGCTTGGTCCATGGCTCATCGGTTTTTAAATAATCAACAAGAACAGCCCCTTTCCCCATTCGGCCCTTCCATTTTTCAGCATATGGTTCGTTTCTTTTGTGGCTTGGTGTGGATCTTGGTTGGCCTATGGCCCTTAGCCATGGTTCATATCATGCTCCTAGATGTCTAGATCGTGCCATGGTCAATCAAATGGCCACTGGAACGACGCAAGACATCGATCATAGCATAAACACTACACACGCATACACGTTGCTCTCGGTTGGACCCTTCGGTTAAGATTTGGTGTGATGCGGATTGTGGCTGGCCTAGGGCACTTAGCCATGGTTCAAATCATTCCTTGGGATGTTGGTAAGAGTCTTTGGTCGGTGGTTCACGCCCCTAATGGCCGATAGTCTCGAAACCAATGCAAGTCTTGTAGTGCGCAGCTGCTGTATTTTTTTGACAGCAAGTATGCTGCTGTTCAGAAGCGTCGTTTGAGTTCGTGGTTGGCTTTTAGCCCATGGCCTTGGACTGGAAAGTGCCTCATTGAGTTAGGAAGGTCATGTTTTCGACCGTTCGTCATTTGGATCATTTTTGAGGTCGTACGAGAATTTACGGTGCAATGTGCCAAATTGACTCTCGAAAGAGCGTTTCGTGTTTTGGCCTCCATTCCACCTAGATTTCGACCCTATCATTTTAGGAACATTATTTTATGATTTTTCAGCGTATTTTAATCATGACTATACGTCGGTTCAGTGTCGGTTCAGGTTGGCTCGGAGTCATGATTAAATGCGAAGTCATTAGGCGTCATAGTCGCATCTTTTGAACGTAAATTGCATAGTTGGTCATGTTTAAACTATTGCATATTTTTCATGGCACAGTTAGGTTGCAGCGAGCCTGGGGGACGATCCAATCCAATCCAGTTGGTAAAATTACAGGAATTTTCATTACGCCAGTTAATTATTTTACGTGCATTAAATAGAAAATGATTATTTTTGAGATTTATGCGATATGGCTTGTGGTTTATTCACTATGTGGGAGTGTTATTTTATACGGTCGCCAGTGACCGATCAGTTCAGTATGGTACCACCCGGTCGCCAGTGACCGGCCAGCTCAGTTCAGTTTCAGCCTCCCCGGTAGCCAGTTACCGATCAGTTCAGCTTAGTGCAGTGGCCACAGGCGTAAAACATAATCTCAACAGAAAATTTTATCAGTTATTTCAGTACAGGCTCCAAGGAGCAAATATTTTTACAGTGACTTCCAGTTCAGTTATGCACGTATTATAATTGCTCAGTACAGATTATTTTCAGTATGCCTCAGGACATGATATTTTATCACATGCATATTTTAAATTCAGATTTTTACTCGTTACCTGCGATTTATGCATGCTGAGTCTTTAGGCTCACTAGACTTGATTGTTGTAGGTACTGATGAGGCCAGGGCCGAGGGCGGGGGCCAGTGAGCCAGCTTGGGTCGGCAGTAGTGGCACCCGAGGACCTCAGAGCAGCAGTTGTTATTTTCTTCGCAAACAATTTTTATTAGTTGTTGGATATTTTTAAATCGTTGTTGTTGGCAAAACTTTGATTTTCTTCCGCTGCAATATTTTGAAATATTGGGCTTGATTCACCAGTGATTTTATGAATGAGGCCATTTAAGTTCTTTTAAAAAGAAAATTTTTAATTTTTCCGCAAATTTTCAAGAAAGGAGTTTTAGGTCCTTCACACATCTGCTGTTCACTCTTTCCATCCACCCGCTACTCAGTCACAGCCGAGGATAGGAGGAAGCCAGACTGTTAACCAGCCTCCGAGACAGTAGGCCAGAGTGTTTGCATTGACTGAAGAACAGGCCCAGGAAGCACCTGATGATGTTGTTGCAGATAACTGTTATCTTTGTGGTTACTCTGCTTATATATTGATTGATACCGGTGCATCCCATACTTTTATATCTGAACGATTTGCATTGATACATGATTTGCTTGTTGAGTCATTATCTGCTGTAGTATTTGTCTCTTCACCTTTGGGGAGAGGTCTTATATCAGTGAAGTCTGTTAAACGTTGTATACTGGAGTATGATGGAAATGAAATTGTGTTAGATTGTATTGTACTCGGTTTGTCTGATTTTGATTGCATTATCGGTATTGATATGCTGACCAAGTACAGAGCTACCGTAGATTGTTTCCAGAAAATTGTGAGATTCAGACCTGAAATGGCTGATGAATGGAAATTTTACGGTAAGGGTTCCAGAGCTCGAATTCCTTTGATATCTGTGTTGTCTATGACTCGATTATTACAGAAAGGAGCAGAGGGATTTCTTGTGTAATTAGTAGATGTACTGAAATCGAGCCCATCATTGGTAGATTTGCCAGTGGTATGTGAGTTTGCTGATGTCTTTCCAGATGAGATTTCGGTTTTGTCTCCAATCCGAGAAATAGACATCAGTATTGAATTGATACCAGGTACTATTCTTATTTCTAAAACTCCATACATAATGGCACCGATTTAATTGAAAGAATTGAAAGAGCAGTTAGAAGATTTACTAGCAAAGGGTTACATTAGACCGAGTGTTTCTCCTTGGGGTGCTCCAGTACTGTTTGTCAGAAAGAAAAACGGTTCAATGAGACTCTGCATTGACTATCGGCAATTGAACAAAGCTACGATAAAGAATAAATATCATTTGCCTCGTATTGACGATTTATTTGATCAGTTGCAGGGTTCTTCTGTTTATTCCAAGATCGATCTGAGATCTGGATATCATCAACTGAGAGTCAGAGATTCTGATATATCGAAAATAGCTTGCAAAACCAGGTATGGCCACTATGAGTTTATAGTCATGCCATTTGGTTTAACGAATGCTCCGGCTGTATTTATGGGTTTGATGAACCGTATATTTCAGAAGTATCTTGATGATTTTGTGATTATCTTTATTGATGATATTTTGATTTATTCCAAAAATAAGATTGATCATGCTGAGCATCTGAGAACTGAGAAATTTTATGCTAAACTGTCTAAACTATGCTGTTGATCTACGCTTCTAGGGGGCTGGACACGTCAGTGATGGAGGAATCTAGGTGCTGGAGTTGAAGCTTGGGCAGTTTAGGTGAGAATTCATGAGGGCCGATCGGGGCTAGTGTTTGTTTGGGTTCGTTATGGGTAAGATCTTGGGTTTGTGGTGCATCGACTGTGCAAGGACCGGAATGGCTCGAATGTTACTGAAACTAGGAAGGAGGTCGATCGTACGCGGGGTTAGAGGATTGTCTCGGTTGGGCACGTTTTGGTGGCTAGCGAGTGGTTGTGTGTTGAAGCATACATGGGGCTATGAGATTGGGTTAGGTCGGTCCAAGAGGATAAGGTGGCTTGGAAGGGTTGGTCCAAGGCTGGTTCGAGTCGGTAGGGCCTAGGGTCGAAAATTTGCAAGTTTAGTGTACTGGGGTTTGAAGATGTGTTGTGCAGAAAATTCCAGCAACCTTTGGGGCTTGTTTCGTGAGTCATAAGTGTTCTGGAATGAGTATTTTAAGTGCTGGTCATGTAGGTTTTAAGTCACGATTTAAGTTTAAAAAATTTGGTTAAGTTTTAGGTTGATTCGGGCTAAACCCGGGACCCCGGTCTAAGTTATAAAACGAATCATTTAAGTTTTGAAACATGCTCGAGTTTACGTCTAAGAAAAACTTATTAATATGTTTTGAGGTTTTTTAAGGAGTTTGGTAGGCTTCGGATCGAAATTTTGAGGTCCAGGGGTAAACTAGTCATTTTGGGTTTCTATGGGCAAAATGATCATTTTGCACCTGGGCCGAGTTAAAAGTCCTGGCAGCTCCCTAAACATGGTTTAACATGATTTAAATGTTTATACGATCATGTATATGATTTTTTATGAAATTATGAAAAAATACGTTACATGCTTGATTTTAAAGAAAATTATGTATATGCATTATTTTGTTAAGTAGTGAAAATGATGTTTTTGAAGGATGAGAGTTGGTTGTGACTGACGATATTTATACACGATGAGCCGAGGCCAAGGCTCAGTAGACGAGTAATACTGTCGCTGATGTCCCCGCTGCAGGGTGCCATAGTTATATGTAGATGGATTCATCGTATAGAGCTTATACGATAGAGCTGATAAGAAATTCAAAACTTATGAACTGAATTCAATAAAAAAAATATATACATATATGATGATATGATGTGATGTTTTTGACACGCTATGCCATGACATGAAATTTTTAAGTTCACGTTTCTTTTCAAGTTTATGAAATGTATTTTCAGTATGGTACTTTTTATTGTTGCATGTTATGTATATGTAATTTCTATTAACGTTACATGTGTGTTGAGTCTTAAGACTTACTAGGTGTGAATGATGCAGGTGAGCATTTTGATCTGGAGGTTGGAGGTGCCGAAGACTCAGTAGGCGGAGTTGGATGTGCGCACGTGAACCCGAGGATCTTGTATTTTTCCGCAAATATATGATTTTATGGGAGCACGTATAAAAAACTTATTTAAATGGTTGACGATGTTATTCTAGAGCCCAAAATCAGTACACGTAAAACTTATGCATTTATTTAATTGTTAAATTATTTATTTAAGTTTAAAATGATTTTAGCGATACATGATTGATGAATTTGCATTATTTTAAATTATTTGTGTTTATTCGAAGAATGTTAAAACATTTTTCTTTAGTTTTACGTTTCAGACGAATATTCGATGCGGGATCGAGAAAAAGAGACCGCGACGATTTAGGCGAATTTAAAATGTGGTATTTTATTTTAAGTCAAGAAAGTGGTATTTTAAATGATTTATTAAGTTTTTAAGCATTTTAAAGCCTAATTTATTTATTAGGAGATTTTTGTAAAGTTAGTGTCGATTAACATTTTAATTATTAATTAAGCAAATAATTACCCCTTTTTAAACACACAGACACCCATACACGATACACACACACAAATATACACACACACCCATGTCCCTTGGACTCTCATTTCAGTTTTTTGTGAAGGGAATAGGGCTCTTAAGCTTTTTTTTTCAGAAGCCACCATTTCATTCCCTCCATTGTTAATTCCCGAACCACACGTCCATTTCTTCAAGAAAATCGTTCCGCAATTCGTCCCGGATCGGCCCTCGCACTCTCTTCTTTGATAGTAGTCGTTTCATGAGTATAATCATAAAAGACATGTATAATCTTTTATTCAATGCATCGGTCTTGTCATAGTAGATAGTTTGATGTATGTTATGCGTGAAAATTCGGTTATGCATCGATCTTGTCATAGTAGATAGTTTTAGTGCAATTCTCATGCATGGTATTAAGGGGAGGGCACGGTGGCTTTGCATGGGGCCTTGGGGCTTGGCCAGGGTCAGCTGGGGCTCGAGAAGGGTCAGGGGCGAGGGCCTGGTAGAGTCCTAGTGGGCTAGGACTCGCGCAGCAGGGCGGGGGGAAGAGTCCTCGCTGATTAGGAAACTTCCCGAGGGTGTATTTTTGTTTGGCCGAGAGTTTAAGGGGCCGCAGCTTGGTAGGGGCTGGGCTAGGTGGTCTGGGTGATGGCTTGGGACGGTCCAGAGAGGGGTAGGAAGGGTCAGGGCTTGTGGTGGCTCGATCAAGAGTCCACGCGAAGCAACACACTCACGCACGCAGAAAGCTAGGGAATGCGCGGGCTGTGTTTCTTTAGTTCAGGAGCTTCGCTGGTAGGTTCCATGGTAAGGGCTGGTCTGGGTCGTGTCTAGGCGTTGTCCAGGGATGGTTAGGGACAGGTGGGCTTGGTGGTGGCTCGGATGGGAGAGTCCTAGTTGGGTTAGGAGTCCTAGATTTGGCAAAGAGTCACACGCCCCACACATGCGAATTTGGGGTCACATTTCAGGTGGGTTTGAGTGGCTTAGGTGCTTTTTCTTTGGGCTGGGCTTGGTCAGTAGGGTCCCTAGGTGGGTTGGCTGGGGTTTGGCTCAAGGTGGCTCGGACGCGGCTCGGGTAAATTGGGAGATGGCTCGGTGGTTTTGATTAGGTGTCAATATTTCGAATTTAAGAAATAAAATTGAATCCATGTGTCCACGGTTGTGACTCATGACTTGGAAGGGTAGAATAAATACTAAAAATGTTATTTTTAAAATTTGGGATCAAAATAATGAGTTTTGGAATTTTCCGGGATTTAATCGCCGCACAAAACATTAAGTAACGAATTAATTGAAACGCCTAGTTTTAAACTTTATAAAATTATGGAAAATTAGGTTTAAGCTTAAATAATTATAAAAAGTCTAAGTTTTTAATTTGGGAATTTTATATTAAGGTTTGGGTTAATTCGGGATTAAAACGCTTTAATACGTCTTATTTAAAAATTAATTTAAAAGTCATCGATTTAAGCCGAATAAAAATATGAGAAAATTAATTTAAGCTTAAATAATTATTTAAAATAATCCCATGTCATTAAATGTGAGAAAAATATAAATTCGAGAATTTTTACGTCCAGAGGCAAAACGATCTTTTTACACTTTGGAAAATTCATAAACGCTTGGCAGCACTCCGAAGGTTCATAATGCATGTAAAATGTTATTTTATGATTTATTATGATAATTTTGATGATAATATGTATTTTTACGATTTATGGTAAACCTGTGCAATTTATACTGTCTAAAATGCTATTTTTGGCAAGTTGTCTTATTTTATAATTTTTAAAGAAAAGGAAAAATATTTTGAGGGATGTGAATTGACTGTGACAAAAGATATGATGTATGATATATGATTTGTGGGGGATCCGTTTATGTGGAGGACGGTGAACTTACATTTTTGTGGCGATGTCGTGAGGGGAAAAAGCCCAGTGGGAGCCAATTTATGGTAAAATGCCCCAGAGGGAGCCCGTCTATGAGAGAAGGTCTCCGAGGGAGTCCCAACGATCGTATTTCATAGTGGAGCCTAGTGCACACCCCCGTGGGCCATGTGGTGCTAAGGCTGCAGTCGACCAAAGGATAAAAGCTAATCACTTTCAAGGATCAAACTTCATCTAAAATTATATATGATTGAAAGTTTATGATAAAAATGATTTTTATGATATATGATTCATGATGATAAGTAAAGCTATTTTTAAATGATTTATTTATGATCAAAGCTTATTTTAAATGATTTTTTTGAAGGATTTATTTATGCTTGAAGTTATTTTAAAATGATTTTACGATATATGATTTAATTATGCTAAAATGAGTTTAAATGATTTATTTACGTTCAAAAGATATTTTAAATAAAAATATGATTTTAATGCAAGTGGATGTATATGTATTATTTGTTATCCATGTTTAGAACGTGTTGAGTCTTTAGACTCACTAGGTTTGTATGATGCAGGATTTGATGATTTTTAGAGGCGGTGATGAGTGAGTCGATCGAGTGCAGCAGTACACACCTGAGGGCCTATATGTTTTCGCACTAGCTTGTTAGATTAATGATTTAAAGATTTATCTTAAGGACTTTATAACATATATTTTTATGCTTAATTTTATTGTTAGAAGATCTTTTTAAAAATCGATTTTGGAATTTTGGTTAGTCGATGATTTAGGATTTTGTTTTATTCACTTGAGATTTAAATTGCTAAATTTTTATGATGGTTGATTATGTTAAATTATTTTATTTAGTAATTTAGAATTTATTATTTAAGATTAGAAAAAAAAATCGATGTTGTTTCAGTTGGTATCAGATCTAAAGTTTTTCCCAAAAGGTTGTGTACTGTCACTTCGAGAAGCTCAAGAAGTCACGCCTCAAATATGTGAGTTTTACTGCTTCATATTTTTATATGCTTTAAATTCTAAATGCTTTCATGATACATGATATCAAATGTTAGTTGCATACTTCATGTAAAATATTAATTGCATGTTGGGTAGTAGAATTGATTGGGATATTGAAGAACTTAGAAGAGAATAGGGTGCATGCACTACTTGAGCTGGATTTAGAAGTCTACTTTGGAAAATTTTGGGTTAGAATTGCAATTTTCAAGATTTTTGAGACAAAATTGAAGAGTAAGAATTAAGTTAGAGGTTAAGTTTGAGGTGGATAGGAGAATCTAAGCTTTAGAATAATAAAGTCAAGGAAAATTTCGAGGACGAAATTCTATTTAAGGAGGGGAGAATTGTAAAGTCCGAAAAATCAGTCCACGTAAACCGCATGAATGCAAAATTATTTTAATTTCTTAATTATTTGATTTAATTGATTTTAATTGCTAGCATGATGTTTATTATATGGTTAAATATATAATTGCATGGTTAAATGACTATATGACATGATTACATGAAATTAAAGATTTTACCCGAATATTCAATAATAGGCAGGGAAAAAGAGACCGGGGACGACCAAGACAAGAATATTTATTTTTCAATAATCAATGGAAAGGCTTCCTAATATGACTTAAAATTGATTTAATTTTCCTAAAAATGTTGGAGTTCGAATTATTTTACGAGTCGAGCTCGATTTTTCCCTGGAAGCCGGTTTTGGGCAAACAAGGAGTTTTAAAATATCAAAAATATTATTTTATGGACACTAATTTTATAAACTTTTATTATTTAATTAATTAAGTGTTATTGGGCGCAATTTTATCAATTTAAGTAGGCCTAATTACCCTTAAGTTGCAAGCCCAAAACCAAAGCCCATTTAACTTGTTAATTTATTTATAAATAAGCTACCTAGGTTTTGAAAACTCACATAATTCACCTACATTAGCTGTGATTCACACCTTGCACACACTCAAGAATTTCAAAAATAAGAAGGAAAAGAAAAGCTTGTGTTCTTCGTCGTCCGGTCGTCCAACGTCGCACCCTCGCCGAAGATCGAAAAATCGAGCGTTATAAACGCAAAGGCACGTTTCCTAAACTCTTTTAAAATCATACAAATCATAATATGCTGATTTAATTGTTTATGCATGAAAAATATGTGGGTTCGATTATTTTACGGTTCGTTGCGTATTTTCAAAGTTTTAACGATTTTGCGCTTAATTTGAAAAACGATTTTTAATCCAAAGATACGCTGCCAAGTAAGATGATATAAGATTGGAACATGATCAAAACATGATAAATAATTGAGAAAACAAAGCTGGAATCGTGGGTTAAAATCAGAAAAGTAAGAACCGTGAGTTTTGAGTGCAATTCTCATGCATGGTATTAAGGGGAGGGCACGGTGGCTTTGCATGGGGCCTTGGGGCTTGGCCAGGGTTGGCTGGGGCTCGAGGAGGGTCAGGGGCGAGGGCCTGGTAGAGTCCTAGTGGGCTAGGACTCGCGCAGCAGGGCGGGGGGAAGAGTCCTCGCTGGTTAGGAAACTTCCCGAGGGTGCATTTGTGTTTGGCCGAGATTTTAATGGGCTGCAGCTTGGTAGGGGCTGGGCTAGGTGGTCTGGGTGATGGCTTGGGACGGTCCAGAGAGGGGTAGGAAGGGTCAGGGCTTGTGGTGGCTCAAGAAAGAGTCCACGCGAAGCAACACACTCACGTACGCAGGAAGCTAGGGAACGTGCGGGCTGTGTTTCTCAGGTTCAGGAGCTTCGCTGGTAGGTTCCATGGTAAGGGCTGGTCTGGGTCGTGTCTATGCGTGGTCCAGGGATGGTTAGGGAAAGGTGGGCTCGGTGGTGGCTCGGATGGGAGAGTCCTAGTTGGGTTAGGAGTCCTAGATTTGGCAAAGAGTCACACGCACTACACATGCGAATTTGGGATCGCGTTTCAGGTGGGTTTGAGCGGCTTAGGGGCTTGTTCTTGATTAGGTGTCAATATATTGAATTTAAGAACTAAAATTGAATCCATTAACGCTTATAGATCATAATGCGTGTAAAATGATATTTATGATTTAAGAACTAAAATTGAATCCATTAACGCTTCTTGACAGCACTCCGAATGATCATATTGCATGTAAAATGATATTTATGATTTATTATGATGATTTTGATGATAATATGTATTTTTACGATTTATGGTAAAGCTGTGCAATTTATACTGTCTAAAATGTTATTTTTGGAAAGTTGTCTTATTTTATGATTTTTAAAGTAAAGAAAAAATATTTTGAGGGATGTGAATTGACTGTGACAAAAGATATGATATATGATTTGTAGGGGATCCGTTTATGTGGAGGACGGTGAACTTATATTTTTGTGTGGATGTCGTGAGGGAAAAAGGCCCCAGAGAGAGCCCATTTATGGGAAATGCCCCAGAGGGAGCCCGTCTATGGGAGAAGGCCTCCGAGGTAGCCCCGACGATCGTATTTTCATGGTGGAGCCTAGTGCACACCTCCATGGGCCATGTGGAGCTAAGACTGCAGTCGACCAAAAGATAAAAGCTAGTCACTTTCAAGGATCAAACTTCACCCAAAATGATATATGATTGAAAGCTCATGATAAAAATGATTTTTATTGTATATGATTCATGATGATGAGTAAAGCTATTTTTAAATGATTTATTTATAATTAAAGCTTATTTTAAATGATTTATTTGAAGGATTTATTTATGCATAATGTTATTTTAAAATGATTTTACGATTTATGATTTAATTATGCTAAAATGAGTTTAAATGGTTTATTTACGTTCAAAAGATATTTTAAATTAATATATGATTTTAATGCATGTGGATGTATATGTATTATTTGTTATCCATGTTTAGAACGTGTTGAGTCTTTAGACTCACTAGGTTTTTATGATGCAGGATTTGATGATTTTTGGAGGCGGTGACGATTGAGTCGATCGAATGCAGCAGTACACACACGAGGACCTTTATGTTTTCGCATTAGCTTGTTAGATTAATAATTTAAAGATTTATGTTAGAGATTTTATTAGAGATATTTTTATGCTTAATTTTATTGTTAGCCGATCTTTTTAAAAATCGATTTTGGAATTTTGGTTAGTCGATGATTTAGGATTTTGTTTTATGCACTTGAGATTTAAATTGCTAAATTATTATGATGGTTGATTATGTTAAATTATTTTATTTAGTAATTTTGAATTTATGATTTAAGATTAGAAAAAAATCGAGGTCGTTTCACATAAAATTAATATAGTGTGCATGTTTGCATGTTTAAAATTGCACCTTCCTACATAAATGTGTAAAACTGTGTTTCTAAAGCTTATTCGAGATGCGATCAAGGAACGGAGACCGGTGACCGTAAAAGGAAAAATATTTTTATTAAATAATTATTTAATGCATGAAATATTTTAATGAAATTTTCGAAAATAAGGTGTTTGTACACGTCGAGTCGTATTTTAAATCATTATTCGATTTTCAATGAAGATATGGACTTGTCGAGAACTCGACTTATAATTCACAAACTTTCCTTAAGAAAATATTTTAAATATGAAACATCCGAAAATCACTCCATGTAAACCACATACATGCAAATGATTTAAATTACATAATTTTTTTATTTTAAATTATTACTATATGATATGATTGACGGTCTAATTGTATTATTAAATGATTAGATTGCATGATTTCATGAAAAGTGAAGATTTTATCCGAATACTTGATAATAGGCTGAGGAAAGGTGACCGAGGACGATCAAGATAAAATATTTTTTCGATAAATATTTTCAAGGCTTACTATTATGATGAAATTTTTCTAAAAATAGTAGAGTCCAAATTATTTTACGAGACGAACACAATTTTATTCGGGAAACCGGTTTTGGGGAAACGAGAGATTTTTAAAATACAAAAAGTATTATTTTTTGAAAACTAATTTTTATGAACTTTTGTTTTTCAATTAAATAGGGGTAATGGGGCCTAATTTACCTAGGATTAGTAGACCCAATTTCTCCTAAACCTAAAGTGTGGGGACCCGGACGCTAATCATCTTCTTAATCATCTTTGAGATTTAATTATCAATTAAGATAAATAGGGTCTAAAATTTTTTTCTTTAAAATGCGGTGCGGAACGTAATGGAATCTAACTAATTTACATCTCAGTATAAAAGTACAATAATGTACAACAATTATTCAAACTAGTCTCAGGTTCAACTACTAAATTTCAAGTATTAAACCAAGCCTACAATAAGTCCGGAATCACCACTCTAACTCATCTTCTCTCATCATCTTCTTAACCCAGATCCTATCCCACCTGTTGTCATGCACACATACAAAACAAAACAACAGCCGGATACTCCGGTGAGAATAAATCCCAGTATAAATAATGTATACATGCAGTTAACTGAAGTAACATAAAAGCATGAATTATATCTTATCACATGTAGTATAATCAAACAACATGTATCAATAATAATCTGTAAATAATATCTGAATCGTAATCTACGAAACATAAATCAATACAAATCTGTAAATCAAGTTCTAGTCTCGATATCTAAGACTCGACTCATCTCTCATTCTAATCTAGGGATCCCGATCTAATTTAGACTTTGGTATGCTGTATCGAATGTCTACAATAGACGTCGATCTACATCCAAGCTCATCGATACACCGTAAGTCTAGAGTCTACGCGGTTCTGACAAAGACTCGGCGATTCTGCCCTAGCTAGGATGATCTGCCCTAGACTCAAACTCTGGCTCTGCTATAATTCAATAGATTAAACATATCAATCTGATAATCTGCAAATATCAATGCAGTAAAGTAAAGTATGTGATTTTGGGAAACTCAAGTCAAACCTAACTCGAGTTGTGCAATCCCGAATCAACATTTATTTATACCTTTATCTTCACGATCTGATGAAGACGAAGTCTCGTATTCCAATCTGTCCATACCCAGTCTGGCAATGACAATCGCATAAATACAATATTAGTATATAAATCAATTCAAGACTTGTTCTGATCAATACTCAAATCAATACATAATCTGATCCATATATGAACAAGGCACCATCTAATTCATATCAACGATATCACGATACAATCGAAATCATTACTGAATCTGATCATTATCAATCAACTGATGTTTCGACGGCATAATAATACAGTCTTGATAACCCCGTCACTCTCAACATCACAGATATAATATCAGAATTCATAATCAGTATCAATACAATTCATAATCTGAATATTAACACAACTCTGATATAGAATCTCAACTAAATCAACTCTGAAATTTATAACAATTTCATAAACAGTCTATTCTTTAATCTGACTTCGATTCTATGATGTCTAACATGTCAAGAACATCATATATGAATTCTATTCAATTCTGACAACATCATAATTTCAAATCATGTCTAAACGTAACAAAACTTACGTCCAGTTATAGCCTGCGTTGATAGGAACACAGTACTGAAGTCGGATTACAATTCAGACGGGCGGATCACTCGTAAATCTCAAATCTCACGTCGAAGGAAAACTTCACTCTTTCTCCCAGCTTGCTCGGTTGCTGAATGAAGAATCACTTCCTTTATTTATATATATATCATCCACGTTGCATATAGAGACCAAATGTCAATTTTTCGTGATGCATGCCTGGCGCATATGCGCGCCCAAGTCCCGCGCATATGCGCCGAACGTTCTGTCTGAACTTACAGCAAGTCGCGCATATCGCGACGTCCTTCCGCGCATGTGCGCGACATTCTCTGGACTCGAGTCTGACCGATACACCTCCTCGCGCATATGCGCGCCCTATCTCGCGCATATGCGCGAGGTCCTCTGCCTTCGCCATGAGCTACTCGCGCATATGCGCGTCTTTCTTCGCGCATGTGCGTGCAAGGTTCTGTCTACCTCGCGCATGTGCGCCCATCACGTCGCGCATGTGCGCGAGGACTCTTTCTTGCTCCTCATTTTAATTTTCTTTCATCTTTCCCGGTCTAATCCGTTCCGTCTATAATCATATCAATTATCACCCATAGATTATAATAATTATCGCCAAATCCTTTTAGATTAACCGGATAAATTTCTCGGGCCTTACATTTCTCCCCCTCTAAGATATGATTTCGTCCTCGAAATCACAGACAATCAAATCAGATAAAGAAGGAATGTATAATAGAGGTTACTTCAGCAAATTCATTCTATCAAACCATTCTGATAAAATTACTTGCAAATACTGGCTATACAACATCCGTATATACCAATCAACAGCTCATACCAAATCAATATCATCAGCTGTTATCAAATTCAATCTCAGATATCACCGTAATATCATTTCCATTCAGCGGAAATCTGCAGTACTAGTTCCCGGATATCCTCCAGTATCTAGATAGTTCACTCCAACTATCCGTCAATCTATAAACCATAGATAAAATCATGCTATACATTCTGCCAAAAGCACAAAATCAAGCAAAATCACAATCTGATATACTCTACTTCGGCATTCTAGTTATTCTGACCACTTTTCTGACATCGATCTGTGTCATTTGGTCATGTTTGTACGTTATCTGGTACAAACTAATAGATATAGATTGAACAATCTGTCAATCACGATCATATTACATCACAATCTGGAAAGTATTACAGTGATCTCATTACGAAATTCATCGAAGTATACTCCCCATGTCTAGTCAGAAATATACAAATTCTGTAATAAATCTTTTGATTTCTATCTGTCTGTTTTCACTTATTGGCAATTCAGACATTCAGTACAAGTTCTGCCAATATTTCAGTACCAATTCTGTCACAACTGATTTAATCTGTCTATATCAAAACTATCTGTTCGAATTATTATATACTTTCTGTTACCTGAACGACTGCTAAATCCATTTCTGTGCGCTTCTGACCCTATCTGTCATTTCCAATTCGAATTATTGGGTATACACAATCAGTTAATAATATAAATCAAAGAAAAATACCTACCTGGTATTCGGTTCTGGCTATCGATATCAAATTCTGCTGTACAATTCTGAAACATTTGAAATTATAAGATAATCATTCCTATACAATACGAATCACATATTTGTCACTCTGATCGATGCTCTGCTCTGATTATCGAAATCTAATTCTGAACCTTCTGATCACATTTCTGACTCACTGAAATCCTCGAATTCAACTCTGATTCGAATTGAACTGTATACAATCTCAACGGTTCACACTGATCGGTATCAAATACGACTGTAGAAATATAACAATACTCAGGCAGACACAAAATAATAATCATATAAGATAATCTGCCAACTCAGACCAAAAGTAAATTTCTGACAATTCTGGCATTTCTGAAATTTCTGATCTTTCTGATATCGGTATCATTCTCAGTCACTGATTCTGATTTCAACTGTGTCAAAATTAATCGGTATACTAACTTCAGATATCGCATATTCTGAATACAATCTGTTTCAAGCAGAATTCATATCTGAAAATTTCTGTATACAATAATCACAGTTCTCAGAATATTCAATACAATCTTCAGATATTCGATTCAATCAATCAGATGCTGCGAATATATCAAAATATCATAGATACAACGAGCATGAAATCATCAGAATATCTCTGAACATATTGAAATATGCCAAAGAGAAACACTTGATCAGATGTAACTCCTGGTCGGTACTCTTCTACTGATCTTTTAATTCTTTCAATTCATTCTGTATCATTCTGTACATTCAATGTCATTCTGTGCTGAATTCTAAAGCACAAACAATACCTGATCTCAATTCAATTCTGGAATCTATCTTTCTGATATAAAGCAAATCTGAAATCTTATCTGGGCAAACATCAGCCAACTCGTACATCGTTGGCAAATCTGCCAATGCTAGACTCGATTTCAGTACATCTACTGAATACGTAAGGATACCATCTGTTCCTTTCTGTATCGATCGAGTCATAGACACACACAGATATCAAAGGAATTCTGAATCTAGAATCCTTACCGTGAAATCTCTACTCATCAGCCTTATCTGGTCTGAATCTTATACTCTCCTGAAAGGAATCTATAATAGTTCTGTACTTGTTCAGCATATTAATGTCAATAATGCAATCAAATCAGAAAACACAAGTACATCATATTCTAACTCAATCTTATTCTCATCTTACTGTAGTATACAATATATCACAGAAATCTCTGACATCAATTCCTTTCCCCAAAAGGTATAAGGATCAATACTACAGTAATAGAAACCCAGCAGGTACAACATATATCAATACAACTCAGTCAAAGATAATCATATGATCTGTATTAGTATATATCAATACATATGCAATATAATCATAAAGTAACAGTACCTGCCACTATATCATCAAGTGCCTCTTGGGTCTGTCCCTCGGTCACTACCACCAGATGGTCCTGATCCCTGAAATCTTCGAGAATCTCTCTGGGGACAAACTCTAGCAAAGTGTCCCAGCTGTCGGCAGATACGACAACTACCAGTCACTCCATGGCATTGTTCTGTGGAATGTCTCCCTCCACAAATCCTGCAATACACTCCAGCATAACTTGGGCTGGAACCACTGGAGCTAGTTGAACCGCTTAGTCCGCTCCCTAACTTCTTGAATGGCTTCTTTCGAGCTTTCAGCAAATCTTGCTTTCCACTCGTGCTGCTGCGATCAAGTCGGAGAGGGGATTGCTGTGTCTGGGGTTGCATCGCACACACCCTTTTTAGTTGTCTAATCAGACTCGCCTCCGCTCTCTTCGCTTTACTCAAGGCATCAGCAAAATGATAAGGTCGCTGCATATTCATCAATGCAACTACCTCCGATTTCAATCCTCTGATGAACTGATCCGCCACAGCTTCATCATTCCCAATTACATGAGGAGCAAAACGCAGTAGAGTAGAGAATTTCACAACATATTCTTCAATATTCAGTTGGCCTTGTCTCAAATTCTCAAACTCTGCTTTCTTGTCCTCTCGGTACGAAACTGAGAAAAATTTTCGATAAAATTCAGTTTTGAATATTTCCCACGAAATCACTGTACCTCTCTGTTCTAACATTCTTTTACTTGTAATCCACCAACTCCTGGCAGTCTCTCGTAACTGGTGGAATATCAGTTTAATTCTCTGCTCATCTGAATAATCAAGTAAATTAAACAGTATTTCTATGTCATCAAACCAGTTCTCACAATCTTCAGACGTCTCGGTACCACTCAGAATCGGCGGCCGAAATAACTGAAATTCTTTCAACTGTATTTCTATCTGAGTTTCTGATATATCTATCTGTTCAGTCGAAGTACTACCCCTTTCTGGAATTCTCCGAGGAGGTACATCTGCTTATCAAAACATTAGTACTCAAATACTACAAATCTGTTCCAATCTTTCTCTGATCATCTTACTGCTGATCATGAATCAGATCTGATTCATACTCAATAATACATAATACCAATTCAAATCAGATACTCAGGTAACATGTATTTCAAAGCAGTAAAACATAATGTCATGCTAGCATACGCAATGTCGTTCAACAGTAAAGTAATTCTCATGCTAGCAATCACATGCAAGGAAAGAAAACTCAATCTACCCCGCTCATTCTCTTCTATCTCAGTCTAAAGGATCTATCACTTTGATACCATCTGTTGTGGGGACCCGGACGCTAATCATCTTCTTAATCATCTTTGGGATTTAATTATCAATTAAGATAAACAGGGTCTAAAATTTTTTTCTTTAAAATGCGGTGCGGAACGTAATGGAATTTAACTAATATACATCTCAGTATAAAAGTACAATAATGTACAACAATTATTCAAACTAGTCTAAGGTTCAACTACTAAATTTCAAGTATTAAACCAAGCCTACAATAAGTCCGGAATCACCACTCTAACTCATCTTCTCTCATCATCTTCTTAACCCAGATCCTGTCCCACCTGTTGTCATGCACACATACAAAACAAAACAACAGCCGGATACTCCGGTGAGAATAAATCCCAGTATAAATAATGTATACATGCAGTTAACTGAAGTAACATAAAAGCATGAATTATATCTTATCACATGTAGTATAATCAAACAACATGTATCAATAACAATCTGTAAATAATATCTGAATCGTAATCTACGAAACATAAATCAATACAAATCTGTAAATCAAGTTCTAGTCTCGATATCTAAGACTCGACTCATCTCTCATTCTAATCTAGGGATCCCGATCTAATTTAGACTTTGGTATGTTGTATCGAATGTCTACAATAGACGTCGATCTACATCCAAGCTCATCGATACACCGTAAGTCTAGAGTCTACGCGGTTCTGACAAAGACTCGGCGATTCTGCCCTAGCTAGGCTGATCTGCCCTAGACTCAAACTCTGGCTCTGCTATAATTCAATAGATTAAACATATCAATCTGATAATCTGCAAATATCAATGCAATAAAGTAAAGTATGTGATTTTGGGAAACTCAAGTCAAACCTAACTCGAGTTGTGCAATCCCGAATCAACATTTATTTATACCTTTATCTTCACGATCTGACGAAGACGATGTCTCGTATTCCAATCTGTCCATACCCAGTCTGGCAATGACAATCGCATAAATACAATATCAGTATATAAATCAATTCAAGACTTGTTCTGATCAATACTCAAATCAATACATAATCTGATCCATATCTGAACAAGGCACCATCTAATTCATATCAACGATATCACGATACAATCAAAATCATTACTGAATCTGATCAATATCAATCAACTGATGTTTCGATGGCATAATAATATAGTCTTGATAACCCCGTCACTCTCAACATCACAGATATAATATCAGAATTCATAATCAGTATCAATACAATTCATAATCTGAATATTAACACAACTCTGATATAGAATCTCAACTAAATCAACTCTGAAATTTATAACAATTTCATAAACAGTCTATTATTTAATCTGACTTCGATTCTATGATGTCTAACATGTTAAGAACATCATATATGAATTCTATTCAATTCTGACAACATTATAATTTCAAATCATGTCTAAACGTAACAAAACTTACGTCCAGTAGTAGCCTGCGTTGATAGGAACACAGTACTGAAGTCGGATTACAATTCAGATTGGCGGATCACTCGTAAATCTCAAATCTCACGTCGAAGGAAAACTTCACTCTTTCTCCCTCGAAGCTTGCTCGGTTGCTGAATGAAGAATAACTTCCTTTATATATATATATATATATATATATATATATATATATCATCCACGTTGCATATAGAGACCAAACGTCAATTTTTCTTGATGCATGCCTGGCGCATATGCGCGCCCAAGTCCCGCGCATATGCGCCGAACGTTCTGTCCGAACTTACAGCAAGTCGCGCATATGCGCGACGTCCTTCCGCGCATGTGCGCGACATTCTCTGGACTCGAGTCTGACCGATACACCTCCTCGCGCATATGCGTGCCCTATCTCGCGCATATGCGCGAGGTCCTCTGCCTTCGCCATGAGCTACTCGTGCATATGCGCGTCTTTCTTCGCGCATGTGCTCGCGCATGTGCGCGCAAGGTTCTGTCTACCTCGCGCATGTGCGCCCATCACGTCGCGCATGTGCGCGAGGACTCTTTCTTGCTCCTCATTTTAATTTTCTTTCATCTTTCCCGGTCTAATCCGTTCCGTCTATAATCATATCAATTATCACCCATAGATTATAATAATTATCGCCAAATCCTTTTAGATTAACCGGATAAATTTATCGGGCCTTACATAAAGACCCAAAACCTAAGTCCATTAACATGCAAATTTAAAATCTATAAAATAGAAATCCTAGGGTTTTTCTAAGCACATAACAGCCAAGTTTCACACACACCACACACCAAAAGTTCGAAAATTCCTAGGAGAGAAAACAAGGAGTCTTCGTCGTCCGTTCATCCTTCTTCGCACCCCACGCCAACGATCTTATATTCGAGTGTTCTAAAACGCAAAGGCACGCTTCTAAACTCCTTTACGCATCATTCAAATCATAGTATACTTAATTTAATTATTTTTGCATGAAAAATATTGAAGCATGAATCGTTTAACGATAGATCAAATATTTTCAACGTTTCGACGATTTTACGGTTGTTGGAAAATCATTATGAATTCCAAGGACACGCTGCCAATAGGATGTATTTAAGAGATATAAAAGGAGTCGTTTAAGGGCGGGACGTAGGCTGGAACGTGCATGGGCAAGAGAAGATGACCCTAGGGCTTTCTAGGGGTAGCCATGGAGTGTAAGGATTTTATGGGCTCGGCTAGGAGGGGCGGTGTGAGGATTCGTATTTTCGAAGCAAATCACCATAACGAGCTCGAAAAGAAGCTCAAATGGAACCAATGCAATGCATGAAGAAAACCCTTAGCTCAGAAATTAAACCCTCAGCTCAAAAAAGCTCATTGAAGAAACCCTTAGCTCACAAGCTAAAACCCTCAGCTCAAGGAAGCTTATTCATTCTTGGGAGAAAACCCCTAGCTCATGAGCTTAAATCCTCAGCTCAAAGGAGCTCATTGATGTTTGTCCAAAAAGAGACAAAAATATAACCATAAAGGAGCTAAAATTTGGACATAATCAATGTGTAAGAAGTGACCATTGAGTACACCAAAGTGACCTTTGGTTTTTGGATAAACTTTGACCACTTGGAAGTCATTTGGACCATCATCTTTGGGGGCATTTCAAGGGTCTTGGACGGCTGAATGAATGGGAGGAAAAGTGTAACGTACCGTACTTTTACTACTTAAAGTTTGCGGAAAAATTTAAAATTTTCTTAAATAAGTGTAATCAACATTCAAATTCAATAACTTCAAAGTTTGATAAAATAAACTGTACGTCTCGAAGATCGTTGCAACGAAAGATCTAAAAATAAAGTTTGACAAAAGTATTTGTTTGCAATCTCATAACCAGTAACGTGAGATCAGAGTATTTGACATTTCATAAAAACTTAGAAACTTGGGCGGTCCACGGGTTTAGCCTCCTACTCAGTCCAAGCCAGCTCCTTGGTCCCCACCCCTAGCCTCCTCAAAATCATGCTCACCTGCATCGATCAAGTCTAGTGAGTCTAAAGACTCAGCACGTATAAACTAGCAGTAACGAGTAATACGTAATAAAATCACATGCAGCTTTAAAATAGAACATACATATGTGAACTTGAACTTGCATAAATAAACTTGAACATACGTACATAACATAGACTTGCCATAACGTGAAAACTTTTCTTAAACATGCTTGCATACTTGAACATACATAACTTCATCATTTTGCATAGAGGCATGTTTCAAAGCAAGTGACTCATACATAAATACGCCTGATCAGACAAAACCACAGTATTGGGCTGACAGGGACGAATCCACTGCCACATACATGAGATCCCCATTCATGCTTTAACGGGTGGATTGGTCCCCGTTCATGCTTTAACGCTTTCCAATCCTGATCTAAACCCGTCATGCTTTAACGGGGTGGAGAGGTCCTCGGCCACGTTCACCGACTTCCAAACCCATTCATAAATTTGGTCACAAGACATTTATCATACCTCAAAAACTTGAAATATTTTCTTTGCACGTCGAACATACTTACTTGACGTTGATGGATTCGTTGGATTTCATTTGGGGCCGCTGCTGCACACACTAACATGATTTTTAAATACTTAACTTTCATAGCTTAGACGTAGGGTATACGTGCTTACCACAGAATTCAATAAATAACTTAAGAAATTCTAAAACACTCGTGACTTGACCTCATTTAAATTATCGTACTAACCCAAGACATGAAACCCCAAAGCAAAGTATAAAATTTCCCAAAACATGAAGTACACAGACCCCGTGCCTGGGTCTGTGTAGGTTCGTTAAAAGACATGCCGAACAGAAGGGAGGGCACGGACCCCGTGCAAGGGTCCGTGTAGGGGTCCGTGTGGGCTCGCAAAATTGACACCAAGAAGAAAAAAAAGGCACGGACCCCGTGTAAGGGTCCATCCCGGGGTCCGGATACCTGCGCTAATTGGAAACCCATGAAAATTTAATACATGTATTGCTTAACATTCTAAACTCGATCGTACGGACTATGAACCGACACCTCGAGACCAATCCTAAGGTGCTACCACATTGATACAACCTATGCAAACACCCCAAAACAACGACGCCCATCCTAACACCATACAATCTCATGAACACGGAAATTGACACCAATCGTTTCTTACGACTTCTAATGGATTCAAGTGCCTATCGACACTAACCGGCATACCAAATACCAATTCAACATCATACTAATCATACCTAGACGCAGCAATGATCACCCGCCGATCCCCAACGAAGCCTGCAACAATAAAACTTCAATAACGCATCAATACATAATTTTCTGAAAGAATGCAGTCTGAGCGGTCCCACGAAAAACGCCATAACTCACTCAATTTTTATCCAAATATTTCGAATTTACTGTCAAATCGAAGGTATCAAAAAGTTCTACAATTTTAATGTTGAAAGTTTTCTCAAAATCACGACCAAAAAATCGAAATTTTAAATATGACAGCAAAAACGTGATTTGTGATCCAAAAACCGTTTCAAAACTTATCCAAACATCATTGCTCAAACTTCTACACATCACATATGTATTTTTACTCATAAATAACAACACAACGCATAATATGACGAGATCGATGCAAAAATAACAGAATATACGTGCCTTTGATGTGAAAAACTCACGATACGGCGATACTGAAGTGGAGACGGAGTGAGGCTTGAATCGGGACGATGGTGGCTCGATTTTCTTGAAATAAAATCACCGAAAACTGCTGAAATTCTTTGAAAGGAGGGGCGGCTGCTGAGTTCCTCAAGAACCCTAGGTTTTACTCTCTCAAAATCTAAAAATCTGAATAATGAAGTGTGTGTGTGTGTTGGGCGAATTTTAGTGTGTGTAAAAGTGTGGGTGCGTGTAATTGTGTGTGTAACATGTGGGTGTTTTAATTAGGGCCAAATTATTGCTTAATTAAAAATAACCACTAATTAAAAATACTAACCTCCCTTAACTTTAACAAAAATCTATAATTAAAAATAAAAATGTACATGTGCTATTCTTTTAAAAGTTTTAAAATTCTAAAATTCACCTAATAATTTAATTAGGCTTTAAAATGCTAAAAACTTAATAAATGAGTTAAAATGCTCCATCTTTAACTTAAAATAAAATACCACGTTTAAAATCGCCAAAATCGTTACCGGTCTCTTTTCCTCGATCTCGCCTCGAATAATCGCCTGAAACATGAAATTCGAAAAATATTTTAATGTGCATCACATAAACATGAATAATTTAAAATAATGCAATTTAAATAAATAATGCATCATTAAAATAACTTTTATATTTAAATACATTAAATAATGCATGGAATTTATGTGTACTGATTTTGGGCACTACTAAAAGGGTCACATTTGCACCTATAAATACCCCATGTTTGTAGCAAACAACACACTCAAATTCCCTTTCATTTCTATCCAAAGTTTCGGCCAAGGCAAGGGAAAATAAGAGGATTTTGTGTGGTTCTTTGTACTCAACAAAAATACGTCGAAGTGCTGCTGAAACGACTCAAGACTCTACTCAAAAAATCGGCAAGACGCTGCCCAAACTTCGGCCCAGACTTCTTCCGATTAGCAAGTAAGTTCAAGCCGCAATTCTGAATTAAGTATAAGTGGGTTTAGGTCTTTTAAAAATTATGTATGTTATAAAAATATGATCATCTACTGCATGTATTGTATAAGTATGGTGTTCAAAATCACTAAGTTGCTTCAAGTGTTCATTTCCGTTTTTTCTCTCGTTTGTCCTCTTCCGTTTCGTCTATGTTCGTGTCCTTATGTCCGAATTGATCCGTCTCCGAATGATAAGTTATTAGTTTGAATCTGATAATGATGCATCGGGAAAGCCTGCGAGGGAAAAGGTCTCAGAGGGAGCCTGTCTATGGAAGAAGGCCCTAGAGGGAGCTCAGATGCGGGAAAAAGCCCCAGACAGAGCCCATTTACAGGGAAGGCCTAAAGGGAGCCCAAGATCAAGGATAGCCCATGATCATTATAATATGTTTGTTTGATAAGTTCTGTTATGAAGTTTTCTGATTTATTCTAAGTCTAATTTCTGTTCATCCAACTCTGAAGCTCTGATTTGTTCAATGTTTGACTTATGTTCATTAAACTCTGATATACTATGCTATGTAAAAAGAAGAAGGTTTTAAAAGTATTATGTATTAAATGTTATTCTTGTATGCGATCGGCCCCACTCGCTGAGTGCTTTTCCAAACGCTCACCCCTCTTACGTCCCTCTCCAGATGCGAATGAGAAACAGATGGAAGAAAAGGAACAGGAGCAATTCTGGGGCTGGTGAAGAATGAAAGGAAGGACTTCAAGTTCTGGATGTTCAAACCCTTTTAGCGTTCCTTCGTCGTTCTTTGTAAATGTTTGTATTTTTTGCTTCCTCAACTCTTTGCTTTTCTTTATTTGTAAAGACGATGGAGTTTTATGAAAAAGACTGGTATTTGGTAATTGCTACGAGGCTTATTGTTATTTGATTAACAATGCCGGATGTCACCGACGCCTCGGTCCTGGGGCGTGACATTTAAGTGGTATCAGAGCCGCCAGGTTCATAATTCGATGGGGAGTTTCGTAGACAAAATTTGGCGAACGTCAAATTTTGGCAAATGCCCATGTCTTTCTATCCAAACCATTTTGATACATCATACTCATCTTCGTTTTTTTAAATCATCAAAATCAAGCTATTGCAATAGTTGAATGGCTTATTATTCTGCATAGAATCTTAGAACTCAATCTTGTCACTACTTTCAATCTATGTGAAACTACCACTTCTTTCCACTTGTGAAAAATTCAACGAAAGACTGTGTTCGATCCAATTATTTTACTTTTCCGATGTAGTACCCTTGATTTTTGTCATCTCCTTGATTCTAAACTTTTTTCATTCGATTTCTCTAGGACATGGCCATCCCTCGTACTCGTGATCAAGTCGCTCTTCGCATGCGTCAGCTTTTCATCGACAACCAAACCCATGAAATTGATACCCTAAAGGCTCAACTAGCTAGGGAAAAACAAGAGAAACAAGATTTCATGGAAACCAAAACCCTACAAGAGTTCATGGAAACCAAAACCCTACTCTAGACTGATGTGCAATGCCTCACCCCTCAACTTGATCGTGCGGAGAGCCAGCTTGCTCTTAACCCGCATAGTTCATCCCATGTGATACAATTAGTCACCCTTAACCGTTAGTTGATGGAGAGAATCGAGGCTGAAAAAGAACTATCTAACCATGCTCGCCACGAGAGTGAAGACCTTTCTAGTAAATAAAAGTGTTACATCGCCAAACTGCATGGCACGATGGGTCGACTACAACAACAGAACTATTACCTACATCTTGTCGTGGAAAACATGGAAGAAGAGGAAGAAGCACCCATTGACATAATGGATGAAGATAGTGATGAAGATGACGTAATAGACTAGGCTAGACTAGCATCCCGATTGTAATAAAAATATGTTATGAAAAGAAATAAAGTATAATCTTTCCTTTCAAAAAATAAATATATTTTGTAAGTATCCTTATATTATAGTAAATTTTTTTTGAAAATTTAGCCCACTGCGTAGAACTATAAGTTAAAAATTTTCCACCCTTTCTAGGTATAGGACATGGATGCCCAAGCGATTATCTCCACACTTCAAGAACAACTCGGGACCAAGGATGCGGAATGTGAGGCATTTAAAGTAAAGAATGCCAGATTAGAGAGCGATAACTATCAGTTAAACGGAAACTACGTATGCATGATAGAAGACCTTCATCAGGCTAGAGAAGAAGAGAAAAGATTGCGTGATGACGTTAGACGCTATGCTGCTTATCACCTAGAAGCTGAACGTCAACACGATATCACAAAAGAAAAGTTGGAAGCAATTCAAGGAAGGTTTTTGGAATCTAAGGATTGAGAAAACAAGCTTAACAAGGCTATTTACCGAATCCAAGTAAAGATAGAAGATCATGAACTCAATGAGGCAGTAAACCAATCGACAATACAAGAGTTTCAAGACCAAGTGAATAACCTCGATGACCACAACACACTCTTGAAAAAATACATTGATCAGTTACAGAACGATATGATCAATTTAGGAGATCTCGAGGGTAAGATGGAAATAAACCCCGAGGAGAATCTTGAAGGGGAGGAAGCTATTGGAGACATGGATGACGGAGAAGTCTTAGATGAATAGGATAGATTCCTAGAATAAGAAGCTATTGTATAGGAGTTGATTAGACTATTCCCTATCGATATGTAACAACTCTATAACTTTTGAAATATTAATGAAAGAAATATTTTGTTATACTCTAATTGTTCTTTACATTATCAAAGTCATACAAACAACTTAGAAAACCTTTATGCTTATAGGAAATGGTAGGAAGAGCACCAAGGAACAATCGTAACACACGAAGAACCAATAAAGATGATGAAGAGAACCTACCTCCACCATCACCAGGAGTTGACCTTCGTCAAGGAGACATGATGGCAATTGCCACCATTGTGGTCGCGACACTACAAGGGATTCTGAACCCAAACGCCAACAATGCTATCCAGCCACCACCAGAACCCCTCCCACGTGGTATTAAGTACCACTATGAATCCCTCCGAAGAAACCGAGTCCCAACCTATGATGGAAACCCCGACCCATAATTTGGCCACAATTGGCTCAAAAATGTAGAAAATCAACTTCTTCTGCTGAAAGTGCCCGAATAACTCAAGGTAGAAATGGTGATACAATTTTTGAGGATAAAGCCCGCAAATGGTGGGAGACCGTCTCACCAGCCATAGCTGAAAATGGACCAATTACGTGACAGATATTCAGAAGAAAATTTCTGAAGTTGCAAAATCAGAGTGAATTTGAAAGCTTTAAGCAAATTTCTACATGACGGTGATTGAGTACACCTCAAAGTTCAATGACCTCGGAACGTACGTTCCAATCGTAATGGCAGATGAGACCCTAAAGATGCATCGTTTCAAGAAAGGGCTAAACAGTCGAATACAGTCAGCATTAGTTGTATTCAAACCCAAAATTTTGCTAACTTAATGGGAGCTGCCATGAGCGTTGAGACTGACATCAAGCACAGAGAAGAAGTGGATAATCACAAACAACCCTTTTCTGGTCAGTCGTCCCAGGGTGGACAAAACTTTAAAAGACCCAACCATGCAAGTGGACCATCAAGAGGAGCTTTCACCAACCCTAACAACAGAGAAATCCGACCTTGCCATAGCTGCAACATGCGACACTTGGGAGAATGTTACAAGAAAACTGGTGCCTGCTTCAAGTGTGGAAATTTAGGCCACCGGATTGCTGACTTTCCTGAGAACAAGGACAAAGAAGTAAAAAAAATCTAAGAAAACCAAAAGCCGAAGGAGGTCAAACCCAATGCTCGAGGTTTCGCCATAACGCAAGAGGAAGATGATAAAAAAAATGATGTGGTAGCAGGTACCATGCTAATCAATGAAATGTCTGCTTGTGTGTTGTTTGATTGTGGTGCTACCCATTCGTTTGTATCCAAAAGATTTGCTAAGAAACTGAAACTAGAAGGAGAACTCTTAGTGAACCATTAAGAGTAGCAACTCCTGTTAGTAAAACGATTGAAACCCATAAAGTATATCGAAATTGCAAAATTTGTATCAGTAATCAAATCTTCAAGGCATAACTGATTCAACTAAATATGGCCGAGTTCGACGCAATCCTAGGAATGGATTGATTGGCTAAGAATCATGCCTTGGTGGATTGCCAGAAGAAGAGTGTCAAACTGCAGACTCCAAACCATGAGGAGATCATGTACCATGGTAGATCTAAAGAGCAAAAATCTCTTCTATCGGCATCAGAAACTTGGAAAGTCATGAAAAGTGGTGAAGAAATTTACTTAGCAATGATCAACGAGGTAAATGACGAAGTTACTATGAAGATAGAGGATATTCCAGTTATTCAGAAATTTTCAGACGTCTTCCCTGAAGAATTGTCTGGCACGATTCTTGACCATGAAGGGGAGTTTGAGATGAACTTCATTCCAGGGGCTACAACAATTTCAAAAGCACCATACAGAATGGCCCCTGCAGAGCTAAAAGAGCTAAAGGACCAACTCCAAGAGTTATTGGATACAAAGAAGATCCGACCCAGTGCATCTCCGTGGGGAGCCCTTGTACTTTTTGTGAAAAAGAAAGACAGGAGTATGAAGTCATGTATCGAATATAGAGAGTTGAACAAGATCACGATTAAGAATAAATACCCACTCCCGAGCATAGATGACCTTTTCGACCAATTGAAAGGAGCCAAGGTCTTTTCAAAACTCGATCTAAGGTCAGGATACCATCAACTGAAGGTCAAAGAAGAAGATATTCCTAAAACAGCCTTCAGGACGAGATACGGCCATTACGAGTTTACGGTAATGCCGTTTGGACTGACCAATGCTTCAGCAGCATTCATGGACCTCGTGAATAGAGACTTCAAACCATACCTCGATAGGTTCATGGTCGTATTCATAGACGACATCCTGGTGTATTCACCAAGTAAGGAGGATCATGAAAGACATCTTCGTCTCGCCCTACAGACACTCAGAGAAAAAAAATTTTATGCAAAATTTAAGAAATTTGAATTTTGGCTAACAAGTGTCACATTATTTTGACACATAATATCTCAACTACGTGTCTCAGTGAACCCAAAGAAAGTAGAGGCAATTGTGGCTTGGCCTCGACCAAAATCAGTAACTGATATTCGAAGCTTTCTGGGTTTAGCTGGATATTATAGGAAATTCGTTGAAGGATTTTCTTCAATATGCATACCCCTCACCAAACTCAGACAGAAGAACTCTAGATTCATTTGGAGCAAAGAATGTGAGAAGAGTTTTCAGATTCTTAAAAGAAAACTTGCATCTACACCAGTGCTAGTACTTCTCGAAGATGGCAAGAACTTCACGATATATAGTGATGCATCAAAGGGAGGATTAAGGTATGTGCTTATGCAGGAAGGTCAGGTAATTGCCTACGCATCAAGGCAATTAAAACCTCATGAGAAAAATTATCCAACTCATCATCTTGAGTTAGCAGCCATCGTATTTGCACTAAAAATATGGAGACACTATCTATATGGTGCTAAATGCGAGATATTTACCGATCAGCAAAGCCTCAAATACATATTCTCCCAAAAAAATTTAAACATGAGGCAAAGAAGGTGGATTGAACTCTTGAAGGATTACGACTTAACCATCAACTACCATCCGGGTAAAGCCAACAAGGTAGCAGATGCCTAAATTTATCGGCACTTTCAGCTCAACCATGCCTCCAAGAAACCATCAAGCTGAAACAAAATCACCACCCTTCCATAGCCAAAATTAAGGAGCAACTTCAAGAAGGAAAAGCTCAAGAATTTCAAACTGATGAGAAAGGAGTCTTGTGGATGAAAGGACGTTTGTGTGTACCAGACCTCGATGAAATTCGGCGAGAAGTAATGTCTGAGGTATACAAGTCAAAATTCTCAGTTCAACCTGGAAACACCAAAAAGTACCGAGACTTGAAACAGAATTACTGTTGGAATTGAATGAAGAAGGATGTAGATGACTTTGTCACTAAATGCCAAATCTATCAACAGGTCAAAGCCGAATATCAGCAACTGAGATGACTCCTACAACCACTAGAAATCCCAACATGGAAGTGGGAGCACATTTCCATGGACTTTGTGGTATAATTACCAAAATCAAGACAAAACCATGATGGGATCTGGGTCATCATCGACCGACTAACAAAATCGGCACACCTTTTACTGGTGTGAATGAACTACAACCTAGATAAACTAGCCACCCTGTACATGGACAATATAGTAAGATTACATGGAGTTCCAGCAAGTATAATATCCGATAGGAATCCAAGATTTGTGTCCCGATTCTGGAAAAGTTTACAAGAAGCCATGAGAACCAAAGTCACCCACAGCACTACCTATCGCCCACAAATAGACGGCCAAAATTAAAGGACGATCCAAACCTTGGAGGATATGTTAAGGGCGTGTGCTCTAGATTTCAATAGAAATTGGAGTGAACATTTACCCCTAGTAGAGTTCACTTACAATAACAGAAACCACAGTAGCATAGAAATGGCCCCTTATAAAGCGCTCCACTGACGAAAATGTAGGTCCCCGCTGTATTGGGACGAAATCAAGGAGAAAGCTATCACTGGACCGGAACTGGTACAGCTCATAGTTGAAAAGGTAGCCATTATCATGGAGAAACTCAAAGCGGCACACGATCGACAAAAGAGCAGGGCTGACTTGAAGAGAATACCATTGGAGTTTGAAGTCGGAGAAAAGGCTTATGTCAAGGTTTCACCTATGAAGGGAGTGGTTCGCTTTAGCAAATCGGGAAAATTTAACCCAAGATACGTCGGACCCTTCGAGATTTTTTAAAGAGTTGAAACCTTAGCTTATCGACTAGCCTTGTCGCCGGACATGTCAAGAATCCACAACGTTTTCCACGTTTCACAGCTGAGAAGATACATTCCTGTCTCGAGTCATATACTTGAGGTCACACCTCTACTACTTGACGGCAACCTGAATGAAAAATTGAGATACGAAGAATTCCATATCTGTATAGTTGACACCAAAGAACAAGTGCTACGACATCGGACTATTCCATATGTAAAAGTACAATGTTCAAACCATATTGAGCGGGAATCAACATGGGAGCTAGAGGAGAAGACATCGCACCCTGTATCCCTACCTTTTCAAAGAATAAGCAAACTCAAGTGTCGAGGACGAAACATTCAATAAGGAGAGTGGGATGTGAGGATCCGTATTTTCGAAACAAATCACCTCAAAGAGCTCGAAAAGAAGCTCAAAGAGAACCAATGCAATGCAAGAAGAAAACCCTCGGCTCAAAAATTAAAATCCTCAGCTCAAGGAAGCTTATTCATTCTTGGGAGAAAACTCCTAGCTCATGAGCTTAAACCTTCAGCTCAAAGGAGCTCATTGATGTTTGTCCTAAAAGAGACAAAAATATAGCCATAAAGGAGCTAAAATTTGTACCTATTGTGTAGTAGCAAACAACACACTCAAATCCCCTCTCATTTCTCTCCAAAGTTTCGGCCAAGGCAAGAGAAAAAAAGAGGACTTCATGCGGTTCTTTGTGCTCAACAAAAATACGTCGAAGTGCTGCTGAAACGACTCAAGACTCTACTAAAAAATTCGGCAAAACGCTGCCCAAATTTCGGCCAAGACTTCGTCCAATTAGCAAGAAATTTCAAGCCGCAATTCTGAATTAAGTGTAAGAGGGTTTATGTGTTTTAAATATTATGTATGTCTTGAAAATACGATCGTCTACTACATGTATTGTATAAGTATGATGTTCAAAATCACTAATTTGCTTCAAGTGTTTCATTCCGTTTGTTCGTTCGTTTGTGCTCTTCCGTTTCGTCTACGTTCGTGTCCTTCTGTCCGAATTGATCCGTTTCCGAATGATAAGTTATAAGTTTGAATCTGATAATGATGCCTCGGGAAAGCCTATGAGGGAAAATGCCCCAAAGAAGCCTGTCTATGGGATAAGGCCCTAGAGGGATCCCGGATGCGAGACAAAGCCCTACAAGGAGCCCATTTACAGGAGAAAGCCCCAAAAGGAGCCCAAGATCAAGGATAACACATGGTCATTATAATATGTTTGTTTGATAAGTTCAGATAATTTCTGTTCTGAAATGTTCTAATTTGAAGTTCTCATTTGTTCTAAGTCTGATTTCTGTTCATCCAACTCTGAAGCTCTAATTTGTTCAATGTTTGACTTCTGTTCATTTAACTCTGATATACTATGCTATGTAAAAAGAAAAATGTTTTAAAAGTATTATGTATTAAAATTTTTTCTGGTAAGCGATCGACCCCACTTGCTGAGTGTTTCTCAAAACGCTCAACTCCCTTACGTCCTTCTTTAGATGAGAATTAGGAACAGGTGGAAGAAAAGGAACAGGAGCAGTTCTGGGGCTGGTGAAGAATGGAATGAAGGACTTCAAATTCTGAATATTCAAGCCCCTTTAGCGTTCCTTCGTCGTTCTTTGTAAATGTTTGTACTTTCTGCTTCCACAACTCTGTACTTTTTCTTTATTTGTAAAGAGATGGAATTTTATGAAATAGACTGGTATTTGGCTAATTGCTACAAGGATTATTGTTATTTGATTAACAATGTCGAATACCACCGACGCCTCGGTCCCGGGACGTAACAGGCGGTGCACCGGGGCCTGGTCCAAGAGAGGGGAGGCTCGCGGCTGGACTGGGGGTCTAGGCTGGTCCAATAGGGTCTAGGGAAGATGGATAGAGGTCGGGTCAGGGCCTGGTGCAGCCATGGTCCATGGTATCTCGAGTAGGAGGAAGGTCGCGACTTTGGGAGAAAAATGGAATAGGGCGTGCTTGCGGCAGGGGCTTGGGCTGGTTCGGTGCTACTCTAGGATAGGTCGGTTAGGGTCCAGGAGGGGCTAGGAATCGTCTGGTCCATGATGGCTCGGTGGTGGCTCGAGGGAATCGAGCCGTGGCTTGATATATCGAAGAACTAGGGTTTGATTTAGGCTAGGAATAATAATGGTTCGAATCATGGTCCACATGGGTTGGTTCATGGTTCATGAGGGTAGTTTAGGTATAAAAAGTTTATGTTTAAATTTGAAAAGAAAATATTGAGTTTTGAATTAATTCGAGATTTAAACGCTTCACGGTTTAGTAATTAAGGAATTAAATCAAAAAACCCGAGTTTACGTCAAATAAAAAAATTAGAAGTAAAATTTAATCTTAAATAATTATTTGGAATCGAGTCAATAAAAGTGAGAAAAAGTCAAAATCGAGAAATTTTGAGTCCAGGAGCAAAACGATCAATTTACACCTGGGTAGTACAAAAAAGTTTGGCAGTGTCCCGAAGAATCATAACGCGTGTTAAATGATATTTTAAAACGTTTACGATGCAAATAAGAGATTTTATGATTTATGATAAAGTTGTGCAATTTTTACTGTTAAATGTTATTTTACACATTTGGAAAGGATGCGATATTTTATCATTAAACAAAAAAAAAAAATATTTTGAAAGATTTGAATTGACTGTGACAAAAAAGATATGATACATGATTATTGAGAATATCGCGAGGGAGAAGGCCCAGAGGGAGCCCATTTACGGGAGAAGGCCTAGAGGAAGCACAACGATCGTATTTCAATTTACGTCGGTGCCTAGTGCCCATCCCCATGCGCAATGGTGAGCCAAGACTTATCAATTGACCAAAGGATACATATAGTCATTTTCAAGGATCAAACTTCACCCAAAACGATAAAGGATGGAAAGCTTTATGATTTGACGATTTATGATGCTTACAAATTTATGATAACTTATTTTGAATAAAAGTGTGATTTTTAATGCATGTGCTTGTATATGTATTATTTGTAACTTATGTTTAGAACATGCTGACTCACTAGGTTTGAATGTCGCAGGTGAGGATGGGGTTGAGGACAAATATCAACCCGACTAATTCCCTTCTCGATGTCGGCATTCTTTCGTTGCCACCATAGCATAGCATTATCAATTATATATAAAATAGCAGTATGCACCTTAGTTTCGTCGTCCCCAACGTTGCCTCCAAAGTACTTTGTTTTAGGAAGTTCGACCTTGGGGCTCCCATAGATCCGCTTCCTCCATCATTGGCGGCATCATGCATGCACAACGTCACATCCTCACGCATCCCCTCGATTCAAGATAGAAGGATTTCAATGATCTCCTCTAGCAGAGCAATGCGATCGTCAATTGTTGTGATTGCCCTTGACTCACTAGGTTTGAATGTCGCAGGTGAGGATGGGTTGAGGACAAGTATCAACCCTACTAATTCCTTTCTCGATGTCGGCATTCTTTCGTCGCCACCATAGCATAGCAGTATCAGTTATATATAAAATAGCGGTGTGCACCTTAGTTGCCTCGTCCCCAAAGTTGCCTCCAAAGTACTTTGTTTTAGGAAGTTTGACCTTGGAGCATCATGCATGCACAACATCACATCCTCACGCATCCCCTCGATTCAAATTGAAGAGTTTCAATCATATCCTCTAGCCGAGCAATGCGATCATCACGTGTTGTGATTGCCCTTGATTCAGTAGGTTTGAATGTGGTTGGTGAGGATGGGGTTGAGGACAAGTATCAACCCGACTAATTCCCTTCTCGATGTCGGCATTCTTTTGTCGTCACCATAGCATAGCAGTATCAGTTATATATAAAATAACGGTGTGCACCTTAGTTGCCTCGTCCCCAAGGTTGCCTCCAAAGTACTTTGTTTTAAGAAGTTCGACCTTGGGGCTCCCATAGATCCGCTTCCTCCATCATTGGCAGCATCATGCATGCACATCCTCACGCATCCCCTCGATTCAAGATTGAAGGGTTTCAATGATCTCCTCTAGCCGAGCAATGAGATCATCACGTGTTGTGATTGCCCTTGAAGTTCTTGGATATCTTCCTTCGTTGAGTCTATCTCAGATAAGGTATGACCATCCAATGTTCGGCTACCTCCGCCATGATTTTCTGCCAAGTTCCCTCGCCACGGGTCTTGCAAGCATCCGGACGCTTCTTGTCGTGGCCGGGTACGGTCTCCCTTCCGCTTTCCTCGATCATAGCGGATGAACCAGCTTCTTGTCCTACCATAATTACTTGCTACAAATTTGACTAAACTACTCTCTGATACGACTTATCACAGACTTAGCCGTTCTAAGTAATCATGTGGTATTTGCTCCTTGAATTTGCCCCTACGAGTGCTAGAAAAACAACATTTTGTGTCGTGCTTGTGTGCAAGTGACTTAAGTAAGATTGCTATCAGAGAACTTTGAAAAAGAAAGTAGTATTGTTTGAAAACTTAATGATTTACAAGTAAGAGATTCACCCTATTTATATTACTGGTTTTCTACCGTGAATGGCTATAATTTATTCGATATAACGATGGAGATTAACTCTCTAGAAAGTTCTACTATCTACATGGTTCTAGATATTTGTATCTATACTAACATACAGAGTTCTGATATATACAAGTAAATTCTAGATAATTCTATATAAATGTAAAACAAGAAAAGATATAGAAGGTTCAAGATGTGACAAAACCTATATAAGACAATATATTTAGAAAATTCTGGAATTTGCATAAAGGTTTTAATTCGAGTAACTCAATATGTAGAGCCCAAGTTCAGTACACGTAAAACCCACGCATTTATTTAAAATCTAAATCATTTATTTTAATTTAAAATGAGTTTTAGTCATGCATGATTTATTTAAATGCATTATTTTAAATTAATTATGTTTGTGTGATGCACGTTAAATGTTTTTCAAGTTTCATGTTTGAGGCGATCATCTGATACGGGGATCGAGGAGAAGAGACTGACGACGAGTTTGGCAATTTTAAACGTAGTGTTTTATTTTAAGTTAAGGATGTGGCATTTTAAATAATTTATTTGGTTTTATCATTTTTAAAACCCAAATTATTTATGTAGTATTTTATGATCTTTAAACTTTTAAAAGTTTTGGCACTTGTGCAAGTTAGTTTAAATTTAGAGAATTTATTATAATTAGGAGAGAGTTAGTATTTTTAAATTAATTGTTAATTTCTAATTAAACAATTTTATCCCCCTAATTACTATTAAACACATGCACACACCCACACTTACACCACACAAAACCGATAACACACACATACATATTCCATTCAGATTTTTTTTTATTTTTTTGGGAGAGCAAAAACCTAGGGTTGTTGCCTCTAGAGTGCAGCCGCCCCTCCTCTGATTATTCTCCAGCAATTTTCGTGAGTTTTATTTCAAGAAAAATCGTTGCACGATCGTCCCGGATCAACCCTCGCTTCCTTCTCGCGTCGTAGTCGTCGTTTCGGTAACGTTAAAGATTTAAAGGCACGTATATTCTACTTTTTTCCTGCGTCGATCATGTCATAGTATGTGTAGTGTTGTTTTTATTCGTAAAAATACATGTGTGATGTGTAAAGTTTGAGCAGAAATTGTTTAGATCGCATTTTGAACGTTTCTGGATCTGAAAATCTCGTTTTTTGCTGTTCTTTTAAATACTGCGATTTTTCGTTCGCTTTTCTGGAAAAACTTTCAACGTATGAAACGTAGAACTTTTCGATACCTTCGATTTGATATAAAATTCGAAATATTTGGATGAAAATTGTTATTGATGCATTAATGAAGTTTTTGAGTTGAAGGCTTCGTTAGGAACGACGTGTGATCGCTGCTGCGTTTAGGTATATCGAGAATGATGTGGGAAGGATTGTTGGTGTTTCGTTTCGTGTCGTTAGGCACTTGGTTGAATTAGTAATCGTAAAATTCGTTTTGTTGTCAAAAGTCGCGTTCACGGGTTTATTGGGTTACTTGTCATGCGTGGTTGTTTTGGGACAATTGTATAGGCTTGAGTCATTATTATGGTAACCTAGGACCGGGTCTCGAGGTGTCTATTCATGGTCAAGATGATAGAGTTAGGAGAAATAAGCCTTGAGTAAATGATTTCCCGTCGGTTTACTTTCACCGAGCGTACAAGGACCCGTACACGGACCTTGACACGAAGTCGGTGCCTTTGTTTCCTTTGAAGTGTCAAATTTGCGAGCCTACACGGACCCCCACACAGACCCTAGCACGGGGTCCGTGCCCCTCATTCTTTTTGGTGTGTTTTTACAGTATCTATACGGACCCCTACACGGACCTAGGCATGGGGTCCGTGCCTTCCCTTTTCTTCACACGTATTTCACAGTACCTACACGGACCCAGAGCTGGACCTGTGCACGGGGTCCGTGTACCTCTTTTTTGGGAATAGTTTAGGTTTCTCTTTAATATTTGTTTTGGGGTTCGATCTCATGGGTTAGTACGATGATTTAATGAGGTCGAGTCCCGAGTGATCTAGAAGGTCATAAGTTATTTTGGTACTTCGGTGGTGAGCACGAGTACCTACGTCTAAGCTATGAAAGGTAAGTGCTTGTAATCATGTTAGTATGTGCAGCAGTGACCCCAAGCGAGATCCAACGAATCCCTCAACGCCAAATAAGTATGTTCGACGTACAAATGAGAAAATGTTCTATTTTTGAGGTATGCTAAATGTCTCGTGACCAATTTATGAATGGGTTTGGAAGTCGGTAAACGTGGCCGATGACCTCTCCACCCCGTTAAAGCATGAACGGGTTTAGATCAGGATTGGAAAGCGGTAAAGCATGACCGTGTAACAATCCACCCGTTAAAGCATGAACGGGGATCTCATGTATGTGGCAGTGGATTTTCCTTGTCAGCCCAGTACTGTGGTTTAGTCTGATCAGGTGTATTTATGTATGGGTCACTTGCTTTGAAACATGCCTCTATGCAAAATGATGAATTTTATAAATGTTCAAGTATGTACAAGTATGCAAGAATGTTTAAGAAAAGTCTTATGATGATGGCCGTCTATGTTTTTGTATGTATGTACAAGTTTCAAGTACGTGACGTTCAAGCTTTAAGTATGAATGACCAAGTTTCAAGTATGTACGCTCTATTTTAAAGTTGCATGTGATTTTATTACGTATTACTCGTTACTTCCAGTGTATACGTGTTGAGTCTTTAGACTCACTAGACTTGATCGATGCAGGTGAAGATGCATTTGAGGAGACGAGAGATGTGGACCAGTGAGCTGGCTTGGACTGTAGGACTGGGCGGGAGGCTAAACCCGAGGACCGCCAAGTTTTGAGTTTTATGAAATGTTTAAAAGTACTCTGATTTATCTTACTGGTTTTGAGATTTTAAGCAAATACCTTTGGCAAAATTTACCATGAGATCTTTCGTTACAACGGTTGTTGAGATGAACAATTTATTTTATCGAATTTTGAAAGTTCACTTCTTATTTAAGAAAATTTTTAATTTTTCCGCAAATTTTAAATAGTTTAAAAGTACGGAACGTTACAGTTGATATCAGAGCGGTGTTCTTGTAAAGGGTAACGCCTACTGCCAGTTACGAGAAGCTCACGAAGCCACACCTCAAGTATGTAAATTTTAAGGTTTTGAATTATTCCATGTATTAAACATTAAGCCATGATTTCAGCATGTCCATGTTTCAAGTTCGATTTACGTGCATTTTATGCTATTGATATTACGTTCATGCATGCATATTGGGTTTACATGTTGGGTAAATTGTTGGAACAGTATGCCTCCTAGACGCATAATTAACCGTGAAGTAAAGGATGAGGACAGAAAGGCTCGAGAGGAAGGGAGAGACGCTCCTCCTCCAACACCGCCAGATATGCAAGCACAGATTCTTGCAGGTATGACTCAATTCTTCGCACAATTTGCGAGGAACCAGGCTGCAGTTGATACGAGGGCTAGGCCCAAACCAAAGGCAGTGTATGAGAGGTTCAGGAGGATGAACCCAAAGGATTTTTCGGGGACTACTGACCCGATGATAGCGGAAGGATGGATTAAGTCCATCGAGGTGATATTCGAGTTCATGGAAGTGCAGGATGCGGACCGGGTTAGGTGCGCCACCTACTTGTTGACTGGAGACGCCAGGCTATGGTGGGAAAGTATATTAGTGTCAGTTAACTTGCAAACACTGACGTGGAGTGGATTTAAGGAGGTATTCTACTCCAAGTACTTCATTGAAGAAGTACGATCCAGACTGACCAGGGAGTTCATGACATGGCGTCAAGTGGATAGCAGCGTAGCTGAGTTAGTCAAAAAGTTTGAGAGGGGGTGTCACATTGTGCCCCTGATAGCTAATGATGCTCAGGGAAAGTTGAGGCATTTCATGGATGGGTTGCGGCCGATCTTGTGCTGTGATGTTCGAGTTGCTGGTCCTACGACTTATGCAGTTGCTGTGTCTAGAGCTTTGACGGCAGAGTAGGATCAGCGAGATATTGAGGTTTACAGGCAGGGCAAGAGGCCCTATCAGGCGCCGCAGCAGCAGCAACAGCGACCTCAGTTCAAGAGGCCATTCCAGGGAAAGCCAGGAAAGAAGCCTTTTCAGGGACCACAGAAAGGCAAGGGTCCTATGCCACAGCAGAAGGATCCACAGAGGCCGGGTGAGTACCCGGTGTGCCCGAAGTGCAACCGCCAGCATCCGGGGCAGTGTTTGTATGGGTCGAGCAAATGTTTCAAATGGGGATCAAGTGACCACATGCTAAAGGAGTGACCTCAGTGGAGGCAGCCAACACAGGGCGGAGTGTTCGCCATGCATGCTCAAGAGGCGAACCCAGACACGACACTGTTGACTGGTAAGGCATTTAATTCAGCAGTATTAAATTTTTCCATGCATGCATGTTTACTGTAATATGGGATTGTTAGTGTTCTAGCTAGTATTTTGGTGCCCTTCATTGCTTAAGGGTGATATTAGAACTTTTGGGACATAAGTTGTGTTGTGCTAACGTCTCTCAGGAAATATTTTCATTAAGAGATTAACTACTAAGGCCCTGATAGACTCAGGAGCCACTCACTCCTTTATTTTGGAGATATTCGCTAGTCACCTGGACGTCAAGTCTATTGGACTCGACGTGAGCTACTCAGTGACAGTCCCATCAAGGGAAGAATTGTCAGCTACTAGCGTGGTCAGAGACATCGATCTGGAACTGCAGGGCCACCTAGTGTACGCCGATTTGATTGTGTTGTCGATGCCAAAGTTTGATATCATTTTGGGAATGGATTGGCTGACAAAGAACAGAGTTCTTATTGACTTCCAGAAAAGGTCAGTGTTGGTAAGACATTTGGGCATGGAGCAGTTTCTCTTCGAGCTAGCTAGATGGAGGAGTTTCCCTCGCATGATCTCTTGCATGCAAGCGCGGAGACTTATGCACAAGGGTTGTCAGGCTTTTTTGGCCAGCATTGTTTCCGCACCTGACGTACCCACTCCGTCTATAACTAATTTACCAGTGGTCAGAGATTTTCCTGACGTCTTTCCAGATGACGTCACAGGCCTTCCACCAGAAAGAGAGGTGGAGTTCGCCATTGATCTTATGCCAGGCACAGTGCCAATCTCTAAGGCACCGTACCGTTTAGCTCCAGCTGAGATGTTAGAACTCAAACAGCAGATTCAGGAGCTTCTGGACAAGGAATTCATCCGCCCTAATTTCTCACCATGGGGCGCACCAGTACTCTTCGTAAAGAAGAAAGATGGGAGCATGAGGCTGTGTATCGATTACCGAGAATTGAACAAGGTAACGATCAAGAATAAATACCCACTTCCAAGGATCGATGACTTGTTCGATCAGTTACAGGGAGCTACAGTGTTCTCTAAGATAGATCTTCGATCAGGGTACCACCAGCTGAAGGTGAAGGACGCCGATGTTCATGAGACAGCTTTCAGAACCAGGTATGGGCATTACGAGTTCTTAGTGATGCCATTTGGACTGACGAATGCTCCAGCTATTTTCATGGACCTCATGAACCGAGTTTCAGCCTTCCCTTGATCAATTCGTCATAGTATTCATGGACGATATTCTAATCTACTCGAAGAGCCATGAGGAGCACAGCCAGCATTTGAGGATGGTTTTGCAGATCCTGCAGAGTCGCAAGTTATTTGCGAAGTTCAGTAAGTGTGAATTCTGGTTGGAGAAGGTAGCGTTTTTGGGTCACATAATATCTAGCAGCGGTATTGAGGTGGATCCAGCTAAGGTAGCAGCAGTCAAGGAATGGGTTGAGCCGAAGAATGCTTCAGAGATCCGCAGTTTTCTGGGTTTGGCAGGTTACTACCGTAAGTTTATTCAGGGGTTTTCGTCAACAGCATTGCCGCTCACCTCACTGACAAAGAAGAATGCCAAGTTCATGTGAAGTGAGGAATGTCAGAAGAGCTTTGATACTTTGAAGCAAGCTCTTATTTCAGCGCCAGTGTTAGCCATGCCATCAGGGCGAGGAGATTTTGTGTTATACACCGATGCATCTAAGCTCGAGTTAGGCGCAGTGTTGATGCAGCATGATCGGTTATAGCTTATGCTTCCAGACAGTTGAAGGTGCATGAGAAGAACTACCCCACTCATGATCTTGAGTTAGCTGCCGTTGTCATTGCTTTGAAGATATGAAGACATTACTTGTACGGCGAGAAATGCCAGATATTTACTGACCACAAGAGTCTCAAGTATTTATTTACACAGAAGGAACTGAATATGAGACAAAGACGGTGGTTAGAGTTAGTGAAAGACTACGATTGTGAAATTAGCTACCATCAAGGGAATGTCAATGTTGTGGGAGATGCCTTGAGCCGAAAAGTTGCAGTCGTAGCACAATTGTCACTACAGAGATCTCTTCAGTCAGAGATTCAGAGATTTGGGCTAGAGGTTTATCCTAAGGGCAGAGCTCCTATGCAGTCCAATTTGACAGTTCAATCCTCCTTACTAGACCGAATCCGTGCAGGACAGTCATCAGATGAACAGTTACAGAAATGGAGACTGAAGGATGAGGTCAAGGGCAGTGTACTTTACACAGTGTCCGATGGTATTGTGAGATACAGAGATAGAATGTGGGTGCCTAGTGTTGATTCGATCAGAGAGGATATTTTGACAGAGGCACATGCATCTCCGTATTCCATTCATCTGGGAGGTACCAAGATGTACAAGGATCTGCAGATTTTGTATTGTTGGCCAGGGATGAAGAGAGACATTCGTCGATTGGTGTCTGAATGTCTCACTTGTCAGCAGGTGAAGGTAGAGCATCAGAGGCCAGCAGGAATGCTTAAGCCACTCCCTATCCCCGAGTGGAAATGGGAGAATATCACCAAGGATTTCGTTGTTGGATTGCCGAGGTCAATCAGGGGATCCAATGCTATTTGGGTCATAGTAGATCGACTCACCAAGTCAGCACACTTTTTGCCGGTGAAGATGACCTTCTCCATGACGCAGTATCCGGAGCTTTATATCAGGGAGATCGTTCGATTACACGGAACCCCAGTTTCTATTGTGTCCGACAGGGACCCGAGGTTTGCATCGTCCTTTTGGAAGAGTTTGCATGCAGCCATGGGGACGAAGTTGCTTTTCAGTACAGCTTTTCACCCGCAGACAGATGGCCAATCTGAGCGGGTGATTCAGATTTTGGAGGATCTACGCGAGCCTGTATGATCGATTTCCATGGGACTTGGGAATCGAAGCTACCTCTAGTGGACTTTACCTACAACAACAGTTTTCAATCATCAATAGGTATGGTGTGGGGACCCGGACGCTTATCAGTTCTTAATCGTTATCAGGATCAATTTACTAATCAAGTAATTAGGGTCATAAATTTTTTTCTTTTTAATGCGGAATGTAGTGAAATCAAACTAATATACAACTCAGTATAAAATAAAGTACAAGTCCTGTACCGTCTACAAATCAGTAAAACCAAGGTTCAACATCTAATTATCAAGTGCCAAAATCCTATATACATCAAAGTCCGAAGTCTCCACCCTATCTCTATCTCTCCTCATCTCCTGGGCCCTGATCCTTTCCCACCTGTTGTCATGTACACATACAAACAAGACAACAGCCGGATAATTCCGGTGAGAATATAATCCCAGTATAAATCAACGAAACATGCAATCATATAAATAAATATAAAGCATGTAACAGGTAACCGCAATATGTATCAAAATCTGAAACATACTTAATATCAAACAGTCGACAATACTCGTAGCTACACAATTTAGACTAGACTCAATCCTAGTCTAGGGATCCCCGGTTTCCAGAAGTTGGCATTCCTATATCGACCAACAGTAATAGAAAAGAATCCAGTTCTATCCACGTCGATAAGGTATCGATCACCAGAAATAGAAAAAGGTATGATTCTATCCACACCGATATGGTATCGATCACCAGTAATAGAAGGAACTCTAATTCTATCCACACCGATATAATATCGATCACCAGTAATAGAAGAAGCTCCAATTCTATCCACACCGATACGACATCGATCAACAGTAATAGAAGAAACCCAAATTCTATCCGGTGACAGACTTTGGCACTATCGCCAATACACTATCTTGTGACATCGTGCAATGTGCCCGTGGCGATCCCGCCACTATCAGGCACTTCTGTCACAAGATTACTCGTCTAATACATGTTATCTATAAATCAAGAAAACAAGTACATCAATCAAATCAATGCAAATATCAATGCAATAAAGTAAAGTATGTGATTTAGGGAAACTCAAGTCTACACCGACTTAAGTCGATCTCCCAATACCACATTGACTTATACCTTTCGTTCGTAGTTTCGGTCTGGAATTCAAACTCTATCAATCCTTCGATCTGGCAATGGCAATATCAATAATATCATATTAATATACCGCTCAAACCAATTCCAATCTGATCAATAATTCAAAATCAACGGTATAACCGCACAATCCCGATATCCCGGTCAATATAACATCACCAGGTAATAATTCCCTCAACTAATAACCGATACCAATACAATCTGATATCATATCTCAGTCAATTAACTTCAGAAAATCATAACAATTCCATAATCAGTCCGTTTCTTAATCTGACTTCGATTCTATGATGTCTAACATGTCAAGAACATCATATATGAATTCCATTCAATTCTGAAAACATCAAAATTTCAAATCATATCAAAACGTAGTAAAACTTACGTCTAGTTGTAGCCTGCGTTGATATGAACACAGTACTGCAGTCAGATTCAAAATCAGACGGACGGATTTTTCACAAAAGGCGTAAGGATTTTTCACAACTTTCCCCTGACCCTTTCTCGGTTTTCTTCTGAAGAAACGAATTGCATTGTATATATATATATATACATCAACGTACATGCAGCAAGGCAAATGGCGCGCCCTTCACGCAACACGTCTCGCGCATATACGCGACCTAAATCGGCGCATATGTGCGCCCTTAATCGGCGCATATGCGCGAGACTATTATTCAGTTTTGCCAACTCTCGGGTTGTCTCGCGCATATGTGCGAGGCTCTCTGCACATGGTATGCACAGCTCGCGCATATGCGCGCACACCCACCGCGCATATGCGCGAGTCCCTCTGTCCATTTCGCGCATGTGCGCGAGAGGTACTGTCCTCGCACATCATTCGTCTCACTCCGCCTCAAATCGTGTCCCGATTAATCCTTTCGTAATCACATAAAATTATAAATAAATCATTGTTAATTACAGTGATTAATTCTCGGGCATTACATATGGCCCCCTACGAGGCACTGTATGGGAGGAAGTGCAGATCGCCGATTCATTGGGATGAAGTCGGTGAAAGAGCATAACTTGGTCCAGAAATAGTTCAGAAGACTGCAGATGTGGTGGTCAAGATCCGAGACAGGATGAAGACCACCCAGAGTCTTCAGAAGAGCTATGCTGATAAGAAGAGAAGGGATCTAAAGTTTGCTGTAGGAGACCACGTTTTTGTAAAGATAACACCTATGAAGGATGTTATGAGATTTGGGAAAAGAGTCAAGCTGAGTCCGAGGTTTATTGGACCGTTCGAGATTCTTGACAGAGTTGGGACACTAGCTTATCGTGTTGCCCTTCCGCCGAATCTGACCGGGGTACACAATGTGTTCCACGTCTCAATGCTGAGGAAGTACCTAGCTAATCCTTCGCATGTTTTGAGTTATGAGCCGTTGCAGCTTGCTCCAGATCTGTCGTATGAGGAAAGACCTGTCCAAATCCTAGACAGACAGGAGCATAGACTTCGGAACAGGGTGACCAAGTTGGTCAAGGTTCAGTGGTCGAACCAATCAGTGGAAGAGGCCACTTGGGAGACCGAGACAGATATGAGGATTCGCTACCCGGAGTTGTTTGGTAAGATTTAATTTCGATGACGAAATTTATATAAGTGGGGGAGGAACTGTAGAGTGCAAGTTCAGTACACGTAAAACCCATGCATTTATCTGAACGCTAAATCATTTATTTTATTTTAAAATGAGGTTTAGCCATGCATAATTTATTTAAATGTATTATTTTAAATTAATTATGTTTGTGTGATGCACGTTAAACGTTTTTCGAGTTTCATGTTTCAGGCGATCATCCGATACGGGATCGAGGAGAAGAGACCGGCGACGAGTTCAACAATTTTAAACGTATTGTTTTATTTAAGTTAAGGATTAGGCATTTTAAATAATTTATTTGGTTTTATCATTTTTAAAACCCAAATTATTTATGTAGTATTTTATGATCTTTAAACTTTTAAAAGTTTTGGCACTTGTGCAAGTTAGTTTAAATTTAGAGAATTTATTATAATTAGGGGAGAGTTAGTATTTTTAAATTAATTGTTAATTTCTAATTAAACAATTTTATCCCCCTAATTACTATTAAACACATGCACACACCCACACTTACACCACACAAAACCGATAACACACACATACATATTCCATTCAGATTTTTTTTTATTTTTTTGGGAGAGCAAAAACCTAGGGTTGTTGCCTCTAGAGTGCAGCCGCCCCTCCTCTGATTATTCTCCAGCAATTTTCGTGAGTTTTATTTCAAGAAAAATCGTTGCACGATCGTCCCGGATCAACCCTCGCTTCCTTCTCGCGTCGTAGTCGTCGTTTCGGTAACGTTAAAGATTTAAAGGCACGTATATTCTACTTTTTTCCTGCGTCGATCATGTCATAGTATGTGTAACGTTGTTTTTATGTATAAAAATACATGTGTGATGTGTAAAGTTTGAGCAGAAATTGTTTAGATCGCATTTTGAACGTTTCTGGATCTGAAAACTTCTTTTAAATATTGCGATTTTTCGGTCGCTTTTCTGGAAAAACTTTCAACATATGAAACGTAGAACTTTTCGATACCTTCAATTTGATATAAAATTCGAAATATTTGGATGAAAATTGAGAGAGTTATGATGTTTTTCGTGGGACACCTCAAACTGCGTTTCCTGAAAATTTTGTTATTGATGCATTAATGAAGTTTTTGAGTTGCAGGCTTCAATAGGGATCGAGGGGTGATCGCTGCTGCGTTTAGGTATATCGAGAATGATGTTGGGATGATTGTTGGTGTTTCGTGTCGTTAGGCACTTGGTTGAATGAGTAGTCGTAAAATTCGTTTTGTTGTCAAAAGTCGCGTTCACGGGTTTATTGGGTTACTTGTCATGCGTGATTGTTTTGGGACAATTGTATAGGCTTGAGTCATTATTATGGTAACCTAGGACCGGGTCTCGAGGTGTATATTCATGGTCAAGATGATAGAGTTAGGAGAAATAAGCCTTGAGTATATGATTTTCCGTCGGTTTACTTTCACCGAGCGTACAAGGACCCGTACACGGACCTTGACACGAGATCCGTGCCTTTGTTTCCTCTGAAGTGTCAAATTTGCGAGCCTACACGGACCCCCACACAGACCCTAGCACGGGGTCCGTGCCCCTCATTCTTTTTGGTGTGTTTTTACAGTATCTATACGGACCCCTACACAGCCTTCCCTTTTCTTCACACGTATTTCACAGTACCTACGCGGACCCGGAGCCGAACCTGTGCACGTGGTCCGTGTACCTCTTTTTTGGGAATAGTTTAGGTTTCCCTTTTAGATTTCCTTTGGGGTTCGATCTCATGGGTTAGTACGATGATTTAATAAGGTCAAGTCCCGAGTGATCTAGAAGGTCATAAGTTATTTTGGTACTTCGGTGGTGAGCACGAGTACCTACGTCTAAGCTATGAAATATAAGTGCTTGTAATAATGTTAGTATGTGGAGCAGTGACCCCAAGCGAGATCCAACGAATCCCTCAACGCCAAGTAACTATGTTTGACTTGCAAATGAGAAAATGTTCTATTTTTGAGGTATGCTAAATGTCTCGTGACCAATTTATGAATGAGTTTCAAAGTCGATAAACGTGGCCGATGACCTCTCCACCCCGTTAAAGCATGAACGGGTTTAGATCAGGATTGGAAAGCGGTAAAGCATGACCGTGGACCAACCCACCCGTTAAAACATGAACGGGGATCTCATGTATGTGGCAGTGGATTTTTCCTGTCAACCCAGTACTGTTGTTTAGTCTGATCAGGCGTATTTATGTATGGGTCACTTGCTTTGAAACATGCCTCTACGCAAAATGATAAAGTTTATGAATGTTCAAGTATGTACAAGTATGCAAGCATGTTTATTAAAAGTCTTATGATGATGTCACGTCTATGTTTATGTATGTATGTACAAGTTTAATGTATGTATGTACAAGTTTAAAGTACGTTACCTTCAAGCTTTAAGTATGCAATTCCATGTTTCAAGTATGTACGCTCTATTTTAAAGTTTCATGTGATTTTATTACGTATTACTCGTTACTCCCATTGTATACGTGTTGAGTTTTTAGACTCACTAGACTTGATCGATGCAGGAGAGGATGCATTTGAGGAGACGAGAGATGTGGACCAGTGAGCTGGCTTGGACTGTACGGGAGACTAAACCCGAGGACCGCTAAGTTTTAAGTTTTATGAAATGTTTAAAAGTACTCTGATTTATGCTGGTTTTGAGATTTAAGCAAATACTTTTGGCAAACTTTACTATGACATCTTTCGTTACAACGGTTGTTGAGATGAACAATTTATTTTATCGAATTTTGAATGTTCACTTCTTATTTAAGAAAATTTTTAATTTTTCCGCAAATTTTAAATAGTTTAAAAGTACGATTCGTTATACAATATTTTCACGAGTCGATCTCGAGCTTGAATTTAAGACTTGTTCGAGTTTTTGAGTCGAGCTCGAGTAGTATTATACTCGAGCTCGACTCAGGTCGTGTGCACCTCTAATTAGTAAATTTTTTCTCATAAACGATTCATTGTAAACAAAAATAAAAAATACAATTAAAGAAAAAGAAAAAAAGGAAGAAAATAATTTATCATTTTCTAATTGATAAAAGTAACTACATAAATATTTATGAGTTATATTACTTTCTTCTTTTCTCGACTATTATATTCTAATAATATTTTCCACCCTGCGTGGGCTTAACCAATGAATAAGAAGGAAAGAAACCTGTACGTATAATGGAATTATCATATCATCTTCTCAAATTTATCAAGCTTTTTCACCCTCTGCATAGATCGAATAAACATAACACAGAAAACACCTGCATAACACAAGGAAATTTCGAATTATCGTCACCGACGAGATACGATGAATTAGGGACGGGATCAAAATTTTCGGTCCCGAAAATCATTCCTAATCCAGCACGAAGTTTAGCAATTTTAACAATAGTTGAAATTCAAAGATCTGATGATGCACATGGATTCTTTAGCCAAATTTTATTATATATCTATACTATATTATCAAGATCGAGCGGTCTAGAACGACTAACATAGACATCATGGTCCATCAATTTTTAAATATCCAACATACCCGTATTACAAAAATTAATTTTCTTAATGATAATCCACAAAATAATTACATAATAAAAATAACCAAACTATCAAAATTTTTTAAAATACCCAACATACCCCGCTACTACAACAATTATCATAACTCATGATAATTTACATAAGTAAACTATGAAAATATTTCGGTTAGTAATGTACTTACCTGCACCAAGAAAAGAACCATTCGCAACAAATTGACTGCCTTGACTGCCGAGTGTGATGCCTAGATTTAGGAGGGTGCCACCAAAAACTGCGTATATGGTAGCCATCTGTAGGAAGTTTGCTTTTCGAGCCGCTCTCTCCGACTGAAAAATGAGGATTTTTAATTTTCTTTCTTTTGTTATGATTAGAATTTAGATATCATTCAATTTAAAAAGGAAAATGGCAGGAAAAGAACCTCAAGGACTCGAACTCGGAGCTTTAACTCTCCAGACTCGAGTTGTTTTACAAAATCTTCTATCCGCTGGATTCTATAAGGCATTGAGATTGTGGAAGACCTAGCCTGAACAATGATTAGAGCCCCATCAATATTTTGCTGGAAATTTTTCTGAATATCAAAAAGAAGAAATGTCGGAAAAAGTTTGATCTTTTTGCATGTTTCTGGTTATTTTAGAACGGGCAAGAGAGCAAAAACAAGAATAAGTGAAGCAAAACACATCATCTGCTTGTTTTCTAATCTCTTGCACGAGCTGCGTCCCAGTCCGTTGCTGCTGCTTAATATCTAATAGCTCCTGCGTGTAAATTGGTTTGAGTGAGTGAACATTAAAAAGTCACATATATTAGAACATTTGCATGAATATAGGACAAACTTGTGCATATGGTGCAGCAATCTTAGCGAAGGAAAACTCAGGATCCAGGTTGTAACCAATGCCTGAAAGATATACATTAAGCTGCTAAAAATCTAATACAGCAAGATATGGGAAATTCAATCATTTTGATTTCTTTCAAGAGAAAAAGATCACCTTCAAGTGTCGAGAAGGCCCTGAGCACAAATGTAAAAGTGGAAGGGAAACGAAATGGCTGATCAGTTGCTATCGCAAATAAATCCTGCACAAGTAGAAGTTTTTTGACGCGTCACAGCCCCGTCAGTTTTAAAATCACACAATAAACCATATGTTGTTCCCTGATTTCGGCACATAATGCATAGGTTAAAAAAGGTTTTGAAACCAAGAATTCAGTATCTGTGCACCTCACCAATGGCCGACAAAGTTTGCTGCTGATCAGGTCTTTGACTTAACAAATTATCTAAGAAAAACTGTACTGATCTCCTCACCTAAAATCCAAAAAAAAAAAAAAGTGATAGCTCAGAAACCGTGTTAAGTTGTTCTAAGTCAATCATAAGGTCACAGCTTCCATTCGCTTTTGGTTTTCCTTGTTAGAAAAATGAACTATAGAAATGAAATTTAGTGCGGGAAAGAGCGTACTGCGGACAAATCCCCGGTCGGCTGAAGTGCCCCAAGGTCGATCAGACTTTTCATAACCTGAACAAGTACAGCAAGTTTAGAAAACAATTTTAACAAGCCAATATGCAGCGAAATATTTACAACCTATTCTTGAAGTAAAAATTCCTACATATCAAACTATATTGAAGTAAAATTTTAAAATATAGAACCTTTTTCGCATCCTTTTCATAAACAGAGTAGAAAAGATCTAATAGTCTCTCCCTCGTAAAACTCTTGATGTCTCCCATCATACCAAAGTCATAATATATGAGAGCTTCGTCCACATCAACGGCAAGATTCCCAGGGTGAGGATCAGCATGAAAGAAACCAGTCTTCAGTATCTGATACGGTTGCATGATTTCGGAGTAACAATCACAAGATAAACAAATGAAAGCTTTATTAAAATTTTTTAATAAATTGATGGTATTCAACTCACCTGAATTAAATAGGCTTCAATAGCATGCGATGAAAGTCGGGATCTACTAAAGCCCCGTGTCGCTATCGTGTCTAGATCATTTATCTTAACTCCTGAACATGGACAAGATTCATAAAGTGTAAACAACATAAAAAAACAAACAATGGGCTTAAAAAGAGTCAGAACAAACACAAGAAATGATCAATATTGCCAACGAAGTTCCGGATTCCATAATTATGAGATTGAGAGAGAGACCTGGAACATACTCCAAAGCCAACACTTTTGTTGTTGTATAATCCCAGCAGACCATCTGAAATAAAGAATAATATCACAATAATGACATCCAAGGTTGCTAAATAATAGCGTATAGAACTTAAATGAATCACATTTCCCGTCAATAGTAGATTGCACATATTATCTTATTGGAAGTACATAAACTCTTCGAAATAAAAAATGTCAAAAGTTGATTCTGAACTTTAAGATTCTAAAATATGCACCATGCATTTGAAGCGCCAATTGGCTTCCTATTTTATGTGTTTATCAAATGAATCTTGAATTAGTATTTGAAAGAATACAGCTAGCAGGGAGGAAACATACAGGTACTCGGACCCACTTGATATTACGAAAATCCCGACGGAACTTATCAGCATTCTTTCCTTCATTTATATAATCAATTTCCTTGTACAAGATCCTGAAATTTCCAAAAACATTAAATAGCCAACGAATCTGTGCAAAACCAGCAAGCATACAGCAAAAAAGTAATTAAAGGAACTTAAAAGCTACTACCATTATTATCAGTCTCTAAAAAATCTACATCAAACATGATGATAGACAGATGTAAAGAGAAATTGGACATATCAAATGGAAAATAAGTGCACACCTTGTCGTGTGAATCTGTTATGAGCCCAGATCCAAGCCTTAAAGATTTGGGGCCATCAGGCCCAGAAGCGTCCAACGGCCCAACTAAAATGGCCTTTGAAAAGCCCAAGATAATTAACACATATGCTAGGAGGAACAAGGGAAAGAAACACGTGAATGGGAGGGGGGGAATAAAAGGGCAGTTAGAGGGAGGGGAGAGAGGCATTCAGTTATAGTTTTGTTGAGTGACACTAGCACTGCTAGGGAAAGTGATATTGTACAGAGCACATATACTCTGGGATCCTCTTTTCTTCATTGAATATAATATATCATTTCTTTTATTGTGAAGTATACTTACCATTGTTTGTGTGAGAATTGCGGTGCATAACATTTGGTCCGACCTGCCGGATTCGAGGAACGCACGAAGACGATGGCCAGCACACGTAATGATGCGAAATTTGAAACAATGGAACGATCGGTGAATGGACTGCAGGAGAGTATGATGCAGGTACAAGGAAGGCTGGATAAACTCGATCAAACACTCGGCAGCTTCCAGGAGCTGAGGGGACTGATGGAACAGCTGATTAAAACACAGGGAGGAAGGAAAAATCATGATCATTACGACGAGGCGCTGGAAGGAGGGCAGGAGGAGAGTGCGGAAGCCATCCATGGTGGGGCTCAAGAAATAGTTACCGAAGAAATGAGGGTGGCGTTGAAAAGGATTGAATTACCTGTGTTCGAAGGAGAGGACCCGATGGGTTGGCTGGGGAAGGCGGAGCAATACTTCGATATCCATGACACCCCAACCGGATATAGGCTCAAACTGGCTTACATCTGTATGCAAGGGTCCACCATTCACTGGTTCCGCTGGATGAAGACAAGGGTCCCTAACATGAACTGGGATCGGTTTGCGGAGGAATTGATCAAGAGGTATGGCGGGCATGAGGCTAATCCATTTGAACTCATAGCCTCGCTGAAACAGGGACAACAACCGATCGACACCTATATCGAGCACTTTGAGGTGTTGGTTGCCCAGATTGGTGACATACAAGAAGACCAATGTTTGGGCTATTTTATGAGCGGGTTACGGGAGGAGATCCGTCGGCGAATGATCGTTCATAATCCGAGGACAGTAGATCGCGCGATGCTGTTAGCGAAGGGGTTGGAAGTGGAATTGTTCGGGAAGGTGATGGATCGTGGGAGAAATAGATCTGGGCTGGGCCAGGGTCTCGAACAAATAGGGCCCCTGAATGGGAATTGGGTTAATCAGGCCCATTTCCCTGACAAGGATCGGCCCTCTAGTAATCCACCATCGCGTACCCATGCACAAACGTTGAGTCCAGGAGATGAGTTTCAGCACAGGCCGCACACCCCAAAAAACTTACGGAGGGGGGTCGCGATCTTATCCTGGTGGGGGCAGTGGTGGGACAACGAGGGTTCAGGCGCCTAAGAATCGTGATGGGCGAATTGTATCACACCAAGAGTACTTGCACCGAAGGGAGAAGGGGCTGTGCTTCAAATGTGGGGAGCCTTACCATCCTTTACATCGATGTGTGAATAAAAGCTTAAGGGTGACGATTCTGGCGGAAGAGGATGGGGAAGAAGTTGAGAAGGGACAGGGGGCAGCGGAGGAGGAAAGTAACCAACAGCAGGGGGAGGCAGAAGCATGGTTGGGAGCCCCCGTCACTGAATACAATACGCTGGAACTACCAATGTACTCCGTCAGCGGAATTAATCAACCGCAGACGTTAAAAATGAAGGCGAAGATAGCAGGAAGGGAGGTGATAGCGATGGTTGACAGTGGTGCGAGCCACAACTTCATCTCGAGAAAATTGATTACTGATTTGGGAATCAAGGTGGATGAGAGGGTGAAATTTAGCGTGTGTTTGGGGGATGGATGCCGAGTGGCTTGTCAAGGATTGTGCAAAGGGGTGGAGATTGATTTGGGTCTCTGCCAAATACAAATCGAGGGGTATTTATTTGAATTGGGTGAACTTGATCTCATTTTGGGCGTAGACTAGCTCCGAACCTTGGGCGACGTCTTGCTGAATTGGGCCAATATGGAAATGAGATTTACATGGCAAGAGCAGGCTGTGGTTCTACGAGGAGACCCAACACTTAGTAGGTCTGTGATATCGCTCAAATCATTAGCCAAGGTGATAGAGGTGGACTACTGTGGGGCAATTCTGGTCAAGTGGAATGAAAGAGGGCTGAGTAAACTGGCAGTAGAACAAGAGGGTGCAAATGGGGCAATTGACACTCTTCTCTCTCAGTATGGAGAAGTGTTTCAAGAGCCTACAGGATTACCCCCTCGACGATTACAAGATCATGTCATCAACATCAAAGAGGGGTGTGGGCCGGTGTCGGTGCGGCCATATCGCTATGCTCATCACCAAAAGGATGAGATAGAACGCATGGTACGAGATATGCTCAAATCGGGTATCATACAACCAAGTGGTAGCCCATATTCCAGCCCCGTCATTTTAGTGAAGAAGAAAGACGGCAGTTGGCGATTTTGTATTGATTACAGGGCCCTAAATGAGATCACCATATCTGATAAATATCCTATTCTAGTAGTTGAGGAACTCTTCGATGAATTACATGGTGCGAAGTATTTCACCAAGCTGGATCTCAGGTCGGGGTATCACCAAATTCGGGTACAACCCGAGGATATTCCAAAAACAGCGTAAACGAATTTGTAGTGATGCCCTTCGGCTTAAAAAACGCCCCGGCAACGTTTCAAGCCAAGATAAACGAGGTATTCCGTTTATATTTGAGGAAATTTGTTCTTGTATTTTTCGATGATATACTAATATACAGTGAAGGTTGGGAAGAACATTTGTTGCATGTTAAGATGGTGCTTGATGTGCTGCTACGTAACAGCCTGGTTTTGAATAAAAAAAAATGTCATTTTGGGCTGAGCCAAGTGGGCTACTTGGCACACATTATCACTGGCCAAGGAGTGATGGTAGATCCCGATAAAATAGCAAGTGTTCGGCAGTGGCCGAGACCAGAAAACACGAAGGGCTTGAGAGGATTTCTGGGGCTGACGGGGTACTACCGAAAATTCATTAAAGATTATGGGAAGATTGCAAAACCATTAACTGACCAGCTGAAGAAAAATAATTTCTCCTGGAATAACATGGCAGAGGAGGCATTTGTCAAGCTCAAAGATGCTCTTAGCACGGCCCCCGTCCTTAAAATGCCCAACTTCAGTCAAGAGTTTGTGGTGGAGTGTGACGCATCAGGGGTGGGACTCGGAGCAGTGTTGGTTCAAGGGGGCAGGCCCGTCGCCTATTACAGTAAGGCATTGGCTGAGAGGGCTTCAACAAAGTCAACGTATGAACGAGAATTAATGGCTTTGGTATCAGCAGTCCAACATTGGCGCCATTATATTTTGGGGCGGAAATTCACGGTGCTAACAAATCATAAGCCCCTCCGGAGCCTCTTACAGCAACGCATTACAACTCCTGACCAACAGTATTGGTTGGCCAAGCTGCTCGGTTATGAGTTCGAAATCAAGCACAAGAAAGGGCTGGAAAATGGGGCAGCTGATGCGTTGTCACGAAGAGAAGACAGGGGAGACTTGATGGTAGTAACAGAGGCAGAGTGGGTTGAGATAAACGAGCTTAAAAAGGCAGTTTGGGAGGATCAAGAGTTGAAAAAAATAATTGATAGACTTCAAGGGGAGGACAAGGGCAATACCCATTATAGGGTAGTTAACGGCTGTTTGTTGCACAAAGGCAGACTGGTAATTCAAAAATCATCACCGTGGGTCACCAAGCTGTTAGAAGAGTTTCATAATACCCCAGTTGGGGGTCACGCCGGGGTATTACGAACTTACAAAAGGGTAGCGAGTAATTTCTTTTGGAAGGGGATGAAGAAAGATGTCAGAAAATTCGTGGCACAGTGCACAATCTGTCAACAACAGAAGTATGAGGCCACCAAACCTGCGGGGCTGCTTCAGCCGTTACCACTGCCAGAAATGATTTGGGAGGACTTAGCCATGGACTTTATTACAGGACTTCCAAAATCACAAGGGTATGATGTTATATTAGTGGTGATAGACAAATTATCCAAATATGCACACTTTTTGCTGTTGAAACACCCCTACAAGGCAAGTGCAGTAGCTGAAATTTTTGTCAAAAATGTGGTGAAATTACATGGGGTTCCAAAGACGATTGTGAGCGATAGGGATGCAGTGTTTTTGAGCCTGTTCTGGTCTGAAATTTTCAGGCTCCAAGGCACCCAACTAAAGATGAGTACGGTGTATCACCCTGAGACCGATGGGCAGAGTGAAGCATTGAACAAATGCGTTGAGACTTATCTTCGTTGCTTCTGCTCAGAGCAGCCTAAAAGTTGGGCTCAGTGGCTACATTGGGCCGAATATTGGTACAATACTTCTTATCAAACATCAGCGGGGATGAGCCCATTCGAAGCAGTTTATGGACGCAAGCCTCCACGCATGACTCAATTTATTCCGGGAGAGACACAAGTAGCAGCAGTATCACGGGCATTGGGGGACAGAGATGAGCTCTTGCGGCAGCTCAAGTATAACCTAGAAAGAGCTCAGCAGTACATGACAAAACATGCTAACAAAAAAAGAAGAGAGGTACAATTTCAGGAAGGAGACATGGTTTACTTGAAGTTGAGACCACATAGACAGATTTCAGTTTGTTCAAGGGTTGCTCAGAAATTGTCTAACAAGTTCTATGGTCCTTTTAAGATTGAGAAGAAGGTAGGGACAGTTGCCTATAAATTACAGTTACCCGAGGGGTCGAAAGTGCATCCAGTTTTTCATGTTTCATGCTTGAAAGAAGCAGTGGGACGCTCCGAAATTGAGATCAAACTCCCTGAGGAACTCGACAAAGATTTACTCATGACCTTTGAACCTGATGTGGTTTAAGCAGGAAGAACTAAGCACATGATGGGGCAGCCTTGTCAACAGATTCTAGTGCGATGGAAGGGCCGAACTGAAGAGGAAGCTACGTGGGAAAGCCTAGAAGATTTTCAAGGGCAGTTTCCTGATTTTCGCCTTGAGGACAAGGCGCATTTTGAGGAGGCCGGTAATGTTATGAGCCCAGATCCAAGCCTTAAAGATTTGGGTCCATCAGGCCCAGAAGCGTCCAACGGCCCAACTAAAATGGCCTTTGAAAAGCCCAAGATAATTAACACGTATGCTAGGAGGAACAAGGGAAAGAAACACGTGAATGGGGGGGGGGGGGGAATAAAAGGGCAGTTAGAGGGAGGGGAGAGAGGCATTCAGTTATAGTTTTGTTGAGTGACACTAGCACTGCTAGGGAAAGTGATATTGTACAGAGCACATATACTCTGGGATCCTCTTTCCTTCATTGAATATAATATATCATTTCTCTTATTGTGAAGTATACTTACCATTGTTTGTGTGAGAATTTCGGTGCATAACAGAATCTAAGGTAGTATTTGCAAATGATTCATAATCACTTTTTTAAACATTTGCAAACTGTTAGAGTAGGTGTCCGTCAAGCTAACTTGTAGCTAGAGCTTTATCGACTCTAATGTAAAACAATCTTTATTTTAATAATATTTTACGATTTTATTCGATTATGACATTAAACTTTATCTGTATACCAATGCAAGCTGCATAGATAGTCCTTGAATATACCATAGGTATCATGAGGTCTGCGTCGCAACGTAAGATCATGTAACTCATAAAGAAGTATACCGTATATTCTAAACAGGTTCCTAGTCGAATCAACCGCCTAAAATAAGGATAAAGGTTGCTCGAGCTTGAGACTAGCATCCGTGATGTAAACACCATGTTTTATTGGCAAAGACATAGAGATGTTCATTCGCACAGATAGGTGATCATATCATGATGCATTGAACAACCCTCCATCGGACTATCCAAGTGGTTTTCACTTATCGAGTGCAATAGTCCGCATTTATGGTTGTACACCATTAGTTTTTTGACCCGGAACAATGTAGGGGCTATACATGCTAGCATGCACTTTGATCCGTTTACCGACTCCTCGAGGGTCATCAGGTGGCGAGATTGGGTGTAGTTTCGAAATACGTAAGAACAAATGCATTGTAGTCGGGGATTCACCGTTCGCCTATGGGTGAATATATCCTATGTGATCTGATGAATTAATAGTACAAAGAATCTTTGTCCAGAGCAAGAAATGTGCTTTAGGAAAAGGTGTTTTCCTAGTTGCACATACCATGACACTATTAGTACTCAAAGATAAATCGCATCGTTGTTGAATTCATATGCAACTCTCGATATACCAATTGATGCAGATTTGACCGGGATATATGTGATGAAGGGACCGTACTGTACGCTAACCATGACTAAAGGTTCTTGCAAGCACTATCAGTGATACCTAGGGGATCATGGGACGATGCTACCAGATGCTCTTACCATGATCCGATGGGTGCAATCAGAAATGAGTTCTGACATTCTTGATCAAGGAGTTGATGAAAAGAATGAGGTTAACTAGGGTAAAAGGTAAACCCGAAAAAGAATAAATGTTATTCTGGATCACATGGAGATGTGAACCCACGGCTAGCTGTATCCCTGAACCATTGAAGGTCACACAAGTATCGGATTCTATGTTCCCGTTGAGATAGTCAAATTTCAAGGAATTGGAATTTGGCGACTATAGTTTGATGAAGATCAAACAGAAAGCTTATAAAGGAGTTTATGAGTTGACTCCATAGGATCGAAGAAATGAAAGTTAGCATGATTGCTAAATAAGGAAAAAGAATGGAACTGCTTGTTTTGTGGAAGAGTTCACTAAAACTGGCAGCCGCCCAATATGGTAGGAGAAAATTTTATCTTCGAAAATTTCAATTTTCATTATATGAACAAGACTTGTATACTTGATATATCGGCACACTCGGATCGTCGATCCGGGTTATAATGAGTTCGGAATAATTTATTTAGTGAATTGAGAATTTGCTGATTAAATAATTGTACTAGTAGTGGTGATTACTAACATGTACAAATTTCCGTAAATGTTCTAGAGGAGTCTAGAATTAAATTAACCTATCATTTAATTACATAAATTAAATGATAGTTATTTAATTTAATAGACATACATATAAATTTTATATGGTGATATGAAATGTGTATATATACATGGTATTAATATATCATGTATTATCAAAAGTTGATAAATATATTATATATCAATAATATGGGAATTTAATTAGAATGAATAGATAAGAGTCCTAGAACCACAAAGACTCGTCTGGGAGTGGGTCTCACTCTATAAATACACCATTAGGGCTCATTACTTGATCGAAAATTGCACACAAAACCACCACAAATCCTCTCCAATATCTCCTTGAAAGTCATGGCCATCACCAAAATGTGGGAAGAAAATTTTGTCCAAATAAGCAAATTAGATTTGCTTAATTATTGATTAAGAATCAATAATTATTTGGCAAATTATTGATTAAGAATCAATAAGAAAAAATTAACAAAAACCTCCCACTTTTGAAAACACAAGTCTCGGCCACCATGAGTTTCTTGTGAAGAAATTTTCGGCCACCTTGTGTCCTTCCACCGCCACGCCGACACCGCTGCACTGTCCCCTCATTTTGGAAATTCGGAGGCTTCAGTCTCAACGCACAAATCGCTTGTGATTTCTATTGCAATCCAAGCTAGGAACAAAGTTTCTGATCGTGGACCTAATTAGGCGATCAAAAGAATTCGTAGAAATTTACAAGAAAGGCTATCTCCGCTTAAAATCCGGAATAGTTTGGAGTCCAGCGTTTAATATGCAAAGGTATAATCCTAAATGCCTTATGAATGTTTCTAAACACACAACGCCCAAGAACAAAAATTTTAAACTTCAGCTGCGTCTTGGGTGAGAGAACACGATGTCCCAACACAAACACTGCTTATATGAGTTTGTTTGTCAACATATAGAACTTGAGTTATATTTTTAGCGTAAAAAAATGATGATTTTTTTTAAATGGTATAGTAATGGGAGGTATCCAATATGAAATTGCATTTCGTTCATGATCTAGGACGACCAAAAGATAAAGGTTAAAGGATAACAAATCTACACACTTTTTGCTATGGATGAGAGATATTTTCTCATCTATTAATCGAACGAACATGATCAAAATAAATGAAATCTGAATGCTTTTTGAATTTAAATATCCTCTATTGAGATGAATTTACGCTGTATCATATCGACCATAGAGTTTAAAACGAATGCTGGTTAACGAATACCATCTAACTTCTGAAAGAAAATTAGAGTTGAGGCAATCTAAATAAAAAAAATCATTTCTTCATACTGATTTAGAAAATTATGTATGTTGAAAATTAAACTAGAATTTGTTTTTAATTTCTATTAGTTCATGACAGCATATCCAACCAAGGATATAAAGTATGAGTAGCCTATCATGTTATTCGAATGCTAGCGGCCTCAGAATCAGGCAGCAGAAAAAACTAAATAATATCCTTTTTAGAGCTTCTCTTTTAATATATAATAATTACAGGAAACTTATGTGGGCATGTCCAACTTACTTGGCACACTCTTCATATATTCCAACCCAATCCCTTGATGGACCACCAAGAGTGTCACTACTTTGAAAATATTCAGCCACAAGCTTTAAATTTCCTGCCCAAAGCATGTTGATTAGCAGAATATATAAGTTATTGTTTACAAGAAAATCGTTTGATTGTAGCTCGCATACGAAGATCAATGTCAAAAAGTTTCTTTAGTCCCGGTCTCTGAACTTTCACCACAACTTGTTCTCCATTGTGCAAAATAGCCCTGTGTACCTAAAGGAGTCGTAGAAAAGACAGTTTAACATTAGAAGAATTACTACATTTGATAGTAAACATATGTTTTTTTCTCTCAAAAGAAAGGGAAATCAAAACATAAAGCAAACACCTGACCAAGACTAGCAGCTGCAATTGGTAGCTCTTCAAACTCCTTGAATAACACTTGGATCGGAGCACCTAATTCCTTTTCAATGAAACTTTTCGCTTTTTTTGGTGAAAATGCCGGCACTCTATCCTAAAAATTAACCAAATTTTTGGGGGAAAAAATAAAAAAAATTGGGACTCAATCCTAAAGTTCCTTGGGAAAGATGAAGACGCCCAGATATGAGTAGTGTGAAACAACTAAGAGACTAAGGTCACATTTTCAATGTATCATATTGTACCTGTAAATTGGCGAGCTCATTGACAAATTCTTTAGGAAGCAGGTCAGACCTTGTGGAGGACAACTGCCCAAGTTTGATAAAAGTTGGACCAAGTTGCAGTAAAGATTCTCGTAGCCATGAGGAAGTTCGTTGCCGTCTATTTGCCTGTAAATTACGTACAACTATACCTAAGAAGATGATATATAAATATTGATTCAAACATACTTGTTTACGTAAATGTCATCACCTCCTACAAAAGATTTTATTTTTTTTTTTGTATCACGCATCAAAATCCGCCCCAAATCAAACTTGTGTTCCATTCCAAGATTTAAGACATGATATAAATTGTACCAGTACAACCAACCAATCATACCTGCTTATCTTCAGTGAAACCTCCGACGTACGTCCACTTAGCATTGTCCAATAGAACACGAACACGTAATGAAATGACAAAGAACCATACATCTATACTTCTCTGGATCGAATTATAATTTTCATTTGCCCAACTAAAACCTTCATCATTAGGCAAAACTTTCATCCCTTCAATTGGCGGAAGACCCGTAGATTTTGCAAGCGGCAGAGTTGAATCTCTCTTAACCAGGCTTGCTCCATTAACTACATTTACTCCATTGATGGTCTTAACAGATCCATTTACAACATCAGAAGTACTTGTGGATGACAACATATTTTTTCTGTGGTCAGTTGTAGGAACCACTTTAATTGCCCGGCGATTCGAACCTGATTTCGCGGGTAATTCTTTCCGCTGCATTTCTGCTTGAAATTTATGGTGTTTGTCAATTTTCACAAGCCTGTAAGCATTTTCTTCTAATTTTGACTCACTATGGTTTGAAGCTAAGCCAAAGAAATTCAGATTATCTAGTCTTCCATTATTTTTTAACTCTCCAATGCGACAACAGCAACTATAAGAAGCCAATATCGCCGCCATTGGAGATATGAGGCCTGAAGATGAACCGAACGATGATTAGCAAGATTCGTTTACAGCAAAAGGAAGCAAGAAATATGATTATTAACTCAAATTTTCAAACAATTGAAGTATCAAAACCGGGAACTATTGATTTGAGATTGTTGCTGTGAGTGTTCGAGTATATACATGTGATAATAGAAAAAGGGAAATTTTCTCACTACACTTTAAAAAAGATGAACAATACTTAGTAGGCACCCCACATTCAATGAAACCCCATCATGGGTAAGTGCAAGATAGTTCACCCAAAGCCAAAAACAACAACTTTTAGGAATAATTTATATAAAAATCCAACTGCCGACCTTTTTCATTTCTTCCACCAAAATGCTTTATTTTCCCCTTCTTGTCCCATATATAAAATTGACTCTCTATTAGACATTTAAGTTACAATAGTTGGAATACGGTTAAATATATAGATACGTAAAGATAGGTCTTAATATACAGTTACTTTCATTTTTCATTCTCTTCAATTCACGATTCAATGAAAAAGGCCCGACTTCTTGATCTTCTTCCGCAATACTCTCCAAAATCTATACGTGAATCATTATTTATGAGCTTCGATTGTGTCCATATTCAAATACCAATCGGCCATGAATGATCATATTTTCCAAAAACCGAAACAACACACCAAAACAAATTCAGCTAAAAATTTTGACACGAACAGTAAAAAATCTAATGTTGAGTAGTCATTAGAAGAAAAAACCAGAAAAGTAAACAAAGAAGAAGAAACCAAGAAAAGAGCTTACAATTAAGAATAAAGAATCAAACCCAGAAGCTCTTAGGAGTATATTGTAAAAATCCGTCGTGGGTTCTTTCGAATCGGCGCCAAATTTAACGGGCAGCAATATTCTTGAACTTTGACCCTTTTACGTCACCTCGAGGAGGAGGCGGATTGGAAAAAAAAAACGCATCGACAGGGTATCTCCCCTTGTAGCTTTCTTGCATTTGTGGTACTCACTTCTTTCATCCGTCCATAATTTCAGCTAAGTCGTCTCTCTTTTTCATTGGTTAATTTCAGTTGAAGGGCCTACCATTTCAAGGGAAAAAACAAAGTGAGTATGATGATATCTTCTAACAGCTACCACCGCCCTGATTTGCTTCACTCGTGTAAGCGTTGGCTCCTCAAGAATCTTGGCTGTTTCATCACGCCATTGTTATGATTTGGTAATTATTAATATATTATTATTATTATTATTGTTTGCATAAATTTTCTTGAGTTGTGAGCACCAATTCATGTAAATAATCTAACTTCTAAATTTTAAGTGAGTAGTAATCAAATTTGATCATTCTTTACAAGATACTAAGTTAAAAAAGAAAAAAAAATTGAAGACAAAATCTCACATAATTTTTGTATCTACAATAATATGTAGAAATTTAGAAAGTAAAATATTTTGTTAAATTTGCTGAAAACACTAGAAAGTGGAATGAAATTGAAGAAAATATCTAGTGTAGAATCTAAAATACAACGCCCGAAAATCAGACCACTCAGAACGCATGTATGAAAATTATTAAATTACGAAAATATTTTAATTAAATTATTTTGGATGCATGAGTGATATATTTTGAGTGAAAAAATGATTAATTGTGTAATTTGTTTGATTTCATGATTTAAAGATTTTCAGACGAACAACGGTGGTTGTTTTAAGGTCGAGTTTAAATTAATTAGTGGGAATAATGGATTTTATGTATTTTATAAAGGAATTTTTTTGTAAATAGATATTTTTAAATCCTTTAATTTGATGCATCATGATTTTATTAATTTTAATGGGCTATTAATTATTTAAAAAGCTAGACTTAATTAAACTCATTAATTAAGTGATTAAAGAAGCCTTTTATTAATTTTTTTTAAAAAGAATTAATAATAATAATAAAAGAAAGACTCCTAGACACACACACTGTTCGAAATTCAATTTCGGTGGTTTAACAAACTAAGTGACTAATTAATTGGACTAACTTATCAAGTTAATTGTAGTAATTAAACTACACAAATCAATTGACAGTTGACTAACTGAAGATTAATGCCCAGATTATCGAAGGCAACTGAAACCAGCTGAACTGAACTATCAAAGACAACTGACTGATCAGTTGATATATTCTGTTGTGAGCTTATCAGCTGATCATTCAGCTGTACATGTCATTAGTTGAAAAGGACATTCAACCGACAATAGTACAAAGCAGACTGCAACTCGTAGTGGGACGCCGCATTTCAGAGCTTAAAGTGTACGATTGTCAGAAGAATGTTGACGTGGCAATCAACGGATATATTGATTCAAATTACATTTAAAGTTACCGTTGAAGATAAGCCTATAAATAGGTGAGAAGAACAGTTGAGCAAAAATCAATCGATCTATTTTTATTATCAATCTTGTTGTTACCCTGATAAATTCATATCTCTCATTCGAAGATCAAAAGCTCACACTTATCTGATTTATTTGCGTGGGCCCGTGCTCCTGATTAACGTTTAATGACCAAACAAACAGGATTCGTTAATGTAAACATCGAAAGCGATTAAAATTTTTCCTTTTGGGCCAATAGAAATTTCGGCATGACCTCCCCGTAAGTAGGACATCCCAAAAATTTCCAAACAACACAAACAACATTTATATACTCGAAATAAAGTCATAATATCAATTTCACAAACCTATAGCCGCACTGGCCAGGACTAACACATACAGAGCCGACAAGGATCGATCACACAACTATCAATCCAAAATATAGAAAAAATAACAGTACAGCTACACATGGAATTCCCTGGCAAAAGTATGACTCCATAATATAATATCTGGGAACTCTCAATCACAATCCAACTACTGGGCACCGCTACCTGACGCTCCACCAGACGCGTCAAATCCTCCTGGATAATCTACTATGGCATCAAAAACAACCACATCATAAACGGAAAAGAGGGTCAGGCCCCAGTACGACGAACCGGTAAAATTATGACAATTATAACTGACGTGAAATAAAATCAAGTAAAATGCAATGAAATGCAATGCAATGCGTGTCGGTAACAACGAAATAACGGATACCAAAACGGAGTCCAAATGAAAAGCATCAGCAACAGGAACAGTGGCCACCCGTGCTAGGAATGCAGCAACGTAATATCATGCCGCCGCTCATCCATGCACGTAGCATCGATGGTCCGGTAGCGAGCCGGTTAGTCCTCGAGCAGTCATCAGGAGTGTGCTAATCCTATCACTCGTTCCATTGATAAGATGTCAGGAGTGATCTATCCTATCACTCGCTCCATAGATGACGCAACAGCTCAACAGATCAGCAATGATAACAATCAACGGAGTCAATGCTCGAAATGCTATGCACCAATAGTATGAACTCAAATAAAAGCATGAATGCAATCACGTATTCACAGAAGCACATAAAGCATGCCACAACTCATTACAAAATACTTAACGTCATTTCACATCGATATAGACGTCATAATAAAATAGTTCATGCGTACCTCAACTGAACACTTAATTTACCACTGAAATTTCTTAAGGATTTCTCGAAGAATCCAATCATGTGGCAAATAATACATTTCATATCAAATTCCATTTATTTTTTCAATATTTGATAATTTAGCCTAAAATTCCAAAAAATCATAATTTAGGCAATTTGGGCTTTAAAATTTCTAAAATTAATATACAACAATTCTATAGCATCTAAACCCCTAATTATTGAACTCTAAAATTCGAAAACTCAATTACATAAATCTAAATTTTTGAATTTAATCCAAATAAATTCCGAAAATCTGATAGATACCTCTAATTAGCTCCGGTATAGCACCTACAATCAATAATACAATATATATTAATTATTGGAACTCAATTGAATTAAAATACCCAAAATTCGAAACCCTAACATCTGAATTATACCTCTGAAAGTTTCGAATCTTGTTCTAAGCTTCGAATTCAAGTTTCAAACAACCTAAATCAAGGTTTCCTCCCGATTTTCCGGCGAAAACAGGCGGTGGTCTCCGACGAATTTTCGAGAGTCGCGATTTTTCCTAGAAAAAAAGGTATCACTAGATAGCCCTTGTCGAAAGGATTCCGAAACTATACTTACTTTCAACAAATGAGCACCGACGGCAAAGATACGGATGGTCAAAGTAACGAGAAATTTTTTTTGACAAAGAAGAAGAAACTTTCGGCAAATGCATACGGGAGATTCACGATTCTTCTTTCTTTATTCTTCTCTTTTTTTTATTATTTTACTTATTACTAAATGGGCTGGGCTTGGGGTTTTAGTTTGGGCTTGGGGAAATGGGCTCTCACATTATTTGTAGCATTTGAGGCTACCTTTCGAGCTTACAAGCACAAATCGTTGTATTATTTATTTGATCTTATCTAGATCAGTTGTGCTAAGTTCAGTCGAGAACTGTGAGTTGTTTAGTAAACTAAGAAAGAGTCTCAGTTTTTGCAGTGTTTAAGTCCAAACTGAAGTGGGTCTGTACAATCTTTGTATCGATCAAAGTCTTTTAGTGCATATCCTATCCTTGTGATAGAAAGGGTGACGTAGGAGTTATTTCATTCTCCGAACATCCATAAATCTTTGTGTTATTACTTCAATTATTTATTCTATCTTTCAATCAATTTATTTTCCCAACTGTCATCAGTTATGTCACGCCCCGTGTCCGAAGCGTCGCTGACATTTGGCATTGTTTAATTACTTGAAAACAATTAAGCCTCGTATCAAAACAAACCAGTCTTTTTCATAAAATAATATTGTCTTTTACAATGACAATGAAATAAACATTACATCCGAGTTTTCTAAGATGGAAAAAAAAGAGAATAAAATTCCGAATCTTGATCTCGATCTTTGATTCACCATCCCAAAAAGCATCTTGCTTTTCCTCATTCAATTGCTCCTCGCTTTTATTTGAAATTTGTAAGGGGTGAGTGTTTTGGGAAACACTCAGCAAGTGGGGGATCGATCGATTTTCAATCGTTCATATAGAACTTAGTTTTCTTAAAACGTTCTTTTAACAGACTTTCAAAACTTAATACCCTTAACTTATCATAACAAGAACGAAACGAATATAAGGCAGAAGTTACCAGATGACTTAGAATAATTTAGAAACAAATCAGATCATTTCAGAACAAACATAACATTGTTACTCATCTCATTTCCATGGTCAAATTGTCCCCAATATGTTAATCCTCTAAGGGGTGAGGCCAGAACATGATTTTATACCCACCAATGGGGGCCAGAACAGAACATGGTTTTGTACCCACCAATGGACCAATGGGGGCCAGACAGAACTACAATTCTCGTCTCATTTCAAATTCGAATCGTAACAGTGCAATCACAGAATTCAGAGTGTTTCAGACAGAACGTATCAGATATCAGAGTTTCAAACGAATTCAGCGGAATCAACGAATTTCGAAGCATAGAAGAAACACATAATCGATCTAAATTTTAAACAGACAGACATCATTTTTTTCGAAAATGAAGACACACATATATGCTTGTCATGATATACATATTCAAGTTTAAAAATACAAACGAATATATATATCAAAAGCCCACTTATTGAATTTGCAGATTCTTGTACAAAGTTTCTTCTCGAAAATTGAGCAGCACTTCGACGTAACCTTAACAAATGCTGAAACGTCTGCTTATTCGTTTTCTTAAAAAGTACAAGCATTTTTTTTACCCTCAAACTTTCGTCCTATGGATATAATTATACATAAAAATACTTTGGCACCATTTTTAAAATAAAACATCCAACTAGTACTAAAATCCAAAGAGAATAGTCAAACATGAAATCGTAAATCGTTTTACCAAACCCAAAAGCAATAACTGTTGAAAAGTGTAGCCCATACTAAACCTCTCAAAAGTATAAATAAAATGTCGTAAAAATCTTTTTTGTAAAATCATAAACTAAAATGCGGAAATAGAAGCACTGGTCCTCGGGGTATGTGCACCGACAATCCAGCAATTCACTCGTCAAGACCTCCAACATCATGGTTATTTATATCACCTGCATCATACACACCTAGTGAGTCTAAAGACTCAACACGTCCTATCTTTGATAACAAGTAATACGTAATAGAGTTAACATATAACAGTGAAAAATACTTGTACTTAAAATATCATTTTCATGTGGATGCATAAACTTAAACTTAAATATTTTCGTACACATTTTCATGATGCATAAAAACATTTTCAAAAGACCTAAACATATCACTTAAACATATTCATGTTCATATTCGTATTCGTGTCCATATTCATATTCATGTTCGTGTTTGTTGAATTCAGATCGTTGATTGTGACTTTCATATACGTGTTAGGCGATGGATCCATCTACATGTAACCACAGTACTGGGCGGCGGGGGACACCAGCAACACTCACACCGGTCAACTGGGCCCTGGCCTTACGTATTAACATATCATCATATACATATACATATCCGTATCCAAGGAAACACGATCGTCGGGCTCCCACTGGGACCATAACCCTCACGATATCTCCAACATATCATCGTGTTAGTCATAATCCCCTCACCTCCTTCAACATGTTATAATCACTTAATAAAAATCATGCATATAACATTTTCTATTTTAAACCAAGCATGCAACATGTCTTTTAACGTTATCGTTTCATCATAAAAATCCACAGACATTTAAAATGAACATTTTAAATCTTAAACATTTAAAATAAACATTTTGTCATAAAAATTCATAGACATATAAATTAATCATTTTAAGGTGGGGACCCGGACGCTAATTCATTCCTTAATCGTCTTTAGGAATAATTCAAACAATTATAATAAACAGGGTCTAAATTTTTTTTTTAAAATACAAAGCGGAAACGTAATGTAATTCAATTCAAATTACATATTAAACATAAATATACAAATATTGTATTATCTACAAGAATTCAACTAGATTCAACTATATATCAGTGCTGAATCCTAAGTTGCTTCGAAGTCCGGATCTCCACGCTATCTAGTCCAGCCTCGTTCTCTTCTTGACCCTGATCCTATCCCACCTGTTGTCATGCACACATACAAATAAGACAACAGCCGGATAACTCTGGTGAGAATTATATTCTCAGTATAAATCATGTATACATGCAATCATAAAAATAATATAAAAGCATATAACAGATATGTCTAACATGTATTCAGATCAGAATATAAATCCACATCAAGAATAAATCCTATTCTAAACATGTATCATCATCAGGAACATAAATCAATATGTATCATATTCAGGAACATAATCAACATAAATCAATATAACTGTCAATTAGACTCATGACTCCACATTTAATACTAGACTCAATCCTCGTCTAGGGATCCCAGTTTTCAAAAGTTAGCATTCCCATATCGACCAACAGTAATAGAAAAGACTCCAGTTCTATCCACGTCGATAGGGTATCGATCACCAGTAATAGAAGAAGCTCTGATTCTATCCACATCGATATAGTATCGATCACCAGTAATAGAAGAAACTCCAATTCTATCCACATCGATATGATATCGATCATCAGTAATAGAAGAGTTACATTCTATCCACATCGATACAGTACCGATCACCAGTAATAGAAGAAGCCACATTTCTATCCACATCGATAGCCAATCATCTGGTGACAGACTTTGGCACTATCGCCAATACACTATCTTGTGACATCGTGCAATGTGCCCGTGGCGATCCCACCACTATCAGGCACTTCTGTCCCAAGATACTCGTCTAATACCTGCTATCTATCAATCAAGATAACAAGTATATCAATCAAATCAATACAATAAGGTAAAATATGTGATTTAGGGAAACTCGAGCCAAACCTCACTCGAGTTGTGCAATCCCAACTCAACATTAATTTATATCTTTATCTTCTCGGTCCGACGAAGACAAAGTATTGAAGTCAACTCTGTCCATACCCAATCTCATAATGACAATCGAATAGATACAATATCAGTATATAACTCAGTTCAAAACCTGTTCTGATCAATACTCAAATCAAAACATAATCGGATCAATGCCAATCGACATACGATACCACAATACAATCTCAACCAATACTGAATCTGATCAATATCAATTTACGCATGTTTCGACGGCATACAATGCAGTCTCGATAACCCCGTCAATTCCAATACCACAAATATAATACCAGAACTCATAATCAATATCGGTGCAACTCATAATTTCAATAACAATACAAATCTGATATCGAATCTCAATTAATCAATTTCAAAAATCATAACAATTACATAACCAGTCTGTTTCTTAATCTGACTTCGATTCTATGATGTCTAACAGGTCAAGAACATCATATATGACGTGTATTCAATTCCAACAATATCATAATTTCAGAACATGTCAAAACGTAACAAAACTTACGTCCAGTTGTAGCCTGCATTAATAGGAACACAGTACTGAAGTCGGATTACAATTCGGACAGACGGATTTTGAACGATAGTAATTTGAAGCACCAAAATCAATTTCCTTCGGTTTCCTCTTCTTTCAATTCTGAGGATTAACGTTTGTTATATATCTATATATATATATATCATATGTTGCATGCCAAAGAAACGTGGCGACTCCTCAATCTGCATGTCTCGCGCATATGCGCGACTCCGAATGGCGCATATGCGCGAGACCTACTGGTCTCAATGCTCGGCCTCGCAACTACTGACGCATATGCGCGCCTCAATCCAGCGCATATGCGCCAAAGCTTCTGTTTCAAACGTTGGCTACTGGACTGCTCGCGCATATGCGCGCACCCAAGTCGCGCATATGCGCGAGACCTACTGTCTCGGCATTTCAATACTCGCGCATATGCGCGCCTTCCTCCGCGCATGTGCGCCGAACTCTCTGGACGTTCCGCGCATGTGCGCGCATTCAAGCCGCTCATGTGCGCGCATGGTTCTGTCTTCCTCGCGCATGTGCGCCCATACGAACTCATTTTGCACAAAATGTCAAATCTTCTTTCGGCTCTCCCGGTCTGATCTTTTCTGTCTATAATCATATCAATTAATCAATAAATCATTTCAGATTAATCTCGGATTATAGTAATTAAAATCTCGGGCTTTACACCTAAGCTGGCCGAGAATTGCATGTGCATGACCCTTACTTTTTTTGGTGTCTAGGACTCTAGCCCATGACTGGGCTCCCTAACCAGCCTCTCCAGCACTCGCCTAGGACCCTTAGGACTCGACCTGACCCAGCCCAGGCACCCTGGACAGCGCCCACGAGCCTGCAACAAGCACAGTCCCTGCACGCGATTTCCCTTGATTCTTGGGTAGGACTACTTCCCAGCCCTTGAGCGCGAGTCCTAGCATGGCTAGGACTCTCTCCCTGACTCACCCACGACCTCGGCTAGCCCCTGGAACTAGCCAACCAAGCCCTAGCCCCTGCAACAATAAAATCGAACCCCTTTGCTCCATGACAGCAAGTTGCTGCACATCTTTTATTCTAATGCGTGTGGTGTTTTTGTTGGTTTCTAAGGCTTCCAATCTCATGTAAAAACGTGTGTGATGATACCTTAAGTCATGGCAGCCCTTAAGCAATAAAAACACATGGATTTTGAAGGAAAGTTCATGCAAAAATATTGGCATAAGCCATCCATACGAAAATAATTCAAAGTGTTACATATTTCAAAACTTTTCATGCATAAAAATATAATATGATGTGATGATGGTTTGAAGGAAAGAATAGGCGTGCCTTTGCATTTTATACGCTCGAAAATCCGTTGACGACGAAGACCGGAGGGGACCTTTTGGCTAGCTTTTCCTCTACCCCTTTCGAGAAATCCCTTCAAGGTAGGGGTGGGTACGGTACGGTATACCGTACCGAACTACGGTACCGTATACCGTACCGAAAATATCGGTATGGAATTTTTCCATACCGATACCTATACCGAATTTTCGGTATGAAAAAAGTTCATACCGGTACCGTACCGACACCGAAAATTTTGTCGGTATACCCAAAAAAGTGTTGGTATACCGAAAATATTTCGGTATACCGACAATTTTTTTCGGTATACCGAACTTAAATTTTAAAAAAATAACAATAAAAAATTATTTTCGGTATTTCGGTATATACCGAAATACCGAAAAAAAAATATTCCGTACCGAAATTTTCGGTATACCGATTTTTTCGGTAAGTTCGGTATTTTTTCGGTACGGTTTTTCGGTATTTCGGTATTTTTTCCCACCCCTACTTCAAGGTGTTGTGTTGTGTGTGCCGTGGAGTTGTGAGGCTTGGAAGAGTGTTTTCAGAATTTTAAATAGCTTGGCCGATTTTCAGAAAAGTGGGGCGAGAATGAGTAGGGTTTGTGGTGGAAGTTTTGTATATTATATAGTAAATAAAGTCATCAACTCAAGCTTAGGCCTATTAAGCCAAGTTTAGGCCCATTAGTGCTTGTTTAGGATTTAAATAAAAGATTACCATAACTTTGGTTAAATAACTTAGTGAATTTATTAGCCGGATTGCCAAAAAGTCCGTATTTTAGTTGAAAAGCCAACATCGATAAAATTTACGTCCCGGCGTATAAAATCATCTCAAAACCTCTTATTTTCGAAAAAAATACTAAAAAACATCAACCATATTTTAAATAATTAAGAGTAAATATTTAATAAAAACATTTTACATTTTCAGCTATCGGTCTCCGTTCCTCGATCATCACTTGAATAATCCTCAAAAATACAATTTCATGCATGATAACAATAATATCCCATTTAGCATATAAACAAGTATGCCACATAATCAATTCGCAATTAAGATCAATTAATTACTCATTTTTCATATTTCCTAGATTTACATGCAGTTGGATTACGTCGTCTTAATTTTGGACTTTACAATTCTTCCCCCCTTTAAATAAAATTTCGTCCTCGAAATTAGAACTTACCGAATAGATCAGGATAGCGACTCTTCAAGTCCCTCTCAGTTTCCCAAGTAGCTTTCTCCTCCGAGTGATTCGGCCACTTGACTTTGACCATTGGAATGACTTTGTTTCGCAATCGCCTTTCTTGCCTTGCTAAGATCTGGACTGGTCTTTCTTCATATGTCATATTTGGAGTTAATTGAAGAGGTTCATAATTAAGCACATGTGACGGATTTGACATGTACTTCCGCAGCATTGAAATGTGGAACACATTGTGAATTCCTGCAAGCTCTGGTGGCAATGCCACTTTATAAGCTAGTGTCCGAATCCTCTCCAAAATCTCGAACGGACCAATAAATCTTGGACTAAGCTTGCCTTTCTTGCCAAAGCGCATAACACCCTTGATAGGTGCTATTTTCACAAATACATGGTCGCCCACTGCAAACTCTGAGTCCCTTCGTCTTTTGTCCGCATAACTCTTTTGTCGGTTTTGTGCAGTCTTCATTCTATCAGGAATTTTTACTACAAGCGCGGCAGTCTCTTCAATCACATCCGGACCAATATCTCTTCTTTCCCCAACCTCATCCCAATGAAGAGGAGATCTGCATTTTCTTCCATAAAATGCCTCATAAGGAGCCATTCCGATGGATGATTGGAAACTATTATTGTAGATAAACTCCACTAGCGGTAACTTTGGTTCCCAACTGCCTTGGAAATCAATAACACATGCTCGCAGTAGGTCTTCCAAAATCTGTATAACCCTTTCTGACTGACCATCGGTTTGAGGGTGGAATGCTGTACTGAACAATAACTTGGTCCCCATCGCTGCATGCAGACTTTTCCAAAAATAAGACGTGAATCTCGGATCTCTGTCAGAAACAATAGATACGGGAATCCCATGCAGCCGAACTATCTCTCGAATATATAACTCTGCATACTGAGTCATGGTGAATGTCGTCTCAATAGGTAGAAAATGCGCTGATTTCGTAAGACGATCAACTATCACCCAAATGGCATTGAATCCTTTAACTGTCTTTGGCAATCCCACAACAAAGTCCATGGTGACGTTTTCCCATTTCCACTCGGGAATACGGAGTGACTTCAATTTTTCCGCTGTTCTTTGATGCTCTGCTTTGACTTGCTGACAAGTCAAACACTCGGACACATATCTCAGAATGTCCCTCTTCATGCCTGGCCACCAATATAACAACTGCAAATCTTTATACATTTTTGTGCTGCCCGGATGAATGGAATATGGTGTGTCATGGGCTTCCTTCATAATCAGATCTCTCAAAGAATCGTCATTAGGAACCCATAGACGGTCACGATAACGAACTAAACCATCCACCACTGAATATAAATTACGGCCCTTGGCTTCATCTCTTGCTCTCCACTTTTGCAACTGCTCATCAGTAGACTGCCCATCACGAATTCTATCTCTCAAATTCGACTGCACTGATAGTGTGGCAAGATTAGGGGCCTCGCCCCTAGCATACACTATAAGCTCAAACTGCTGTATCTCGGACTGCAACGGTCTTTGGAGTGATAATTGAGTAATAACTGCTGCTTTTCTGCTCAACGCGTCTGCCACTACATTTGCTTTTCCCGGATGGTAGATAATGTCACAATCATAGTCCTTCACTAACTCAAGCCATCTGCGCTGTCTCATATTCAAATCCTTTTGGGTGAAGAAGTATTTCAAACTCTTATGATCGGTGAATATCTTGCACTTCTCCCCATAAAGGTAGTGTCTCCAGATTTTTAGTGCAAAGACCACTGCTGCAAGCTCAAGATCATGAGTAGGGTAGTTTTTCTCGTGAATTTTCAGCTGTCTCGACGCATAGGCTATAACCCGGTCATTTTGCATCAGAACTGCGCCCAAACCCAGCTTAGAAGCGTCGGTATAAAGAACATACTCCCCTTGCCCTGACGGCATTGATAACACTGGCGCTGTAATCAAGGCTTGCTTCAGCTTATCGAAACTGTCTTGACACTCGGATCCCCAAATAAACTTCACATTCTTTTTAGTCAAAGATGTCTAAGGCACTGCAATAGATGAGAATCCCTTGATGAATTTGCGATAATAGCCAGCTAGTCTCAAGAAACTGCGAATCTCCGTAACACTCTTCGGTACTGGCCACTCTTTCACTGCCTCAACTTTACTTGGATCGACTTCCACGCCATCACTAGAAATGATGTGGCCTAAGAACGCCACTCTATCTAGCCAAAATTCGAACTTGCTGAACTTTGCATATAGCTTTCTGTCTTGTAGAACTTGCTGTGCTGTCCTCAAATGGCGACTATGCTCTTCTCTGCTCTTGGAATAGATCAATATGTCATCAATGAAGACTATAATAAACTGATCAAGGTACGGCTGAAATACGCGATTCATGAGATCCATGAAGATCGCTGGCGCATTGGTCAACCTGAATGGCATGACCATAAACTCATAGTGCCCATATCTCGTGCAAAATGCCGTCTTGTGGACATCTGACTCTTTTACTTCCAATTGATGGTATCCAGATCGCATATCAATATTAGAAAATACCGATGCTCCTTGCAACTGATCAAATAAATCTTCAATTCTTGGCAGTGGATACTTATTTTTGATAGTGACTCTATTAAGCTCTCGATAATCAATGCAAAGGCGCATGCTACCATCTTTCTTTTTCACAAATAATACCGGAGCGCCCCATGGAGAGTAACTAGGGCGAATGAAACCTTTGTCTAGCAATTCTTGGATTTGATCTTTTAGATCTTTCATTTCGGCAGGTGCTATACGATAAGGTGCCTTTGATATAGGAACTGTGCCCGGCAATCAATAGAGAATTCCACTTCACGATCGGGCGGAATACCAGAAACGTCCTCGGGAAAGACGCTATGAAAATCTCTGACAATATCAACATCTTCTAACTTCTGACTGATGGATTCACGTGTAGTAGTGACATATGCTAGATAATCTTGGCATCTACGCTTAATAAGCTTCCTCGCACATAAACAAGAGATAATTTGCGGCATTTGCTTGTTTCTTGCCGCCTCAAAGACAAAAGATTTACCACTAGGTGGCCTAATAGATACCGATCGCTGACAAAAATCAATCGAAGCTCCATTCGCTGATAACCAATCCATCCCAAGTATAATATCGAATTCGGGCATAGGAAGCACAATAAGATCTGCCCGAACAACATCTTTGAATAATTGAAGCTCCAGATTCTTAACAATCTTAGACGTGAGCATTTGATCACCGGATGGAATAGAAACTTTGAAACCCAAACCCATATTTTGTGGAGTAATTTTCAGTCTTTTGATGAAGGTTTCAGATATAAAAGAATGTGTAGCTCCTGAATCTAGCAATGCATAGGTAACTACACCTAGAATGATGATCCTCCCTGCGGTGAAAATTGTATTATAAATCTTTTCGCGTTGAATCTTAAGGATTTACTATCATTAATTCACAAAGCTATATGAAGATTTTGTGTTGAACTTGAACATTTCTTGGTAATTTTTACACTTCAGTCCTCCAAATTTTAGAATTTTACATTATAGTCCCTTATATTTTCGAACATTTACATTTTAGTCCTTCAAGGTTTCGAAAATTATGATCATGGTCCTTAAGAATTCTGAAATTACTTTTTGGTCCCTTAGTTATCGAGAATTGCGTTTTAGACCTCAAATTTCGAAATTTGTACATTTAACCCCCAATATTTCGAATTCCTCTAAGAATCCCTTAGTTATGATTTTCATTAATTTTGGCCCTAAACTTTTTATTTGGAGTCATTACCTCCTTCACATAAAATAAGGCACAAAATTCATATCATTTCTATGGTTTCTAAGGTCGTAACTTAAATTCAACTAGGTAGAACATGCAACCTAATTTTCACTAGGTTAAATCTTGATCCCGAATCAATTATAACAACCAATTTAACATTTCATGCAGTAATAAGCAATGTAAAAATGTTAAACGACTAGATTACCCGTGATGAGTGTAGTGTCTGCCTCCTCCTCAGCTTCTTCGGCATTCATAACATAAGCTCGTGCCGTAGTAGCTGCTTTCTACTTTGGGCAATCGAAAGCCTTGTGCCCTTCTTCCTTGCAGATGAAGCATTTATAAGTTCCCCACATGCACTTGCCAAAATGAAAACGGTTACACTGCTTGCAAGGTTGCTTATCGGCAGGCTTTGGCGCTACAGGTGGTGGCTTTGGTGGTGCTGGCTTCTTGACTTGACCTTGGAGCATTGGTGGCCCTTGAGGTCTAGGAGGACCCGTATATGGCTTTTTATTGGGCTGATTATTGTTCTGATGTTGTTGTCTCTTACGCTGTAACTCAAAGTCAATGTCCTTCAAGGATTCCTCAGCCTGATATGCATAGGTAACTGCTGTAGCATAATCTTCAGGACGCATCATCATAACCTTATCCCGAATGGTAGGTCGTAGGCCATCCTTGAAGTGTCTAAGTTTTTCTTCCGCATCCCCGGCAATAAGGGGTACAAAGTGACAACCCCTATCAAACTTCTTCACAAAATTAGCAACAGTAGCGTCTCCCTGACGGAGAGTCATAAATTCCCTCTTTAGTCGAATTCTGACATCAGCTGTAAAATATTTCTCATAGAATTTTGTCTTGAATTGAGCGCAGGTGAGTGTAGCAAGGCTAACACCATGCTCGGCTCCTTCCCACCACAAAGAAGCGTCATCCTTGAATAGATAAGTAGTACACCTCACACGATCCGCATCTCCCATATCCAGGTATCGAAAGTGTACCTCAAGTGAACGGATCCAACTCTCAGCAGCAAAGGGGTCGATGGTGCTTGAAAATTCTTTTGGCCCTAGCCTCCAGAACTGATCATAAATGTCGTGTTGTGGCCTAGGCGCCTGCTGCAACGGCTGTTGTTGCATATGCTGTAACTGCTGCTGCTGTATCTGCTATTCGAAGAGACGAGCCATCCCCTCAAGAGCACGAGTAGCTGCATCCCCTGCCGGTGGTGCATTTCCTTGATTGTTCCCTTGGTGATTCACGCTGTTCTCTGCTTGGTTTTCATTAACATGGGCACGTCTAGGAGGCATTTTATCTGAACGTTTTCCAAATTCTAACGTAATCAACATGCATTTAAATCTAAGTTCTCTAATCATGCGACATATCCTAACTCATTTAGCAATTTAAGCATGCAAAGCATAAATACTTAAAAAGCTAGTAAACATGCATCATAAACATAATATTCATACCATTATGCAGGTAACATCATACTGTATCATATAAAACATGTAAAATTACAAATTTGAGGCTTGACGACTGAGCTTCCCGGCATTGATGGTGGCAAAACCCTTTACAGGACCTTTGCTCTGATACCAACTGAAACGTCTGCTTATTCGTTTTCTTAAAAAGTACTAGAAAATTTTTTTTTTACCCTCGAACTTTCGGCCTATGCATATAATTATTCATAAAATACTTTGGCACCATTTTTAAAATAAAACATCCAACTAGTACTAAAATCCAAAGAAAATAATCAAACATGAAATCGTAAATCGTTTTACCAAACCCAAAAGCAATAACTGTTGAAAAGTGTAGCCCATACTAAACCTCTCAAAAGCATAAATAAAATATCGTAAATATCTTCAATGTAAAATCATAAACTACAATGCGGAAATAGAAGCGCTGGTCCTCGGGTTATGTGCACCGACAGTCCAACAAGTCACTCGTCAAGACATCCAACATCATGGTTATTTATATCACCTGCATCATACACACCTAGTGAGTCTAAAGACTCAAAACCTCCTATCTTTGATAACAAGTAATACGTAATACAGTTAACATATAACAGTGAAAAATACTTGTACTTAAAATATCATTTTCATGGGGATGCATAAACTTAAACTTAAATATTTTCGTACATATTTTCATGATGCATAAAAACATTTTCAAAAGACCTAAACATATCACTTAAACATATTCATGTTCATATTCGTATTCGTGTCCATATTCATATTCATATTCATGTTCGTGTTTGTTGAATTCAGATCGTTGATTGTGACTTTCATATACGTGTTAGGCGATGGATCCATCTACATGTAACCACAGTACTGGGCGGCGGGGGACACCAGCAACACTCACACCGGTCAACTGGGCCCTGGCCTTACGTATTAACATATCATCATATACATATACATATCCGTATCCAAGGAAACACGATCGTCGGGCTCCCACTGGGACCATAACCCTCACGATATCTCCAACATATCATCGTGTTAGTCATAATCCCCTCACCTCCTTCAACATGTTATAATCACTTAATAAAAATCATGCATATAACATTTTCTATTTTAAACCAAGCATGCAACATGTCTTTTAACGTTATCGTTTCATCATAAAAATCCACAGACATTTAAAATGAACATTTTAAATCTTAAACATTTAAAATAAACATTTTGTCATAAAAATTCATAGACATATAAATTAATCATTTTAACATGTAAACATTCATAAACCTTAAAAATAATCATATTAGCATATAAAACAACAAATAGGGCACTGCCATGACGTTTACTAATTTTCCGATGTAAAAAAACCGTTTTATCCCTGGACGTGACGTTTTACGTTTTTGAAGTTTTCTCGATTTCCTTCACTCTAACGTGTCCCAAATAATTATTTAAGCCTAAATTAAAATTCCCATAATTTTATTTATCTTAAAACTAGGCTTTTTAATTAATTCGTAGTTAGTCGTTTTGAAGGCGTTTTAATTCCGAAAAATCCCAAACTTCAATATAAAATTCCTAAATTCTAAATTTAGTCTTTTTATATTATTTCAGTCCCATGAACCATGACTCGACCCCCGTGAGCCGTGTTTCAATTAATTTAGTAATTAAAACCCTTAATTGACCCTTGAAGGTTCAACCCGAGCCATCTTTCGATTTTATCGAGCCACCCCTGAACCATAACTAACCAGACCCTTACCAACATACTTAGGTACTTTATTAACCCATAAAAACCCACGGAAAACACCCCCAAAAGAAAAACGAAGCCCTCACACACCTACCCTAAGCTGGCCGAGAATTGCATGTGCATGACCTTTACTTTTTTTGGTGTCTAGGACTCTAGCCCATGACTGGGCTCCCTAACCAGTCTCTCCACCACTCGCCTAGGACCCTTAGGACTCAACCTGACCCAGCCTAGGCCCCCTGGACAGCGCCCACGAGCCTGCAACAAGCACAGCCCCTATTTCCCTTGATTCTCGGGTGGGAGTCCTAGCTTGCTAGGACTCCTTCCCAGCCCTTGAGCGTGAGTCCTAGCATGGCTAGGACTCTCTCCCTGACTCACCCACGACCTCGGATAGCCCCTGGAACCAACCAACCAAGCCCTAGCCCCTGCAACAATAAAACCGAACCCCTTTGCTCCATGACAACAAGTTGCTGCACAGCTTTTGTTCTAATGCGTGTGGTGTTTTTGTTGGTTTCTAAGGTTTCCAATCTCATGTAAAACCATGTGTGATGATACCTTAAGTCATGGCAGCCCTTAAGCAATACAAACACATGGATTTTGAAGGAAAGTTCCTGCAAAAATATTGGCATAAGCCATCCATACGAAAATAATTCAAAGTGTTACATATTTCAAAACTTTTCATGCATAAAAATATAATATGATGTGATGATGGTTTGAAGGAAAGAATAGGCGTGCCTTTGCGTTTTATACACTCGAAAATCCATTGACGACGAAGAACGGAGGGGACCTTTTGGCTAGCTTTTCCTATACCCCTTTCGAGAAAGCCCTTCAAGGTGTTGTGTTGTGTGTGCCGTGGAGTTGTGAGGCTTGGAAGAGTGTTTTCAGAATTTTAAATAGCTTGGCCGATTTTCAGAAAAGTGGGGCGAGAATGAGTAGGGTTTGTGGTGGAAATTTTGTATATTATATAGTAAATAAAGTCATCAACTCAAGCTTAGGCCTATTAAGCCAAGTTTAGGCCCATTAGTGTTTGTTTAGGATTTAAATAAAAGATTACCATAACTTTGGTTAAATAACTTAGTGAATTTATTAGCCGGGTTGCAAAAAAGTCCGTATTTTAGTTGAAAAGCCAACACCGATAAAATTTATGTCCCGGCGTATAAAATCACCTCAAAACCTCTTATTTTCGAAAAAAATACTAAAAAGCATCAACCCTATTTTAAATAATTAAGAGTAATTATTTAATAAAAACATTTTACATTTTCAGCCATCGGTCTCCGTTCCTCGATCGTTACTTGAATAATCCTCAAAAATACAATTTCATGCATGATAACAATAATATCCCATTTAGCATATAAACAAGTATGTCACATAATCAATTAGAAATTAAGATCAATTAATTACTTATTTTTTATATTTCCTAGATTTGCATGCAGTTGGATTACATCGTCTTAATTTTGGACCTTACAAATGCTGTCTTCGATTGAGCAGCACTTTGACGCAGGATCTCAGCACTTGACTGCGAAAAATTCCTTCCTCTTCCTTGATTAGCTTGGCCGAAATTTTTGAGAGGTTTGAGTAGGGGTGAGGGCCGAAATTTTTGATGGCTTGGTGGTGTGTTTTTCTCTCAAGTCTTGAGTGCTATTTATAGATGGAGAGTGTGGCTTTTCCTTACCCCCTTTGGTCGATCACTTGGAGCCCAAGCAATGATTTAATGGTGATCATTATGGTGGTCAAAGATATGCCAAGCACCAAGAGTCATTCCTTGCACCATAAATGTGTCCTGGTCTTCTAGCTCCTTCATGGATTATCTCAAGGTCATTTCTTGTATACTTAATTTGTCTTAACCTTTAGTTCATCCCTTAGCTTCTTCCTTGGTTACCTCAAAGGTCATTTCTTGCATAATAAGTTTGTCCAATTCCTTGGCTCATATTTTAGCTCCCTTTTTGGTCTTGTTAGGACAAGCTTGGTTGAGCTTCTTTGAGCTGAAAGATCGAGCCCTTGAGCTGGGGTTTTACTCCTCCCGTGGCAACTCTTCAATGGATGCGGATATTTGCAGCTCGGCCTCTCGTTGAGCTAATCCCCGAACTTTGATGCAATTTTCTCGAGTTAAATTTGCTGAAAATCTAAGTTAATATTCAAGTTTTATAGTTAGAATGAAAGTTGTTAAGCTTAGTTTGAGTTAAATTTCAAGTTCGAATTTCTTACATGATTTTCTTCGGATCGGAAAATCCCGGGTTCTCACATCCCTCCCTCCTTATTGAAAGTTTCGTCCTCGAAACTTGGATGAGCTGGAGCTTGTGAACAAATAAGGGTATTGTGAGCGCATTTTCTCTTCAAGGTCCCAAGTGGCCTCCCTTTCAGCATGATTTGACCACTATAATTTGACATAAGGGATTGTCCGATGTCTCAACATTTGGTCTTTTGTGTCCACTATTCGGATAGGGACTTCTTAGTATTTAAGTTCTTCATTGAGATTTCCTTCAATCATCAGTGGTGCAACCTTGAGTACATGACTCGGGTCTGGGACATATTTCCTCAGTTGTGAGATGTGGAAAACATTGTGAATTCTGGACATATCTGGCGGCAAAGCTAGACGATAGGCTAAGGTTCCCACCTTTTCCAATATCTCAAACGATCTCACATATCTCGGATTTAACTTTCCGAATTTACTGAACCGAACCACTCTCTTCATAGGAGAGACCTTGATATAAGCTTTTTCACCGATCTCCCATTCCAACGGTCTTCTCTTCAAATCGGCCCAACTCTTTTGTCTATCTTGGGCTGCCTTGAGTCTTTCCTTGATTATGACTACTTTGTCAACGTTAATTGAACAAGCTCTGGTCCGGTAACAGCTTTTTCTCCGACTTCATCCCAATATAGAAGTGACCTACACTTTCGACCATACAGAGCCTCATATGGAGCCATCTCGATGCTAATGTGATAGCTGTTGTTATAGGCGAATTCTATCAGGGGTAATTGTTCGCTCCAATTTCCAGGAAAATCCAGAGCACATGCCCTCAGCATGTGTTCGAGGGTTTGAATTGTTCTCTCAGTTTGGCCATCAATTTGTGGATGATAAGACGTGCTGAGAGTGACCTTAGTTCCCATAGCCTTTTGAAAAGTTTTCCAAAATCTTGATACAAATCTTGGATCTCTGTCAGACAGTATACTTACTGGGACTCCGTGTAGTCTCTCTATGTTGTCCATATACAAGGTAGCTAGCTTATCCAGGTTGTAATTCATCCGCACCATCAAGAAATGTGCAGACTTGGTCAATCTATCAATAATTACCCAGATCCCATCGTGACCTTGCCTTGATCTTGGTAGTCCTACTACAAAATCCATGGAGATGTTATCCCACTTCCATTTTGGTATTTCCAATGGCTGTAAAAGTCCTCTAGGCCGTTGGTGTTCTGCTTTGACTTGTTGACAGGTTAGGCACTTGGAAACAAAGACAGCCACGTCTTTCTTCATTCCGTTCCACCAGTAATTATTTTTTAGGTCTCTGTACATTTTGGTGCTTCCTGGATGCACTGAAAATCTCGATTTGTGTGCCTCGGCCATTACTTCTTCTCGAATCCCATCGATATCGAGTACAAACAATCGTCCTTTCATCCAAATGATACCATTCTCATCAATTTGAAATTCTGGAACTTTTCCTTCTTGGATCTGTTCTTTAATTTTAAGGATGGAGGTGTCTTGGTTCTGCTTCAGTTTGATGGTTTCCCGAAGTCCTGGTTGCGCTGATAGTGAAGATAAGCTTACTTTTCCAAAATTCCTTATGCTCAATGCATATGCCACCTTATTCGCCTTTCCTGGATGATAATTGATTACCAAATCATAATCCTTTAGAAGTTCCATCCACCTTCTTTGCCTCATGTTTAATTCTTTTTGGGTGAAAATGTACTTGAGGCTCTGGTGATCAGTAAATACTTCACATTTCTCTCCATAAAGGTAGTGCCTCCAGATTTTTAGCGCAAACACAACTGCAGCTAACTCCTGGTCATGAGTGGGGTAATTATGCTCATACGGTTATAACTTTCGTGAAGCATAAGCAATTACCTGACCTTGTTGCATAAGTACACACCCTAACCCTCCCTTTGAAGCGTCACTGTACACTGTGAAGTTCTTGCCGTCTTCAGGAAGGATTAATACTGGTGTAGTTGCGAGTTTTGTCTTCAGGGTTTCAAAAAACTTATCACATTCCTCATTCCAAATAAATTTCGAATTTTTTTTAGTAAGTTTGGTGAGTGGAATGCCTATCGAAGAAAATCCTTCCACAAATTTTCTATAGTAGCCATCTAATCCCAGAAAACCTCTTACTTCGGTTACTGTTTTCGGTTGAGGCCAATCCTTGATTGCCTCTACTTTCTTAGGGTCTACTGACACACCAAATTCAGAAATTATGTGACCTAGGAACGCCACACTTTCTAACCAAAATTCACACTTCTTGAATTTGGCATATAGTTCCTTTTCTCTCAGTGTTTGCAACGTGAGACGCAAATGTTCTCTGTGTTCTTCCTCACTTGGTGAGTATACCAAGATATCATCTATAAAAACAACCACAAACTTGTCGATATATGGTTTGAACACTCGATTCATAAGGTCCATGAAGGCTGCAGGAGCATTTGTTAGACCAAAAGGCATTAATGTAAATTCGTAATGTCCATATCTTGTCCTAAAAACAGTTTTAGGGATATCCTCAGTTTTGACTTTTAGCTGATGATAACCAGATCTTAGTTTGAGTTTTGAGAAAACTCTGGCTCCTTTTAGCTGATCAAAAAGATCGTCTATTCTTGGGAGTGGGTACTTGTTCTTTATGGTGATCTTGTTTAATTCCCGGTAGTCAATGCATAGCCTCATGCTTCTGTCCTTTTTCTTTACGAACAGCACTGGGCTCCCCACGGAGATGCACTGGGGCAAACCTGCTTCTTATCCAGTAATTCCTGAAGTTGTTCCTTTAACTCCTTTAATTCAGCTGGAGCCATTCGGTATGGTGCCTTTGAGATTGGTGTAGCACCAGAGACCAAATTGATTTCAAATTCTACTTTCCTATCGGGTATCTCACCCGGTAACTCCTCGGGAAAAACATCTGGAAATTCTTGAACAATTGGAATATCTTCCAACTTTGGGACCTGCTCTACTTTGATCTCATTGATCATTGCCAGATAAATTTCTTCTCCTCCTTTTATGGCCTTCCAGACTTGAGAGGCCGATAACAGAGATTTTCTTTCTTTGGATTTTCCGTGATAGATGACTTCCTCTTTATTCGGAGTCTGAAGTCTAATATCTTTCTTTTGAAAGTCTACTATGGCATGGTTTTTAGCTAACCAGTCCATTCCAAGAATGATGTCAAACTCAACCATATTGACTTGAATCAATTCCACTTCAAAAGTTCGTTTGCTGATACAAATTTTACAATTTCGATACACTTTGTGGGTCTCAATTATTTTACTCGCCGGTGTTGCCACTCTTAACGGTTCACTAAGAATATCATGCTCAAGTTTAAGCTTCTTAGAAAATCTTCTAGACATAAATGAGTGCGTAGCACCACAATCAAACAAAGTATATGCAGGTATTTCATTGAGTAAGATAGTACCTGCCACCAGTTCGTTGGTGTTATCAGCTTCCTCCTGAGTTATTGCATACACCCGAGCATTAGTCTTGTTTTCGTTTGGTTTGTTGGGTCCCGTCCCTTTGTCTTTGTTGTCTGGACAGTCCTTAATCCGGTGACCCACTTTACTGCATTCGAAACAAGCACCTGTTTTTCGATACCATTCTCCAATATGCTTCTGTCGGCATGTATCGCACCACTTCCCTTCGATATTACCAGCACTGTTAAAATTTCCTCTCGGAGGGCCACTTGAATGATTCGGCTTCTTGAATTTGGGACCATTTTGAGCAGCGTGGCTGACCAACGGTCTCTTGTTCCTATTTTCCTCTTCACGGCGCTTGATATCTGTTTCTGCGCTCATTGCTGCGCCCATCAGATCAGCAAAATTATTCGGCTTGAATACTGCTAAAGCCTCCTGAATCCGGCTGCTCAATCCTTTCTTAAAGCGATGCATTTTTAATGTTTCGTCAGACATGATTGTTGGGACATAAGTTCCCAGATAACTGAATCTTGAAGTGTATTCCATTACTGTCATGTCTGAGGTCTGCTTGAAGTTTTCAAATTCGTTCAACTTCTGCAGACGAAATTCGGCTGGGTAATATTGTTTCAAAAATTCTCTCTTAAAAATCTGCCATTTGATTTCTTCCACTTCACCTAGAGATGGTGACACAGTCTCCCACCACTTTCTTGCTCTGTCCTCTAGAAACGGTGTTACAACCTCTACTCTCAATTCTTCAGGCACTTCCAGAAGGTGTAGTTGTGATTCGACATTTTTGAGCTAGTTATGGCTGACTTTCGGGTCCGGGTTTCCATCGAAATTTGGAACTCGGTTCCTTCTAAGGAATTCATAATGGTATTTAATTTCACGCGGTTGTGGTTCTTGGGGTGGTTGGATGGCGTTAGCCAATGGGTTCCCGAACCCTTGCAATGTCGCGGCTACAATAGTACCTATTGCCATCATATCTTCCTGACTGAGATTTACTCTCGGTGGTGGCGGTGGATTTTCATCCTCGTTTTGATTAACTCTTCTGTTGTTTCGATTATTTCTGGGTTGTCTGCCTGCCATCTCCTAGGATAAAAATCGAGGTAAAGCATCAGAATCGTATAAAGGATAGAAATGCACAAATAATAGAAACAAATTTGTCGTAGAAATATTTTGATACTAAGAATTGCGAAGCGATTGAAGGGATAGATTTTTGAAGTCTATTCGAAATTTAGGAAACAGATGAAAGTTGAATTTCAAGAACAGATGAAAGTTGGACTCAAATTGGGATGCACTAGGCTTTTGCCAAAATTTGACTTCGTCAAATTTTGTCTATCAAAATCCCAGCGGGATTATGAACCTGACGGCTCTGATACCACTTAAATGTCACGCCCCGTGTCTGAAGCGTCGGTAACATTCGGCATTGTTTAATTACTTGAAAACAATTAAGCTTTGTATCAAAACAAACAAGTCTTTTTCATAAAATAATATTGTCTTTTATAGTGACAATGAAATAAACATTACATCCGAGTTTTCTAAGATTCAAACAAAAAGAGAATAAAATTCCGAATCTTGATCTCGATCTTTGATTCACCATCCCCAAAAAGCATCTTACTCTTCCTCATTCAATTGTTCCTCGCTTTTATCTGAAATTTGTAAGGGGTGAGTGTTTTGGGAAACACTCAGCAAGTGGGGGATCGATCGATTTCCAATCGTTACATATGGAACTTAGTTTTCTTAAAACGTTCTTTTAACAGACTTTCAAAACTTAATACCCTTAACTTATCATAACAAGAACAAAACAAATATAAGACAGAAGTTACCAGATGACTCAGAATAATTCAGAAACAAATCAGATCATTTCAGAACAAACATAACATTGTTACTCATCTCATTTTCATGGTCAAATTGTCCCCAATATGTTAGTCCTCTAAGGGGTGAGGCCAGAACATGGTTTTATACCCACCAATGGGGGCCAGACAGAACTACAATTCTCGTCCCATTTCAAATTCGAATCGTAACAGTGCAATCACAGAATTCAGAGTGTTTCAGACAGAACGTATCAGAACTTTCAGATATCAGAGTTTCAAATGCATTCAGCGGAATCAACGAATTTTGAAGCATAGAAGAAACACTTGTACAAAGTTTCTTCTCGAAAATTGAGCAGCACTTCGACGTAACCTCAGCAAATGCTGTCTTCGATTGAGCAGCACTTCGACGCAGTATCTCAGCACTTGACTGCACAAAAATTCCTTCCTCTTCCTTGCTTAGCTTGGCCGAAATTTTAGAGAGGTTTGAGTAGGGGTGAGGGCCAAAATTTTTGATGGCTTGGTGGTGTGTTTCTCCCTCAAGTCTTGAGTGCTATTTATAGATGGAGAGTGTGGCTTTTCCTTACCCCCTTTGTCGACCACTTGGAGCCCAAGCAATGATTTAATGGTGATCATAATGGTGGTCAAAGATATGCCAAGCACCAAAAGTCATTCCTTGCACCATAAATGTGTCCTGGTCTCCTAGCTCCTCCCTTAGCTCCTTCATGGATTATCTCAAAGGTCATTTCTTGCATACTTAATTTGTCTTAACCTTTAGTTCATCCCTTAGCTTCTTCCTTTGTTACCTCAAAGGTCATTTCTTGCATAATAAGTTTGTCCAATTCCTTGGATCATCTTTTAGCTCCCTTTTTGGTCTTGTTAGGACAAGCTTGGTTGAGCTTCTTTGAGCTGAAAGATCGAGTCCTTGAGCTAGTGTTTTACTCATCCCGTGGCAACTCTTCAATGGATTCGGTTATTTGTAGCTCGGCCACTCGTTGAGCTAATCCCCGAACTTTGAAGCTATTTTCTCGAGTTAAATTTACTGAAAATCTAAGTTAATATTCAAGTTTTATAGTTAGAATGAAAGTTGTTAAGCTTAGTTTGAGTTAAATTTTAAGTTCGAATTTCTTACATGATTTGCTTCGGATCGGAAAATCCCGGGTTCTCACAAGTTAAACTGATTGTCATTGACCGACAAGATTTCTAGTTTCAGTTTGTCATAGAACTGATAGTTCAATCGAAAAGATTACAAAATCGTGAGTGTTTATTCGACCCCCCCTTCTAAACACTTTTCAATCTATCAACCGATCATAACAAGTGGTATCAGAGCAGTTGAATCTTGTCTCAGAATACACTATTTTAAAACTGATCAATATGTCTTCATTCAACAAAATACCGATGTTTTCCAGAGAATATTTTGACGACTGAAAAATCAGAATGCAGGCTCATTTAGCTGCACAAGATGACGACATGTGGTATGTCATCACTGATGGTCCCATGAAGATTCTAAAAGCAAATACAGCAGTTGCCATCACTGGTGGGGCATCTCATCGTATAGAAAAGCCCAGAGATGAATGGACAACTGAGGACAAAAGGAAAGTCAACCTAGACAATGTGGCTAAGGATATCTTATACAAAACGCTAGATAAAGTCACTTTCAGCAAAATCAAAATGTGCAAAACTGGCAAAGAAATATGGGAGAAACTGATCCAGCTGTGTGAAGGCAACGAGCAAACAAAAGAGAACAAGCTATCAGTTGCTGTTCAAAAGTTTGATAACATCAAGATGAAAGCTGGAGAATCCTTGCACGAATATGATGAGAGGATCAGTGGTATTATCAATGAGCTGAGTGTATTCGAACATAGAAGTGGCACTGAAGGTGACCAGAGGTTTCCCAAAGAGTGGGAAGTCAAGACCATGGCAATGAGATAATCTAAGGACCTGAACAAGGTCGAATTTCATGACTTGTTTGGTGATCTAAAGGCTTACGAGTTTGAACTACAAACTAGAGAATGAGAACCTTCTACACCAGCTGCCACAAATGTTTTAATTGCTGTCAGACTGGAACCAACTGGTTCAGTTGACAAATCTGCTGATCAAGTGAGCAATGATGCTATGTCATTGTCTGTGAAGAAATTTAGAAGGTTTATGAGGAGGAATCAAGGAAACTTCCAAAAGCAATATCAGAAGAACCAATTCAAAGAAGAATCCTATGTTTGCTACAACTGTGGCAAATCTGGTCATTTCATAGCAGATTGTCCTAAGCCAAAGAAGGACAGTCGAGTATCAACTGAGAAGGGAAAGAAGCCCTATGAGCACAGAAGAAGGAACAAGGATGACAAGAAATCTTTCAAAAATAAACATGAAGTGCTTTTGGCTGAAGAGAGAAAATCTAAGTGGGATGAAACTGACAGTGATGAGTCAGAACCAGAAAGCCCAATCCGTTCAAGTGAAGATGAAGAGGAAGTCAAGTGCTTAATGGTAGATGATGCTGAACTGGAGTCAGCAAGTTAACAGGTATTTGACTTCAGCTCTTTTGATTTTACTCGTGAGGAACTCATTACCATATTATATGACATGGTAGATGAGTATCACAAACTTGCTCAATCACTTCAGAAGGTTAGAACTGAGCAAACTGATCCCAATGACAACAAAACAGAAACTGATAAGTCAGTTGAACTGTTGAGTCTAAAAAGAGAGATTGCTCAACAAAAAGCTGAAATGATTGAAAATCAAGCTTTGATACGTCAGTTAAAAATAGAAATTTCGAAACATACTGAACTGATTCAATCTTGGAACAAGTCTTCAGTTACACTGACTGAAATGCAGAATTCACAGAAATCAGTTGATGATAAAACTGGTTTAGGCTTTAACAATCTTGTTGAAAATTCTGCAAGTGATACACAACCAAGGTTGAAAAAAAACAAAGGAAAATACATTACCTTTGTAAAATGAACCATGGTAAATGAATTCTTAGAACCTAGTAAACCAGCTGTTCAATTAACTAAAAGTAAGAACAAAGGCAAACGGTATGGTATTGGATATAGCTCTGAGAGTCCAACTGATACAAGAAATTGGTCACCTAAACGATTCAGTCACAAAAATCAATACTCAAGGAATGACTATTACAATTACTACAATTGTAAGCCATTCAGAAACGACATCAAAATAATAGTCAGTTGAAAAAGGATACTAATCATAATGTTTCATCCTCACATCACACACATGTTGCTAAAAATCGAGAAAAACCATTTGGAACACAGTGACTGGGAAGTCAGTTAGACTGATTCAAGTCTGGGTTCCTAAAGGACTAATCAGTTTAGGACCCAAATGAATAATGAGTACCAAAATTATATATACTGTGTGATTGCATGTAACAGGTACAATCAAAGAAAAAACTTGGTATCCAGACAGTGGTTGTTCGTGACATATGACAGGAGATGCAAATTTTCTATCTCAATTAATCAAATATACTGGACCAAACATCAGTTTTGGAGACAACTCCAAAGGTAAAACTGTGGGTAAGGGTAAGCTTATCCGTGGTAACTTTACAGTTAAAGATGTTTTGCTATTTGAGAATTTGAAGTATAACTTGATAAACATTAGTCAGTTATGCGACAATAATTTCTCAGTGCAGTTTGACAGATACACGTGTTTAGTTAGAGACTCAACTGATGAGGTCATTCTAACTAGAAATCGTTGTGAAAATACTTACAAAGTAAGTTGGACTGAACAACCTTATGCACCAGTTTGTTTCATTGCTTCAAAATCCTCTAAAACCTGGTTGTGGCATAAGAGGTTGAACCACTTAAACTTTAAATCTATTGCATATCTGAGTAAACATGATCTTGTAACTGGTTTGCCCAAAATAGATTTTTCAAAAGATAAAGTTAGTTCAGCATGACATTTTGGTAAACAAGTAAGATAATCATTCAAAAACAGAGGTTGTAAATCATCTTCCCGATGCTTAGAACTGTTGCGTATGGATCTTTTTGGACCAATACCAGTCATGAGTTTAGGGGGAATGAAATACACCCTAGTATTTGTGGATGACTTTTCGAGATTTACCTAGGTTATGTTTCTCAAATCAAAAGATCAAATTGCGGCACAACTGATTAAGCTCTTCAAAATACTTTTAAAAGTATTTGTGGATGACTTTTCGAGATTTACCTAGGTTATGTTTCTCAAATCAAAAGATCAAATTGCGGCACAACTGATTAAGCTCTTCAAAATACTTTTAAATGAAAAATCAGTTGGGATTGATCCAATAAGGTCTGATAGAGGGACTGAATTCATCAATCAAAATCTTTCAATTTTTTAAGAAAACACTAGAATCAAGCATGAGCACTCAGCAGCTAGAACACCTCAGCAAAATGGTGTAGCTGAGAGAAGAAATCAGACCCTTAAAGAAGCTGCTAGAACAATACTTGCTGATTCTGGTATTTCTCAAAGGTTTTTGGGCTGAAGCAGTAAACACTGCATGTTATACTCAGAACATATCAATGATTAACAAGAATCATGTGAAAACACCATATGAGATTTGGCATGAAAGAAAAAGTGTGGTTTCTTATTTCAAAATATTTGGCTGTAGATGTTTTATTCTTGATAATGGTAAAAATCATTTAAAAGCCTTTGATGCTAAATCTGCAGATGGAATATTTCTCGGATATTCTTCAGTTAGCAAATCATATAGAGTTTTTAATAAAAATTCTTTAAATATTGAAGAATCCATTCATGTTGTTTTTGATGAAACTATACTAACTGATAAGTCAACTGATCCAGTTGAGCTAGTTGATCGATTTACAGAGATCAGTTTGGAGGATGAAAGTGAAGAAGAAAATCATATCAATAGAAATATCCTTTAAACACCTGAACCAGAAATACTAGATCAATCAGATGAACAGAAACCAGCTCCTGATAGTCAATTGGTGGAGCAAACAGATGATATTCTGAAACGTCCTGCCCTTTTTATTGCTTTAAAAGTACTAGAAATTTTTTTTTTTAAACCTCACTTAGCATCGGCCGAACCATAAAATATTTTTGACATCATTTTAAAAATAAACTTCCAACTGCTATTTAAAAATCCAAAGTAAAATATTTTAAAGCATAAAATTGTCAAATATTTTACCAAACCTAAAAAGCAATAATTTGAAAAGAATAGCTCATACTAAACCTCTCAAAAATCTCTCAAATGCATAAATAAATAATCTTAAAAATCTTTAACTTAAATCATAAAGCATAATGCGGAAAATGTAGAAGCGCTGGTCCTCGGGTTGTGTGCGCCTTCAGTCCAGTCAAATCACTCACCAAGTCCTCCGTCAATACCACCTACATCCATCACACCTAGTGAGTCTAAAGACTCAACACACCATAATCTTTATAACGAGTAATACGTAATACAGTCAACATATAACGGTGAAAAATATTTGTACTTAAAAATATCGTTTTCATGAAGATGCATAAACATAAACATTTTCGTAAACATTTTCATGATGCATAAAACTTTAAATAAAAATATCTTTATAATGATGCATCAACTTTAAACATAAACATTTTCATGACATGCATAAATAAACCTTAATCTTTTTCCTTTTTCCTCAACATGACATAAAACCTTTAACATGATCATAAACATTTTCCTTTTCCTTTTTCTTTGTTGAATTCAGATCGTTAATTGTGACTTTCCTGACATGACATGACATGACGATGGATCCATCTACATAAAACCACAGTACTGGGCGGCGGGGGACACCAGCAACACTTTCACCAGTCAACTGGGCCCTGGCCTAACATGATCGAATAGAAATACGATCGTCGGGGCTCCCTCTGGGGCCTTTTCCCCTCACGATATTCCCATTCTTACCTCAAACCTCATAACCTCATATTCGTAATAATGAAAACACGATCGTCGGGCTCCCACTGGGACCATAACCCTCACGACGTCGCCATCATTAACGAATTAGTCACAATCACTTCACTTCCTTAAACATTTATATTCTCACCACTTTATAAAAATCATGCATAACATAACATTTTATTTTTGAAACCAAGCATGCAACATGTCTTTTAAATGTCTTCCTTAAATCATAAAAATCAAATAGACATTTTAAAAATCATAATTTAATCATGAACATTTCATAAATATTTAAAATGACATTTTAACCTCAAAACATTTACAATAACATTTTGACATGTTAAATCATAAACATATAAAATTCCCGAAACATTTAAAATATCATTTTAACATATAAAATCCCATAAACATTTGAAATATCATTTTAACATAAAAAAATTTCCATAAACATCCATAACTATAGCAAATAATCATATTAGCACATAAAACAGCATTCAGGGCACTGCCATGACGTTTACTAATTTCTAGGTGTAAAATGACCGTTTTACCCCTGGACGTATAATTTCCTGTTTTTGACTTTTTCTTAACTTCTTTGACTCTAACATGTCCCAAATAATTATTTAAGCCTACATGAATTTTTCCATATTTTTATTTAGCATAAATCAAGGACTTTTAATTTAATCTTTAAATAAGACGTATTAACACGTTTTAATCCCGAATTAAACCAAACCTTAACATAAAATTCCCAAATTAAAAACTTAGACTTCTAATAATTATTTGAGCTTAAATATAATTTTTCATAATTTTATAAAGCTTAAAACTAGGCGTTTCAATTAATATGTTAATTAGTGTTTCGTGCGACGATTAAATTCCGAATAATTCCAAAACTCGTTATTTTGATCCCAAATTTTTAAACATAACCTTTTTATGATTTATTCTACCCTTCCAAGTCATGAGCCACCCCCATGGACCCTTGGATCAATTTTTCCTTCTTTAATTTTCGTTTTTGACCCTTTATCGAACACACCGAGCCATCTCCTAATTTACTCGAGCCACGCCGGAGCCACCTTGAGCCAAAACCTAGCCAACCCATCTAGGGACCCTACTGTGCAAGCCCAGCCCGTAAAACAAGCCCTAGCCCGACCAAAACTTGCTTGAAACTCAACCCAATATTCTGCTGTGTTGTGTGTGTGCTTCCTTGAATGTCTAGGACTCCTAACCCAACCAGGACTCTCCCAGCCGAGCCACCGCCGAGCCCACACGTCCCTAACCTTCCCTAGACCACGCCTAAACCAAGCCCAGACCAACCCAAGTCCTTAAACCCATGTACGAAGCGCTGCAAGCCTGCTGCAGGAAGAGGCAAGGCTGCGCGTTCCCTTGCTACCCTGCTGTCCCCACGTTTTGCTCGAGCCAGCCGCGAGCCCTCCACTCCAGCCCCTGACCCGACCCCTTCCTATCCTCCTAGGACTCTGATGGACCACCTAGCCCAGCCCCAAACCCCAGCCGCAGCCCCCAGAACAGCAGCTGATCGTGAGTTGCTTGGGGAGAGTCCCAACTTTCGTGGACTCTTCCCCAGCCTGAACCACGAGTCCTAGCCATGCTAGGACTCTTCCTAGGACCTATCCATGACCCTTAGGACCCAACCCCCAGACCTGGTCGAGCCCCTTGACCCCATGCATCAAAACCACACCCATGAAGACACACAACTCACGGCCCTTCTTGTCTAAACCCATCCTACGGTTCCAGCTTTCCTCTACTCCTTGTTGCAGCGTTTTAGGGTGATTAAGGACTCTATAAAACTTGTAAAAACATCCCTCAACCTATCCTAATCATGGCAGCCCCTAATCAACATAATATTCATGTTTTTGGAACAACAATTCACAAGTTTACTACATGCAATATTTCGAAAATATTCATAAAAACCTCATGCTTTTCATTCAAATATAATTTAAACAATAATATGATGTGATGAACGAGAAAAGGAGATGTATGGCGTGCCTTTGCGTAATTAACGCACGAAAAACCCGTTGACGATCGCGAAGAACGGACGAGAACCGCGGCTTTACTCTCCCTAAGCTTCCACCGAATTTTTCCTTCAAAAATATAGTGTGTGCCGTGTGTTTTTCTTGCTTGGGAGAGTTTTGGTGTGCTTGAAAGTGTGTGGCCGATTTTGTGAGGGTTTTGGCGTGAGATTTTACATATTAAATACATAAAAATCCACTAATTAGGCCTTAGGCCCTTTAACTATGATAATTAAGCCCATTAAGCCCATTAGTGCTTAAATTAAAATATTAAAAATAATTTTGTTTAATAAAATTTGTGAATTTATTAGCCGGGTCGCCAAAACGTTCGAGTTTTTGTTAAAAATCCAACACCGATAAAAATTACGCCCCAGCGTATAAAATCACCTCGAAACCAATTATTTTCAAAAATATGAAAAACCATCAACCTTATTTTAAATAATTAAAATAATTATTTAATAAAAACATTTTACATTTACAGCCCTCGGTTCCCGTTCCTCGATCGTCACTTGAACATTTCTTAAAATTACCATTTTAATGCAACCATGTAGGAAAATATATTTTAAACATGCAAATATGCACAACATAATTAATTCATGCAATTAAAACATTTAATTAAAATACAGTAAAATTTAATAATTGCTTGCATGTGATTCGCGTGGACCTTTACATTTTCGGGGCGTTACATATTCAGTTACCAACTGATACAGATCCAACTAAAACTTAAAACATTCAGTTGACAACAGAAGCAGTTGCTGATATGGAAACAACAAATGCTGAACTCAGATGGAAGAAATCTCATCCACCAGAATTGGTGATAAGTAATCCATTTGACCCGGTAAGAACAAGAAATCAAATGCTTAATTTGTTCATTCATTCTGCTTTTGTCTCACAACTGGAACCAAAGAAAACTGATGAATCTCTTGCTGATCCTAACTGGATAAATGCTATGCAAGAGGAGCTAAATCAGTTTACCCATAACAATGTTTGGAACTTAGTTCCAGAAACAGTTTGCAAAACTATTATAGGTACAAAATGGGTATTCAGAAATAAACTAAATGAAGATGGTTCAGTTGCACGCAATAAAGCAAGACTTGTTGCATAATGATATAGGCAGGAAGAAGGAATTTACTATGATGAAACGTATGTACCAGTTGTAAGACTGGAAGCAATCAGAATGTTCTTTGCCTATGCATCATTCGAGAACTTCAAAGTCTATCTAATTGATGTAAAAAGTGCATTTCTGAATGATCAGTTGCAAGAAGAAGTTTATGTTGAACAACCTCCAGGTTTTATTAATCACTCTTTTCCTGATCATGTCTATCATTTGAACAAAGCTTTATATGGTCTTAATCAAGCTCCAAGAGCCTGGTATGAGACAATTTCAAAATTCTTAACTGATCATGACTTTACTGTAGGATCAGTTGACAAGACCTTGTTCAAATTTCTAAGAATGATCATATTTTACTCGTGCAAATTTATGTTGATAATATTATATTTGGGTCAACTAACCCCAAATTATGTGAGAAATTTGCTAATTTAATGCAAGACAAGTTTGAGATGAGTATGATGGGTGAAATGACATTCTTTCTCGGACTACAAGTGAAGCAACTGGAAACTGGTATTTTTATCAGTCAGACCAAATACACGAAGGAATTGCTCAAGAAATTTGGTATGGAAACATGTTCAGCTGCAAGCACTCCAATGAGTTCATCAGTCAAACTGGAAAATGATCAAGGGGGAATATCAGTTGAGACGACATTCTACAGAGGTTTAATAGGTTCATTATTGTACCTAACTGCTAGTCGTCCTGATATTGTATTTGCTGTTTACATATGTGCTAGATTTCAAGCAAATCCTAAGCAATCACATTTTATAGTTGCCGAAAGAATTTTAAAATATTTAAAAGGTTAAGGACAAATTGGATAATTTTTGAGGAAATTAAGAATTTATTTTGCAATTTTTGAGAAATTTGAAGGATTTGTTTAGCATTAAGTGAGAAGCGAATGATTTAAATGACCGGAATTTTGATGATTTAGATTTGAAGGTATATTTGGAACCTTGAGATATCTGGGTTATAATGTTATAAGAAATGGTAATCAAGGACATAGTAGGATGAATCAATCTTGGGCTTGAAAATTTAAGTGTTGGTGAAATAATTATGTGAAAAATTAAGAATTTACGCGATGACAATTTAAGGTGAAGTTGATCAGTTAGTTAAGTTATAAGAGTAGATACGGAGCTAACAAAATTTTGTGAACTTAAGTTTGATGTATCATAATTTTTAATTGTGATCTTAGGAGTTAAAAATTATATTTTCTGTAGAACCCGATAAATCAGACTACGTATAAGCCATGCATAATTACTATTATTTAAATTAAAATGGTTTTCATACATGCATGAGAGTTTATTTCATTTTTAAAGTTGTTTAGTCATGATCATTTATTTTAATCGCAAAAGTTTAGTTTTTATCTTTTCGGTTAAATAAACGAGGCCGGACTGCAGTTGGAGTATTGAGATAAAATTTAATAGTAAGAAAATATTCCTAAATTTAATTTAAGCCAAAGAATAAGTTATTTTAATGTAAAATAATGTTTAAGAATTTATTTAATTAATTAGAGATAAGTAGTAAATAAATTTTTTTATGTCCAATAATTAATTAAAAGCCTAAATTTAAAATGTTTAACCAATTGGGATAAATTAATCTAGGTTTATTTTATTTAAGAAATTGTAACTTAACATGTTAGTAAATTTATTTTAAGATTTAGCCATGCATGCAAGACAATTACTATCCTAAATTAATTTATTATTTCACTAAAATACATAATAAGTCTTTAAAACTTTAAGGAGTTAAAATTCAACAATTAAGCAATATTTTACCCCATTTATTAAGCAAACTTCGGCCACCCCATTAAAAGATTTAATTGAGTTTGGCAACTCTCCATTTTTGATCCCTTTCCTTATCTTTTCTTGGTATGATAATTCCTTCATTTTAATCACCAATAATTAATGATTTAAGCAATATTCTCCCTTGCTTTTGATCACCAAAAAAATCGGCCATCACATCCCATCAAATCTCCCTCAATCCACCAATGTATCATATCATTTCCATATCTCTCAAACTCAAGGAGAGAAAGATATTGATTACCATTCAAAAATCTCATTTAATTAGTAAACTCCCCTTCATTTCCTAACCACTCTCCCTCACCACATTCCTTCGAAAATTCTGAGAATTTCAGCAACAAATTGTGAGTTTCATCAAGAGAAAATAAGAGAGGAAAACAAGAAAGAAAAAGAGAACTCCGTCTCCGCTGCGCCGTATTCGTCGTAGTGTTTGTTTTATTCAAAACAAATTTTCAGGCATGTCTATACGTTTCTTTTCTTTTCAATCAAGTCATATACATATTTTAAACCATGTTATGTCCATAAATCATGCATCAAAACCGAAACCATGACAGCAACTTTCAAAAAAATTATGCACAGATTTTCGGCTCCCACTTGTGCTTCACGTTTGGTATTGTTTATGTGACTTCAGGGGTTGGCTTGGTTCCAGGCATTCAAGGCTGCATCTAGGCATGTTATAGGACGTGTTAGGGAGGTGTTGGTCCATCAGTTTGAGTCCCTTCGCGACAGCAACACGAAGTGGACATCAACTCTCCATAGTTGCAAGTTGTGAGTTTCGATTTCTTGTTTGGATTGTCTAAGTTGAAGGTTCGGATCATGGTTGGTCTAAGGCCTATAACCATGGTTAGAACCCTTCCTTAGCATTTCTAGGACGTGACCAAGATGACATTTTATAGCTTGGTTCATGGTCCCATCGGTTTTTAAAACAAACAAGACAAGTGCCCCTTCGGTTTTCAATTTTCTGATTTTTGTTGTGTGAGTTGGTTTTTGATTTTGAGGAAGTTGGGTGGATCTTGGTTGGCTTCTATCCCTTAGCCATGGTTCACACAACACCTCATGATGTCTAGATCAAGCCATGGTCGATCATATGGCCATTGGAATGAGACAAGACAACAAGATGAAGCAAGACATCCCACGCGTACAGTATGAGTTCTCGGTTGGGGCGTGGGTTGTCTTGGGTGGTTACTTGGATTGTGGTTGGCCTAGGGCCCTAAACCATGGTTCAAGCCAACCCCTAGGACGTTGGAAAGAGGCTCTGGTTGGTGGTTCAAGTCCCAATGGCCAATAGCCTCGTAAACGAAGCGATGCAAGCACAAGTGCCGCGACTGTAATTGGACAACATCTTTGCTGCGATTCAGAGGTATCGTGCGAGTTCTCGGGTGGATTTTAGCCCATGGACTTGGACTGGACAGTACCTCATTGAGTTATGAAGGTCATGTTTTTGTCCGGTCGTACGAGAATTTACGGTGCAATGTGCCAAAGTGACTCTCGAAAGAGCGTTTTACAATTTTGGCCTCCATTCACTATTTTCGTATATTACAGCCCTATGGTTATGTTTTCTAGTATTTTAGGAGTATTTTAATCATGGCTAAATGATGGTTCAATGTTGGTTCGGGTTGGTACGAAGCCATGGTTGAATACTAAGTTTTGTTGGGCGTAATTGTCTCGTTTTTAGTTCGATTATGAAGTGTTGGCCAAGTTAAGTTTATTTGCATGTCCTCATGTTAGAATTAGGTCGTAGCGAGACTGGGAACGATCCAACTCATTCGGTGAAACAGGGTTATGATTATATTACGTGCATAAAATATAAAATGTTTATTTTTGAGATATATGTGATATGTCTTGTGGCTACCTTACGCTTATGGGATTGCTTCACCTGGTGACCTACGACTGGTTTACGATTATGTATGGGTACGGATATCCAGTTCAAGGGCTGTTATGATCCCTACGCCCAGTGTACTGTGGTTTAGTCTGATCAGACGTGCATGTAATGTTATGTTATGAGTCACTTGCGTAGAAACATTAACTCTACAGAAAATTACGATATGATATGTTATGACAGAGCTCTATCAAGCAAAGCTTTTAAATATGATTTTAAGATATGCACGTATTTATAATTATCCATGGCACCATTTTCACCTTACGCTTTACGATACGATATTTTTATGTTACACGAAACTTTATGATATATTTTACTTGTTATTCACGATATATGCATGCTGAGTCTTTAGACTCACTAGACTTGATTGTTGTAGGTACTGATGAGGTCGGGACCGAGGGGGGGGACCAGTGAGCTAGCTTGGGTCGGCAGTAGTAGGAACCCGAGGACCTCATGTTTCAGTTTATTCACATTTTATGTTCAAACTCGGTCTTATCATGTTGGATGATTTTTAAGTTGTGGTTTTGCAAAACACTATTTACTTCCGCTGCTATCTTAAAAAAATTAAACTTATTTTATCAGATTATTTTACGAATTTTGCATGTTATTTATTTAAAGGGAAAATTTTTAATAATTCCGCAAATTTACAAATACGAAATATGGGCCTCTACAGTTGGCATCAGAGCCTATGTTCTTGTTAAGGGTTGTACTACTACTGATCTCGAGAAGCTCACGAAGTCACGTCTTCGGTCTGTAAGTTTTACGTTTACGCATTTCGTTTAAAGCATGAAATATTTTTAACAGCATGTTTTCATGAAATGATTTATGTCAAGATTATGATTATGCAGTATTTATTTAAATTTAAAGAAATAGTAGAAATTATGCATGTTGGTTACGTATGTGTTATATGTATGGAACAATATGCCTCCTAGATGCATTTCGAGCGCATGAGAGAGGATGAGCATCGTCAGGACGACGGTGATGATCGTAGGCAGGAGAGAGATTTTTCACCACCCCCTCCACCGCACATGAACGCCCAGATGCTAGCTGGCATGACGCAGTTCTTCGCACAGTTTGCGGGGAACAATACTGGGGTAGCCAAGCAGAAGGGGCCTGAGGCTACCTATGAGCAGTTCATGAAGATGAGACCGAAGGAGTTACAGGGACGACAGATCCCATGATTACCGAGGGCTGGATTAAGTCCCTCGATGTTATCTTCAAGTTAATGGGGCTTGGAGACGAGGATAGGGTCCGTTGTGCGACCTACCTGTTTGGAGGAGACGCCCGCTTATGGTGGGAATGAGCATCTGTAGCCTTGAACTTGGTTACTTTGAGCTGGATGCGCTTTACAGAGGTATTCTATTCTAAATATTTTACTGACGAGGTGCGTTCCAGGTTGACCAGGGAGTTTATGACCCTGAGGCAGGGAGACTTGACTGTTACGGAGTTCATCCGTAAGTTTGAGAGGGGTTGTCATTTTGTACCCCTGATTGCAAATGTCGCTGGAGCCAAGTTGAGGCAGTTTATGGATGGTCTGCGGCCGATCTTGCGCCGTGATGTTAGGTTGGCTGGCCCTAATACTTATGATCTCGCTGTCTCAAGAGCTCTAGCTACAGAGCAGGATCTGAATGATATTGAGAGAGACCGTCAGGGCAAGCGACCAGTCCAAGCACCGCACCGCCCTCCCCATCAGCAGCATCAGAGTAAGAGGCCTTTCCACGGCCCACCCAGGAACAGAGGACAGCAGCAGGGACGTGTTGTCTCGAGGGCCACGGATTATCCAGTCTGTGCTAAGTGCAAACGCCGTCACGCTGGAGCTTGTATGTATGGCTCAGGGAAGTGCTACAAGTGTGGTAGTCCTGACCACCTACTGAAGAATTGCCCTCAGGGGAGTCTGCCTACCCAAGGTAGAGTCTTTGCCCTTCATGCAGTGGAGACGAACCCGGGGACTATGCTCTTGACAGGTATCTTAAAGCTTTAAGTTTATATTTGAAAGTTATTGTTTCGAGGGTTTGGGTTGAGATTCTGAACATAGAATTGATGATAGGATTGCATGCTCTAATCAGCGTTATTTTGGGAATTTAGGTTAGAAGAACTTTGACCTTCGCATGTCTATAAGTTAGTTCTTATAATTTTTGGGTTCAGCTTGATGTTCCAACCTTTCAGGGAGAATTTTTATAGCTGATTCAGCTACGAATGCCTTGATAGATTCAGGGGCTACTCATTCGTTCATTTCGGAGATCTCTGCAAATTTCCTCCAGATCAAGACCATTGGGCTAGATGTAGCGTATTCAGTAGTGTTGCCCTTTGGAGAGGAGCTAGCCGCTACTAATGTGATCCGAGACATAGACCTCGAGCTTTATGGTAATCTTGTTTATGGCGGATCTTATTGTACTGCCGATTCCAGAGTTTGACATCATTTTGGGGATGGACTGGCTATTAAGGAACAGAGTTTTGATTGATTTCCAGCGGAGATCTGTGCTAGTCCGATCTCTTGGGAGGGAGCAGTTCTTATTCGAACCAGACAGGTACTTTCCTTTACCGCGTATTATACCTTGTGTCCAGGCTAGGAAGCTTATGCGTAGAGGGTGTCGAGTGTTTTTAGCAACTTTTGTATCGATCTGTTCCCGAGACACCCAGTCAATCGGCCTCCGATGTCCCAATTGTCAGAGATTTTCTAGACGTTTTTCCTGATGACATCTCTGGTATAGCTTATTCTAGGTAACGCACCGATATCAAAAGCACCGCACCGATTAGCACCGATAGAGATGGCAGAACTCAAGAAGCAGATTCAAGAACTTCTTGACAAGGAGTTCATTCGCCCGAGTTTTTCACCATGGGGCGCGCCAGTCTTATTTGTGAAGAAGAAAGATGGTTCAACGAGGCTATACATTGATTACCGGGAATTGAACAGGGTTACAGTTAAGAACAAATACCCACTCCCGAGGATTGAAGATTTATTTGACCAGTTGCAGGGAGCTTCAGTATTCTCGAAGATTGATCTGCGTTCTGTTATCACCAGCTGAGGGTAAAAGATGCTGATGTTCTCAAGACTGCTTTTAGGACTCGTTATGGCCACTTCGAGTTCCTTGTGATGCCTTTCGGTTTGACGAATGTGCTAGCGATCTTCATGGATCTCATAAATCCCGTATTTCAACCGTATCTTTATCAGTTCGTGATAGTATTCATAGACGACATCCTCGTCTACTCAAAGAATCATGAGGAGCACAGCAGACATCTGATCGCAGTTTTGCAGTCCATACAGAAGCACCAACTATTCACGAAGTTCAGTAAGTGTGAGTTCTGGTTAGAGAAGGTGGCATTCTTAGGCCACATCGTTTCTAGCAGTGGTATTCTGGTAGACCCAGCGAAAGTTGCAGCAGTCAGAGATTGGGTTGTGCCGAAGAATGCATCAGAGATCCGTATTTTCCTTGGGCTAGTAGGATATTATCGGAAGTTTATTCAGGGATTCTCCTCTATCGCAGTTCCACTCACATCGTTGACAAAGAAGAATGCGAAATTTGTATGGAGCGAGGAGTGTCAGAAGAGTTTCGATACTTTGAAGCAAGCTCTTATCTCAGCAACAGTATTGGCCATGCCGTCAGGGCCCGGAGACTTTGTTATGTATACCGATGCTTCGAAGCTCGGTTTAGGCGCAGTGTTGATGCAGCATGGGAAGGTGATAGCGTATGCTTCTCGTCAGTTGAAAATCCATGAGAAGAATTACCCTACCCACGATCTAGAGTTGGCAGCCGTAGTTTTTGCTTTGAAGATTTGGAGGCATTATTTGTACGGAGAGAAGTACCCGATCTTTACCGACCATAAGAGCCTCAAGTACTTCTTTACGCAGAAAGAGCTGAATATGCGTCATAGACGTTGGTTGGAGCTAGTGAAGTACTATGATTGTGACATTAGCTACCACCCAGGCAAGGCTAATGTAGTTGCGGATGCACTGAGCAGGAAAGTCACAGTGATGGCTCATATGACGATTCCGAGACCCCTTCAGTTTGAGATGCAGAGGTTTGATCTAGAGACATATCCTCGAGGTAGAGTTCCCCGTCTATCTACTTTGACGATTCAGTCTTCTCTTCTAGACCGTATTCACAGTGGACAGTCAGCAGATGAGCAGTTGGCAAAGTGGAGGCAAAGAGATGAGGCCAAGGGCAGTATTTTTTATACAGTTAGCGACGACATTGTGAGATATCGAGACAGAATGTGGGTTCCTAGCAGTGATTCTATTCGAGCAGATATTTTATCAAAGGCCCACATGTCGCCGTACTCTATTCATCCTGGGATTACAAAGATGTACAAAGATCTGCAGTTATTGTATTGGTGGCCCGGGATGAAGAAGGATATAAAACGTTTTGTATCCTAGTGTCTGTCGTGTCAGCTAGTGAAAGCGGAGCATCAGAGACCAGCAGGTATGCTCAAGCCTCTTCCTATTCCCGAGTGGAAGTGGGAGAATGTTACCATGGACTTCGTTGCCGGTTTGCCGAAGTCAGTCAGAGGATCAAATGCTATTTGGGTGATTGTTGATCGTCTTACCAAATCAGCGCACTTATTGCCTATTAAGACGACTTTCACCATGATTCAGTATGCAGAGTTGTATATCCGGGAGATAGTCCGACTTCATGGTATTCCCATTTCTATAGTGTCTGGCCGAGATCCTAGATTCACTTCCTCATTTTGGAAGAGTTTGCATTCATCTATGAGTACGAAGTTATTGTTTAGCACGGCTTTCCACCCACAGACAGATGGACAGTCAGAGAGAGTTATCCAGATTTTGGAGGATCTTCTCCGTGCATGTGTCATCGACTTCTCAGGGAGTTGGGAGTCGAAGCTGCCATTGGTAGAGTTCACCTATAACAACAGTTTTCAGTCGTCTATAGCTATGGCTCCATATGAAGCACTGTACGGTCGTAAGTGCAGATCGCCTATTCATTGGGATTAAGTAGGGGAAAGAGCAGAATTGGGTCCGGAAATCATTCAGCAGACTGCCGACGTAGTAGTCAAGATCCGTGATAGGTTGAGGACTGCTCAGAGTCGACAGAAGAGTTATGCGGATCAGAGGAGGAGAGATCTAGAGTTTGCCGTTGGCGACCATGTTTTTGTGAAGATAGCACCTATGAAAGGTGTCATGCGGTTCGGGAAGAAAGAAAGCTTAATCCAAGATTCATCGGACCATTTGAGATCCTCGACAGAGTTGGGACGTTAGCTTATCGTGTTGTTCTTCTGCCGAATCTGGCCGGAGTACACAATGTTTTCCACGTCTCTATGCTGAGGAAGTATATCGCGAATCCTTCGCATGTCTTGAACTTCGAACTGTTGCAGCTCACTCCGAACCTGTCTTATGAAGAGAGACCAGTGCAAATCTTAGACAGACAGGAGAAGAAGCTTCAGAACAAACTGCTGAAGCTAGTGAAAGTCAAATGGCTTAATCATTCGTAGGAGGCTACATGGGAATCGGAGCCAGAGATGAAGAGTCGATATCCCGAGTTATTCGGTAAGTTTTAATTTCGAGGACGAAATTTCTTTTAAAGGGGAGAGTTGTAGAACCTGATAAATCAGACTACGTATAAGTCATGCATAATTACTATTATTTAAATTAAAATGATTTTCATACATGCATGAGAGTTTATTTCATTTTTAAAGTTGTTTAGTCATGATCATTTATTTTAATTGTAGAAGTTTAGTTTTATCTTTTCGGTTAAATAAGCGAGGCCGGACTAGAATTGGAGTATTGAGATAAAATTTAATAGTAAGAAAATATTCCTAAATTTAATTTAAGCCAAAGAATAAGTTATTTTAATGTAAAAGAATGTTTAAGGATTTATTTAATTAATTAGAGATAAGTAGTAAATAAATTCTTTTATTACCAATAATTAATTAAAAGCTTAAATTTAAATGTGTAACAAATTGAGATAAATTAATCTAGGCTTATTTTTATTTAAGAAATTGTAACTTAACATGTTAGTAAATTTATTTTAAGATTTAGCCATGCATGCAAGACAATTACTATCCTAAATTAATTTATTATTTCACTAAAATACATAATAAGTCTTTAAAACTTTAACGAGTTAAAATTCAACAATTAAGCAAAATTTTACCCCATTAATTAAGCAAATTTCGGCCACCTCATTAAAAGATTTAATCGAGTTTGGCAACTCTCCATTTTTGATCTCTTTCCTTATCTTTTCTTGGTATGATAATTCCTTCATTTTAATCACCAATAATTAATGATTTAAGCAATATTCTCCCTTGCTTTTGATCACCAAAAAAATCGGCCATCACATCCCATCAAATCTCCCTCAATCCACCAATATATCATATCATTTTCATATCTCTCAAACTCAAGGAGAGAAAGATATTGATTACCATTCAAAAATCTCATTTAATTAGTAAACTCCCCTTCATTTCCAAATCACTCTCCCTCACCTCATTCCTTCGAAAATCCTGAGAATTTCAGCAACAAATCGTGAGTTTCATCAAGAGAAAATAAGAGAGGAAAACAAGAAAGAAAAAGAGAACTCCGTCTCCGCTGCGCCGTATTCGTCGTAGTGTTTGTTTTATTCAAAACAAATTTTCAGGCATGTATATACGTTTCTTTTCTCTTCAATCAAGTCATATACATATTTTAAACCATGTTATGTCCATAAATCATGCATCTAAACCGAAACCATGACAGCAACTTTCAAAAAAATTCTGCACAGATTTTCGGCTCCCACTTGTGCTTCACGTTTGGTATTGTTTTTGTGATTTCAGGGGTTGGATCGGTTCCAGGCGTTCAAGGCTGCATCTAGGCATGTTATAGTACGTGTTAGGGAGGTGTTGGTCCATCGGTTTGAGTCACTTCGCCACAGCAACACGAAGTGGACAGCAACTCTCCATAGTTGCAAGTTGTGAGTTTCGATTTCTTGTTTGGATTGTCTAAGTTGAAGGTTCGGATCATGGTTGGTCTAAGGCCTGTAACCATGGTTAGAACCCTTCCTTAGCATGTCTAGGACGTGACCAAGATGACATTTCATAGCTTGTTTCATGGTCCCATCGGTTTTTAAAACAAACAAGACAAGTGCCCCTTCGGTTTTCAATTTTCTGATTTTTGTTGTGTGAGTTGGTTTTTGATTTTGAGGAAAATGGGTGGATCTTGTTTGGCTTCTAGCCCTTAGCCATGGTTCACACAACACCTCATGATGTCTAGATCAAGCCATGGTCAATCATATGGTCATTGGAATGAGACAAGACAGCAAGATGAAGCAAGACATCCCATGCGTGCAGTATGAGTTCTCGGTTGGGGCGTGGATTTGTCTTGGGTGGTTGCTTGGATTGTGGTTGGCCTAGGGCCCTTAGCGATGGTTCAAGCCAACCCCTAGGACGTTTGGAAGAGGCTCTGGTTGGTGGTTCAAGCCCCAATGGCCATTAGCCTCGTAAACAAAGCGATGCAAGCACAAGTGCTGCGACTGTAATTAAACAGCATCTTTGCTGCGGTTCAGAGGTATCGTGCGAGTTATCGGTTGGCTTTTAGCCCATGGCCTTGGATTGGACAGTACCTCATTGAGTTAGGAAGGTCATGTTTTTGGCCGTTTGTGATTTGGTTAAGTTTAGGTCGTACGAGAATTTACGGTGCAATGTGCCAAAGTGACTCTCGAAAGAGCATTTACAGCCCTATGGTTATGTTTTCCAGTATTTTAGGAGTATTTTAATCATGGCTAAACGATGGTTCAATATTGGTTCGGATTGGTACGAAGCCATGGTTGAATACTAAGTTTTGTTGGGTGTAATTGTCTCGTTTCTAGTTCGATTATGAAGTGTTGGCCAAGTTAAGTTTATTTGCATGTCCTCATGTTAGAATTAGGTCACAGCGAGCCTGGGAACGATCCAACTCATTCGGTAAAACAGGGTTATGATTATATTACGTGCATAAAATATAAAATGTTTATTTTTGAGATATATGCGATATGTCTTGTGGCCACCTTACGCTTATGGGATTGCTTCACCCGGTGACCTACGACCGGTTTACGATTATGTATGGGTACGGATATTCAGTCCAAGGGCTGTGATGATCCCTACCGCCCAGTATACTGTGGTTTAGTCTGATCAGACGTGCATGTTATGTTATGTTATGGGCCACTTGCGTAGAAACATTATCTATATAGAAGATTACGATATGATATGTTATGACAGAGCTCTATCGAGCCAAGCTTTTACGTATGATTTTCAGATATGCACGTATTTATAATTATCCATGACACGATTTTCACCTTACGCTTTACGATACGATATTTTTATGTTACACGTAACTTTATGATATTTTACTTGTTATTCACGATATATGCATGCTGAGTCTTTAGACTCACTAGACTTGATTGTTGTAGGTACTGATGAGGTCGGGACCGAGGGGGGGACCAGTGAGCTAGCTTGGGTCGGCAGTAGTAGGAACCCGAGGACCTCATGTTTCAGTTTATTCGCATTTTATTTTCAAACTCAGTCTTATCATGTTGGATGATTTTTAAGTTGTGGTTTTGCAAAACACTATTTACTTCCGCTGCTATCTTAAAAAAATTAAACTTATTTTATCAGATTATTTTCGAATGTTGCATGTTATTTATTTAAAGAAAAAATTTTTAATAATTCCGCAAATTTACAAATACGAAATACGGACCTCTACATTTTCACTACGGTTAAATTTTTCTAGAAAGTTGGGAATGATTGATGGTTAGGGTATTTGGTAGAAGCATGTAAGGATTGAGGTAGAAACCTTGTCTTGAGAAATTTTTGGAAGTCATTAAGAAACTTGGAATTAAGCGGATATGTGTATTGGAGTTATACTATCTATTACTACTTGGGTCGAGTAAGCTTGAATTTCAAGTTTATGAGACAAGTATTTATACAAAAATTTTGGGTGAAAAAAAAAGAATTAATGGTGTTCAACATAGGTTATCAATGAACGAATATTAAGATTTTTATCGAATATGAAATCTAAAATTTTGATATGGAAATTTTGGAACTCTATGGGGTATAAGTGAAATTGATTTATTAGAGTTATTCTAATGCTACCATGGGATAACTTATTAAGTTTTATACGCTAATATTAATTAAGCATTAGGGATACGTAAGAATGCGACATTCGTTTCATGGAGGAAAGTCTAAGAGTCTTAGGCCTCAACTATATTGTAATTAGGAAGGGAATAATTTAAGCATGTAGTTGATGCGAGAAGGGTTTTACTAATTAGGTAGAAGATTATTATTGTATAATTGGGTTTTATGGATTAACGTTTTTCGAGGTTTAAGATTTGCAACTATTTTAAATCCGGGATGTACTTGTAAATAGTTAAGTTACGAAAGTTTGGTGCCGTAAAATAAAGATTCGATTCAAGTATCTTAGGCTAATATTATTATGAGGTTGAGATAAAATTTAAATTTTGAGTGTATTATCGAGGATAGGAATCGATCAGTAAATTTTGGTGCTAAGGTTTCTTAGGGTGAACTGCATAAATACAAATATAATAGGTCAATGAACATTACGGGTACAGTATAAGAAAAGTAAGACGCAATAAAATTCGGACTGTCATTTCTAATATTGGAAAGTTCAAGAAAAGTTGAAATTCGAGGTTATAGAAAAATGAAACTAGGTCACCATGATTCGTTATAAGTTGAGTTTCGCAAATAAGGATTTAGAAGGTAGAGTTTATTAGGATGGAGAAGACATAAGGACAACTTAAGATTTATTATTTTATCAGAGTAGCGCAGCAGAAGCGAGGATTTTTGGGATACTAGAATTAAGAGTCTAAACTTTTTGATTATCGAGGATAAGAGAATTTCGGGGACGAAATTCAATTTAAGGGGGGTAGATTGTAACGTCCCGAAAATTTGAAGGTTCACGTAAACCACATGCATGCAAGTTATTAAATTTCTTTTGTATTTTATTAAATTGTTTTAAGGCATAAAATGTATGTTTATTTTATTAAATTTTGTTTAATTATTTTTATGCATTTTTATTGCATGATATGATTTAATTCATGAAATTTTAAAAGTTCATGCACTATGATTTTTAAGTTTCATTTCGCGCACGAACGAGGAGTGGAGACCGGGAAATTTTAAAGAAAATTATTTTAATTACACGATTAATTTTTATTAATTAATATAAGATGTTTTAAAGGTATTTTTCAAGAATTGAGATTTATTGGGTATTTTATCCGCAGGATTTTAATTTTTAACGGTACGCAAAATTTATCGAATCATGGGATTTTTTAAGGGTTCGACTAATATTTTCAAAATCTTTTCAACACGAAATATTTTTCGGGAGCGTGTTTGGATTTAATGGGCCTATTTTTAAGCTTGTTGGGCATAAAAATCATTTTTTAACTTTTAATTAGTAACTTAGGGCCCATTAGCTAATTGTTAAACTAATTAAATACTACTTAATTAACTCTACACCTATCCTTCCCCACCACACCAACCGACACCTCTTTATTTCAGTTTATCCCCACTCTCATTATCTCAATTCAGCAGCCTCCCTTCAGCAAACCATCGGCCATAGCATTTTGATTTCAAGAAAATTCTTCGGTGCTCTTCCGTTGGGCGGTTCTTCAAAGTTTCGTTCATATACATCAAAGGCATGCCATGTACTTTCATTTCTGCTTCATACATGCTAAATACTAGTTGATTTATGTGTTATTTGCCTAGATATTTCGATCCAACACATAGCATGGTAAGGCTTCGGTTTTGTTCAAATCTTTGCATTTCTCTTCACCAACTCATTTTTATTTGTATGTTTTGCAAGGAGCTGCGGCTTTTGGTTGTTAAGGGGCTGAACATGGTGTCATGATGTTGTTTTAGAGATTAAATTCGTTGCTGATGGTTACAGGATGAAGGGCCGAGAGGTGGTGTTCTTGGGTGGTAAGGGTTTCGAGAGGTATGGCGCAAGGTAGAGTAGACTCGGCTGAAAAGGGGGCTGAACCAGAACTAGGTGCTATCCATGAGGGTCCAGTCGAGGTCTAGGAGAGGTGGGTTAAGGGCTGGAACAGCTGGTCTCGGTCCAGGAGCAGATCGAAGGGGGTTTATGTAGAACCCGTAAATTAGACTACGTATAAGCCATGCATAATTCTAGTGTTAAATATGATTTTATTGCATGAGAATTTAAATTATTTTTTCTTTAAAGTTAATTATTTTATGCAGTAGTTTAACTGTTATCTTATCAGTTAATTAAGTGAAACCGGACTGTAGTTGGAGTTTTGAGATAAGATTTAATATTAAGAAAACATTCCCAGAATTTATTTTAGCTAACTAGCAAGTTAATTTAAGGTAAAAGAATGTTTAAGGAATTATTTAAGTAAATTGAGGTAAGTAGGAAATAAGTTCATTTAGGTTCCATAATTAATGTGTTAATTCACTAAATTATTTAAAGGATAGATGAGGCTCTAAAGATTTAAAATACACTAACTAAGCAATATTTTCCCTCCACTTAATAGCATGATTCGACCACCCCATAGGTGATTAAGCATTTCTTTGACAACTCACCACCTTTGACCATTTCCTTGTTATTTCTTAGTATGATAAACCTTTCACTTTTAATCACCATTAATTAATAATAAATCATTATCCTTTCCTTGTTTTAGCATGGTAGAATTGGTCATGCCTCCATTATCCCTCCAAATATCTTTTGAATATCAAACCACTTCCTCATCCAACAATTCAAAGGGAGCAAGACTTGGTCATGCCATTTGAATCCCTTTTATATTGCAACTCCCCTTCATCTCTCCTAACCATTATTCCCCCTCCTCACCATCGAAAATCAGAGGAAATTTCAGTGCAAAAATCGTGAGAAAACCATAGAGAAACTAGAGTGAAAAATCGAGTAGAAACAAGAAAAGAAGATCACTCCGTCTCCTCCGCGTCGCGTCGTCATATTCGTTCGTTTTCTTTTCAAAACGAAACCAAGGCATGTCTATATTTCTTTCACTCCTCAATCAAGCCATATTAATATTTTAAAACATCATAATCATGATTTTTTTGAAGCAAAAACCGAAATACATAAGAAGCATTTTTCGAAAATTCATGTGCAGATTTTCTGATTTCTTTCATACTTCACGGGTTTTGTGTTTGTGCGGTTTTAGGCGGTTGGCTCATGTCTAGGCTCCCAAGGCTGCATCTAGACATGTACTAGGACATGTTAGGATCATATTGGTCCAATAGTTCAAGCCCATGCATGCTGGAAATCGGATATGACAGCAACTCCCTCCTAGTGTCACTTGTGGTTTGATTTTTTTGTCACTTTGCTGTCAAGGGGAGAGTTTCTGATCTTGGCTGCCCTAAGGGCCTATAGCCATGGTTAGAACACCTCCCTATCATGTCTAAGACGTGAGCAAGTTGCCCTTTTGAGGCTTGGTCCATGGTAGAATCAGTTTTCAAATAAAAGAAACAAGAACAGCCCCCTCCCCTTCGGCCTTTTTGAATTCTGCTTGTGTCCCTCGATTTTTGGTGGTTTGGAGTGGACCTTGGTTGGCCTCTGGCCCTTAGCCCTGGTTCACACCATACCCCATGATGTCTAGATCAAGCCATGGTCAACCATATGGCCACTGGTATGATGCATGACAGTAACAAAATAAAATTTCAGAAACATCACAATACAGATTTTGAGTTCTCGGTTGAAGCTTGGTGTTGTACTAGGTGTTGGATTGGATTGTGGTTGGCCTAGGGCCCTTAACCATGGTTCAAGCCATACATTAGGATGTTGGGAAGATGGTCAAGTCGGTGGTTCAAGCCCCAATGACCAATAGTCTCGCAAACGAAGCGATGTAAGTACATGTGCGGTTGCTGGAATATCTGGACAGCAACTTGCTTCTTCGGTTCAGAGGCACGTTCGAGTTCTTGGTTGGCTTTTAGCCTATGGCCTTAGACTAGACAGTGCCTCATCAAGTTAGGAAGGTCATGTTTTTGGCCGTTTGTGATTCGGTTAAGTTTAGAGGTCGTACAAGAAATTACGGTGCGATGTGCCAAATTGACTCTCGAAAGAGCGTTTCATGTTTTGGCCTCCATTCACAAAAATTTCGGCTCTTACCATTTTAGGAGCATTATTCCATCATTTTAAGTGTATTTTAATCGTCACTAAATGATGGTTCGGTGTTGGTTCGGTGTTGGTTCGGGTTGGCACGTAGTCTTGATTAAATACAAAGTCGTTGGGCGTAATTGTCTCGTTTTTGGATCCAATTACAAAGTTTGGTCAAAAAAATCATTTGCATATTTTTCATGTTAAATTTAGGTCGCAGCGAGCCTGGGAACGGTCCAACCCATATGGTAAAAATAATACAGGATATTTAATTATATTACATGCATAAAAATATAAAATATTCCTTTTTTTGAGATTTATGCAATATTGCTTGTGGCCATTTCACTATCATGGGATTATTGTATCACCCGGTGGTCACTTACCGGTTCAGTTAAGTTCCACCCAGTATACTGTGGCATTAGTCTGATCAGACGATTATTACATCACCCGGTGGTCACTTACCGGTTCAGTTCAGTTCAGTTCAGGGGGCCACTTGCGTAGAACATAATCTCTACAGAAAATCATTACATGCATTTTATGACAGGGGTCTGCGGAGCAAAAATTTCACTTACGACTTTAAGTTCAGTTTTGCACGTATTTATAATTATTCATGATACGCTTTTCAGTTCAGTTCAGTTATACACGTATTGTAATTACTCAAGACATGATATTTTCACCTTGCATGCAATTTTATTATTACTAGTTATTTACGATATATGCATGCTGAGTCTTTAGACTCACTAGATTTGATTGTTGTAGGTACTGATGAGGATGGGACTGAGGGCGGAGACCAGTGAGCCAGCTCGGGTCGGCAGTAGTGGAACCCGAGGATCTCATTTTCAGCATTTACCATTTTTATGCTCAAACATTTTTTATCAGTTGTTGGATTACTTTAACTTGTTATTTTGCAAACAATAATTTCTTCCGCTGCTATTTTGAACATTAAACTTGATTTATCAGTTTATTTTATGAATGAGTCATTTTGATTATTTTAAAAAGAAAATTTTAAATTTTTTCCGCAAATTTTCAAACACGAATTTTCGGGCCATTATAGTTTAGTTGAAGAGAGCTCGGGTAGTTGTTCTTGGAGAGGCTCGAACGTTTCTGCTTTTAGTTGCACAGCAGCTTTATGCTTCGTTTAGGCTTGGTTTAGGAGTTCATTAAGGTCTTAACGGTGAGCCTTAAAGGCTTGACAAGTGAAGATGGAAGGTTGACCAAAACTTTATGGGGTTGAAAACATGTGTTGGAAGATAAGAGTACAAGGGGGGGCCGAGAGTTTATTGAAGGGTAGTCGAAATATTATGGATTTAGATGGAATTATTTAAGTAGTAAATGGTTTGGAATGTGTTTTTAAGTTATGGTAAAAAGTTGGAAAAATTTTGGTTAAGTTTCGGTTCGATTCGGGTTAAAACCGGGACCCGGTCCAATTTTTAAAACCAATCGGTTAAGTTGTGAATTTGGGCTCGAGTTTACGTCTAGGAATGTTTTTAAAAATGTTTTGGGACATTTTAAGGAGTTTGGTAAGCTTCAAATCAAAATAATGAGTTTTGGATTTATCCGAGATTCAGTCGACGCACGAAACTTAAATTAAAGAATTAATTGAAACACCTAGATTTAAGCTTAATAAAATTATGGAAAATTATATTTAAGCTCAAATAATTATTTGATGTCTAAGTTTTTAAATTGGGAATTTTATGCTAAGGTTTGGTTTAATTTGGGATTAAAACGCTAGGTTATATTTAAGATTAATTTAAAAGTCATAGATTTAAGCCAAATAAAAATATGAGAAAGTTCACGTAGGCTTAAATAATTATTTGGGACATTTTAGAGTCAATGGAATTAAGAAAATGTCAAAGAAGTGAAATTTTACGTCTAGGGGCAAAGCAATAATTTTGGGTTTCCAGGGCAAAATGGTCATTTTGCACCCGAGTGAGATTTTGGTCCTGACAGCGCCCTGAGCACATTTATCATGTTTTAAATGTTTATGCTTCACGTTCATGAATTTTATGGAGTTACGATAAATACGTTGTATGCTTGATTTAAAGGAAAAAGTAACGTATATGCATGTTTTTATTATGTAGTGAATATGATGATGTTTTTGAAGGATGAGAATTGGTTGTGACTGATGATGTATATGTATACGATGATATCTCAATATGATGAGCTGAGGCCCGGGCTCAGTGAACGGGTAATGCTGTCGCTGATGTCCCTTGCCGCCCGATACCGTGGTTATACGTAGATGGATCAATCGATAGAGCTGATACGAAAGTCACAACTAATGAACTGTATTCAATTAAAAAGAAAATGTTTACGTATATGATGACATGAGATGACATGCTTTAACACGTATATGCTGATACGATGATACATGCTATGATTATTATCATGTTTTGAAAGGATACGACATGTTTACGTATATGATGACATGAGATGACATGCTTTGACACGATATGATTTTACACAACACATTTACGTTATGCTTTTAACTTCATGAAAGATAAGTTGAGTATGATATTATTCATTGTTGTGTGCTATGTATATGTATTTGTTATTCCTGGTACAGGTGTGTTGAGTCTTTAGACTCACTAGGCGTGTGTGATGCAGGTGAGCTAAATGATGAGGAGACTGGAGGTGCCGAACTCTGAGTAGGCAGACCTGGTGCGGTGACACTACCAGAGGACCACATGTTTTCCGCATTACGATTTATGAGATTGAGAGGAGATGAATATTTTCATACGTTGATGATTTTAAGATTTTTATTAGTTTATGTTTTCGTATGATTTTGGATGATTTGGTTAATTTAAACTGCACTATTTTTACGATTAGATAATTACGATTATTTTAAATGTTATTTCGAAAAAATGCGAGCATTTATTTTTTAAAAAATGTCAAGTAGAATTTTAAAAATGAGTGAGACGATACATATGTACTTGACTATCTCAACGAGAACACATAATCTGACACTTGTTTGATCCTCAATAGTTAAAAGATACATATAGTTGTGGGTTCACAGCTTCATTTGATTCAGAATAACATTTAATCTTATTCGGGCATACCCTATTTATCAACATTATTTTCATCAACAACTTGAACAAGAATATCATAAATTAAGTCTGATTTCACTTATTGGATCATGGTAAGAGCGTTTAGTAGCATCGCATCATGATTCCCTAGGTATCACTAATAGTGACTGCAAAAACCTTAAGTTATAGTTAGCGTATAGTAATGTCCTTTCAACTCATATATTCCAATTGAATCTGCAACCATTGGTATATGAACGTTTAAAAAAAATAACATTTTAACATATACATATCCATGAACATTTAAAATAATCATATTAACATATAAAACATCAATTAGAGAACTGTCATGGCATTTTCTAATTTTCGGGTGTAAAATGACCGTTTCACCTCTAGACGTAAAATTTCACATTTTTGACGTTTTCATAACTTCGTTCACTCTAACATGTCCCAAAAAATTATTTAAGCTTACATTAAAATCACAATAATTTTATTTAATTTAAAAACTTGATTTTTTAATTAATTCGTAATTAGTCGTTTTGAAGGCGTTTCAATCCCAAAAAAATTTCAAACTTTAATATAAAATTCCTAGATTCAAAACTTACACTTTTTATATTATTTTACCCCTCGTGAACCACGACTCGACCCCCGTGAGTCGTGTTTCGAATTAATTTCCCAATAAGAAAACCCTAGACTCTCGGCACTAGCCCTTACGAACCAACCTCACGTTTTCTTGAGTCCAGCTCGAGCCACCCTGAGCCATATTCGGACCACACCTCACCTGGACCCTCATGACCCCTTCGGACCACTAATACCCCTAAGACTTGCATCACAACTTGAAACCGCATCCCTACAAATCTTACATCTCTCGGCCGAGGACTCCATGTGGGCATGGACTCTAGTTGTGTGCTTAGGACCTAACCCACCGAGCCAGCCCTTGAATCAACCCTTCAAGCACCCTACTATGACCCTAATCCCTTGACCTAGCCCAGCCCCCGAGCCCCTTGCGCGCTGCTGCAAGTGTGCGCAATTCCCATGTGTTTCTCGGGTGTGAGTCCTAGCAAGCTAAGACTCCTTCCCCAACCCTTGGCATGAGTCCCAGCATGGCTACGACCCTGCCATTGACCTTTTACGGACCCTGGCCAAGCCCTGGCCCTAGCCAAAGCCAAACCGAGCCAACATGTACGAAAAACCGAGCCCCTTTGATCCCATGACAGAATCTTCGTACCAACTAGCTTCCTTCGTTTTGCAGAGTTTTGTGTGTGATTCTAGGCCCTTAAACTTGTGTAAAACAATCCCATATTACTTCCTAATCATGGCAGCCTCTTAGGTACATGAATTTCATGATTTATGGATCAAATTACATGTTTTAAAAACCACTTAAGATGCTTGTGCGAAAATAAGAAGGTGCAACTTGTTTTCATGCAATTTCATAAACAAATACATAATATGGTGTGATGATGAGTAAAGGAAAGAATATGACGTGCCTTTGCGTTTTAAAGACATGACTATCCCTTGACGAAGCGAAGAACGGAGACGAACGACCTTGGCTTGAATATCCTAGCAATTTTCGAAACTTTCTTCCTTGAAATCCTTGTGTGTGGGTTTTGTATTGTGTTGAGAGAATTTGTGAGAATGTGAGGCGTGAGGTTTATGGGATTATGGGATGGTTTTTTAGTTTAAATAATGCTTAGAATCCTAATTAAACTCTGATTGCTAGCTTAGGCCATTAATCATATTAATTAGGCCCAATTAGCCCATTAGTGTTTAATTAATATATAAAAATTAATTTTGTTTAATAAAGTTTGTGAATTTATTAGCTGGGTTGCCAAAACGTTCGTATTTTTGTTGAAAAACCAACACCGATAAAAATTACGTCCTGGCGTATAAATTCACCTCAAAACCTCTTATTTTCAAAAATATGAAAAAGCATCACTAACATTTTAAATAATTAAAAACAATTATTTAATAAAAACATTTTTTATTTTTCAACCATCGGTCTCCGTTCCTCGATCGCAACTCGAATAACCTTTAAAAATACATTTTAATGCAACCATGTCAATATGCACAACATAACTAATTAATGCAATTAAAACAATTAATTGAAATGAACAAGAAATTTAATAATTTCATGCATGTGGTTCGTGTGGACCTTTAGATTTTCGAGATGTTACAATGATAAAACTAAAATGGAAACTTTACTTTTTCCATCTTAGTGAGACAGATCCATAAACCACATGCTTTGCTGGTAGAAATGTCGTCTTCAGTCATTGAAGCAACAAGGGGTGTTTCTTCTAACGGAGGCTCCTTGATAAATTTCTAGACATTTGTGTCTGGCCTCCTTAGCTTGATGAAATGAAAGGCTTTGTGTAAGCCTTTCCCTGCTGCTTCTGGGGTGTAATAAAAATGTATAACCCCAGAATGTCTCCTCTGGACAAATAGTCGTTATTTTCCCAAGTTTCAAGAACAGCTTCCTGGATAAATTTGGGTAACCCTGAAATTTCTGGAAAGCTAGGTAAGGTGATATAAATTGAGGCAAGAGCCCCAAATTCATACCATGCTTTGACTTCCTTTGTATATTATTAGGATCAGTTGATAGGTTGAAATGTGTTTAGAAGGGGGGTTGAATAAACACTCACGATTTTTTGAATCTTTTCGAATGAAGTGTTAGTTCTTTGACAAACTGAAACTAGGAATCTTGTCAGTCCATGACAATCAGTTTAACTGATAACAGTTGCGGAAATAAACTGACTGAAAGATAAAATAAATAACTGAAGTAATAACACGAAGATTTATGGATGTTCGGATAATAAAATAACTCCTACGTCACCCCTTCTATTACAAGGATAGGATATGCACTAAAAGACTTTGATCGATACAAAGATTGTACAGACCCACTTCAGTTTGGACTTAACACTTTCAAAACTAAAACTCTTAGTTTACTAAATAACTAACAGTTCTTGGACTGAGCTTAGCACAACTGATCTAGACAAGATCAAATAAACAAAAAAAGTATGTGTGCTTGTAAGCTTGAAAGTTAGCCTCAAATGCTACAAATAAATAGAACAAGTGTGGGGTCCTTAACTCCTAATCGTTAATACTATGCAATTTGATTAGGGTTAATTAATTACAGCGGAAAACGAGTTTAAATTTTCTTTACAATGAGCCCAAAACATCTTATTTGAATACTAAAAATAGTATTTCATCTCACATCATAAAATATGCCCACACATTCAAATCCAAATACAGACAAACAATCATATCCTCGGGACATGCCCTGGTATATAGATACATACACATATATACTGGGATAGACACTAAACCTCAAATCAAGCTGTAACTCCCTCCAGAAGCACCCTCTCCGGTCTCCTGATATCTTGGAGTACCTGTCATTGTCAACATTCAAAGACAACAACAGCCCCCTCTGGGGTAAGCAAAGCTTAGTCTGAAACAATCACAATATATACCACAAATATCTAAACAATGATATATGATATGCAATACATGTATGTCGTGGAGGTATCAGGTCAAATGCCCATCCACTGAGCATATATCAGAATCAATCGAATCGCTGTCAAATCAATGCTCGAGCTGGCACACCGGCCTCAATCAGGGATACTCATATGATAGCGTCGACAAAGCGCTATCAAATCCCAAATCTCAATCAATCATCGGGGATACTAATGTCTATGTTTTAAGGGCCACATAATGCCAAACATAGCATTGTGTTCACAAACCCCACAATCAAATCCAATCATATCAATGTATCCAAGGATCATATCTCAACGTGTACGTCATGTATTCCACATCAACTCAAAAATAAGGCATATAGACATATATTCTCAATCAAATCAATCAAACATATATCATATGATACAGATACATGTCGTATGTTACTCGGTCGCAACATACCTTACGTTTCTTCTTTTATTCTCGATATCTTTCAAGGGATCAATGAAATTCAGTGCACTAGATTAATCCTAGTTATCGATGAGCCGCACCACAAGCATCTATTTGCAAGAAATTTGTGAAGTCATGAAATTCTGCTCTACCCTCAAACCCAAAGCAAGCATGAATTATCTTTTCTACTATTTCATTTTATCCCGTACAATGTTTATGGCAAAACAAAGATAAGATAATCATCCAATTGATTGAAGCGGTGGTAGCAAGTGGGATATTGGCAACTATTTTGCTTATTATCAAATAAACTATAATACAAGTTGCATCCCAATTTTCTTCACGTTAAACAAAAAAATTTGTTCTCTTATTACAAATTTGCCCTTAAATTTTAATTGACTATTTTTAAAATTTAGTAGACTATTTTTCTTTTACAGAAGTTCATATGAAACCCATGTCTCTTATCATGATATATTATTTATATTTTCTTATTTCAATTTTAATTATGATTACTTTATGAGTTGCTCTATGACTCATAAGTACATAATTAACATTAATCAGATTACGGGGTCTCGCATTTCTCCCCCACTTAAAAGATTTCGTCCCGAAATCTCAAACATCCATATATACATAACATTGGCAAATATATAATACGTCACCAGTTATAGTACATATCAAAACTAAAATCAGTAAATGGATCACTATACATTGAATACAATGGAACATGTGGAATAGAATCGAATAATGTGGATATGATTCTCGCATCTTACTCTCCGATTCCCACGTTGATTCTTCAACACCATGTCGTGTCCATTGTACTCGAATTAAAGGAATAAATTTGTTACGTAATATCTTCTCCTTTCGATCTATAATACGAACAGGTTGCTCAACATAAGAAAGGGATGGATCGAGTTCAACCTCATCAGGTTGAAGCACATGTGATGGATCTGGTTCATACTTTCTCAACATAAAAACATGAAACACATCGTGAATGGTAGATAAAGATGGTGGCAATGCCAGTCGATAGGCAAGATCCCCAACTCGATCAAGGATCTCGCATGGACCAACATATCGAGGTGATAACTTCCCTCGCATGCCAAATCCAACAGTGCCTCTAAAGGGAGATATTTTCAAAAATACTTTATCACCTTTCTTGAATTCCAAGGGTCGTATTCGTTTATTCGTATAACTCGTTTGACGATCCTGAGCATCTTTCATCTGCAGTCGAATTAACTGAACCTTATCATTCATTTCCTGTATCATTTCAGGTCCAGTCATTTGTCTTTCGCCAATTTCATCCCAGAATAACGGTGACCTACATCGTCTCCCGTATAAGGCTTCAAAAGGTGTCATACCAATACTCATTTGAAAGCTATTATTATAAGAAAATTCCACCAATGGTAAAGCATCTTGCCATCCCATTCTGAAATCCATCACAATCGCACGTAACATATCCTCTAACGTTTGAATTGTACGCTCAGTCTGGCCATCAGTTTGAGGATGATAAGCAGTACTCATAGCCAAACGCGTACCCATAGCTTCTTGGAAACTACCCCAGAATTTAGAAGCAAACTTGGGATCACGATCAGATACAAATGAGACTGGAACACCGTGAAGTTTCACAATATTCTCGATGTATAAACAGACCATTCTCTTATAAGGATAAGTCCGCTCATACGGAATGAAATGCGCAGATTTCGAAAGCCGATCAATAATAACCCAAATAGCATCACAGCCTTTGGGCGAACGAGGTAAATGAGTCACAAAATCCATAGCAATATGTTCTCAATTTCATTTCGGGATTTCAAGACTATGGAGTAATCCTCCAAGTTTCATTCTCTTGGCTTTCACTTGCTGGCATATAAGGCATTTCGAAATAAACTCAGTAATGTCCTTCTTCATATGTCTCCACCAGAATTGAGGTCTCAATGTCAATTACATATTTCGGCCTCCAGGGGTGAATACTGTATTTGCTACAATGTGCTTCTCGAAGTAGGCCAGATTTCAAATCAAAATCATCAGGAACTACCAGCCGACCATTAAGTCGTAAAGAACCATAAAAAAATCTGAAATCCAGACTGATGTCCTGCAGATACAAGTTCTTTCGACTTTTGGATCTGAGCATCGCTTCGTTGGGCCTTTCGTATTTTCGATATCAAGTTCGGATCAATTTGCAATGCTGAGACAGTGACAGAATTCCAATTCGAGTCAAAAGTCCAACCAGAAGTACATATATCCTCGTGTACTTTGGCGATATTGACATAAGCTAACACAGAATAATGAACTTTACGGCTAAGGGCATCCGCAGTAATATTCACTGATCCAGGGTGATACTGAATCTCTCAATCAAAATCCTTCAGGAGATCCATCCATCTGCGTTGCCTCATATTTAAATCAGATTGAGAAAAGAGATATTTCAAACTCTTATGATCTGAATAGATAACAAACTTCTCTCCATACAAGTAATGGCTCCAAATCTTCAGAGCAAATACGATGGCATCCAATTCAAGATCATGAACAGGATAACACGTTTCATGATATTTTAATTGACGAGACGCATAAGCAACCACTTTGCCATGCTGCATCAGAACACAGCCCAAACCTTTACTAGACGCATCTGTACACACTACAAATCCTCTGGTACCTGAGGGAATAGTTAGCATAGGTGCTGTGGTGTGTCTTCAATTCAAGAAAACTAGCTTCACATTCATCTAACCAAATGAATCGCTGATTCTTCTATGTCAGTTGAGTAATAGGTTTAGCTATTTTCGAAAATCCTTCAATAAAACGACGATAATATCCAGCTAAACCCATGAAGCTACGGATCTCAGGAACATTCATAGGTCTTGGTCAATTCAATACAACTTCAACCTTCGTAGGATCAACAGATATGCCATGTCTCGAAATGATGTGGCCTAAAAATACAACTTTGTCCATCCAGAATTCACATTTGGACAATTTAGCATATAAATGACTAGTACGAAGAGTTTGAAGTACCAGTCTTAAATGTTCAACATGCTCCTTTTTTGATTTCGAATATACAAGAATATCATCGATTAAAACAATAATGAATCGGTCTAGAAAATCTCGAAAGACACGATTCATTAGATCCATAAAGACAGCAGGAGCATTCGTGAGACCGAAAGGCATAACAAAAAATTCATAGTGGCCATACCTGGTATGAAAAGCAGTTTTAGACACATCTTCTTCTCGAACTCGTACTTGATGATACCCAGAACGAAGATCAATCTTAGAGTAAGCAGAAGTACCCTGAAGCTGATCAAATAAATCATCAATACGAGGAAGTGGGTACTTGTTTTTCACAGTAGCCCGATTCAATTGTCTATAATCGATACACATTCGCATAGTACCATCTTTCTTTCGAACAAATAAGACTGGAGCTCCCCAAGGTGATACACTCGGTCGAATATATCCCTTATCGAGAAGATCCTGTAATTGTTCTTTCAATTCTTTCAATTCTAGAGGTGCCATGCGATAAGGAGTTTTCGATATAGGCGCAGTTCCCGGCATAAGATCAATACTAAATTCAACTTCTCGATGAGGAGGAAAGTCAGGAATCTCATCGGGAAATACATCCGGGAATTCTTTCGCAACAAGAATATCGGATAAATAAGGCTCTTTCTTAAAAACATCAACAGCGTAGATAAGATAACCCTAATCTCCACTAGTCAAAAGTCGAGACATTTCCAACGAGGATATCAATGGAATTTTGGCTTGGGAACCCTTGCCATAAAAATTCCACTTGGGTCCATCAACAGGTCGAAATCGAACCACTCTATGAAAAAAGTCGACAGTAGCTCGATTTGTTGTCAAGATATCCATGCCAACAATACAATCAAAGTCGTGCATTGGGAGGACAATAAAATTCAAGAACATCACATTATCCTCGTATATCAATACACAGTTATACACAACTTTCTCAGACAGAATAATCTTTCCTGCTGGCGTGGCTATCGATAAGGTATCATACAACGGGGTACACATAATATCATGGGATGCAAAAAATGCATGAGATATGAATGAGTGAGATGCTCCTGTATCAAATAAAACACGTGTAGGATAATCGCAAAGCATGCAAATACCTGTAATCACCCCACCAGGAGCTTCTTTCGCCTGATCCTCAGTCATAGCATACACTCGAACTTGAGGAGGGACTTGAGCAGTCTGACCACCCGGTCCTCGATATCGTGGAACATTCGACTGCTGGAAAGAGAGAACAGGAACAGCAGGTCTCATCATACTGGGGCCACCTCTAAATCCTGGTTGGGGTTGAGAAGAAGTCGTACCCTTGTTCGGACATACTCGAGAGAAATGGCCTTCCTGCCCACACTGATAACAAGTACCAAACATACCTCGACACTGCTCGATAGTATGTTTGCCTCCAAAATTACTACAATAAGGAGCAATCACGGGACTCCCTCTCTGGGATCCACTGGAACTCGAAGAAGATGAAGAAACAGTGGAACCAGTGTTCTTAAACTTCTTACCTCTTGGACGCAAAGTAGGCTGCTGAGCTGTCATTGGGGGTGGAGGAGTATACTGTGGACCTCATCGCCTTAATCCAGCTTCGGCGGACTTAGCTCGTTCAACTGCCTCTGCGTAGCTCGTAGGAAAATCAGAAACAACAAAAGTATATATAGCAGGATGCAATCCATTCACAAACCTGTTATATTTCGCTTTTGCATTTGGAGCTACGTAAGGTGCATATTTCAACAACATAGAGAATTTCGAAGCGTATTCTGCAACAGTCATCGTTCCCTGCTGCAGACTATTAAGTTCATTCTCTTGGGCAGTATAATAGGAAGTAGGGGAATACTGCTCCAAAAATTGGGCCTTGAAGACATCCCAGGTGACTTCAATCCCGGCTTCTTTCAGTCCAATCTCAGCGGCTTCCCACCAAGATTTTGCTCGGTCTTTCAATTGATAAAGAGCAAGTTTCATTCGCCGAGCCTTGGAATATTCAACAATATTAAACAAGTGCTCGATATCTTTCAACCAGGCCTCTGCCTTTTCTGCTCTCAGTGCCAAAGAACCTCGGTTTTCAAATCCTGGAATCGAGCCATCACTAAATCCATGAACAATTCTTCAAATTGTCCAACCATCCTCTCAGTACTACTACTCGCAGTTTCATTTGTGGGATCCATTTACAAATCAGAGGATGAATATCACAAATCAATATCATTTTCACATCATCATCGTCTCATATCATCAATCTCATCAACAACTTACTCAAACTAAATCAAGTAGGAACAAGTAATACAAATAAATCAAACACATACGCACAATTCATTTGTGCCTATTCACGTGTACACAAGACTCAATCGATCATTCCCAGCTATGCTCTGATACCACTTTGTGTGGGGCCCTTAACTCCTAATCGTTATTACAATTCAATTTGATTGGGGTTAATTAATTACAGCGGAAAACGAGTTTAAATTTTCTTTACGATGAGCCCAAAACATCTTATTTGAATACTAAAAATAGTATTTCATCTCAAATCATAAAATATGCCCACACATATTCAAACCCAAATACAAACAAACAACCATATCCTCGGGACATGCCCCGGTATATAGATACAAATACATATATACTGGGATAGACACTAAACCTCAAATCAAACTGTGACTCCCTCCAGAAGCACCCTCTCCAGTCTCCTGATATCCTAGAGTACCTGTCATTGTCAACACACAAAGACAACAATAGCCCCCTCTTGGGTGAGCAAAGCTTAGTCTGAAGCAACCACAATATATACCACATATATCTAAACAATGATATTTGATATGCAATGCATGTATGTCGTGGAGGTATCAGGTCAAATGCCCATCCACTGAGCATATATCAGAATCAATAGAATCGCTATCAAATCAATGCTCGAGCTGGCAAACAGGCCTCAATCAGGGATACTCATATGATAGCGTCGACAAAGCGCTATTAAATCCCAAATCTCAATCAATCATCGGGGATACTAATGTCTATGTTTTAAGGGACACATAATGCCAAACATAGCATTGTGTTCACAAACCCCACAATCAAATCCAATCATATCAAGGCATCCAAGGATCATATCTCAATGTGTACGTCATGTATTCCACATCAACTCAAAATAAGGCATATAGACATATATTCTCAATCAAATCAATCAAATCAATCAAACATATATCATATGATACAGATACCTGTCGTATGTTACTCGATCGCAACATACCTTACGTTTCTTCGTTTATTCTCGATATCTTTCAAGGGATCAATGAAATTCAGTGCACTAGATTAATCCTAGTTATCGATGAGCAGCACCACAAGCATCTATTTGCAAGAAATTTGTGAAATCATGAAATTTCGCTCTACCCTCAAACCCAAAGCAAGTATGAATTATCTTTTCTACTATTTCATTTTATCCCGTACAATGTTATGGCAAAACAAAGAAGAGATAATCATCCAATTGATTGAAGCGGTGGCAGCAAGTGGGATATTGGCAACTATTTTGCTTATTATCAAATAAACTATAATACAAGTTGCATCCCAATTTCCTTCACGTTAAACAAAAAAATTTGTTATCTTATTACAATTTTGCCCTTAAATTTTAATTGAATACTTTTAAATTAATAGACTATTTTTAAAATTTAGTAGACTATTTTTCTTTTACAGAAGTTCATATGCAACCCATATCTCTTATCATGATATATTATTTACATTTTCTTATTTCAATTTTAATTATGATTACTTTATGAGTTGCTCTATGACTCATAAGTACATAATTAACATTAATCAGATTACAGGGTCTCGCAATAAGTGTGAGCTTTTGATCTTTGAGTGAGAGCAATGAATTCAGCAGGGAACAACAAGCTTGAGAATAGATAGATCGATTGGTTGCTTGCTCAACTGCTCTTCTCACCTATTTATAGGCTTCTCTTCAACGGTAACTTTAAATATAATTTGAATCAATATATCCATTGATTGCCACGTCGATATTCTTCTGACATTCAGACACTATAAGCTCTGAAATACGGCGTTCCACTACGAGTTGCAGTCTGCTTTGTACTGTTGTCAGTTGAATGTCCTTTTCAACTGATTACGTGAACAACTGAATGACCAGGTGATAAGCTCACAACTGAATATGTCAACTGATCAGTCAGTTGTCATCGATAATTCAGGTCAGCTTGTTTCAGTTGCCTTCGATAAACTGCGCATTAATCTTTAGTTAGGCAACTGTCAATTGATTTGTGTAGTTCAGTTACTACAATTAACTTGATCAGTTACTCTAATTAATTAATCACTTAGTTTGTCAAATGACCAAAATTAAGTTTCCAACAATTTCTCCCGTTTTGGTATTTGACAAAACTTGTAAAGTATGAACTGATCAACTGAACTAAAAATATTCTTCGAACCGATTGTAGATAAAATAATTTTTCTTATGTACAGATTCGTACAAAGAATAAAAAATTCTTGCTAAGGTCTTCAACTGATCTTTATTTCTTCTTCTTCCCTCTGTCTTCCCCTTTCTTATCTTTTATTTCTCATGTTTCCCCTTTTTTGTGAAACTCATCAACTTTCTTTGATAAATTCCACACATCTGAAGAGAGATTAGAGACTGCATTCATTAGGATATCTTGCAGTAGATCTATATGTTTTGAGACAGTACTTTCCAGATTGTCTAGGCGTCTTGTCATTAAAGCTTGAGTCTCGAAGTTTGCTTCAGTTGAAACTCTGTCTTTGCGGAGCTCTCCCGTCTGATAGAATAAGGAAGAAACGTCCTTCTGGATTTGCTTCAGTATACCCATGGTATTATCCTTAATAGAATCAATGCTCATTGTGTGCAAGAATTGCATTGATTTGATGTCAGAAATGGAAGTCATTATACCGACGAGGTTGGTCTGAATATTTGTAATTTCTTCGAACATGAGACTCAGTTTCTATTTAAATGCTTGGAGACATGGCTCCAGAAGTTTCTAAGGGCTCTCGGTTTTCTTCATTGAGAATGACCAGTGCCCCGTCAGTTGGTTCAGTTGTAACATTGACAATTTCTGAAGCTCTTCTGGTAAGACTTCTTGTTGAGCTTGAGGAGGAGAAGCTGGATCAGTAGATGGTTCTGATGATACTTCAAGCAGATGATCAGTTGAGACATCAGTTATTTCTGGAATAGAATGTTCAGCTAATGCTTCAGTTGACTGAATGATAGACGACTGATCAGCTGGCACTTCGTCAGTTGCAAATGAGTGCAGCTGAGCCTCTTCAGTTGGTTCCAAAACTGCTTGTTCAATCATTATAACTGACTGAGCTTGCTCTTTAGTTGTCAAAATCTCTTGTTCAGTTGTGGAGTGCAACTGAACTAGTTCTTCAGTTCTGAAAAAGACAGGTTCTTCAACTGGTACCTCTTCAAATGTAAGTAAGTGCTGCTGAGCCTCTTCAGTGTGTTGAAAAACTTCCTGTTCAGTTTGTTCCAAAACTGCCTGGTCGGTTACAACTTCTGACTCTTTAGTCATGATAACATCTTCAACTGATCTTGATGTTTCTAGCTGAATATCATAAGTTACTGATTTGATGACTTCATCAAGATTTGACAATAATAATTCAGCTTCTGAATAAAGCATTGTTTCAGCAGTTGAAGATGGTGTAGGTTGTGCAACTGATGTGGAAGGTTCAGTTGCCTGTTGAGTAGTTTCAGCAGCTGAGTCTTTGGGTGGCTCTTGAACTGACTGTTCAGCTGGCTCGTCTGATGATAATTCTTGGGAGGCCGCTGGAATGATCAGTTCATGACCCATTTCCCAGTTTTTTATTTCCATTTGTAAAGAGAGAAGATCCGAGTCCAGGTGATTATGCATAGCTGTATCATTGAATGTAGTTGGACTGGTAGGATCAAAATTCAGTCGCAGTTTAGCAACTATCTTTTGTAGCTTCTTAGCTCTCAGTTGATTGAAAAAATAGTACTTTCTCTCCAGAGTCTGAACAATTGTAGAAGCCTTGACTACCCTCAGAACAACAGTCTCCAGATCAATAAATTTATTCAGTTTAGACTTCTTCTGAAGCTGTTTGGCAAATACTTCAGTCCAGAATTTCACTCATTCATTGTAGACTTTGAGCTTGTTCTCTGCAAATTCATTGATCTCTTGCCAAATAAGATCAATGTGAGTTTGGATGGTATTGGTTGGCCTGGGTACTTTTTGCAATTCGCCTTCGCCTTTAGAATCAGTCAGGACATGAGGAATACTCAACACTGATGTAGTTGCATCAATATTTTCTCTGATCACTATTCCCTTAGGTCTGGCAGTAGGTAGGGAAGTGTAGCCAGTAATAGTGATCAATGGAGCCTCAACTCCAGCAAGCTTCTTCTTGTCACCAGATTTAGTGACTTTCTTCTTCGGTAGAATGGTAGATAGAGTTAACTGATCCTCAGTTGAGGGTTCAGTTGGAACAGCTTTCAGTGGGATAGCCTTTATTGGCTGTTGAGCCCCCGACTGCATCAATCTGTCAGTTGGAATGGTCCCAACTGCAACAGTAGGCTTTGTCTTCAAGGTTCATGGCTTCTTGACGACCTTGGGCGATGGAGTTTTTCCTGAGTCAGTTTCATTGACAATCAGCTTGCGCGTAAGAACCTTCTTCTGAGTCTCCTTCCGTGCTTTCTTAACTGATTTGGGAGCTCCTTCAATCCCAATCTCCTTCTTTACTTGAATAAACTTCTTAGGAGTCATGTCCAGTTTCTGTTTGGACGGCTGGACATCTTTGGCATTTAAGATTTTCAGTTTTGATGATCTCTCAGATTCATCAGTCACCATTCTCTTGACCTTCAGCAAATAGCTGAGCTGCACCGCAAAGCCCTTGGATTGCTTGGAAGACTGAAACATGTTCCTCAAGATATTGAAAATAATATTCTTCGAGTTCATCTTTCTTTCAACCATGATTGCAGTCATAGCTTGAAACTTCTCCAAATTAAGTGCAGGAAAGGATCCCGCCTTCGCCACGAGCCCATTCGCTACAATATCTGCCAGCAGTTGTATTTCGGGCTTCAATTCCTTCTTGGGATCGGAAACTTTGATTTTCCGACCATCAGCAGACAGAAGAGTTTGCATCTCTTCACCATCAGATGCTTTTACCTCAGAGAGGTTAACTAGGCAGTTGAAAAAGGTTGCAGAAGAAGTCCTCTTCAATGATCAGCAACTGACCATTTACAGTAATTGCGATACTACCTTCTTTAGTTACATACCCGGTAGAATAAAGGTCTTCGATCTCCTTCGGATAAATTTCTTTAGAGGATAATCCTAGAAATTATTTGAGTCCAGCTGCTTGCAGTTTCAGAAACACGTTCTTGACTTCTTCTTCTTTTACAGTCAAGACTGAATCAAAGTCAATCGCATAGCATTCATAACATGAGCGGGGATTTTGTTTGCCATTTGATTGAGTAAAATCTGCGAAAAAGAGTATACTTTGAGTAGAATTTTGCTCTGAATGCTTGAATGTGCTCGTAAGAAGAAAAACTGAATTGGAGCGGGTATAGTACTTATGTAAGTGACTGTTCAAATTTTTGGACACGTGTCAGTCAAGGAAAATTTGAATTTAAAACATGTGTACGTGTGATAACAATGTGTGTAGAACATGAATGGATTATGTGGGTCCACGTTTCAAAATACTATTCAATGAAAGACAGCATTTAATTCTTCGACAAACAGCCACATCATTTAATATAGAATATTATTCGATTTATCATTTAACATATTTGAGAAGATCAGTTAGGTCAGCAACTAAGTGACAAGTTGACAACTTAGTCAGTTCAGTGGAAGACCAACTGACTATTGTCTTCTCAGTTAACTTTTTGCTCGATATTCCCCCTTAATAAATGCAAATAAATAGAGGTAAGAGAAACTTAGTCTGAATCAGTTAAGGTGTGGCGCCCCAAACCTCGCCACGTAATCATACAACATGTGACGTCATATGCATAAAAATTTTCTTTTCGACGACGTAATAATATAATGCATATACGACAAAATAGTGCAATCACCACACTATCTACGTCAGTGTAGCAGAAATAGTATAATAAATACACACATACAACTCAAATAAGACAATGAACCATACTGTCTCTATTTACTATTAACTATCGGACTGTTTGACTAGACACACCTAGTCCTTCACCACTATCCTGTCTCACGCATAGTCCTATAACCTGCCCAACAAAAACAACCCTCAAAGGGTGAGCATACACAACAATCATCATCGAAATACATAACAGTTATATTATCAACAATATAAAATATAACTGGAATGATAACAGAAATACCCCCTTTGCTGTTTCTGGACAATCAAGCCATCAACAACCTCAACAACATCACACTGAAACAATAACATCGACGATACGTCGCACCCCAACTCCGGCGACAGCAATATCGTCGAACGATCAACAACATCGACGATACGTCGCACCCCAACATCGGCGACAGCAATATCGTCGAACGAATAACATCAACGATACGTCACACCCCAACTCGGGCGACAGCAATATCGTTGAACGAACAACATCAACGTGACGTCTCCCAACAACAACATCAACAATAATAAACAACTACAAATATAATACCAAATCACCCAATTCCGGTGATTTATCATCGTTCAACGCAATAGTATTCATCAATACTAAACAATAACAAGATATGCTCGTACGTCAACACGTACCTGATAATCGTGTATATATATCAAATCTGGCTACTTCTTTGATCCTGAGGCTTGTGATGTATATAAATAATTCAACAATAATTATCAGATCATTGTCACCGTATCAACACAGTTATAACAGCCTCAATATATAACATCAAATAGCCCAACAACAATTAATTCAACAAAATATAAAACTCAATTATAAATTATTATCGCTCAATAATTTAATATTCTGGTGTATTTAATTCACAATAATACAATCAAATACACCCTAATTAATTTAACATCAAATAATAGGCTATTTTACAACATCCGTCAAATTGCGAAAACTTTATATCAACGTGTAGCCTATATTTCGTAGATTCCGAATATATAATCAGAATTAATAACAACTGACAAACAACTCTCCAATCTCAATCCAACGATTAAAAATCTCTAATTATTACAAATTAGGAATAATTCAAAATAACACCACTATAATCTTCTCTTCTTCGTTAAAATCATACACTACTCAACAATCTTCAATTTCAGTATGATTTAACAATTTATCAGATTTATTTCAGAAATCGACGAATTTCAAACATCACCAAAACTATAAAATTTATACCTCAAATAGAAGACCTCGTGTCAACGATCCCAGAACTAAAGTCGGTTCGTCGGTTAGATAAACCGATAAGTCGCAAGATTGAAAAAGAAAATCACAAACTCTAATTCCGTCTCTCTCACCTCACGACTATGTTAGGTTCTGTTCGTGCGGTTTAATATAATATAATATATAATATTTAACATTTTAACACCGATATATCACTTTGGACCAGTCAAACGACCAAATTTTCCAAAACTCAAAACATGGAACTTCTATATCTTTCTGTGTTCTACATTCTATCCAAATTTCAAATCATTTGGACTTCATATGACCAAGATATCGCATATTTCTATCGTTAAAAATCATTAAATATTTAGTAATATCACATTACTAAATCCATAACTTGTGATATTTACTTCAGACATTACATTTCTACCCCCTTAAATGAATTTCGACCCCGAAATTAATCAACAACAGTAATAAAATGCATAAATAACAGATACGTCATACCATCAGAATAAGTAGGGGTAGAACTCCCTCATATGCCACTCTGTCTCCCAAGTGGCCTCTTCGACACCTCTGTGTTTCCTCTGAACCTTCACCATCGGTATAAGCTTACTACGATGCTTCCGTTCAGATCGATCCAAAATACAAACTGGTCTCTCAACATAAGACACGTCAGGATCTAACTGAACATCAGAAATATCCAACACATGTGAAGGATCCAGCTCGTACTTCCACAACATCGACACATGAAACACATCATGAATACCAGATAAAGATGGAGGTAGACCCAATCGATAAGCCAAAGTGCCTATCCGATGCAATATCTCATACGGGCCAACATATCTTGGTGCCAACTTTCCTTTCATGCCGAATCGTACTGTGCCACGAAAAGGAGAAACTTTCAAAAATACTCGATCGCCCTACTGAAATTCTAAGGGTCTTCGTCTTTTATTGGCATATGCGACCTGTCTATCTTGAGCTGCTTTCAATCGTTGCTGTATCAACTTTACTTTCTGTTCCATCTCATGAATCATATCAGGACCGGTAACTGCAGCTCGATCAACATCATCCCATTATAACGGAGATCTACGTCTCCCATACAATGCCTCAAATGGAGCCATCTGAATACTACTCTGATAACTATTGTTATACGCAAACTCCACCTACGGAATAGATGACTGCCAAGCAGATTTAAAATCCATAACATAAGCACGCAACATATCCTCCAGCGTGTGAATAGTACGCTCAGTCTGACCATCTGTCTGAGGATGATAAGCTGTACTCAATCTCAACTCTGTCCCCATCGCAGTCTGCAATCCTTCCCAAAAATGAGAAGTAAATCGAGGATCTTAATCAGATATAATAGACACTGGAATCCCATGCAACCGTACAATCTCTCGTATATACAACTATGCCATCGTCAAGTACGTACTACTCATGTTATAGGGTATAAAATGTGCAACTTTGGTCAATCGATCAACAATCACCCAAATAGCATCAATAGTTACAGTGATTTTTGGCAAATGAGTCACAAAATCCATCGATATGTGCTCCCATTTCCAAGTCGGTACTTCTAATATCAACTCCAGAGGGTGTCGAAACAGAAAGAGGCATAGACAATGGAGACGAGCGCATATGATGCTCAACCACAAACCTCTTCGATATAAAAGTATGCGAGGCACCAGTATCAACAAGAATATAAGCAGGATAAATACATAAATAACACTTACCCGCTATCATCTCCTCTCGTGCCTCCTCCGCCTGCTCTCGTGTCAAATCATACACATGTGCCTGAGGCGGACCAGCTCCCTCCATACGTGGCTGTCCTCCAGAAGGTCGCGGTGTAAACTGCTGAGGCTGTCGTCCTCCTCTCCCTGAGGATCTACCTCTATCACTACTGGGCTCTCGCTGTCCCTCACGACTAGGACACTGTCTGGCTATATGGCCCACACCGCCACACTCAAAATAGGTGATCTCGGTCTGTGTACACTGTCTGATCAGATGAGGTCCCCCACAACGAAAACATCTCACTGCTCTTGTAGAACCCGTTAATCAGTAGACGTTTAAGCCATGCATAATTCTAGATTTTTAAATTTAATTGACTTCATTGCATAATTATTTTAAATCCATTTATTTGAAGTTAATTATTCATTATTTCAGTTCAGTAGTTTGATTTTTAGCATTTCAGTTATTTCAGTGAGGCCGGACCGGAGTCGGAGTTTTGAGGTAGAATTTAAGATTCGAGAAATATTTCCAGAAGTTAAGTTAGCTAGCAAGTAAGTTCATTTAAGTTAGTAAGGGAGGTTTGAGGATTTAATTTAATTATTTGAGGTGATTAAGAAATGAACTCATTTAAGTTATTAAATTAAGGGGTTAGCTCACTAAAATTATTTAAAGGATTAGTAAGGCTTTCAAGGATTATTAGTTGACTAGATAACCAACATTTTCCCTTTATTTTATTATGCATTTTTCGGCCACCCTTAGTTGCTAAGCAACTCAATTGCCAACTCATCAACCTTTTGACAATTTCTTTGCATGTAATTAGTAGGATAATTCTAGGATTTTTGGGAGCACAATTTAATTAAATAAATGTACACTTCCTGGTGGGTTTACGGCCGATCTTGCGCCGGGATGTTAGGGTATCTGACCCTGCTACTTATGAGGTTGCCGTCTCCAAGGCCTTAGCCGCAGAGCAGGATCTGCGGGATATCGAGAGGGATCGCCAGGGCAAGCGCCCAGTCCAGGCACCGCACCGCTCTCCTCCTCATCAGCATCAGCAGCAGAATAAGAGGCCTTTTCATGGACCGCCCAGGAACCGAGGCCAGCAGCAGCAGCAGCAGCAGCGGGGACGCCCAGCCCCGAGGACTCAGGAGCACCCAGTTTGTCCCAGGTGCTCACGTCGCCATCCTGGAGCATGTATGGCTGGCTCAGGAAAGTGTTTTAAGTGTGGCAGTCCAGACCACATGTTGCTGCAGTGCCCTCAGAGGAATCTGCCTACCCAAGGCAGAGTTTTTGCTCTCCATGCCGCGGAAACCAACCCGGAGACTATGTTGTTGACAGGTACCTTTAAACTTTAAGTTATTCTTCGAATTTCAGCATTTTGGGAATCGGGATTTAGATTTTTGAACTTAGAACTGTTATAGGATTGCATGCTCTACTCAGATTTATTTCAGAGGAATTAAGCTAGAGGAACCTTGACCTTTGCATGTCTATAAGTTTAGATCTTGTAGTGGGATTCAACTTAGAGCTCCGCTCTTTCAGGGAGAATTTTTATATCTGGTTCCGCTACCAAGGCCTTGATAGATTCAGGGGCCACTCACTCATTTATTTCGGAGGTCTTTGCAAACTTTCTCAAGATCCAGACCATTGGGCTAGATACAGCCTTTTCAGTAGTGTTGCCGTCAGGCGAGGAGATGGCAGCTACCAATGTTATCCGAGATATAGACCTTGAGTTGCACGGTAATCTTGTTTATGCGGATCTGATTGTGCTACCGATGCCGGAATTTGACATCATCCTAGGGATGGACTGGCTATTGAGGAACAGAGTGTTGATAGACTTCCAGCGGAGATCTGTTCTTGTCCGACCGCCTGGAATGGAGCAGTTCTTATTTGAGCCGGACAGGTACTTTCCTTTACCGCGCATTATTCCTTATGTTCAGGCTAGGAAGCTCATGCATAGAGGGTGTCGGGCATTTCTAGCAAACTTTTTATCTGTCCCCGAGGAACCCAGCCAGTCAGCCTCAGATGTTCCGATTGTCAGAGATTTCTTAGACTTTTTTCCCGAAGACGTCTCTGGTATGCCACCCGAGAGAGAGGTGGAGTTTTCCATTGAGCTTATGCCAGGTACGGCTCCGATATCCAAAGCGCCATACCGACTAGCACCGACAGAGATGGCAGAGCTTAAGAAGCAGATTCAGGAACTTCTCGACAAGGAGTTCATTCGCCCGAGCTTTTCTCCATGGGGCGCGCCGGTCTTATTCGTGAAAAAGAAGGATGGCTCGATGAGGCTTTGCATTGACTACAGGGAGTTGAACAGGGTTACAGTGAAGAATAAATACCCACTGCCGAGGATTGAGGATCTGTTTGACCAGTTGCAGGGAGCTTCGATTTTCTCCAAGATAGATCTGCGTTCTGGTTATCACCAGTTGAGGGTGAGAGGCGCTGATGTTTCGAAGACAGCTTTCAGGACTCGTTATGGTCACTACGAGTTCCTTGTGATGCCGTTCGGTCTGACGAATGCGCCAGCGATCTTCATGGATCTCATGAATCGCGTATTTCAGCCGTACCTCGACCAGTTTGTGATAGTGTTCATAGATGACATTCTCGTCTACTCCAAGAATCGGGAGGAGCACAGCAGGCATCTGACCACAGTGTTGCAGACATTGCAGAAGCACAAATTATTCGCAAAGTTCAGTAAGTGCGAATTCTGGTTAGAGAAGGTGGCGTTCTTGGGCCACATTGTTTCTAGCAGTGGTATTCAGGTAGACCCCGCAAAAGTTGTAGCAGTCAGAGATTGGGTTGTGCCTCAGAATGCATCCGAGATCCGCAGTTTCCTTGGGCTAGCAGGATATTACAGAAAATTCATCCAAGGATTTTCCTCTATCGCCGTTCCACTCACAGCACTGACAAAGAAAAATGTGAAGTTTGTGTGGAGCGAGGAGTGTCAGAAGAGCTTCGATACTTTGAAGCAAGCTCTTATTTCAGCACCAGTTTTGGCCATGCCATCAGGGCCCGGCGAGTTTGTCCTTTATACCGATGCTTCGAAGCTTGGTTTAGGTGCAGTTTTGATGCAGCATGGGAGAGTGATAGCATATGCTTCTCGACAGCTGAAAATCCACGAGAAGAATTACCCTACCCATGATCTGGAGTTAGCGGCCGTTGTTTTTGCTTTGAAGATTTGGAGGCACTATCTGTATGGAGAGAAGTGTCAGATCTTTACCGACCACAAAAGCCTCAAGTATTTCTTTACGCAGAAGGAGCTGAACATGCGTCAGAGGCGTTGGTTGGAGCTTGTGAAAGACTACGATTGTGACATTAGCTACCACCCGGGTAAAGCTAATGTAGTTGCGGATGCTTTGAGCAGGAAAGTCGCAGTGATGGCTCACTTGACGATTCAGAAACCTCTTCAGATTGAGATGCAGAAGTTCGATCTTGAGACTTATCCTCGAGGTAGAGTTCCTCGTTTATCTACCTTGACTATCCAGTCCTCTCTTATTGACCGTATTCGCAGTGGTCAGACCGCAGATGAGCAGTTGGCTCAGTGGAAGAAGATAGATGAAGCCAAGGGCAGTGTTTTGTATTCAGTCAGCGACGGTATTGTGAGATACCGAGATAGGATATGGGTTCCTATCAGTGATTCTATCCGAGCAGACATCTTATCTGAGGCCCATACGTCCCCGTACTCCATTCACCCTGGGAGTACGAAGATGTACAAAGATCTGCAGCTATTGTATTGGTGGCCAGGAATGAAGAAGGACATCAGGCGTTTTGTATCCGAGTGCCTGACTTGCCAGTTAGTGAAGGCCGAGCATCAGAGACCAGCAGGTTTGCTCAAGCCTCTTCCTATTCCCGAGTGGAAGTGGGAGAACATTACCATGGACTTTGTGACCGGATTGCCGAGGTCAGCCAGAGGATCGAATGCTATTTGGGTGATTGTAGATCGTCTTACCAAATCAGCGCACTTCTTGCCTATTAAGACGACTTTCACCATGGTTCAGTATGCAGAGCTGTATATCCGAGAGATAGTCCGACTCCATGGTATTCCAGTTTCTATCGTATTCGACAGAGATCCCAGATTCACTTCCTCGTTTTGGAAGAGTTTGCATTCGACTATGGGTACGAAGTTGCTGTTTAGCACAGCTTTCCATCCGCAGACAGATGGACAGTCGGAGCGAGTTATTCAGATCTTAGAGGATCTTCTTCGCGCTTGCGTCATTGATTTCTCTGGGAGTTGGGAGTCGAACTTACCATTGGTAGAGTTCATCTATAACAACAGTTTCCAGTCGTCTATAGGTATGGCTCCGTATGAAGCGCTGTATGGCCGCAAGTGTAGATCTCCTGTTCATTGGGATGAAGTAGGAGAAAGAGCAGAGTTGGGTCCAGAGATTGTTCAGCAGGCAGCAGATGTAGTAGTCAAGATCCGTGATAGGATGAGGACTGCTCAGAGCCGACAGAAGAGTTATGCCGATCAGCGGAGGAGAGACTTAGAGTTTGCAGTGGGCGATCATGTCTTCGTGAAAGTGGCACCTATGAAGGGTGTCATGAGATTTGGCAAGAAAGGGAAGCTCAGTCCGAGATTCATTGGACCGTTTGAGATCCTTGACAGAGTTGGGACGCTTGCTTATCGTGTGGCTCTTCCGCCAAATCTGGCCGGAGTACACAATGTCTTTCACGTCTCCATGCTGAGGAAGTATATGGCAAATCCTTCGCATGTGCTGAATTTCGAGCCGTTGCAGCTTACTCCGAACTTATCTTATGAGGAGAGACCCGTGCAGATCCTAGACAGACAGGAGAAGAAACTTCGGAACAAGCTCGTTAAGCGAGTCAAAGTCAAATGGCTCAACCATTCAGAGGAGGAAGGTACGTGGGAGTCTGAGCCGGAGATGAGAAGTCGATACCCAGAGTTATTCGGTGAGTTCTAATTTCGAGGACGAAATTTATTTTAAGGGGGGAAGGATTGTTGAACCCGTTAATCAGTAGACGTATAAGCCATGCATAATTCTAGATTTTTAAATTTAATTGACTTCATTGCATAATTATTTTAAATCCATTTATTTGAAGTTAATTATTTATTATTTCAGTTCAGTAGTTTGATTTTTAGCATTTCAGTTATTTCAGTGAGGCCGGACCGGAGTCGGAGTTTTGAGGTAGAATTTAAGATTCGAGAAATATTTCCAGAAGTTAAGTTAGCTAGCAAGTAAGTTCATTTAAGTTAGTAAGGGAGGTTTGAGGATTTAATTTAATTATTTGAGGTGATTAAGAAATGAACTCATTTAAGTTATTAAATTAAGGGGTTAGCTCACTAAAATTATTTAAAGGATTAGTAAGGCTTTCAAGGATTATTAGTTGACTAGATAACCAACATTTCCCCTTTATTTTATTATGCATTTTTCGGCCACCCTTAGTTGCTAAGCAACTCAATTGCCAACTCATCAACCTTTTGACCATTTCTTTGCATGTAATTAGTAGGATAATTCTAGGATTTTTGGGAGCATAATTTAATTAAATAAATGGACATATCCTAGACTAGAAAATAAGCAAAAATCGGCCACTACCTCCTAGAAGCATCCACCAACTCATTTGATATCAAACCATAATTCAAAATTCAAATTTGGGAAGACTTGGTCTTGATATGATCCTATTATTGTGCACCCTTCTCCTCACCTTCATAACCATCACTCCCCCTCCACCTCCACCGAAAATAAGACCCCTTTTCAGAGGTAAAAGTCGTGAGCCATAGCTAGGGAGTAAGGCAAGAAATCGAGAGCCAAGAAAGGTAGAGAAGCAAGCCACTCCGTCTCCTCCGCGCCGTCTCGTCTCTTCTTTTCGTTTTCTTTCGAAACGAAACCAGGCATGTCTAGATTTCTTTCAAACCTCAATCAAGTCATATTATCATTTATTTTTCAGTACATGATCATGTTTATTCAAGCAAAAACCGAGATACATGTCAAAACATTTTGGAACAACACATGCAGAATTTTCGTTTTTCCTTGGCAAGCTTCACGGTTTCTTTTGGTTTGTGAGTTTCAGGTATTGGATCGACTCCAGGCTCCCAAGGCGACTCCTAGACATGTAATAGGATGCATTAGGACCATTTTGGTCCATTCAAACCAGCCCCATGCTTGCTGGAAATTCAGAATGACAGCAAGTTCCCATAGGCGCAGATTTGTGTTCGAAAATTTCAGTTTCTTGTCATGGAGGAAGGATCTGATCTTGGCTGCCCCAAGGGCCTATAGCCATGGTTGGATCACTTCCATAGCATGTCTAAGACGTGACTAAGTTGCCCTTTTGGTGGCTTGGTCCATGGCCCCTCGGTTTTTAATCAAAACATCAAAACAGCCCCTTTCCCCATTCGGCTTCTTCCTTTGTTCAGCATATGGTTTCGGTTTGTGTTTGCTTGGTGTGGATCTTGGTTGGCCTATGGCCCTTAGCCACGGTTCATATCATGCTCCTAGATGTCTAGATCGTGCCATGGTCAATCAAATGGCCATTGGAATGACACGAGACATCGATCATAGCATAAACACTACACACGCATGCACGTTGCTCTCGGTTGGACCCTTCGGTTGAGTTTTGGTGTGATGCGGATTGTGGCTGGCCTAGGGCCCTTAGCCATGGTTCAAATCATTCCTTGGGATGTTGTTAAGAGTCTCTGGTCGGTGGTTCACGCCCCTAATGGCCTATAGTCTCGAAACCAACGCAAGTCTTGTAGTTGCGCAGCTGCTGGAAATTACAGCAAGTTGCTGTGTCGTTTAGAAGGCTTGTTTGAGTTCTTGGTTGGCTTTTAGCCCATGGCCTTGGACGGGACAGTGCCTCATTGAGTTGGGAAGGTCATGTTTTTGACCGTTTGTGATTTGGATCATTTTCGAGGTCGTACGAGAATTTACGGTGCGATGTGCCAAATTGACTCTCGAAAGAGCGTTTCGTGTTTTGGCCTCCATTCCACCTAGATTTCGACCCTATCATTTTAGGAGCATTATTTTATGATTTTTCAGCGTATTTTAATCATGACTATACGTCGGTTAGGTGTCGGTTCAGGTTGGCTCGGAGTCATGATTAAATGCGAAGTCATTAGGCGTCATAGTCGCATCTTTTGAACTAAATTGCGTAGTTGGTCATGTTTAAGCTATTGCATATTTTTCATAGCACAGTTAGGTTGCAGCGAGCCTGGGGACGATCCAATCCAATCCAGTTGGTAAAATTACAGGAATTTTCATTACGCCAGTTAATTATTTTACGTGCATTAAATAGAAAATGATTATTTTTGAGATTTATGCGATATGGCTTGTGGTTCATTCACTATGTGGGAGTGTTATTTTATACGGTCGCCAGTGACCGATCAGTTCAGTATGGTACCACCCGGTCGCCAGTGACCGGCCAGCTCAGTTCAGTTTCAGCCTCCCCGGTAGCCAGTTACCGATCAGTTCAGCTTAGTGCAGTGGCCACAGGCGTAAAACATAATCTCAACAGAAAATTTTATCAGTTATTTCAGTACAGGCTCCAAGGAGCAAATATTTTTACTGTGATTATCAGTTCAGTTATGCACGTATTATAATTGCTCAGTACAGATTATTTTCAGTATGCCTCAGGACATGATATTTTATCCCATGCATATTTTTAAATTCAGATTTTTACTCGTTACCTGCGACATATGCATGCTGAGTCTTTAGGCTCACTAGACTTGATTGTTGTAGGTACTGATGAGGCCAGGGCCGAGGGCGGGGACCAGTGAGCCAGCTTGGGTCGGCAGTAGTGGCACCCGAGGACCTCAGTGCAGCAGTTGTTATTTTATTCCGCAAACAATTTTTATCAGTCGTTGGATAATTTTTAAGTTGTTATTGTTGGCAAAACTTTATTTTCTTCCGCTGCTATTATTTTAAACATTGAACTTGATTCCCCAGTGATTTTATGAATGATGCCATTTAAGTTCTTTTAAAAAGAAAATTTTTAATTTTCCGCAAATTTCAAGAAAGGAGTTTTAGGCCCTTTACAGCTCTGGACTTTCCTCTCTGCCCCTGAACAGACTGAGAACTTCCCCCACGACTCTCAACACGTCGTGAATCAAATCGACGCTTCCCAGATGATGCTGAAGAAGAAAATGAACCCTTCTGATATTTAAAAGACTGTCCCTGTGGTCACAATGACTCTCTAGTCGGCTCTGATAATCGTCCCTGAGCCCCATACTCCTGCATAACCAACTCAGCCATCTCAGCCCTCGTCACTGCATCCTCAAATGATACCAGGTTATTTGATTGCACACGATCAAATAACTCTAACTTCAACCCGTTCAAGAAGTGCCTCATCTTAGCATGAACATTCGTAGCAATATGTGGCACATATTTCAACAATGAAGAATACCGAGACTCATACTCAGCAATAGACATACTGCCCTGTCTCAAATCCTCGAATTCTCTCTCTTTCCTTTGTCTGGCTGCTATAGAAAAATATTTATCAAAAAAACGAGAGCGAAACACATCCCAATCAACAGTACGGCCCTGAGATCTCAATCCGGCCTCAGTTTTCTTCCACCACAATAGTACATTTCTCGAAAGCTGAAATGTAGGACTCGTTTTTACGTGTTTTTAGTGTAGTTTTTGAGTCGCATTCATGCATCATATTAGTTTGTTTTAGTTGAATTTTGCAATTTTTTAGCATTATTGAGCATTTGACAAATCTCGTGTATTCTGTGGTTATTTTGTAGGAATTGAACCAAAAAGTGGGAGAAACTTTGGCATAATATCGAAGCGGTCTCGCTAGGACCGACCCAGCGAGCATTCTGGACTGGCCGAGGATTATTTTGCGCAAGTGTCTCGCTAGGGCGGTCAAAAGTGACCGCCCCAGCGAAACCAGGGACAAACTCGAGGAAGCTTATTCGAGGACCTCTCGCTAGGGTGGTCAAAATATACCGCCCTAGCGAGAAGCGAGATTGAGAAAGATTTGTTTCCAAATTTCTAGGGACTCTATCCTACACTATAACCTAACACACGAGATCAGCCGTTTTTGGACACACTTTATCAGACTTTTCATTAATTTTTCTTGGAGAGGAGGCTAGGAGCAAAGGAGATTTCGAAGACCTCGAGATTTCCACGCGTCGTGGCCGTCATCCATCGTCATCTTTAGTATTTTCATTATTCAGTATTTTATTTCTTACATTGATTGTTGGTTTTTATCATGAATTTCAGTAGCTAAACTCTAGATTTGTTGGGATTTGAGGGGATCCTACCCCGCACTCGGTGTTGAACATTATTTCTCGACGTTTTTATTAGTGATTTGTTTATGCTATTGTTCTTTCGTGTTTCAATCGAAGCCTAGCTAACTTCCTTTTATTATTTCATGTTGTTGATGAGTTCGATAGAATAGTTAACAATACGATCAAATAGTATAAACCACGGATTTACAATTTTAGTAGATATACGGAATTGGGTACGTGTCGATAGTGATAGTTCACCCGAATGAAAACTAGTGGATTCCATAGAATGTAATGCAATCTTGAACTGTTAAATATTTGAGGACACTTGAGTACTGCATGTTTTTTATTAGTATTAATATAGCTCGACAGAGTATATTAATTAGTCTAGGGAATTCCGTCGAACGCACGAGTAAAAGTCGAGTGTAATTAGTTAAACACGAGCGATAGGTGAACTGATAATTCCCAACAAATTCATTTCTCATTTGATTTAATCCAAATTAATCATTGCGTTCTTGAACACGTTTTCTTTGCATTTTAATTATTTTAATTGTTTACTTTACATTAGTTTAATCATCAACTCAATTTATCGTTGCTAAAGAAATTTTAATTGAAAATAAAAATAGTGTAACGCAGTCCTTGTGGAACGATACTCGTATTTACTTACGTTTATTATAACTTGACTATCGTACACTTGCGATATTTAAATCGAGCTTTCATTTATAAAATAAATTTTGGGATTATTCACTGTGCAAGTTTTGCTCGATCAAGTTTTTGGCGCCGTTGCCGGGGACTTTTGATTCACAATTTTTTATTTTTCAGTTAAATTCTTTAGTATTATTTATTTTATTGTTATTTGATACTCTCATTGTGTTGCAGATTTTTCTTGTGTTGCATGCGAAGATCACTCGAGTTTAAGCTTGAGCCTTTTGACCCCGAGATCGAGCGCACAGCTAGACGTCGACTACAGCAGCAAAGAGCGAAGGAAAGAATGGAAGGCGATCAACAAAGAGAGGAGCCAAGGCGTATACCGATGTTGGATTATGGACAGCCGTCTCTTGATGGAGCACGTCCAAGCATCGTAAGACCAGTCATCCGAGCTAATCAGTTTGAGATCAAGCCAGCTATCATTCAGATGATTCAGAACACTGTCCAATTTGGGGGAAGTGCACTTGACGACCCTAATTCTCATATAGCTGACTTTCTTGAAATTTGTGATACTTTTAAGTTTTATGGCGTGTCTGATGACGCTATTCGTTTGCATTTATTTCCATTTTCACTGAGATATAAAGCTAAGTCGTGGTTAAACTGTTTGCCTGTAGGGTCTATTACTACATGGGAAGATATGGCAAAGGCGTTCCTGATCAAGTACTTTCCTCCGTCGAAGACTATGAAGCTCAGAGCCGACATTACTACTTTTGCTCAATATGAGCAAGAGTTACTTTACGAGGCATGGGAGCGCTACAAGGACTTTTTGATGAGATGTCCACACCATGAGCTGCCTCTTGGGTTAGTTGTTCAAACTTTCTACTACGGTCTGCTTACTCCTAACCGTACTATGATAGATGCTGCTGCCTGTGGTAACTTACTGAGAAAGACGGCGGAGGAAGGATATGAGTTATTGGAGGAGATGGCTGCTAGTAGCTATCATCCTCAGTCTGATAGGCAGAGATGAGGTGCTGGAGTTAATCAAGTTAATGATTTGTCGGCGGTTTCAGCACAGTTAAAGGCTTTGAATAGAAAGATTGATGGGATGAGCATGAGTGGGTCGGCTATGCGTCTGCAAGAAATTTTCTGTGATAAGTGTGGGGGTGAGCATGATGTGCAAGATTGCCAAGATGGCAACCTATTCTATGTGCCTGAGGGAGCACCGGTAAAACAAGTGGGATTCCAGAACCGTCCTAGAAATGACCCTTACTCGAACACATATAATCCGGGATGGAGGAATCACCCAAACTTTTCATGGGGAGGTCAAAACAACCAACATCGCCAACAAAGAGGTCCACCATATGTGATGCACCAAGGATTCAAGCCAGAACCGTCTCGGGAGGAGAAGTCCAATTTAGAGCAAATGATGACTAAATTTATTTCTGCAACAGAGACGAGATTTCAGAACCAAGATGCATCCATAAAGGGGTTAGAGAATCAAATTGGACAATTGGCTAAGTTGATTGCTAATAGGGAGCAAGGAACTTTACCAAGCAACACGGAAACTAACCCAAGAGAACATGTGAAGGCGGTGGAATTGCGTAGTGGAAAAACACTCGGGTCTAATGAGGAAAAGACCAAGCACGGTGAGGATGAGGTGAAAAATCGAGGAGGTAAGTCTTCTAGAGAATTTGAACTTGGTGTTAGTTAGATGTGAGGAGAGCAATTTGGTGTTGAATTGGGAGAAATGTCATTTTATGGTTCAAGAGGGGATTGTGTTAGGACACAAGGTATCGGAGAATGGAATTGAGGTTGACAAAGCCAAGGTGGAAGTAATCAAAAACTTACCCCCACCTTCATCAATAAAAGGAGTTAGAAGTTTCCTAGGGCATGCTGGTTTTTATAGGCGTTTCATTAAAGATTTTTCCAAAATTGCTAAACCTTTATCCTCTTTGTTGATGAAAGATGCTGAATTTAATTTTGATTCTACTTGTCTGCATGCATTCGAGATACTCAAGGAAAGCTTGGTGACAGCACCTGTTCTGACTGTCCCTGATTGGGAGCTAACGTTTGAGGTGATGTGCGATGCTAGTGATACAGCTGTTGGTGCGGTGCTGGGTCAAAGGAAGAACAAGGTATTTCATACCATCTACTGTGCAAGTAAGACTTCAAATGATGCTCAATTGAATTACGCTACTACTGAAAAGGAATTGCTTGCTATAGTATTTGCTTTTGACAAATTTCATTCATACCTTGTTCTGTCTAAAGTAACTGTGTATACAGATCATTCTGCCCTAAAATACTTGCTTGCTAAGAAAGATGCGAAACCTAGGTTAATTAGGTGGATTTTATTATTGCAAGAATTTGATCTCGAAATTCAAGATAAAAAGGTTGTGGAAAATGTAGTTGCTGACCATCTGTCTAGGCTTGAGCATGTTGAAATTAAGGGCAGTGACGATGATATAGATGACTGGTTTCCTGATGAACAATTGCTTGAGGTAAATGCGTACCCTTGGTATGCCGATTTTGCAAATTTTCTTGTCACTGGCACACCTCCACCTAATTTATTGTTTCACCAAAGAAAGAAATTCTTTTCAGACGTGAAATATTATTTTTGGGAGGAACCGTTCTTGTTTAAGATTTGTGCAGACTCCATTATAAGAAGATGTGTGGCGGAGGAGGAGACCAATCAAATTCTAAACCATTGTCATGACCGTGAGGTAGGTGGTCACTTTGGACCCAGACGGACGGCATCTAAGGTACTTGAATGTGGCTTCTATTGGCCAACTCTTTTTAAGGATGCTCGTTTGTATGTTCTCAATTGTGATAGATGCCAACGCACAGGTAATATTTCCAACCGTCATGAGATGCCTTTAAATAACATTATTGAGTGTGAAATATTTGATGTGTGGGGGATTGATTTTATGGGTCTTTTTCCTGCGTCTTTTGCAAAGAAATTTATTCTGGTGGCAGTGGAGTATGTATCTAAATGGGTGGAGGCAGAGGCTTGTGTCACTAATGATGCACAAGTGGTGTTAAAATTTTTGAAGAAACATATTTTTAATCGATTTGGTGCACCACGTTCAATCATAAGTGATGGTGGCACCCATTTTTGCAACAAAATTTTTGATAAAATGTTGGGCAAATATGGTGTCACCCACAAAGTTTCCACTCCATACCATCCCCAAACTAGTGGACAAGTTGAAGTATCCAATCGAGAAATTAAGAGGATTTTAGAGAAGACGGTTAATGTGAATAGGAAGGACTGGTCCATTCGGTTAGATGATGCTTTGTGGGCGTATCGTACTGCTTTTAAAACACCTATAGGCACTACACCATATAGGTTGCTCTCTGGTAAAGCATGTCATCTACCAGTCGAATTAGAGCATAGAGCATATTGGGCGACCAAAGCACTAAACTTTGATTTTGCTCTTGCAGGTGAAAAACGATTGCTGCAGTTGAATCAGTTAGATGAGTTTCGGGGAAGAGTTTATGATCGTGCACTATCATACAAGAAACGCACCAAACGAGCCCATGACAAACACACTATAAGAAGGGAATTCAAAGTGGGTGAAGCGGTGTTGGTATACAATTCTCGCGTACGACTCTTTCCGGGCAAGCTAAAGTCAAGGTGGTCAGGACCATTCACTATAGCCAAGGTGTTCCCATTGGGTGCAGTGGTGTTGCATGATGGCAAGGACGGGACGTTTACTGTGAACGCTCAAAGATTGAAGCACTATATCGGTGGCACAATTGAGCCACAAATTGGAGTCACTCGGCTCCATGACAGTCATTGAGGACATGGGTGAAGAGTCGAGCTCTAGACTATAAATTGAGAACTACTTCTACTCCTTATTTTGATTTTGATTATAGTTTTTTTTTTTTAGTTATTAATCGCATCATTTGCATTTAGGTAGTTGCATGGCATTGCATTCAAATTTTTTTCCCGAACACTTCTCGCTCGGGCGGTCAAAACTGACCGCCCCAGCGGGTACTCGTTTTTAAAGAAAATCCTTTTGCGAAAACGTCTCGCCAGGGCGGGAAAAATATACCGCCCTAGCGAGTCGCGCAGATTAAAAAAAAATTTTTCCCCGAAAACTTCTCGCTCGGGCGGTCAATTTTGACCGCCCTAGCGAGTCGCACAGATTAACAAAAAATTTTTTTTCCGAAAACTTCTCGCTCGGGCGGTCTGTTTTTACCGCCCTAGCGAGTCGCGCAGATTATAAATACTTTCCTCTTCTCTTTTCCTCCCCACTTCGAACCCTACTCCTCCCCTCCGATTTTCGGCACCCCCCTCTATCTTTTGTACTCAATCCTTACTATTTGGTGATTTTTCAGGGCAAAGACTCAATCTTGGTCCATACACTCCACGAGGAAGCATTTAGGCTACAAGATTTTCTTCTCCGGCGGTCTTTCAAGCAACTCCGGTCATCTTCCACATATTCCGGTGAGCTTCTCCGGCGACCCTCAACAATTTTCCGGCGGTTGGATACTTTGTGCACTCCAATCTCTACATGGCACCCAAAAGATCTAAGGTAACTAAGGGTGCTTCTAGTTCTCGTTCCACTCCATCTATGTTTGTGAATGAAAAAGCTAGGGAAAGATTTGAGCATGCTAGACTACATAGGAAACCAATCCCTGAGTGTGGATTTAGCTCGTTTCTTATCGGTCAATTTTCGGAGTCCCAAATAGAAAGAAGAGGGTGGAATGCCTTTGTAGCACAACCGAATGCAGCAGTGGTTCCGGTTGTGCGTGAATTTTATGCCAATGCTCCGGAGGGAAATGAGTCGAAGGCATTTGTGAGGGGACATCTAGTCCCGTATGATCCCAAGACGATCAATGATATGTTGGGTTTACCGTCGGTGGACGATTCGGTGTTTCAGGCGTGGGTGCTTAACCCGGATTATGATTTGATCATTCGCACACTCTGTTATCCGGGCACCACGTGGAAACAACCGGGGACTTACACGATCTTTCTTGAAAAGTTTTTGAAAGTGGAGGGGGCATTGTGGTATGCATTCTTGTCTAAGAGATTGATGCCGGTCGGTCATACGAGTGATGTGCAGCGTGAGCGGGCGGTTGTTCTTTATGCCATCTGTACTGGGATGGTGATTGATGTGGGCAGGCTCATTTTCGGACAACTTAACATGTGCATTAATAGCAGCAATTTGGATTTTTACTTTCCGACGATAGTGACTGAGCTGTGTGCCCGAGCGGGGGTGATATTTGCAGATGATGATGAGTGGTTACCGCCGATGAGAGCCATTGATGAGGCTCTTTATAGATCCAAGAGGGAGAAAAGACAGGCTGAGCTGCCCGAGGAGGTATTTTTCGATTATGGGGGAGCAGCTCAACCACCTCCGGCCTTAGGACATGCACCACCACCTCCGCAGCCACGCCGCCGTGCCATGCGAGATCACCTCGACGAATTGGGCGCTTGGTCCACTTATCAGACTGAGTACCAGGCCGTTAATCAAGCCCACATTCAGAACATCGAATACTTGGTGCAGGGGATCTCAACTCATTTGGGCATCGACACGTCCGGCCGGCCACCTACACCAGCATACCCGCCACCCTTCCAGTTTCAATACCATTATCCTATGCCCCCAGCGGCTGAAGAGGGAGTCCCACCGCCTGAGAATGAGGAGAAGGACGATTTCTTATTAGGGGAGTTCACTGTTTCCCCTTGCCTTTTATTTTGCATATTCTTTCTTTTCATTTACATTCATTAGTTTTTTTTTTATGTTTTTAGTGTTTGTTTCATTTTGTGCACTGAGGGCGTTGCACAACTCTAGTATGAGGGGGGTAGATTGTTTTGTTTGCTTAGTTAATTTGTTTTAAATTGTTGCATTTCTTTTATTTGGTGTTGTTTATGGTGAGAATGAGTATTCGTTTGTGATTCGACTTGATTATGAATTTGTGTGTGGGAAAGTTCACTGAGGCATGAGCATAAGAGTTGTTAACTCACCATTGACATTTACTTGTGTTGGTTATTTCTTGTTTGAGTATTTTGTGTTTGTTTTGTTTGTTTAGAATCTCGTGCTTTAACCTATTTTGCCCGAGGGCGAGCAAAAGGTTAGTATGAGGGGGTTGATAGGACTCGTTTTTACGTGTTTTTAGTGTTGTTTTTGAGTCGCGTTCATGCATCATATTAGTTTGTTTTAGTTGAATTTTGCAATTTTTTAGCATTATTGAGCATTTGACAAATCTCGTGTATTCTGTGGTTATTTTGTAGGAATTGAACCAAAAAGTGGGAGAAACTTTGGCATAATATCATAGAGGTCTCGCTAGGACCGCCCCAGCGAGCATTGTGGTCTGGCCGAGGATTATTTTGCGCAAGTGTCTCGCTAGGGCGGTCACCCAGCGAAACTAGGGACAAGCTCGAGGAAGCTTATTCGAGGACCTCTCGCTAGGGCGGTCACCCAGCGAAACTAGGGACAAGCTCGAGGAAGCTTATTCGAGGACCTCTCGCTAGGGCGGTCAAAATATACCGCCCTAGCGAGAAGCGAGATTGAGAAGGATTTGTTTCCAAATTTCTAGGGACTCTATCCTACACTATAACCTAACACACGAGATCAGCCGTTTTGGACACACTTTATCAGACTTTTCATTAATTTTTCTTGGAGAGGAGGCTAGGAGCAAAGGAGATTTCGAAGACCTCGAGATTTCCACGCGTCGTGGCCGTCATCCATCGTCATCTTTAGTATTTTCATTATTCAGTATTTTATTTCTTACATTGATTGTTGGTTTTTATCATGAATTTCAGTAGCTAAACTCTAGATTTGTTGGGATTTGAGGGGATCCTACCCCGCACTCGGTGTTGAACATTATTTCTCGACGTTTTTATTAGTGATTTGTTTATGCTATTGTTCTTTCGTGTTTCAATCGAAGCCTAGCTAACTTCCTTTGATTATTTCATGTTGTTGATGAGTTCGATAGAATAGTTAACAATACGATCAAATAGTATAAACCACGGATTTACAATTTTAGTAGATATACGGAATTGGGTACGTGTCGATAGTGATAGTTCACCCGAATGAAAGCTAGTGGATTCCATAGAATGTAATGCAATCTTGAACTGTTAAATATTTGAGGACACTTGAGTACTGCATGTTTTTTATTAGTATTAATATAGCTCGACAGAGTATATTAATTAGTCTAGGGAATTCCGTCGAACGCACGAGTAAAAGTCGAGTGTAATTAGTTAAACACGAGCGGTAGGTGAACTGATAATTCCCAACAAATTCATTTCTCATTTGATTTAATCCAAATTAATCATTGCGTTCTTGAACACGTTTTCTTTGCATTTTAATTATTTTAATTGTTTACTTTACATTAGTTTAATCATCAACTCAATTTATCGTTGCTAAAAAAATTTTAATTGAAAATAAAAATAGTGTAACGCAGTCCTCGTGGAACGATACTCGTATTTACTTACGTTTATTATAACTTGACTATCGTGTACTTGCGATATTTAATCGAGCTTTCATTTATAAAATAAATTTTGGGATTATTCACTGTGCAAGTTTTGCTCGATCAATTATCAACAATATAAAATATAACTGGAATGATAACAGAAATACCCCCTTTGCTGTTTCTAGACAATCAAGCCATCAACAACCTCAACAACATCACACTGCAACAATAACATCGACGATACGTCGCACCCCAACTCCGGCGACAGCAATATCGTCGAACGATCAACAACATCGACGATACGTCGCACCCCAACACCGGCGACAGCAATATCGTCGAACGATCAACAACATCGACGATACGTCGCACCCCAACACCGGCGATAGCAATATCGTCGAACGAATAATATCAACGATACGTCGCACCCCAACTCCGGCAACAGCAATATCGTTGAACGAACAACACCAACGTGACGTCTCTCAACAACAACATAAACTATAATAAACAACAACAAATATAATACCAAATCACCCAATTCCGGTGATTTATCATCGTTCAACGCAATAGTATTCATCAATACTAAACAATAACAAGATATGCTCGTACGTCAACACATACCTGATAATCGAGTATATATATCAAATCTGGCTACTTCTTTGATCTTGAGGCTTGTGATGTATCTAAATAATTCAACAATAATTATCAGATCATTGTCACCGTATCAACACAGTTATAACAGCCTCAATATATAACATCAAATAGCCCAACAACAATTAATTCAACAAAATATAAACCTCGATTATAAATTATTATCGCTCAAAAATTTAATATTCTGGTGTATTTAATTCACAATAATACCATCAAATACACCCTAATTAATTTAACATCAAATAAATAGCTATTTTACAACATCCGTCAAATTGCGAAAACTTTATATCAACGTGTAGCCTATACTTCGTAGATTCCGAAAATATAGTCAGAATTAATAACAACTGACAAACAACTTTCCAATCTCGATCCAACGATTAAAAATCTCTAATTATTACAAATTAGGAATAATTCAAAATAACACCACTATAATCTTCTCTTCTTCGTTAAAATCATACACTACAAAACAATCTTCAATTTCAGTATGATTTAACAATTTATCAGATTTATTTCAGAAATCGACGAATTTCAAACATCACCAAAACTATAAAATTTATACCTCAAATCGAAGACCTCGTGTCAATGACCCCAGAACTGAAGTCGGTTCCTCGATTAGATACACCGATAAGTCGCAAGATTGAAAAAGAAAATCACAAACTCTAATTCCCTCTCTCTCACCTCACGACTATGTTAGGTTCTGTTCGTGCGGTGGAATTGATCTCAATGTTTTTCTTTTTTTTTTAATATTATTTTTTATTTGTTTTAATATTATATAATACTATATTAATAAAATAATATAATTTGGGATCAAAGTGAGGAATCTGATACGTGGCATTGTTATACCAAATTTTTCCTTAGTGGCTTTCGCACACATGGAAGTTATTGGTTTCCAGCCTATATACCATCTTCAACTCTTATTGAGCTAAGAAAAGGAAGAATTTAAATCTCAGAATAAAATGAATATAAGATTCATATTTGGAACTTTTACAAAACATAAAAGGATTTATAAAAGATATACCAAAGAAATTAAACAACAGAGGATTTTACCGAGGTCCACCTCAGAATCATAAATTCATAAAAATCACCCATGAACGCCTTAAACGCCATCTCTCGGCTAAGCAGGCTAAAGGGCTACAACATTAATTTATTTTTCCTGGTTAAACTCGAACCTTGTGTTTACCATTTCCTGGTTCATCTTTTTACCTTATGTTCTAACCAAAGACTCTTATATTACATTAAATTCCAAAAATTTAAATAGATCTTTTATTATCTCAATCTGATTCCAAGAACAAATAAATATAGATCATGTCATAGTAAGGTAATAATTTAGCACGAATTACTTTAGCCTGTCATTCAGGCTAATCTAAAAAAAATAAAAATTAAAACAGTAAATAAAAACAGAAAATAAAAACAGTAAGAACTTACAAAGTTGTTATCAGAACTGCAAACTTTTATTGATATTCTTCAGAAAGGTTTTTTACAAGAGAGAATAGAGAGGGGAGCAAACTCAACCGTGTCCTTCTAAAGACACAGAATGAACCTATATATAGATAGAAGAGCCGGACATCAAACCCCGGATTCCATCTTAAAATAAAAATAGTAAATGCTTTATTAAAGCAAATAGTAACATGGTTACAAAATTGAAAAAGTAAAAGTGATATGCCACCCACTTTTTGTCACGATATGCCATGATGAGATGTGATATTCCACCAACTGCAGATTCTTCTTCTGATGATTTTAATCATCTTTAATATTGTCTTTTAAAGAATTTTTCAAATTCTCAAAAATGTCATCTATCTGAGAAAATTGAGGAATATCATCCTCAGGGTCTTGAGCATCCTGCATCTTCATTAGATAAATTGATTTTCACTAGATTCTGACGCCATAGATTTATCTGATTTTGAATCAGAACCTCCAATATTCTGGAAAAGATCTTTTTTCATTTCTTCAATATAGATCTCGATCATTTTTTCTTTTGAATATATTTCAGAATATTTCTGAGTAAGAATTTTGAAAGGACTCATAGAAGCTTTCTCCTTTTCTTGTTGATTATTAATTTCTTTCTGGTATAAAGAAATTTTTTCTTCCATTTGATGAAGAGTTTCATAACCATATGGTTTTTCAGTTTCTGGATCATCTCTTAATAATTTGTCCCAAAATTTTGCGGAACTAACCCACCATATGCAAGGGATACCTTCATCAGTGTAACCAAATTCTGGCTGCCATTTCCATATCCATGGGATTCCGAATTCCATGAAGAATAGACATAGAGTTTTTCCATCGATCCAATGTTCAGAAAATGATTTTTTAATACTTGGGGAAACATTTAACCAAGTATTCATAGGTTTTATAAAACCTCTGGCAAAATCTTTGCAGATGGACCAAATATCTTCCACCAGATTAAAAACCAATTTGGAACTGGATAGTGAAAAACATTTTCACAAATCTTTAAAAACCAAGTATGTTTTCTTTTTTCATTTTCATAAAACAAGGTTTTATTAAAACCTTCAATATAATCCCAAAAATTGAATTTAAAACTCATTTTATGATTTTCAGAATAAAATTCTTTTTCAACTAATGGAGATATACCCCATTCTTCAATAGATATGATCTTCTTAATGATAAACTTTGAGAAGTTATAACTTCCTTTCTGCTGAGTATTACTGAAAAAGTAAGTTATATCAACACTTTTTGTAGATATCAGAAGATTTTCATAAAATCCTCTCTGCTTGTAAGAACTATATACATATGATGTATTGGTTAAATATCTTTCCATGATAGTCCATGGAGTTTTTTCCCACTGGGTATCTCTTTCTTCTATAAAAACAATTAATTCTCGATGTTTTGTCTCTGTATATAGAGCTGAATCATTATCATCTTCTTTAATGATATTAGCATATGATGCTGAAGATTGAGAATCTGTATTACTTCTCTGTTTTTGTTTCAAAAATTCTTGAAACTCATTGTATAACTCATTATTTTGCTCAGTATTACTGGCTGATGAACTGGATAAGTTCTGGGCTATAAGCCTCTGTTTACCATGCTGTGCAATGATATTAGGGGGTTTTCCCCTACCACCTCGCCCTCTATAAGAGGACTCTCCTCTTCCTCAGGAATACATATCTGTAGATAAAAACATTAGGATAAATATTCTCGAGTTAAGAAATCTGGCAAGTGATTATCTTTACCTTTCTTATAAATGATTTCAAAATCAAAAGGAGCTAAATGAACCTGCCATCTTGCAAACATTTGTTTAGAAACATCATGTTTAAAATCTTTATTAAACATAAATTTTGTAGATTTGCAGTCAGTTTTTATAATAAATTTTTGATTATATAAATCATCTTGAAATTTTAAAATACATCTGACAATAGCTAAGATTTCTTTTGCTACTGTAGAGTAATTTTTCTGGGCATTATTCCATTTACCAGAATAAAATATAATAAGATATTCTTGTTTAGTTTGGGGATCTTTCTGTTTTAAGATTCCTCCAAAACCTATATCTGAAGCATCAGTTTCAACGGGGATTAGCAAGCATAAGACAAGGAAGATTTTTAACCTTTTTCTTTATATTTTTAACAGCTATTGTATGTCTTTCAGAACAAGGTAAAGGATTCTTCTTTAATCTATCATATAAGATAGCAGAATCTTTAGTAAGATCTTTAATATAAGGAGAAATATAATTCAAACTTCCTAAAAATCTCTGTAACTGAGTTTTATCAGTTATAATGTCAGAAAATTTAGAACCAAATTCTATACTTCTTTGAATAGGAATTATTTTCCCTTTTTCTATCATATGACCTAGAAAACGAATATTAGTTTGGAATAAAATCATTTTAGATTTTGAGATAACAAGTCCATTTAGAATAACAATATTTTTAAACATATCTAAATGTTTAAAATGCATTTCAATATCATTTGAAAATACTAAGATATCATCAATATAAACAATTATAAAATTGCTGTAATTATAAAAAATATCATTCATAATTTGTTGAAATTCTGAAGGGGCATTTTTAAGGCCAAATGACATTACTGTCCATTCATAATGTCCTATTGGAACATTAAAAGCAGTTTTATATCTGTCAGATTCTTTTACCTGAATCTGCCAAAATCCTGATTTTAAATCAAATTTTGAGAATATAATTGCATTAACAAGTCTATCTAATAAATCTTTTTTATTAGGAATAGGATGCCTAATCCATTTTAAAATCTTATTAAGGGGTTTATAGTTAATGACTAATCTAGGAACTCCTCTTTCTTGCTCAAAATGTTTATTAACATAAAAAGCAGTACATGACCAAGGAGATTGAGAAGGTTTTATCAAACCTTTTTCTAATAAAGAATGAATTTCATTTTTGCACAATTCTAAATATTCAGAATTCATTTGACAAGGACGAGCCTTGGTTGGAATATTCTTTTCATCAAAATTCTCTTCATATGGAAGAGATATAATATGTTTTTTTCTATTCAAAAAAGCATTTGAAAGATCATTACATATTTCTAATAAAAACTTATTATAAATAAGTTAGATTTTTTCCTGTAATTTAGGATTTTTTAATTTATCATCTATAGTTAATATATTAACTTCTTCTTTTAAAGAATTAATTTGAAAAGTTTTCTTATCAATCTTTTCTTGTAATTCATTAAGAATTCTATGAACTGATTTAGTTATGAACTTAAAGGAAATAGGATTACCTTGAAAGGTTCCTATAATACCTGTTTCATCAACATAAGTTAAAGGATAAATTTGATAAATAAAAGGAAGACCAAGTATAAGTTGGCTAGAAATATCTTTTGCTAATAAAAAACTGGTTTGAATACAGTTTTTATCTTTGCAAATATAAACTTTTGGTAATTTATAATTTATTTCTAAAGGTTCTCCTCCTGCATGAGAGAGAGAATGAGTAGTTTTATGAAAATACTTAGTAGGAATTAATCCTTACTGTATAACATTTAAATCTGCACCACTATCAATCATAGCAATGAAATTCTTTTTATAAGAATTTTCAATTAATAAAGTAATATTGGTATACCATTTTTGAGATATAATCATACTTAAAACAGATAAATGTTTTTTATCTGGATCAGGAAAAGAAATGTCTTGAAAATTATCAAAACTATCAGAATTATTAACTGAATTATTATTATTAGTTTCAATAATGGAAATACGATAATTTAAACTATTATTATTATGATATAAAATTTTTACTTGTTCTTTAAGATTATCAATCTCTTTAACTAAATCATGTATAGTAACTGGATTTTGTTTCCTATATTTCTGTTGTAGAAGATTTTTTACTTCTTTCATAGAATAAGCTTGTTCTTGTTTAATAAGAATGTTATTATTATTATTACTACTGGTTGATGCAATATTTTTCATTTGATCAATAATTGTGGATTTTAATACTGGATCCTTAATCATTTTAAGGAATTCTAAAATATTATTGTTAGTTAACACATTAATATTTAAATCCTGAAATTGAGACATGAGTTTATAAAATTCATCATTTTTATCTTCTATATGGTTTATACAAGATTTTCCTTGTATACAGTTATTACATTCATCTAAATCATTAGAAATATCTGATTCACTATCTATTATATTTTCGGAAATATAAGATTCTGAAGAATTCTCAGTTTCACTGTCAGAATTATTATTCGAATCCACTATTATTTTAAATAATGTTTCTTTTAGATTTTTATCTATATCTAAATTATTAATTTTGTTTTTAGCCCAACATTGATTAGCATAATGACCTGGCTTTTTACATTTTCTACAAATTATTAATTTGTTTTTGTTTTTATAATTTTCTTCTTTCCGTAAATCACGGTTTTCTTTTCTTTTCTTCTTTTTATCTCTTTGCCTATCAGACAAATGTCTTTTCTTTCTATAAAGCTTTTCATCGTTTTCTTTAATTTTCTTCTTACCTTTATTAGGTAAGTCCATACCAAATTGATCACAAAATTTACCTAATTGTTTTTTCTCGAGTAAATTCTGTCTTTTAATTTGATTATTTAATTTTAATTCATTACAGAGAGCTAAACCCTCTTTAATGCAAGTATTAATTAAATTTTCATAAGTATAATTATCATATGGAATATTAATCTCATCTTTTCTTAATACTTTTCTAATTCTTTCAGCAAATAGAAAAGGTAAACCATCTATAAATTTAGCTTTTCAGAAACTATTATTACAATCTGGTATCTCATAAATACGAGATAAAAAGGTATCTTTATACCATCTAAAATCAGTAATCTAAAATTAGTAAGTGTTTTACATTTTAGATTACTTAATAAAGTACGAATCTTTTCACTGTCATCAGTGAATTTACCAGTAAAATGTTCAATAATTGTCATTATTAATGAATAAACTACATTTTCTTATTGAATATTATTCTCAATTTTTATTGAATTAATAATATCTTCTTTTTGGAATTGATTTAAATAATTATCCCACCAACCTTTAAGTTGGCCAGTAAATCCTGATATAATCATTTTAGCAATATTTTTATCAGTATTACCTGAAGTTTTACACACAGTACTATACATAAGCATTCTGTGAGCAATATTATAAATTTGCTTATCACTAAAACCATCAATATTCCATTCATAAATACTTTTCCCATTATAACTATTAGCAAATATATATTCTTGTTCTTCTATAATAACATCCATGGGAGTAGGTCTATTATAATAATATTTGGTTTGGGTAGGTCTATCTGCCCATTTAATTTTATTAATTTCTTTATCAGAATGATTATCATCATTATCAAACTCTTCATTAAGAGTATTTAAATTAAGATTCTTAAATTTTTCTTCTAATAATTTTTCTATATCAGAAACAGAAGATTTAAATTTAAAATCCTTTATATCTGGAGGGGATTGAATAGAAGAAGTAGCAATAGAAACAATATTAGTTTCTGGTTCTTGTATATGAACATCTGGTTTAATTTGATTAATAGCCAGAATAATTTTATCAATACGATCCTTAAGAGAAACTATCTCTTCACCTATTATCGTAAGATACAAATTTGTATAATTCTGTTTTTCAATTATCTGATTAATGTGTTTAACAGTAATCTGTAACATATCATTTTCAAATAATTTTGAAAAAGCATTAAAATTTAAAATTTTATTATTCTTTTCTATAATAAAAGATTGTTGAGGAGGATAAACAGATTTTTTAATCTGTCCAGAAGAAAGTTTATAATTTCTTTCAAGAATAGAAATACAATCTATGATAAAAGTTTTAAAAAATCAAGGAACAAAATGAATCAATTTATTCTGGTTTCACAATATTTATAAAATTCCCCAACAATATAATCAAACTCATCTTCAGAAAAACTTTTAAAGTACCAATTTCTGAATGATTCCCATTTGGGTAAATAAAATTCTGCATTGATTCTTGCTCTAGCAAGAGATCCTTTAGTAAAATCAATTTTTGATTTACTATCCATTAAATACTAAAATTCATTTCTGAAACTGTATCAGTTTCTCTAACTTTTTGAAAGTTACTTTTATGAACTATATTATTTTGATTTATGATTAATTCATCTACTGTATCTTGTACAGGGGACTCAACATCTTCTCTTATTTGAGAAGTAGAAGCTCTAGAAGTTTGAGGAATGTCTACCATATAATCTAAAGGCGAAATAAAAGAATGACTAGATCTTGATATAGCATAGATAGAAGATGGCAATAATCTTCTTTGTTCATTATTGAAATGTATTTGAACAGATCCTTCATTATTCTGAATAACTTGTTGTAAATCCCTATTTATTATAGGATTTCTAGGAACAGCTTGTTCAATTATCCAGTTTTCTGGAAATTCAATTTCTTCCCATTTTATAGATCTACGGGTTGTAATATTAGATCTATTAAAATTAGTTTCTATAAGAATAGTTTCATTTAATTTTTTATCTATTCTTTTACACATAGGATTCAGTGTAAATAATGGTTTATAATAAATACGATAACAGATACATATGACTTCTGTGCCAGGAGTATAATTATAACCATGAGTTTTAACATTTAATGTAAAAGAATCTAATATATTAATATCAGACAAATATAAAGATAAATTCGGATAAATATCAAAATATACTGGACCATGTGCCAGACTAGATTGAATTATTCCCATAAGGGATTGTTTCCAATTCAAATTTCTACCATCTCTTAAAGCTGCTATGAAGCTTTCTGGTAGTCCTTCTAATGTTAAAGGTCTGAAAGCAATTTGAATTAAACATATATGCATGAATCTATAATTTTTCCTATAAGGCAAAATATCTTTATTGTTTAACAATCTAATAACCATTTCATTATTATGAAGTGGTACCGATGATTCTGTAGTTTTAACTACCTGTTTAAAACCAATTCTTTTAAAGGTTCCTAACTTATAGATCATTTTAGATTCTATCTTAGGAATAGTTCATTTATTCAATAAGTCTAAATTTTCAGGTAAATCATATTCTTCATTCAAACTGTTTTGAACAGTTTACTTTAGCCTGTCATTCAGGCTAATCTAAAAAAATAAAAATTTAAAACAGTAAATAAAAACAGAAAATAAAAACACTAAGAACTTACAAAGTTGTTATCAAAACTGCAAACTTTTATTGATATTCTTCAAAAAGGTTTTTTGCAAGAGAGAATAGAGAGGGGAGCAAACTCAACCGTGTCGTCCTAAAGACACAGAATGAACCTATATATAGATAGAAGAGCCGGACATCAAACCCCGGATTCCATCGTAAAATAAAAATAGTAAATGCTTTATTAAAGCAAATAGTAACATGGTTACAAAATTGAAAAAGTAAAAGTGATATGCCACCCACTTTTTGTCACGATATGCCATGATGAGATGTGATATTCCACCAACTGCAGATTCTTCTTCTGATGATTTTAATCATCTTTAATATTGTCTTTTAAAGAATTTTTCAAATTCTCAAAAATGTCATCTATCTGAGAAAATTGAGGAATATCATCCTCAGGGTCTTGAGCATCCTGCATCTTCATTAGATAAATTGATTTTCACTAGATTCTGACGCCATAGATTTATCTGATTTTGAATCAGAACCTCCAATATTCTGGAAAAGATCTTTTTTCATTTCTTCAATATAGATCTCGATCATTTTTTCTTTTGAATATATTTCAGAATATTTCTGAGTAAGAATCTTGAAAGGACTCATAGAAGCTTTCTCCTTTTCTTGTTGATTATTAATTTCTTTCTGGTATAAAGAAATTTTTTCTTCCATTTGATGAAGAGTTTCATAACCATATGGTTTTCCAGTTTCTGGATCATCTCTTAATAATTTGTCCCAAAATTTTGCGGAACTAACCCACCATATGCAAGGGATACCTTCATCAGTTTAACCAAATTCTGGCTGCCATTTCCATATCCATGGGATTCCGAATTTCATGAAGAATAGACATAGAGTTTTTCCATCGATCCAATGTTCAGAAAATGATTTTTTAATACTTGGGGAAACATTTAACCAAGTATTCATAGGTTTTATAAAACCTCTGGCAAAATCTTTGCAGATGGACCAAATATCTTCCACCAGATTAAAAACCAATTTGGAACTGGATAGTGAAAAACATTTTCACAAATCTTTAAAAACCAAGTATGTTTTCTTTTTTCATTTTCATAAAACAAGGTTTTATTAAAACTTTCAATATAATCCCAAAAATTGAATTTAAAACTCATTTTATGATTTTCAGAATAAAATTCTTTTTCAACTAATGGAGATATACCCCATTCTTCAATAGATATGATCTTCTTAATGATAAACTTTGAGAAGTTATAACTTCCTTTCTGCTGAGTATTACTGAAAAAGTGAGTTATGTCAACACTTTTTGTAGATATCAGAAGATTTTCATAAAATCCTCTCTGCTTGTAAGAACCATATACATATGATGTATTGGTTAAATATCTTTCCATGATAGTCCATGGAGTTTTTTCCCATTAGGTATCTCTTTCTTCTATAAGAACAATTAATTCTCGATGTTTTGTCTCTGTATATATAGCTGAATCATTATCATCTTCTTTAATGATATTAGCATATGATGCTGAAGATTGAGAATCTGTATTACTTCTCTGTTTTTGTTTCAAAAATTCTTGAAACTCATTGTATAACTCATTATTTTGCTCAGTATTACTGGCTGATGAACTGGTAAAGTTCTGGGCTACAAGCCTCTGTTTACCATGCTGTGCAATGATATTAGGGGGTTTTCCCCTACCACCTCGCCCTCTATAAGAGGACTCTCCTCTTCCTCGGGAATACATATCTGTAGATAAAAACATTAGGATAAATATTCTCGAGTTAAGAAATCTGGCAAGTGATTATCTTCACCTTTCTTATAAATGATTTTAAAATCAAAAGGAGCTAAATGAGCCTGCCATCTTGCAAACATTTGTTTAGAAACATCATGTCTAAAATCTTTATTAAACATAAATTTTGCAGATTTGCAGTCAGTTTTTATAATAAACTTTTGATTATATAAATCATCTTGAAATTTCAAAATACATCTGACAATAGCTAAGATTTCTTTTGCTACAGTAGAGTAATTTTTCTGGGCATTATTCCATTTACCAGAATAAAATCTAATAAGATATTCTTGTTTAGTTTGGGGATCTTTCTGTTTTAAGATTACTCCAAAACCTATATCTGAAGCATCAGTTTCAACAATTTTATCCCATTGGGGATTAGCAAGCATAAGACAAGGAAGATTTTTAACCTTTTTCTTTATATTTTTAACAGCTATTGTATGTCTTATAGACCAAGGTAAAGGATTCTTCTTTAATATATCATATAAGATAGCAGAATCTTTAGTAAGATCTTTAATATAAGGAGAAATATAATTCAAACTTCCTAAAAATCTCTGTAACTGAGTTTTATCAGTTATAATGTCAAGAAATTAGAACCAAATTCTATACTTCTTTGAATAGGAATTATTTTCCCTTTCTCTATCATATGACCTAGAAAACGAATATTAGTTTGGAATAAAATCATTTTAGATTTTGAGATAACAAGTCCATTTTGAATAACAATATTTTTAAACATATCTAAATGTTTAAAATGCATTTCAATATCATTTGAAAATACTAAGATATCATCAATATAAACAATTATAAAATTGCTGTAATTATAAAAAATATCATTCATAATTTGTTGAAATTCTGAAGGGGCATTTTTAAGGCCAAATGGCATTACTGTCCATTCATAATGTCCTATTGGAACATTAAAAGCAGTTTTATATCTGTCAGATTCTTTTACCTGAATCTGCCAAAATCTTGATTTTAAATCAAATTTTGAGAATATAATTACATTAACAAGTCTATCTAATAAATCTTTTTTATTAGGAATAGGATGCCTAGTCCATTTTAAAACCTTATTAAGGGGTTTATAGTTAATGACTAATCTAGGAACTCCTCTTTCTTGCTCAGAATGTTTATTAACATAAAAAGCAGTACATGACCAAGGAGATTGAGAAGGTTTTATCAAACCTTTTTCTATTAAAGAATGAATTTCATTTTTGCACAATTCTAAATATTCAGAATTCATTTGACAAGGACGAGCCTTGGTTGGAATATTCTTTTCATCAAAATTCTCTTCATATGGAAGAGATATAATATGTTTTTTTCTATTCCAAAAAGCATTTGGAAGATCATTACATATTTCTAATAAAAACTTATTATAAATAAGTTTGATTTTTTCCTGTAATTTAGGATTTTTTAATTTATCATCTATAGTTAATATATTAACTTCTTCTTTTAAAGAATTAATTTGAAAAGTTTTCCTATCAATCTTTTCTTGTAATTCATTAAGAATTATATGAACTGGTTTAGTTATGAACTTAAAAGAAATAGGATTACCTTGAAAGGTTCCTATAATACATGTTTCATCAACATAAAGTAAAGGATAAATTTGATAAATAAAAGGAAGACCAAGTATAAGTTGGCTAGAAATATCTTTTGCTAATAAAAAACTGGTTTGAATACAGTTTTTATCTTTGCAAATATAAACTTTTGGTAATTTATAATTTATTTCTAAAGGTTCTCCTCCTGCATGAGAGAGAGAATAAGTAGTTTTATGAAAATACTTAGTAGGAATTAATCCTTCTTGTATAACATTTAAATCTGCACCACTATCAATCATAGCAATGAAATTCTTTTTATAAGAATTTTCAATTAATAAAGTAATATTGGTATACCATTTTTGAGATATAATCATACTTAAAACAGATAAATGTTTTTTATCTAGATCAGGAAAAGAAATATCTTGAAGATTATTAAAAATATCAGAATTATTAACTGAATTATTATTATTAGTTTCAATAATGGAAATACAATAATTTAAACTATTATTATTATGATGTAAAATTTTTACTTGTTCTTTAAGATTATCTTACTACTGGTTGATGCAGTATTTTTCATTTGATCAATAATTGTGGATTTTAATACTGGATCCTTAATCATTTTAAGGAATTCTAAAATATTATTGTTAGTTAACACATTAATATTTAAATCCTGAAATTGAGACATGAGTTTATAAAATTCATCATTTTTATCTTCTATATGGTTTATACAAGATTTTCCTTGTATACAGTTATTACATTCATCTAAATCATTAGAAATATCTGATTCACTATCTATTATATTTTCGGAAATATAAGATTCTGAAGAATTCTCAGTTTCACTGTCAGAATTATTATTCGAATCCATTATTATTTTAAATAATGTTTCTTTTAGATTTTTATCTATATCTAAATTATTAATTTTGTTTTTAGCCCAACATTGATTAGCATAATGACCTGGATTTTTACATTTTCTACAAATTATTAATTTGTTTTTGTTTTTATAATTTTCTTCTCTCCGTAAATCACGGTTTTCTTTTCTTTTCTTCTTTTTATCTCTTTGCCTATCAGACAAATGTCTTTTCTTTCTATAAAGTTTTTCATCTTTTTCTTTAATTTTCTTCTTACCTTTATTAGGTAAGTTCATACCAAATTGATCACAAAATTTACCTAATTGTTTTTTCTCAAGTAAATTCTGTCTTTTAATTTGATTATTTAATTTTAATTCATTACAGAGAGCTAAACCCTCTTTAATGCAAGTATTAATTAAATTTTTATAAGTATAATTATCATATGGAATATTAATCTCATCTTTTCTTAATACTTTTCTAATTCTTTCAGCAAATAGAAAAGGTAAACCATCTATAAATTTAGCTTTCCAGAAACTATTATTACAATCTGGTATCTCATATATACGCGATAATATCTATTGAAGAATGGGGTATATCTCCATTAGTTGAAAAAGAATTTTATTCTGAAAATCATAAAATGAGTTTTAAATTCAATTTTTGGGATTATATTGAAAGTTTTAATAAAACCTTGTTTTATGAAAATGAAAAAAGAAAACATATTTGGTTTTTAAAGATTTGTGAAAATGTTTTTCACTGTCCAGTTCCAAATTGGTTTTGAATCTGGTGGAAGATATTTGGTCCATCTGCAAAGATTTTGCCAGAGGTTTTTATAAAACATATAAATACTTGGTTAAATGTTTCCCCAAGTATTAAAAAATCATTTTCTGAACATTGGATCGATGGAAAGACTCTATGTCTATTCTTCATGGAATTCGGAATCCCATGGATATGGAAATGGCAGCCAGAATTTGGTTACACTGATTAAGGTATCCCTTACATATGGAGGGTTAGTTCCACAAAATTTTGGGACAAATTATTAAGAGATGATCCAGAAACTGGAAAACCATATGGTTATGAAACTCTTCATCAAATGGAAGAAAAAATTTCTTTATACCAGAAAGAAATTAATAATCAACAAGAAAAGGAGAAAGCTTCTATGAGTCCTTTCAAGATTCTTACTCAGAAATATTCTGAAATATATTCAAAAGAAAAAATGATCGAGATCTATATTGAAGAAATGAAAAAAGATCTTTTCCAGAATATTGGAGGTTCTGATTCAAAATCAGATAAATCTATAGCGTCAGAATCTAGTGAAAATCAATTTATCTAATGAAGATGCAGGATGCTCAAGACCCTGAGGATGATATTCCTCAATTTTCTCAGATAGATGACATTTTTGAGAATTTGAAAAATTCTTTAAAAGACAATATTAAAGATGATTAAATCATCAGAAGAAGAATCTGCAGTTGGTGGAATATCACATCTCATCATGGCATATCGTGACAAAAAGTGGGTGGCATATCACTTTTACTTTTTGAATTTTGTAACCATGGCACTATTTGCTTTAATAAAGCATTTACTATTTTTATTTTAAGATGGAATCCGGGGTTTGATGTCCGGCTCTTCTATCTATATATAGGTTCATTCTGTGTCTTTAGAAGGACACGGTTGAGTTTGCTCCCCTCTCTATTCTCTCTTGTAAAAAACCTTTCTGAAGAATATCAATAAAAGTTTGCAGTTCTGATAACAACTTTGTAAGTTCTTACTGTTTTTATTTTCTGTTTTTATTTACTGTTTTAAATTTTTATTTTTTTTAGATTAGCCTGAATGACAGGCTAAAGTAATTCGTGCTAAATTATTACCTTACTATGACATGATCTATATTTATTTGTTCTTGGAATCAGATTGAGATAATAAAAGATCTATTTAAATTTTTGGAATTTAATGTAATATAAGAGTCTTTGGTTAGAACATAAGGTAAAATGATGAACCAGGAAATGGTAAACACAAGGTTCGAGTTTAACCAGGAAAAATAAATTCATGTTGTAGCCCTTTAGCCTGCTTAGCCGAGAGATGGCGTTTAAGGCGTTCATGGGTGATTTTTATGAATTTATGATTCTGAGGTGGACCTCGGTAAAATCCTCTATTGTTTAATTTCTTTGGTATATCTTTTATAAATCCTTTTATGTTTTGTAAAAGTTCCAAATATGAATCTTATATTCATTTTATTCTGAGATTTAAATTCTTCCTTTTCTTAGCTCAATAAGAGTTGAAGATGGTATATAGGCTGGAAACCAATAACTTCCATGTGTGCGAAAGCCACTAAGGAAAAGTTTGGTATAACAATGCCACGTATCAGATTCCTCACTTTGATCCCAAGGAAAAGTTTGGTATAACAATGCCACGTATCAGATTCCTCACTTTGATCCCAAGCCTCAGATGATATCAGAGCCATGGAAATAGTCTGGATAATAATTTAGCACTTTTTATTCAAATGAATATTTTCGGTTTTAAAGAAACTGTTCAAAACAGTTTGAATGAAGAATATGATTTACCTGAAAATTTAGACTTATTGAATAAATGGACTATTCCTAAGATAGAATCTAAAATGATCTATAAGTTAGGAATCTTTGAAAGAATTGGTTTTAAACAGGTAGTTAAAACTACAGAATCATCGGTACCACTTCATAATAATGAAATGGTTATTAGATTGTTAAACAATAAAGATATTTTGCCTTATAGGAAAAATTATAGATTCATGCATATAGGTTTAATTCAAATTGCTTTCAGACCTTTAACATTAGAAGGACTACCAGAAAGCTTCATAGCAGCTTTAAGAGATGGTAGAAATTTGAATTGGAAACAATCCCTTATGGGAATAATTCAATCTAGTCTGGCACATGGTCCAGTATATTTTGATGTTTATCCGAATTTATCTTTATATTTGTCTGATATTAATATATTAGATTCTTTAACATTAAATGTTAAAACTCATGGTTATAATTATACTCCTGGCACAGAAGTCATATGTATCTGTTATCGTATTTATTATAAACCATTATTTACACTGAATCCTATGTGTAAAAGAATAGATAAAAAATTAAATGAAACTATTCTTATAGAAACTAATTTTAATAGATCTAATATTACAACCCGTAGATCTATAAAATGGGAAGAAATTGAATTTCCAGAAAACTGGATAATTGAACAAGCTGTTCCTAGAAATCCTATAATAAATAGGGATTTACAACAAGTTATTCAGAATAATGAAGGATCTGTTCAAATACATTTCAATAATGAACAAAGAAGATTATTGCCATCTTCTATCTATGCTATATCAAGATCTAGTCATTCTTTTATTTCGCCTTTAGATTATATGGTAGACATTCCTTAAACTTCTAGAGCTTCTACTTCTCAAATAAGAGAAGATGTTGAGTCCCCTGTACAAGATACAGTAGATGAATTAATCATAAATCAAAATAATATAGTTCATAAAAGTAACTTTCAAAAAGTTAGAGAAACTGATACAGTTTCAGAAATGAATTTTAGTATTTAATGGATAGTAAATCAAAAATTGATTTTACTAAAGGATCTCTTGCTAGAGCAAGAATCAATGCAGAATTTTATTTACCCAAATGGGAATCATTCAGAAATTGGTACTTTAAAAGTTTTTCTGAAGATGAGTTTGATTATATTGTTGGGGAATTTTATAAATATTGTGAAAACCAGAATAAATTGATTCATTTTGTTCCTTGGTTTTTTAAAACTTTTATCATAGATTCTATTTCTATTCTTGAAAGAAATTATAAACTTTCTTCTGGACAGATTAAAAAATCTGTTTATCCTCCTCAACAATCTTTTATTATAGAAAAGAATAATAAAATTTTAAATTTTAATGCTTTTTCAAAATTATTTGAAAATGATATGTTACAGATTACTGTTAAACACATTAATCAGATAATTGAAAAACAGAATTATACAAATTTGTATCTTACGATAATAGGTGAAGAGATAGTTTCTCTTAAGGATCGTATTGATAAAATTATTCTGGCTATTAATCAAATTAAACCAGATGTTCATATACAAGAACCAGAAACTAATATTGTTTCTATTGCTACTTCTTCTATTCAATCCCCTCCAGATATAAAGGATTTTAAATTTAAATCTTCTGTTTCTGATATAGAAAAATTATTAGAAGAAAAATTTAAGAATCTTAATTTAAATACTCTTAATGAAGAGTTTGATAATGATGATAATCATTCTGATAAAGAAATTAATAAAATTAAATGGGCAGATAGACCTACCCAAACCAAATATTATTATAATAGACCTACTCTCATGGATGTTCTTATAGAAGAACAAGAATATATATTTGCTAATAGTTATAATGGGAAAAGTATTTATGAATGGAATATTGATGGTTTTAGTGATAAGCAAATTTATAATACTGCTCACAGAATGCTTATGTATAGTACTGTGTGTAAAATTTCAGGTAATACTGATAAAAATATTGCTAAAATGATTATATTAGGATTTACTGGCCAACTTAAAGGTTGGTGGGATAATTATTTAAATCAATTCCAAAAAGAAGATATTATTAATTCAATAAAAATTGAGAATAATATTCAATCAGAAAATGTAGTTTATTCATTAATAATGACAATGATTGAACATTTTACCGGTAAATTCACTGATGATAGTGAAAAGATTCGTACTTTATTAAGTAGTCTAAAATGTAAAACACTTACTGATTTTAGATGGTATAAAGATACTTTTTTATCTCGTATATATGAGATACCAGATTGTAATAATAGTTTCTTGAAAGCTAAATTTATAGATGGTTTACCTTTTCTATTTGCTGAAATAATTAGAAAAGTATTAAGAAAAGATGAGATTAATATTCCATATGATAATTATACTTATGGAAATTTAATTAATACTTGCATTAAAGAGGGTTTAGCTCTCTGTAATGAATTAAAATTAAATAATCAAATTAGAAGACAGAATTTACTCGAGAAAAAACAATTAGAAAAATTTTGTGATCAATTTGGTATGGACTTACCTAATAAAGGTAAGAAGAAAATTAAAGAAAAAGATGAAAAACTTTATAGAAAGAAAAGACATTTGTCTGATAGGCAAAGAGATAAAAAGAAGAAAAGAAAAGAAAACCGTGATTTACGGAGAGAAGAAAATTATAAAAACAAAAACAAATTAATAATTTGTAGAAAATGTAAAAAGCCAGGTCATTATGCTAATCAATGTTGGGCTAAAAACAAAATTAATAATTTAGATATAGATAAAAATCTAAAAGAAACATTATTTAAAATAATAATGGATTCGAATAATAATTCTGACAGTGAAACTGAGAATTCTTCAGAATCTTATATTTTCCGAAGATATAATAGATAGTGAATCAGATATTTCTAATGATTTAGATGAATGTAATAACTGTATACAAGGAAAATCTTGTATAAACCATATAGAAGATAAAAATGATGAATTTTATAAACTCATGTCTCAATTTCAGGATTTAAATATTAATGTGTTAACTAACAATAATATTTTAGAATTCCTTAAAATGATTAAGGATCCAGTATTAAAATCCACAATTATTGATCAAATGGAAAATACTGCATCAACCAGTAGTAATAATAATAATAACATTCTTATTAAACAAGAACAAGCTTATTCTATGAAAGAAGTAAAAAATCTTCTACAACAGAAATATAGTAAACAAAATTCAGTTACTATACAGGATTTAGTTAAATAGATTGATAATCTTAAAGAACAAGTAAAAATTTTACATCATAATAATAATAGTTTAAATTATCGTATTTCCATTATTGAATCTAATAATAATAATTCATTTAATAATTCTGATAGTTTTGATACTCTTCAAGATATTTCTTTTCCTGATCCAGATAAAAAATATTTATCTGTTTTAAGTATGATTATATCTCAAAAATGGTATACCAATATTACTTTATTAATTGAAAATTCTTATAAAAAGAATTTCATTGCTATGATTGATAGTGGTGCAGATTTAAATGTTATACAGGAAGGATTAATTCCTACTAAGTATTTTCATAAAACTACTCATTCTCTCTCTCATGCAGGAGGAGAATCTTTAGAAATAAATTATAAATTACCAAAAGTTTATGTTTGCAAAGATAAAAACTGTATTTCAAACCAGTTTTTTATTAGCAAAAGATATTTCTAGCCAACTTATACTTGGTCTTCCTTTTATTTATCAAATTTATCCTTTAACTTATGTTGATGAAACAGGTATTATAGGAACCTTTCAAGGTAATCCTATTTCCTTTAAGTTCATAACTAAACCAGTTCATATAATTCTTAATGAATTACAAGAAAAGATTGATAGGAAAACTTTTCAAATTAATTCTTTAAAAGAAGAAGTTAATATATTAACTATAGATGATAAATTAAAAAATCTTAAATTATAGGAAAAAATCAAACTTATTTATAATAAGTTTTTATTGGAAATATGTAATGATCTTCCAAATGCTTTTTGAAATAGAAAAAAACATATTATATCTCTTCCATATGAAGAGAATTTTGATGAAAAGAATATTCCAACCAAGGCTCGTCCTTGTCAAATGAATTCTGAATATTTAGAATTGTGCAAAAATGAAATTCATTCTTTATTAGAAAAAGGTTTGATAAAACCTTCTCATTCTCCTTGGTCATGTACTGCTTTTTATGTTAATAAACATTCTGAGCAAGAAAGAGGAGTTCCTAGATTAGTCATTAACTATAAACCCCTTAATAAGGTTTTAAAATGGATTAGGCATCATATTCCTAATAAAAAAGATTTATTAGATAGACTTGTTAATGCAATTATATTCTCAAAATTTGATTTAAAATCAGGATTTTGGCAGATTCAGGTAAAAGAATCTGACAGATATAAAACTGCTTTTAATGTTCCAATAGGACATTATGAATGGACAGTAATGCCATTTGGCCTTAAAAATGCCCCTTCAGAATTTCAACAAATTATGAATGATATTTTTTATAATTACAGCAATTTTATAATTGTTTATATTGATGATATCTTAGTATTTTCAAATGATATTAAAATGCATTTTATACATTTAGATGTGTTTAAAAATATTTTTATTCAAAATGGACTTGTTATCTCAAAATCTAAAATGATTTTATTCCAAACTAATATTCGTTTTCTTGGTCATATGATAGAAAAAGGGAAAATAATTCCTATTCAAAGAAGTATAGAATTTGGTTCTAATTTCCTGACATTATAACTGATAAAACTCAGTTACAGAGATTTTTAGAAAGTTTGAATTATATTTCTCCTTATATTAAAGATCTTACTAAATATTCTGATATCTTATATGATATATTAAAGAAGAATCCTTTACCTTGGTTTGTAAGACATACAATAGCTGTTAAAAATATAAAGGAAAAGGTTAAAAATCTTCCTTGTCTTATGCTTGCTAATCCCCAATGGGATAAAATTGTTGAAACTGATGCTTCAGATATAGGTTTTGGAGTAATCTTAAAACAGAAAGATCCCCAAACTAAACAAGAATATCTTATTAGATTTTATTCTTGTAAATGGAATAATGCACAGAAAAATTACTCTACAGTAGCAAAAGAAATCTTAGCTATTGTCAGATGTATTTTGAAATTTCAAGATGATTTACATAATCAAAAGTTTATTATAAAAACTGACTGCAAATCTGCAAAATTTATGTTTAATAAAGATTTTAAACATGATGTTTCTAAACAAATGTTTGCAAGATGGCAAGCTCATTTAGCTCCTTTTGATTTTGAAATCATTTATAAGAAAGGTGAAGATAATCACTTGCCAGATTTCTTAACTCGAGAATATTTATCCTAATGTTTTTATCTACAGATATGTATTCCTGAGGAAGAGGAGAGTCCTCTTATAGAGGGCGAGGTGGTAGGGGAAAACCCCCTAATATCATTGCACAGCATGGTAAACAGAGGCTTATAGCCCAGAACTTATCCAGTTCATCAGCCAGTAATACTGAGCAAAATAATGAGTTTCAAGAATTTTTGAAACAAAAACAGAGAAGTAATACAGATTCTCAATCTTCAGCATCATATGCTAATATCATTAAAGAAGATGATAATGATTCAGCTCTATATACAGAGACAAAACATCGAGAATTAATTGTTCTTATAGAAGAAAGAGATACCCAATGGGAAAAAACTCCATGGACTATCATGGAAAGATATTTAACCAATACATCATATGTATATGGTTCTTACAAGCAGAGAGGATTTTATGAAAATCTTCTCATATCTACAAAAAGTGTTGACATAACTCACTTTTTCAGTAAGACTCAGCAGAAAGGAAGTTATAACTTCTCAAAGTTTATCATTAAGAAAATCATATCTATTGAAGAATGGGGTATATCTCCATTAGTTGAAAAAGAATTTTATTCTGAAAATCATAAAATGAGTTTTAAATTCAATTTTTGGGATTATATTGAAAGTTTTAATAAAACCTTGTTTTATGAAAATGAAAAAAGAAAACATACTTGGTTTTTAAAGATTTGTGAAAATGTTTTTCACTATCCAGTTCCAAATTGGTTTTTAATCTGGTGGAAGATATTTGGTCCATCTGCAAAGATTTTGCCAGAGGTTTTTATAAAACCTATGAATACTTGGTTAAATGTTTCCCCAAGTATTAAAAAATCATTTTCTGAACATTGGATCGATGGGAAGACTCTATGTCTATTCTTCATGGAATTCGGAATCCCATGGATATGGAAATGGCAGCCAGAATTTGGTTACACTGATGAAGGTATCCTTTGCATATGGAGGGTTAGTTCCACAAAATTTTGGGACAAATTATTAAGAGATGATCCAGAAACTGGAAAACCATATGGTTATGAAACTCTTCATTGCATGGAAGAAAAAATTTCTTTATACCAGAAAGAAATTAATAATCAACAAGAAAATGAGAAAGCTTCTATGAGTCCTTTCAAGATTCTTACTCAGAAATATTCTGAAATATATTCAAAAGAAAAAATGAACGAGATCTATATTGAAGAAATGAAAAAAGATCTTTTCCAGAATATTGGAGGTTTTAATTCAAAATCAGATAAATCTATGGAGTCAGAATCTAGTGAAAATCAATTTATTCATCTAATGAAGATGCAGGATGCTCAAGACCCTGAGGATGATATTTCTAAATTTTCTCAGATAGATGACATTTTTGAGAATTTGAAAAATTCTTTAAAAGACAATATTAAAGATGATTAAAATCATCAGAAGAAGAATCTGCAGTTGGTGGAATATCACATCTTGGCATATCGTGACAAAAAGTGGGTGGCATATCACTTTTACTTTTTGAATTTTGTAACCATGTTACTATTTGCTTTAATAAAGCATTTACTATTTTTATTTTAAGATGGAATCCGGGGTTTGATGTCCGGCTCTTCTATCTATATATAGGTTCATTCTGTTTCTTTAGGACGACACGGTTGAGTTTGCTCCCCTCTCTATTCTCTCTTGTAAAAAACCTTTCTGAAGAATATCAATAAAAGTTTGCAGTTCTGATAACAACTTTGTAAGTTCTTACTGTTTTTTTTTTCTGTTTTTATTTATTGTTTTAAATTTTTATTTTTTTTAGATTAGCCTGAATGACAGGCTAATGTAATTCGTGCTAAATTATTACCTTACTATGACATGATCTATATATATTTGTTCTTGGAATCAGATTGAGATAATAAAAGATCTATTTAAATTTTTGGAATTTAATGTAATATAAGAGTCTTTGATTAGAACATAAGGTAAAAAGATGAACCAGGAAATGGTAAACACAAGGTTCGAGTTTAACCAGGAAAAATAAATTCATGTTACGTATCAGATTCCTCACTTTGATCCCAAGCCTCAGATTATAATATTTAACATTTTAACACCGATATATCACTTTGAACCAGTCAAACGACCAAATTTTCCAAAACTCAAAACATGGAAGTTCTATATCTTTCAGTGTTCTACGTTCTATCCAAATTTCAAATCATTTTGACTTCATATGACCAAGATATCGCATATTTCTATCGTTAAAAATCATTAAATATTTAGTAATATTACATTAGTAAATCCATAACTTGTGATATTTACTTCAGGCATTACATAAGGCCTGATAACTCTTTGTGTTCCTCCTGTCTCTTGTCTATAAATTAAGATCGTTGTCATTTGGTAATGACATCTGTACTCCAATGGATTATGAGAGCAGCACTCATTTCCCTCCTCCTTCATTGACGCCCGAACGTATTCAGAAGTTTAAAAGAGATGCTGAGGAGTACGTCTTTATAAAGGTTATGTCCGTTTGGACTACTGCTCACTACATCCAATCAATCAATGATGGAGAGTTCTCTGCTTCTGCTCAGCAGAGATCACTAGCAAGGAAGCTTAAAAGGCGTGCTCAAGTGGATCATATATCTGATCTAGTCAAGGATGATGTACTGATCCACATGATGCAGTTGAAGGAATTGCACTTGCTTCAAAGAATTGAAAATGCCGAAGTCTTCAAGAATATTAGGAGTCATGACTTGAATAACTGGTTGATGTTATGGAAAGATTCCGTAGGTAGAGGACTAAGTGATGTTGTCTGGTATCGATTTTATTCGAAACAAAATCTTGATTTGTATCATTTCTGTTGTCTCTTTGCCTTTCTGCAAAACTTAAATTTTATCAGTTGAGAAATAGTTAACAAACTGAATACAAGAACTGATAAATGACGAACTGACATCAGTTGACAAACAGTTAACGAACTGAATTCAATAATTGATAAATAACTAACTTACATCAGTCGACAAGCATTTAAATGACAAACTGAATGAACAATTATTGACAAAGCCGCAATAAAACTGATATAATTAAGATAAATCAATTAAACAAAGTATATTGCGAAAGTGAGAAAACTTAGTCTCTGGAAATGGTTTGGTGAAGATATCAGCAGCTTGTTGTTCAGTTGACACATATTCTAGTCTGATAGATTTTTTCAGAGCATGATCTCTGATGAACTGATGCTTGACATCAATGTACTTGGTCCTTGAGTGAAGAACTGGATTGTAAGTTATTGCAATTGTGCTTGTATTATCACAAAATATGGGAGATTCTTTAGCATCAACTACATAACCTTTCAGTTGTTGCTGAATCCAGAGCGGTTGGGCACAGAAACTTCCAGCAGCAAGGTGTTCTGCTTTAGTTGTGGAAGTAGCTATGGATGTTTTGTGGGGACCCGGGCTCTAACTCAGTTCTTTTCGGGATTAATCGGATCATTGTTAAAATATACGGGTCAAAATTTTGCTTTTAACATTAACTCACGTGTTTATAACTTAAGCAAAAGATAGTTCTATATTTATTTCATTACAACAAACATAATATACATGTCTTGTTTTGTCCATGTTCTACAAACCAGTATTTAAGTACAGTACATGTCAAAAGTACAACTACTAGTTCATTTGCTACGCCCGTGATCACCACGCTATGTCCATCTCTCATCTCTGTCGCGACCCTGATCCTGCCCCACCTGTTGTTATGCACACATACAGACATAACAACAGCCGGAAACTCCGGTGAGAACAAATCCCAGTATAAAACATGTATGCATGCTGATACATAATCATAAATCATGAATGCAAGCAATAACCATGGGTTCCATAGTCTATGAAACCAATCTATATAAACATGCAATTAAAATCAAATCATGTCTTGACTCGACTCAACTCTAACTCTAGGGATCCCGGTGTGAATAAGACGTCACTGTCTGTCACCTACCCTCCCAATCGGGGTAACTGTATGTCTTATTCCTAGACTTCGGCCCCGTCTGTATCGAAAGTCTACAATCGAATTGAATCTGATCCGAAGCGTCGATACCACCGAACGTCTAGTTTAGCAAGTCTGCCAATGACTCTCCTATCTCAATGCTTGAATATAAATCTATAAATAAGACATAATCATAATCAAATATAAATAACAAATCTAGTATGTGATTCAGGGAAACTCCAACCAAGTCTGATTCGAGTCGTATCTCCCGAATTCACATGAATTATACCTTTCTTGTCGTTGGAATAATTCAAGGTCTCGAAGTAGGGATATCGAACCTGTCAATCCAAATCTGAAATGACAATGTTGAGATGCACACTATCAAATCACAACTCAAACTAATACTAGTACGGTTCAATATCAAATCTTGATAGACAGTGTAACGGCATAGTTTCTCGATACCGATCAATTCAAATCTCAACATATATATCCTCAACTCATAGTCAATACGATAACCATTTCAAACTCTGAAAATCTGCATAATCTCATGCACTTATATGCTGGAATTTCATAACAATTGTATATGAAATCTGATAATCGATCCGTTTACGATTCTACGACGTCTATGATCTCAAGAACATATAATCACAAACATATCTGAATTTCCTCCACATGTCAACTTCAAAACATGCTGAAAAGATATAGAAAGTATACCCTTTTGAAGTCCTTGTCAAGAAGAACAAGAATCTCAACATGGATTAAAGTTTGGATGGCTAAATCTTGCACAAGCTCAATTCTAAAATGAAAGAAACCTTTCACCTCTTTTTGGAACAACTCTCGGTTCTCTCCTCAGGAAATGAAGAAGAATAACTCAGTCCAAGTGGATATATATATATATATATATATATGCCATGTGTCAACATAAGAATCAAGGGTGGCTTTCTCGCACAGGGCACCGCGGGTGCGCTCCGTCTAGACCGCGGGTGCGGTGTCTTGTGGACCGCGGGTGCGGTCTTGCTTCACATAAAATTTCCCACCCTACTGGCCATGCACCACGGGTGCGGTGTCACTTCTGTAAATAATCTCCAACTCTCTGTCAATCAACCGCGGGTGCGGTCTTGTTCGTAGCGCGGCGCGGGTGCGGTCTAGACTTTATGCAACCCTTCATAATCTCATTCAGTGCCTCTCATTACATGTCATGCATACTCATATCTTCCGAATATCACATCAATGAAGACTAATAAATCTCATGCCTTGCATTTCTCCCCCTCTAAGAAATGATTTCGTCCTCGAAATCGCAGGTAATTCTATCAATGTAAGTATACGAGGCAATATAATCAAAAGCTGAATAATTACTTACATCATGTAAACAACTCGGGACATTTCTGTCTCATATCTGCTTCTGTCTCCCAAGTCGCTTCTTCAGTGCCATGACGACTCCACTGGACTTTCACTAGCAGAATAGTCTTCGTTCTGAGCTGCTTTTCTTTTCGATCAAGAATCTGTATCGTTTGCTCGGTATAACTCAAAGTCTGATCAAGCTCAGCTTCGTCAGGCTGAATGACATGAGAAGCATCAGGCATATATCTACGTAGCATCGATACATGAAAAACGTCATGTATCTCGAATAGAGAAGGAGGAAGAGCTAATCGATATGCTCGATCGCCAATCTTCTCAAGAATCTCGTATGGACCGATGTATCTAGGAGACAACTTCCCGCGTTTGCCAAATCTGACAACGCCTCTGAAAGGAGAAATCTTTAAGAATACTCTGTCTCCCTATTCAAATACTAGTGGTCTACGTCTGATATTGGCATACTTGGCTTGCCTATCCTGTGCCGTCTTCATCCTGTTCTGATAAAAATACCAGTTTCCAGTTGCTTTACTTGTAGTCCGAGAAAGAATGTTAGTTCACCCATCATACTAATCTCAAATTTTTCTTGCATTAACTTGGCAAATTTCTCATATAATTTGGGGTTAGTTGACCCAAATATAATATCATCAATATATATTTGCACAAGTAAAATGTGATCATTCTTAGAAAAGTTGAACAAATTCTTGTCAACTGATCCAACAGTAAAATCATGATTAGTTAAGAATTTTGAAAGTGTCTCATACCAAGCTCTTGGAGCATGTTTAAGACCATATAAAGGTTTTTTCAAATAATAGATATGATCAAGAAAAGAGTGATTGATAAAACCTGGAGGTTGTTCAACATAAACTTCTTCTTGCAACTGACCATTCAGAAATTCACTTTTTACATCCATTTGATAGACTTTGAAGTTCTTGAATGATGCATAGGCAAGGAACATTCTGATTGCTTCCAGTCTTGCAACTAGTGCATAGGTCTCATCATAGTCAATTCCTTCTTCCTGCCTATATCCTTGTGCAACAAGTCTTACTTTAATGCGTGCAACTGAACCATCTTCATTCAGTTATTTTTGAATACACATTTTGTACCTATAATAGTTTTGCAAACTGATCTTGGAACTAAGTTCCAAACATTGTTATGGGTAAACTGATTTAGCTCCTCTTGAATAGCATTTATCCATTTAGGATCAGCAAGAGCTTCATCAGTTTTCTTTGGTTCCAGTTGTGAGACAAAAGCAGAATTAATGAACAAATTAAGCATTTGATTTCTAATTTTTACCGGGTCATATGGATTACCTATCACCAATTCTGGTGGATGTGATTTCTTCCATATGAGTTCAGCATTTGTTGTTTCCTTATTAGAAACTTCTTCTGTTGGCAACTGAATGTTTTCAGTATCAGTTGGTAACTGAGTTGTCATCTGTTTGCTCCACCAACTGATTATCAGGAGCAGGTTCCTGTTCATCTGATTGATCTATATTTCTGGTTCAGGTGTTTGAAGGATATTTCTATTGATATGATTTTCTTCTTCACTTTCATCCTCCAAACTGATCTCCGTAAATCGATCAACTAGCTCAACTAGATCAGTTGGATTATCAGTTAGTACAGTTTCATCAAAAACAACATGAATGAATTCTTCAACATTTAAAGAATTTTTATTAAAAACTCAATATGCTTTGCTAACTGAAGAATATCCAAGAAATATTCTCTCCGCAGTTTTAGCATCAAAGACTTTTAATTGATTTTTACCATTATCAAGAATAAAACATCTGCAGCCAAATATCTTGAAATAGAAAACCACACTTTTTCTTCCATTCCATATCTGATATGGTGTTTTCACATGATTTTTATTAATCATTGATCTGTTCTGAGTATAACATGCAGTGTTTACTGCTTCAGCCTAAAACCTTTGAGAAATACTAGAATCAGCAATCATTGTTCTAGCAGCTTCTTTAAGGGTCCGATTTCTTCTCTTATGCTGAAGTGTTCTAGCTACTGAGAGCTCATGCTTGATTCCAGTGTTTTCTAAAAAAAATTGAAAGATTTTGATTGATGAATTCACTCTCTCTGTCAGACCTTATTCGAACAATCCCAACTAATTTTTCATTTAAAAGTCTTTTGAAGAGCTTAATCAGTTGTGCTACAGTTTGGTCTTTTGATTTGAGAAAAATAATCCAAGTAAATCTTGAAAAGTCATCCACAACTACTAGGGTGTATTTCATTTCCCATAAACTCATGACTGGTATTGGACCAAAAATATCCATATATAACTATTCTAAGAATCGGGAAGATGATTTACAACCTCTGTTTTTGAATGAAGATCTTACTTGTTTACTAAGCTAACATGCTGAACAAACTTTATCTTTTGAAAAATCTATTTTGGGTAAACCAGTTACAAGATCATGGTTACTCAGATATGCAATAGATTTAAAGTTTAAGTGGTTCAATCTCTTATGCCACAACCAGTTTTTAGAAGATTTGGAAGCAATGAAACAAACTGGTGCATAAGGTTGTTCAGTCCAACTGACTTTGTAAGTATTTTCACAACGATTTCCAATTAGAATGACCGCATCAGTTGAGTATCTAACTGAACAAGTGTGTCTGTCAAACTGAACTGAGAAATTATTGTCGCATAACTGACTGATGCTTATCAAGTTATACTTCAAATTCTCAACTAGCAAAACATCTTTAATTGTAAAGTTACCATGGATAAGCTTACCCTTACCCACAGTTTTTCCTTTGGATTTGTCTCCAAAACTGATGTTTGGTCCAGTATATTTGATCAGTTGAGATAGAAAATTTGCATCTCATGTCATATGTCGCGAATAGCCACTGTCTAGATACCAAGTTGATTTTTGTTTGTACCTGTGTAATCACACAGTATATATAATTTTGGTACCCATATTCATTTGGTTCCTAAACTGATTAGTCCTTTAGGAACCCAGACTTTGATCAGTCTAATTTACTTGCCAGTCATTGTGTTCCAAATGGTTTTTCTCGAACTTTTGGCAATATGTGTGTGATGTGAGGATTAAACTGTAAGGACCGTGTATCATATTATCACAAATCCTATGTGATTATCGATAATTCATGAATTTGATATGTGATTATGCAATTGATGTATATTATGACAATGAAATTGAGAAAATAAATTTTGAATATAAGTTGACGTTGTAAGAGCTCTAGTGGAGAAGCCGGACGCCAATATAGTACAAAATTCAATATTTGTACAGAACCTGTGGCGCCCGAGCGGTAGAAAGTGCCCGCCCGAGCGCGCCAGGGTATATGGCAATTGTGTTCGGGCAGAACACTCCGCGCCCGAGCGGTAATGTTTGACCGCCCGAGCGCGGCACAACTCACACTCGGGGACAGAATGTCTCGCGCTCGGGCGCGAGAATTCTACCGCCCGAGCGCGAGAGCGGTGGAGATAAGAATCAGATTTTTGTTTGTTTCTTCTTCATTTTCATTTCGAGAGTTTCGAGAGAATACGAGGGAATTCGATTTTCTTTCGTCCAAATTGACTTCGAAACGCTGTATTAACGCGAAACAAATTATATATTTGTGATCTTCGCGTCGAGGGCTTCTGTCTGAGGTAATTTTCTTCTGGTTCTAGTAGCTCTAAATATTAAAGTACAGGAATAACATGTATTTGAAGTAAAATTTCCTATATGTAGTAGAATAACCGACAATAAACTCATATTCAAAGTCGGAATTGAATTATGATTTGATTTGGATTTGATATGAATTTTTGAAGTTTCAAAAGATATTTGAAACTCATATTAATGAATTTGGACTATGTTATTGATTGGAATGAGTATGTTATTGATTTAGATAAAGTATTATACTGATATCTTCAGGCTACATCAATTGGAACGAAGAATTGAGGTATGTTGCGACCGGGTAACATACGACATGTATCTGTATTATATGATATATGTTGGATTGATTTGACTGATTGGATTGAGAATATGTGTCTATATGCCTTAATTGTTGAGTTTATGTGGCATACATGACATTGAGATTTGAATATCGATGTATAAAATAAATGTTTTGTTAACACACATCGTTTGATGCATACATCGATACATGACATGCACGTTGAGCTATGATCCTTGGATACCCTGATATGATTTGATTGGATTCTGGGGTTTGTGAACACAATGCTATGTTTGGTATTACATGACCCTTAAAACATAGACATTTGTGGCCCCGACGATTGATATGAGATTTGGGATTTGATCGCGCTTCGTCGACGCTATCATACGAGTATCCCTTATTGAGGTCGGTGTGCCAGCTCGAGCATTGATTTGACAGCGATTCGTTTGATTCTGACATGTGCTCAGTGGATGGGCATTTGACCTGATACCTCCACGACATACATGCATTGTATACCATATATCATTATTTAGATACTTGTGGTATATATGATGGTTGTTTCATACGGAGCTTTGCTCACCCCCAAGGGGGGCTGTTGTTGTCTTTGTGTGTGGACAATGGCAGGTACTCCACGATATAGGAGACCGGAGAGGGTACTTCTGGAGGGAGTCACAGTTTGATTTGAGGTTTATATTTTGTTCCCAGTATATATGTATATGTATCTATATACCGGGGCATGTCCCGAGGATATAAATTGTTTGTATATGATTGGTTTTGATTTCGTGTGGGCATGTTTATGATGTGAGGTAAAATACTATATTTAGTATTCAAATGAAATATTTTGGGCTCATTGTAAAGAAATTTTAAACTCGTTTTCCGCTGTAATTAATTAACCCTAATCAGATTGTGTTGTAATAACGATTAGGAGCTAAGGGCCCCACACGGAGTGGTATCAGAGCATAGCTGGGAATGCTCGATTGAGTCTTGTGTACACTTGAATAGGCATAAATGAATTGTGCGCTTGTGTTTGATTTATTTGTATTACTTGCTCCTACTTGATTTGATTCGAGTAAGTATCTGATGAGATTGATGATATGAGATGTTGGTATTATGAAATTGATATTGATTTGTGATATTCATCTTTTGATTTGTAGATGGATCCCACAAATGAAACTGCGAGTAGCAGTACTGAGAGGATAGTTGGACAATTTGAAGGATTGTCCATGGATATAGTGATGGCTCGATTCCAGGATCTGAAACCACCGAGGTTCTTTGGCACTGAGAGTGCTGAAAGAGCAGAGGCCTGGTTGAAAGATATCGAGCATTTGTTTAATATTGTTGAATATTCCAAGGCTCGGAGACTGAAACTTGTTATGTATCAGTTGAAAGACCGAGCAAAATCTTGGTGGGAAGCCGCTGAGATTGGATTGAAAGAGGTAGGGATTGAAGTCACCTGGGAGGTCTTCAAGGCCCAATTTTTGGAGCAGTATTCTCCTCCTTCTTATTATACTGCTCAAGAGAATGAATTCAATAGTCTGTAACAGGGAACGATGACTGTTGCAGAGTATGCTTTGAAGTTTTCTACTCTGTTGAAGTATGCACCTCACGTAGTTGGGAATGCAAAAGCGAAATATAACAGGTTTGTAAATGGATTGCATCCTGCTTTATATACTTATGTTGTGTCTGGATTGCCTACCAGCTACGCAGAGGCAGTTGAACGAGCCAAGGCAGCCGAGGCTGGACTCAGGCGGGGAGGTCCACAGTATACTCCTCCACCACCGGTGTCAGCTCAGCAGCCTACTTTGAGGCCGAGAGGTAAGAAGTTTAAGAAGACTGGTTCTGTTTCTTCGTCTTCTTCGAGTTCGAGTGGATCCCAGAGAGGGAGTCCCGTGATTGCTCCCTACTGTAGCCATTGTGGGGGTAAACATACTATCGAGCAGTGTCGAGGTATGTTTGGTACTTGTTATCAGTGTGGGCAGGAAGACCATTTCTCTCGAGTATGTCCGAACAAGGGTACGACTTCTGCTCAACCCCAGCCAGGATTTAGATGTGGCCCCAGTATGATGAGACCTACTGTTCCTGCTCCATCCTTTCAGCAGTCGAGTGTCCCGCGATATCGAGGTCCGGGTGGTCAGAGTGCCCAAGTTCCTCCTCAAGTGAGAGTGTACGCCATGACCGAGGATCAGGCGAGAGAAGCTCCTGGTGGTGTGATTGCAGGTATTTGCACGCTTTGCGATTATCCTGCACGTGTTTTATTTGATACAGGAGCATCTCATTCATTCATATCTCATGCATTTGTTGCATCTCACGATATTGAGTGTACCCCATTGTATGATACTTTGTCGATAGCCACGCCAGCAGGGAAGATTACTTTGTTTGAGAAAGTTGTGCATAATTGTGTATTGATATATGAGGATAATGTGGTATTTCTCAATTTGATTGTCATCCCAATGCACGACTTTAATTGTATTGTTGGCATGGATATCTTGATGGCAAATCGAGCTACTGTGGATTGTTGTCACGGAGTGGTTCGATTTCGACCGATTGATGGACCCAAGTGGAATTTTTATGGCAAGGGTTCCCAAGCCAAAATTCCATTGGTATCTTCCTTGGAAATGTCTCGACTTTTGACTAGCGGAGATGAGGGTTATCTTATCTACGCTATTGATATCTCTAAGAAGGAGCCTTCTTTATTTGAGATTTCTGTTGCGAAAGAATTCTCGGATGTATTTCCCGATGAGATTCCTGATTTTCCTCATCATCGAGAAGTTGAGTTTAATATTGATCTTGTGCCGGGGACTGCGCCTATTTCTAAAGCTCCTTATCGCATGGCACCATTTGAAGCTCTATATGGGAGACGATGTAGATCACCGTTATTCTGGAATGAAATTGGTGAGAGACAATTGACTGGACCTGAAATGATACAGGAAATGAACGATAAGGTTCAGTTGATTCGGCAGCGGATGAAAGCTGCTCAGGATCGTCAAACGAGTTATGCGAACAAACGAAGACGACCCTTGGAATTCCAGAAAGGTGACAGAGTGTTTTTGAAAATATCTCCCTTTAGAGGCACTGTTCGATTTGGCATGCGAGGGAAATTATCTCCTCGATATGTTGGTCCCTACGAGATTCTGGATCGAGTTGGCGATCTTGCTTATCGATTGGCATTGCCACCAGCTCTATCGGCTATTCATGATGTGTTTCATGTTTCTATGTGGAGGAAATATGAACCAGATCCATCGCATGTGCTGGCACCTGATAAGGTTGAACTGGATCCTTCTCTTTTCTATGTTGAACAACCTGTACGTATTATGGATCGAAAGGAAAAGATATTGCGAAATAAATCGATTCCGTTAGTTCGAGTACAATGGACACGACATGGTGTGGAAGAGTCGACGTGGGAATTAGAGAGCAAGATGCGAGATTCATATCCGCATTTGTTTGATTCTATTCCACCTGTTCCATTGTATTCAATGTATGATGATCCATTTACTGATTTTAGTTTTGATATGTACTATAACTGGTGACATATTATATGTTTGCCAATGTTATGTATATAGAGATGTTTGAGATTTCGAGGACGAAATCTTTTAAGTGGGGGAGAAATGTAAAGACCGTGTATCATATTATCGTAAATCCTATGTGATTATCGATAATTCATGAATTTGATATGTGATTATGCAATTGATGTATATTATGACAATGAAATTGGGAAAATGAATTTTGAATATGAGTTGACGTTGTAAGAGCTCTAATGGAGAAGCCAGACGCCAATATAGTACAAAAGTCAATATTTGTACAGAACATGTGGCATCCGGGCTGTAGAAAGTGACCGCCCGAGCGCCAGGGTATATGCCAATTGTGTTCGGGCAGAACACTCTGCGCCCGAGCGGTAATGTTTGACCGCCCGAGCGCGGCACAACTCACACTCGGGGACAGAATGTCTCGCACTCGGGCGCGAGAATTCTACCGCCCGAACGCGAGAGCGGTGGAGATAAGAATCAGATTTTTGTTTGTTTCTTCTTCATTTTCATTTCGAGAGTTTCGAGAGAATACGAGGGAATTTGATTTTCTTTCGTCCAAATCGACTTCGAAACGCTGTCTAAACACGGAACAATTTATATATTTGTGATCTTCGCGTCGAGGGCTTCTGTCTGAGGTAATTTTCTTCTGGTTCTAGCAGCTCTAAATATTAAAGTACTGGAAAAGCATGTATTTGAAGTTGAATTTCCTCTATGTAGTAGAATAACCGACAATAAACTCATATTTGAAGTCGGAATTGAATTATGATTTGATTTGGATTTGATATGAATTTTTGAAGTTTCAAAAGATATTTGAAACTCATATTAATGAATTTGGACTATGTTATTTATTGGAATGAGTATGTTATTGATGTAGATAAAGTATTTTATTGATATCTTCAGACTACATCAATTGGAACGAAGAATTGAGGTATGTTGCGACCGGGTAACATACGACATGTATCTGTATTATATGATATATGTTTGATTGATTTGACTGATTGGATTGAGAATATGTGTCTATATGCCTTAATTGTTGAGTTTATGTGGCATACATGACATTGAGATTTGAATATCGATGTATAAAATAAATGTTTTGTTAACACACATCGTTTGATGCATACATCGATACATGACATGCACGTTGAGCTATGATCCTTGGATACCCTGATATGATTTGATTGGATTCTGGGGTTTGTGAACACAATGCTATGTTTGGTATTACATGACCCTTAAAACATAGACATTTGTGGCCCCGACGATTGATATGAGATTTGGGATTTGATCGCGCTTCGTCGACGCTATCATACGAGTATCCCTTATTGAGGTCGGTGTGCCAGCTCGAGCATTGATTTGACAGCGATTCGTTTGATTCTGACATGTGCTCAGTGGATGGGCATTTGACCTGATACCTCCACGACATACATGCATTGTATACCATATATCATTATTTAGATACTTGTGGTATATATGATGGTTGTTTCATACGGAGCTTTGCTCACCCCCAAGAGGGGCTGTTGTTGTCTTTGTGTGTGGACAATGGCAGGTACTCCAGGATATCAGGAGATCGGAGAGGGTACTTCTGGAGGGAGTCACAGTTTGAGTTGAGGTTTATATTTTGTTCCCAGTATATATGTATATGTATCTATATACCGGGGCATGTCCCGAGGATATAAATTGTTTGTATATGATTGGTTTTGATTTCGTGTGGGCATGTTTATGATGTGAGATGAAATACTATATTTAGTATTCAAATGAAATATTTTGGGCTCATTGTAAAGAAATTTTAAACTCGTTTTCCGCTGTAATTAATTAACCCTAATCAGATTGTGTTGATAACGATTAGGAGCTAAGGGCCCCACATAAACAGTATGATTTGTGTCCTTTTTCAACTGACTATTCTTTTGATATTGTTTCTGAACTGGCTTACATTTGTAGTAATTGTAATAGTCATTCCTTGAGTACTGATTTTTGTGACTGAATCGTTTAGGTGACCAGTTTCTTGTCTAGGTTGAACTCTCAGAGCTATATCCAATTCCATATCATTTGCCTTTGTTCTTACTTTCAGTCAATTGAACAGTTGGTTTACTATGTTCTGAGAATTCATTTACCATTGTTGATTTTACAAAGGTAATGTACTTTCCTTTGTTTTCATTCAACCTTGGTTGTGTATCACTTGCAGAATTTTCAACATGATTGGCAAAGCCTAAACCAGTTTTATCATCATCTGATTTTTGTGAATTCTGTTATTTAGTCAGTGCAACTGAAGACTTATTCCAAGCTTGAATCAGTTCAGTATGTTTTGAAATTTCTGTTTTTTAACTGACATATCAAAGCTTGATTTTCAATCATTTCAGCTTTTTGTTGAGCAATCTCCCTTTTTAGACTCAACAATTCAACTGACTTATCAGTTTCTGTTTTGTTTTCATTGGGATCAGTTTGCTCGGTTCTAACCTTCTGAAGTGATTGAGCAAGTTTGTGATACTCATCTACCATGTCATGAAATGTGGTAATGAGTTCCTCACGAGTGAAATCAGAAGAGCTGAAGTCAAATACCTGTTCACTTGCTGACTCCAGTTCAGCATCATATGCCATTAAGCACTTGACTTTCTCTTCATCTTCACTTGAATTGATTGGGCTTTCTAGTTCTGACTCATCACTGTCAGTTTCAGCCCAATTAGCTTTGATCTCTTCAGCCAAAAGCACTACATGTTTATTTTTGAAAGATTTCTTGTCATCCTTGGTCCTTCTCCTGTGCTCATAGGGCTTCTTTCCCTTTTCAGTTGATACTCGACTGTCCTTCTTTTGGTTAGGACAATATGCTATGAAATGACCAGATTCTTGATTCCTTCTCATAAACCTTCCAAATTTTTTCAAAAAAAATGACATAGCATCATTGCTCAGTTGATCAGCAGATTTGTCAACTGAACTAGTTGGTTCAAGTCTGATAGCAATTAAAGCAGTTGTGGCAGCAGGTGTAGAAAGTTCTCATTCTCTGGTTTGTAGTTCAAACTCGTAAGCCTTTAGATCAGCAAACAAGTCATGAAGTTCGACCTTGTTCAGGTCCTTAGATTCTCTTATTGCCATGGTTTTGACATCCCATTCTTTGGGAAGACCTCTGACCACCTTTAGTGCCACTTCTTTGTTTGAATACACTTTTCCAAGAGCATTCAGCTCATTGATAATACCACTGATCCTCTCATCATATTTGTGCAAGGATTCTCTATGCGATGAGGTACCCGACCAGTGATGGCGACTGCTGTATTTGCTTTTAGAATTTTCATGGGACCATCAGTGATGACATACCACATGTCGTCATCTTGTGCAGCTAAATGAGCATGCATTCTGATTTTCCAGTCATCAAAATCTTATCTAGAAAACATCGGTATTTTATTGAATGAAGACATGTTGATTAGTTTTGTGAATAAGGATATTCTGAGACAAGATTCAACTGCTCTGATACCACTTGTTAGGATCGGTTGATAGGTTGAAATGTGTTTAGAAAAGGGGATTGAATAAACACTCACGATTTTTTGAGTCTTTTCGAATGACGTGTCAGTTTTGTAAAAAACTGAAACTAGTAATCTTGTCAGTCAATGACAATCAGTTTAACTTATAACAGTTACGGAAATAAACTGACTGCAAGATAGAATATATAACTGAAGTAATAACACGAAGATTTATGGATGTTCGGAGAATGAAATAACTCTTACGTCACCCCTTCTATCACAAGGATATGATATGGACTAAAAGACTTTGATCGATACAAAGATTGTACAAACCAATTTCAGTTTGGACTTAACACTGCCAAAACTGAAACTCTTAGTTTACTAAATTACTAATCTTCGACTGAACTTAGCACAACTGATTTAGGTAAGATCAAATAAACAATAAAACTATTTGTGCTTGTAAGCTCGAAAGGTAGCATCAAATGCTACAAATAAATCAGATAAGTGTGAGCATTTGATCATTGAGTGAGAGCTATGAATTCAGCAAGGTAACAGCAAGCTTGAGAATAGATAGATCGATTGGTTGCTTGCTCAACTACTCTTCTCACTTATTTATAGGCTTCTCTTCAACGGTAACTTTAAATGTAATATGAATCAATATATCCGTTGATTGCCACGTCGATATTCTTCTGACATTAGTACACTGTAAGCTCTGAAATGCGGCGTTCCACGACGAGTTGCAGTCTGCTTTGTACTGTTGTGGGTTGAATGCCATTTTCAACTGATGACGTGTACAGCTGAATGATCAGCAGATAAGCTCACAACTGAATATGTCAACTGATCAATTTCCAACTGATCAGTCAGTTGTCTTCGATATTTCAATTCAGCTCGTTTCAGTTGCCTTCGTTAAACTGCGCATTAATCTTCAGATAGGCAAGTGTTAGTTGATTTGTGTAGTTCAGTTACTACAATTAACTTGATCAGTTAGTCCAATTAATTAATCACTTGGTTTGTCAAACGATCGAAATTAAGTTTCCAACATATATGAATTTGGTTTCATCCATACCCTAGGATATTTCCTTGAAACATCAACCTTGATTGTAGCTGGGTTAATGACCACTCTTGTTTTTAATTTCTCCCAGTTTTGTTGATACACCTGGAATGGTGAAATTGTAACTTCATTAGTACCATTAGTACCAAGCTTAGATTTACTTTTGTCAGTATTAGGTCTAAGGTTGATCTCTCTCTTCAATACCCGAGGTGAAGGATTGACTTGAGGACTCGAGATAGGGATCTAGAGTCTCAACTTTTGTTTCAGCCGACTCATCTGGAGATGATCTTGACCTAACACTTGTGCTAGGGGTATTTGAATCTACTGCTCCAGGTATAGAATCATGTACTCGAAAGCTCTCCATTTGGGAAACCAATGGCTTCTCAATGTCTTGGAGGAGAGGCCTTTGTATTACAGACCATAGCTGAGAATGAGCCTTCCCTCAACTTCTGCGTTTTTAAGGCCAGCTTGTTGAACTCGTTTTGAAGCATTTCAAAGTATTCCCTCAAATGCCTTTGCATTTTTATGATGGTATCGATATCACCGTTGTCCATCTCTTGTTAAAAAAATATGCAAGAATATTCTCATGAGATTTAATTATCACAATATCAAAAATATAATTTTGACATAACGCTTGCCATCTTAATAATCTAGCCTTCTCAGGTTTAGATTATATCTCATTCCTCAAAAAAGCTTTTACCTTTGTATTATCAACTTTTAAAGTAAATTTTTTTGCAAGTAAAAATAATGGCCATTTTTCAAAAGCTCTTTTTACTGCATAAAATTCTTTTTCGTTGATATGCCATCATATGGTTTCTGCATCTGAGAAGAGTCCACTGCAATATCTGCATGACTGTTCTCCTTCTGGTGTGAGCTTTGTTAAAACTGCCGCCACCAATGATCACTGGCATCCTTATATAATACCATATCATCTTCGTTCTAAGGAATATTTGATGCGGGAACGGGAAAAGAGACCAGCGACGATTTAGGCGATTTTGAGAAATGTGGTATTTTATTTCAAGTCATGAAATTTGGTATTTTAGAATAATTATGAAATTTTAAACATTTTTTAAGCCTAATTTAATTTATTATGTGGTTTAAGATTTTAAACTTTTAAATTTTTTCACATGTGTATTTTATTTATTTTTTTATTAGGGGATTTTAGTAAAGTTATTATTGTGTTAGCATGTTAACTAGCATGTTAATTAATTAATTAAGCAAAATATTTCCCCTAACTAATCACTCACACACACGTTACACACACTCACATGTTTTTACACACACCATCAGCACACAAAATTCACATACCTTACATTCACTCTTTTTGGAGGATAAAACCTAGGGTTCTTAGGTTATTTCAGTAGCCAACTCTCTCTTGCATAATTCCTGAAGATTTACGTTGGTTTTTCGAGCAAAAATCGTGTTGCAAGTCGTCCCGGATCAAGTCTCTCATTCCCTCGCTTTGTTATCCGTCGTATCGTGAGTTTTAAAGATCAAATGCATGTATATTCTTTCCTTTTTGCATCGATCTTGTCATAATATATATTTTGATGTTTATTGTGTGTAAAAATCCATGTTTGTTATGCAAATGTTTGAGCAAAAACGTTTGGAACGATTCTTTAAAGTTTTTAGATCTCAAAACCGTATGTTTACTGTACGTTTTTGGTCGATTTTTTGAAAAAACTTTCAACATATAAAACGTAGTACTTTTTGATATCTTAGATTTGAGAGGAAATTCGAAATTTTTGGACAAGAAATGAGTGCGTTAAGATAATTTATTGTGATTGCTCAAACTGTGATGTTTAAACAATTTTTAGATCTCAAAAACTGAATCTATTGTCATTTCGCATCCTGCAAATTTTCGTCCGTTTTCTTGAAAAACTTTCAAAATATTAAAACGTAGAACTTTTTGATATCTTTGATTCGACATTAAATTTGTAATTTTTGGACAAGAAACGAGTAAGCTATGATCAGTTTCATGTGACTGCTCAAACTATGTAAAAGTGTGATTTTTTTTAACATCTTCGAGCACAACCGAGTGGGCGGCGCCCGATCAGTAAGATTTTATCCTCCGAGCGCCAAGAATTCTGGAAAAAAAAATTTTAAATTTTTTTCTTCGGCATGCATGCATTATGTATTAGTAGGTTCGACATGCATAAGAAAATATGTTATGTTTTTGAGGTATGCTAAATGTCTTGTGACCAAATATGAACAGGTTTGGAAGCCGGTGAACATGGCCGGGGATCTCTCCACCCCGGTAAAGCATGACCGGGTTTAGATCAGGATTGGAAAGCGGTAAAGCATGACAAGGGATCTCATGTATGTGGTAGTGGACATCTCTGCCAGCCCAGTACTGTGGTTTAGTTTGATCAGGCGCATTTATGTATGAGTCACTTGCTTTGAAACATATCTCTACGCAAAATGATGATGTTTATGTATGCTCAAGTATGTATGATGGAAGTATGTTTATGAAAAATTTTATAAAACGATGACACGTCTATGTTTAAGTATGTACGTTCAAGTTTAAGTATATATGGTCTACTTTAAAATGTATGTGGTTTTATAATGTATTACTTGTTATTCTCATTTTATACATGTTGAGTCTTTAGACTCACTAGACTTGATCGATGCAGGTGAGGACGAATACGAGAAGATGAGATGTGGGGATCATTGAGTTGGCTCGGACTATGCGGAGCCAAAACCCGAGGACCGCTTACGTTTTAAGAAAAAAAAAATTATGCACGTATCAAATACTCTGATTTTCACGTGATTATTTTACGATGTTTAAACAAATGCTTTTGCAAACTTTGGTTGTAGTTGTTTCATTTCAATTGTTTTAGACGAGCAGATTATTTTTTTATCGCAATTTGAAAGTTTATTATTTATTTAAGAAAAATTTTTATTTTCCGCAAATTTTAAGTAGTTTAAAATACGGTATGTTACAAGTGGTGCTCCCGAATTCCTTCGGGTTGAGCCGCCTAAACTGCTCATATATATCAGTCAAAGGTCTGGGAGCCTGCTCCAATAGCCTAGCCATATCCTCCAGTAAAAGGGTAGCTGCGTCAAACGACGATGGTGGTGGTGGAAGGCCTCTGCCGCCTCCAGGAATATCATCATGTCGATCTGTACTGGGGGCGTGGCTAAGAGACATGATATCTGAATAATGTCCAAATTCTAAACATAACCCATCATGCAATTTAATCTAGTTTTTATAACAGTAAATCTTTAAATCATGAAAGCATCTAAACATGTATTGTAAATCATCGTAAAATGTAAATCATGCAATCATGCAGGTGATAGCAGCAACTATTTAAAATATTTAAAACATAAAAGCTTACACACTTGAGGTTTGAAGACTGAGCTGCAGAAGCTAGCGATGGCACAACCCTATACATGACCCTTGCTCTGATACCAACTGAAACATCTACTGTTTAAAATGCTACTAATTTTTTTTCTTTTTGATAAGCTCACTTTCGATAGTTTTAAAAGTTGCATGCAATGAACAATGCTGAAAAATATTCTTTTAAAAATTATCGTAATTACTTAACAAATAAAACACTACAGCTAAAAATGGTGAACTCGTCCACCCAAAAATGTGCGTAAAAATAAACATGTAAAAGTCCTAATAACCATCAACATGTCAAACCAATGCATAAAAAAAATGTTCATGCCACTCTAAACTCATAAAAACGTGATGTGCGTAAAATATGGTCTTCGGGTCATATGCGCACATCCAGCCATGCCTACTCAGAATTCGGCACCTCCAGCCTCCTCATCAACATGCTCACTTGCATCAAACACGTCTAGTGTGTCTAAAGGCTCAACGTACATGTACCATTAATAGAAAATACATATACATAACAAACAAAAGTGAAATTGATGCAATAAAATAAGTTTCATTATCTTAAAAATGTAAACATAAACATATCGTAAAAGCATGCGTGTCAAAACAGCTAATCATATTATCATATACTTACACATTTACTTTAATTGAATTCAGTTCATTAGCTCTAATCGTATCAGCTCTATTCGATGGATCAATCTACGTATAACTGTGGTACTCGACGGTTGTCGTACATCATCGATAGTATTACCCATCCACTGAGCCTAGGCCTCATCATCATCGTATACATATATCGTCAGTCAACCAATTCTCATCCTTCAAAAACATCATCATTTTCATCATTTATCAAAATCATGCATATACATAACTTTCTTTAAAACGAAGCATGCAACGTGTTTTTCATAATTTCATATAAATCGCATTCATGATACAAAAACATTTAAATGAAACATGTCTAATTGTGCTCAGGGCAATGTCAGGACTAGAATCTCGACTCGGTTGCAAAATGGCCATTTTGCCCCTGGAACCCAAAATGATCATTTTACGCCTGAACCTGTACATTTAGACCCGAAGCTTACCAAACTCCTTAAAACCCTCTAAAACAAATTTTTAAACATTTCTTAGATGTAAACTCTAGCTCAATTCAAAACTTAAACGATTCGTTTTAAAACTTGGACCGGGTCCCAGTTTTAACCTGAAACTTAGCCAAATTTTTCTCAAATTTTTTTACCGCACCTTTGACACGTCTTAACAGCCCTTAAACTGTGAAGGGCCTAAAACTCCTTTCTTGAAAATTTGCGGAAAATTAAAAATTTTCTTTTTAAAAGAACTTAAATGGCCTCATTCATAAAATCACTGGGGAATCAAGTTCAATGTTTAAAATAATAGCAGCGGAAGAAAATAAAGTTTTGCCAACAATAACAACTTAAAAATTATCCAACGACTGATAAAAATTGTTTGCGGAATAAAATAACAACTGCTGCACTGAGGTCCTCGGGTGCCACTACTGCCGACCCAAGCTGGCTCACTGGTCCCCGCCCTCGGCCCTGGCCTCATCAGTACCTACAACAATCAAGTCTAGTGAGCCTAAAGACTCAGCATGCATATGTCGCAGGTAACGAGTAAAAATCTGAATTTAAAAATATGCATGGGATAAAATATCATGTCCTGAGGCATACTGAAAATAATCTGTACTGAGCAATTATAATACGTGCATAACTGAACTGATAATCACAGTAAAAATATTTGCTCCTTGGAGCCTGTACTGAAATAACTGGTAAAATTTTCTGTTGAGATTATGTTTTACGCCTGTGGCCACTGCACTAAGCTGAACTGATCGGTAACTGGCTACCGGGGAGGCTGAAACTGAACTGAGCTGGCCGGTCACTGGCGACCGGGTGGTACCATACTGAACTGATCGGTCACTGGCGACCGTATAAAATAACACTCCCACATAGTGAATGAACCACAAGCCATATCGCATAAATCTCAAAAATAATCATTTTCTATTTAATGCACGTAAAATAATTAACTGGCATAATGAAAATGTCCTGTAATTTTACCAACTGGATTGGATTGGATCGTTCCCAGGCTCGCTGCAACCTAACTGTGCCATGAAAATTATGCAATAGCTTAAACTTGACCAACTATGCAATTTACCTTCAAAAGATGCGACTATGACGCCTAATGACTTCGCATTTAATCATGACTCCGAGCCAACCTGAACCGACACTGAACCGACGTATAGTCATGATTAAAATATGCTGAAAAATCATAAAATAATGTTCCTAAAATGATAGGGTCGAAATCTAGGTGGAATGGAGGCCAAAACACGAAACGCTCTTTCGAGAGTCAATTTGGCACATTGCACCGTAAATTCTCGTACGACCTCAAAAATGATCCAAATGACGAACGGTCGGAAACATGACCTTCCTAACTCAATGAGGCACTGTCCAGTCCAAGGCCATGGGCTAAAAGCCAACCAAGAACTCGAACGAGCCTCTGAACCGACACAGCAACTTGCTGTAATTTCCAGCAGCTGCGCAACTACAAGACTTGCGTTGGTTTTGAGACTATCGGCCATTAGGGGAGTGAACCACTGACCAGAGACTCTTACCAACATCCCAAGGAATGATTTGAACCATGGCTAAGGGCCCTAGGCCAGCCACAATCCGCATCACACCATAACTCAACCGAAGGGTCCAACCGAGAGCATCTTGAATGCGTGTGTAGTGTTTATTCTATGATCGATGTCTTGCGTCATTCCAGTGGCCATTTGATTGACCATGGCACGATCTAGACATCTAGGAGCATGATATGAACCGTGGCTAAGGGCCATAGGCCAACCAAGATCCATACCAAGCAACAAAAGAACGAACCAAAAGCTGAACAAATGAAGAAGCCGAAGGGGTATAGGGGCTGTTTTGACGTTTTTATTAAAAACCGATGAACCATGGACCAAGCCACCAAAAGGGCAACTTAGTCACGTCTTAGACATGCTAGGGAAGTGATCCAACCATGGCTATAGGCCCTTGGGGCAGCCAAGATCAGATCCTTCCTCCATGACAAGAAACTGAATTTTTCGAACAACATTCTGCACTAATGGGGAGGTTGCTGTCATGTGCTCGTTCCAGCATGTATGGAACTTAAACTCACGATCTATCATGGCCCTAACATGTCCTAGTACATGTCTATATGAAGCCTTGAGCCCCTGGAACGATCCATCCCTGAAATCGAAACAAAACATACCAATCGTGAAGCATGGAAGTCGATAAAAATCTGTGCAGAATTTTCTTTATTGTTTTGCTGAAAATTTCGGTTTTTGAAATGATAAAATCTGATCATGTACTGAAAAATAATTAATAATATGACTTGATTGACGTTTGAAAGAGATCTAGACATGCCTGGTTTCGTTTCGAAAGAAAACGAACGAAACGACGACGACGCGGCACGGAGGAGGTGGAGCGCTTCTTGTCTACCTTTCTTGCTCTCGATTTCTCTCCCTTATTTTCCTACTGGATTTCCACGGTTCTCAGCTTAAAATTTCACTCAGATTTCGAAAGAAAAGAGAGGGGGAAAAATGGTTAGGAAGGTGAGGAGAAAGGGTGCAAGATATAAGGAATGAATCAAGACTAAGTCCACTCTCCTTTGAAATTTGAATTGTTGTTTGATATCAAGTCTACTTGGGGATGAGGTGGCCGAATATTAGCTTGTTTTCTAGTCTAGGATATGTCCATTAATTAATTAAATTGTGCTCCCAAAAATCCTAGAATTATCCTACTAATTACATGCAAAGAATTGGTCAAAGTTGATGAGTTGGAAAATGAATCTTCTAGCAACTAAGGGTGGCCGAAAAATGCATAATAAAATAAAGGGGAAATGTTGGTTGTCTAGTCAACTAATAATCCTTGAAAGCCTTACTAATCCTTTAAATAATTTTAGTGAGCTAACCCCTTAATTTAATAACTTAAATGAGTTCATTTCTTAATCACCTCAAATAATTAAATTAAATCCTCAAACCTCCCTTTCTAACTTAAATGAACTTGGTTGCTAGCTAAATTAACTTCTGGAAATATTTCTCGAATCTTAAATTCTATCTCAAAACTCCAACTCCGGTCCGGCCTCACTGAAATAACTGAAATGCTAAAAATCAAACTACTGAACTGAAATAATAAAATAATTAACTTCAAATAAATGCATTTAAAATAATCATGCAATGAAGTCAATTAAATTTAAAAATCTAGAATTATGCACGGCTTATACGTCTACTGACTTACGGGTTCTACATAAACCATCTATACCAGCCGTTTAAACCTTCGAACAGCCCCTGCAAGTTGCTGGATTTTTCGGCAATTGCTAATCCTAAAACCCCTTATCGCACCAACTCGTTGTTTTACCAATTCTAGACCTAACCCTCGGGGACCATCCCTTCCTAGCCCCCTTAGAACCCTCCTGGAACGACCTAAGTACCACCCTCAGCCCCATGCACCTGCGTCCCTCGTTTCACAAAGAAACAATCGAACCCTAGCGATACGTAGCCTATGTGTCCGCTAGCTTTAATCCACGCATGGTCACATTACGAGCCGACCATGGACCGCCCTGAAGCCTCTTCACGGACAAATTACGTCCTTAACCAGCCCCATGAACGAGCCACGCCCTGCTACACCTCACTCCTTACTCGATCTAGCCATACCAAACCCAAACAACGTTAGCACCGATCAGCCCTCATACATCCTCACCTAAGCCACCCAAGCTTCGACTCCAACACCTAGCTCCCTCCATACTAGACGTGTACAGCCCCTTAGCAACATAAGATCGGCAGCTCCTTGAATATGAATCATAGAAACGTGAGTTCCATGCATAAGTATGTGGATTTCATGAACCAAAACGAAACATAAACGTAAAACCGTGAAGGTACCGAGTATTGTACATAAATTGCACACATATCACCATATAAATATGACTTGAATGATGGAAAAGAAGATACATAGCGCGCCTTATCTTTTTTAAACGATCAAAAGCTTGAATATCTACGCGCGGGACGTGAAACGAAGAGGTGGAGAAGAAGTTTTCTTCGAAAATCTTTGAAGAACTCGATGGAGGCTGCTGGTTTTTCTTTGAAAAGAGGCTGAATAATGCTGCTGAATGAGGAAAGGGGCGGCCGTGTATTAGGGTTTGGTTTAGTAAGGTTTAAGTAGATGATTATCATAATAAAGGTCAGGAACGACGAATCTCTTTATGATAAACAGATCCATTTTTCAAGTTCGTTATTACGGGTAATTATAATTTAAAATAGTTTTAAGCTCATTAAGAATTAAAACATACCCATGAAGTCGATAACACTCCCGAAAAATATTTCGTTAGAGAAGTTTTTGAAAATATTGTCTGAACCCTCAAAAAGTCCTTCAAATCGTTAAAAATTGTGTACTTGTTAAAAATATAACCCGACGAGTAAAAATACTAACCACGGCCAATTTTTCGAAAATTACCTTTAAAACATCTCATATTAAATAATTAAAATTAATTATTCAATAAAAATATTTTTCCTGACTATCGCCGGTCTTTGTTCCTCGTTCGAGCGGGAAATGCAACTTTATACCATAATGCATAAAACATTAAAAAATCATGAAATAAACTATAACCATGCAATAAACGTGAATTAAAAGCATAAAAATCTTTAAACATATATTTTAATTAAAATCCTAGATTGCAAACATTCAGATTACGTAGTTCAAATTTTCATAGACCTTATACCTTGCATTATTAACTCATCATATCACATATGATATCTTCATTCGTAGGCGAGTAGTAAATTCCCGACTACAACAAATTTGCTCCTATGTATTTCGAAACTACAACCAACCTCGTAACGTGATGACCCTCAATGAAGTCGGTAAACGTGTAACGTCCGAAAAATCAGTCCACGTAAACCGCATGCATGCAAAATTATTTTAATTGCTTAATTGTTTTATTTAATTGATTTTAAATGCTAGCATGATGTTTATTATGTGATTAAATGTATAATTGCATGATTAAATGATTATATGACATGATTACATTAATTTAAAGAATTTTACCGGAATATTCGATAATAGACAAGGGAAAGGAGACAGGGGACGACCAAGACAATAATATGTATTTTTATTTAATTAATGGCAAGGCTTCTTAATATAATTAAAAATGATTAATTTTTAAAAAAAATGTTGGAGTTCGAATTATTTTGCGAATCGAGCTCGATTTTTCCCGGGAAGCCGGTTTTGGGCAAACAAGGAGTTTTAAAAGATCAAAAATATTATTTTATGGAAACTAATTTTATAAAATTTTGTTATGTAATTAATTAAGTGTTATTGGGCCCAATTTAATTAATTTAAGTAGGCCCAATTACCCTTAAGCATGCAAGCCCAAAACCAAAGCCTATTAACATGTTAATTAATTATAAATAAGTAATTTAGGTCTTCTAAACCTCAAAAAAAACTCTCCATCAGCAGTCGTGTACACCTCAAACCACACACCACAATTTTGAAAACTTGGGAGAAAAGAAAAGGGCTTGTGTTTTTCATCGTCCGGTCGTCCAACGTCGCACACTCGCCGAAGATAGTATATTCGAGCGTTATAAACGCAAAGGCACGTTTCCTAAACTCTTTTAACATCATACAAATCATAATATTCTTGATTTAATTGTTTATGCATGAAAAATATGTGGGCTCGATTATTTTACGGTAAGTTGTGTATTTTCAAAGTTTAACGATTTTACGCTTATCTTGAAAGCGCTTTTGAATCCAATGTGTATGCTGCCAATACATGATAAAATATTAATGATTATTGGTTAAAATATGATAAAATTTGATAAGAATACAGGCTGGAAACCGTAGGATTTTTAAACCAAAAGAAAGAAAGGGGGCGTGAGTTTGTAAAAGTGTGTATGCTTGTTGGGGTCGGTTCTTTTGCATGGGGTCTTGGGGCTTGACCAGGGCTAGGGGTTGGGTCCTAAGGGTAGTGTCTAGGTCCTAGGAAGAGTCCTAGCATGGCTAGGACTCGTGGTGCAGGCTGGGGAGGAGTCCACGAAAGTTATGACTCTTCCCAAGCACTTCTCGCTTTCGGTTCCTATACAGGGGGCTGCAGCTTTGTAGGGGCTGGGCTAGGTGGTCTGGGTGATGGCTTGGGACGGTCTAGGGATGGGTAGGAAGGTCTGGGTCCATGGGTGCGGCCTGGTCCAGTGAGGGCCGAGCAAAACGTGAGGGTGAGCAAGGTGACGTTGTGCTGTTGTTTTCTAATCCAGGTGGCTCGTGCGCGGGGTCCAGGGCTTGGGCTGGTCTGGGTAGGGTCTGGGTGTGGTCCAGAGATGGTGAGGGTCGTGAGGGCTCGATGGTGGCTCGAGCAAGGAGTCCTAGCCGAAGTAGGAGAGTCATGGGCGCTAGGGAGATCACTCGCGTAGGCTGCTGTCTTCTGCTTCAGGTAGTTCGCTTCATGGGTTAAGGGCTTGGGGCTGGTCTGGGACGAGGCTGGCGTGGTCTAGGGTAAGTAAGGGTCAAAAGGGGACGATGGTTTAACAGCTGGAAGAGCTCTAAGGCAACTAGAAGTCCTAAAGTTCCTATGATACTCACGCATGCATATTGGGTCTCGATTCCAGGAGTGATTGTGTGAAGCCCCGAAAATAAAATAGTATTGATTGCATTTTTGTAAATAAGTTGAAAAATATTGAATTAATTTTAAGGGTAAAATGATAATTATTGACATATCTTGGTCATATAAAGTTCAAATGATTTGAGATTTGGATATAATGTAGAAAACTCAAAGATATAGAAGTTTCATGTTATGAGTTTTGGAAAATTTGATCGTTTGTCTGGTCGAAAGTGATATAACGATATTAAAATGTTAAATAATAATATAATAATTAATAATATTATATTAATATAATAATATAATAATTAATTATTATATTAATATAATAAAATAATATAATATAAAAAAAATTGAAACTTGAGGCGTTGGTGGAATTGAATTTGCAGTAAGCTTTCTACAGAAGGTGAGAGAGAGGGGAGAGGAAACGTCATTTTTATTTTTTTTTCGATCGTGCGACTTATCGATTTATCCAATCGACGAACTGACTTCAGTTCTGAGATCGTTGACACGAGGTCTTCGATTTGAGGTATAAATTTTATATTTTTGGTGATGTTTGAAATTCGTCGATTTTTGGAATAAATCCGATAAATTGTTAAATCATTCCGAAAATGAAGATTGTTGAATAGTGTATGATTTTAACGAAGAAGAGATGATTATAATGATGTTATTTTGAATTATTCCTAATTTATTATAATTAGAGATTTTAATCGTTGAATTGAGATCGAAGAATTATTTGCCAGTTGTTAATAATTCTGATTATATATGCGGTAGAATAACCTACAAGAAACTAAGTTTTGAAGTCGGAATTGGATTATGTTATGATTTTGATTTGTTATGAAATTTCAAAGTTTCAAAAGATATTTGAAACTTATATTGTTGATATTGAATGTGTATTGATGTAGATAGAATTTTATACTGCAATCTAAAGCTACATCAACTGGAAACGAAGAATTGAGGTATGTTGCGATCGAGTAACATACGACAGGTAACTGTATCAAATGATATGTGTTGGATTGATTTGATTGATTGGAATAAGAATATATGTCTATATAGGCGCCTTATTTATTGATTTGATGTGGCATACATGACATATACGTTGAGCTATGATCCTTGGATACCTTGATATGATTGGATTTGATTCTGAGGGTTTGTGAACACAATGCTATGTTTGGCATTATGTGGCCCTTAAAACATAGTCATTAGTGGCCTCGATGATTGATTGAGATTTTGGATTTGATAGTGCTTTGTCGACGTTATCATACGAGTATCCCTGATGGAGGCCGGTGTGCCAGCTCGAGCATTGATTTGATAGCGATTCGATTGATTCTGATATATGCGCAGTGGATGGGCATTTGACCTGATACCTCCACGACATACATGCATTGCATACCATATATCATTGTTTAGATATTTGTGGTATATATTGTGGTTGCTTCAGACTGAGCTTTGCTCACCCCAGAGGGGGATGTTGTTGTCTTTGTATGTTGACAATGACAGGTACTCCAGGTTATCAGGAGACCGGAGATGGTACTTCTGGAAGGAGTCACAGTTCGAGTTGAGGTTTAGTGGTTGTTTCCCAGTATATATGTATATGTATCTATATATCGGGGCATGTCCTGATGATATGAGTTTGTTTGTATTCATTTGGTTTTGATTACGTGTGGGCATGTTTTATGATGTGAGATGAAATACTATTTTTAGTATTCAAATAAAATGTTTTGGGCTCATCGTAAAGAAAATTTTAAACTCGTTTTCCACTGTAATTAATTAACCCTAATCAAATCGCATTGTAATAACGAATAGGAGTTAAGGGCCCCATACAGAGTGGTATCAGAGCATAGCTGGGAATGCTCGATTGAGTCTTGTGTACACGTGAATAGAGACAAATGAATTGTGCGTATGTGTAATTTATTTGCATTACTTGCTCCTACTTGATTTAGTTTGAGTAAGTTATTGATGAGATTGATGATATGAGATGCTGATGATGTGAAATTGATATTGATTTGTGATATTCATCCTCTGAGTTGTAGATGGATCCCACGAATGAAACTGCGAGTAGCAATACTGAGAGGATAGTTGGACAATTTGAAGGAATGTCCATGGACTTAGTGATGGCTCGATTCCAGGATTTGAAACCACCGAGGTTCTTTGGCACCGAGAGTGCAGAAAGAGCAGAGGCCTGGTTGAAGGATATCGAGCATTTTTTTAATATTGTTGAATATTCTAAGGCTCGGCGAATGAAGCTTGCTCTTTATCAGTTGAAGGACCGAGCAAAATCTTGGTGGGAAGCCGCTGAGATTGGACGGAAAGAGGCCGGGATTGAAGTCACATGGGATGTCTTCAAGTCCCAATTTCTTGAGCAGTACTCTCCTTCTTATTATACTGCCCAAGATAATGAATTCAATAGTCTGCAGCAGGGAACGATGACTGTTGCAGAGTATGCTTCAAAATTCTCTACGTTGTTGAAATACGCACCTCACGTAGCTGCAAATGCAAAAGCAAAATATAACAGGTTTTTGAATGGATTGTATCCTGCTATATATACTTTTGTCATTTCAGGATTGCCTACGAGCTACGCAGAGGCAGTTGAATGAGCCAAGGCCGCTGAAGCTGGACTGAGGCGAGGAGGTCTTAAATACGCTTCTTCACCTCCAGCGTCAGCTCAGCAGCCTACTTTGCGTCAAAGAGGTAAGAAGTTCAAGAAGACTAGTTCTGCTTCTTCATCTTCTTCGAGTTCGAGTGGATCCCAGCGAGTGAGTTCTGTGATTGCTCCTTATTATAGTTATTGTGGAGGCAAACATACTATCAAACAGTGTCGAGGTATGTTTGGTACTTGTTATCAGTGTGGACAGGAAGGCCATTTCTCTCGAGTATGTCCGAACAAGGGTACGACTTCTTATCAACCCCAGCCACGATTTAGAGGTGATCCCAGTATGATGATACCTGTTGTTCCTGTTTTCTTTTTTCAGCAGTCAAATGTTCCATGATATCGAGGACCTGGTAGTCAGACTGCCCAAGTCCCTTCTCAAGTTAGAGTGTATGCCTTGACTGAGGATTAGGCAAAAGAAGCTCCTGGTGGTGTAATTGTAGGTACTTGCATGCTTTGCGATTATCCTGCACGCGTTTTATTTGATACAAGAGCATCTCACTCATTCATATCACATGCATTTGTTGCATCCCATGATATTATGTGTACCCCGTTGTATGATACATTATCGATAGCAACGCTAGCAGGAAAGATTATTATGTCTGAGAAAGTTGTGCATAACTATGTATTGATATACGAGAATAATGTGATATTCCTGAATTTGATTGTCCTCCCAATGCACGACTTTGATTGTATTGTTGGCATGGATGTCTTGACAAAAAATCGAGCTACTGTTGATTGTTTTCATGGAGTGGTTCGATTTCGACCTATTGATAGACCCAAGTGGAATTTTTATGGCAAGGGTTCCCAAGCTAAAATTCCTTTGGTATCCTCTTTGGAAATGTCTCGACTTTTCACTAGCGGAGATGAGAGTTATCTTATCTACGCTATTGATGTCTTGAAAAAAGAGCCATCTTCATCTGATATTCTTGTTGCGAAAGATTTTTCGGATGTATTTCCCAATGAGATTCCTGATTTTCCTCCTCATCGAGAAGTTGAGTTTAGTATTGATCTTACGCCGGGGACTGCACCTATTTCTAAAGCTCCTTATCGCATGGCACCATTAGAATTGAAAGAACTTAAAGAACAATTACATGATCTTCTCGATAAGGGATATATTCGACCGAGTGTATCACCTCGGGGAGCTCCAGTTTTATTTGTTCGAAAGAAAGATGGTACTATACGAATGTGTATCGATTATAGGCAATTGAATCGGTTTACTGTGAAAAACATGTACCCACTTCCTCGTATTGTTGATTTATTTGATCAGCTTCAGGGTACTTCTGTTTACTCTAAGATTGATCTTCGTTCTGGGTATTATCAAGTACGAGTTCGAGACGAAGATGTGTCTAAAACTGCTTTTCGTACGAGGTATGGCCACTATGAATTCTTGGTTATTCCTTTTGGTCTTACGAATGCTCCTGCTGTATTTATGGATCTAATCGTGTCTTTCGAGATTTTTTAGACCGATTCGTTATTGTTTTTATCGATGATATTCTTGTATATTCGAAATCAAAAAAGGGGCATGCTGAACATTTGAAACTGGTACTTCAAACTCTTCGTACTAGTCATTTATATTCTAAATTGTCCAAATGAGAATTCTGGATGGACAAAGTAGCATTTTAGGCCACGTCATTTCGAGACATGGCATATCTGTTGATCCTGCGAAGGTTGAAGCTGTATTGAATTGGCCAAGACCTATGAATGTTCCTGAGATCCTTAGCTTCATGGGTTTAGCTGGATATTATCGTCGTTTTATTGAAGAATTTTTGAAAATAGCTAAACATATTACTCAACTGACACAGAAGAATCATCGATTCATTTGGTCAGATGAATGTGAAGCTAGTTTTCTTGAATTGCACCTGTGCTTACTATTTCTCAGGTACCGGAGGATTTGTTGTGTGCACAGATGCGTCTGGTAAAGGTTTGGGCTGTGTTCTAATACAACATAGCAAAGTGGTTGCTTATGCGTCTCGTCAATTGAAATCTCATGAAACACGTTATCCTGTTCATGATCTTGAATTGGCTGCCATTGTTTTTGCATTGAAAATTTGGCGTCATTACTTGTATGGAGAGAAGTTTGTTATCTATTCAGATCATAAGAGTCTGAAATATCTCTTTTCTCAATCTGATTTGAATATGAGGCAACGCAAGTGGATGGATCTCCTGAAAGACTTTGATTGTGAGATTCAATATCACCCTGGATCGGTGAATGTTACTGCGGATGCCCTTATTCGTAAGGTGCATGATTCTGTGTTAGCATCTGTTTGTGTCGCCAAAGTACACGAGGATATATGTACTTCTGGCTGGAATGTTCACTCGAATTGGAATTCTGTCACTGTTTCAGCATTGCAAATTGAGCCTAGTTTGATATCTAAAATCTGAAAGGCCCAACGAAGCGACGCTAAGATCCAAAAGTCTAAAGAACTTGTATCTGCAAGACATCCTTCTGGATTTCAGATTTCTTCTTACGGTTCTTTATGACTTAATGGTCGAATGGTAGTCCCTGATAATTCTGATTTGAAATCTTTCCTTCTTCGTGAAGCACATTGTAGCAAATTCAATATTCACCCTGGAGGTCGAAAAATGTATTTGACATTGAGATTACAATTCTGGTGGAGACGTATGAAGAAGGACATTGCTAATTTTATTTCGAAATGCCTTGTATGCCAGCAAGTGAAAGCCGAGAGAATGAAACCTGGAGGGTTACTCCATAGTCTTGAAATCCCGAAATGGAATTGGGAACACATTGCTATGGACTTTGTGACTCATTTACCTCGTTCGCCCAATGGCTGTGATGCTATTTGGGTTATTATTGATCGGCTTTCGAAATCTTCATATTTTATTCTGTATGAGCGGACTTATCCTTATCAGAGAATGACCCGTTTATACATTGAGAATATTGTGAGACTACACAGTGTGCCAGTCTCAATTGTATCAGATCGTGATCCAGGTTTTCTTCTAAATTCTGGGGTAGTTTCCAAGAAGCGATGGGTACGCGTTTGGCTATGAGTACTGCTTATCATCCTCAAACTGATGGCCAGACTGAGCGTACAATTCAAACGTTAGAGGATATGTTACGTGCGATTGTGATGGATTTCAGAATGGGATGGCAAGATGATTTACCAGTGGTGGAATTTTCTTATAATAATAGCTTTCAAACGAGTATTGGTATGGCACCGTTTGAAGCCTTATACGGGAGACGATGTAGGTCACCGTTATTCTGGGATGAAATTGATGAAAGTCAAATAACTGGACCTGAAATGATACAGGAAATGAATGATAAGGTTCAGTTAATTCGACAGCGGATGAAAGCCGCTCAGGTTCGTCAAATGAGTTATGCGAACAAACGAAGACAACCATTGGAATTCCAGAAAGGTGATAAAGTGTTTTTGAAAATATCTCCCTTTAGAGGCACTGTTTGATTTGGCATGTGAGGGAAGTTATCACCTTGATATTTTGGTCCATACGAGATCCTTGATCGAGTTGGGGATCTTGCCTATCGGTTGGCATTGTCACAAGCTTTATCTGTCATTCATGATGTATTTCATGTTTCTATGTTGAGAAAGTATGAACCAGATACATCACATGTACTTGCACCTGATGATGTTGAACTCGATCCTTCTCTTTCCTATGTTGAACAACCTATTTGTATTATGGATCGGAAGAAGAAAGTATTGCGTAATAAATCGATTCCGCTAGTTCGAGTGAGTGGAGGAGTCAACGTGTGAATTGGAAAGCAAGATGTGAGAATCATATCCGCACTTGTTTGATTCTATTCCACATGTTCTATTGTATTCAATATATGATGATCCATTTATTGATTTTAGTTTTGATTTGTACTATAACTGGTGACATATTATATGTATGCCAATGTTATGTATATAGAAATATTTGAGATTTCGAGTACGAAATCTTTTAAGTTGGGGAGAAATGTTAGGCCCCGAAAATAAAATAGTATTGATGACATTTTTGTAAATAAGTTGAAAAATATTCAATTTATTTTGATGGCAATTTTGTAAATAAGTTGAAAAATAATGAATTAATTTTAAGGGCAAAATGGTAATTAGTGACATATTTGGTCATATGAAATCCAAATGATTTGAGATTTGTATATAACGTAGAAAACTCAAAGATATAGAAGTTTCATGTTTTGAGTTTTAGAAAATTTGATCGTTTGACTGGTCCAAAGGGATATACCGATATTAAAATGTTACATATTATATTATATTATATTATATTAATATAATAAAATATTAATCAAAATGAGTATGATACATGGCATTATTTTACCAAATTTTCCTTAGTGGCTTTCGCACACATGGAGATTATTGATTTCCGGCCTATATATCATTTTCAACTCATATTGATCTAAGAAAAGGAAGAATTTAAATTCCAGAATAATAATGAATATAAGATTCTTATTTGAAACTTTTACAAAACATAAAAAGATTTATTAAATATATACCAAAGAAATTAAACAACAAAGGATTTTACCGAGGTCCACCTCAGAATCATAAATTCATAAAAATCACCCATAAACGCCTTAAACGCCATTTCTCGGCTAAGCAGGCTGAAGGGCTACAACATGAATTTATTTTTCCTGGTTAAACTCGAACCTTGTATTAACATTTCCTGGTTCATCTTTTTACCTTATATTCTAACCAAAGACTCTTATATTACATTAAATTCCAAAAATATAAATAAATATTTTATTATCTCAATATGATTCGAAGTTACAAATAAATATAGATTATGTCATAGTAAGGTAATAATTTAGCACGAATACTTTAGCATGTCATTCTGGCTAATATATGAAATAACAAAATTAAAGCAGTAAGTAAAAACAGAAAATAAAAACAATATAACTTATAAGGTTGTTATCTGAACTTCAAGCTTTTATTTATATATTTCAGAAGGGTTGTTTACACGAGAGAATAGAGGGGAGCAAATTCAACCGTGTTCTCTAAGAACACAGAATGAACCTATAAACAGATAGAAGAGCCGGACATGAAACCCCGGATTCCATATCAAAATATAAATAGTAAAATGATTAAAGCAAAAAGTAACATGGTTACAAAATTCAAAAAGTCTATAGTGATATGCTATGATATAATATTCCACCAACTATGAGATTCTACTTCCAACGATTTTAATCATCTTTAATATTGTCATTTAGGGAATTCTTCGAATTTTCAAAAATATTATCAATTTGAGAGAGTTGAGGAATATCATCCTCTGGATCTTGTACATCATGCATCTTCATTAAATGGATAAATTGATTTTCACTGGATTCAGATGCCATAGATTGATCAGATTTTGAATCAAAACATCCAATATTCTTATAAAGATCCTTCTTCATTTCTTCAATATAAACTTCAATCATTTTTTCTTTTGAATAAATCTCAAAGTATTTCTGAGTGAGAATCTTAAATGGACTCATAGAGTCTTTTTCCTTCTCTTGTTGATTATGAAATTCTTTCTGGTATACCGAAATTTTCTCCTCCATTTGATGAAGAGTATCATAACCATAAGGTTTTCCAGTTTCTGGATCATATCGCAATAATTTGTCCCAAAATTTAGTAGAACTTACTCGCCATATGCAAGGGATACCTTCATCAGTATATCCAAATCCTGGTTGCCATTTTCAGATCCAAAGAATTCCAAATTCCATGAAAAATAAACATAAAGTTTTTTCATCGATCCAATGTTCAGAAAATGATTTTTTTAATACTTGAGGAAACATTTAACCAAGTATTCATGGGTTTTATAAAAACATCTGGCAAAATCTTTGCAGATGGGCCAAATATTTTCCACTAGATTAAAAACCAATTTAGAACAGGATGATGAAAAATATTTTCACAAATCTTTAAAAACCATGTATGTTTCCTTTTTTCATTATCATAAAATAGAGTTTTATTAAAACTCTCAATATAATTCCAAAAATTGAATTTGCAACTCATTTTATGACTTTCAGAATAAAATTCTTTTTCAACCAATGGAGATATACCCCATTCTTCAATAGATATTATCTTTTTGATAATAAACTTTGAAAAATTATAACTTCTTTTTGGCTGGGTATTACTGAAAAAGTGAGTTATATTAACACTTTTTGTAGATAAAAGAAGATTTTCATAAAATCATCTTTGTTTGTAAGAACCATATACATATGATGTATTGGTTAAATATCATTCCATGATAGTCCATGGAGTTTTCTCCCATTGAGTATCTTTTTCTTCTATAAGAAAAATTAATTCAAGATATTTTGTCTCTGGATATAGAGCAGAATCATTATCATCTTCTTTTATGATATTAGCATATGATGCTGAAGTTTGAGAATCTGTATTATTCTTCTGCTTTTGTTTCAAAAATTCTTGAAACTCATTGTATAACTCATTATTTTGCTCAGTATTACTGGCTGATGAACTAGATAAGTTCTGGGCTATTAACCTCTATTTACCATGTTGTGCTATGATATTAGGGGGTTTTTCCCTACCACCTCGTCCTCTATAAGAGGACTCTCCTCTGCCTCGAGAATTCATATCTGTAAATAAAGACATTAAGATAAATATTCTCGAGTTAAGAAATCAGGTAAGTGATTATCTTCACCTTTTTTATAAATAATTTCAAAATCAAAGGGAGCTAAATGAGTCTGCCATTTTGCAAACATTTGTTTAGGCACATCATGTTTAAAATCTTTATTAAACTTAAATTTTGCAGTCAGTTTTTATAATAAACTTTTGATTATATAAATAATCTTGAAATTTTAAAATACATCTGACAATAGCTAAAATTTCTTTTGCTACTGTGGAGTAATTTTCATGTGCATTATTCCATTTGCCATAGTAAAATCGAATAATATATTCTTGTTTTGTTTGAGGATCTTTCTCCTCCAAAACCTATATCAGAAGCATCTGTTTCAACAATTTTATCCCATTGGGGATTAGTAAGCATAAGACAAAGAATATTTTTAACATTTTTCTTAATATTTTTAACAGCTATAGTATGTTTTTCAGACTAAGGTAAAGAATTTTTCTTTAATCTATCATATAAGATAGTAGAATCCTTAGTAAGATTTTTAATATAAGGGGAAATATAATTTAAACTTCCTAAAAATCTCTGTAACTGAGTTTTATCAGTTATAATATCAGGAAATTTTAAACCAAATTCTATACTTCCTTGTATAGGAATTTTTTTCTATTTTTCAATCATATGACCAAGAAATCTAATATTGGTTTGAAATAAAATCATTTTAGATTTTAATATAACAAGACCATTTTGAATAACAATTTTTTTAAACATATCTAAATGTTTAAAATGTGTTTCAATATCATTTGAAAAGAGTAAAATATCATCAATATAAACAATTATAAAATTGCTATAATTATAAAAAATATCATTCATAATTTGTTGAAATTCTGAAGGGGCATTTTTTAAGCCAAATGTCATAACAGTCCATTCATAATGTCCTATTGGAACATTAAAAGTAGTTTTATATCTATCAGATTCTTTTATTTGAATTTGCCAAAATCCTGATTTTAAATCAAATTTTGAAAATATAATTGCATGTACAAGTTTATCTAATAAATCTTTTTTATTAGGAATAGGATGCCTAATCCATTTCAAAACCTTATTAAGAGGTTTATAATTAATTACTAATCTAGGAACTCCTCTTTCTTGTTCAGAATGTTTATTAACATAAAAAGCAGTACATGACCAAGGAGATTGAGAAGGTTTTATCAAACCTTTTTCTAGTAATGAATTAATTTCATTCTTATATAATTCTAAATATTTAGAATTCATTTGACAAGGACGAGCCTTGGTAGGAATATCATTTTCATCAAAATTCTCTTCATATGGAAGAGATATAATATGCTTCTTACGGTTCCAAAAAGCATTTGGAAGATCATTACATATTTCTAATGAAAATTTATTATAAATAATTTTAATTTTTTCCTGTAATTTAGGATTTTTTAATTTATCATCTATAGTTAATATTTTAACTTCTTCTTTTGATGAATTTATTTGAAAAGTTTTTCTTTCAATCTTTTCTTGTAATTCATTTAAAATTCTATGAACATGTTTAGTTATAAACTTAAAGGAAATAGGATGTAAGGCCCGAGAAATTTATCCTGTTAATCCGAAATGATTTGCGATAATTGATGTGCTTATAGACGGGAAGGATTAGACCGAAAAGACGAAAGAAAACACGGAATATGTGCGAGGACAGAACACCTCGCGCCTATGCGCGGCGAGGATCCGCGCATATGCGCGTGAGTGGCAGAAGACCTCGCGCATATGCGCGAGAAGTGTGCGCGCATATGCGCGAGCCATACGAGAAGCCAAGGGGGAAGTCCAGAAGAGTTGGCGCATATGCGCGACATAAATGGGCGCATATGCGCGAGAATGGCAGAGAAGTTGGCGCATATGCGCGGCTGAAGGCGCGCATATGCGTGAGTATTGAAATGCCGAGACAGTAGGTCTCGCGCATATGCGCGACTTATGTGCGCGCATATGCGCGAGCAGTCCAGTAGCTAATATTCCAGATAGAACTTCCGGCGCGGCATGCAAAACATAAAATCGACAGGTGGTTCATCGTGCAACTTGATGTGTATATATATATGTACAAGCCTTAATTCTTCAGATGGAAAGAAAAGAAAGAAAAGCTCCGAGGAAAGAATTTTAGTTCGGATATTAGAAATTCGATTACGCAAAATCCATTCGTTCGATTTGAAATCTGACCTCAGTACCGTGTTCCTATCGATGGAGGCTACAACTGGACGTAAGTTTTGTTACGTGTAGATACGATTTGAAATTATGATATTGTCAGAATTGAATATGAATCGTATATGGTGTTTCTGATATCGTAGACATCGTATAATTGAAGTCAGATTGAAGAACAGACTGTGTATGTAATTGTTGTGATTTTCAGAGTTAATTTAATTGAGATTCGATATCAGAGTTGTATTGTTATTCAGATTATGAGTTGTACTGATACTGATGATGAGTTCTGGTATTATATCTGTGATGTTGAGATTGACGGGGATATCGAGACTGTATTATTATACCGTCGAAACATCAGTAAATTGATATTGATCAGATTCCGTAGTGATTTCAATTATATCGTGATATCGTCGATATGGATTAGATTGTATCTTGATTCGATATTGATCAGATTATGTTTGATTTGAGTATTGATCAGAATAGAGTTTGAATTGAGTTGCATATTGAGATTGTGCCTATGCGATATTGTATTTCAGATTGATATGGACAGATTTGACTTCGAGACTTCAGCTTCGTCAGATCGCGGAGACAAAGGTATAAATTTATGTTGATGTGGGATTGCACAACTCGAGTCCGGTTGACTTTAGTTTCCCAAAATCACATACTTTACTTTATTGCATCGATATTTGCAATTGTATGAGGTTGATACCTTTGATTTATTGATTTATGTATTGAGCCATTAAGCGGATACGCCTAATTGTGAATGAGTAATCTTGTGACAGTAGTGCCGGATAGTGATGGAATCGTCACCGGCACATTGCACATTGTCACAGGATAGGATATTGGTGAAAATGCCAAAGTCTGTGACGGTTAGGTCAAGACACCGGACGTTTGGCTATATCGGAGTGGATAGAATTGGAGTTTCTTCTATTACTGGTGTTCGATATGGAAAGAGCCAAATTCCGTGAATAAGAACATACTACCACCCCGATCGGGAGTGTAGGTGGGTGTATGTTCTTATTCCGATCGGGATCTCTAGATTAGGACTGAGTCGAGTCTGAGTCTGAGAATCACAGAGAGTGATTCATTGCTTGATATGGAATTATGTTCCTGATGATGGTATATGTTTAGAATATAATTTATTCTTGATATTGATTCATGTTTAGGATTATAATACATGTGATGAATATTTGATTCATGTTCGGATTTTGATACATGTTATGAATGTTTATTTCATGCTTTTATATTGTTTATATGAAAGGCATGTATACATGATTTATACTGGGAATGTAATTCTCACCGGAGTTATCCGGCTGTTGTCTTGTTTGTATGTGTGCATGACAACAGGTGGGACAGGATCAGGGTCAAGACAAGAAGAGAGAGATCATGATTAGAGTGGAGTCTACGGACTTGGATTAAAGATAGGGTTGACCACTTGATAATTAGTTGTTAAACCTTAGTTTTTATTGAATGTAGATTGTACAGGACTTGTACTTTATTTATACGAATCTGTATATTAGTTAGATTCCATTACGTTCCGCAATTAAAGAAATTTTTTTATGACCCAAATTACTTGAATTAATAAATTGATCCTAATGATGATTAAGAATTGAATTATCGTCCGGGTCCCCACATAGGATTACCTTGAAAAGTTCCTATAATACCTATTTCATCAACATAGGTTAAAGGATAAATTTGATATATGAAAGGAAGACCAAGTATAAGTTGGCTAGAAATATTTTTTACCAATAAAAAATTTGTTTGAATACAGTTCTTATCTTTTCAAATATAAGCTTTTGGTAATTTATAATTTATCTCTAATGGTTCTCATCCTGCATGAGAAAGAGAATGAGTAGTTTTATGAAAATATTTCTTAGAAATTAATCCTTCCTGTATAATATTTAAATATGCACCACTATCAATCATAGCAATGAAATTTTTGTTATAAGAATTTTCAATTAATAAAGTAATATTAGTTTACCATTTTTGATATATAATCATACTTAAAACAGATAAATGTTTTTGATTTGGATTAGGAAATGAAATATCTTGAAGATTATCAAAACTTTCAGAATTATTAACTAAATTGTTATTATTAGTTTCAATAATTGAAATACGATAATTTAAACTATTATTATTATGTTGTAAAATTTTTACTTGTTCTTTAAGATTTTCTATTTCTTTAACTAAATCATGTATAGTAACTGGATTTTGTTTACTATATTTTTTTTGTAGAAGATTTTTTACTTCTTTCATGGAATAAGCTTGTTCTTGTTTAACAAGAATGTTATTATTATTGCTAGTTGAAGCAGTATTTTCCATATGATCTATAATTGTAGATTTTAATATTGGATTCTTAATCATTTTAAGGAATTCTAAAATATTATTATTAAAACATTAATATTTAGATCTTGAAATTGAGACATAAGTTTATAAAAATCATCATTCTTATTATTATTATTATCTATATGATTTATACAAGATTTTCCTTGTATACAGTTATCACATTCTTCTAAATCAGAAATCTCTGATTCACTATCTTTTATTTCTTCTGAAATATAAGATTCTAACGAACTTTCAGTTTCACTGTCAAAATTATTATTTGAATCCATTGTTATTTTAAATAATGTTTCTTTTAGATTTTCATCTATATCTAAATTATTAATTTTGTTTTTAGCCCAACATTGATTAGCATAATGTCCTGGTTTTTACATTTTCTACAAATTATTATTTTATTTTTATTATTATAATTTTCTACTTTTCGTAAATTATGGCTTTCTTTTCTTTTCTTTTTCTTATCCTTTTGTCTATCAGACAAATGTCTTTTCTTTCTATAAATTTTTTCATCTTTATCTATTATTTTCTTCTTACCTTTATTATGTAAGTCCATACCAAATTGATCACAAAATTTACCTAATTGTTTTTTCTCAAGTAAATTATGTCTTTTAATTTGATTATTTAATTTTAATTCATTACAGAAAGCTAAACCCTCTTTAATACAAGTACTAATAATTTTTCATAAGTATAATTTTCATATGGAATATTAATATCATCTTTTCTTAAAACTTTTCTAATTCTTTCAGCAAATAGAAAAGGTAAACCATCTATAAATTTGGCTTTCCAAAGACTATTATTACAATATGTTATCTTATATATTCGAGATAAAAATGTATCTTTATACCACCTAAAATCAGTAAGTGTTTTACATTTTAGAAGTACGAATTTTTTCACTATCATCAGTGAATCTACCAGTAAAGTGTTCAATCATTGTCATTATTAATGAATAAACTACATTTTCTGATTGAATATTATTCTCAATTTTTATTGAATTTATAATATCATCTTTTTGAGATTGATTTAAATAATTATCCCACCAACCTTTAAGTTGGCCAGTAAATCATGATATTATCATTTTAGCAATATTTTTATCATTATTGCCTGAAGTTTTACACACAGTACTATACATAAGCATTATGTGGGCATTATTATAAATTTTCTTATCACTAAAACCATTAATATTCCATTCATAAATATTTTTCCCATTATAACTATTAGCAAAAATATATTCTTGTTCTTCAATAAAAACATCCATTGGAATAGGTCTATTATAATAATATTTATTTTGGATAGTTTTATCTGCTCATTTAATTTTATTAATTTCTTCATCAGAATAATTCTCATTATTTTCAAACTCTTGATTAAGAGTATTTAAATTAAGATTTTTAAAATTTTCTTCTAATAATTTTTCTATATCAGAAACAGAAGACTTAAATTTGAAATCTTTTATATCTGAAGGGGATTGTATAGAAGAAGTATCAATAGAAACAATATTATTATCTTCTTTTGTTTGTATATGAACATTTGGTTTCATTTGATTAATAGCTAAAATAATTTTATCAATTCTTTCTTTAAGAGAAACTATTTCCTCTCCTATTATCGTAAGATATAAATTTGTATAATTTTGTTTTTCAATTATCTGATTAATATGTTTAACAGTTATTTGTAACATATCATTGTCAAATAATTTTGAAAAAGCAGTAAAATTTAAAATTTTATTATTTTTTCTATAATAAAAGATTGTTGTGGAGAATAAACAGATTTTTGAATCTGTCCAGAAGAAAATTTATAATTTCTTTCAAGAATAGAAATATAATATATAATAAATGTTTTAAAAAACTAAGGAACAAAATGTATCAATTTATTTTTGTTTTCACAATATTTATAAAATTCTGAAACAATATAATCAAACTGTTCTTCAGAGAAACTTTTAAAGTATCAATCTCTGAAAGATTCTCATTTGGGTAAATAATATTCTGCATTGATCTTTGCTCTAGCAAAAGATCCTTTAGTAAAATCAATATTTGGTTTACTATCCATTAAATATTAAAATTCATTTCTGAAACTGTATCAGTTTCTTTAACTTTTTGAAAGTTACTTTTATGAACGATATTATTTTGATTAATGATTAATTCTTCTACTGTATCTTGTACAGAAGACTCAACATCTTCTCTTATCTGAGAAGTAGAAGCTCTAGAAGTTTTAGGAACACCCACCATATAATCTAAAGGTGAAATAAATGAATGACTAGATCTTTATATAGCATAGATAGAATATGATAATAATCTTATTTGTTCATTATTGAACTGTATTTGAACAGATTCTTCATTATTTTGTATAACTTGTTGTAAATCTCTATTTATTATAGGATTTCTTGGAACAGCTTCTTCAATTATCCAGTTTTCTGAAAATTCAATTTCTTCCCATTTTATAGATCTATGGGTTGTAATATTAGATCTATTAAAATTAGTTTCTATAAGAATAATTTCATTTAATTTTTTATCTATTCTCTTACACATATGATTAAGTGTAAATAATAGTTTATAATAAATACGATAACAGATACATATGACCTCTGTGCCAGGATTATAATTATAACCATGTGTTTTAACATTTATTGTTAAAGAATATAATATATTTATATCAGACAAGGATAAAGATAAATTAGGATAAACATCAAAATATACTGGACCATGTGCTAGACTAGATTGAATTATTCCCATCAGGGATTGTTTCCAATTCAAATTTCTACCATCTCTTAAAGCTGCTATAAAGCTTTCTAGTAAACCTTATAAAGTTAAATGTTTAAAAGTAATTTGAATTAAACCTATATGAATAAATCTATAATTTTTCCTAAAAGGAAAAATATATTTATTATTTAATAATCAGATAATCATTTCATCATTATGAAGAGGTACTGATGATTCTGTAGTTTTAAATACTTGTTTAAAACAAATTTGTTCAAAGGTTCCTAATTTATAGATCATTTTAGATTCTATCTTAGGAATAGTCCATTTATTCAATAAATCTAAATTTTCAGGTAAATCATATTCTTTATTTAAACTATTTTGAACAGTTTCTTTCATGCCAAAAATATTCATTTAAATAAAAGTGCTAAATTATTAACCAAACTATTTCCAAGTCTCAAATACTATGACATGATCTATATTTATTTGTAACTTTGAATCAGATTGAGATAATAAAATATTTATTTAAATTTTTGGAATTTAATGTAATATAAGAGTATTTGGTTAGAAAATAAGGTAAAAATATGAACCAGAAAATGGTAAACACAAGGTTCGAGTTTAACCAGGAAAAATAAATTCATGTTGTAGCCCTTCAGCCTGCTTAGCCGAGAAATGGCGTTTAAGGCGTTTATGGGTGATTTTTATGAATTTATAATTTTGAGGTGGACCTCGATAAATCCTTTGTTGTTTAATTTCTTTGATATATCTTTAATAAATCCTTTTATGTTTTGTAAAAGTTCCAATAAGAACCTTATATTCATTATTATTCTGAAATTTAAATTTTTCCTTTTCTTAGATCAGTATGAGTTGAAAATGGTATATAGACTGGAAACCAATAATCTCCATGTGTGCGAAAACTATTTAATATAATAAAATATTAATATAATATAATATAATATAATATTAAAAAAAAGAAAATTGAAACTTGAGGCGGTCCACCACCTCAGTAAGCTTTCGACAGAGGGTGAGAAAGAGGGGAGAGAAAACGTCATTTTTATTTTTTTCGATCGTGCGCGACTTATCAGTTTATCCAAGCGACGAACCGACTTCATTTCTGGGATTGTTGACACGAGGTCTTCGATTTAATGTATAAATTTTATATTTTTGGTGATGTTTTAAATTCGTCGATTTTTGGAATAAATCCGATAAATTGTTAAATCATGCAGAAATTGAAGATTGTTGAATAGCGTATGATTTTAACGAAGAAGAGATGATTATAATGATGTTATTTTGAATTATTCCTAATTTATTATAATTAGTTTTTTTAATCGTTGAATTGAGATTGAAGAATTATTTTTCAGTTGTTAATAATTCTGATTATATATGTGGTAGAATAACCGACAAGAAACTAAGTTTTGAAGTCAGAATTGGATTATGTTATGATTTTGATTTGTTATGAAATTTCAAAGTTTCAAAAGATATTTGAAACTTATATTGTTGATATTGAATGTGCGACAGAGTAACATATGGCAGGTATCTGTATCATATGATATATGTTGAATTGATTTGATTGATTGGAATAAGAATATATGTCTATATGCCTTATTTATTGATTTGATGTGGCATACATGACATACACGTTGAGCTATGATCCTTGGATACCTTGATATGATTGGATTTGATTCTGGGGTTTGTGAACACAATGCTATGTTTGGCATTATGTGGCCCTTAAAGCATAGTCATTAGTGGCCTCTATGATTGATTGAGATTTGGGATTTGATAGCGCTTTGTCGACGTTATCATACGAGTATCTCTGATTGAGGCCGGTGTGCCAGCTCGAGCATTGATATGATAGCGATTCGATTGATTCTGATATATGCTCTGTGGGTACCCGGACGCTAATCATTCTCTTAATCATCATTGGGGACAATTTAATCAATTATAATAAACATGGTCTAAATTTTTTCTTTTTAAAATACAGTATTAAATGCGGAACGTAATGGAATACATTCTAATATACATGTCAGTATTAAAGTACAAGTTTTGTACTATATACAGTCATTCAAACTAAGGTTTAACAACTAAATATCAAGTGTTCAAACCCTATCTCTAATAAAGTTCGTAGTCTCCACTCTAATCGCGATCTCTCTTCATCTCCTCGACCCCGATCCTGTCCCACATGTTGCCATGCACACATACAAACACGACAACAGTCGGATAACTCCGGTGAGAATAAAATCCCAGTATAAATCAATGAAACATGCAATCATATAATCAATATAGAGCATGAAGTAGATATCCGTAATATGTATCAAAATCTGAAACCATGATCAGTATAAAACTGTCGATCAGACTCGTGACTCCACGGCTCAGACTAGACTCAATCCTATTCTAGGGATCCCGGTTTCCAGACGTTGGCATTCCTATATCGAATTCAGTAATAGAAGAAACTTCAATTCTATTCAATCGATATAACCAAACATCCGGTGTCTTGACTTATCCGTCACAGACTGTGGCACTATCGCCAATTCACTATATTGTGACAATGTGCAATGTGCCAGTGACGATTCCATCACTATCGGCACTTATGTCACAAGATCACTCGTCTAATATTCATCTAATACATGCTTCTATAAATCAATAGAACAAGCATATCAATTCAAATCATTGTAAATAATAATAATAAGTATGTGATTTAGGGAAACTCAAGTATATCCTACTCGAGTCGTTTTCTTCCAGTACCACATTGACTTATACCTTTCGTTCGTAGTCTCGGTCTGAAGAATTAGAAGTTCTGAATTCAAGACTGTCTTTGTCAATCTGAAATGACATAACGAGAATAGCAATATCAACATTTCATTCCCAATTCAATACTAACTCCGATCAATCTGAATCTAATTCAAAATCAACGGCATAATGGCACAATCCCGATATCCCCGTCAATACAATATCAACAGATATCAATTACAAATCATAACCCATATCCGCTACAATCTGTAATCAATCAATAATCCAAATCTGTTCAATTTCAATCGATAAAATCAGAAAATCATAACAATTCCAAAATCAAGTTGTTCTTCGATCTTATTTCGATTCTACGATGTCTAGTATTCCCAGAACACATAATAATGAGCAATTAATAATTTCTCCAATATCATAATTTCAAATGATAACAGAAATCAATGAAACTTACATACTTATGTAGTTCTTGACGAGAGGATCACAGAACTGTGTCCGGATTCAAATTCTGATAGACGGATCTTGTAAAATAAAATTATTGAACCCAAAATGAAACTTTGAGAATGTCCCTCGCTATTCTCGGTCTTCTGCTGTTCTTCCTCGAAGGAAATGAAACTTTGTTACTTAAATTGCATGATTAGGACAAATGTCATATTCAAGTCCCATAATTGCACTTTAGCCCCTGAAGTCTTCACTATTTGCAATTTGGTCCTCACAACTCTTTTAATTCCATTTCAATCCTAAGTAATTACAAAAGCCGTGGAATCTAATTCATCATTCCAAAATTCGTAAATTAAATAATCTCGGATTAATATGATAAAATTTCAGGCCTTACAATTCTCCCCCTCTGAGACATGATTTCGTCCTCGAAATCGCAGGCAATCATACCATAAGCAATAAACAGATGCAATAAACGGAACAATAGCAACTGAAATAGTGAAGCTGAAATAAAAGACTCACATCATTGAAATAAGTCTGGGAACTCATGTCTCATGTCTGATTCAGTCTCTCAGGTGGCTTCCTCAATGCCATGACGAGTCCATTGAACTTTCACAAGAGGAATAATCTTCGTTCTGAGTTGCTTTTCCTTACGATCAATAATCTGGATCGGTTTCTCGACATAACTTAGACTTTCATCAAGTTCTGCCTCGTCTGGCTGAATAATGTGAGAATCATCAGGGAGATACTTCCGCAGCATAGATGCATGAAAGACATCATGTATTCCAGATAGAGAAGGCGGTAATGCGAGTCGATAGGCACGATCTCCTATCCTCTCGAGAATCTTGTACGGCCCAATATATCGTGGAGACAACTTCCCTTTCTTGCCAAATCTGACAACTCCTTTGAAAGGTGAAATCTTTAAAAATACTCGGTCTCCTGCCTCAAATACCAACGGTCTACGTCGAACATTGGCATATTTGGCTTGTTTGTCTTGAGCTGTCTTCATTCTCTTCTGAATCAGCTTCACTTTTTCTGTCATATCTCTAATCATATCAGGTGCAAACTCAAGTACCTCATAGATATCATCCCAATACAGAGGGGATATCTGTACTTCTTACCGTACAATGCTTCAAACAAAGCCATCTCAATACTCGTCTGATAGCTGTTATTGTACGAAAACTCACAAAGTGGTAATGCATCTTGCCAACTAGTGCTAAAATCAAGCACTACAGCTCTCAGCATATCTTCCAGTGTCTGGATAGTCCGCTCTGACTGTCCGTCGATCTGTGGATGATATGCGGTACTCAGATGTAACTTCGTACCTAGAGCCTGCTGCAAACTCTACAAAAAGTGCGAAGTAAACCGAGGATCACGGTCTGATACAATCGACTTCGGCACTCCGTGCAATTTGACCACTTCTATGACAGATTTCTGCCATTTGGTCATATCTGTACGTCATCTGATACGGAATGAAGCATGCTGATTTGGTCAATCTGTCAATCACGACCCAAATCGCATCACAACCTCTGAAGGAACGTGGTAACTGCGTCACGAAGTCCATGGAAATGTGATCTCATTTCCATTCAGGAATCGATAAACTGTGCAGTAGACCTCCTGGTTTCTTTCTTTCCGCTTTCACCTATTGGAAATTCAGACACTTGGATACAAATTAAGTATCAGATTTCATCTGTTTCCACCAATACTGTGTCTTCAAATCATTATACATTTTTCTGCCACCAGGATGAATGATAAAACGACTGTTGTGCGCTTCTGCTAGTATCCGCTGTCTCAAATCTGAAACATTCGGCACAACAATACGATTATTCACATACAAAACACTATCACGAACCTGATACTCCGATTGATGTCCAGCTCGGACCATAGCAATCGAATTCTGCACATTCTGATCAACTTTCTGTGCCTCTTTAATCCTCAATATCAATTCTAGTTCAGCTCGAATAATACACAATCTCAGAGGCTGACAATCTGTTTCAAAGGCTAATCCAGACAAACAGCAATCTTCTATCAAATTCGAAACACCAATCGTCGATAAGGATAATGAACATACCTTTCAACTCAGTGCATCTGCTGCTACATTGGATTTCCCCGGATAATACTTGATTTCACAATCGAAATCCTTCAATAATCAAGCCATCTTCGCTGCCTCATATTCAGCTCTGACTGTGAAAACAGATATTTCAGGCTTTTGTGATCAGAACAAATCTCAAACTTCTCACCGTAAAGGTAGTGTCGCCATATCTTCAAAGCAATTACAATGGCAGCCAATTCAAGATCATGAATTGGGTAACGAGTCTCGTGTGGCTTCAGCTGTCTCGAGGCATAAGCAATAACATGCCCTCGCTGCATCAAAATATAACCCAATCCTCGGTGAGATGCATCACAATAAACCATAAAATCACCAGTACATGAGGGAATAGTCAATATTGGTGCAATGGTCAGTCTTTTCTTCAATTCAAGAAAGCTGGTCTCACATTCTTCAGACCAAACAAATGGAGCATTCTTCTGAGTCAACTGAGTAATAGGCTTGGCAATACTAGAAAAATCTTTAATAAATCGACGATAATATCCTGCCAAACCCATAAAACTATGAATCTCGAGTACTGATGTCGGTCTCGGCCAAGAAATCGCGGCTTCAACCTTACTGGGATCAACTGATATCTCGTCTCCGGATATAATATGGCCCAGAAATACAATCTGTCTCAACCAAAACTCGCATTTCGACAGTTTAGCATATAACTTCTCAGCCCTCAGAATTTTCAACACAGTTCTCAAATGCTCGGCATGTTCAATCACATTCTTCGAATAAATCAAAATATCAATGAATATAATAACAAAATCATCAAGATACCTCTGGAATATGTGGTTCATCGGACCCATAAACACAGCTGGAGCATTAGTCAAACCGAACGGCATGACAATAAACTCATAATGTCCATACCTGTTTCTGAATGCTGTCTTTGGGATATCAGAATCCATGACTCTCAGCTGATGATATCCAGATCTCAGATCGATCTTAGAATATACTGAGAAACCCTGCAACTGATCAAACAAATCATCAATGCGAGGCAAGGGATATTTATTCTGTACCGTTGCTTTGTTCAGTTGCCGGTAATCGATACAGAGTCTCATCGAACCGTCTTTCTTTTTCACAAACAGTACTGGAGCACCCCAAGGAGACACACTCGGTCTGATATACCCCTTGGCCAGTAAATCCTCCAACTGTTCTTTCAACTCTTTCAACTCAATCGGTGCCATTCTGTACGGAGCCCTCGAAATCGGAACTGTACCTGGCATCAGCTCAATACTGAAGTCTATCTCTCGAATCGGAGGCAATGCAGGATTCTCATCTGGGAAGACATCAGCAAACTCACACACCACTGGCAAATCCGCCAATGATGGACTCGATTTCAGTAAATCAACTGAATAGGCAAGGAATCCCTCCGCTCCTTTCTATAACAATCGAGTCATAGACAATACGGATATCAAAGGAATTCTAGATCGAGAACCTTTACCGTAGAATTTTCACTCATCAGCCATCTCAGGTCTGAATCGCACAATCCTATGGAAACAATCGACAGTAGCTCTGTACTTGGTTAACATATCGATACCGATAATACAGTCAAAATCAGACAACCCAAGCACAATACAGTCTAACTCAATCTCATGTCCATCATACAGTAGCATACAATGTTTCACAGACTTCACTAATATCAAACATGTCCCCAACGGAGAAGAGACAGACACTACAACAGATAATGACTCAATAGGCAATAAATGCATCAAGGCAAATCGCTCAGATATAAATGTATGCAATGCACCAGTATTTATCAATACATATGCAGAATAACCAGAAATAGAACAGTTACCTGCAACAACATTGTCAGGTGCCTCCTGAGCCTGCTCCTCTGTCAAAGCAAATACTCTGGCCTGCTGTCTAGGAGGCTGGCTCACTGTCTGGCTACCTCCTGGCCTCTGCTGTGACTGAGATGGTGCTGGCTGGAACGAATGAACAGCAGCTGATAGTCTGTCAGTCTGTGCCGCTGATCCAGATGATTCGACACCCTGTTATCTCTAAGAATCTCTCTGTGGGCAGACTCTAGCAAAGTGTCCCTGCTGTCTGCAGATACGGCAACTGCCAAACACTCCTCGGCACTGCTCTGTGGAATGCTTCCCTCCACAAGTGCTGCAATAAGGTCCTGTATAACTCTGGCCCTGACCGGTCTGTCTCGAGCCGCTAGAACTGGATGAACTGCTTCCAGATCTTTTGAATTGCTTCCCTCTAGCTTTCAGGAAGTCTTTCTTTCCCCCACTGCTGCTGCCACTCTCAAACTGGGGAGGTGGTTGCTGTGGTCTCAGTGCTGGAGGTACAAACGAAGCTCCTTTCTGTCTCATCAGACCTGCTTCGGCTCCCTTGGCTCTGTTCAAAGCATCAGTAAAATTATTCGGTCTCCCGGTATTCACCAAGGTAAAGATTTCCGGATTCAGGCCATTAATGAATTGATCAGCAACGGCTTCGTCATTCTCGGCCACATGTGGAGCAAATCGTAGCAGTGTAGAGAACTTGGCCACATATTCCTCGATGTTCAGCTGACCCTGTCTCAAATTCGCAAATTCTTCTTCCTGTAGGACACTGGAAAAAACCTCTAATAAAATTCAGTTCTAAAGACATTCCAAGTGATAACTGTACCTCGATGCTCCAAGGCCCGCTTTGTTGTAATCCACCAGTTCTTTGCCACATAATGCAACTGGTGCCAGTTTCACTCTCCGCTCATCAGTGTAATCCAAGGACTCAAACAGCATCTCAATGTCGTCTAACCAACTCTCGCAATCAACTGAAGTCTCAGTACCCTTCAGAGTCGGTGGATGGAATGACTGAAATCTTTTCAACAATGTCTCCATCGGTGTTGCTGTTACATCCATTGGAGGATTCGAAGTGCTACCCTGTTCCGGTATTCTTCGAGGAGGCATATCTGATTATCAAAAGGGTTAGCAACCAAATACCATAAATCTGTTTCAGTCCTCCTCCGGATCATCTTACTGCTGATCAAGAATCGGTTCTGATTCATTCTCAATAACACATGTTTTCAAATCAAATCAGATAAACATATAAACATGCGTTATAAAGTTGTAGAACATGCTAGCAATCAAAAGCAGGAAAGAAAACTCAATCTACCCCGCTCACTAGCTCCTATCTCAATCTAAAGGATCTATCGCTCTGATACCACCTGTTGTGGGGACCCGGACGCTAATCATTCTCTTAATCATCATTTGGGACAATTTAATCAATTATAATAAACATGGTCTAAATTTTTTCTTTTTAAAATACAATATTAAATGCGGAACGTAATGGAATACATTCTAATATACATGTCAGTATTAAAGTACAAGTCTTGTACTATATACAATCATTCAAACTAAGATTTAACAACTAAATATCAAGTGTCAAAACCCTATCTCTAATCAAGTCCGTAGTCTCCACTCTAATCCTGATCTCTCTTCATCTCCTCGACCCCGATCCTGTCTCACCTGTTGCCATGCAAACATACAACCGGATAACTCCGGTGAGAATAAAATCCCAGTATAAATCAACGAAACATGCAATCATATAATCAACATAGAGCATGAAGCAGATATCCGTAATATGTATCAAAATCTGAAACCATAATCAGTATAAAACTGTCAATCAGACTCGTGACTCCACGGCTCAGACTAGACTCAATCCTAGTCTAGGGATTCCGGTTTCCTGACGTTGGCATTCCTATATCAAATTCAGTAATAGAAGAAACTCCAATTCTATTCAATCGATATAACCAAATATCTGGTGTCTTGACCTATCCGTCACAGACTGTGGCACTATCGCCAATTCACTATCTTGTGACAATGTGCAATGTGCCAGTGACGATTCCATCACTATCGGCACTTATGTCACAAGATCACTCGTCTAATAATCATCTAATACATGCTTCTATAAATCAATAGAACAAGCATATCAATTCATATCATTGTAAATAATAACAATAAGTATGTGATTTAGGGAAACTCAAGTATATCCTACTCGAGTCGTTCTCCCATTACCACATTGACTTATACCTTTCGTTCGTAGTCTCGGTCTGAAGAATTGGAAGTTTTGAATTCAAGACTGTCTCTGTCAATCTGAAATGACATATCATGAATAGCAATATCAACATTCCATTCCCAATTCAATACTAACTCCGATCAATCTGAATCTAATTCAAAATCAACGGCATAACGGCACAATCCCGATATCCCCGTCAATACAATATCAACATATATCAATTACAAATCATAACTCATATCTGCTACAATCTGTAATCAATCAATAATCCAAATCTGTTCAATTTCAATCGATAAAATCAGAAAATCATAACAATTCCAAAATCAATTTGTTCTTCGATCTGACTTCGATTCTACGATGTCTAGTATTCCCAGAACACATAATAATGAGCAATTAATAATTCCTCCAATATCATAATTTCAAATGATAACAGAAATCAATGAAACTTACATCCTTATGTAGTTCTTGACGAGAGGATCACAGAACTGTGTCCGGATTCAAATTCTGATAGACGTATCTTGTAAAATCAAATTATTGAACCCAAAATAAAACTTTGAGAATGTCCCTCGCTATTCTCGGTCTTCTGTTGTTCTTCCTCGTAGGAAATGAAACTTTGTTACTTAAATTGCATGGTTAGGACAAGTGTAAGGCCCGAAAATTTTATCTTATTAATCTGAAATGATTTGGGGATAATTGATATGATTATAGACGGAAAGGATCGGACCGGGAAAGATGAGATAATGCATGAAAATGTGCGAGGAACAGTAGCCTCGCGCATATGTGCGACGTGGGCAGAGGACCTCGCGCATATGCGCGAGCCTGTACAAGCGAATTCCAGAGGACCTCGCGCATATGCGCGGAGATGAGTCGCGCATATGCGCGAGCTGCCGAGAAGTTTATCGACGAGACCCGTAGGTCTCGCGCATATGCGCCGATATTAGTCGCGCATATGCGCGAGACGTGCACTAGGCACACCAAGCCACTTGGCTTATTGCATGCACGAGATATATATATATATTTATATATATATATATATAACATTCCTCTTCAGAAATGAGGAATCATCAGAGAAAGAGTCGAAGGATTGGGAAAGAAAATCCTTACGCCTTTTGTGAGAAATCCGCCCGTCCGATTTTGAATCCGACTTCGGTATTGAGTTCCTATCGACGTAGGCTACAACTGGACGTAAGTTTTGCTACGTTTTGATATGATTTGAAATTATCGTATTGTCAAAATCTGATATGATTCATATATGATGTTCTTGTCATGTTAGACATCGTATAATCGAAACCGGACTTGAGAACAGATACCATATGAAATTGTTATGATTTTCGGAGTAGTTTTGGAGTCGATTTGATATCAGAATTGAATTTTTATCGATTATGAGGGTTGAGATTGATATCTGACTCATATGGTAGTGCTAGATATATTGAAATTATGACATTATATGTTGAAACATAATTTGATTGAATTCTGATTATATCTAGTATTGATTGAGTGGTGTATTGATGTCGTACCCTCAATATTGTTATTTTCAGATTGAGTATTGATAGGCTTTGAGTTCGAGACTTCGACAGAGTCAGAGTATCAGAAAGAAAGGTATAAATTAATGTTGAGTTGGGATTGCACAACTCGAGTGAGGTTTGACTCGAGTCTCCCTAAATCACATAATTTAGTTTATTGCATTGATACTTGTAATTGATGAGGTTGATTTGTATGGTCTATTGATTCATAGACATTGTATGTATTGAGTCATTGGTTGATTCGCCTAGTCACTGGCTGATTCGCCTAGTTACTGGCTGATTCGTCTAATTACTGGCTGACGACTGATTCGTCAATTCTGCGGCCGATTCGCCCAGACACTGGATATGTGAATTATATCGATGCCATTTAGGGATTGATTCATTCCTATCGACTGAGATTCGGTATATTTATCATTATTCAGACACCGGGATCCCTAGATTAAAATTGAGTCGAGTCTGAGACGACGCGTCGGTTGAGTTGAGTCTGATACGACATGTTGATTTACAGTGTTTATATCATTCATGTTGTTGAGTTGCTACATGTTAATGATATCTTATTTATGCGTTTATATATGTTTTTATATAATTGCATGTTTACATTGTTTATACTGGGATTTATTTTCACCGGAGTTATCCGGCTGTTGTCTTGTTTTGTATGTGTGCATGACAACATGTGGGGCTGGATCAGGGTCAAGAAGAGGATGATAGAAGACATTTAGCGTGGAGATCCGGACTTAGAAGTATATCTGTTATATCATCTGAGATGTAGTGAAGAAACAGTAGTTATTATGACTTATGGTTGTACAGGACTTGTACTTAGATCTGAATAGTGATCTTGTAAATGAGATAAGACTTATTTCATATGCTGCGTACTCTCGTATTTTAAAAAAAAAATTTAGACCCTGTTTATTTTAATTGATTAATTATTCCCAGAAAGTGATTAAGAATTGAATTAAGTTCGGGTCCCCACAACAAGTGTCATATTCAAGTCCCATAATTGCACTTTAGCCCATGAAGTCTTCACTATTTGCAATTTGATCCTCACAATTCTTTTAATTCCATTTCAATCCTAAGTAATTACAAAAGCCGTGAAATCTAATTCTTCGTTACAAAATTCGTAAATTAAATAATCTCGAATTAAAACGATAAAATTTCAGGCCTTACATGCTCAGTGGATGGGCATTTGACCTGATACCTCCACGACATACATGCATTGCATACCATATATCATTGTTTAGATATATGTGGTATATATTGTGGTTGCTTCATACTGAGCTTTGCTCACCCCAGAGGGGGCTGTTGTTGTCTTTGTATGTTTACAATGACAGATAATCCAGGTATCAGGAGACCGGAGATGGTATTTCTGGAGGGAGTCACAGTTTGAGTTGAGGTTTAGTGGTTGTTTCCCAGTATATATGTATATGTATCTATATACCGGGGCATGTCCCGAGGTATGAGTTTGTTTTTATTCAGTTGATTTTGATTACGTGTGGGCATGTTTTATGATTTCAGATAAAATACTATTTTTAGTATTCAAATAATATGTTTTGGGCCCATCGTAAAGAAAATTTTAAACTCATTTTTCGCTGTAATTAATTAACCCTAATCAAATTGCATTGTAATAACGATTAGGAGTTAAGGGCCCCAGAGATTGGGTGAGCTAGGTGCTGGTTCATTGGCCTAGGCTTGGTCAGGAGGGTACCTAGGTGGGTTGACTAGGGTTTGACTCGAGATGGCTCGGGCGTGGCTCAAGTAAATTTGGAGATAGCTCGGTAGGTACACTAATGTGTCAATTTCGAAAATTAAACAACTAAAATTGAATCCAAGGGTCCACGGATGTAGCTCATGACTTGGAAGGGTATAATAAATACAAAAAATGTTATGTTTAAAATTTGGGATCAAAATAATGAGTTTTGGAATTTTTCAGAATTTAATCGCCGCACAAAACGTTAATTAACGAATTAATTGAAACTCCTAGTTTTAAGCAGAATAAAATTATGAAAAATTAGGTTTAAGCCTAAATATTTATTAAAAGTCTAATTTTTTAATTTGAAAATTTTATATTAAGGTTTGGTTTAATTCGGGATTAAAATGCCTTAATACGTCTTATTTAAAGATTAATTTAAAAGCCATCAATTTAAGCCAAATAAAAATTTGAGAAAATTCATGTAAGATTAAAAAATTATTTATAATAATCTCATGTCATTAAAAGCGAGAAAAAGATAAATTTGAGAATTTTTACGTCGAAGGGCAAAATAGTCTTTTTACACTTAGGAAAATACGAAAACGATTGACAGCGTTCCGAAGGATCATAACGCATGCTAAATGCTATTATATGATTTAAAATGATGATTTTGATGATAATATGTATTTTTACAATTTATGGTAAAGTTGTGCAATTTATACTGTTTAAAATACTATTTTTGGAAAGCCGTCGTATTTTATGATTTTTAAAGAAAAGAAAAAATATTTTGAAGGATATGAATTGACTGTGACAAAAAATATGATTTATGATATATGATTTTATGGGTATGTCGTGAGGGGAAAAGGCCCAGAGGGAGCCCATTTACGGGAGAAGGCCCTAGAGGGAGCCCATTTACGGGAGAAGGCCCAGAAGGAGCCCGTCTATGGGAGAAGGCCCGTGAGGGAGCCCCGAAGATCGTATTTCCATGGTGGAGCCTAGTGTAACACCCTATGGACCATGTGGAGCTAAGATTGCAGTCGACCAAAGGATAAAAGCTAGTCACTTTCAAGGACCAAACTTCACCCAAAATGATATATGATTGAAAACATAAGATTAAAAATGATTTTATGATATATGATTCATGATGATGATTAAAGCTATTTTTTAAAATGATTTATTTATACTCAAAGCTTATTTTTAAATGATTTTTAAAGGATTTATTTATGCTTAAGGTTATTTTAAAATGGTTTTACGATTTATGATTTAATTATGTTAAAATGAATTTTAATGGTTTATTTATGTTCAAAAGATATTTTAAATAAAAATATGATTTTTAAATGCGTGTGGATGTATATGTATTATTTGTTATCCATGTTTAGAACGTCTTGAGTCTTTAGACTAACTAGATTTGTATTATGCAGGATTTGATGTTTTATGTAAGGTGCTGACGATTGAGTGCATCGAGTGTAACAGTACACACACGAGAGCCTTTATGTTTCCGTATTAGCTAGATAGAATTATGATTTAATGATTTATGTTAATGATTTTTATTAGAGATTTTTTTATGCTTAATTTTATTGTTAGCCGATCTTTTTAAATGTTGATTTAGGAATTTTGGTTAGTCGATGATTTATGATTTTACTTTATGCACTTGAGATTTAAATTGTTAAATTATTATAATTCATGATTATGCAAAATTATTTTATTTAGTAATTTAGAATTTACAATTTATGATTAGAAAGAAAAAAAATTAGAGGTCGTTTCAGTTGGTATCAGAGCCAAGGATCACCAAAGTGTTGTGTACTGTCACTTCGAGAAGCTCAAGAAGTCACGCCTCAAATGTGTGAGTTTTCAGTGCTTTATATTTATATGCTTAAAATTCTTTTAAATGCTTGTACGATGCACGATATAATTGTTAGTTGCATGCTGCATGGAAAATGATTAAATGCATGTTGGGTAGTGGAATTAATGAAGAACTAAGAAAAAATAGGCTGCTTGCACTACTTGAGCTGGATTTAGGAGTCGATTTTGGGAAATTTTTGGGTTAGAATTGCAATTTTAAAGATTTTGAGGACCGAATTGAAGGGCAAGATTTAAGTTAGAGGATTAGTTTGACATGAATAAGGGAATCTAAGCTTTACAATCATCAAGTCAAGGAATTTAAGGGGGGAGAATTGTAACGCCGAAAAATCAGTCCACGTAAACCGCATGCATGCAAAATTATTTTAATTGCTTAATTGTTTTATTTAATTGATTTTAAATGCTAGCATGATGTTTATTATATGATTAAATGTATAATTGCATGATTAAATGATTATATGACATGATTACATGAAATTAAAGAATTTTACCCGAATATTCGATAATAGGCGGGGGAAAAGAGACCGGAGACTACCAAGATAAGAATATGCATTTTTATTTAATTAATAGCAAGACTTTCTAATATGATTAAAAATGATTTAATTTTTTTTTAAAATGTTGGAGTTCGAATTATTTTGCGAATCGAGCTCGATTTTTCCCGGGAAGCCGGTTTTGGGAAAACAATGAGATTTAAAAGATCAAAAATATTATTTTATGGAAACTAATTTTATAAACTTTTGTTATGTAATTAATTAAGTGTTATTGGGCTCAATTTAATTAATTTAAATAGGCCCAATTACCCTTAAGCATGCAAGCCCAAAACCAAAGCCCGTTAACATGTTAATTAATTATAAATAAGTAATTTAGGTCTTCTAAACCTAAAAAAAAGCTCTCCATCAGCAGCCGTGTACACCTCAAAGCACACACCACAATTTTGAAAACTTGGGAGAAAAGAAAAGGGCTTGTGTTTTTCGTCGTCTGGTCGTCCAACGTCGCACATCGCCGAAGATAGTATATTCGAGCGTTATAAACGCAAAGGCACGTTTCCTAAACTCTTTTAACATCATACAAATCATAATATGCTTAATTTAATTGTTTTTGCATGAAAAATATGCGGGTTCCATTATTTTACGGTAAATTGCGTATTTTCAAAGTTTAACGATTTTACGCTTGTCTTGAAAACGCTTTTGAATCCAATGTGTACGCGGCCAATACATGATAAAACATGAATGATTATTTGTTAAAATATGATAAAATTTGATAAGAATACAGGCTGAAAACTGTAGGATTTTTAAACCAAAAGAAAGAAAGGGGGCGTGAGTTTGTAAAAGTGTGTATGCTTGTTGGGGTCGGTTCTTTTGCATGGGGTCTTGGGGCTCGACCAGGGCTGGGGGTTGGGTCCTAAGGGTCGTGTCTAGGTCCTAGGAAGAGTCCTAGCATGGCTAGGACTCGTGGTTCAGGCTGGGGAGGAGTCCACGAAAGTTAGGAGTCTCCCCAAGCACTTCTCGCGTTCGGTTCCTGCACAAAGGGCTGCAGCTTGGTAGGGGCTGGGCTAGGTGGTCTGGGTGATGGCTTGGGACGGTCCAGAGGGGGATAGAAAGGTGCGGGTCCATGGGTGCGGACTGGTCCAGCGAGGGCCGACCAAAACGTGAGGGAGAGCAAGGTGACGCTCAGTTGTTGTTTTCTGATCCAGGTGGCTCGCGCGCGGGGTCTTTGGCTCGGGTTGGTCTGGGTAGGGTCTGGGCGTGGTTCAGGGATGGTGAGGGTCGTGAGGGCTCGATGGTGGCTCGAGCAAGGAGTCCTAGCTGAAGTAGGAGAGTCATGGGCGCTAGGGAGATCACTCGCGTAGGCTGCTGTCTTCTGCTTCAGGTGGTTCGCTGCATGGGTTAAGGGCTTGGGGCTGGTCTGGGACGAGGCTCGTGTGGTCTAGGGTCAGTAAGGGTCGAGAGGGGTCGATGGTTTAACAGCTGGAAGAGCTCTAAGGCAACTATGAGTCCTAATGTTCCTATGATACTCACTCACACACGCATGCATATTGGGTCTCGATTCCATGAGTGATTGGGTGAGCTAGGTGCTGGTTCTTTGGCCTGGGCTTGGTCAAGAGGGTGCCTAGGTGGGTTGGCCAGGGTTTGACTCGAGGTGGCTCGGGCTTGGCTCGAGTAAATTGGGAGATGGCTCGGTAGGTACACTAATGTGTCAATTTCGAAAATTAAACAACTAAAATTGAATCCAAGGGTCCACGGGTGTGGCTCATGACTTGGAAGGGTAGAATAAATACTAAAAATGTTATTTTTAAAATTTGAGATCAAAATAATGAGTTTTGAAATTTTCCGGGATTTAATCGCCGCACAAAACGTTAATTAACGAATTAATTGAAACGCCGAGTTTTAAGCAGAATAAAATTATGAAAAATTAGATTTAAGCTTAAATAATTATTAAAAATCTAATTTTTTAATTTGAAAATTTTATATTAAGGTTTGGTTTAATTCGAGATAAAAACGCGTTAATACGTCTTATTTAAAGATTAATTTAAAAGTCATCGATTTAAGCCAAATAAAAATATGAGAAAATTCATGTAAGCTTAAATAATTATTTATAATAATCCCATGTCATTAAAAGTGAGAAAAAGATAAATTCGAGAATTTTTACGCCAAGGGGTAAAATGGTCTTTTTACACTTAGGAAAATACGAAAACTCTTGGGAGCGTCTCAAGGATCATAACGCATGCTAAATGATATTATATGATTTAAAATGATGATTTTGATGATAATATGTATTTTTACGATTTATGGTAAAGCTGTGCAATTTATACTGTTTAAAATGCTATTTTTGGAAAGCTGTCGTATTTTATGATTTTTAAAGAAAAGGAAAACTATTTTGAGGGATGTGAATTGACTGTGATAAAAGTATTATTTATGATATATGATTTTATGAGGATGTCGTGAGGGGAAAAAGCCCCAGAGGGAGCCCGTTTACGGGAGAAGGCCCCAGAGGGAGCCCGTTTATCGGAAAATGCCCCAGAAGGAGCCTGTCTATGGGAGAAGGCCCCCGAGGGAGCCCCGACGATCGTATTTCCATGGGGGAGCCTAGTACACACCCCCATGGGACATGTGGAGTTAAGACTGCAGTCGACCCAAGGATAAAAGCTAGTCACTTTCAAGGACCAAACTTCACCCAAAATGATATATGATTGAAAACTTAAGATTAAAAATGATTTTATGATATATGATTCATGATGATGATTAAAACTATTTTTTAAAATGATTTATTTATGCTCAAAGGTTATTTTTAAATGATTTTTCAAAGATTTATTTATGCTTAAGGTTATTTTAAAATGATTTTACGATTTATGATTTAATTATGTTAAAATGATTTTTAATGGTTTATTTTTGATCATAATATATTTTAAATAAAAATATGATTTTTAAATGCGTGTGGATGTATATGTATTATTTGTATCCATGTTTAAAACGTGTTGAGTCTTTAGACTCAATAGGTTTGTATGATGCATGATTTGATGTTTTATGTAAGGTGATGACGTTTGAGTGGATCGAGTGCAACAGTACACACACGAGAGCCTTTATGTTTCCGCACTAGCTAGATAGATTTATGATTTAAAGATTTATGTTAATTATTTTTATTAGAGATATTTTTATGCTTAATTTTATTATTAGCCGATCTTTTTAAAGGTCGATTTAGGAATTTTGGTTAGTCGATGATTTATGATTTTATTTTATGCACTTGAGATTTAAATTGTTAAATTATTATAATTCATGATTATGCAAAATTATTTTATTTAATAATTTAGAATTTACGATTTATGATTAGAAAAAAAAAATTAGAGGTCGTTTCAAAACGGATCAAAATGCAATGAACTACATGGAGCCTCTACGTTGTCCTGGGTCAAATTACTAATAATGTACAACCATAATAGCATGCTATTACACTCGATAAGTGATAACCATTTGAACAGTCCGATTGATGGTTGTTAAGTTCAACATCAAATGATCACTCATTTTTATGACTGGAGATCTCCATGTCCTTATCAATGAAACATGACATTAACATCACAGATACTAGTCTCGAGCTAAAGCGACCTTTATCCTTATTTTAGACAGCTGATTCGACGAAAAACTTATTTAGAATATATTATACGCTTCTTAATTGTTTTATGATCTTACGTTTAGAGACAGATCACAAGGTACCTATAGTATATTAAAAGACTTTATATATGCAGTTTACATGAGTATATGGATAAAACAAATGTCATAATTGGATAAAACCGTAAATTATTAAATAAATATTATTTTTACATAAAAATCAATAAAATTCAACCCACAAGTTGGTTCTCTAGACATATACTCTAACACACATGTCAATAAAGAAGATATTTATACATCTCTGCCTCGCAAAGACATTCACATTCCCCAAGTCGAAATCCATGCTGCTCATATGTGGGGACCCGGATGCTAATCAGTTCTTAATCGTCATCAGGATCAATTTACTAATCAAGTAATTAGGGTCATAAAATTTTTTCCTTTTTAATGCGGAATATAGTGAAATCAAACTAATATACAACTCAGTATAAAATAAAGTACAAGTCCTGTACCGTCTACAAATCAGTAAAAACTAAGGTTCACCATCTAATTATCAAGTGCCAAAACCCTATATACATCAAAGTCCGAAGTCTCCACTCTATCACGATCTCTCCTCATCTCCTGGACCCTGATCCTGTCCCACCTGTTGTCATTTACACATACAAACAAGACAACAGCCGGATACTTCCGGTGAGAATATAATCCCAGTATAAATCAACGAACATGCAATCATATAATAAACATAAAATCATGGACATATGACAGCAATATGTATCAAAATCTGAAACATAATCAATATAAAACTATCGACAATGCTCGTGACTCCACGACTCAGACTAGACTCAATCCTAGTCGAGGGATCCCGGTTTCCAGACGTTGGCATTCCTATATCGACCAACAGTAATAGAAGAACTTCAATTCTATCCACGTCGATATAACCAAACATCCAGTGTCTTGACCTATCCGTCACAGACTGTGGCACAATCGTCAACACACTATCTTGTGATATCGTGCAATGTGCCCGTGGCGATCCCACCACTATCATGCACTTCTGTCACAAGATCACTCGTCTAATACTCATCTATTACATGCTTCGTATAAATCAATAGAACATCATATAATAATCAAATCAATGCATATAATAACAATAAGCATGTGATTTTGGGAAACCCAAGTATATCCTACTTGAATCGATCTCCCAATACCACATTGACTTATACCTTTCGTTTGTAGTCTCGGTCTGAAGCAATATCAGTTCTGAACTCAAGACTGTCTCTGTAAATCTGAAATGACATATTGAGAATCATAATATCAATATTCCATTCTCAATTCAACATTGAATCCGATTAATCCGGATTTAATCCAAATCACGGCATAAAGGCACAATCTCAGTATCCCCGTCAATACCATATCAACAGACATCAATTACAAATCATAACTCATATCCGATATAATCTATAATCCATCCATAATCCAAATCTGTCCGATTTCAGATCAATATAATCAGAAAATCATAACAATTCCATAATCAGTCCGTTTCTTAATCTGACTTCGATTCTACGATGTCTAGCATGCCAAGAACGTCATATATGAATTATATTCAATTCTGACAATATCATAATTTCAAGACATGTCAAAACATAGTAAAACTTACGTCCAGTTGTAGCCTGCGTTGATAGGAACACAGTACCGTAATCAGATTCAAAATCAGACGGACGGATTCTCGCAAAATCCCACTTTAAAATCAAAATATGAAGTTGGCTTCAATTTCTCGATTTCCTCTCTTCTTTCCCGTTTCTGAAGCAATGATATACATATATATATATATATATACCTTGGATCAATCTGAAATCAACAAGCCAGCAAAACATCCTGGAAAAAAAGATTCTATAGTATACACACCACAATTATAATAACTTCCAAAACCATAGTAAATAACATGAAGTACACGAAATAATAGAACCATGCAAGGAAATTCAAACAAATAAAGTAAAAAAATAATCACTAATCAACAATAAAGCTTCTTTTATCTCAAAAAAATTAAAGGCGAATTAGAGTTTCATAGATGAGACAACTCTATGGAAATTAAACTATGGTTAGAGATTCCAATCACCATGTATCTCATTAATGATCCAACCTGCTATATTACAATGAACATACTCAAACATTTGTATGTCAACAAAGATCAAGTAAACTTGTATTTTTCAAGAACCTCAATGACAAGATCCCATTCATTTTCAGAACAAATGACAGTATTGTGGTTTGGCATATGTGAAGCCAGACTCAATGAGAATTGGTTTCACTCTCTCAATGAGAATCAGCTCATTTTCGTATATGAGACTCTGTTAACATATGCCAAATCTCACATATATTGGCTTCACTGTCTTATTTCTGACACAGATGAAAAACAGAAACGACACAAACACATGCACACACAAAAGCAAGCACAAAATTCAAGAATTAAGAAAAGCCAAGAAAAAATTCAAGATTTTCAAATTAAATAAATGAAATCCGTAGCAAACTTCTCTCAGATTTGAAACCAAAAACGAATAAGGAGAATAGCAAACCATTTAAGCGATCTACTAAAAATATATATATATATATATATATATTTTATTTATTAATATTTTTTTAATATAAGATTAAGAATATGAGAAGGAAGCAATAACTCACATCCAATCAGGTCCTTATCAACATGATGCAATAGCAAGAGCTCCCACTCTTTTTCTCTTGTGGTTTTTTATTTGTCTGCTTATTTCACTGGATTATCGTCTTAATAGCATTCAGTTATTTTCCTGTGCTTTTTTTCACTGCTTTTAATAGATTTCTTTTTGTATCTCTTGATAGCAGACTTCGAAATTTTCTTTCTGGGTGGTAGCATACTACTGGTTATATCTGGTTTTCACTTGGTTATCTTAGTTTTATTCGTGGTATAGCCCAATTTCTCAGCAGTTAAGGGTTTTCTGGTTTGTGATTTTTGTTCTGCAGGGGAATGCGTCTGCAACTGAGATTTTTGTTCTGCTTCAGCCCTGTTTTTGGATTATGCTTCTGCAAGTGCTCCTACGTCTCCTAAGACTTTTTTCTTAATCGATAATGATGCTTCTACAGACCCTCCCACTGTCAAGAGTCCTTACGTGAGCTTGGTTGTTTCTAATCGTGGTCTAAATTGAGATACACCATTTAACTGCTCTACAAAAGTTCTGATAGAATCTCTATAGGTACTGAGGAAATCAATAATACTGACAGTACTTGCGGAATTGTTTAGTTGGATTTTTCCTGGGCTAGTTCCTGGCAAGGTTGCTTTTAAGAAATTATGTGAGGGATGGATTGTTCAATTTCAAGTTTTCACTCACCATAGTGGGTGGCATGTGTGGGACACTGCGGGCGTCGTCTTGTATTTCGTGTACGGGCATCTGTTGCTTCTTAAATATGCCAAATGTTGGTGGTTCAAGTGAGCCATTAAGGTTAGCGGCAACCAAGTTCTGTCACTGTCAAGAAGAAGGAAGTCGAGGGTGCCAAAAACAAACATGTTGCTAATATAGAAGAACAGCTAATTTACAAACAACACTGCTAGCAGAGTGCTCAAAGGACTGGTGGAGCAGACTTTGGTAGGGGATATTGTTCATGGGGGTGATCCAAAGATCCTATGGGTAAAGCTCCAGTAGAGTCAATTCTGGTGAAGCCCTTAATACTTTGTCACTGATATGGTAGCCCCTAAGGTGTTTTAATGTATTCAACAAACAAAACTACAAATAAAAAATAAGAGCGAGGGCAAGTTCTTCCACTATGCCCCTGAAATGAATTCAGCTTGTTGAAATATTCCAAGTTTTAATAAACCCATAAATCAAAAGGGTGTCTAGGAAAAAGAGCGGATCCGCAGGGTCCCAAAAGAATTGGCTTATTCGAAAAAGGCCTTGTTATTTGGATCGAACTACCAAAAGCTAGAATTTTGTGGTTCTTAATAGATTAGATTAATTCATTGAAATTCCATATGATAAAACAAAAGAATTATAAATCTCCAAAAATATAGATAGAAATACCGCAAATAGAGTCATTGCAAGACCCATCAAAGGAGTCGTTCCCTATCCGGAGCTACTTTACCTTATTCCGATTTCAATGGTTTTAATAAACTCTATACAGTAGTTCGTCTTGGGCTCGATCAGATCTGTTGTCATCTTATTAAAACTCTACATCTTGATGTAGTGACTATTAAATACAAAGTGTTACACCAAATGATTAATGTTTGACTTGTTTATGTGCCTGAAAACGCTTAAAGATGAAAAACTAAAGCAAAATAAACAAAAAACCATTACCACCAACGTATCCTACCCTTCAACACGAATGTAGTAACACTAAAATAAATTGATAAACAATCTTGAAAATCGATTGCATCCTCCATTGGATAGAAGCAGAAGCTATGTAACGTACAAACAGAGAAATATCTTTTACCATAAACAATTTTGAATAATCTTATCCTTTATCTAGAAAACAACACTGATGTGTTAAACTATATGATTAATTTTAAGATGATTGAAAGTGCCTGAAGATGACTGAAGCTCAAGCAAAATAAGCCAAAAACTGATTACCAACAAAAGATCCTACCCTTCTGCATGAACGTTGTAACACTATTGCATCCTCCATTGGACAAAATTAGAAGCAATGTAACACACAAACAACAGATATTTGTCATAATCTTATCCAAAATCTATAAATTAAAACCGATGTGTTAAACAATTAATGAATACTTGAGTGTTTAAGTTGATTAAAAGTTCCTAAAGATGACTGAAACTCAAGCAAGTTAGCCGAAAACCGGTCACTTACCACCATGGATCCTACCTTTCTACAGGGATTTGATAATACTAAAGCAAACAAATAAACTATCTCGAAAACCAACCCACTCGATAGAAGTAAAAACAACGTGACCCGTATAGAAATACATAACTATGTTCTGCCACAAATGATTTTATATAATCTTAAAATTCAAGAAGATTTAGGATGAGTATGGTTATGAAGTCTTTGATATTCATCAAACCAATGGAGCCTACACTTCAACAAGAACGTGTTAACACTAAAATAAATTAAAGACCGATCTCGAAAATCCATTCCATCCTCCATTGGATAAAAATAGAAGAACCAGCCTAACAGACAAACACAGTCATACATTCTGGTAATGATCTTGCATAATCTTATTCTAAATTTCAAGCAGCTTTACGATGAGTATTGAAATGAAGTCTTTGATATTATCAAACCAATTATAAGAGTACAATAAGTAAACAAATGATCCCGAAAATCGACTGCATCCTCGTACAAAGACAGAAATATGTTCTGCTACAAACAATTTTACAGAATCTTATTCTTAATTTCAAGAAGATTTAGGATGAGTTTTTTTATAAAGTCTCTGATATTCATCAAGCTCCTCATAATAGATGTCCCACACGCACCTCACACATCCGCAGCCGCAGCAATCCCCGGGCAGCGGCTTCTCCGGCGGCGGGGGAACCGGGATTGTTGGATTCTCCTCCTTTTCCTCTTTGACATTATTATCTTCGGTGGTGGATTTATCAGCCATCTTCTGAAGGTTAAGGGAGACGGAGGAGGAGGCGAGGCGGAGGAATCTTGGGTGGCGGCGGCGTTCGAACGTGGAAAGAGTAGTAGTTTGTCGGACTAAATGGGTTAATGGCGTCATAAATTTAGGACATATACGACGAGAATCAATTACAGAGGTCGGGTGGGTCTTCATTGACAAAAATACCATTCCATCCCACAGTCAAACCATCTGTGCGTGTAAAAGAATCCAGTTGAAGATTAATAAAAATTAAAAGTTTTGGTATATAATAATATTTGTGACTTGGTGAGGTTTCCGATTATTGTCTCACTCGAATATCGCGTATGATTATATAATAAAACTATACTTTGACTTGGAATCTTTGGGTTTATTTCATCCTACCCATGTGGGTATTGCCCCATGATAGGATGGATGGTCAAGATTTGTCCGTACATATATATGACCCACTTTTGTTTTTTAAATTGTATGTGTGACAAGATCTTATCCGTTGAAATGAAGTTAGGGTAATTCTCACATAGGTAGGATCTCATTAACCAACCTTAAGAGCCTTACCTATCCTTTAAATAATTTAGGGACTTAACACCTTGATTATGGAACCTAAATGAACTTATTTCCTACTTACCTCAAGTTACTTAAATAATTCCTTAAACCTTCTTTTTAACTTATATTAACTTACTAGCTAGCTAAAATAAACTCTGGAAATGTTTTCTTAATTTTAAATTTTATCTCAAAACTCCAATTCCAGTCCGGCCTCACTAAATTAACTAAAAATATAAAAATTTAAACTACAGCATAAAATAATTAACTTTAAAAAAAAGTATTTAAATACTCATGCAAATAAATCATTTTAATTTAAAATACTAGAATTATGCATGACTTATACGTAGTCTAATTTACGGGTTCTACAACTCTCCCCGCTTAAAAGAAATTTCGTCATCGAAATTAAAACTTACCGAATAACTCGGGGTACCGACTCCTCATTTCTGGCTCAAACTCCCACGTAGCTTCCTCCTCTGAATGGTTGAGCCATTTGACTTTCACTCGCTTTACTAGCTTGTTCCGAAGCTTCTTCTTCTGTCTGTCTAGGATCTGCATTGGTATCTCTTCATAAGACAGGTTCGGAGTAAGCTGCAACGGCTCAATGTTCAAGGCATGCGAAGGATTCGCAATGTACTTCCTCAGCATGGAGACATGGAACACATTGTGTACTCCGGCCAGATTCGGCGGAAGAGCCACACGATAAGCTAACGTCCCAACTCTGTCGAGGATCTCAAATGGTCCAATGAATCTCGGACTGAGCTTTCCTTTCTTCCCAAATCGCATGACACCCTTCATAGGTGCTACCTTCACGAAAACATGGTCGCCAACGGCAAACTCTAGGTCTCTCCTCCTCTGATCCGCATAACTCTTCTGTCGGCTCTGAGCTGTCCTCATCCTATCACGGATCTTGTCTACTACATCGGTAGTCTGCTGAATAATCTCTGGACCCAACTCTGCTCTCCCCCCCTACTTCATCCCAATGAACAGGAGATCTGCACTTGCGGCCATATAGTGCTTCATACGGAGCCATACCAATAGACGACTAGAAGCTGTTGTTATAGGTGAACTCCACTAATGGCAAGTTCGACTCCCAACTCCCAGAGAAATCAATCACGCAAGCACGGAGAAGATCCTCCAAAATCTGAATAACTTGCTTTGACTGCCCATCTGTCTGAGGATGGAAATCTATGCTAAACAGCAACTTCGTACCCAAGGTCGAATGCAAACTCTTCCAAAATGAGGAAGTGAATTTGGGTTCTCTGTCAGATACGATAGAAACTGGAATACCATGAAATCGGACTATCTCCCGGATATACAATTCTGCATACTGAATCATGGTGAAAGTCGTCTTAATAGGCAAGAAGTGCGCTGATTTGGTAAGACGATCTACAATCACCCAGATAGCAATTGATCCTCTGACTGACTTCGGCAAACCGGTCACGAAGTCCATGGTAACATTCTCCTACTTCCACTCGGGAATAGGAAGAGGCTTGAGCAAACCTGCTGGTCTCTGATGCTCCGCCTTCACTAACTGGCAAGTCAGACACTCGGATACAAATCGTCTGATGTCTTTCTTCATCCCAGGCCACCAATACAATGACCGCAGATCTCGGTACATCTTTGTACTCCCTGGATGAATAGAGTACGGCGACATGTGGGCCTATGTTAGAATATCTGCTCGGATAGAACCACTGCTGGGAACCCACATCCTGTCTCGGTATCTCACAATACCATCGCTGACTGAATACAAGACACTGCCCTTGGCTTCATCTCTCTGCTTCCACTTTGCTAATTGCTCATCTAGTGACTGACCACTGCGAATACGGTCTAGAAGAGAGGACCGAATAGTCAAGGTAGATAGACGGGGAACTCTATCTTGAGGATATGACTCTAGATCAAACCTCTGCATCTAAGTCTGAAGAGGTCTCTGAATCGTCAAATGAGCCATCACTGCGACTTTTCTGCTCAATGCATCCGCAACTATATTAGCTTTACCCGGGTGGTAGCTAATGTCACAGTCATAATCTTTCAGAAGCTCCAACCAACGCCTCTGACGCATGTTCAGCTCATTCTACGTAAAGAAATACTTGAGGCTCTTGTGGTCGGTAAAGATCTGGCACTTCTCCCCATACAAATAATGCCTCCAAATTTTCAAGGCAAAAACTACGGCGGCCAACTCAAGATCATAGGTAGGGTAGTTCTTCTCATGGATTTTCAGCTGTCGAGAAGCATACGCTATCACCTTCCCATGCTGCATCAATATTGCGCCCTAACCGAGCTTCGAAGCATCGGTATACAAAACAAAATCTCCGGACCCTGACGGCTTGGCCAAAACTGGTGCTGAGATAAGAGCTTGCTTCAAAGTATCGAATCTCTTCTGACACAACTCGCTCCACACAAATTTAGCATTCTTCTTGGTCAATGATGTGAGTGGAACGGCAATAGAGGATAATCCTTTAATGAACTTCCGATAATATCCTGCTAGCACAAGAAAGCTGCGGATCTCTGATGCATTCTGCAGCACAACCAAATCTCTGACTACGGCAACTTTCGCTGGGTCTACCTCAATACCATTGCTAGAAACAATGTGGCCTAAGAACGCCACCTTCTCTAACCAAAATTCGCACTTACTGAACTTTGCGAATAACTTATGCTTCTGCAAGGTCTCCAGCACTGTGGTCAGATGTCTGCTGTGATCCTCCTGATTCTTCGAGTAGACGAGAATGTCGTCTATGAACACTATCACAAACTGGTCAAGATACGGCTGAAATACGCGATTCATGAGATCCATGAAGATTGCTGGCGCATTCGTCAGACCGAACGACATCACAAGGAACTCATAGTGGCCATAACGAGTCCTGAAGGCAGTCTTGGAAACATCAGCATTTCTCACCCTCAACTGGTGATAACCGGAACGCAGATCTATCTTGGAGAATATCAAAGCTCCCTGCAACAGGTCAAACAAATCCTCGATCCTCGGAAGTGGGTACTTGTTCTTCACTGTAACCCTGTTCAACTCCCGGTAGTCAATACAAAGTCTCATAGAGCCATCCTTCTTCTTCACAAATAAGACTGGCGCGCCCCATAGTGAAAAACTCGGGCGAATGAACTCCTTGTCAAGAAGTTCCTGAATCTGCTTCTTAAGCTCTGCCATCTCTGTCGGTGCTAGTCAGTACAGTGCTTTGGAGATCGGGACCGTACCTGGCATAAGCTCAATAAAAAACTCCACCTCTCTCTCGGGTGGCATACCAGAAACGTCCTCAGGAAAAACGTCTAAGAAATCTCTAACAATCGGAAAATCTGTGGCTGACTGACTGGGTGCATCGGGGACAGATAAAAAGGTCGCTAGAAACGCCCGACACCCTCTATGCATGAGCTTCCTAACCTTGACATAAGGAATAATGCGCGGTAAAGGAAAGTACCCGTCTGGCTCAAATAAGAACTGCGTAATTCCAGGCGGTCGGACTAAAACAGATCTCCGCTGGAAGTCAATCAAAACTCTGTTCCGCAATAGCCAGTCCATCCCTAGGATGATGTCAAACTCTGGCATCGGTAATACGATCAGATCCGCATAAACGAGGTTTCCATGGAGCTCAAGATATATGTCTCAGATCACATTGGTAGCTGCCATCTCCTCACCAGAAGGCAAAACTACTGAATAGGCTACATCTAGCCCAACGGTCTTAACCTTGAGGAAATTAGCAAAGACCTCCGAAATAAATGAGTGAGTGGCCCCTGAATCTATCAAGGCCTTCGTAGTGGAACCAGATATAAATATTCTCCTTGAAAGGTTGGAATACTAAGCTGAACCCAATAATCACAAGAACTAAATTATAGGCATGCAAAGGTCAAAGTTCTTTTAACTTAAATTTTCAAAATAATACTGAGTAGAGCATGCAATACTACGACAATTCTATGTTCAAAAATCTTAACCCAATTCCCAAAACATTGAAATTCAAATATAAACTTAAAGCTGTAAGATACCTGTCATAAGCATGGTCTCCGGGTTTGTCTCTGTCGCATGCAGGGCAAAAACTCTGCCTTGGGTAGGCAGATTCCTCTGAGGGCACTGCAGAAGTAAGTGGTCTGGACTACTACACTTATAACACTTCCCTGAACCAAACATGCATGCTCCAGGATGGCGGCGTGAGCACTTAAGGCAAACTGGGTGCTCAAAAGTCCTCGGGGTTGGGCGTCCCCGCTGGTGCTGCTGCTGACCTCTTTTTCTAGGCGGCCCGTGAAATGGCCTCTTGTTCTGCTGCTAATGCTGCTGAGGAGGAGGGCGGTGTGGTACCTGGACTGGGCGCTTGCCCTGGCGGTCTCTCTCGATATCATGCTGATCCTGCTCTGCGGCTAGAGCTTTGGAGACAGCGACCTCATAAGTAGTAGGGTCAGACACTCTAACATCACGGCGCAAGATCGGCCGTAGACCCACCAAGAAATGCATCAACTTGGCTTTAGCATCATTCGCGATCAGGGGCACAAAATGACAACCCCTTTCAAACTTACGGATAAACTCCGTAACAGTCAGATCTCCCTGTCTCAGGCTCATGAATTCCGTGGTCAACCTGGTGCGCACTTTCTCAGCAAAATATTTGGAGTAGAATACCTCCGTGAAGCGTGTCCAGCTCAGCGTAGCCAAGTTCAGGGCTACTGACGCTCCTTCCCACCATAAGCAGGCATCTCCTCCGAATAAGTAAGTGGCACATCGAACTCTGTCTGCATCTCCAAGCTCCATGAACTCGAAGATAACCTCGAGGGACTTGATCCAGCCCTCGACAATCATGGGGTCCGTCGTTACTGAAAACTCTTTAGGACGCATCTTCATGAATCTCTCATAGACAGCCTCGGGCCCTGTCGGCCTGGTCGCCACAGCATGGTTCCCCGCAAACTGTGCGAAGAACTGAGTCATCCTAGCTAGCATCTGGGCATTCATGTCAGGTGGAGGTGGAGGTGGAGGTGGTAAATCTCTCTCCTGCCTCTGCTCCTCCCTGTCCTCTTGGCGAGGCTCATCATTTCTAGTGCGCTCGAGAATGCGTCTAGGGGGCATATTGTTCCATACATAATCCATACGTAACCAACATGCATAATTCCATAATTTATTTAAATTTAAATACTGAACAATAAAATAAATCTGGACGTAAAATATTTCATGAAAACATGCTGTCAAATAATTCATGCTTTGAATAAAATGCGTAAATGTAAAACTTACTGACCGAAGACGTGACTTCATGAGCTTCTCGTGGTCAGTAGTAGTACAACCCTTTACAGAACCATTGCTCTGATACCAGCTATAATGGCCCGAAAATTCGTGTTTGAAAATTTACGGAAAAATTAAAAATTTTCTTTTTAAAATAATTAAAATGCCTCATTCACAAAATAAATTGATAAATCAAGTTTAATGTTTAAAAAATAGCAGCGGAAGAAATTATTGCTCACAAAATAACAAGTAAAGTAATCCAGCAACTGATAAAAATGTTTGAGCATAAAAATGGCAAGTGCTGTAAATCAGGTCCTCAGGTTCCACTACTGCCGACCCAAGCTAGCTCACTGGTCCCCGCCCTCGGCCTCGACATCATCAGTACCTACAACAATCAAGTCTAGTGAGCCTAAAGACTCAGCATGCATATATCGTAAATAACGAGTAAATAATATAATAAGGTTGCATGGGAGTAAAAATATCATGTCATGAGGCATAACGTGAAAATAACTTATCATGAGCAATTATAATACGTGCATAACTGACTGAAAATCATAAGTGAAATATTTGCTCCATAGAGCCCTGTAATGGAATAGCATGTAATAATTTTCTGGTGAGATTATGGTCTACGCAAGTGGCCCCTGCACTGAACTGAACTGACCGGTAACTGGCGACCAGGTGAAATAATGAATGTCTGATCAGACTAATGCCACAGTATACTGGGTGGAACTGAACTGAACTGACCGGTAACTGGCGACCAGATAAAACAATGATCCCATGATAGTGAAATGGCCACATGCAATATCACATAAATCTCAAAAATGAATATTTTATATTTTTATGCACGTAATATAATTAAATGACATGATGAGATATCCTGTATTATTTACCACATGGATTGGATCGTTCCCAGGCTCGGTGCGACCTAAATTTATCATGAAAATACGCAAATGATTTTTTTGACCAAACTTTGTAATTAAATCCAAAAACGAGACAATTACGCCCAACGACTTCGTATTTAATCATGACTCCGTGCCAACCCGAACTAACACCGAACTATCATTTAGTCATGATTAAAATACACCTAAAATGACGAAATAATGCTCCAAAAATTTTGGTGAATGGAGGCCAAAACATGAAACGCTCTTACGAGAGTCAATTTGGCACATCGCACCGTAATTTCTCGTACGACCTCAAAAATTATCCGAATCACAAACGGCCAAAAACATGACCTTCCTAACTCGATGAGGCACCGTCCAGTCCAAGGCCATAGGTTAAAAGCCAACCAAGAACTCGAACGAGCCACTAAACCAAAGCAGCAAGTTGCTGTCCACAAAATACAGCAGCTGTGCTTTGGTTTCCTTGCGTCGTTTGCGAGGCTAATGGCCATTGGGGCTTGAACCACAAACCAGGACCTCTTACCAACACCATAATGAATAATTTGAACCATGGCTAAGGGCCCTAGGCCAGCCACAATTCGAACCACAACCGAAATAAGCCAAGTGATTCCACCCGAGAGCACACCTTCATGCGTGGGGTGCTGCGATTGTTCGGCTGTCATGGACCATTCCATTGACCATTTGATTGACCATGGCATGATCTAGATATCAAGGGGCATGGTATGAACCGTGGCTAAGGGCTAATGAGCCAACCAAGATCCACACCAACACCCATACTTTCGAAACATTACACATACGCAACACCAAAATTCTTCTAAAAACCGAGGGGCTGTTCTTGTTTATTTTTGAAACCGATTGGGACGTGAACCAAGCCATGAAAGGGCATCTTGGTCACGTCCTAGACATGATAGGGAAGTGTTCCAACCATGGCTATAGGCCCCTAGAGCAGCCAAGGTCAGAAACTCTCCCTTGACAGCAAGCAACAAAAATCGAAGCACAATATGGCCCTAAGGATGAGTTGCTGTCAATACTGTGATTCCAGAGAGTATGGGGCTGAATGAATGGACTAATATGGTTCTAACATGTCCTAATACATGTCTAGATGCAGCCTTGGGAGCCTAGGATCGAGCCATACCCTGCAGCGATAGAAACAACCAAAAACGTGAAAGCACAAGGGAAAACCGAAAATCTGCACCTTGGTTTCGAAAATATTTTGTCATGTATTTCGATTTTCCCCTTCAAATTTGTGTACATGCAATGTTGTAAAATAATAGTATGACTTGATTGAAGAGTCAATAAAAATATAAACATGCCTGGTTTCGTTTTGAAAGAAAAACGAACGAAACGACGACGCGGCGCGGAGGAGACGGAGTAATCTACCTTCCTTCCTTATACTCGATTTCTTCTCTAAATGCTCTCGGTTTTTCTCACTGATTTCTCACGAAAATGCTCTGAAATGTGTACTGAATTTTGGTGAGGAGGGAGAGGAAATGATGGTTAGGAGAGTGAGGGGAGGGGTTGCAATATAAAAGGGATGACAAGACCAAGTCTTGCTCTACTTTTTGAATTTTAAAATGGCTTGATATCCTAGAGATGGTTGGAGGGATCATGACCGATTCTACATGCTAAAAAAGGTTAAGATAATGATCTAATATTAATTAATTAAGGGTGATTAATAAATGAAAGGATTATCATGCTAAGAAATGACAAGGAAAGGGTCAAAGGTGAGTTGGCAAAGAATTGTTTAATCACTAAGGGGTGGCCGAAAATAATCCAATAAATTTAGGGGAAATATTATTTAGTTAGTGTATTTTAAACCTTAAGAGCCTTACCTATCCTTTAAATAATTTAGGGACTTAACACCTTAATTATGGAACCTAAATGAACTTATTTCCTACTTACCTCAAGTTACTTAAATAATTCCTTAAACCTCATTTTTAACTTAAATTAACTTACTAGCTAGATAAAATAACTCTGGGAATGTTTTCTTAATTTTAAATTTTATCTCAAAACTCCAACTCCAGTCCGGCCTCACAAAATTAACTCAAAAGATAAAAATTTAAACTACTTCATAAAATAATTAACTTTAAAGAAAAGCATTTAAATACTCATGCAAATAAATCATTTTAATTTAAAATACTAGAATTATGCATGGCTTATATGTAGTCTAATTTACGGGTTCTACAAAGAAGGAAGAGTTATTCCGGCTATTTTGTGCTATGGATTGCTGTCAATAATTTCGTTAGGTTCCTATCCAATTTCGGTCTCCACTTGTCATAATTGCAGCAAGTTTCGTACGTCCGAGTTTGAACAAATTTTGAATTATACACTCGAATTTCGGTAAGTGGGATTTTTTATGTACTTTTCTTGTAAACTTGAAATTTGTATAAATATATCATGACAGGCTTGTATGTGTGTCCATTTTCGAAAAATACTATCTGAAATCTTGATAGATGTACCTTATGTTCTTTCTTGTTTCGATGTTCTTTGATTTCGCTGAGTCCTTTCACAATTCTGTCAAGTCTTGTTCGATAAATCTGATTCTGTAATACACTGTTACAATTTGAGTTGGATATAGAACGATAATTTTAATTCTGTATGGCCTCCATCAGTGGGTATAAAACTGTGTTTTGGCCCCCATCAGTGGGTAGAAAACGGTGTTCTGCCCTCATCAATGGGAATAAAACTGTGTTCTGGCCTCACCCCTTAGAGGACTAACATATTGGGGACAATTTGACCATGGAAATTGAGATGATAAACAGTGTTGTGTTTATTCTATTTTATTCTATATTGTCTGATAATCTCTGCCTCACATTTTGAATTTGATTCGGTTCAGTTATGATAAGTCAATTTAACAAGCTTTGAAAGTCTGTTAAAAAACGTTTTTAAATTATTACTATATGTATCTGTGATAATCGATCGGCCACCCATCCCTCTCATCAGCAGCAACTTTTCATTAGCAAATCCTAACTCTATTCTAAACCCTTGGCCGCCCCATCGCTCTCATCATCAGCAGCTTTTCATTCAAAATACAGCAGCCACTTGAAAATCCTCCAAGGTTTCAAGAAAACTCCTTCCCTGCTTCTCCGATGCAAGTTCTACGCATATATCTCAAGGTTTTCGAGTGTAATAATGCAAAGGCACGCCATAAAACGTTTCTTTCTCATCATTCATGCTATTTTATGCTGATATATGTGTGTTTTCATGAGGAATGCATATATAAATTATGTTGTTTCAATTTTACAATGGTTTTGTCATGAAGATGCATATTTTCCTTTTTTTCCACTTACGGTTTTGTTGTCTTGTGAAAAGGGCTGTTGATTGGTGTTGCTAGGGAGATGATTATGTCAAGGTTTAAGGTGTCAATGGGTTGGAGTCATGAGGCAGCCACGGTTTGTTAAGGGCCGATCACATACTTTGGTGGAATGGCTCGGTTGTGGTTAGATAGGAAGAAATGAGTGAGCCGGTGGTGCAATGGCTGTTCCAAGCCTTGGACCAGACCCTGGTGGGTCTGATCCATGGCCTAGGATGGCTCAAACCCTGCTGGTCGTGGTCATGGGGCCGAGCTAGGGAGTTTAGGCGAGGGTTGTCTTGGTTGGGCTTGTTTTGGTGGCTCTCGGATGGTCGCGCTTAACAGCGTGCATGGGGCTGAGGGCTAGGGCTAGGGCTAGGTTGGTCCAGAGGTGGGCTGTTCGGGTTTGGTCCTCGGTGGTTTGGGCTGGGGTCGAAATTTAAGAAGATAGATATGCTAGGGTTTTTGGTGCTTGTGTGCTGAAAATTCCAGCAAGTGGCAACGTGTTTTATTGGGTTGAAAACGACTGGAATTGGGTGGTCTAGGGGCTGGTTGGGAGTGATTATGTTTTGGTTTAAGTTTGGAAAGATTTGGTTAAGTTTCGGGTTGATTCGGGGTAAAACCGGGACTACGTATATGCATTATTTCTATAAGTGATGAATACGATGACATGTTTTTTAAGGAAGTGAGTTGGTAGTTACTAATATGATTATACGATAATACGATGACATGTAAGGCCAAGGCTCGGTGGATGGGTAATACTGTCGCTGATGTCCCCACCGCCGGGTACCGCTGTTATACGTGGATGGATCCATCGACTAATACGATGATACGAATGTCACAACTAATGAACAAAATTCAAATAAAGAAAATGAATATGTATATGCTGATATGTTGAGACATGTTTGGGACACGTTTTGCTTTGACATGATATGCTTAAGTTCACTCTTTTAAGATCATGAAGTCTATTTTAAGTACAGTACTTTTCACTATTGCATGTATGTGTATGTACTTGTTATAACTATTTTTGTGTGTTGAGTCTTTAGACTGACTAGGCGGGGCTGGAAGTGCGCACTGTTCAATTTACATGTTGTTGGTTCGACAAGATTTTTGACATTTTTTTTAACTACAGTATTTGAATCCTTTTATTTTAAAATGTGTGTTTTATAGCAATTATTGTATGCATTCATTTAAATACATTTTTAAGGTTTAGCTTTCAAAAAAAAAAATTCTAGCAGCATTTTAATTAATAGATGTTTCATATAAAGATGGCCTTTTTTTAACATGGCTTCATCAACAGCCCCAAAATTGCTCTTCCTCTTCTTCGATTTGCCCCACATGCTTATCCGGGGAAAAGGTGTAAGATGTGAGTATTTTCTGAAATGCTCAGCAAGAAGGGCCGATCGAATACAGAAATTAAACAACATAATATAGATAAATATAATGTTTGAAAGTAATGTGTCACAGAATGCGTTGCAACAGAACATAAGAAAAATGTTTGAAATTCTTGAATCATGGTAGATATAGAACAAAAACATATATGTATAACATTGAAATTCATCTTATTTTCAATCATTTAATGATATGTCGCTAATTATCAATTAATACACTAATGAATGATGTCTTAGAACGTTTATTAAAAAAGTATTTATGAAATCATAAATTTTAGTCAAAAAACAAAATTATCTTATTATTATAATTAAATATTTAGAAAATATTATATAAATCAAATATAATCTTTTGATCTTTGAGTGCTTGTTGTATGTCAGGGATAATTATTATTATTATTATTATTATTATTATTTTTTGTTATGTTTGTTTTTTTAGAGTGGTAAATGATTCTTTCTAAGTTCAAAGTCCAAAATTATGTTTTCTGTAATCCATCAATGAGGTTGAAGGAGACTAAGAATCCATTTAAATTGTTTTTTCTTTTTTAAAATAACGATAAATCTAGGTAATTTGGGTCAACATACTCTTTATGAATGTCATTAAATCAATTGGAATGTTAAAAATATTTCAAAAATTGAAGCCAAATTCCCAACAATAAGAGAATTGAAGAAATCAATGGAATGTTAACAATATTCCATAATATAATATAATATAATATATGTAATAAATAATAAGATTGGTCAATGATTACAGATTTTAAATTGACTAAAATTACGGTAATAAAATATATAACGGGCGGGTGTGTCTATATAAACCAATAAATGTTAATATTAATTCTAACAACCAAAGGCTAAAGAAAATGGATGTGGAGACATCTTGTTTATGGCTTGGCTGCCAGACTCCTAAATGTTGTGGCAGAGGTACTAATCGAAACATTTATGCATTCTTATATTTTTAAAAAAATATATATTTATATGTTAAGATAGTAAATGTAGAAACTATCATTTTATATATATAGATATATTGAGTTGGAGAAATTTTTACTAAAAGTCGTTCTTCGTCAAACCGTCTTAATTAAATTTGAGATCTTAATTAGTTATGTCATACTAGCTACATACCATCGGCAATTTTTATTGGAATATAATGAAAAATACTGTTATGTACGTACAGGGCACAAATACATGTGGCCTGAATTAGTAGGGATGGATGGGCAGAAAGCAAAGGCCATAATCGAGAGAGAGAACCCGTTGGTGTATGTGGATTTTGTGAGGAAAGGATATGCATGGTTGGCTGATTTTTGCTGCAACCGTGTGTATGTCTTCCTTGATGAAAATCTCAAAGTTTCATCTGAACCCTCCATTCCGATAATTGGATGATCGATTCCTATTACTAATATTAATATATCGATCTAGAATAAAAATATATTCATGAAATTTTATACATAAAAATATCGTATTTTCTATACATTTTTCTTTATTTTTCCTATCTCGATTATTTTTTTACTACTTTTATCGTTAATTTTATAGTTAATAAATATATTTATAATAATAAAGCATATATAAATTTATCCCAATAAAATTTTTCATCTAAAAATGAATAATATATATATATATATATATATATATATGTATCTTGATCTATATATACAACAACAATATAAAAATAAAACATGAATCGAGCCCTAACAAGACGAACAAGTAAAATTACGGCAAATATAACTGACACATAATTATAAATTAAAATACGAGGAAATGCAATAAAATGAAATGCAATGCGTGAAAGGTAACAACGGAATAATGTATATCAAACAGAGTCCAAACGAATCGAATAAACAACGGTAACAATTTCCACCCATGCTAGAAATGCATCATCAAGTCTCCGCTAATCCATGTACGTAACATCAAGAGTATGGGAGCTACCCGGTTGTCATCATGCTGACATCAAGAGTGTGAGGTCTAGAAAATTCGAACTACGCAACCTGACTGCATGCAATCTAGGGTTTTGTATAAAATATGTGATTAATGATTTTTATGCATTGTATTGCTTGAGTATGGCATGGATATGTGTTATTTCATGGTTATATTAAAAGTTTCATGCATTAGGGTTTTAAGTTGCATTTCGCGCTCGAACGAGGAACGAAGACCGATGATAATCAAGAAAAATATTTTTATTAAATAACTATTTTTAATTATTTAATATATGGTGTATTTAAGGAGAAATTTCGAAAATAAGCTTTGGTTGGGTATTTTACTCGACATGACGTATTTTAAACAGGTACGCAAATTTTATCGATTCAGAAGACTTTTTTGAGGATTCGGTCAATATTTTCAAAATTGTACCAAAACTAAATATTTTTCGAGAGTGTTATTGGGCTTGTCGGGTTTAATTTATTGCATAATGGGCCAAAAACGTTTTTTGAAAACCCTTTTAATAATTTTTTGTGGCCCATTAGTGTATCATTATTTAACCTAAACACCCCTTAACCTAACACTAACCCTATCCTCAAAGCACTCGGCCGCCCCTCCTCTTTCAGCAGCCTCTCATTCAAAAAGATTCAGCAGCCATATCGTTTTTCCTCAAGGAAGCATGGGACAGAAGAAGCCCCGGGGACAGTTTATGAGGCCAGGAAAGCAGTGGCCTCCACAAGCACCAAGTGCTCCCAAGCTAGTGGAAGGATAGCTGTTCAAGAAGTGCAACAGATTGAACTACGGCAAATGCATGTGGGGCTCCCTCAGATGATTTGTATGCAAAGAGGAGAGCCACAAGGCCGCTGATTGCCCCAGGAACAAGGGCCCTATGATTGGCAGGGCCTATGTGATGCATGCAGAAGAGGCAGAGGCGGAGCCAAACTCTACGGTGATCATCTGTAACTTTTATGTATAAGAATTTTAATTTACCGCCTTATTTGCATGGGTTATATGATGGTTATGGGAATTATTTTTGGATTGAGAACCTAGAATAAATTAGGTTATATGTTCTAATTAGTTGGGCTTAAGGATCAAATTGAGTTGATTAAGAGTGATAAGGACTATAATTGCAAAAACCAAAATTTTAGGGACTGTTTGCGAATTTTTAAAATTTGTGAGGATCAATTTCGAAATTTTTAAGGAATTATTTGGGCTAAATCCAAAAAATTTTGGGACAAATTTGCAATTTTCGAAAATTTTAGGGCCAAATCATAAAGAATTCGAAATTTTAAGGGCAAAATCGTAATTTCCACAATGTTTGAAGTAAAAATTCGAGATTTTTGATTGGGTACTAGAAGTAGATCAGTAATTTTTCGAGGATTTTGGGATAATTACTGGTAGAAAATTTCTTAAGTTACAACGCGATCAGATTTGAAGGTATGTTTTGTCGCAGGAAAGATATATATTTCAGGTGTAGCTACGTACAAATTGCTATATTCTGGAGCTACACATTCGTTTATATCCGAATCTTTTGTCAAGCAACTAGGAATCATACCAGAGGCTATGGATTTGGGATTCAGAGTTTTGATTCCATCCGGAGATCAGATGCATACCTCACAGATAGTGAAGGGATTGGAGCTTCGGTTATAGAAAAATGTGGTGCAAGCAGACTTGATTGTGTTACTGCTATCGGAGTTCGATATTATTCTCGGTATGGACTGGCTTTCTTCGAAAGAAGCTATCATAGATTTTTGACAGAGATCAGTATCTGTCTGACCGCCCAGTGGTAAGACGTTTTTATTAGAGAAAGTCAGACATCAGCAGATGCCTCACATCATTTCTTGCATCTGTGCGAGGAAGCTCATGAGGAGAGGCTGCCAGGCATTTTTGGCCAGTATCGTGTCAATGACTGAGCCAGTTAGTCAGAGGCTAGAGGAGGTCGAAGTAGTCAGCGACTTCCCCAGTGTTTTCCCTGACGATGTTTTAGGAATCTGACTAGACAGAGAGTTGGAATTTTCTATCGAGCTTATGCCATGTACCGTGCCTATTTCTAAGGAGCCCTATCGTCTAGCACCTACAGAGATGAAGGAACTGAAGGATCAAATTCAGGACGTGCTAGATAAGTGTTTCATTCGCCCTAGCTTTTCTCCATGGGACGCACCTGTACTGTTTGTTAAGAAGAAAGATGGCAGCATGCGGCTCTGCATTGATTACAGAGAGTTGGACAGAGTCACGATCAAGAACATGTATGCACTACCAAGGATCGAGGATCTATTTGATCAGATTTAGGGAGCATCGGTATTCTTGAAGATAGATCTCCGATCAGGATATCACCAGTTTAAGATGAGAGAGTCTGATGTGCATAAGACGGCATTCATCACGCGTTATGTGCACTATGAGTTTTTGGTGATGACCTTCGGTTTGACGAATGCGTCAGCGATCTTCAAAGATCGCATGAATCGCGTGTTTCAGCCGTATTTGGATCAGTTCGTCATAGTTTTCGTAGACGACATCCTGATCTTTTCGGAGAGCAGAGAGGAGCACAGTCAACATTTTAGGACCGTAATGCAGACTTTACAGGACAGACGTCTATATGCCAAGTTTAGTAAGTGCGAGTTCTGGATAGACATTGTGGAATTTTTGGGCCACATTGTATCCCGATATGGAGTGGAGGTTGATCTTAGTAAGGTGGCGGCATTCCGAGATTGTCCAGAACCGAATAACGTGACATAGATCTGCAGTTTATTGGGATTGGCTGGATATTATCGAAATTTCATTTAGGGCTTCTCTTCTATTGCAGTGCCTACGACCACCTTGACGAAGAAGAATGCCAAATTCATCTGGGGATCAGAGTGCCAGGAGAGTTTTTGACATGCTGAAGCAAGCGTTGACCAGATCACCAGTTCTAGCTATTCCATCAGGGAAAGGAGAGTGTGGTTTATACAGATGCTTCGAAGCTCGATTTGGGCACGGTTCTGATGTAGCATGACAGAGTTATGGCCTACGCCTACAGACAGCTGACGGTCCATGAGAAGAATTATCCTACTCATGGCCTCGAGCTAGCAGCAGTGGTTTTTGCCCTGAAGATTTGGAGGCATTACCTGTATGGGGAGAAGTACAGGATTTTCACTGCTCACAAGAGCCTGAAGTACTTCTTGACAGAGAAAGAGCTGAACATGAGATAGCGGAGGTGGCTGGAGCTAGTGAAGGATTATGATTGTGACATTAGCTACCATCCGGGTAAGGCTAATGTAGTTGCAGATGTCCTGAGCAGGGAGAATGAAATGATCGCTCAATTGTCGGTACAGAGACCGTTGCAAGCAGAGATTCAGATATTTGAGCTTGTAGTTTACTCCAGGGGCGATGCTCCTAATCTTTCTAACATGACAGTGCAATCAAAACTGAGATACATAATTCGGGCAAGGCAGATCAAAGGCGCAGAGATCTTGAGTTCGCAGTAGTGGATCATGTTTTTGTGAAAGTCGCACCGATGAAGGGTATGATGAAATTTTGAAAGAAGGGCAAACTCAGTCCTAGATTCATAGGACTGTTTGAGATCCTAGAGAGATTTGGGACACTCGTATATAGAGTTGCATTACCGCCAAATCTGGTGGGAGTTCATAATGTGTTCCAAGTCTCTATGATGTGGAAGTACATATCGAATCCTTCGCATGTGCTGAACTATGAGCCACTTCAGCTGACACTGAACCTGTCTTTCGAGGAGAGACTCAGATATTGGACAGACAGGAGAGGAGACTTCGGAACAAGGAGATCCAAATGATCAAAGTCAAGTGAATGAATCATTCTGAAGAGGAGGATACTTGGGAGACTGAGGTCGAGATGAGGAGTCGCTACCCGGAGTTATTCGGAACATTTTAATTTCGAGGACGAAATTCAATTTAAGGGATGTAATTTGCAAGGTCTAGGAAATCCGAACTACGTAACCCGACTGTATGCAATATATTGTTTTGTTAAAAATATGTGATTAATGATTTTTATTCATTGTATTGCATCAGTATGGCATGGATAGGTGTTATTTCATGGTTATATTAAAAGCTTCATGCATTACGGTTTTAAGTTTCATTTCGCGCTCGAACAAGGAACGGAGATCGGGGATAATCAAGAAAAATATTTTTAATAAATAATTATTTTTAATTATTTAATATATTGTGTATTTAATATAGAATTTCGAAAATGGGTTTTGGTTGGATATTTTACTCGTCGGACCGTATTTTAAAACCGGTACACAAATTTTATCGATTCAGAAGACCTTTTTTAGGGTTCGGTAAATATTTTTCAAAACGTACCAAAACAAAATATTTTTCGAGAGTGTTATTGGGCTTGTCGGGTTTATTTTATTGCATAATGGGCTAATTTTTTTTAAAACCCTTTTAATAATTATTTGTGGCCCATTAGTGTATCATTATTTAACCTAAACACCCCTTAACCTAACCTTAACCTTACCGTCAAAGCACTTGGCCGCCCCTCCCCTTTCAGCAGCCTCCCATTCAAAAAGATTCAGCAGCCATATCGTTCTCCCTCAAGTTTTCAAGAGAAGTCTTCCCCCGTCTCTCTGGTGCTCGTCCTA